>NC_137551.1:8611285-9885214 GCF_963082525.1 Nesoenas mayeri | reverse complement strand
TTCAAGTCTTACCTCTTAGAAGGAATATGTCAAGGGTATTTGGAATTTTTTAAAATGCCACCCACAGCAGGAAGAAATGAGTTAAACATTTTTAACATATCCCTTATTGATTCACGAGGATTAACATGCATTATTTCTTTATATATATACACAGTGAAAATTACAGGGGGCCAATTCATACAGCATGCTCCTCTTTTATAATTTAACAGAAAACATTCTTTATCCCCATTTTAATCTTCCCATAGTTCTATGTGTAGAATAATAATCAGTGTATGGAAATTCTGCCTCCAGTCAACCCAGATGCATTTCTCACAGTACTGGCACATCACAGAGGAGCATAATTGTATAGCCAGGGTGACAGTGACAGCAGACCTGACCTACTAGGATGCTCCATGAGTGCAACCAGCTCAAATATTCATAAAGCTGCTAATTTATGGCAAGTACTTCTCTCCCATCAGGGTTTTCCCTTTGACTGCATGCACATTCCAAGCTTAATATGTCTTCCTGCAGTGCAGAACCGTAATAAACTCGTATTTCAGGAAGAGAAATAGGAAGAGGGAACAATGCCATGCCTTTCCATACTTTTCCTAAAACAAATATTTTTCTAATTATTAATCATATGTGTAACTAATTATGATTGAACAGATAATTTGTTGAACAGTAATATTAGCATTTATTGATTTTTCACCAAATTTCAGTTTTATGGAATTAATTATGCTCTTCAAAAATATTTACTTGCTAATATTATTCTTTGTAAACGCTGTTATATGTCAAAGAATTTTAAGCTGTTATACAGTAATGCAACTGAATAATTTTTAATATGTTTGTCACTTTGCATTTTGTTACAAAGAAAACATGCATTTCCTTTTTTCCACGAGAGTGAAACAAAACAGTGACAAGTGACAGAATAAAAACTAGAGCACTAACTAAAGAGCTCTTGTGGCAATAAAAGCATTTTTTTGTTAGAAGATTCTAGTTAAAACTCTATTTCAAAGCAGTTGTTTTCTAAGGGTTGTCCTGAAGTCACTGGTTCCAATCCTTTCTAGGTTATGAATTAAGGAAGATGCAAGAAGTAATCTGTAGTGCGAACAGCTGATGTTCAGAGTACAAATTCAAATACACAAATTAACATCATCTTAAAAAAAAAAAAAATAAAAATAAAAAAAATAAAATAAGAAAATTAAAGAAAAAAAAAATGTAACCAGTAGCATGTAACCAGCAGCATTTGACAGCATGAGAGAGTGCTAAATATAAAGTGGTCATGCACTACAAGCATTGCACAAGCCAAGCTACAAGACTGCAAGCCAGGTCTCTGCACATTTTCTTGCCAATATGTCTCAGCCCTTCTCTGGAAGGCAAATCATGTCGATGTTAATTCAGTCCTTGGCTGTTCAGCTAAAACTACTGATTTTTTTATTCTTCCTCCCTCCCCCCCTATCAGAAAGCAAATTCTTGTTAGTACTTTGGATCTACAAGGTCTAGGACCTATTCTCAAGACCAAAAGTCAATGATGAACCTAGAGGAGACACCTAAGAAGTGAAATAAAACTGACTGCTTTGGCTTATACCAGGTTTGGGATTTTCATTCTCAGAAGCCAGTTTGAGAATAAGGCCATCCTCACAGGGAAGGAAACATGTCTTTTCAAATTACAGTAGGCTGACTTTAAGCTGCAATTATGAAGATATTTGTGACAATGACATCAGCTCCTTTTACTTATTGTGATAAATCAATGCCAGCATGAAGAGGCTGCAAAGGAATGCTAAGCTGATAAATTACTTCAGTCACCAATAAAGTGACAAGTTTGAATGGCCACTCACTGCTGGGGGACACACAAGGTTCCCATGGAGTCTATCAGCTCTTAGTTGTCCAAACAAAACTGCCACTTCCCTCTGTAGGGGCTCCTGGTCCCCGTAATTCCCTTCAGGCTGGTCTTTGTCTCTTTACCAAAGCCACCATGCCAGCTGTAGAGATCTGGGCTTTGAATTATTCTGGCAAGAGGCATCTGGAAAGCATTGTTTTCTGCAGAGAGGTTCATGTTGTGCATTGCTGATCAGACACTGAATGAGGCAGAGCTCTGTCAGGCACCTTGGCTATATCATTGGGAGTGTAACAGAGGAAAGGACTCCAAATGGAAACAAACAAACCAACCTCAGTACAATTCACAGCTCTGCCAGAGCTGGGAAAAAAAGAAACCTTTCAACAATGAGAATAGCAACTAGACAAGGTTAAAGACAGTTAACAGGGTCTGAAAAGCAGACTTCAGAGCAGTGGAAAGGAACATGCACTTTAAAGGACTTGTCTTCTCATAGTGTTTGGGAGCCTAACATAACATTGTACTGGCATACTTGGACAACTACTGACTCTGTGAAGATAAAGGGGAAAAGGGTTTTTGTGGTATTTTTTTTTCTTCTTCTTTTTTTTTTTTTTTCCTAAATATATAGTTGATTTACTAAAGATTAAAAAAAAATCAGAGAAAGATTTTTGGAATTCAGAAAATCATCTTATGAATTTGAAAGATTACACAATTCCTTAATAAGAAACTTGTTTGCACTTTTGCACTGAGACAGAACATTATTTACAGCCATGAGCACAGAACCCAGAAATAAGTCCTTACAAAGACATTGCAATTTCCCGAGAAGTCGTCTGCAAATCTCAAAGTCAGGATCTGCAGAAATGGGAATAGACTGTGTTGTGAAAAACATCACTAGCCAAGAGACTTAATGAAAACAATGCCATGGGGGATGCTAAGGGGAAACAACACTTGAAAGTGCTCCTGACATCTCATGAGAGAGTTCTGCCATTGCTACCTCACACAACACCTCTCAAAAGATGTCTCAAAAGGGAGGCATATGCAGATGAGGACTTGAAAAGTCAGAGAGAATCCTCGCTAATGGAAAACAAAACAAAAACAAACAAACAAACAAACAAACTGAAAAAAACCTCCACAAAAGACAGCTGGGCCCCTGGAAATGACAGGAATGAAACCAGCAGAATCACCTTTTCACAAAAACATTATTGCCTAAAGGCTCATCTGTCCTGGATCTCAGAGCACATGTACCTGGACATAAATAATCGTCCTTAACAGGGTGTTTATTGATATTTGAAACTACAGTTATTATCTTCTGGTTGGTTGACACTAATACTATGCTTAGCTTGGAGAGAAAAATATTAGAGCTTAAAAAACCCCCGTAACATAAAGCCATTAACTCAGTTGCTGTGTCATACAATAGCTCTGGTACACAACATGGACTGGTTAGAAGCAGATGCAGAAGGAAGCTAACTGTGGCTCAAAGCTACAACTGAGGCAACAAATTATTTTCTAGTAGGAGAACTGAGAAGTTGAAATAAATATGGGTATGAAATGTTAGGTACAGGGAAAAGACAAAATCAACCTGTAACACTCTTACTCGAATTTGGAACTGCACTCCACTCCTGTGCACGCCACAGCTTCCTTCATTTCCAAGTCCAAAACACCTAGCTGTTTACAGAGCACACAGTCTGGATAATTTTGTAAGCACTAGCTTGAAAATTAGGACTTCTCTGTTCAGAGGTGTTTCAGTAGGTGATGATCCCCCTCTTCAAAGGCCAGACAAGGAAAAAGACAGTAAGAGGCTGACGTGGCACAGCAGGTTAGCTCATTATGAACAAAAATGGAAGCAAATGATCACAACGTAGAAAGATTTTTAAGTCTGCAGGTTCAACATGCTTTAACAGCTGGGGTCTTCTCTCTCTCCACTGGATCTAGCTGCCACCTCTCAGTCCCTCACCTTGCTTGACTATGGCACTTGCAGCACAGCCAGCCACCATTAGCTGCTTCCCCACTAACTTCTCAACAGTTCCCTTCTCCTTTAAACCTTCTTTTTGAACCTCTTGGCATGAGCTGGCCCAGCACAAGGGAAAAAACACTCAGGAGTCCTTCTCTCCCTGCAGCCAGTTAGAGGACTCTTCTCTCTAAAGGCTGCCTCTGTTCACCTTTACACACAGCTACTTCTGCCAACACCTCCCTGTTGTACTGCTTATGTGGAAAACCCTTTTATTTACTTGTTTATTTATGGGTGGGAGAGCTGGTTTCAGTATGTGTAAATTAAAGCCAGCAGGAGAAAAGGAGGAGGTGGACCTTTCAAATTAAATTTTCCTATGATGCAGCTACTGAATTTTCATTTTATCAATCAGACTACCAATAAAAATTCATAAACCTATTAACTGAAGCCCTAAGATCTTAGAAATTTCTTATAATGCAAAACTCCTATCTACTCTTCACCCCTACATCTTAAAACTATCCCTAATTACAGTACTTGCTTTCCTAGGCATCACTACTTAAAAACTATATTACATGCCCCTAAAATATAAGACAAACATTGATATATGCAATCACCTTTAGGACAGATTTTTTTTTTTTCTCATTAAAAACTACTTACTCTTTCCAGGAAGTAGCATCTTCACTATTCTGATCACTATGTTATCTTCCTTACTATTATTTTGATTTACTTCCCATTTTACCAATTTTTCACTGCAAACTTATACTGATTTGAAATCATTGCAGAATTAATTTCCAGGAATTCACAAGTGACTGGGAAGGACACTCAATGCACAAAGGCTGTTAGCAATGAAATGTACATGTTTATATCATTCCCTAGTCTCTCCCATTGAAGCCAGTGTGGGTGGCCATCTCTGGGGGTGAGGACTAGCTTTTCAAAAATTAGCTGAATGCGAACTTGCAGGATTCTTAAGCACACTTTGTGAGCTGATGCAGAGTACTGAACTTAAAAAGGCTGATCTAAAGCTGAGACAGAAAACCAAGGACTTAATTACATTAATTTGAAGTTATCACAGTGTGTATTAGTACAGTATATCCACTCTTGCCACACAGGCAGGTAGGAGATGTCATTAATAATGAAGCTGCATATTAATCTCACATAGAAGTATCACAAGGCTTTGGGCAAAGCTGTGCAGGAGCATTGCTGCTTGTGCCCAGGTACATGGCCATTAGTAGCATCTGAGGATCATGCAGTGGCAGTTCTAATTGTGTAGTGTCTCCTCTCTGCACGGTGGGTGGTTGTTAATGGTTTCTTGGGATCACTGCAAGCACTCTCTTCCCTGGTTGTTTCAGCACCTCGGGCCAGAATTTTCATCACCAGGTGTGGTTGCAGTAATAGGAGCAATCCTCAGGTGTCTGACCTGTCACTTACATGCTATTCCCTAACTTCACATGCACTCAACTGAACTCCAGCTACATCAGCTTCCCAACTCTTTTATGAAGTTTTTTTCCAAAGATTTCAGAGTTATGGCATTTTATTATAAGGGAATCTTTACTGCCTTCTTCCATCCAACCAGCTTTTATTTTGCCATGATTTAAAATGCTGGGAATCAGAAGAGAAGCTTGCAGATGTTATTGATTTCAGCATCATACTCAAGATATCAAGATTCTGTCTGCACAGGTGAGGTTTGAATGCTCTGCAAAACCAAAAGAAGGTTTTGAACATCTCCTCTATCCTTGTTCAGGACCTGCTTTACTGGGCCATGGAAGGATGAAATGAAAACCACTGAATTTTTTCAGAGACACATGCAGATTCACTAGCAACAATAAAAATAGTACTACATCTGGTGAACATGACCTTGGCCTGAACTCATTACAGAAAGTCTTGCCTGCATTGCATTTCATTATTTCTGATAACATCTTTCTACAGAAAAGTTATTGTATCTCATTGTATCTCATTCACTTGCTCTCATGCTTTATCTTTTGTTCTATTTTATTTTATTTGAATCGCTGAAATAGTGCAGGAGCTGTTTTGCTACTGGAAATTCTTTTCAGGACAACATTGTACCTGCGGCTTCACCATTGGGGCATCAAGATCAAACAGAAATCTCAGTAATGGAAAAACCAGCATTATGTTGAGAAAATTTTTTGTGAGTTTTGTGACATATTTTAACTATATAGCCACAGAATAAACACTGTTCCTGGAACACCCTAGCATGTTTCTGACATCCAATGACAAGAGCTGAGGACAGCAGAACTGACATCTGCAGTCTTGAGCTAAGTGCCACCAGAGAGTTTTCTTACAAAAATGCTTCTCTAGATACTGCTTCTGAAACATTGCTTTCCGACCCTAGTTTTCATCTGTCTCTTTTATGTCCCAGTTATTCCTTAAAAATACTCCCCATCTCCTTCTCCCCAATGTATTATAGAAATGCTATGATTTCTGCTCAACTAGAGTGATATCAATGGTGTCTAATCATTCCTAACCTGATTTCCAAAGGTCAGAAAGAACAGGCAGAAAGAAGAGTTGCTTCCAATTACTTTATTCTCAGTTTGTTCTGATCCAGTCAAACTATTCCTCTTTCCAGGATGTGATACAAGTAATTCATTTTCTCAGCACCAATTTCCTTTTTCTGCCATTCACTTTAACTTTCAACTTCCCTTGTTTGCAGCCATGCAATTAGTTGTCTTGTGCTTCTTTCAGATCCTGCCATATGCAAAAATGACATGGTATGATTTCTGGAATATCTCTTCTGATGAAGAGACAGCAGAAGATGTTCTCTTGAAATGTCACCGTCCAAATGGAGTTTTGAAACCAATACATTGTTTTCCCTTTTTGTCCAGTTGAACCAAATGAAATAGACTCCCAGTTATCTAACCTAGCCTGCAATAAGTATACATTTTTTTTTTTTCCCAATTACTTTAGATAAATTCTGTCATTTCAATGTTTTCACAAGTCTGGATCACATCTGCCTTTTATTTCTTTATTTCTTACAATAGCCACACATCACCTCACAAAAATTCCTTCATTATCCTCCTTCACTTTGGCTCTTACTCTGAAGAAGAGTCAGTTTTGTGTTTGGAGCTTTTGACATGGCCAAGTAGACTATTCTAAACATTTGCATCTAGAAAAATCATACTTCCTTCTCTTCTATGCCCTCTGCCTCCACCTTTTTTGTAGGACCTGTGCCACACAGCACCCACTTGGCAACATTGTCTCTTCTGCTTGTCAGTGCAGTTCCCTGCTATGGTGAAGAAATAGGTTCTCTACCACATCTCTGAAACAGATATTTGTGCTACAATCTGAGCTTTCTGTATCTTTCATCTCTGGGATGGGATGTGGTTTATTTTTGTCTTTGCATCAGCTAAGAACTTTATAGATCAATTTGAAAAACATCATTCCTTTTTTGTCTCAATTTGCTTTGTGGTTAAACACTCACTTTTCCTCCATAGATTCTTGAGCTTGCCTGAAAAGTACATCCTACGGCCTCACATGCACTGATTTGTGTGGAATGTTCAGATTGAGTATTAGGAAAAATTTCTTCATGAAAAGGGCTGTGAAACATTGGAACAGGCTGCCCAGGAAAGTGGTTGAGTCACCACCCCTGGAGGTGTTTAAAAGGCATATAGGTGAGGCTGAGGCTCTTAGGGACATGGCTTAGTGCTAGAGTTAGATTATGTTTGGACTCTGATCTTGAAGGTCTCTTCCAACCAAAATGATTCTATGAAGTTTGATTTGTTTCCCATTTACAGGTCACTCCTCCTTGCTGCCTGTCCCACAGGTCCTGCTTGGACGGGCAGGGTGATAGTTAGGTCCTTCCTGGGAGCTTTGTGCAAGTCCTGGTCAGCTGCTAATGCATATATGTTATTCTTGGTTGTACTTGAAGTTTCAGATATGTCCAAACTGGTTTTAATGAGAACTTATATCTGTTCTGTTTTCCCCACACACATTCTTCAGCTATTTTGATGACTTTTTCCTAATTTTAAATTGCCCATTAAGATTCTGTCTTTCAGTGTAACAATTCTACATGCAAAAGACTTTTTTTCCACAGCTATACACTTACTGATTAGCTCAGATGTTCCTTAAATGCTTCCTCAGGAAAGATTATTTTCTGCAAAGTTGTTATTCTTCAGAAAAAGTAAGCTCAAGTAATCAACAGCTTATCCAGATTTCTCCTGTCTGTTCACATGAGACTTCTATGAAACATATTCTGTACCTACCCTTCTCCTCCCTTCCAATAAGTTTTAGAAACTAAGCAGATTTCTTTGAGAACCTACCCACCTGCCTCAGGATGGGGCCAGTTAGTGCCCTTCTACATGGGTCTTCACTGCAGTGCTTTTGGTTAGAAATCCACAGGCTACACTTCTTTGCCTTATTTACATGAATGCCACAGAGTAGTATGAAAAGGAAAATACACTATTTTGATTTACATACCTGCCAGCAATAGAGATTAACAGAAAATAGGATGATCTAAGCTGGCATTTATTACAGCTTTCCTAAACACTTCTGCCACTGTGCTCTCACTGCATATCTATAGAGTGACCAAGTTGTTAAACCTTTATATCTCTTAAAGAAGCAATATACCTGCACAGGGACTAACACACACCTGAGTGATGTGGAATTGACTTTATGTCACTGTGATGGTTTATTAGATCACCTACAGTCACTACCCTTGGGCATCTTCTAATGTGAGCTTTCAAAGAGAAACTAGCTTGGGAATGCAGAGAGATGATTTTAGTGTTTCACAAATGGATTTTGCTAAATTGCAGGTGAAGCACTTCTGCTGTATTTAAAGAAAAAAAATAAATAAATTGAAAGTGTGCTTACACATGTAAATGAAATAGAGACATGAGCAATGATTCTCTTCTTACTACAGAATGATGGTTCTACACTTCTGCAGGTATCACAATAGGTAAATATTTCCATATATACTGTTTGCTCTTAAGAGTTTAGTGGATACACCTGGTCAAAGAACACAATGACTTGATGAAATATTAAAGTATTAAAAAAAAATGTTGGGACATGTCATTTAGAAAGACTTTGAATTTATGGGAAACCACCACGCAAAATATTAATAAAGTGAGAAATATCTCTTAAAATTGGTTATTACCTTCTGGGATGTTGCTATGACATAATAAATCACTTTATCAAAAATATATCCCACATAAAATCAGCCAAACATATTTTATTGCTGAAAATATCAAGGAACACTTCCTGAGCTGTTGCTGTTTGACTTAGGTATCAAAACTACTGGTCTAGACTCCTTATGTTATCAGAGATGTTTGTCAAGTGGTGACTTAGAACACCTCAGATAAAAGGCAAGTCTTTTTTCACTGGCTAACCAGAAAGTATTTGAGTTATACTCTGAAAATATCCACCTTCAATCATCTTCTTAATTATTGATACTATTAAACTACCAGTGGATTCATTACTGATGTGTCTAACAAACTTAATTTATCACCCTTTCTCTCCAAAAAAAGAGCACATCTGCCTATAAAATCCCAGTTACAGCTAATCACATGAAAATATTTAATCTCTTCATCATAGAAGTTTCAAGCCAGAAATAAGGCAAGGTAAACAGGTTGATTTGAGAAAGCTTCACTTCTTCAAAAGCAGTGATTTTGGTTACATTTGAACTGGTGTGGGCTTGTGTGTGCAGGAAGCAGGGAGTTAGCTGAAATACAATCTTCCATCATGTCAGCTAATGTTTTTCCATCTTTTCAGCATTTTTTAGGCTGTCATTGCAAATGTGAGGGACTAGTAATAACACAGGAGAAAACTGCAGCTCATGAGGAGGATGCAAAAAGCATCAAAGCTTCTTGACTGAAGACAGCTGAGAGGGAGATCTGCCTTGGCCTTCAGAGTGGCTAACACAGCCCTCGACCTGATAGGCAAGGGTACGGAAAATGTTCTACAGTAAATCTTTGGAGAAAAAGATGGCAGAAGGAGCAGCAGTGTGTGCTTGTCAAAAAATCACTTCTGAATGGACAACTGAAACGTAGCATACTTTACAAGCCATGATTCATAGAGTCACAATTAGGACTCTAAACATTCATACTCATTATCCAGACACACTACAAAGACTTCAAAACTGAGGCAAGTGAAAGGAGAAAAATGTCTTGATATTTTTGACAATGGGAAGAGTGACAAATACCTATGTGACAAAGATACATATTTAAATAATTTTTGAAAGAACAGTGAAAGAAAGGTCATCGAGATAATATGCCTGAGAAACAGGAACATCAGTGGAAGCTGACATATTCTGCAAACCCAAAATACTGGATTATATGCACAGAAGATATTTAGGGGAAAAAAAAAAAACAGACACATCACACAAAGTGCATGACAACTAAGTTCCAAAAAAATGCATGAAACAAAGAATAGGAAAAAGTCTTACAGTCTCAAAACAAAAGTTTAACTAGGATAAATTATCACCGGTACTGTCACTGATGTTTCCTAGATAGCTGACTCACTCCTGGACAACATGGCTCTGTCATGCTGTTGCTGGAACTCCCTACTTGCCACTTCGCTAAAACCATGATTTTTTCCAGATTTAACTGTATCTTTACAAAAAGAGTTTCAAATCTTCTTGTTTCTCTTTCTTCCTGCTTTATAAAGGTTTTTGGTTTATGTGGTGTTTTTTTGTTTGTTTGGGTTTTTTTTTGTTTCTTTAGCACCTCCTCCTATCTGGGTCAGCCACCTGAGAATTTTCCCTCACAAATGATACAGCATGAACAAGATTTCAAAAGGAAGAGAAAGGAGCTGGTTTGTTGTTTTTGCTACCAAAAAAGTTGCATTCACAAGTAAGTAGGTTGGTTTTTAGAGCAACTGAAAGATCCAACATAATCTGAAACCTTCAATATCTACATGTCTGACCAGAGAAACATATTACAACTACCTGAAGAAGTACCTTTGTCTCACACCATCCAAATCTACTCCAGATTATTCATCTGTTCTCATAAAGCAAAGAAGTCTTAGTGCTGCTAAATCAGGCAGAACATAGAAGTTGTTACAGCTGCTATACTGTACTTGAAGGACAGTTTGAGCAACATACTGGCCATAATGTCACAGTCCAAGCTTTCTCTGGCCATCTCATTTTGTAGGATAAGACAAAGCTAAGATAGCAGAAATCTACCCTGGTATCACCATTAAGATCTTTTCTCCCAATGGAGCTTTCTTTGCCTTGTGGGTCAGCTCATCACCTGGAGTGCTGGCAGGTGACTGGTATAGATGTCCCTGGGAGCCATTTCAGAGAAGGAACACAGGGTCCTGTCCATTACTCCTTAGAAAAAAAAAAAAAAAAAAAAAAAAAGGAAGATAGATTCAAAGCTTATATTTCCAGATCTGAACAGCTATCTAATAGTTTTTTAATATCTGTCAATATCAACTTCATAGCAACACAAAGACAGCTGACAAGCAAAATTCCTCATTTCAGTTGACTTCAAAGCTTTTTCAGTAAAACTACAGTTTTATTGTGAAGTGTGAGTTAGCATGACATGCTAAATTAAGACACTTATTTATAATGCACCAGTATTGCTGACTGCGCCCTGGACCTGCTTGTTTGCAGAAACAAAGGAGCGTGGTTGCATTGCGCCTTGAGGGCCCCTGGTGCGCAGTTGTCTTTTTTCCAGTGTCATCCTGCACTAGTGAAGCATATATTTCTACAGCCCTCTTTGCAGGTGATGTGAAAGCATTTTGTGCTGTACAAGTGTTTTACATCAAGCTACTCTCTGAGTTGGCTGGATTTCCATTAGCCCCATCCTCCTGAGAGGACAGTGTGGCCTCTCAGTCACACTACAGCTGAGTCTGCCACGAAAGCCTTCCACCCAGCCAAAGGGAGCCAGAAGAAGCTGATATAGCTCTTCAAATACTAAAGAGATGTTGCCTAACTAGGAACATGGAAAGGGGATCTGAGGTGCTAAACCTATCCCCCTGCCCACATCTCAAGCAGCTGATGTATATGAAACCATGACATTTGTGTTATTCTAGGCACAAAAAAAAAGTCTGGGAGGAAAAAAGAGCAGGTGTAGATGATTTCACATGAAGATACAGCTCATAATCAGCATCTTTAAATAGCTGATTGTTTGAAAAAATTGATATTGCTACAAATTTTACTCTGACATCAGTAGGTATTCACATGCTTACACAGATACATCTGTACACTGATACCTCCCAGTCCCATTACAGAACACAGTTCTTCTCTTACAGTTTTTTCATTAAGACAGCATTTTAGCAACCAACTCTTACACGAAACCACACAAACTAAATTGTGCTTATTCCTACTTTTATACAAACTTTCCTTCTTTTAAAATTAAAATATTGAACAGCAGTGCATATTTAGTCTTTATACAAGGGATCATACTGGACAAAAGAATTAGCAGCAGTGTAGACCAAGCAGTTAACCAACAGAGTATTTCTTGGATTGTACTTAAGAAAGGTCAAGTGCCAGAACAGGAGAACACTATAATTGAAAATTTCAAAGAACCAACTTGTAGACTGTTATTTCAGTATTTCATAACTGGTAACGTGCAGCATGTAATTATCATCATATGTAAAAAGCTGTATTAAACATTTATTTATCTTTGTAGATCATGCAAAGAACCATTCTACAAGCCTTAAAAGAGTACACAAGAGAAACAGAGCTAATTATCTCATTTTTCAGAAATGAGTAAAAATTGGGAAGATGTAGTTCGTATGAATTACTATATCACTATAAGCCAAAAAAGCCAGGGGCAAAAAATAGATTGAATTGGCTTAATTAGGTTTGGACCAGTGACATATATTCATATCTCTAAACCCCTGAGAGGGCATGTGGACAACAAATAACATGAAAGAACTACGTTGACAATGAATATAAAGTTATATATGGCATGGGTTTTAGCTTCCACATGTAATTTCTCATGTGCTCAGGATTATCTGCACAATCAAGCGTTTTGCACAATCATTGCTTTGTCTTGATAGAGAATTGCCTAGTAGGAATTTCTAGAAACTGTCTTGAAGCTGATCAACACCCCATTTCAATCCTCAGTTCTCAATGAGCATTATAGAATCAAGTTTCCCCGTCAAGGAAGAAAACAGCTATCAGGATTCAGACTGTTGAAAACAACATTGTATAAAATTATGCACTTAGGAACTTTTAAAGTCTGACAAACATATGATTCAAAGTGTCCACATTACAGTTCAAAAACACTGAGCAAGGAAAAAGCTGCTTGCTACTGGGCAAAGCAAAAAGAGCCTATGTTATCAGCTTGTGGATGACACACGGGTTTTAGAGATATTTCCTATCTGCACAGCAAGACATTCCTTTTTTGGTATTTTCTTGAGATAAGACACCCAACTGTCAGATCATTACAGGAATGACAGAGAAAATATTTGCCGGTACCTATTATTTGACATATTATGGACTTAAACCAATTCTCGACCAGGGGGAATTTCCCAAATGTAATACAACAGGATACAGCTCAGGTAAGGGGCAAAGCCCATAACAAGGCTTGTGCTAAGCTGCAAGGAAACTCTCTCAAGACAGCCCAAATCATGCAGAGGGACAAAACCACAAGAGGAATATGACAGAGAAGAGACCGCATAGGCCAGAGACCCATATTGATTTAGATAGATGTGACAGAGATCATTTATGCTTGACCTGCAACAAAATACTAATTAACTTCCGACTTCCAGTCTAATCGAAAACCCACATTTTTACTGAAGTAAAATGTTTCTTCTATATTGATTTCCCAAGAAATTCCAATAATTTGATACAAAGATTCTAGAGATATTTCAGAGTAAAACAATGAGATTATAGAATATGCAGTACAAATAAATAGTGAAGTAACTGATATTTATCAAAACCTTAACCCAAATTTAAAAGGTTAATGCTGATGTCTAAACTTTAAGTTGCTCCCAAATCCAGAAATAGAAATATTTTGTTGCTCCTGGAAGCCAAAAGTTTGAGGCCATCTTGTGTCTAGATACCTCATGTTAACAATCAAGACTGAGGGGAAAATAGACATGCTGAATTTTGACTCGTTTGATGTTTGTAACTCTTTTGCACTATAATGTACTTTAATATGCTTTTAATTATTTTCTGTTTCTCTGGCCTTGAGGAATAAATAGATTCAAGCTGAAAAAGGTTGACTATCCCTCATCCAAATAATAGCTTGTAATAAAATTATGGATGCACAAAGGACAAATTTGTTTGTTGTTTTTGTCCCCAGACATTTGCTCAGTTACTTAACTGTCTTAAAAAGGTGAAGATGTCTTTAAAGAGAAAGTGAAGAAACTGAGCTAGCTTATGTTGCAGTAGCTATGACAACAGACTTCAAAACAAATGTGGAAAAAGCTAGATCTGAATCTTAATTTCATTTAATTATTTTTTCAGCCTACTCTTCACAGTTACTACTTTACATTTTACTTTGAATCACATAGCAGATTCTATAGATGTTATTTAAGTTGGAAAAGAAAATACTTAAATAATTAGTGGATATCTCCTAATATCTTCAGATTAATGCCAGGCTGCCCTCTGAGGAATAAGCTTCACCCAAAGACTCTGGGGTCACTGCAGATGGGCATGTATGAGATATCTAATGTCATGAAGGAATGATCCCCACTGGCCCAGCTCAGCTTCTCTGGGGCCACGGTCCCAGAGCTCAGGGTGGTGAATTGTAGGGCACAGCACTTCGCATTGCAGAGGCTGGCACTATTAGGCATGCAGACATAAAACACAGAAACAGATGATCATCATGCTACTAATTGCTTATTAATTCCCTTAAGAACAGATTTTTTGAGTAATCAATCCTCATAGTTCTCCCAGAAAGCCAAAAATGCATAAGGAGTGCATAAAACACAAGGCTTTCTCTTAAAGTCTAATAACTTTTTTTTTTTTTCTTAGCTCCCTCTGTTTTCTCAATAAGGTCCTTCCTGCTGCAATGAATAAAGACAGACTGGTTGAACAAGGACTGTAAGGAAGCAGCCCTATTCTACATTATCTTTTTAAATAGTGCATTGCTTTTTAGACTTAGGTGCCTGCTATAAGTTTGTACTGGGACCACCTCACGGGTAAGTAAGCAAATATATCTATATTCACAAAAGGAGGCTGAGGCCTTGCTCATCAGGCATCTCCACCCGTTGCAGAATATGTGCTGCTCCATATTCAAATACATTACTGTCATTTCCTTGTACATTCTCTTTTCAAACTGTAGCCCTCTCCCACACTCTTGTAGATTCTTCCTGAATATCTAATACCTTCAGTCTAACTGAACTGTTCCAGTGTCACATCCATTATCTACAAATCTTCAAAAAATTTTTAAGTACTTACAGATTTCATCCATGACTTACAAACAGCTGAAGACAATCATCACAAATCCTCAGTCAGAAGAGGAGATTCAGGTTTTATTGACTGCAGCAAATGAAATAGATATTTGTTTAACCACTAAGAAAGAAGAGATATGAAAGAGCACAAGAAGGAAAGCTTGAAACAAGCGTAGTCCAGGTTTGCAGCTTACTCAGGTGCCATTTCATATAGGAGCACTCTGCCTCCAGAAGATTCTAGTTAAAGAGGGCCCCTGCACTTGCACAGCTGCCACCTTTTTATCCTCATTTGCCCCTTGGGAGTAGAGAAGTAGCATTAACTCTTCAGTGACTAGGTCAGGACAGGGAGCTCAGAGTCCTCCTTGTTTCTGAGAACTCCTTGCCATTTCATTTGGAAATGCTTCCCACACGTTATTCAATCTCCTCTCTTCAAGCAACAAAGCTCTTTCTCTTCCATCCCCACCAGAATCAGGATGAAGGAGTCTCACCATACATTTTTTTCTGTCTATATATATTCCAAATAACACCTGTTAATAGCACTTTTGTTACTGCACCCATCCCAGAACAAAAAGTACTATTTTTTTTCTGATGATGTTTTGTGAGGTGCATGCACAGCTCATTTCAAATTGTCTCTCTTCAAAGCAGATGTGATTTTTAAAGACCTCTTTTTGCATGGACTTCAGTGGACACGGAATGCCACAGAGCCACACTTTCTACTAGAGCTGGTATAGCCTTTCCATTCTTCCTCGCTCCTGACATGAAGCAGCATTGAAAAAAAAAAAAAACACCAGACCTGTTTCATTCTCTCACGTGGCAAATCTTCTCTTTTTTTTTTTTTTTTTTTTTTAATCATGGAATGAGTCGTGGGCACTTGAAGTTCAATAAATCCCCAGAGGCAGCCAGCTTAGTTTGTTTTCAGCTCTGGTGACCCACAGAAGGGAGGAAAAAAACAAAGACGACATGGAAAAGGGATTTTTTTCCTTATCATATATAAACAATACCGTTAACATAGGTAATGGAAAAAGTTCATATTAAAGGTGAATGTTTACTAAACTATTAGCTTCTGCCTGCTGCTGAAGGATTATTAGCATCACTGAGTTTCTTTTCTGTTCAAACAACTTAGTGCCAAATTTCTCAGAGCAGCACTTTTGTGGTTGCTGCTCCTTGACAGCAGATGTCTGGGCAGTTTATCCTTTCTGTGAGGATGGTGTTGTAAAGAGGAAAAAACAAGATGTTGAGTTTCCTGGTGAGGAGGTGACAGAAGAACCTCTCTTTCCACATAGGGACATTGAGATGTTCAACAGAAGCATGAGATGAAATTCTTCTTTTCTAGGAATCAGTCTGACATAGCTTGGAGAAATATCTTAGAAAAAGGGCCATTTTTACATTTACTGATGCATTTCATACATTGCTGTGTTACATAGAAACATAGAGTATTACAGAAGGCTCCATATACTATATCACTGGGAAAAATATTTAGTTCATTTAAGTCTCACTGCACTACATTTTTTTTCTACTTATTTCTTGAATTCATAAAGCCTCAAACAAATTCTGATTTTCAGTATAGAGATTAAGCATTCAGGCTACAGAAGCAAATTTAGCATTGAAGATGCTGTCTTAAAAAGATATATGGATTTTTTTTAATTTATTCTTCAAGACAAACTGAAAAACAATAACTAATTAAAGTGCTCTTAAAAAAAAAAAAAAAGAAAGAAAAATGTGCGAGAGACAACATTTATTTAAATATTTAAAAATGTAATCTGTTCCATGGGCTCTGTTTTCTTTCCTTACTATGAAAACATAGCTTCCTCTTGTTTCTCCCAGTTTTTTCTAGAACAGACACTTAAGTAGAAATACCTTTTTTAAATCTATCTGTATATTTGTTCAACCTATTTTTCAGTCCATGCTTCTTTACAATATTTGACGAAAAATTACTGACTATGTTTCTGAGAGAACATTTTTCAGTTAAAGTTCCACATTTAATTGCTGTTAACACTTCTGTGCACCCTAGCCATAAAGATGGTTTCCTTATTTTCAGCTCCTCTTCTGTTTCTACTTGTTGCCATACTGGTTGCCATCCAAGTGTGACAAAAAGAACTAAAAGAAAAAGTCTGGAGACTTTCTAAGAGTCTTTACTTTAAAGGATATGCAGGTACTTTGGAAATTCCCAGACTTCCTTTATAGGAAAGTCTGCCTTCCTTGGATACTCCCTTGCATGACCATTTTCTGATAATACTGAAGATCCCACACATGGATCCATATTCACTATTCTACCACTCATAAGATAACCGTCATTTTCTGGGTTTTGTAGGTTGGTTTTTTTTTTTTCTGTTTGTTTGGTTGGTTTTGCTTTGTTACTTTTTGTTTGATTTTTTTTCTGTTTTTATACTTTAGACTGTAGTAGAAAGTCGTGAATTGTGAAATAATCATGAAGTTGTGAAAGAATTTGTGATTTATTCTACTGCAGTTCAGTCTTCAGACCCAGCTGTGCTCAACTGTAAAGTCAGAAAAGACTTAACATGGGATAGTCAAAGCTTTCTAATCTCAGAACCGATTTATTTTCTGAAAACCAACATACTATCTGTCCGAATGGCTGTAGAGAGCACTGTCAGCTTTGTCTTGCACTTTTCAGAGTGCTATAGACACAAGCTTCAGGTAGTTTATAGTAAATGAAGAGGCTACATACACGAGGGGAGGGAAAGAAAAATGGCTTTGAGAATGCCCAGATGCTTTGTGCTGGCTTTACACTGCATCATACACCCAATGAGTACTAAACATAACAGAAACATTTTAAGTCTTGGCAGAAAAATGTGCTACATCTTCCTAAGAGCAGTTGGGTCATTAGTGGTCATTCAGTCAGACAGAGCGAGGATGTCTCAGAGCTATTAGGTAGATGGTGAGAGGTTGGTTGTGAGGAAACCTTGTACTCAGGATCACACTGAGCAATCACTTGGCTCGGCTGTGTGCAGAAAGAGCCCTGGCTGCAGGGCTGGCAGACTGGTGGAAGCCAAAAGGGAAATCAGCACTTCATAAAAGTTAATTACCCAGAATATACTTCTTCTGAGTCCTGACAGAAGCAGAATTCAAATGCAAAGTGGAATAGAATTTCCTGTTCCATTGCTCCCTCTGTTTTGGACCAGTCTCCTTCTCTTTTTCCAATTGTTGTTATCGTTGAGTTTTTATTTATGCATTTGTGAGAAAGCCCTGAATAAGAGACAGCCATCATTTTCTTCCACTTCACTCTTAGACCTGACTCAGCTAGGCCATCCTTCTTCTTTTCTACTTTCCCATAGGTAATATCTCAAGCAAGATTAAACATCCTCTTCCAGATGGCTCATTTTTGGTAAGAAGATTCACACACAAAGCCAAGCATTGGCAAATCTTAAATCAGTGTCCTGAACAGAGGAGAGCACTGGCATTCTGAGTAATAGGCATTTTGACTACTACTATCATATTGTCAATACTGACATTTATTCTAAACAAAGATAGTTCTCATGAATGCTAAACACTGTGTGATTGTCCTTCTCCCAAAGCTTAGTGTTGTGTTTCATAATTTTATGAGTATTTTATTACTATTATTATAGTTCAAAATTTTTAGTAAATACTAATATTTAAGAATAACCACTAAATGAATAATAGAAAAGAGATTGTAATCTTTTTCTACTGGCTAGGAACTCAAGAATTCAGTAATATCCAATGTGGCTTTCAGCCCTGTAGCACTTAAGTATATATCTACATTCCAAACAGAAGACCAACGGCAACACACTAAATAATAGATTAACAATAACAAATGAAACCAAAACAAACAAAACAAACAACCTACAACTTTCTCATAGTCATTATTTCTTTTCATTCCTTTTCATCTGCATATATCTTTCTATTCTACCTAGCATATATTAATGCTTTTCTATTCTGTAACCAGCTCCACCAATAATAGCCATAGTTGAGCATTTTCTTTAATTTGTACAAGTGGGCAAAGCATGGGAGATAAGTTACACTGCTTGTTATCAAATACTGGGTTAGAAACACAGATTGTACATTAGGAAGGAGGGCTTAACACTGATAACGGTGCACCTTGCAAGAAATATCCACACCAGCTTCACAATGGTTGTGTTTGCACTCATTAAGTCTTCTTGCTCGTTTAAAAAATTAAGGTTGTACTTCAAATTCTGTGTGATTCATTCTGTGACCACAGGTAAAAAATTTCCTCTCTCTTTTCCATTTTCCCACTTGTTAAGCATATATAAATTTGTTTCTCATTTTTGAGGCATTTTGAGCTTTATGGGGGAGAAAAAAAAAAACACAGAAACATTAATACTCAATTTTGATGATTAGAATGAGTGGCATAGGGCAGAAAGAAACCCAAGGGAAAATTCTCTTGTAAATATGGTGCCATAAAGCAATTTCTGAGATATATAGGCAAGAGACAAATCTAAAAATGGAGTCATTCCAATAGAGCTTGCAACATACAGAATAAATATTAATATACCTTAAGTATTCTGTCTTATCAGCATTTATACTAAAATAAAAAATGATTATATTGCTAAGGGAATAGTCATAACTTTGAAGAAAAAATGTTGAATTATTATGGCAAACCATACAGCAACAGGGCATTTATGGCTCCACTCAGGGCACAGTGCTCAGTCAGGATTTTTCTCACATGTATCATCATATAAACCTCTGGTGCCATATGTGACTTTGCAGAATTCAGGTGGTGAAAGAGCAAGAGGGGGATGATTTACTTTTTGCTGTGGAAACCTATTTGTCGTCCACATCTAGAATTACTGTCTTTTCACTTGAGTAAGAAAAGATTTCATTAAATTCCCAACATCTTCCCTTCATCCCAACGTTCCTTTCTTCATACATGCATGCACACCACTTTCATTGGAAGATGTGCTTTTATGACATGTATTACTAAGGTTTTTACTACCTATTTGCCATCATCATATAGCACTAGATTATCAGGTCAAAATAGGTGATAATAGCACAGCACTGACCCAAAAGTAAAATGCATGAATAGTAATCCTTTTGCCTGACTGTTTCTGAGGCAACGCATAAGCTCAGTGGATTGAAAATTAAATATTTCATGACAGTTATATGATTAACTCATGAGATTTTTGAGGTTTCAGGGGCAATATGATCAGATCTATCTTTGTTCTTGTAAAAATAGATGTAGCCTTTTGGTCGCCATCTAAAGTTCCTTTGCCACAGACTCTGCAGTAGGAAAACAAATCCCAGTCTTAACCAGGAAAGGGAAAAAAGGCAAAGGGAAAGGGTGATCTAAAGTTTGCTGAGATCCTGAGCTGTTATTCTGCCTCAAAACTTATACTTTTCCATGGTAATACCAAGGAAAAGTATAACATCACTGCTGCAAACCTGGTTTGAAGACAGCTTCTGAAATATCTGAATTTTTTTTTGCAGATGCAGATGATATTGAACATATGGTGTTTCAAATAGTGGCCAACTTTGCAAAAACCTTTGGAATCATCTGATGTTTTGTGTTTCCCAGCCCTCAGTTTTTAAGTCTGTCATATTTTCCTAGTAGCAATATAGTGACCCATTTATGGCAACAATTGCACATTCAACTTGTTACTAGTGATGTTATTTACCATAGTGAAAAAGAAATAAAAGCCTCAATGTGAGAAAAAAAGCAGTGTTTATACTTCATTGCGTGGCCTGGATTATCTTTCCATAGCATGCAAAGATTAATTGTTAGGCACAAGTTGACTGTACTTGTTCATTGTACCTATGCAGCTTAAGCAAAAGTCCTGTCTTTGAGTAGAGTGTTCTAGATATGTCAGGCAGAGAACACATCATCTTCTATCTTTGGTATGAAATGTCAGTCTAAACTAGAAAATGCTATGGAGCATGTAGTGATGAATTACTATCATTTTTTGCCAGGTATAATAATGCACAGTGGCTTGACATTCCACTATTTTAACTCACGTCTGTGTTATTAATTTGTTTGGGAAATGTTTTAAAAGTAAAGCATTAAAAAATAGTGTTGGCCTGTTTCTTTCTCTTAAATTTTGTGCAGGTTTTCACAACATTACATATAAGTGAAAACTACTCTTTCTTATCTCATGCATTATGCAGTTCCTAACTCCATGCATCATCTGCCTCACACTGAGGAACTGTAGTTGAAACAATTGAATCATACCACAGATTTGATTTTGTGCTATTTATTTTGTGAAAAAAATACTCTGAAATAGTTTAATTCCCTGGCATTATCTGGGTATCTCTCTGTTCATGAATACAGGCTTCCAAAACTCGCCCATATAAAATGAACATCTTGATCCCAACGTGACAAATTCAGGTTTAAAAAGTCTATAAACTTTTGGTTTGGGCTGTACTGAAAACTTGAAACTCCACGGAATCAGACTCTCAATGTTGACCTTACATGTCATGAGACACTAATCCAAAACTACATTAACCAATCATTCAGATAAATAACTAACATTTTTTTTTCATAAGAAATATCCTTCAAATTTCATGTGTCTGTCCACGTACAAAGCTGAATGAGAACTGAAGCAGGATGCTGAGCCTATGTATCCTTTTGTAATTGCTTGCATCTTCATTTCAGCCAGACCAGTTCAGAGTAAGTGTGGGAGCCAATGGGACACGCATGTTCCCCTCACATATCTGCAGTTGTAAGTGGCTGAAATCAGTTTACAGTTGAGATTGTCTATAATAGCTGGTAGAAGAGTGAGAAACTTCTGTATTATTACAGACTTCTACAGCATGTACACACATTGTATCAGACAGAATTAAAGCAAAGCTTAGGAACAGATTAAAAGACGAGCATTCAGGCTCCCATCTCTGGAAAAGGACGTAAAGGCAAGTGAAGAGTGATTATGTGATTCATTGAAAGCTCTCTTGGAGTTAGTTCATGGGAAGTCTATATATTGCTGAGGGCAGTTTATAGTCAGTTGTGGCCTTCAAGTACTTTTTGGTTATACAGTGCTTCAGAAGTATTTCAGGGAAAACAAAACAAAACAAAAAAAACAAACAAAAAGCTAAATGAATATATGAAAATGGAGTCTTTCAAAAAAACAAAACCAAAAACCTTTCAAATGCTTACAAAGTAAATGTACCTTCATATCTAGAAGACATGGAGATGGAGCTCATCCCCATGGCAAGGGTCTTCAAAATCTTCTATAAGAAACTCTTCTCTTTCTATTGTTCACCTCACTAAAATCTGAAGGACAGTTTCTACACTAACCACAACCGAAGAAACTTGATGCAGAGCCAGGTTATGTTGAAAATTTAGTTCAGAAATAGTAGAAGAACTAGTGAGCGTCACAGTTCTATTCATATGCATCCAGCTTCTGTATTCGTTCCTTGGATTTTGGACTGAGATTTCCAAAATGGTGCCAAATGCAAAAATGTTCTCTTCTGTATCATGAACATCTGCTTATTAGGAACTAGTCTGATGCCATTAAATTCTCTCTAAAAAGCCAAAAATAACTATTTTTTTTATTACACATCTCTGCTTGGTAATATGATAATATCCATTTCATCATTTGTAGCCAATTCAAAGAGTTTTCTAATTCTTTTTATTATTTTTTTTTTAGTTTTTTTTTTTTTTTTTCTTCA
Organism: Nesoenas mayeri; assembly: GCF_963082525.1. Classification (NCBI taxonomy): domain Eukaryota; kingdom Metazoa; phylum Chordata; class Aves; order Columbiformes; family Columbidae; genus Nesoenas; species Nesoenas mayeri. The sequence goes on along the minus strand of NC_137551.1, from coordinate 9,862,556 downwards.
ACAAAGGAATCCACCAGTAACAAGATTTAGATACATAATTTCATGAGATTTCAGGACGGAACATTCAGGATGGCACTTTAAACTTGAAAAAGGTTTCCAGAAATAAGGCTACTGGAGATGGATAGAGGTGATGGCCTTTTGATTTGTGTTACAATTCTGGTCATGGTGATGGCTTTGTTTCTAACTTAAAGTCAGCTAACTGAAAGCCTGTCAGTGATCTGCTCATTCAGTTGTTCTACTCAGGTTGCCACCACTAGCTACTACAGCATCAGCAATGAGAAAGTGAAGCGCTAGCCTCTGCTTCCAGCAGAAAATACATGAATGAGTCAAGGAGACGTGCTGAAATGTGCTGGCTCAGCTGTGGGGCGGACGTCACTCCAAGCCTACACCTGGGAGATGACTGTCCAAACCAATCAGGTTGGAAAAACTTGGACAAAATGAGTGTGGGCTACCATCTGTACTTATGACACATGGGACAGAGAAAGGTGACCTCTGGTCCTTCTCCACGCAGACAAGCCTGTTACCTTCAACTTGCTGTTCTCTTAAAACTCTGCAGCTACTTGCAGCGTAACTACAAATGACCTATGGGCAGCATTTGAGAGAGCTCCAGAGACTTGCTGAGATTTTGGCACTGCATAAATACACTTGTATTTTCATGGACATGTACAAAATATTTGAGTATGATTATATCAAGGTACCAAGGCACTGGTGTATCAGCAAAGTGTGAGGAAAAAAAAAAAAAAAAATGTAGGTCCTGAAAAGCACTTCCCCTTGCAACTCTTTTGCAGCCAAAATGATACTAAAAATGATTAAAGTAACCTTAGCATTGCTCCATAGCAACACCAACCTTCCCTTTTCCTTTCTTCCAGCCAGGCAGTGAGATTGTCTCGGGTATTGTCTCACCTGTTCAATAACACAGCCAGGGAATTAAGAGGATAAGAAAAACCGTCAGAAATGCGAATAGGAAAGATGAAAATGTTACCAATAAAAACAGAAGCACTACAGGACCATGAGCAAATAGAGAGACTGACATTATAGCCAGCACACCCTTGCTCGTAAGACCCTCATGAGGGTGAGCAATGCTGCCCTTTTCTTTCTCTGTTAGCCAGATGGGGAAGTTATACCATCCTTTACATATACTGTGAGCTTTTCTCCCAACTTATTCCATTTCCCATGTGATTTTATTCAAGTTATGGTTTAATATTGTGGTTAGTTGTGGTGTAATGGCTTTTGAACTGAGGAAATAGATGTGTAAAAGATGACACAAAGTATGTCAAATTGAATGAAGGGAATACACCTGTAAATAAAGGGGGATCATCAAATCCTCCCTGATCTCCCACAAAACCAAAGGCAGCTAGACAAAGGAACCAATCTTCACTGCTACAACATGGAGGCAGTTTGTTGTGTCGCTGTGAAGCAACAGCAAAAGGAAATAAAGAACACTTCATCTATTCATGTTAAGCATCTAAAACTATGCCTTTGTGAAGACTGCAGCTTGGTTTCATTGTGCTACTGAAATGAACCCAAGATCTTGTGTGACACTTCAAATAACAAGAACAATATATTTCTCCATTATGTTACTTAGAATAAGCACATGTGATTTGTAGTTAATGCAGTTCCTGGTGTTATGAGAGAGCAATGAAAACAAAATCCATGCTTAATGCACTGAACTTTGACAACAGCAGCTGCAACTCAAAATTAAAATCCACTTCTTTGCTTTGCTCTAAGGGTCTGAACCAGCTTTGGCAAAGTGCTGCAGCGCACTCTGAATGGTGATATCTGAAATGAAAAACGCCTGCACGACTGCCCAAAGGACAGATCAAATGACCAAAAGCAAACAGTGATGTGCAGGGCTGTTTGCTGAATACTCAGGTGAAATGAAGCAAAGCCCGTAAGCCTTGGAAATTTCAAGACAAAAGACAGACACTGAATTTTTATCATCTGCTGCAAGGCACTAATCATGGAGATAAAAGACTCATCTATATTAGATGACTTGACCCAAAAGCCAGAGGAGGCAATGAAGGCAATGAGGCTTCTGCCATTGGTCTCAGAGCACTTTTGATCTGGCCAGAAGACATATCCACTGCAATTTTGGACTAAGTTGTTGTTGTTGGGGGTGGAGGGAGTAGTTGGTTTGTTTGTGAGGTTTTTTGCAGTTTTTTTTTCTGTGATCTGGTGATGTCCTTTAGATGCTTAACTGCATTTTATAATGACTCAATATGTTCAGGTTTCATTTATTTATTTTTCCTTTATATTGTCAAGTACCTGCTTTGGATTTCTGGCTGAAGTAGGAGTTATGCAAAATCCAGTCTGCCTCTGAAGGAGGGTTCATGAGAACAGCCTCTGCAGAGTGCCTGACAGGCTTCAGCCTCAGCTGCCGCTCTGTCTGAGCAAGGTGAAATTGTCTCCAGGGATTTTCTTCAAGTATCTAATATAGGGACAGTGGGAAAAAATCCAAGTGAGGAAGGCTGTGCAAACACCATGATCTTTAAAAGATTATGAATGAGCACTGGCAGAGGGAAAGAATTGCTGGTGCTGTACTTGTAAGCTCCCACGGTACCTGCACAAGCTAGGACTCACAACTTGGATGTGGAGTCTTCCCACTGCCTGTCCTCCACAGAAGAGGCAGATTTTTATCATATAGGGGCCCATTCACGGCACAAAATTCCTCCTATAGGGATAAATGGCAGCTAGGAAAATAATATGGCTCCACTGAGTCTGTAAATTGACATGTAAAGTTAGTCACTTAAAATGAAAGTGCCAAGGTTTTCAGGCCAATTATGTTCCTGTGATGTAAAAGATTATTGATTCGGTTGAATAATAAAGTCACATTACTGAATGTGCTTCTTATTATATGTTAATCACAGCAATGTAAATATCTTGCAGATCTTTGTGTGCCACCCACCATTCATTTTCAATGAGGAACAGAAATAGCAGGAGTCAATAGGTCTGACTCTGAAAGCTTGCTTTCTTTTTGCATTTAACTTTCCATGTATTGAAATGCTCTGAATACAGATTGAGTTCCTTTGTTCGATATTTATTATTGTTCCACCTGTGTTGAAATGGGAACAGCAATGGCTTTGATAAATAGATTCAAAGCCAGTCTAAATTCATTGTGCCTTTTCTAAATGCTTTTGTATCCTCTGCTGGAGTTCTTTCTGATAACCTCTTCTAGCAAGACACATCTTGAAATCAAAATAGATATATTTCTTACTTCCATAGAACATCAGTGTAAAACCTTTCATTGATCCAGATTTTCCTATGTCACATATACGTCCAATACTTTTTTTATTTTTTCCAAGAGCCAAAGTCTGTTCCTCTCTCCCATGTTCAGAGATAGAGTACTCCTTAAGTCAGTGGCACCATGTACATGATAACTGACAGATAATTAAAACTAAAGGTGTCAGAATCTGGCAGTAGAACTTCATTAGTCTTCCAAAGTGTGCTGAAGAATATTCATTATCACAGTGTGAAGTATCATAAATAATTAGCACTGAACCCACACATGCCAAGCGAATGATCAGTATGACTTCATATTGTGATGAGTTTGCCTGTTTATTTTATTACTGTGCTCATTTGCATGTTCAATATTTTGCCAAATTCTGCTATTCACACTAGTTCTCCCAGTGTTTGTGTGAAGAAAGAGAATACCACCAAGACTGTTTCGCTCTTTTCCTAAATCAGGGCACCAACTAACTGTAAAAATTTCACTGTACGATAGTAACATAATCTTGTTTTTACTCGTCATCAAACCACTGTACTATCTCCCTCCTTTTTTTTAAACTTTGTTAATGAAGGTAAAATGATATTACAAATTACAATTGTAAAATAAAACTATATTAAACATTAGGTTGATACAAACCTTCCTAAAATGAAAGAAGCAGAGTTTAAAGATGTATATTGTGTGTATAAAACACTTATTTGAGAATTCATGTTCATGCCTGCTCCCTCTTCTTTTTGTTCATGTACTAAGTGAGGACTCTTCTCTCCCAAGAGGAGAATAGCGTGCACAGAAAAAGAACACCAAGGTGAATAACTTACACATAAACACAGAGTTTTTACGTAAATACACCTTTAAATTTAGTTCCAAAATCATCTTAGTCAGCAGCCCATGATGTAACTCAGTGAATAATGAAAGAAGGGCAGCATTAGTTTAAAGTGATTGTTGTGTTTGTTCCATTATTAAGTTTCGATGTGTGGTACTACAGGGTAACGCAACATGACATGGCTAAGCGGTGAAATGAGTACTATGAAAATTTAAACTGAGGCACACACCAAGAAGCTGGAAGCAGCAGAACACAAAGAGTCTAATGCATTTGAAAAGCAAACAAACGAACAAAATAATGACCTCATCCTAGTATCCCTACTTTCCTTTCCTCCTCTGCAAATCTCAAACGCTGGAAATATAGCTCCTGCGTTCACCTTTACTTCAGATTTAATCCAGACATCTCTCTTGGAGTATCCTATTTATTAAAAGCTTGTTGGTGAATTTACCATTACTGACAGTTCAGCTAACAGGAATGCCTTGATGTACCCACAGGATAGGAGAACAGAACCGCATCCCATGTGAGGCGAGGCAGGTGCTCAGGGTACCGACACATGTTGCTAGTGCAGCACGGTGCTCTGCAGCACAGTGTAAAGGGCTCCTCTGCACCCTCCATGCGCTGCCCAGCTATCTGAACAGTAGCTAAGAGCATTACAATAAAGTTCCTGAAACAGGAGAGAGAAAAGCAGTAAAAACATTTAAAAAATATTGAAAGATTCCAATTCATTTCCCATTACAGAATTGCTCATTGTTTTGAAATTGTACAGAATGAGAATAGAAGGTTACAAAATTATCACAGCAGAAGCATAATTCATTTTACAAGGACTTTTTATATTTTTTTTTTTTTAACTTTCCTATCATTTGGGGATGCACACAGTCTAAAATATTTTCATGGGCTACACTTAGCTCCATAGTTGAGCAGCTGGTGAAAGGCTGCCTGGTTAATATTTCCTGCAAAAAGACTTATGTGGCAACTCCCATAGCAGACCCTGACTGATCCCAAGTTTTCACTAGATTGAGCAAAACACAAGGCTGCACATCCTGAATTGAAGGTAGATGGGACACAGCCACGCTTTTGCCACTGGGCAGCATCACTCAGCTGAAGGAAAGCCGGGGCTGCCCCTCATGGAACACAGTCCTGCTGGAGCTTGGCACAGTTGCATATGAAACATTGCTTCATCCTGATGGTGCAGGTTCCTCCAGAAGAAGCAGGTAGATGTTGACAATAGAAATCTGAGGAAGGAACTGGCTGACACATTGCACCCAAGCTTCCCCTGAGTCCTGCTGCCTGGGTTTGGACCATCCAGTCCTAGTCTGCCTGAGAATCATGAGCCTTGCAACTGATTTGGGACTGCAACACATCATGCTTAGAGTGGGAAATGATGGCTACACCCCTGAAAGCCAGGAGCTTTGGAGCAGACAGAAGCAGTCCTTGTGGAGTTTCTGAGTCAGCTAATATAATTCACCAGATTCCACAGAAAACTAAATAATAGTTTTGTGTGTTGGAGAAGGACTACAGGGAACTTGGCTGTTGTCTACAGAAATTCATGGGAGAGATTGTGTTCCTGTTCAGTAGTTCATTTTCAGAAGGTGATTTAGCTACCTGTTTTACTCAATTTAAAACTGTCAGCTTGTTTTTCATAAGAGAAAATAGATTAGACAGCTGGAGAATCTGTCTTTTTTTTTTTCTTCACAATGGCCTCAAGCAGGCCTCCTAATACTTCAACTGGCCTGGGCAGCTTTCCTCAGCTCCCTGTCTACCGTCTCCTTGGGGAGGTTTATCACAGAGAGAAATCAAACCAAAATTTACTGCGAGATTAAAAGCACTGGAGATCAGAGCAAGTTGCAAGGAACCACTGTGCATTAGATTAATGCTCAGACCAATGCTGCTTTGAATTCCGCTCCAGCTTTGCAGATTATCAGGGAACAATAGTCAAGTCGAAACAAAGCCCTTGCCTCTTAAAAGCAATCATGCTTGGCTGGAACTTGCTCCGTCACTGTCTGCACTAATCAGTCACTTCACAGTTTGCCTGGCACCCTCTTGGGCTGCCCCACACACAGATCCTCCTTCCCCCCTCATTTCAACTTCTTCCCAACTTCTTAGGCTGGTAGGAGAGGGCTTAGAGGGACATCTCACTAGATGCAGAGCAGAAACTTAGGAAATATAAGTCTAAAGCCAAGCATAATGCAAGATTTATTTTGTGAACTTGGTAGCTTGCCAATCTACTTAATTTCTCAAGGTGGATTTCTCTCTACCTTTGCATCAATAACGACCTTCAGCTCTACTCCCTTCATTTTTTACCTCCTCTTGTACAATGAAGAAAACCTGACTCAAGACTAGTGGTAACAGAGAGCATAGTCTTCAACTATTGCACCTCTTATACAGCATTTTGCTAACTCCTTTGTGATTAGAGCTGGTAAGAAGAAGAATGAGAGATGGGAGGCCATTCTTGCTCCTTTTCTTTTTCACTACTTTGAGAGATTTGAAAATTTTCATATAATTATAGAGGTAACAAAAATGAGAAGTCAGTTCTCTTTTGAAATGTGAAAATACAATATTAGAAATGTGGTGACAAGACGCAAATGTAGCTGTTGAAAATGTTTACTGAACAGGAAAAATAGGGCTGTTGTACAGTTCCTCCACAGGAAGAAAGAAGAAGGCACAAGGAATTCGTTGTGGGGAGAGAGGGCAGCAGATAGTATGAGATTCTTTTAATTGAAAATTGAATCCAGTTTCATTCATTATATATTTTTTTCTGAAACTGTGGAATGAAAAAGAAAAAGTTTCAATGAAACATGGGGCTTCCAGCTTGCTCAAGAATATCACAAAAGCCCTTATTCAGTTTCCCTTGAAGCCAAGAAAAACATGTCTTTACTCATTCAATTTTCAGCTCTTTGAAGCAGAAACTCACTCTTTTATATGTCCCTGCAGTGCCCAGTGCAATAGGTCCCCTGTCTCAGCAGGGGTTTCTAAGTACTACTGTAATAAAATTAATTAATCATAATTTTTAATGAACTCCTTAATACTTTTGGTATCATCCTTGACAAAAAATGTATGCGGAGTGAAAAGGCTTGAAAGTTTAATTTAGAATATGGGAAAGAGACTTTTTTCTTATAGCAAAATCTAATTCAAAAGCTGGTAAAAATGCTGTTCATACTGAACAGATATAGAAAGAGTATTAACAGTGTAACAAAACAGTAACCTGGACTTTACATCTATTTGTAGCATAAAAATTACGTGCAAGATCAGTGAGATATGCACTAGCATGTCAGGATGCTATTTATGACTTTAAGAAGACAGAAAAGTACTATTATCTAGCTCCATCTTCATGAAAATGAAGAGCTGCTCAGAGACAGATGTGTAAATCTTCCTGATGTGATTCCTTCCCACTCTTTTGCGAAGTAGCAATTAATATTGACTTCTGCACTACTATCATGTAAACTCTGAGTTAGCTATTGAAATGAAAGGGCCAGTTCACATCTCTCTGTGGCACGTGTTCGGGATGCAAATGTGGGCAGACACTGCTGGATCAGACTGTACTTCAATAAATGCTTTTAAGGCTTATTTTTCACAGCAGGAGCAGAAATGAAAAACGAGATTCAATTGTACATGTTGGTAGCCTGGGAGAAGTGCCAGTATGTCATAACCCCATGTACCAGCCCAGCCCCTTTACTTTGTAAAGCACAATTATTGTAAATTGGTTCAGAGCCTGGCAAACATATCAGAGGCATACATATGCCTCTCTGTAAATATGCATATACAGTACGCATAAATGATCCCAGTTTTCTTATTCTTTCTGGTAAATAGAAGGTAAGAGACTTAATCTTAACTATCCTTTTCCCGCAGCTAGTGTAGATTTCTGTTTTAAGCAGTTTCTCTAGGCTCTCCTTAAAGCCAGGGAAGAAGAACACAAGTACCACAGAAGGGACTCACCTCCCCCTGTGGGAGACATGTGAGGCTTGGACACTTCCCATCTCTCTCCATTGCTATGATCCATCCTAGACAGTTAACTGAGACTTCAATATCTTTTACTTGGTTATATTAAATGCTTGGTATTTGGTTGTCTAACATCATTGAGTTGAATCTTTCTATAACTCCATACCAAAGAGACACAAATCTATCCAAGATATATTGGTTTTATATAGAGAGAACTATCATTTTTACACTCTATTATCTGTAGTAATTTGCAATCAGAAGAAAGTATTAGGTCAATTGAACAATACAAATATTTGCCTTTTGTAATTTACAGCTATAAACAAAATAAAAGTTATAGAATAGAAATAGATAAGCTCCCAGAACTTAATCTTCTGTGCCTGTGACAGTAAGCAAAACATCATAGAACCATGTAATACTACTTTGGAAGGGGCCTCAAGGATCATCTGGTCCAACATTTCTTGTCAAAAGCATGGTCTAGACAAGATGGCCCAACCTCTCTTAAGGCTGAACAAGCCCAGTTCCCTCAGCCTTTCCTCATATGTCAGGCTTCCTAGTCCTTTGATCATCTTTGTGGTCCTTCTCCATGACTTCTCGGAGATTATGGAGAGTGGCCTCACAATGTTGTCAGCCAGCTTTCTTAACACCCTCTGGTGGACTATGCCAGGACCTACCAATTTGTAGGAGTCAAGCTCCTTTAACAGTTCCCTTACCAACTCTTCCTTCACAGATGGTGGGTCTGTGTTTGCATTGACCTGAGTTTTTGTTCCCAAGGCCTGGGGCCCAACAGTGTTGGTAAAGACAGAGTTGAAGCAAATGTTGAGAACCTTTGCCTTTTCAGAGTTATTCGTGACTAGTTCACCTCTCCTGCTTGTTGTTTACATATCTGAGGAACCCTTTCTTGTAGTTTTTGACATCTTAGGCCAATGTCAATTTCAGCTGAGCTTTTGTTTTTCTAACTGTGGCAGAATGCAACCCCCCCCCCCGCATCTCTCCCCCTCTCTGCCCCCACTCTCCCCCTCCCTCCTTCAGTATGGAGGAGTGGGCACATCCCCCTCTCTCCCGGCTTCCGTGGGCCTAACTTTGTCTGGCCCCAGAGCACCCTGACCAGAGTCGTTAGTGACGGTAGGGAGTGCAAAAGCCGCTGGGCGCCCACGCCCAGGGTGGGGGATGTTTTCAGAAGGCTTCCGGGAACAGGAGGAATGACTACAGTCAGGTCAAGGTCATATAAACGGGACTCTCGTCGAAACTTTCCCCCTTTTGCCGTGGAGTTTCTCGGAGCATGAGCTTAGCCACTGCCGCCAGGAGCCACGGCCCCCCCCCAGCTCCCCGGATGGAGTCTCCGCTTGCCTCGCCGCCACGGCTGTGAGTAAACTTCTCGCAGGATTGCGAGTATATTTATACTTTCCGTGCACGTTTGCACACGTACTTTAAATTATTTCCTCGCACAACCACGAGTGTATTTTCCTCCCGTGCTTCCACGTAAGCACGTGTAATATTCCGCGCACACTTGCACGTGTAAGTAAATTAACTCTCACAGGATTGCGAGTGTATTACGAATTTACCCTCGCGGAATCGCGAGTGTACACTTTCCGTACTCACTACGAGTACGCGTATCTCTTTAAAAATAATCCTGCCACGGGCTTGGGCAAGTGTGTGCTTCTCCGGAACTCAGGGGTGACTCTGGCATTATTTTGAGTGAAGCCACGTGCATGCACTCTGTGGACCGCCTGCTGTAGTGGTTGCTGCCCCTAAATAAGTTTCCTCAGCTGATATCCGAACCTTTATTTAAGTCACTTTTGGAATGCTAAAACCCTGTTTTTCACCAGTTTAGTAAAAGTGGTTTTGGACCCTGTTGTCCCTTAAATTAACCTCGGGGTAATATTCCATGACACTAACTGAATCTCTATACACCCTGGTAATAAACTTGTAGTTCTCAACAGTTATTAATACACTTTTCCATCTCTAGTACACTTCTCTTATGGTTTTGGCAGACCTAGAAGCCTTCAGTTCAGCTGTATCACTGAACAGAAAATCCCATACATAGATGAATAAGAGGAAACTGTGCTCCAGCAAATTCTTTTCCTAAAACATCAGTTGAGTGATAAAGCTGTGGGATTAATTAATTTAGCACGCATCTATAATTGCCTTATCTCAATCTCTCTCTCCTAGGACTAATGCTAATGCTCCAAACCTCCAGGCATTTTCACATGGCAGTTTTTTTTTTCTAATCATAGCATGCCACAAATTCATTTTCTCAGCTTCAACAGACACGGAATTTTTGTACCTGCTACATATAGGTACTGTATTTATAGACAGACTGCAAGAGTGCATAGTGTCACTATCTTACACTAGAAACCACTTCAACATGTAGTTACCCTTTTACTGTTAATGCTAAGTACCACTGGAATGTTAAGTGCAAGACATATATGTGTATACTTTTCCTATACTGCAGCTAAATCAAAAGATTTTAAATAAGGAGATGCCATTGGATCAGCTGCTCTGACCTCACTTAATCAAGTTATTACTTTATAAAGCTCAGTACCTCATATTTAGCTCTGTAGTATTTCCTCAAAATCATCCAGTTCTTGATTTGACCATTTTAACAGGAATTTACATTCTCATAGTTACCTATGCCATGCACATTTTTTGTAAACATAAAACATAAGATGCAAAAAAGCATAGATGTTGGGGGGTTTTAACCATTACTGTTAATTTGCATGAACACATTAGTTTACCTCTACTGTGTTCATGTTTCTTGTGTACCTTTCTAAGTAGGTGAATAAATTGCATCATTAAAGTATTAGGGACCACTCAAACAGATTTTTGAACTTTTACCTGGATTTAGCAGAAAGACCACTCTGAATAGTTTAGCTGAACAGAGAACAGACAATTACCTGGCCTCTTTGAATTTCACAAACGAAACAGACCCTAAGTCAAGAATAATTCATGGAAATTACTCAACCAATAGCTAAAATAGCTATATTACCCGATAAATTATAAAACAGATTTCAAAAAATTATTCCTGACAAGAATATTCTTTTCCTTCAAGATAAAATGTGCACTATGATTTTATTTAAAATCCAGGTCTTGAGTAATCTCTGATCCCATACATAGCAGGTAATCAGCAAGCTCTCATTGAAACTGAACCCATCAGCCTGTTTGAAACCATCACTCAGGTGAAAGCCCAGCAGTCCTAGCCATGTAGGCCAGAAACCAAGAGTAATTACATTTCTTATTTAAGGAAAGGAATAGCAAAGTGATGACTGTCTCTTGCAGCAGGTACCTGCAGCCTTATGGGAGGAAGCAATGTGTCCTACAGCCCTCTGGCACCGAGTCTTTTTACTTCAGCAAATGCGCCACTTTGTTTCACCAACATATGTGAGCAGTCTGGAAAAAGTCTGCTGGGGAAACAGGCACTGCAAGTCAACTTGTTTTTCTGGTGTCTTAAATATTTTATTTTAATCCCTAACTAAAATATATACGTGATGAGCAAGATAAAGCAAACTCTTTAACAACCTGTCTCTTTTTTTCAGACAAGCAAGGCCTGACTTGAAACACATGGGAGAAGATAATCAGCACTTCCCAAGGTGGCCCTTCTTTAAAATGGCATCTTGTTAACATTACTTTTGTTCTGATTTCCAGCAAAATCAAGACCTGCAGTGTTTATCTACCTTCATGTGTCTGTTCCGTTCCACTCACTAATAATTTTTGGCACTATTTGGGCAATTTCAAATTCAAATTCGATAGGAAAGTTTCAAATGTATCAATTTCGTAAACACATTAGTTAGCATCTGCATCAAATGGAGATAATTACTTACTTTCTGGAGGAAAATCAGTTACAATTCAGCGTAGATTTATCCTCTAAAAGTCGGGAACCAATCAGGAAGTCTCACAGAATTCACCCAGCAGCTAATGGGCATGTTTGCTACAAGAAGCAAGGGGAGAAGAAAAATAAGGATCAGAAAAGCATCAGATAGGAGCTCATAGGAAATCATATTCTGCCAAATTAGAGAATATCTTATTTTTAAGGACTGATTTTTTTTTAAGTTGTTGAACAAATCTTCCTATCAATTCTTTTAAATCCATTTTTAAGTGTCATAGCAACATTATTTTTTTTTTCTTGCTTCTAGACTCTTGTTTGCTAAAGTGCCTGCTAAACAAACAGCTGCAGCACTGTAAATACATTTTCTTATGCCTTGTTCCATTCATATAGCAGTCTTCAGTTGTCAGTAAGGAAAATGTGGAAACTTCACCAGCTGAAGTTTGGTGGAAGGAGGAAGAAAGTGAAGTACTTGCAGAAAAAAGTGGGTCAGAAGGTGGCACTGACTGCATTTTTGAGAGCAGTAAAGAGCAGGAGGAACTCTCCTGGGTTTCAGCTCCTAGGGCAGTCTGCTAGCCTCATCACCCATCATCCAGGCTTGCTACAATTATGAGGTGATCTTCAATCCCTTTTTGTAACATCATGGTTAGTTTTCCTGTTATTCCTTCAATCACTAAGAGGTCTTATGTCCAAAGAGGGACACATTTCATTGGAAGATGAAACAAAAAGACTGAATCTCCCCTTCTTGGTTTAATTTTATCAAGACCTTGACTTCTCTGGAGATCTTCCCCAGACTGAGAGAGAGAAAAGTAAGGGCCCATGATCTGAATGAAAGCTTGTCTTATATCTTCTTTCTTTTTCTAATCTAATTTTTATTTTTGTAATTCTCACTTTTCCTCTGGTTATTTAAGATGACAGCAGCCTCTTTCCTCATGTGCTGCAGAACTAAGACTATTTTCAGAAGCAGTACACTCAAGGAATGAGAAATAACATCTATAAAACTTGTCCAGTTGGTTTACTTGATCTATGTAATACTTCAAGACAATACCCCTATTATCACAGACTTACTGGACTTCCTCAGTCCCCTTGAACATTGCACACTTATCTTTTCTCTTGATAACCCTAGCAGTATTTTTTCTTTCCCTTTCCCCCTGGAGATGTGTATCCTTACAGATTTCACTCTGTGATCCCCTTGATTCAAAAGTGTTCCCTGAGTAAATTCTACTGAATCTTGTAGCTTCAATGCTACTCTCCCACCATATGCATTTTCTATACAAATCACGGCCCTTTTCTCACTTCTTGCACAAAAGCTTGCTGAGAATGAACATGTGGAAGGGCCGTGACATCCCCCTTAGCGCATATTGTGTTCTCTTTCCTTTAGCCCATGGAGGCTGCAACAACCACAACTGATAAAGGACAGAAAGGAAATGTGTTACTGAATAAAGTGACAATGCAAGGAATATAACTGAAGTGAGAGAAAGAATGTGTTATTGCAGGAAGGCAATAGCTTTGTGTGATGCCTGAGGTCAGCCTGTAGAATCATAAAGGCAATTCCTGGGTTTCTGATCCACCTACCAGAGACTCTGCAGAGGCAAAGAAGGAGCAGAGGAATCTCATTGTTTTGGATCTCAGTGCATCACCCCATTGGTATGGAGAAGGTGAGATAGAGGGCTACAGGGGGCTATCCAGTCTAAATACACTCTTCTGTGTGTCCCATAAGAGGAAAGAACACTCAGAGCCAGAACACATATATCACTTGAATTACTGAACAAAACCTAAATCAGAAACCCAAATGGTTTTGTCTTGATTCAGCATGCCTAAACTCATTTGCTTGTGTTATCATAAATGAACATTCCCTCAAAAAAATAAACCACAGTGCTAGGAAAAATCATTGGTCCTGGAACTGTGATCAGGAAATGAATGAGACATGCCAGTGCTCTTGTAGATTTTCAGACAGGTTGGGCTTGCCTCAGTCATCTTTTCCTGTGGTGATAACATTCTGTGGGATGTAGTTTTGTGTCATTTCTGACACTGTCACTTCAGATACTGTAAAATCCTGGAAGCAGGGACCAGGGAAAGGGTGGTCAAAATAGAAAATAACATCTGACAACAAATACTCAGTCCCTTGTGTCATCACAAGATTTGCATGGCTTGTCAGGATAGCCACCAATTTGATCAAACGTGTCTACAGCTGATATTGCAGAAGTGCCGAGCCTTGGAATCCACCTCTTGGCTTGTTATTATAACTTACATAGCGGTGAGGGGCTGCAGCATTTGATCAGCTGATTTGGGTTTTCCTTTCACATAGCAGCCTTTCTTCTTTCTAAGCAAAACTTAGAAATTTGAGATTAATGCATTTCTGCTGATTGATAGTCAACTGGGCAAGAAAAAGGAGGTTACATAGGCTTCTTTTTTCCAGGTTTCTCAAGAGCTGATTCTCTTGAATGTCCCAGTATAGTTGAGCTGGCATTTCAGTCTTTCCTCTAAGTGAGCATGAATTTACTTGGGCACATTTTTTTGTGTACATTGACAGCAACAGAGTTGTCTGAAGTCTGTTTTACTGTCAGTCTAATCAGGTTAAAAGACAAGTTGACAGACAGGTGAATGGGCATCTAGCATAACTAAAGATAGCAGATTTCTTTAGCAAATCATCACAAAACCAGTTAATATAGGATATATTTCTCTCTAAATTATATCTGTCACTTTAATACTTTGAGCTAACTCGTTAAACCGTCGTGACTTCCTATACTGTTCTCTCTGCCACTAAGAGACTGATGAGCCATTCTCATTATTGAATTGATTCTTCAACACCTGAAGGCCTCTCCTTCTGACTAATTAGATAGTCAAAAAATATTCTGATTAATCTGTGTTTAATCAACCATAAGCATTTCATGCATTTCATTAGAAAGCTCTACCCCTCCAAGAAGTTTCAATAAACTTTTTTTTTTTTTTTTTAAATGGGAATTTGTCTGATTATTAACAAAATTCCATCTCTTCTCCTACCATCTCTCCCCCATCTTAGTACTCTAGGTGATTCAGGTCCTGGATCCTAGAGCAGGTTAATGTAGAGTTATGGGGAGCAGTGTTTCTGAGACACAAATTCAGGGCGATACTGCAGGACCAAAAAAGATGTTCTAGACAGTCCCTGGTGGCCAAACTGATCATAGGAAGCCTCTTGTAGCTGATAATTGAAACCATAATTTTCAGTTATAGTGACCCTGCAAGAAACTCTCATATATGCACTGCATATCTTTCAGATGTGATAAATTTGTGGACAAACTGAAGATGGACTTACCAGGGCAAAGTGACTCCTGATTTAGATGGCCTTCAGTTTTTAGTTTCCATTTCTCAAAAGGTTCTTTTTTTTTTTTTTTCAGGTATCAGGCTTTCAGATTTTTTTTAGATAGTTTCATGTCCTCAAACTATTGAGCAGCTGCTTTGTGAAAGTCAAAACCCTCAGGAGTCTCTAGTGCCAGAAGAGGAGGTAACCAGAAATCTTCTGCTACTCTGTAGTGACAGTTTATTCTGCTTCTTGGTTCTAGAAGTTAGAGAATTGAAAGTGACTCACTATTTCCTGAGTAATTAAGAAGAATGAGTATGAATTCTCATCACACTCAGATTAAATTATTAGGTCACCATTTCTGCTTGTGTTTGTTTTGCTGTCACTGTTTTGAGTTTTTAGTTTGTTTTGTTTGGTTGGTTTTGGTTTGTTTTGTGTTTTGTGTGTGTGTTTGTGTTTTCTTGTTTGCTTGGTTTTGGTTTTGTGATGCTGTCCTAGGAGAGGGGAGACTTTAGCATACAGGGAAAAATCAGGACAATTTTAGTAACTAGATATTATGGTATTTGATATATTAATTAAGAGATAACAGTGGTTACTAAAACAGATGCACTATAGAAATAAGAAATTACATACTTTGTACACCACAGACAGAATGAAAACAAGGGACCCCATTATGCTCCCATTACAGTTAATACAATTTTTATTCTCTTGCTTTGACTGATTGTTCCTGATTTACTTTAGTACAAGACCTTATGGTCCATATTTTGAGGCACTTCCTATTTCTTTCCAAGTTGTTTCTGGGTGCAAAACTGAACAAGAATCCCAGGAAGAGGACTCTTTTATCATTTGCCAAAGAAAAAAATAGTTCCAGTCTTGCACTAGTAAATGTAAACAATGAAAATTCATGAACAAGATTATTTCCAAAGCATGAGACCACAAAAGTAAAAATTAATTGCATTCTGAGTTCTTTTGATTGTTTAAAGTATTAGCTGTTGAGAAATTACAGTTGTTTTTCAAGTTGTTTTTCCCTGTAGCAAGCCAAAGACTTACTTAAAAAGAAAACAAAAGAAAGCTAAACTGAGATTATGGGTGAATTTGGGACTTAAAGAGAAATATCAGACATGGAAAACTCACAAGAAAATTACAGGACATGCCAATATTATATTTTTACACTGTCTGATGATATAAAGAAAACTGGAATTAGGCTTTGAGGTTTATTTTTGTAGAATAAAAATAGTAATTAACTATTACTTATTAAAGATTTATGTCAGTTCTTTGTCCGCAATTACTTCACTTTAAAACAAATATTTTTATGTCATTACAGTTATTGTTTACAACAATAACTATAGTACAGTTATTGCTACAGTAGTGTGAAAGGAATAAAGGGAAATATTTATTGATATAGTTTACATCAGTCATTGAACACCACTGAATTGTCTGTATTCCTCTATAAAGCCAGAAGAAATACAAATAAAGTGTAGTGTAGTGGTGCTCAGGGTGTTTAGGTGATCAGTAGAGATCTTGCAGAGATAGACAGCATGGATAAATTTTCTTTAAAACAAAAACTTTGACTTTAAAATATTCTATACATCACTAAAGTTTGCATATGGCAAAGTAGAAGTAATTTTTAAAAGCTTTCAGTTGTTCAATAGTTTTATTAGTATACAACTGCTACAGAATGGAAAAATAATGCAATGTGGTTTAATTAGCACCGTCAAAAAAGTACTAAAATTAACGTGGCAGGAGGGATAAAGTTAACACATCTTAGCCTTTTGTCTCTCCATATGATCGGCACTCACATACCAAAGTTACCTGACCTGTTAAGACATATATAAAATTACACCACCAGCCTTCCCTTATTGTACCTTATTGTCTTAGACACTGCAGGAAGACAAAACAACAGCAGCAACCTGGTTTAATTAGGCCAGAACCTGATTAAATTTGCACATAGGGTCTCCCTTCCAGAATTCACTGATCTAACTGCCTGTTTGTACCATCTAGTGGGAGACTGGCACTGCTCCACTGGCCTGCCAGCACCTACCCTGGCCTGGCCTCAGCACGGGAAGCTGCCAGCCTGCAAACCACATGGGAGTTCAGGGGATGGAGGGCAGACTTTGGACTTATTCTCTAGCAACCAGAGAAACCCTGACATCCTTTCACCTGATGAATCACAAGATAATTCTCTGATATTCTTCTAAAGTCCTGCTTGTCAGGAAATCTAGCTCTTGATTGACAGCTGCCTTGAATGGATTAGTATCCAGCTGCAGCAACACAAATATGACCCGATATAGATTACTTACCGTCACCTTGGGAGAATGAGATTGGAAGGAGACACAGTGCCATTTAAGACCACTATAAACTATCTTCATAGATTAGATTAGTGACATCACTTTCAAAAACATTGAAATAAATATCAGCTTCTTGTTAATTAAAAATACACTAGTAGAGGATGTAAAATCTCTTTCTTTTGTAAAATGAGGTCAGATACGAGGGTGTTTCCCAAAGAAGGGAGCAGGGGTAGTGATGAGGGAATGTTTTTATCTCATCCAAACATTCCATTTTCATTTTCCTTCTGATGTTGTCTCTTCCTTTCCTTGTTCTAAATATTTTATTCATATTCTATTTAAAATGATACTTCAACTGTTGTGTTTTGCAATGCTACACTGTAATGTTTGATCTTGCAGGAATACTGCCTTTTTCCTCAATGAAATTCTGAGGAAGTCAACCTGCAACTATGAAATATTTCATCTAATTGGAAAGACATTTTCCATCAAAATACCTGAGAACAGTAATGCTCAGTATGTTCAAATCTTCCTTTCATTTAAGTGTTCCAATATGACTACAAAAGACTTTCGGCACTTCCATATCATATAGTATCATATTGGCATGGTAACAACTGTAAACACAGTAATGATCGTCCTCCTGCTATCACAGAGCACTCCCAAAGCTATGGTTTTGAAATGACCATATGCATTCCAAATCAGCAGGTTTTCAAAAGACATAATAGCAACCTGTATGGGAATTCAAAATGTGCTTAGCTGCCACAAAAAGAACATAAGCACTGCAAAATAATCTCCTACTAATATGCTCTGATGTGCTCCACTCAGAAAGTTCACTTTACCTTCTCCCTCCTCCCATTCACACACATTCATCTCACACATTGCTCACCCTCCTCCCTTCACAACATTTGCTCTCTCTTCCCTGTGAAGACATCTATAAACACTTTGTGGTATTTACTAAATTAGAAGTGTTCCATGCATTTACTATTAGATTGAATCTCTTTGCAGGCAACATCAACCCACGACCCACGTACAATGCAGCAAGTTTGTCAGTGTCCTGATGTTCCTAACACAGAAAGATTATATTTTGTGTACAGAGCACTGAGTGTCATCTGAACACATCCACACTCGTATTCAACCATGATCACTGACGAGTTAGTTTTGTGTTAGAAGAGTCCTTCACTCTCATGCTCCCTTTCATGCTATTTGTAGTGTTTCCTTTACAGTAACTTCTGCAGAATTTTAGAAGAAGCTGCAGAATCTTCTACAGAAAATGGTAACTACCCAACCCAAAAAAGGTTGTCTTTTCCATTTATTTTTCTTCAAGCAAGAAAAATGTCTTTAGAAAACTACATATAATTTGGCCTGAGCAAAATATAGCACATACTATGATGTGAGCACTGATTTGTTGCCCGTCTATTACCTCAATCAGCATATCTGGAGAAGGTACAAGAGTAAATCAAGTTGTAGAAATAATCCTTGAATTAAGTTGAGAGAGAACTCATAGCATTATCATCTGGGCAAATATAAGAAACTGAGTTATTATGCTAGCCTTCTCTATTAAACCAGTGTAGTAGAAGGTCTGATTTCTTATTACTCATTTCATAAATATATTATTATCTATCAACAGGCAAAAAACTCACCATGACTATATTATCTACACTTCAGCTGGATTCTAGAGGGCAATGTGAATGGAAAATGGATAAGCTGACAGACATAATCCATCAAAGGAATTAAAATCAGCACCTGGTAATGAATGTGTATTTTACAGGTACTTTCTGATCTGCTCCAGACAGAGCCACTGTTTGAATTCACAGTGTAAGGAAAAATCCAGATTTTGCAACCTACCTACTCTGTGATGGGAATATAATTGCTTTTATAATCCATATCTGTCTGCCTGTTACCCTTGGCTACATCATCACATAGTTTTGTGCACTCCCTTCAGTCACACCTACCAAAATACAAATAACTTTTTTATATATATATATATATATATATATATATATATTTAAGAGGAATAAAAATGTTTCCATTTAGCTGCAGTTTGGCTTGTCACTAAAACCATAGAGAAGATGATTTTTTACATTGTATTTCTGTTAGATACAATTTGAAACACCGACTTATCCAGCTCTGTACCTTATTTAATATATATATATATTCAGGGACATACAACTAAACTCAGGCTTAGCGTAATTTGACTAGAAACATCCATTTAAATTGCTCACAGAATAAAAATATTATTTTGGAACAAGGTGTGTAGACAGCATTTCTGTTTAGCTTCTGGTGAAATAATTTTAAGTTTACTTCCAGCATTTGTCCAGGATATTTCTACCACAAGCTTTTCCCGCATTAAAGGCTGTGTCTATATTGGGGTTTTATTCTGATTCTTGATGACAGAAACCAGTGTTGCTTAACTAATCTGAGCCCTGCCATGTGCTGCTGTTCACACTGCTGGAGATTGCTCCAGTGTGTCTGCACAGTGCAATCACCGCAGCCCCACTGCCAGCTGGTGTCAGGGTGAACGGCAAAGAGGGAAAATATGCATTGTGAGCATTTCTTAATATTGATGGTAATCACCACAACAATTTCTAAGGTGTGAAGAGGTCCCACATGTGTACGTCTTCAAAGGAAATTATTTGGAATAAAGCAGCTCAACGTTGGTACTGTACATTGGTCACTGCCACAGCTGCAGTAAATACTCACAGGCTGTAAAGTCACTAGAAAGCTGTGAGACACTTTATATTCCTAATCAGTGAGAAAACTGATAAATAGAGGACTGTTCTACCCCATCTCACTTTCTCAAGATCTCCACTACCCCAAGCACAATGTACTTGTCTCCTTGGAAACTGGCACACTGTGCCCTGTGCATAGAAATCGTACCTACACTGCATTTGCAGAACCAGGTCCCAGGTGCCTGCTGAGAGGAAAAATATAAGGTTTTACTCTCACAGGGTGCTTCCAGTAACTGGATTCAAGCAGGAAAAGTCATTAATGTATACACACAAGTACATTTTCCAAACAAAACATAAGAATACAGCAGTAGTAAGGCACCCAAGAAAGTTTTCTTTCCTCCAATTTATGAGTCTGTCAGGATACGTCACAGAGGAATAGCGAGTATTGTTTTAGTGATCATTTGGGGACACTATAATTACCATACAAAACCATCTGCTTCTTGGGGAGTGCCTAATTACTGTGTGTCAAAATCAGATTAAACTTCAACTTGCTGCCATCTCATTCTAACCTCATTATGAATTGATATCTGAAACACAGATCATTAAAGAGAAGCAGAATACATTCTTAGAAGAAATAAGTTCCTTCATTTGCACCAGACTCTACCATAATCCTGTTTTGAAAGTGTTGCTATTTCCCAGAAATTATCATGGAGTGATATTTACTAAACCATAGTGTGTTCCTCTGGGTTTAGGACAGAGTTTCTCACTAAAGCATCTCCCGCTGGGAGTGAGACCTGCACTAGACCAGTCCGCAGGAGCTTGCGGCACTGCTGCATTTCTCTGACAGGTTGGAAAAGCTTCACTTCACTGCTGGGGTGGCAGGGGATGCTTGGGTGGTATTTTTTATGAAAAATTTCATGGAAACGTAAATTTTAAAAGCAAACCTGTTCATTAAGCCTAAATTTGCCTAAATTATTCATGGTTAGGCTTCAGGTAAACTCTGCCTTTTGACATACTTCCCTGACAACTTTCCTTCAGATTCAGAAATTGCTGCTTCTGTCAGTGAGAAATCAAATTTAGTGCATCTTCCTACACCCATAGCTGATCACTTTCAATGTAATGGAACATGTTATACTGAAATGGACTACTACAACACACAAGTTGCTGTGAGAGGAAAATAAAAAATTAAGTTCCCTTTCATCCCTCTTGACTTCTCACTTTCCCTTTTATCTCCACTATCTCCTTTTCTTTAGCTGCTTCATGTTTAATTTCTTCTTCCACTAGTACAAATAACATAATTAGTTGGCTATTTCTTTGCTACTTGTATGAATAGCTAGTTGGTTTCATCAAGAGAACACCAAATGGTTAAGAAAGGTTTGCTTACTTTTAAATAGCATCTGATGGATAAAAGTTCTGTTTGCATTAATGGGGTGGGGATCTGAGTACCATACAAGCCATCATTTCTTGTCTCTCAGGCAAATTGCAATCATGACCTGACAAACCCCTCATGCTGCTTTCAGTGCTCAGGGTGGCAAATTCAGCATAGCTCAACCTTCAGCAGTCTTAATCTTTAAAGAAAGTGACAGGTACACATTTTAAATATGCAGTTTGACCTTGCATAAGAACAAAAGTTAGAGAGGTAAAATGTAATAATTTAAGAGATTTTTCTTCTCAAGGACTATATGCTTTCACATAAATCTCTATGTACTAGTAAGACTAATACATCACTCCTGGTGCAATGTCCAGGGCAGAATTAACTGTAATTCTTGCTTTTCCTTTTTAAAAGAGAATCATGCTTTCCAAAGACGCCAGATTCACAGCAGCAGCAAGTGATAACCTCTGTTTATCCAGACTTAAGAATTCACGTAGATAGTTATATATTTCTATGATAATATTTCATTAAAATTCTTTAGCTTTGACCTGTCAGAAATGGCTCTGAAGGTGGAAGATTATTTTTATCTCCACATCTGTTCTTTGTAAAAATGACCTAAGAAGAAGGTGCAACAAGGATGCTAACTGTGGGAGGAAGACAACTCCAAAGAAAGAGATTGTTTATAAGATGCAACAACTGGCTAATGCATGGGCTGGATGGGCTGTCACTGCATTTCAAATGGTTTAAAAAAGAGCCTGCCCTCAAAATTACCTTGAAATGTCATGGCCTTCACTACCTGCACGTAAGGACCTTAAAATTTCCTTATTCCTAACTAATTGCTCTAGCAGCTATAAATAAGAATTTTTTCTCTGTTGTTTGCTTTAGCTGCTGCTGAGATGAATTCACAGGCATAGCAAAATAAGAAAATATCTTTGCAATGTAAAACTGTCATGTATTTTTATTTTATTTTACCAAAATTATTTTTTTCTAAGGTAAAACTTTCTAACTAAAAATATGTTAATACGTAATATTCAAATTATGGAATAAAATGCATTTTGATTTACAATGACAAGAAAAATATATTTGAAAAAAGCACAAAGATTTTTCACAGGTCATTGTATGGATTATCCTGTGGGTATTTAATCTGTAATATGCTGCTCCCCAGACTCTTAGGAAAATGTATCTTATTTTTGTTACTTTCTTACACACAGAATTCTCTATAAATGAGTAGTTTCACACAATTATACTTCTATTCTAAAGAAAACATCAAAATCATTGGGTTTTTTTCTACTACTATAGCATTTTGACTGCAGACCCCACTGTTAAAAGGAAGACAAGGTTATGACTTCCTACAAGAAATGAGCTATTAGTCTGAAGTGGTAGGACCTGACTTTGCATCAACTAAAGAGAGGATGCACATACTCACACTGAAAACTCACATTCATGCCTGCATTCCACAGCAACCACAAACAGCTATCTATTTGACCCGGTTACTCTGTTTTATTTGGCTGATAGTGAATTATTGTGATTCTGATTTATTTGTGCTGACTGTATTTACGTAGCTTACGTACTTCCAGAGCAGTAACTGTGATAATGGCGTTCCCCTCCAAAAAAAGAGATTGGCTTGTATAGTGTAAGCAGAAGTAACTAGCAGTACAGGATGTCAGAAACACAATGCTGAATCTATCCAAGGGCAGCCATATGGTTTTTAACGTGAGAGGTTCTGCCTTGCATGGCCATGCTGCATCCACCATATAGCGGATGCAAATGTCAACAGGAGCCCACGCTCCAGGAAAGGAGCCATGGGCTGCCGCCAACCCCCTCCATTCACATTTACACAGGAGTGACTCTGCTGTCCTCAATGAGCTCCTGGTTCTGCTCCCCAGGACCTCTGTGTCTGAGCTATCACACAGTAACTGCAGAGCTCTATATTGTGGTGACCACGTGGGCTTAAAAAGAAGGTGGTAACATTTACTCATTCACATCTCTGTTGTCATAAATGCAGGCTGTGGTAACAGTCTGTGGGTGTCTCCTCTGAATCTGAATGTAAGTGCTGTGGGCATGAACAAAGTCAAAAGTGTGCAGAAATGTTAAGTGAATTTCTGAGCTGTAAATGGAATTGAACCAATGCAAAATTGCATAGATGGTCTTTTCCATGCTTCTTAATACCCTGTTTTTTTTAAAATACTATTTTTATATGAAGTTTGGTTATTCATTGTGTTGAATTATTTTGTCATTTTATAATGTATCTATATTATGCATACAGGCTGTACATGAAGTAAGACAGAAACATATACTAGCCTACAGACTTTTTGTAATCGAAGTGATTTCTGACATCATAGTGCTAATAAGTTAAAATTGTGTGGGTGTACGGAACTTTTGAACAACAATATCTATCTATTTTCCTTTCTCTTATCTTTGTATTAAGGCTTTGAGCTGATGTCATGGAATCACCATGGCAGCCTGGGAATAATGATGCATGAAGTAGAGAAACCACTGCCTGTGCTGAGGGTAAGCAAGAGCACACAGACAGAGCTGGGCTGCACTATAAAAAGAACCCTACCAGCCTGTTTGCTGTGTGAGACAGTCACAGATGTGCACAAAATGTGTCTCAGAGAACTAGAAAGCCTAAGGGGAGGGAGAAAAATAAATGCCAGTTAATGTAGATTAAGTACTGGGCTTATGATTTTAATTGTGAGTGACTATTACTCAGACTGATATGCAGGTGATCATCAGAATAAATTGGTAAGGTTTTTTACTTCAGTAGATGACAACAGCATAGTTGTATTTATTCAACCAATTGGTCACATTTGATTAGTTTAACTACTTTAAATCTGAAATAAGAATTCAAAACAATCATTTATAATACCATGAGCTAAAAGGAGAAATTTGTTCAGGATTGTCTCCCCTCCTGCCCCAGCATATCCCCATTTCATCTCTGTTGGGGATATCAACTCTCTTTTTGTCTCATTCTTTTTATGCTGGGGATGTTCTCTGCTTCTCAAGTTATTCTTCTCTCACCTCTGCAGGTACTTAGTGACAATTTCAGTCCCCTGAATCTCTCCCTAGATCTTTACAGTACAAATCTTTTGCTTTTGTCTAGAAGAAGCCCCTGGAGCTTTCCTTAGAGGCGAGGAGAAGCTGTACCATAGAGAAGTTCTACTGTTAAACACAATTCAGAAAACATACAAGGGAATAAGAAGACAAGAACATGAGAGGAACAACCATGTATTTCTGCTGCTTGCTTTGTGATCTCATCTCATAGATCCTGAATGCTGGTCAGAGCTTTTTGCACATAAATGTATTTTTAATTGGGCATAGTGAGCTAAATTCTGTGCATTTATGAATGCATACAGTTATTGCAGTTGTCTTGAGCAGCACAGAAGGGGTGGGAAGGTTTGCTGGGGAGACATCCACCACAGAGGTGGTGACCCAAGCAGGTCAGAAAAGCACTGCTAATGACTGTGCTGTGTTGTGAACAGTCATCTCCTTTTCAATGAATTCATTGTGAGCATCAAACTCTCAGCCCTAAGGATATTTTTACCTGGAACCCACAATAACGTCAAACTCCTATTTGAAAACAGACATGTAGAAACATCAGAGTTATGAGTATATTCTCAAGGCTGCAAACTGAGGCAGCGTTAATGTCAAGTGATAATTTTAAAGGGACAAAAGGTTCCTGAGAGTGCTGTTGGCTTTTGTTTAGTTCTAAGAACCTTTCACTCTCCTGAAAGAAATTTGAATTAGGAATATTCAAACCAGCCAGGGACCTGACCTTTTCTCACACAAAAGTGTCTCCATACTTATCTCAAATCAGGGCTGGCTGTAGGACTTCTTTAAGAGGTTTGTTTTGGTTTTTTTTTTTTTCAAGTGACTTAGAGACCCAGGTGAACACCAAATATTTGAAGTTATTATAATTACATAATGGTCTGGATGGAAACCAGGACAAATGAAAGGTATATCTTTGGAAGAAAGTCTCAAAAAGTTTTGAAAGATAAATTTTTCTCATAGTTTTTACAAGATTCATTTTCCCTGAAAAATTCATTCTCATTTAGTCTTGCTTCTATTAATAAATTGAAATTATTAGAAAGTCATCCAACATTATTTTCAGTGGTTCATCATCTCTCTCCCAACAATACAGTGAAGCCATTTTAAAAAATGAGAAAAGAAAAACAGAATTCTGCAGTGGGAATACAAGAGGACTTGACTAGATGGCCCTTTATTTCTTTTCCTATCCAGTTGTTTTTCTGGCTAAACACGAAGAATACTTCTCTGCTACCTTTGTTTCTTTTTGACAGAATGAAACGTTTAGAAAGACAGGGAAGCCAGGACCTCTTGTTACAAAGAAGCATGTACTTTTAGAATAAAATACAGTAGAGACCTCAGGCTACTCTTTTTTTTTCTGGCTGGTGCATGGACACCTTACAGCTCCCACGCCCTCTCAGGACATGAGACAGATGGTAATAACTCTCTTTCCAGATGACCCCTTTTCTCAAATTCTAGTGTCCGGCATGCCCTCCTGGGGTGCTTTCCAGATCTCTAGCCTTTTTTTAGGTAGGCTGATGATCTGGGCGTAGCTAATGAGCTTTTGTAAAGGCTCATAGGTCATCAGAGAGAAAGATAAATGAGAGAGGGGGATTTGTTAGTTCTTCTGCTCCATGTTACCAAGTTATCCTGTCACAGCTCTTTGACCTAAGAAGGAAGCTCTGCTATCTTATTTTATTTTTCTCCAGTCATTGTATCAATCACGTGTTGGAAGATCAAAATTTCATAAAGACCTGTGTCTAAAAAAGAAAAGCCTGAATAATAGAGCAAATGGAGCAAAAGACTGATCTGCCTTTTTCCAGGGATATGATACAAATTGTCAACCACAAGGAACACAGAATGAGCAGAACTGAGCAATCAGGCGTGCTACTCAGCTGGGGTGGTAAACAATCACAGGGAGACATTAGAGCTCAGCTCTGCTGCCCACTTCTGAGGATTCAAACAGGGACACCCTGTTTTTTTCATCTGCTCATGCACATCTATGACCTGCATATGTCTTTGGGTGAGATGGACTGTTTCTACAAAGATGATACATCTTCCTTCAGTCCCAGCAGGCCAGATGTTCTTGGGCACATGAGCTTCAGGCTGTGTATCCAGATGTTAACGACAGTGCTCTCCTGCAAGGTAAGTCTCGACACATAGAAGCTGGAAGGTGTCACCTGATATCTGGAGATAAAAAAAAAAAAAAAAAAAAAAAAATCGTGCCATGGAAGTCAGTGAAAGATTTCCATGGGAACAGCAAAAACATGATAAACTCTATTTCTGTTAACAAACATATACTTGCTCTTCTCCCCCCCCGCCTTTGTTTTTCCTCTCTGCTTCAAAGGCTACTATTATGTTCTTTCTGACAGATGATCAGTTAAATCAATGTCTCTTCAATAGTCTGTTGGGAATTCCTAAAGCAAAGGAAATTTTGCTGTGGATCTTATGGATATAAACCCCATTAATCATCTTCCTTGTCTTCAGGAGCACCTGGCTTTTGACACTTCAACAAAATCCTAAACCCATGTTACTCCCACAACCAGTTGTGTGATGTCTACTGGGTGGGTTGGGAAGAGGAGGGAAGTCATTTCAGTGAGGACTCTGCAGGCATCAGGCTGCATGCTGAAGTGTGAGATTTGATTGCCCTCATTATGGCGGTTGGTGTAGCTGACTGATTATTGCCTTAACATCACAAAGGACTTTGTAAAACCCAGAGTTTGTTCCTATGATTTCCTGTGGAGGTAAATTATAGCATGAATACACAATGTGGCAGAAAGTAATAATCTTGAGTAATGTAGCTGATTTTATTGCTCTTTAATTTCATTAAGTGTATTCTTGTCAGGCAAAGGACAGGATTTCAGTTCCTAGGAGCAGATGCTCACATCCTAAAGCTAGACCTGAAATACTCATAATGAAGAGAGAGACCATTTTCACATTCTGGACTCAAACAAGGAGAGATGTTGGCATTTTTGATTCAGAATAATTTCTATGATATTCCAGAATAGGTGTACAAAAGAAGACAAATACTGCTTTATAGTCTGTGCATTTCCCTTCTTTACAGACTGACAACTCTCTCTCTGCTCACACAGGTCCATGGTGAGTGGTACCCAACAGGGCTCACCTGGCAGAGGTGAGCAGGCAGTCTGAAGGGGAGCGATTTGGCAGTCAGCTGCCCATAGAGAGGGCACCTGAGGACAAGCCTTTCTGTGTGCATCTGTAATTCAGCTTCTGTCAACAGCAGGCTGATCCCACAGCATCATGGAAGAGGGAAGTTAAACCACTGCAGAGAAACGTGAGTTTACACTAGCATGACAGACATGACACTGAAGAGACTGAGGCAGAAGTATATACTCTCTTCTGCTGACTCTGTTGTAAAACATCTGGGAAAATGATGAAATGGGAAGTATTATTTCTTAAAACAAGGAACTATGGTTTTTCAGAGGTCATCTATAGGCATATAACTCCATCATATTAGAGTTAAGCACCTAGATTCTCTCACTCTCACACAGAGAAAGTCTGTAAGAATCTATAAGAAAAAGATACATTGAAATGAAGAGGATTGCCTTTTCATACAGAAGAGCAAAGAATTTTGCTCTCAAAGGTCCCCCTGTTGGTAACAGGTATAAGTATTAGGAATGCATCTTTCATTCCCAGGGCATGTAGAAAAAGTTATTGCATGATATCTAGAGAAGTGTATCCCAATGCTGAATAGACTTCACTTCTCATGTGACTTCCGCTCCAAAATTCATGTACTGAGGAGACTGGTAAACTCTCTAAGTCCTTCCACCAACAACCCTCTCCTTAATTCTGTCTCCCAAATTTACTAAAAACTTCTAAAGCCTTTGGGAAATTGAACTAAATCTTCATGATGAAATGATGGAGAAAAGAAGCAACTTTACTGTTTATTTTTAAAGATGCACTTTCTCTCTTGCACAGCAAAGTTTGCATTGCACTGTGAGGCACAAAGGTGACTTGTTACCTCAGGAAGAGTCTGCAGCTCCACCCTGTCTGAAGGCACATTTCTGACCTCAACAGATGGGACTCTCAGACCCTGGCAGAG
Source organism: Nesoenas mayeri (assembly GCF_963082525.1). Lineage (NCBI taxonomy): Eukaryota > Metazoa > Chordata > Aves > Columbiformes > Columbidae > Nesoenas > Nesoenas mayeri. The sequence continues at coordinate 9,834,064 of NC_137551.1, read as the reverse complement.
TTAGAGGTTCATTACCTTTTGAGTGCTGATCCTGTACAGAGTACACAGAGGGACTCCATGTCCAGGACTCAGTGCAGGGCTGAGGTTTTATTTACTTCATTTATTTACTTACTTTATTTTTATTTATTTATTTACTCTTCCAATGGAATACAAGGGCGTCCTCTGTGCTTGGAGTACCTTTTCTTGCTGCTTTGCCTTGTCCTGGAGGACAAAGGCAGGACTTTCCTCTACCTTGGTGAGTCTGAAATTTGGTAGAGATTGATTTAAGCTGCTGTGTGGGATAAGACAGGGCAACAGTCACTGAGAGGCACTCGAACAGAGGGTTTATTGATTATCACCATGTTCAGACATCTCTGGACATAGTGGATAAATTATTAAAGTTTGATCATCCATTCTTTACTTGGAAGACTCTAGATTAAAAACTGTGGTTATGGACAGGTATTAAGGTAATAAGCCATTTTACTTCAGAAATGGAGTCATCTTATACATTTTTATATAACACATAAATATTATATCAAGAAAAATTGAGACTAAATTTGAAGAAGGAGATGGTACAAGAAAGCCCAACAAACACTACTTGAAGGAGATCATGAAGTGCTAATACATGTATATGCACACATTTCGATTTTGTGACCTCAGTGTGGTAATCTAGCCCAAATTGAATTCTGAAAATAATATTAGTTTATACAAAACAGGGAGACTATATAAATTCACCACAGAAGCAGAAAGCTTCATTCAACTGGCTGATTAAAATATTTTTTTTCTATAGCTCTTTAATCTAATTTTTATGAATTACATCCTATTAGTGGGTTCTTAGAGAATAAAACATTTTAAATATATAATACCAAATAAATTAGCTTCAGGTTTGACAAGCCATTGACTATACACAAGATAAAAAGTAAGTATTGAGAAGAATGAAAACATCAGCAAAGCCTAAACTCCTTTATATATAGCTTAGTTATTACAGCAGGACTGGAGAAGCAAAGCAATAATTAGAGTGGCTAATTCTCTTTAGAATAATACAGTGTAGTGAACTAATTTCTCATGCACGTGCAATATTGCTCTCTACTGGCTGCTGACTGAAGGAAGAGGCAAATTTTAACAAAAGAAGCCTATATGTGCTCTTTCAAATCCAGAATCTATCTGTAAGCTGACAAACTAATTCCTACGAGGACTGATACCCCAGCAGCATCCCACTGATTTTCAAGAAAGTTGCTGGGTATCCAGCTCCTTTATTACAAAGACTAAATAGAGAACAGGAGTGAAAAAATTACATGATGTACTCTGAAAATATTTCCAGTGTCTAACAATCTAACAGGAGACTGTTTGACATTACAGTAAGAACAATAATATTCACTGCAAGATAGAAATGCACTGTATTATTAATATTAGTGAAAGGAAAACTTTTTTCACCCACATGGAAAGGGTTTGCAATTCTGTAATAAATACAGCACAGTTCTAATCTCTGCTCCCCAGGTACCAATGTAAAATTCACCTGAGAAATATATCTGCCTTTGGCATCATTATTTTAACATTCAAAAAATTATTACTGACTGGAAAAACTTGGGAAGGAAACAGAAGAGGTGGTGTAGATCCAATTTCTGTTAAATATTGCTGTCTGAAAGTTTGTTCCCTGCAGTCCCTACAGAGTTTCCTAGTGATTTCTTAACCTCAGAGTCACCTAAATAGTATGCTGCTAGAAATCAATGAAGGACTTGCCCCCTTGCTGTGTGTGTGGCTTTCACACTAACTTGACACACATGTGCAGGTGATGAAAGGAGCAAGGCAGGAAAAATTAGTACCTTCCCTGCTTTTCTTCCACAGCCCCAGACACATTCTGACCTCTGAGCCAAAATGCTAAATGAATAGCAATGTGCACTATCAAAAATCAAACAAAGCCTGACAATAGTGCCTACCCTCAGAGAGGCTTGGAAGCTTACAAATCTGTTACTACTTATAAAAGGGAAAGAAAAAAAAAAAAACACAAAAACGTCATATTCTGGTGCATTGATAATAGTTAAAGATGGTTCTCAGTTTGAACACTCGTTAACTAACCCAAATAACTTCCCACAGAGTCTAAAAGACATAAGAAAATTGTATAGAGAAAATCCATCTTTTACACTTTCACTCTATTGTTTTTGAAACAGACACCAGAACTACATATATGCAGTCAGTATTCAAGACACAAGCTTATCTGAGTGGTATTCAAGACCATAATGATGTTCACTACTTTGTTTCCTAATTAAATCCTTATAATTCCCAACAATTGTTGTCGTTCTTGTTGTTGTTTTTTTTTCTGCTATGGAGCATTGAACTGACTTTTTGTAGAACTACCGTTACTCCAAGGTCCTGTTCCCAAGCAATAGTGGTCAGCTTAGACCTTATTTTATATGCAAAGGCTTTTTTTTTTCCCCCTAGATGCATCACTTCACAATTATTTAAACTGTATTTTACTTGCTAATTTAATAACCACTCTTGTAAGGGCCTCATGCAACTCTTCACAGCCACGACTCATCTTTTCACCCTATGCAACTTGCCATCATCAGCACATTTTACCATTTTACAAGTCATTCCTTTTATAAATCATTCATAAGTATGTTGAGCAGTACAGATCCCAGCACACACCTCTGAGACTCCCCTCATGACCATGAGACTTCCCTCACCAACCATTTACTCGTACATTTTTTTTCCCAACTTTTAGACATTTTTTTTAATCCATAAAATACCCTCCCTTTTATTCTGTGGCATCTTTGTTTCCATAAGAGCTTTTCAGCATTTTTTTTAATCCATAAAATACCCTCCCTTTTATTCTGTGGCATCTTTGTTTCCATAAGAGCTTTTCAGAGCTTTTGCTGATAAACATAGTTGAAAGTCTTTTAGAGTATGGTCTACATCAGTTGGGCTTTGCAGTACCTCAGGATTCAATGAAAATGGGACAAAATCAAGCATGCTAGGGTAAAAACATATAACCAGGCAGTTACACTCCACCATGGCGACCTCCTCTATGCAACCAGCCTCCCATGGGGAGGACAATGAAGACCATCAATTGCAGTACTTCCTACTGGTAAGAAACTGTTCAATGACCAGTAAAAATCTGACCCTTAAAGTTTACCTAACGTGTCCCAGAAGGCTGCCAGAGCTCATCCATTCACACAACATCAGATTTCTGCTGAGATGTGAGGGAATGGAGTAAAAGGATCTGGCAATGTCACAGAAATTTTCAAAACATTTGCTTGGTGTCTACCAGAACATTTTCTTGAGCATTTAGAGTATTTTAATGTCAAAACCAAAATGAACATTGATAGCAATGAAGTGCAGCCAAAATCCAAACTTCTTTTTCATTATTATTTCCGTCAGCTAAAAAAAATCAGTTGATAAAATCCACTCATTTCCTATGGACTGCATGCTTCAGCAGCATACATCATTCTTTTATGAGCTGAACCTGATACAAAACTAGACTTCCCCAACTTACAGTAGTCCTAAAGCAGAAATTCAGATTTTAAAAGGCAGTGTGAAAAAAAAAAAAAAAAAAAAGTGTCACTGAACATCTCAGAGGGTCCTGTTCTTGGCCGAGGTGGTGACTGAAGTAACTATTTTTCATATTTGATTTATTATTGTGTAATTTTAAAGCTAAGTCAAGAAGTAATGAAGTAGCCTCGTCCAAATGACAGATCACTGAGATGGCCCTTCTGAAAATCAAAAGTTGTCTGAGAAGAAAGAAGACAGGGACAAGATCAAAAGTGAATATATTGTCTCAGGAGACAGAAAAAAATATGGGTCTGGAAATGGTGGAACCAGTTCAGGAGGTGACACAGTACATCAGACAAACAGATACTGTTGGCTGTCTGAGGAGCTTGCACCTTGCTGTCTCAAAATGCTGGACTGCTTTGAAGTATGAAGTGTTTATGACTTATGACAACTGAGGAAAAAAGTTAGAAACTTCTGGTGTGAAAGCCTACAAGCTGTCCTGGAAGAACACAAACTTTGTCCACCTCTATTAAGTAGGTCAAGGGAAGGCCAAGGGAAACTTGAAAAGAGAAAAAAGTGATACATTTTAAAGTTTTTTAAAATAATTTCATTCTATTCACCTTGTAGAAAGCCAGTTCATTTAACTAAATGTTCATGATGTATTGATTGGAAAAGTCAGATTAGAAACCAATACTTAAAACTATTTACCTCTTTCAGATTTCTTCAAATAAATCTAAAGAAACTCATAAAATTCTAAGCTTTGTTAAAACACATTTTACTTCTAGAGAATATTACAGTATACACTGCATTCAGCTTGAAATTGGAACAATTCCATTGGGGTATCTTTGAGCATACTTGAGATTAATTGTAAAAAATATACAAGATGGACAGCACTGACAGCCAGCAATCCTGGCATGGCCCCCTCCTTTTTCCTTCCTATCTCAGAACAATGTTCTCCCAATTCGCTTGTCTAAAAATACTGTTCTAGGAATCCAAGGCTTTGGTATCCTTAAAGATAATGAAATTATTAAAGTTTTGTTCCTTAAAGCTTTGTTCATTAAAAATTCAGTTGAACAGGTAGGTCTTTCATTACTGCCAAATAGAAAGTGGAGAATGACATTTTTATTACCTTTTTCTCATAATTGAATTTTGACCATTCCTAAAAGCTGGATGAACAATAAAGGTTAGATTCCATTTCCATGCCCTTCAAAGCACTTGAACCTGTCAGCACATCCCAGCCTGGTGCCATATGTGTATGTCCCTTAGCTGTGCAAGCAGAAGCGAGCATCACTGCTCCAAGGAGAGAAGGTTGAATGGAGGCCAAGCATCCTTTCTTGAGGAAGGCAAAGCAAACCAGGCCAGGGAGATGAAGGAGAAGCAACAGGGAGCCTCAAGAGTCAGATTTGACCCTCCACAGTGGCACAGTTATCCCCTCCTCCTGCCTCATGCTCCAGGCAGCCAAGGCTGCCACCAGCACTGCTTCCCTGGCAGCTGAGCCCGGTGGCACCATTTCACCCCACGCTCATGGCAGCCTATGGCTCAGCATTCCCAGCTGGAGCATCGTCGTGCCAGAACTCCCACAACTAGACATGGGGGAAGCAATTCAGGTTAGTATGACAGCATTTTCCTCTGCACTACTAGTTACTGGTGAGCATAAGCTAAGACTTTTAACATCAAGTTTTTCCACACAGGTTTTGGATTTAATTATAGAGTGAGGGCACTGTGTGTTCCAAGAGCAATCATCTTACTGACATGTTATTCTGAAGCCAGGCTTCATTCAGTGTGACACATGCTGGTTATGCACTACCAAATAGAGCTATAATGAAGTGAGGCTGGGGAAAAATACGTCGGAATCTGAAGTAATGCCAGCTAAGCAAGCTTATCTCTACTTTATTATTATTATTATATTTAATAAACAATCTTTCATGTCTACAGAAGAAAGAAATGAATGAGAGCTTTCTGAGGTAGACATAAAAGCCTCACATGAAAAGTATGTTTACTGAGTTACAAGTACTGAACTTCCATTTTGCTCTCCAGAAAAAAAAAATGCAGGCTGAAACAAACAGAAAAGTTTACAACCATTATGTGAAAGGGAACAAAACCCCCCTTAAGGTAGAAGGCAAGAATATTTTCCAGGTCGTGGCTTATAAGCATTTTTGGTCAGGATCCAACATTTTGCATAAAGCACACCATGAGCTTTTTTGTTTAATTGCAGGTCAAATTTAAAGATCCATTGAAGGTCCATTACTGCTGAGCACTTTTTGGGGTGGATTTTTTTGTTTGGTTTGTTTGGTTTTTTTTACATTTTCATCTAATCGGCCTTCTTAAAAAGATTTCTCTGTCACCACCTATGTACCTGAGGCTACAATGTGATAAGGATCCTCGTTCTTTGCTGGGTCAGTCCACGAGTTGCAACGATGTGGCTGGTATTTGTTAGGCAAGTTGTGAGCAGTAACTCTGTGTTTTTCACTGAACTCTCTTTATTTCACTTCTTCTGTTTATCTCTGTTCCCTGATAATTGCATCCTGACTTGACATGAGGCTTCGTTGCACAGTAAAATGTGCACAGTGCAGGGCTTTTTTTAATTCTCCTAAACTACAGTAATTCCTGCAAAAAGAGATTTAATTTTTCAGATGTTGCAATGGAAGGTCTGAAGGTTTCGAAGTTGATTACTATTCTGTGTATGTTTTCAGGGTCCTTGCTTCTCTCTATTTCAAGACAAAATCTGTCACTGAAGAATGTAGTGTTCTACAACTATAAACAAATAAATAGTTTCATTTTTCAGCTTCCAAATTATATAAAATTGATCTTGAAACAGAGAAGATCTCATCCATATTTCCTGTTTTCACACCTCGCTGTCTCACTGTGGGCAAATACCAACCCACTGATATATTAAGAGCTCCTGAGTGTAAAAGTCTCTCTTTTCTCTTTTCTTCTTGTGTCAACTTAGTATGATGGCATGCATGCTATAGGTGAATCCATCTCTGAATAATTTACATTGTTGTACAGGGAATTTATTACTGGAACAGTATCGTGAAACATACTTGTTCAAAATTATATTAGGGTCAAAGGTTTGTGATTGCTCCATAATATTCACTTTTAATCACAATTATTATTTCTATTTTATAGTTCTTATTATAAAAAGACACTACATAGATTATTTTGTATGTTTTACCTATGCTCTTAGAGTTACATTCTTTATTAATTTCTGTAATATACTTCACATCTGGAGGATATTATTTGCATAACAAGTTTCTGCCAAGACCAGTGTCTTAAACTAAATTCTGAGAATACTAACTCATAGCAGAATTTTATAGCAACCTCAATGTGACTATTACTAAAAAATAAAACAATATCCTAAGCAAATATGCAAATTTCTGTGCTGTACTGAGCAACATAGCTTCTGGGGGCAGAAAAAAATCTGTTTGGAAGCTGACTGTGTTCCTGTGAGGACACATAACTCAGTGCCAAACTGGCTATACCCTTACTTAATTAATTTGCAATCTGTATAGGCCAGACCAAAGAAACAGCAGTATAATGCAGTAAACTCCCTTTTCCTTCACCCAAGAGGCATCAGCTCTCTACATTCCAGTAATACAGAGACCCATAGACAGATCTGGCAAATACATAAGAGCCTTACAGACTGCAAACTTGGACTAAGAGATAAGAGGTGATTCAGATGCTATTTCAGCGTTTTACTAACCTTGATTCTGACCTGCCCCTCAAATTGTTAAGAGTCATTACAGACCTGCTTCAGCATATTAATGGTACAAAGCTAATATTCTTCCATTATTAAAATAAAAGAAGTTTTCCATCATGTTTTTGACATAAATTCTTCTTTACTTTTAGCATGACCTGGCACTGGAAGAAAGCCTTCCAACAAAAACATTGCCCTGAGGAGAGCTTTAAAATTGCATATCTTTATATCTTCTATTTTTTTTTTTTTTTGTCTTCCATTTTATATTACTATTTCTGTTCTCAAGCACTTGCAAACTTTTATGTGATTCACATAATAAGGTTTCCAGTCCTGGCAATACACATCGTCTCCTTACATCAGTATCAGCATTTATTACTACTGTAAAGTTGTTCCTGCAAGTTAATCTCACATTTCATTACAAACCCCCCAAAAAATTAAAAAACAACAAAACCACACACAAAAACACAACACCACCACTTCACAGTAGCAATCTGAACAACTTCAAAAAATAAGGATTTCGTTTCATTTCTAAAGTAACAGAATAATTATAATTTTTTGAGTTATAGAGTAGCTTCACTATATGAACATATAAACTCTTATGAAACAACTTCCTATGCCTAAGTCTTCCTTACTTGCATTTCTACAAGAAATTTTCTTGAAGATATCAAAGCCCTCAAGAAAGTTGACACTGCAGTGTTTTCTAGGGAATGTATTAGTAAGAAGAAAGATGTATAAAATATTGTTGCTTAAATTACAGAGATTATTCTCATTTTATTTAAGTTTTCATACTAAAACAAATCCAGTATTCCATGATATTGTTTTTCTCATAGCTATGTTGTCAAAAAAATCCTTTCAGACAAGACCAGTATTTTAGTAAGACATTGTATCTGTGGAAAATAAGCAGAAAAAAATCTCACTGTCATGAGGAGATATTTCCTTAACTAACCATTTCAGAGCTCTAGAGAAATCCTGGAAAATGCTTGCCGATATTCTGTTGCTAGAAAGTTGCCATGGTACTGGGTTTTACTGCTGGCTTTCTTTTCTTGCGTGAAAGTGCAGCATATTAGACTCTCCATATGTGCTATGTTCATTAAACCACTCAAAGCTGTCAATAGTCTTCCAAAAAATTGTTGTAGAATAAGAAGCAACATTAAGAAACATCCTAAACCCACCAACCTGAATAATTAAACCTGATTAGTAACTGTATCCTATACGTGTATGCATACTATACTTATGTGTATATGCATTCTGAAAAGCGTTCAGTATTGTTCTGTAAAAACCAAAATGATTATTACTTACAAGCAGCACTATTCCCATGTTCATAATGACTTTAGACTTGAACAGTATGAAGTTTTGGCATTTTTATTATATAATAGACATGAATAAAGGCAGGGAGATAAGAAGAGATTAAAATTCAATGCCATGCAAGCAGTGGTATGACTTCAGACATCTACTACTCAACTCCAATTCATACTTGCCTTTACTGTGCTGGCTTCCCCTCCATAAAAAGGATCTTTATCCTCATCAGTCTAACTCAGCTCACCAGTCAAATATTTTTTTAAGACTTGATTTTATGCTACCTGCAAACAGTATTTTTGGATCATTAGTATCATCCTCTGGCAATCCCATTATCTTGTTTTATCATGCTAATCAAGGTTTTAATCTTCCCAGGCACAGACTCCAGGGGCTATTGGCTCACAGCGCATCCCTGAATCTAGCTCCACTTAGCCATATGGCCTGTCCAAGAGCCTTTTAATCTGTCTTTCAGTGATCCGATGCTTTTCCCAAGAGTACCTGAGTTCAGAGTATCCAATCTAGTCTAACTCATGGATATCATTACTGAAAGTCCTAGTAAGAGAGAATGCGGTAAACTTATCTGTGCTTATTGTTGTAATAAAAGATAATGTGAGCTCAAATTTTTTCAAATTTTCATCCAGGGCCTCAGAGCTGTTTGAGGCACTCTCCACAGCTCCTGCTATGGAGCACTGTGAAATACATGCTGCTACTATTAATACTTGCAATCTAATTAAGCTTTTTCTTTTGATGGAAAAAAAATCTAGATATCAGAATATCAATACTTAATTAATTCTTATAACAGTTGTAAGATTAGCAATTGCAACAAGAATACAAACAGGTCATGTAGCATGGTCTGGTAAAGCAAGTTTCTTTTCTGATCGTGAACTATTTCTTCTATCTGAATACTTTAACCAGTCAGCAAGTGCAACCACAATCCTGTTTTCTTGGTTTATTTGCTCATTTTCTTGGTTAAACATGACTGACAGTTGCCAATGGAGTTGTTTTGCTAAGTAGTACATCTGACAAAATTAACTAAAGCATTCTTAACTAATTTCAATAACTTAAATGCTTCTACATGAGAGAAAAGAAATTTAAGGAAAGAAAATTCTTCTTTCAGCAGCCAAATTGCATAACATTGATTGTTTCCAGAGTAGAGATAGCTTCCTGACACCATGAACAAAACAAATAAACAGAAGTCCTTGTTGGAAATGGCATGTTCATGCAGTTTGAATTCATTAAGTTCTCCATGGTAAATTGAGATAATTTTCAATTTTGTTGTGGCAGATATAGAAAAGGCAGAACCCCTTTGCAGACGAAACAATATACATCAACCCCCCTCTGCTACCTTACAATAAAGGAAATAATAATCAAGCATCACAAAAGAAACATGTTTTTCTTCCCTAAAAAAAATTTTTTTTTAGTTAAAAGCTTCAGCTCTGAGATTCATGTTCTGTTCTTTTTTTCTTCCACTAAATGTCAGTCACTTCAGATATTCTCAATTCCTGCACAGAAAAGATGCTTCTGACTTCCACATTATACTGAGATGATTTGCTTCTCTGAGAATAAACAAGAAAATGCAAGTGTTCAAAATAACAGTTGCAATAACCACCTATATTTCTTCCTATGTACACAAAACTTCAGTCCCTGATATACGCAAAGATTCCTAATGGAATATTTCTCCATGTGAAGCAGAAATGGATGAGTGAAGAGAGAGGGAGTTTTTTCTTGAAGGTTTCTTGCATTTCTAGGAGGGCAAGAATTTTAAATGATATTTTTTATTAATCTTCAGGCATATCTATATTTCCATTTTTCTCCCCACCCCTCTTGAGAACTTCCCCAGATTAGACCACAACACTTTCCAGAAAAACTCAGCCAGAAATCTCTTCATTATTAACTGCTGGTGGAAAATAATGGTTACATCTAAAATACAGCCTGTGATGTGGCAAAGCTTTGATTAACCACAAAGCATAACAAAGTAGGGCTGACAACGTCCTTCATAAGTTACTTAGTTTAGCCTCCCTTTTTCAAAGGTAGATCCATTATTCCATTCCTAACAGATTTCTTTCTAAGCTGTTGCAAAAGATCTGCAGTGATGGAAATCCACCTCCTCAACATCCTTTTCCAAGCTAAGCTTTAAAAGCCTGCTCACTGTGTTGTTTACTTTCCTTCATTATTTGTAAGCTCAAGGTTGAAACCTCAGCAAACAAGAGAAATTTCCTATGGGAGACAGGAGGCCTGGTAATGAGTAAGCTGAAAGCAGGGGCCTTGCACACAGCCTTCTGGATCTGACCCTTTTCATAATTCAACTTGGATTATGGACTTTGCTGTTATTATTTTTCTTTTTTTTTTTTTTTTTTTTACATGAGGAGGGGAGATATTTTGTACCTTCCTCCTGCAGGAATCTTTAATGTTCACCCCTACCTGTGACCAGCTGGCCATCTTTTGATTTAGCTCCTAGGGACTCCCTTTGAGGAAAAGCAGCATTTGCAGATGGAATTTTACAGATAATGATAGGAGTAAGTAGTAACACAATTCTTACATCTTTCTTCCACGCCACAGGAAAATCTGCCCTTCTAACATTTCTAGCTCAGTTGGAAGCAAGAAAAATTAGAGCTCTCATAAGAGAAGTTGAGATCAAGATCTTCAAATGGTTAGACATTTTAAATAAGCATCTTATCTGTTGAGCCAGTCCAACAGCAGACATTTTTCAGATTTTCCCATTCATAAGTTCAGACAACTTTCTTCAGCAGCAAACATCCACCACCATGCACGCTGTCAACACAATGATCCAAATAAAGTGAAGTGATTCAAACTACCATTTCTTGACATGTAAAGCCCAATGAAGAAGAAACTATCTAGGGAACCACAGCAACTTCCTTGCTTTCTCCCTTAATTAATCTGAGTTTATGAGGACTGAAGTTTCCTTTATATGGAGTTTATAAAACTTCAGAGAAGAAAAAACCTGCACCTGTGCCACTGATCTTCTTAGCAATTTTGGTGATCATATCCAGATTCCCCACATGTCGCAGAACATGGACTGAATCCAGCTGGCATGTTTCCTGCCTTCTGCTAAATCTAGTGCTGCTCCAGCATCAGCTCTGCCTGCTTATTAGCAAATGCCCTAACTTGCCTGATCTCCAGTCTATCAGATTTGACACAGAGGTGCTTCCCCTAGGTAAATTATGATAAATGGCATCACACACACACGACCCACTTATGATAAGTATGTTTCAGGACCAATTATTTCTCTCCCTTTAACTTTTAGAGCTAGATTTAGCTGAGGAACAAAATGCTGTAGGGGCTGAACAGTCTTGAAAGTCTCACAATATAAATTGCCGTGTTATAATTACAGAGCAATTAAAATTCAGTGTTGCTCTCTTCATTAATTATCATCTCTAGCCTTACAAATAAGTTGGGAGAGACTGCTGTTCTGTAGATCATGTAGCTATCCTCCCCCTGCTTTGACTTTGAGAAAACCATGTCTAAGTTCTGTGCTCTAATAACAAAGACCGCAGGAGGCAAAACCCCTGGTTTACACTCAGCCTCATAATAACTCCATTCTGTGACTCACAAATGCTCAAAGCTCTCCACTTAATTCAAACAGAGAACTTGCTTCAGAAGGTATGAAGAACTCCAAGACCTGTGAACAGCAATATAAATGGAGGCCGTGGTGTGAAGATTCACAAAAGCTGTTGATTGGACATGTAAACCTACAGTAAACACCTCAGTGCTGAACAGTCACATTCTGACACTGCATGAACTCATCCTGGTGCTTCTAAAACAATAAAAGATTTTGCTGGGCTTACTGTATACCAGTAGGTTTTGCATCATTTCTGGTACCATAGATCTCACAACTTTAATCTTAACCTGGAAAGAGGTTTCCCTGTCCTTCTGGGACCCATGTAAAAGCACAATAGACTTTGCAGAAGGCATGACCTAGATCATGTCTGTGCTGGTAGGTGGTAAGCAGTTCACAAGTCCAGTCTGAAGGGTCAAGAAATCATGACTTCAGGCTGTGTTTACAAACATGGCAACACAGAAACTCATTGCATTTTAATAATTTAGAAACTGCTAAATTCCCAAGGGAGACAATACTATAATTTACCTTGTATTTCAGAGAGAACGCATTATCTCAATTTTTTTAGTGTTAATTCTTGCTTAGGCTGTTAATGCCAAGGTCTGCTTGAGTGCCATGCAGTAAATTAGTGGGAATCAGACCAACATAAGTACATTGCTCTCATCACTCTATAACTACCTGAAGAGAAGTTCTATCCAGGTGGGGATTGGTCTCTTCTCCCAGGCAGTTAGCAATAGGACAAGGGGGCATGGGCTTAAACTCTGCCAGGGGAAATTTAAGCTGGATATTAGAAAGAAATTCTTTCAGAGAGAGTGATCAGGCATTGGAATGGCCTGCCCAGTGAGGTGGTGGACTCACCGTCCCTGAAGGTTTTTAAACTGAGATTGGACATGGCACTTAGTGCCATGATCTAGTAAATGGACTGAAGTTGGACCAAGGGTTGGACTTGATGATCTCTGAGGTCTTTTCCAACCCAGTCGTTTCTGTGATTATTCAGCTATGGTCACTGTAATGTTTCACAGTACAAAGCAAGTGCTTCCATAGACTGATGCTCAATGCCACACATATATTTTTTTTGCCTGACCAAAGATTAATCACCTTTCCTTGCACCAAACAAATATGGTCATAAACTGGGCATAAACACTGTTTCCTTTATATCCTCCTCATTCCACAACTAACTCATATGTCTTTTTTGTTTGTCAGACTCATCATTCAGATGGATCACCTGCTATGTTACACTGGTGCTTGGACCATCTGAAGTAGCTGATTTACCAGTTAATGTTAAGTGATTTTAGTGGGTTCAATGCATTATTCCATCTCTAATTAGCTGAGTAAAATCATAGTACTTCAGCTCTCTAATATCTTTCTTTCTCTGTGTCTTTTTTTTTTTTTAATACAAAATTCAAAAGGCTTTTCTGTTAAAGCACAACATGGATCTAACCTCAAGTGAGATGTTTTCCAGTAGTTTGATTCTTATTCCAAATTAGTAACCACATCCCTCGCATAGATGTTTAAAATGCAATTATCATTAGAATATATGTATAAGCCACAATAAGAGAACAATGTATTACAAAAGGGATTATAGTAAAAGAATGAACTAACAGACATGCAATTGAAGAGGTGTTTCTGCCTTAATATCATCTGTCAATTCTTCGGTTGTGTTTAGAAACTAAAAATCAGTCTCTCTCGCTTGGACAGGCTGGTAATGGGGATGATCACGATAATGAGCAAGGAATGAACTGCTTCAGACATGGGCTCACAGGGATGTGTGAGAGGAGCACAGTACCTACTTCCACACCACAGACTGAACAGAGGATGGCTGTGAGGATGATTTTGGACAAGATCTTATGATTTCTGACATTTCCATGAGAGATTCCTATGAGCTTCCTCTTTTGCTTCATACTGGTCAATATCCCAGTGCGATGTCCTCTCTCAGACTGTTGCTGAACATGAGGATTTGTATCTGCTATGCTGAGCACAGTAACTATATTCCTTTTATTTTTTTTGCCTCCTGATTTTATTTGCTGCTCTATATCTATGTTTTAAATATGCCTTCTATTCATCAAAGGGCTTATAGTTATTCTGAATTAAACATGATTCTCAGGGACTGGCAGAGATTTCTTCTCCACTATGTATATACAAAACAAAACAAAAGCTCAAAAGAAACGTCAGGGCTAATTAGACAAAACAGTGTCATATGCACTGACAAAAAGAGACCCATCAGGTAGCATATATAAAGTGAGATTTCCCAGTCATGAAAGCACTCATTTCTAGTCACAAACTGATTTTCATTTCCTGTTCTCTAGTGTTGAAGCAGTAGGCTTTGGAATCTTGCTGCTTTTTCTTTTAGCTTCACATTGGTTGTATATTTGGGCAACATAAATGTTGATTTTACATTTCTTTCAGCATACAGCCAATCAACAAAATCAGCATGTCTTCCAAAACCAGAGTTAGCTTTCCTCAGAGGGGCTCTAAAGTGTAATTAATGTTTGCAAAGCCCTAGAATATTCTTGCATAGAAAGTGCTAACTTACTGCCAAGTAAAATATTTAATACAGGCAGTGCTGGTTCTGTAAAAGTTCTGAAATGTGACTCAGGGGCAGATTCAAAAAGGAATATTGACACACAAATACGAAACAGCTGTGGACTTTCCATACACAATCTAAGAGCTCCCAAAAATATCTACTCAAATTTGTAGGTACAAAACTCACCAAGCACTTTCTTTCTGCTCTGACCTTAGAGCTCTCCAGGCAGTAGGAGTTGTCTTTCTGAGTTTCCTCAGAGCTGTTTAGCCCTGGCTTGAACAGCTACACATTCAGCTTCCAGACACCCTCCTGAAGAAGTATAGTTTCCACTTACTATGTGGCTAAACATAGTTCGACCCAACACAGTTGTAAAAAGTAGCATCTCAGAGAAAAGACGATGGCGGTTTGAAGAGCTAGGGGGTTTGTCCTCTTCTATATATTTTCCAGCAATTATTTCACATAAACCAAAGAAATGGTCTATCTGCAGAGATTTGGCTCCTTTTCAAATATTATTCCCAGCTCAGAGGGTTACGACAAGCATTGCCTTCCATTTGCAGACTTGTTTGTACATTAGGTCAGAAAGAGGGTCCCCACCCCATTTTGCCTGTTCCAGCAGATCACAAACTCTGCAGGCCAAGATAAGACTTGAGAGAAAGCATCATACCTCATGGTAAATGCTCCAAGTGATAAATAAGACTACTTCTTATACCCTGAAACTGCAAGATTTAAATGCCATTCTGTGCATCACAGCAATGGTATTTCCAGTCCCAGTTTGAATTAAAGACCATACATGACATGAATATTATTAACTGTTTTCAAAAAGTAACATGCCTGTTACCCAAACACACTCTCAGACTCTGGACAAACTAAGTTTCATTTGGGATCTGTAGCACAAACCGTTTCACAATGAAGTCTCAGGACTACCACAAGTCACAGGTTAATGGGTGATATGCCTGGGGAAGATGATCTTTTCTTTTTGTACAGTATGTGATCCTTGCAGTAACTGAGTGTAGTGGGGGGAAAAAAGAGCACAGGCTGTTTACTAGAGGTCACATCTTTAACCACAAAATGTTGCAGATATCTGCCCTAAAGCTATTAATCCTTTCAACCAAACCAAAACAGAACAAAGTGAAAGTAAAAAGAAGCACTCCCACTAAAAATCTGAGCTCTTTGAATGTCTTAAAAACAACAGCAGAGAATAATGACAATGCAGAGAACTGAATTTGTTGGTAGGCTGTCAGCATTTCTACCAGCCTGAGGGCAGAAAGTTTGTTGGAAAGATGGAGGCTTTTGTAAGCCCTTCATTATTAGTGGGCTTTAAAAGTATGGGATTATAACAATTGTGTACTGATCTGAGGAGGTCATGTAGCTAAATGGTTGCCATCAGCTGTGTCAGAAGAAACCCAGCAGCATATTCTATGCTCATCAAATTACTGTATTTGACCTGGGCCAAAAGGAAAGTGGAGAAGCAAATTGTAGGCAAGAGAGGTCTGTTTTGTTTATAGAGTGAGGTACTCCACGGGTCTAGCAGTGGTGCCGGGAAGCTAATTGCTGCACACTTCGGCTGCTGTCACTGGAGAGACAGAGCTGTTTGGAAACATGCCCCACAGGAGCCTAGCTAAGTTCAGAGCACAGGCTGTGAACTGCTCTTTGGAGGGGCTGCCTCTCTCCTCTGGTTTTATGACCAGGATCCTGGAGGGGTTGGTGCCCAAGCCATGGGTTGGGGTGCTCTCTGGTTGCTCTGCTTGATCCCTCCAGTCAGGCAGAGCCCCCCACCACAGACAGCAACAGTGCCCTCCATGGGTGCAGCCACTTGTGCTGAAGCTGTGTAATACGACTTCACTGTGTCAACTAATACATGGTGGGCCAGGTCTCTGATTCCTGGCAGCTAAGCCATGGAAACTGTTTGTTTCCACACAGGATTTGCAATGAGATGTGAATAGAGATGTTGCCATTGTTCTCAAGATTTGACAAATTTAATTGACATACACTACAGAGTGTAATCGTACCCCAGAGACTGAGAAATCCTTCCTGAAAAAAGGCTGAGGACAATGTTTATACACACTTATGTTTGAAGTATAGACGTTTAAAAGCTACATCATTACATTGTTACATTTGAATTTAAATTAGATAAAAAGCAAGACAGAGTGAAGGAGCAGAATTATAAAGGGCACCAAAAGATTTATTTTGTCATAGATACAAACCAATATATTAATATTTTAATTGTCCTTTAGAATTTCATAAAATTATTTAAATTTTTTTCTCTGTTCAACTAATACTTGATTCTCTAAGAATTCATGTAAAATATTCCTTAAAACATGAGTGAAGACTATCAAGATTATTTATTAGATTGTATATGCAGTAGCTTAGCAGTTTGCCTGCATAGTGCTTTCAGATATTTCCTGAGAAGCCAGGTTGATGACTTGCGTCTGAGGAAAAGTACAGGAGAAAAGGGGATTTTTTTTTTTCCTTTAATGCAATATTGTCTCAGTTTCTTATCATATCATTAAATATGTGCTTTTGTCCCCCTGGAAAAGTTTTAACAAAGGTTATGTAAACTATTTCTTAGGAAGTGGATAATTTCTATGGCACTTGAGCATCTTTTAAAAATTGATTATGTCTATTTTTTGTATATCTGCTTATATATCATTAAGTGTAAGGCACATCACTGTGAAGGAAATGATAATCTGACCAGTTTTAGCATTAAAAGAGAGTCTAGTTTTGATCATCAGACTGCTCTCATTCACCTTGTATGAGGTTCCCGAGTCAAGATGAAACCATTAAAAACGATAATCCATCAAAGAAACCAGTTGCATTTTATCCAAGTCATTTTTGGCCCCAACTTAGCACAAATGGAGAACTTTAATGATGTGGGCTCGCTTATAGGAACAAGTCTATACTCTTCACTAATATAAATCAGAAGCAAAATAGCATTTTGAGATTTGAAAGTTGAAAACAGATTTTTGTTCTAATTCAGTGCATTGAAATATCTGTAATAAATGGAACATATGAACAGTAGGGAGATCATCCTAATGAGGGGTCTGTTTGTCTCTGCCTGGTAAACATATGCTTGGGGCAGATGCACTATGTTTGCTGGCGCATAGGTCGGGGAATTCTGAAAAGGTCATTTGAGCTGTTAGATAGAAAAGATTGACAAATATTTCAACACTTCAGAGATATTCATTAAACCCAGTTATCATTATTTGGTCATGTTTAAACCCAGTGATTCAAGATTTGCTATACTGTACAAAAGGCAGCATATGTTTCAGAAACAACAATGTGACCAGCTAAGCCAGTTGCTTTTGAGGAGCAGACAAGAAAAAATAAAAGATGATGTTCACTATGGAAAACCTTGTATCCCTTCAGCATTATGTACATTTAAAGACAAGCTGTATAGAGTTTGTGTCTTTCTTGGCAGAAAACAAAATTAATCTGAGAAGGTTAGTATTTTTATGTAATACAAGATCCTGATGGAGTGAAGAGGCAGCAGAAGAAGCATCTCACAGATCTGTGAAGAGTATGTTAACGTTCTGATAAACCCTAAGGAAGAAATGACTTGTCACATAGTTAGCCAAAAATGAAAAAAATCCAGGTCACAAGAAACACAGTAGATCTGTGTGCTTTGCTGTTTTATTGGCTTACTTAGAATTTGGCTTCTTGATCTTATCAGAAATCTATTCCTTCCACTGCTAGATTTTCAGTCACTTCTGCTCATGAATTATAGTGGGAAACTGAGGAGGGACAAGACAGAACTGATACATTACCAGCTAGAACAGAATCATTGAAGAAAAACAGTGCATCATAGCTATATTACCTGCCAAGGAAGAATCTAGAAGCTCTGAACTGGAGGAGAAATAGGACCTAGTTTTACAATTACCATGAACTACACTGCAAGTAACATCTGAAGTCTGTTTATGGTTCTGACACAGGGAATGGAACACCTTCTAATATGGCAAAGATGGGAAAAGGTTTAAGTGACATTACCAAATATTGCTTGTAAATGCTTTGCCAAAGCCATTTTGTCCAAGTGCATGTTCAACTGAGAAAGCCAACTGAAGATGAGATTTGTGCTTTCCAAAACAAATAAACTATCAAAGCTAAAGAAGGAAAATGAAATGTTTTAAAATGTATTTTTATTTGTCATAGCAGCAAAACACTATTGCTTCTCTGTCTCTTTCTTTCTAAGAGTCCTGTATTACCTTGCTAGATGCAGTTACAGATGACACAAGTATTTTTGAATGACACGTGTTGACCCATAACACAGTCCAAGATGTACTAACTAGTGTTACCTTCTAGATTAAAGGAAGAGCAAATAAATAGCACCCTCCATCATCAATTAATGTGAAATCTTACAGAATGTGTTCGTCTGCCTGATACAACAGCTAGTGAAATCACACTACTCAGTGCTTAAAAGGGAGAAATTACTTATGTAGGGTCATAAGCAGGAGATGACGCCTCAGAAAAACATTACAAATTGAAAAGAACCTGTAAAGATACAGAAGTTTATAATGCATTCACTAACCCACAACAAATGAAGGTTTGTCCTAGTGGATACAACTGAACAGGCACTGCCAGGCTCACCATGCTGGGTAATGGGTTGTTGGGGAACACTTCTTCACATGTAGGCATCATTTTACTTCTGCTAAGTTTGCATTCCATCTGCACTGGCTTTGCAGGAAATGTGGAAGGAAATTAATGCTACCTACACGATTATCAGTAAAAAGCAAATTCTAAAACTGTTGATGGAAGCTTTTTCAGAAAGTTAGTTGTAAATGAAACATCAAGCATGACAAAAAAAGACAGAGCTCTGCTTTTGAGAGCAGGGCGTGTGGGTGGGCAGTTATGCAACACCTAATAACACCATTTTGGTTATTTCTTTATTCTTTTCTGAATATCCATCAGTTTGGATAGCATCACTCTGATGAAGATATATTGTAGCACTGGTAGACTTATGATATTGTTAGAGTGATTAATGATTACAGCTACTTCAGACCAGTGAAGGAAACTGTATATTTGACACTATTTGATGCCAGTTTAATCTAAAAAGGATATTTTTACTGAACTTAATTCTAAATTCTTGGCCAAAAGTTCATTAATTGAATCAAAATCTAATGAATCAAGGACAGCTGGATGCATATATAAAATAACTAGCATATAGCTGCAATATTGCTAGAGGCCAGTGTTTTGGAAGACCTGTGTGGATAGGATTAAAAAGAAAACACGAGATTCTATTATTTTGTTTACGAATTTTGACTGAAAAAGCTTCACTAGTTTCTAATAGACATCCTGGTTGTATAAACTGTGTAGTCAATGACTTCTTATATTGATGCTAAAGGAAATTAAAAAATACATTAACAAAAACTGTCAAGTACATTTAAATAAGAAGAAAATTATGTGTATGTGTGCTGTATGATAGTCACTAATAAGATCCTAACTCAATCAGACAGTGATTTGCAGATAGACACTACATTCAATCCAAAGATGAAGAGGCTACACTAATCACATCCATTATCTATTGAAAAAAATGTACTCAATTCAAATAATTCCTACATCTTAACACTGGTCATGCAACTGCTGCCCCAGTAAAAACAGAGTAGAGTATAACAAAATGGCTGATTTCAGGGAAAATCTTTAAGACAGCAGGGTCATACACAAGAAATCAGCCTGAATATACCCTAAGTACTCTCTATTCCCAGACAACCCATCTGAGGCATCGGGCAGGGTGGGATCTTCTCATTACCTTTGTACTACCATTCAACAAAGCTTTTCAAGCTCAGTTTTCTCAAGAGTACCAGAAATCTCAACTGGAGGAAGGACAAATTCCTTCACCAGCACTGCAAGTCCTTCTGTTTGCATTAATAGACAGATTTAGCCTATTTACCTCTGAAAGAGAAATGTTTATGTAACTTCTGTCCTTCTAAGATGAAAAGCACAATTCACAACTCCAGCAAGGTTGACCTGAGTTACCTCCAACCACCAAGGGAGAGAGACCCTGACAATCCAGCAGTCTAAAGCACAACTGGGATCGGTTGCCAACCCCAAATGGTCTTCTGGTTCTGCCCTTTCTGTTGCAAGGGGTGGTAATAAACCACCTATAAGCAGAGTGTAAAATGCTGGGCTCTCACCTCCAAATGAGAGTCTCAGGTCTTCATTATCAAGTTTCATTTCCACTTTTAGGGAATTACTGACCTGTTTCATTCACATCACAGGTAGTCTGGATTTTTTGAGTTGCATGAACAACAGAACATTGGAAAAACCTACTGTATTAGTTGTCTTGCCTGGGAAACCTGCTGCACATCTCAAAACTGCATTTTGGCTGTCTCCAGGCTCAGGTAGCTGGCTTTCATCATGTCTGGTTTACATTTTCAAACCTTGCCTTACAATTGCAAAAGTTAAAATAATATGTATGGGGAGATATTTACATAAAAACAAACAGACCCAGAGAGTTCCTGATGATTACCTCATTTCGAAAGCTTAGGTTGTATGCAAGGAAAACTGTGCCAGCTGGGATATATTTTGTCTATAGACTGAAGGCGTATATTCATTTAGTTCTAACTTCCTGGTGTGACTCTCTGTAAAAATCTAAAAAGAATCTCTGAGGTTATTATAACATGTTTGAGAGGCAACTCTATTTTCTATGACATCGGATTTGTTTCAGGATTATTCTCTGGCCAGAAAGTAAGAAACTGTTTTATGTTTCTGTTCCCCTTACCCAAATGAAGAGAAATGCCTATGATCTTTCCATATAAAAGTATTTTGTCTTATACAGAAGATGAATTCATAATACAAAATACACTGCAGTATTTATTCCAATGGTATTTCAGCTTCCTCGAAGCTTATTTTTGCCAAAACCAACTGAAAAGAGCAATATGCCCAATGCTACAATTCCTTAACTGCATGAACTAAGTAGTTCCTCACAAAGCCCCTGATGTGCTTTGACATGCATGAAGCTCAGTGTGACATCATGTTAACACTCATCACGTGACTCAAGAAGTGAAAGAGAAACAAGATTTTTAAAACAACTCATAACCTGCTTTTTCTTACCCTAAGGCTAAATTAAATCAACAGCCCTAAGTTGCATATGGTAGGATTCAAAGGGGATACATGTCTGTAAAGGTGAATGTGTTCTTCTGAGATGCCTACTCCTGAGCAAAGGTTGTCCCATGAGAGTAGATGTTAAAGGTGTCTGTTTAGGATGGGTTACATTATACCTTGAAAATGTTTGTTTTCAATAACTATAAATAAAAGCCTAGATGAGTAGCTGAGATACACAGTAGGTGTCTTAGTTACGGCAATAAATAACAACATAGTGGCCCTAGCTTCCTACAGGCAATACCTCTGGGACCTACTGAATATTCCAAGCAGACAAATAAATGCAAACAAAAACACAAACAAAAATTTGTGTTCAGGCAAGGAAATTGCAAACAGTTTTCCTGCAATCTGATCGGTTCTAAACAGAGGCTTACTCTGCTGGCTTTATAAATCCATTAACGCTACATTTCCATATTCTGCAAGTTTTCTGAGATCCATTCACACCGCTAAAGCAAACTTTCTCTGCTCTATCTTACTGTGACAGTTGACTTAGAGGATATTGTCCAAACTGTTTTCTTGATGAGCCTAGTTCTAGGAGGAGAGGAACATAGAGAATATAGAGAGCATAGCTCAGGAGGAATGCGAATTTCTTCAACAGACTCCCTCAGTTCATTGGTTGGAGAATATGAGAACTTATTTCTGTTCAAATAGGAGCCAGACAGGAGAAATAATCTCAGAGAAGAACTAAAAATCTGTAATAGCAAAAATGAGTTATAGAATAATGATTATGATAGGAGAAGTGCACAGCCTTCTTACCTTAAGTAAGATTTCCTATTGTAATTCTTTATTAGACAACATGAATTGCCCTCAGCAGAAAAAATTTTTATGGATGGTTGTCATAGGGAAATGTCTAGGAAGATTAAACAGTTCACTGTACTATGGTGGCCTCAGATCAGGCACTGCTAGTGGCTGCAACACTGTACACCTTTAGGGACAAACAGGGAGAAGAGGACAAGAAGAAAAGTGAAACAAGAAAAAATGGTGCAGAAAACAATACAACCACCAAATAGAGTGCAGCTGGGAACACAGAAGGAGGTCTTAAAGCATGATAGTGGAAACATATTAAAGTGTAGGATATTGGTTTGGAGACTCCAGGCAAACAACAAATTCACTGGATTCTGCAAGTCTGTCTGGTTTTTACAAATTCCGATATTAGCAAGCCACTACATGGAAACTCCAACTGTGGTTTATATATTCTTCTTATGGGATCCAGGACAGTCCTTGTCATGTTTAATTGGAATCAAAATTCTCCCGTCTCAGAAAAAAAGACAAGCCTGAACACAAGGGATGCTGAAGTAGCTTCTTATCTACTAACAGTGCTGGTCTAGGAAAGGATGCACTTTGAGCAGAAGATGGAGATGAGTGCAAACAGTTTTCAGAAATGCTTTATCTTCCTATTTAAAGTCAAGGAATTAAGAGTTTAAAAGGAAGTTTTTGCAAGGTCAGATTTCTCTGTTTTAGAAAGATCTGTTGCTCAGCTGTTTACAAAGGTACTTGTAATTAATAGTCTGGAGACTTACAAATACTTAAGCATTTGTAAACAAACTGGGATGGTCGGAACTTAGTGTTGACCCTGGTTGGAGCAAGAGATTGGACAAAAGGGCCTATTGAAATCCTTTTCAATTTGAATTACCCTATGATTCTGTAATCCATTGAATTTTTCCTTTTCCAGTCATCCTCTTTAACATGTGAATTTAAACTTTCACAGTGGAGGAGAACTGTGCCTGTTTACAGAGAGGGCAATATCACCCTTGAGCTGGTTAGCAGGATGATTAGACTCCAAGCAGATCTTCTCAGAGTCCTTGTTTTAGCTGTAGTTCCTGGAGTAGTAACTCTCAGCTGCCAAGACTTTGGTGGTTTAGGAGAAAATAAGCTTATTTGGCAAATTTCTGGAGTCAAGCACAGCTGGTTGTGAACTTGGGCAGAGACAGCTACCATATTCTTTCACGACATGACACACTCAGAACATATTTGAAAAACAAAGCTTCACTGCAGCATATTGTTTTTCCAGGCAAAGGCAAACAGAGGAACTGGACATTACCTACCTCTTCTTTGCTTATGTTTCTGGTAGCTTGTCCAGCTCTGTATTTCTTCACATTAAAGGTTTTTGCAACCTTTAAATGTGTTGTAGACAGTGGGCGACTGCTGACTTTGTACTTTCAGAAGACCTTGCCTGATGTTCAGTTTGACTGGCCAATTTATTCTACTCATTTTTCCTACACATCCATATATCTCCCTCTTTAGTGTATTCACATCTTTCTAACACAAATTCAGGTTTTCATCCCTTAGCATATTTCTGTTCCCATGTAATTCTACTACAAATACATGGACTTCTGTTAGTCTTTTGCTGGCAGGTTGTGTTACCCATATGCATCTTCTTGTCTGATCTCTTTAGGGTGATTGTTTTTCTCCCTTTGGGGGTGTGTGTATATTCCATTGTCAGAACACAGGGAATTATTCTAACTACTGTCACTCCTACAGGTAAATAAAGAGGAATAAGTATGTCACAGCGGTGTGTTGAGAAGCCTATGTTTGAAGTATAAAAACCCACTGGGCTTTTTTTCCCCCCAACATATCATCCTACAAAATCAGATCTAATTTACTGCTGGCTATTTCTAGCTCTTCTTTTCAGTGTTACTGATTTCTATGCTCCTCCTTCCCATTGACTATGAATGCTTCACATTATATCCCTTCAAGCTAGCAATGTCTCCTGGGGGAACAACAGTTGCTGGTTCCCAGCTGTTGGCCAGCCAGGAACCTATCACTGAACACTGCTTGCTGTCAGTTGTGCAGAACTCTGTGAGCACAAGAGTCTGAAATATCTTAATTTAAGTGGTATATCCAGACCTTCTGACAAGTTCTAGAGATGAAAACCAAAAATAGATACAATCAAGTTCTCAGATGTAGATAAAACAAAATTTGAAGGATGCTCAGACAGCGGCTTTGTGAACTTCATCAGGTACCATGGTGCATAGTACAGTAAGGTCTGCACAGAAGAAAATAAAACCTCTAAATATCTGGAAAACTGCTGTTCCTTCCATATTTGGAGAAGTTCTAATGTCAAACCAGGCTCATGAGAGGCTGGAAACACTTCTACATGTGTAGGAATAACGCATGCCTTTCTTGGTTACATGGAGAAAATGTCCTGTTAAAGGGTTCTATCTTTCCTTGTGAGGGAACTAGATTTGTTTTGGAGACAGAGAAAAATTTCCACCCACCACACAGATCGAAGTTACTGCCCAGTACAAAAGGAAAGATGGATGGAGAGGATGAGAGCAAAGGTTATTGCAGAGGAATGACTGAGAAAGACATGCTAACAAAAGCAGCTGAAAACTGGGATGCAGCCCCTGCAAACACTAGAAGCAGGATTCGGGAGAAAAACAAAACAAAAAAAAAAAAAAAAAAAAAAGGAAAAAGAAAAAAAAAAACCCACCCACAAGACGAGACATTTGATGCTAAGCACTGAAATGACACGAAGATCTAAGGAAAGGTACCTGCCATTCCAAGACTGCGTGCTCTTCCATGCTGAACAGCTCTGTGCAGAAACCATTCCCTACTTACAATTTATTTGTCCTTCATGGTATGACCAAGAAGGTCATAGATGTCCTGTGCTGTGGTTTCTGTTGTGATTTTCTGATTCTCACACCTGACATCCATGCAGAGAGCATACATAAACTGAGAAATGCCCAGTATCTAGTATTCAGCATTATTTTACTGCCTGCGCTAAAACAAATAATACTAGAGCCAGCTGACCTGGAGACAGTGCTGCTGAATTGCCAGGACAATGTTACATCTATTTCTGTGTAATCTCTTTCAAGGTCGCTAGCAACAAACAAACAAAACAAAACAAAACAAAACAACAACAATAAAAAAGCTGCACGAAGGAGGAGTTTCCATTGTCTTAGCTCTGGTATTGCATTCTAATTTCCCCCAGTTCTCCAAGTTTAACATTTCCAGTTGATAAAGTGTTCATCATGATACAGAGGATTTATTTAACATGTATGAGAATTAACTACTAAATTTGGAGGGAATTGGAACTGTGTGAGATTAAATTAGATCTATTAATATGTTTGCAATTGCTCAGACTGAGCGGAAACCTTGAGACCCACAAATCAGTTGCCACGGAAAGCCTTGATGTCTTTGGCCTCATCATGTTTCCTTTATTTGCCACAGAAGCAGCCACTTGGCATTCCAGTACAAGTTACAAGATCTCATGCTGCTCTTTCAGAGGTGCCTCTACCCATATTTGATTGTCAAAACCCCAGTCTTAACCTTTAGTGTCATTGATGAATCAGGTTCATTTCATACAGAAATGGCACGCATATTTTGGAAGCACAGAAAAGGTTATGCAAGTAACAGTAAAAACTATGTATTATCCGAAAGCAGTAAGATGACATAGATCTAATGCGACCACACTATAAAACTCTTTCATAGAGAAGCATCTGAGCTTGTGGTCTATTTAAGACTGCAACTTTAATCAAGCAGTTAAGAAACACTGAACCAGTAGCAGAAGGTCTGGAGAAGATTCTGGTGGAACCACAACAATCCATGAGCAAAAATCCTCTGTAATTCAAAGTAATGCAGAGAAGCAGCAATATATCCTGGTTCCTATGTTGTAAGTGCAGTCTGTATGAGGCAGGGTCTCAGTTACAGAGGAGCATCTGACATGTACAGCAGGCTGGCATGAAAAATTACAAATGTGCTGAAAGATCCTTTTCAATGTTAGAAATGAAGAATTTTACTGACATATGCATGTACATGAACAGTGCAGCCAGGGCAGAAACTTCTCAGCATATAAAGGAGTTGTTCAGATATTCTCTTCAATCTCTTTTCTCCTCTCCTTTTACTGTATTCTTGTATTTGTAAATCAAATTTGCACTGCACTTGTCAGGGAAAGCTAGAGATTTGAACAGATTGGGTATAGATGAACATTTGATATCCAGAGTTCAGCTCAGCTTTTACTGTTTTCAATGGAAAAAAAGTATTTCCATATGTACTACGGTTTGAGCACATCACAGTGTGCATAACAAAACTTAGCATTCTTGGGATAAATCTATTAATCAAAGATTTTATTCTAAATACTCCTGCGTCAATGGAATGACACTGAAATTCTCAACTCTGCTTCATGCATAAGACCACATCAAGGTTTTCATGTGTCCATGCTTTGTTCACAGCTATAGATACCAATCCACATAAAAGCACTTGTATGTTGGAGTTTCAAATGTCACTGTCATGCTTTACAGTGAAGCCACTGGAAATCCTCTTGGCTCTGCCTAGGTATATTGGGAGTCCTGTACACAAAAGTTTTTCCATGATGTTTTGTCATCTTCTCCCCTTAAGTTTGGGTAAAAACTCCAGCTGTCAGAACAGGAAGATACCTTTGCTGTATCTCTAGAACAAGAAAAAGTTTAATATCCTTACCAAACAGACCTGAACTTCTTTGTAATTCAGTGAAAAGTTTCTGTTTGAGGGAAGTTTTAAGAAGGTCCCAACTGTATTTAAGGTTCTTTTCTTTATTCTGGTTTTTAGCCTACATGTCTACTTCTCTTCCTACACGTCCCTTTTCCAGGTCTTCTTCTGGGAGTAGGTGAGTTTTCTACAAAAGCATTCTAAAATTATGACTTTATTCAAGTTTTCTAAGTTTCAGAAGAAACAAAAATCCAGGATGAGGACACAGAAGAAAAAAAAAGAAAATAACACCCTTCAGATTTTCTTCCAGAAATTGTGAATAATAATATAACGTAGGAAGAGAATCAATGAGTGTGTAAGTATGTCAGATTTGTGTTATTCTTTGGGGAAAAACACTGTTTGACAGGGAAAAGGAGACTTAATGAAGGGAGAAAAAAAGTGAAGACTGAATAGCATGTACCAAGGGAATTCTTCTTTTGTTTTCCCTCTCTTGCCAATATGACTTAGGAGGATCACTTCTCATCAAGACATCCCTCCTTCTGGATCTTCTTTGTATGCCCATCTAGCACAAGAAGACACCAATCCAGACAGGTTCCTTCATAAATGTCTATAACAAACTTTAAAAGAAATGTTATCCTATATTTCCTCACGTGGATATCAACTTTTTTCCCCTTAGTGTACATACAGGTTACAACCCTGCTTATCCCAGTATATTAAAATATAGGAGCTCTGAGAACTGTCAAAACCAATTCCCGTTTCCTTGCATTGGAGAGGTTCAGCATGTGTTATGGCTTTATGGTTACCTTTCATTAAACCTTAAAAAAAATGATACATACGGTTCTAGTGGGAGATAATGAACTAAATGCTATCATAACTTTATAGACTTAGAAAATGAGATGTCAAGTGTGGGGAAGTACACCTGTAATTGCCTTTAGTGAGAGAGACAGCTGGAGCTGATCACTGCTGTTTCTCCACAAACAGCCTGAATGAAAAGATATCTCTCTGGCTCCCCTGAACTCTCCCAAAGGGTCAAATTTCACTTAGGTTGGTGTAAAAATCTCCCACTGATTTACTCTACTTATTAATTTCTTTGCAGTTCAACCTTTCTTAACCACTTTGCAGCTAAAATAAAACCAACAAGCACCCTCAGCATGCCAACCTTTGGAAAATTAATTCCAACAGATAGCTAAGGTTTCTGGGCTGGCTAAATGTGTGAATATATATATACACACTATATGCAAATCAAATCAATCTAAGGTTACATTGACAAGAAAGTTCTAAAAGCAGTGGGAAGGAAAGGAACCAGGCTACTCAAGTCCTATTGATAGATGCATACGCAAATCTCCAGTCTTTTGTCATCACACAGCCTTCCTGCTAAAATAATTTTACTGCAATAATTACATTTTTATTTTCTCCTCTTCAGAGGACAAATTATTCTATTTCTGAAAGAAAAAAATGTGCACTGCCAAAGTTATTCAGGAGCAAAAAATAAAATAAATAGCTAAAGTTAACAGCAACACTGACCTTTCACAGAAATATTTCAAAGAGATAATATTAGATTGCAGACAAAAAGTGGCAAGTGTCAGTAAGAGTCAGTTTTCATTAAAATATTTAAGTATGGTCATCTAATTGACAACCTGTACGAGATGTTGAGAAGTTCTGCTGTTCTTCTACTTCGTGACTTTTTTTTCTTTTTTTCAGTCTATGTGATTACCATGGTAAACGGACTCCATTGCCTGAGCAATGAGTTCCTCACCTCAGCAAAGGAGCAGCTCAGCCTCAACCCACCACCGCATATCCTACCAGGATTGCAAACATTTATGGATTAACAAAAGCTGTTTCATTTAGACCCATCAACTTTGGGAATATCCCCTCTTTTGTAGTTTGTCTGAAGTTTGGACCTGTATATTTTCAGTGTTTTACTTTGCCTAAATGCAATCTTAGGCTTATCCCGGATTTGTCATGATTATTTTTCTTTCTCCTATCTGAAGAGAAAAATTTCCACTCCAAAATATACTAAAGTACGGCAGCAGGCTAGGTACTCCACACCATGTAGAAAGAATGAAAGTATATTTCCAGACCCATGTTGGTGAACTCCATCAATTAATTGTCCCTATAAGGTTTAGATTTTACATACAAAAAATTCTTCAAAGGAAGCTATGCAGAATGAAGATTACCTTAAGTCTTTTGATGCAGGCTGAGAAATTGTGCAGAAATCACACTTTTGGCTTCTGAAATTTTGGCACTTTGGATGTTTAAGAGGAATAAATTAGCTTCCCACTTCATGTTGCCACCCCTTAGTACTGCCTTACATCAACCCCAGAAAGAACCCAGGGGCACCTGTCAAAGGCAGAAATGACAGCTATCCATCCACCTCTTTCTCAGTCTGTTGTTTGCCTCGAGTAGATTTTTTGCATGGTGGTCATAGATTTTTATCATTTAATTGAATCAGTCACTGTCTATTTCTGTTTGCACTGCCAGTAGGATCAGCAAGCACTTCCCAAAACCCAGGAACCTTCTAGAAACTAAATAAGGCACAGAAGCACAGTATTCTCCCTCTTACATTGCACGAGTGACTGCAAAGCAGGGCTACTCACATGTGTTCTGCTCATTTTCTGTACTGAATGCCTAACATATTTGGAAAAGTTTTCTTTCCTTGAGTCACTGTTTTTCAGGCAGGTAATTTCTGGATCATTCTCCAAAGCTTAATATATGGTTAAAAACTAAACTCAAGGCTCTGGAATTAAAACTATATAGCGTTAATGTTTTAACAACTAGTTGGGTCACCAGTTCTGGCACCTGTTGTAGCACAAATACTTGGTGATAACTAGCAATTCATCAAGCATCTTTTGTTCTTTTAAACCAGAGTGCCAAGTTTCTGCAAGTGCAGGACTGAGTGGTCTAGTGAAACCAGTGACATAATTGTTCTTACTGTCCCATCCAACAGTAATCCCAGGGCAGCAGTGTTAGCAAGAC
Organism: Nesoenas mayeri; assembly: GCF_963082525.1. Lineage (NCBI taxonomy): Eukaryota > Metazoa > Chordata > Aves > Columbiformes > Columbidae > Nesoenas > Nesoenas mayeri. The sequence continues at coordinate 9,804,025 of NC_137551.1, read as the reverse complement.
TAAGTGCTTTTTTGTTTCAGAATGTGCATGCATTCATAGTTTACACTCTGCCACCAAAAAGATCAATGTCCACACCTGAGGCTAGGGGTTTTCCACCAGGGACTGTTTTTAAGGACAAATACTTCATTGAAAAGGAGGATGGAGCAGAAAGAAGGAAAAAAAAAATAGTAAAAACAAAAAAACAAAAAAGTCACTGTTTTCCACATTCCTGAGTCAGAAACACGGTTCCTGGAAAGGGCTGGTACCTCCTCTGTCCCTCTGATACTACAGATCCAACCTACACTTTCTCAGAAAGATGAAGTACCTGATCATGGGTTATGCTACAGCGGACAAACGTGATCTGCCTATTCCACAAATTGCTGATAAGTGAGATTGCTGTTTCTTGCATCTCTATATAAACAACAATATTTCTCCAAACATTTTACTGAAGTGGCTTCAGTCTATCTCATCTAAGGCTTCGGTTGTCACCCTTTTCCTTTTACTGAGAATAAGTGATCTTTTTATTTATAGGTGGATATATTACCTACATAGTTGTCTGGTCTTTTTTATTTTCTTCTTTCATCCTGTCTTCTTAAGTCTTTCCTGACAGCCCTGACAAAGATTAGAAACACTACAACCTTTCCCTTACTTTAACAGAGAACATTAAGTAATGTTATTAAATTACATTTTCCTCTGTGGTATCAGAAGTTTTTATCTACCTTTCAGAAAGCAAGAAAAGGAAATTTGGTTTGCAATTCCAAAACATAGCCTCAAGAAGAAAGCTCTGAATCTGTTCCTCATTTTGCTAGCAGCCACAAAACTACCCCATTAAAATCAGCTTCCAGGAAACCGATGTTTTCTTAACATATGTTCCTCAAAGCTGTGTCAGCTGTAGTGTTTTCTACAGCCAATCACTGTGTTAATTGAGGTAAGTGATGAAAATATAAACACCGAAGTTACAGCAGCTTCTAAGATATTTAAAACTGACTTGGATCAACTATGTCTTCTGTCCCTTCATATTTAAAGTAATGGAAGTGTCACTGGTGGGTTTGTTTGCTTGCCACAGCTTGCGGCTCATGGGAATAACAGACATCAAATGTAGCTTTGGTTTCTGTTCTAAGCTCAGCTCAGAATGGCCTCAGCAACATGATATATTAAATATTTGAACGCTTATCAGCATCTTCTTTGGTCCAAACTAGTTTTACCATTAGTTATTTTAAGTTAAATAGACATTAATAAACATATTGCAGTCTTTCCCAGCATTAAGAAACGCTTTCCAGCATTTCAACTTGTTTATCAGACTTAACATGCTGTTGAAAGATATTCCAGATTTGCCTTATAATTTCATGTACGGGATCAGGTACTGACCAGTTTTTAGCCATTTGGGCCCAAGTGTGGAAATATAAAAAGACCTCTAGATTCCTGTGTCCTGTATCTCAGAAAAGCTCCAAAAACCTGGAAGATAGTTACCTAATTCTGCTGACAGTAACAAAATAAAAAGAACCCTCTCCTAGGCTACTTTGAAATGCATAAAAACTAAGCAGCACATGTCCATCCAGTGAGCACATTTCAACCAGTGAGGTGGTTGAAAAACACCATGTCCATAGCGTTCAGGAGCTGTCCGTACAGAAAGCCCAAGAGCAGATGCAGAGGAAAGACGCAGTGACAGACTGGCCTCCCCTGGAGACCCCTGTGCCACTATTTTAGTTTGTAGAGATATGCTGATCTCATAGGTGACAGCATCAAGGAGGCAGGAAGAAAATGGAACTGCTCAGTCCTGTCAGGATATACACGCAACTGGGGTTTTAGACAGTCTTAAAGTAAAAGTTTCAATTCTGCTTAAACTCTTATCTTTTTTTTTTTTACTGGTGAAGAACTGACCCTCAAGTGTGTTAGTGGTACAGAAATTTATATAAACTGGAGGTTTTGCCCTCCGGACTGTTTTTGTGCCAGCATTTCACTACATCACCAATTTCTAGATGACTAGCCCAAAGGCAGGCTGCGTTTTTACATAAAGTATAAGTTCATTAAAAGATCAAGATCGCTTTGTGATCATTTTGCACATGCAAAATACTTTTCTCTAAAGAACACAAATTCCCTCTTTTTTCACATTAGTTTTAAACAGAGGCATTGCTGATGCCTTTCCAAAAAAAGCAGGAAATCCCTACAAATTCAGACAACTTTTATTCTATGTGAAGAATGGTGAACAATCACATTATAAGGTGTAACCCTATGCCTCATAGCTAGTCATTCAAATCCTCATTTGCTATGATCTCTGAGATGCTGTGTCATTTTGAACAGTAAGAATGAGTTATGAACTTGCTGATAAAAGCAAATGGACACAAACTACTTTCTCCTACTTTATGTGGTTTTCGGTGGTTGATTTTTGTTTGTTTGTTTGTTTTTCCCAGCATCTATGATTCCTAAAGAATATGGTTTTAAATTAGGGACTTTGACAGCAAAAGCAGAGCACATTTTATAACTCCCAGAGCTACAAGAAACAGCTGTATAGAAACATAAACCCAGACAGTTTCTCTCCTAAAGTGCTCCAGGACACTGTTGGCCCAGTTCTCAGTTGTATTACAGCCCCTGTTGTGCCATTTCTCTTGTGCAAAGAGGCTATAAAGCATCTTCTGCAGAAATCCCTTCAGCAACGGGTCAAACGCTGAACAGCGCAAAGCTAGAGCAGCTGTTCATCGCCAGTCTTCAGCGGTCCAAAGCCGCAGGAGCGGCGCGGCTCCGCCGCAGCGACACTTGTCTGCTCTCTCCAGAGTAGCTCATCTGCATGCCAAGAAACTGGGTTGCTGCAGTCTTCGAGGTATTCTGACTGTCCCTGTGCCAGAAACTCTACTGACAAAAAATCCCAGCACAGTGGTTTTTTTCCCCTAGGCCACTGTAGCAATTTGTTGCTAATTATAAGGTAAAGGTGGTTTTTTTTTCCCTTTCCCATAGAGAATTACATATTTCATGGTCATACGTCAAACCTAGATTAAAAAATAAATACAAATATAACCTTCCAGGTACATTATTTCTCCTAGATGGCACAAAAGTAACCCCACATATATTCATTGTCATTTCCTAGATTACACAGGGTAGGAGATGAGTTTGAGTTGTTCTTGCTTTTGGGTAGACGCTGTTGTTGAAGCAATTGTGGCAACTTCTCAGGGAGCATATAGTAGGCTGGTGATTGCTGAAATGGTATGGCCTCAACATCAGAGCTAGCTGAAGAACGGAAAATTTTAGGAAAGAATATCAACAGCATAAAATAAGCTTTTATAATTTTTTCCATAAATTTTCTGAGAAGGGTTTCTGAAAAATGCAATATTTTATCTGTACAATTAATTATATTAATTATGTTCACTTTTTCCGTTTTTAATTTGTAGAAGAAAAGTGTGGAAAGGGGATCTTTGTTTTGAAGAAATAAAAATCTACATCAAAATCCCAATTTTCCAGCACAAGGCAGTTCCTGTAGAAAATTTCTGAGAAACTTCTTCAGCTCAGTTGCAAGTTTTTCCTCAGTTTTTTTTCATGTCTCTGGTTAAGTAATTTCATTTATCTGTCTCAGTAACATGTTTGAAAGGGGATAATATAATGCTTTTTCATTCATTTTTTTTTTTTTAATTGAGTCTTAGCTATGTAGACAACCAGCTATTTTCAATGGACATTCTCGTTATTTTCTGTAGCACACTGCCTTGCACAGTAAGTTATCACCTATAACTCAGAGTTTCTAGGGACTGACCTAATACCAATGATAAATCAGAGTACTTCACATTAACTAAACATTCTTCCTCATGTTTGCTTGTGATTCTCTGAAACTATAAGCACATAATTAGAGAAGCACGGCTCTATGACTATTAGTTGCTTGTTCTTTAAATTGAATCCCTCTGTTTCTGTAGTATCCTTGAACATGTTCCGATACTTGTATTTGAAAATTTACAAAGTGAATAAATTGTACTGCAAAGTGTATAAAAATCAATAACTTGACATTTTAATCAACAATCAAACTTCAGAGATAAGACTAACAATGTTTTCTTAGTTACATCACAGTTTTTGTGCCTTATGTAAAACCACATTTGTTCAGCTTGCTTACTGCCAGATGAACTCCAAGATGATAGTTTATCGTGGTTGACTGAACACAGCAGACCTGTGCATATGCTTGAAAGGTAACCCTTCTAATGGCCTCTTCTTATGAAGGCTAATCATATTTAAATGGAACATTATGAAACAGGACACATAATTTGTTCTCTCTCTGTGAAATCAGTAAGGCTACCAATGTAGCTAATGAAATAAGTTTCTCCTGTGAGTGTCAGATCTCTGGCAAAGATACTGTCCTTTGGATCACAATGCAGCTCTCAGTCTAAACTGCTTTTTTTGCTTCTCTGACTGAAAAGGAAAGGATCATGGTGCAAGAGGCACAGCAGCAACACACTCTGCGTACTTTATACCTGCCCTAAAGCAATCTAGGATTGCTTAAAGGGACTTCAGGTACCAGACTGGACTGAAAGCAAAACCAATGTAAACAATAACACAAACCAAAATATTTCCTCTTTATCATATCAACAGAGTTATTCCAAATCCTTCCTTTCTCATTAGCACATTCTAAAAGACCCTCAGTAAAATGAGGTTTCACAGAATCGACTGGGTTGGAAAAGACCTCAGAGATCATCAAGTCCAACCCTTGGTCCAACTTCAGTCCATTTACTAGATCATGGCACTAAGTGCCATGTCCAATCTCAGTGTAAAAACCTCCAGGGACGGTGAGTCCACCACCTCCCTGGGCAGCCATTCCAATGCCTGATCACTCTCTCTGCAAAGAATTTCTTTCTAATATCCAGCCTAAATTTCCCCTGGCAGAGTTTAAGCCCATGCCCCCTTGTCCTATTGCTGACTGCCTAGGAGAAGAGACCAATTCCCACCTGACTAGAACTTCCCTTCAGGTAGTTATAGAGAGTGATGAGCTCACCTCTAAGCCTCCTCTTCTCCAGACTAAACAATCCCATCTCCCTCAGCCTCTCCCCATAGATCTTGTGTTCAAGTCCCTTCACCAGTCTTGTTGCTCTTCTCTGGTCTCGCTCCAGCACTTCAATGTCTTTCCTGAACTGAGGGGCCCAGAACTGAACACAATACTCCAGGTGTGGCCTCACCACTGCAGAGTACAGGGGAAGGATCACTTCCCTTGTCCTGCTGACCACGTTATTTTTGATACAGGACACGTTTGCCACGTGGAGCCCCCTGTTAATGCAGTGAGTGACACTTGAAGTTGAAGCTCTTCACTGTCATCCAGAGCAGACATATGCCTGAACATAGAGCTGCCACAGTCATTTGGTAAGGGACCATATTTTACTGTGATGAGCACTAAAGGGGCTGCAGAAGGGACATCTGTCATATTACATATCCATATAATACAGGACAAGGAATATCTCACTCAAGCATTATCAATTCTCACTGAAGAAGGGTCTGCAAGACGTCTCACGCTTTCATCTCAGCTGCAATATCCAGAGTGTGAGAAATAAAGTAGATGTCTTTGAATCCTGCATACCTGGAGCTGCACAGCAACTATTTGTGTAGGAAATGGGGACAAATGTAATGGATACTTGGTTCAGATGAAAAGCGATTCTTAAGCATAAAAGAAAGAGTAAGCTTCACTTCTCTGAGAGTTGGGCATCGCAGAGGATAAACAAAGAAATCTGGGTCTGGGAGACTTCAGTGGACAGATAACATAATGCATACATTGCTCAACTGTACACATGCAGAATCAGCTGCAGACCTCCTCGCCTTGTGCTCTACAAACACAGACAGCCAATAGAGCAGTGACACCAGCTCACCTGGCAGAGAAAATCAGCACAAGCAAGTGGCCTTGTGCACTTTCCCCTCTGGAGGACAAAATATCATAAGTCAGTATATGTGAGAGACTCGTCTCCCAGACTTCTTGTCTTCACTTCTGAAGGTTACTTGCAGTTCAGGGCAGCAGTGGGACAGGAACACTATATGGAATGCCTGGAAACCCCAGAACAAAGTCAGACCCAGAGATGTTGCTGTGCCTGGCTTTTAAAAGGCCATTAGTCTAAACCTCCTGGTTTAGACTGCAGCAGTACAAGCAGCTGTTGGCACAAAGCACTGCAAATACAAATGATATAGTAGGGGTAATGTTGCTGTATTCGTGATAGTCTAAGAACATTAGCAATGGATGCTTTATAAGTAGAAGCAATGTCTGGCATTATGGAGATTTATAGATGTCTATAGTGACAGCAAACTGCAGTAAGAAGCAATGAGATGGGTCTGCAGAGCATCCAGAAAGTGTTTCCTGAGACAGAATTTCTCTGGGGCTGTGAGCCCACGACGTGCTGCGGTGGAGAAGCAGCGGACACTGCACAGGGTGGTCACTAACGTGAGCGGAGCGGGCTGGGCAGGTGATGCTCTGCTCCTCTCTCTCCTCCTGTCTCAGTAGCTGCAACCGTGGTCCCTACACCCCTCTACTTTCCCTGCATGCAAACCAAGCAGGTTTCTCAAATGACAGCTTCTCTGTGTCATCCTTGTGATCTCTTTCAGTGTGGTTTTAAAAATAGTTTCTGAGCAATTATGTGTCACATAAGAATAAACCTGCATGCTGATGCATCTTTCCTGTCACCACAAAATAACAGCACCACAGTTTCTACACTTTAGTATTTTTTTTCTTTTTTCTTTTTTTTTTTTTTATTTTCTGCAAAGATCAACAACTTTTGTAGCGAAAAGACAAGGTATAATCAGGAGATCAGTAGACTGAAATAAGTATAAAACTTGCAAAAATTATGCACTCCATGGAGAAACCAGATGCATTTTTTAGCATCGAAGCACACATACTGCAAGGACCAATCCATCTATAAAAAAGTCAACACAAACCTCTTAATATCACTGAGGCTGCACTTACTAATGAGGAATATATATATATATAATTTTCCCTTGAAACTAGATGTTTTGCATATTTTTGATGTTCTGACATAGCTGGAACTGCTTTTGTAGCTACTGTATTTCACAGTGTTCACAGCCTTGCTAAGCCTGGTTCCAGAAATTTGCACCAGTAAATGGAGTTCCTGAGATGTTCTGCCTTTCCTGTGTTTTGGCCAGCTACTTAATACTTCAAAGCTGAGGAATTACCATTAGAAGCGAGCACCTCAAGTTCACTGCTGGTCACACCCCCTAAGGACAGAGAAATGCTCACTCATATTCTTCTCCATCCATTGAAATGCTAAGAAAAAAAGCTAATGTTTTTTCTGTTGATGTCTAGAGATAATTGTTTTTCAAAGAGGAGGCAGTGCCATTCCGCATGTCTTAAAATAATATTGTGCTTTTCCTCTTACAGAAAAGTGATTTGCTATTGTCTACAGCTACCTTAGACTGTTCCAGAGCTCACTTAAAACATTTTTTTTTTTTTAAATTGGAAGGCCTCCATTTGCAATTAGGTTTGATAACACAGCTTCGTGGTTCAAAAATATTTGAGCTGTCTGCTGATGGAAGCTCATGGTCACCCAAGGAACTGTATCATCATTACCTCCCTGAGGGGACCAATCTATTTGTTCCATTTGAGGAAAGCTTTGGTAAAGAAAGCTATCAAGAGACTCCAACCCTTGATCTCAACAACTTTGCCATGATACCAAGTAGCTTCCCAGAGTATTCCAAAGTATCCCACAAAGCCATGATTTCAGTTGATGAGATTTCTGTGTGATACTGATGCTTCTACTTTCATGGGCAGTGACTGTGAACATAAATCATTGTCTGGTCTGCCCAGGTGGCTGCAGATGTATCTGAGAAGAAAGCTGACTGAACTTCTGGCAGATACTTTTCTACAGATCACCACACATGGTGAAAACTTCAGCTCAGCTCTACGTGAAGAATTCAAAAGAGAGGGACTTGAAATGACCCCTAAATGACGGAGGGACAACAGCCAAACATGGGCAGCAGAAGAGAACTTCAGTGGCAGTGAAACAGGTATTATTAATATGAAGGAAATTTCACAGGAGTTATGGCGTACTGATTCAACATTAGTAGGATATTTTTTCCTGGCTTCCTGATGGATATTGGATATCACAGGGGTGATATATCCAATAACCTGCAGGATGAACGGGATAATAAAGAAAAACAACACCAAGGAACAACACTGGGTTTAAGCTCATCAGCTTCTTTTTTGTAACTCAATTATTATATGTCTAGTTTTTCAAAGCCTTGGAACATCCAAAGTGGTAAAATCTCATTTCTAAATTAAACAAATAGACAAATTACTGCAGCCTGTGTGATCCCAGTCTGTGAGGTTCCCATTGCTGAGTGTCTGTTGCTTGAACAGAGCAGGTGTTCATGTTTTTAAAGGCAATAAGACCAATAATATGTGCAGAGTGGTTCAAGACATCATGCAACTATAAAAATTTCCTGCTGAGAACATTAGGCCTGCAGGTTCATAAGTGCATTTTAGATTCCATATTTTATTCACTGGTCTTGAAACAGCCTTTGAAAAAAAACCCATGTGTCCATGGTCAAGAGTAGAATGTTGTTGTTGGTTGTTGTTTTGGTTTTGGTTTTTTTTTCTTGAAAAAGGAGGGATGATTTTGTGATCTTGCCCTTCTCAAAGACAAAATTATTGTCTGTACTTGTGCACTGATGTTGTTCATAGGCCTGACACCAGAAGACAGATCCCAGGTAGAAAGATGCATCAGTAGATTTATAAGACCAGATACTCAGCTGGTATAGATCAGTGACCTTACACTGACTTTACCTGTCACCATCTGGCATAAGAAGAGCTGCTGTCACCAGTTGGCTGCCCTCAAACTACTATTTTGTAAACTTAAGCTGCTACCAAGGAATCATTTACAGAACAACAGGGGCTTGCTCACTGATTTCTCAAACACTGATGAAACAAAAGAAAAATGGAAGAAAACAAAATTCTAACTGTCCTGAGCAACCAGAATGGAAACAACCCTCCCCATCACTGTAACACCTGGAAGAGCTGATTATAACTGTAGATCCCAATTACAGTGACAATAACAGAAGAGCATAGATAGCTCTTTAAAAATAAATGAAGATGAAGTAGTGTTATTGATCACTATTATTAGCATAGTGGGTCAGCATAATTTAAACCTTTCCATTAAGGCACAAAGATGGGTTTTCAAGATAGGGCATCCATGGAATTGTTAAGCTGAGTAGGAGGTAGAAATGTAATTATGTAAACTAACTAAATTCAGAGGATTGCACAGTTCATTAGAGTCCATTTTTTTGGTGAGCATTTTGGATCACCAGCTGCTATAGAATTCAGTTTCCATTAAAAAGCATTAATTGCATCTCTTCTGCTAAAGCAGAGCTGTTGTGCTAGTGTGAGCAGCTCCATCCTTGCTGTTCTAAAACAGGTGTGGAAACAGCCTTTGGCTCTCCACCAGTGCACCCAGGACAGCCAGCCCCTGTTACCTCACCAAGCTTTCCAGGGCACAAGATACTCCTGCCTCTATGCCTACAATCACACCGGTTAGTAACAACTTGTATAGCTGATATTGTTAAGGATTTAAGTCAATTTATTCAGGAAATACAACTGAAGAGAGAATCCCACTTTGCTAAGTGATTTCTAAACACAGAGCTGGGCCCATCCCAAAGGAGTATCTTTGTGGCCAGAAAGAAGAGAGAGGGAAGGCTTAGTCACCATATGTTACAGATACTGAGCTGGACAGAGAGCTCATTTCAGGCTGCAACTTTCAAATGAGTCTGAGAGAGCTGGGCATGTTATTCCAAGTTAATTGCGGTCAGACATCAGCTACTTGCTTCCCAGAGATGGAAAAATCCAGCCAAAACTGCTTCCCTGAAGTCAAGCTGAGAAATGTGGTCTCTATCACTTACCTATGCCATTGCCACTCTCTCTTGGTCCTCTTTCTCTTGCACCACACAGATGGATTAAGCAAGCCCTTGCTGCCAAATAAAGGTTCAAGGAGGGATTTAAAAATCTAGGAGCCAATCTATGTACAGCCAGACACTTCACAAATATCTTGTCTCTGACTTCATCATCTTTTGTGTTACTGTGGGGTAACATTAAGGTAAATATTTCTCTGTGTTCTGTCACATAAATGTGAACCACACCTTTGGCCCTCAGCACCAAAAAAGTTCCCACTTGTCAATCTGAGGAGAAAATAATCTTTATTCAAAGCTGGAAACATTTTATTTGTTAGTTATAGGTGACTTTCTCTCCTTTGCAGGGAGATGTCTTCATCATCAGCTATTTTTCTACAGACACTGCTGGTTGGCTGGACCCCATGTCAATCAGTCACCAACTGCTCTTCTGACTCCAGGCAGAGTGTTCAGTCTACAACAGGCAAATCCCACCTTGTTCCATCCCTGTCAGACTGTCTCTTGGGGTTTTGTTGAGTTCAGGGTTTGTGAGTTTTTTAATTGTTTGGAGGTTTTTCCTAAAGTCAGGGCATGCTTTTATTGCAATGTTTTAGTATGTTTTGCCTCACAGACAGATCACTTGAGCTGTTTACATATGAGGATTAGTGGTAAAGAACTTCATAAAGGCAAATTTATTTTCAGTGTAAAGAGTGTAAATGGAGATAGAACAGTTGAGAGTGTGATCACACTGGATTTATTTGCTAAAGAGTATGTAAAAAACCTCCTAGTTCTCCCCTGCCTTCAAGGAAACCACTACATACAGGTGTTTGCAGGGAGAGAAATGGATCCTCACTCAGGAGCTTGTTTATGTAATACTTTTCTATATGCATGCAGAAAAATAGGATTTTAATATCCACGTAAAAAGGTGAATGCTTGTGCTATGTGAGGCTGCTATGGAAGCACGTTTGATTTTTGTAGCTAATAGCTTCTGAACAGCCTTTACCTGCAGTAAGAATCAGACTCTGCACTTGTTCTTTATAAATGAGCAGCCGGTGGGTGACTAAGCAAAAGGAACCTACAGAAATCTTCTGCAACATTTGTTTTTCCCCTGCTGACTGTATCAATGCACTATTTGCACAGATAAATTAGGGACTCGAGAGCAACACATTCAGTAGCCCTGGGTGCCCCCACCTACACATGCCCTGCTTTGGCGCAGGGATGACTGCTTTGCGCACAGTGGTGTTTGCTGTGATGACTCATCGGTAATGTATGGATGTGATCATACAGATACCATCATGGCGCAGCAAACAGCACCAGAATCAACAGCATACCTATGGGGCTTCACTTTGGTATGCCAGAGAAATTCATAAGACCCTAAAAGACACAGCACTGCTGTCCCAGGCTCAGGTGGGTAGCACAGGTCTGCCACTCTTAACTCATACCAAATACCTCAGCACTGTAACCCTACTCATTTATTTTCACAGGATTTCTTAAGCTTTCACAGGAATTGAGCTGGACTGCATTTTTCCTTTCCAAAGTACAAGCTAAGTATGGCTAGAGAATGGCAGCAGATGGGGTGAGCTGCTGTCTCTCAAAAAGAGAAAAACCTGCCAGTCACTCTTGTCTTTGTGCCAGGAAAAGGCTTGTGGGCCCCAGGCCCAGAGCAGCAAAGGAGAAGCACACGTGAAGTTGCTGCTCAAAGATTTCCGGCACTACAGAGCAGTAAAGCCAGATGTAGAAGCCAAGAGCCACGTGCCATCATCTGCACTTGAAGCACAAGGTACCTCACCCTGGAGAAGCAGCAAAGTGACAGAATCGGGCTATAAGTGCAACAAATTCTGCTGCATAGAAAGGACTACATTAAGAGAGGTGTTGTGAAAAAACAGACTTAATGGGCTGTTTTAAAAGCTTAATGTAGATCTGCCTCTAGGTGAAAACCTTCTATTAGTTACCAGGTTGGCTCATTCACCATAATCTAAGTTGATATCAAGATGCATCAATAGAGGCTTACTATGAGATTCTTAAATTTAGTAAAAAAAAAAAAAAATATGGGGAAAACAGACACAGAAAAATTTAAGCATGGAAATAAGAGAAAATCATAAAATAACATGGTAAAACTAAAGAAAAAAATACATTTTCTATACAAAGCAGATATTGAAAATAAATGCTATCATCCCATATTTTCCAAATCTGAAATTATAATTAAAATGGCATGGGATATGGTCAAGCCTTTTTTAGCATTCCTTCAGACAGGCCTCTGACTATGTGTGTAATATCTAGTTCCACTTACGTCTCACGTGTCCAGCTCTAATAGGAAAGCCAAGTAGAGTAACACATGGGGTTCTGGTGTCAATGTCATATCTTGTGTAGAGTGACACTGCATTTTGGCACATTCTCTAGGGCCATGCTTGAGAAAGTACATTAATTGTATTTTCACACTGGGTTTCACAACGACTGACAGGCCACCTTTAACAAAATTAAAATCTGGCCTCTCGTATTTATTATTGACATCTATAATATGATGCTTGTAATAAACTATTTATGATCATCTTTCTGACTCTTTTAAGACAAAAAACCACATTATCATGTCTCCTAATTTTGTCCTCAGAATAGCCACAAGAGTCCCTTGCATATAAAGAACAACTTTATTTCTGCCATAGGAAGTGTCCAGCCTCTCTTGTTTTTCTGGCCCCATAATAAAAATTCCCTGGGAAAATGTACATCACTAAGTTTTAGAGGATTTTTTTTCAAAATAGTTCTGTAGTTACTTCTCTCTTTAATACTAATTCAATCCTTCAAAAAAGTGTTCAGCCCTTGTGCTTTTTCTGTACAAGTAATTATTTCTCCAGTTTGTTTGCCTAGAATATATTATTTTTCAGTGGTACTATTCCCTTTCATTTAGTTCTTCACATAAACTTTCCCAAATGACTGATGTTAATGCAGCTGTCAAAAGGTTTGAAAATATTTGACTTTTCTTTTCACTAGCTAAAATCCATAGTTTTACACATCCTGGATCTATATCTTCATCTCAAATGGTACAATGATTAATACTTTTCTAGGTTAATCAATATATGCCTCATCTGTAGCAGTAGAAATCTACAATGCAGATAATTAATCCATTTCTAGGACTAGAATGAAACTGTTTATGCAGGTTGTGGCCACTTCTTGACATCTTTCTCTGCTTCAGAATCAAGAAGAGAAACCAGGTCGACCTAGCAGCAGCGTTATTGATATTTTACTTTAACCTTGATATTGCAAATAAGTTTAGTACAGATAATTTTAATAAAGGGCTGCTTCTAGAATTTTAAGTTCAGAAAAAGATTGGTCTTGACTACTCCCATACATGTACAGACTTGAAATACGTAGATGCTTCTTTCTTTCACCCCCAAAATCATAACTAGATTCTCAGACACAGCTAACCACACTTCACTGTTCTTACTTGCATCCTGACTTCAACTCATACAAATTTTATGGCACTCTTTAGACTTAGTTCCCCACATTGATCGATTTATACAGCTTCACAACATTTTTCTTCATAACCTGAATCTGTTGAAAACAACCAGATCAGAAGCAAATTCCAACACAGTGATCTTGATTGTACAAACATTACACCTTTTCCCTCTTTATTCTGGTTTAGAAATTAAGAAAAAGAATGTTAAGGTAAGAAAGAAGAAACTGTGTGTTCTACTTGTTTGAAACAAATTCAGATTATTTTGTTAGTTCAAGGCACTAGTACATATAAATTTCACATAGGATTAATAAGAAGTCTTTTAAGGCCCTTTGCTCCTATGTCTACATAAGTTGGAAGCAGAACGAAAGGCCTTTGTTCTGACTGTCCTTTATTGCTTTCTTATTTACCAACCATAGAAAATTTAAATTTCCTGAGCATCCTGGTGCTTTGATAACACCTCTTCATCTCATGTCAAGAACATGGACTTCTGCAAATCTGGCTATAAAATAATTGAAAAATAAGTCATAAAGTCCAACTTCATATTAGTGGGTGTTTATTTTCCAATGCTATGTAGTTTCTCTGCAGGTAATTCAAATATATAATTTTTTTTTTTTTTTTATAGAAGTTACTCTTTTATTAGCCATTAAAAATATTAATTAAAAAAATCACCATCCAGACCAGCAGAAGAATGTCTATAAGACAAAAACTGTTGAGCTCTAGAAAACATGTTTTTGTTATTTCCTTCATAAACTTTACAATTTTTCAGATATTCTGTCCAAAAAAGAAACGATCTGTATCAGCTGTTCCTTCAATGGTGTAAAGCACAGACTGGCCACAAAACCTGCTGCCTGCTACAGGCTGATGCAAAACTCTCCCAGCGTTCTTCAAATAGTTTCTGTTCTGAATCTCTGACACCATCAAAAAGCTGCAATATCTCTTCTTAGCTCCCCACTGTATACATGCTAAAATAAAACTTGTGATTTGCTTCCAGATAAATGTACCTTTTTGATCATTATATAAAAAGGTCATGTTGAAAGGCAAGTTGCAGCTCATATAGCCAAGGCTGGTGCACTCAAAAAAACCGAGGATAAGCCACAGTCTTTGTCTGCTTGACTGACAGATGCTCTCAGCACTCAAAACTGCTGCTGAAAAGAAGCCCTCAAAACTGCTGTTGAAAGTCAAGGTCGTAGCAAGCATAGATCATAAACAGACAAGTGTTAGACCTTGCATTAGTTTAAATTCCCTAGCTAAACTCAACAACCAGATGTATTGTATGCTGGTATTTTTTCTTGGTTGTACTAAGTTTTATTTACTAAAAATATTTTAATATCTTTCAAGTGTTTTAAAAGGTAAAATGACATGGTGTATGCAAGAATGAGACAAAATATCAACTCCAGTAATGCAAAATATTGCCAAAGCCTTCAACTGAAATCCTGAACTAAATTAAACTGAGGTTGAGGTTCAAAATTCAGCTACTGATGTTTTTGTACTTTCCTTCTTTCTCCAAATTTACTATGTGTATTTTGAATGTGCTATCTACCACAAAATCTGCAGTAGAATGACTTCCTTATTGTCCTGTTAGTGAAACAGTTTTGGAGGAGGAAGGAACAATCATACAACATAAAAACACATGGCTGCACAGGGCAGAGAAAAGATCCCTCAAGGCTGTTGTCCTGTCTTCAATATGGCTTATGAGATACTGAGGGAAGAATATAAGAAACTAAGAATCACAATGAGTTACATGCATCCAGAGGAAAAACAACCAGACTGTAGAATCATTTGGCTAAAAGTTTCTGTTATATTTCAGAATTGATCATATGTACACCAGAGAAAAGCCCCCAATAACTATTTATTTCGCACCAGTGGGATGTGTTGTCCACCCACATCACAGACTCTGCAAAAGCCTGTTGCTAATTTTGTGGGAATTCACCTGTTGCACATGCACAGTGTCAAGTTCTCAAACACTAGCTTTGCAACATCTGAGAGAATTTTTTTTCGAGTGAGTCAAAGCCACTTTTCCTCTACTGAGGGGCAAGCTCATGGCAAGACAGATGTTCTAAGAGAATCTATTTCTGAGTTATCTGAGTACATACATAACCCCTGAAGATTTTTTAAAAGAATAGAAAAAACTTCTTAAAAGAAATGAAAAGAGGAATTTTATGCTTTGGATCAATGAAAACTGGACAAACAGAATTTCACAAAATGTAGCAGAAAGAAAAAACTAAGGCCTTTTGTTTGAAGAAAAAGTAGTAGAATTCAGACAGAGTACTTTAGAAACTGTTAGTGGGCTACTAAACTAATACATTTTAAAATAAAGTTCTTACTCAAACTCCAGTAGAAGAAATTACTGTAGGACTTCAACTTTTTAGTAAAAAGGTTGGGTTTTGGCATAAGAAGCTTAGCCTGTACTTTCATTTAACTTATCAGCAATGAAAATCCTCCATTGATCAAGGCTCTGGACTTGCTTAAGGTGTAGAGGAGCTCAGATCCAAGGGCCACCTTTATATTACAACACTTTCTGCATGTTTTTTCTCAACCTGGTATCTGAAGCTGCACCATATAATAACAATAAGTATCCAGTCACTTGCTACTTATGCTTAGACACAGTGTATTTTTAGTGATAAAGATAGCTGAAGCAGCAGTACTCTGATTAAGAAAACAATATTTAGTTGCAGTGTATCATTGAAAGGCTTTGTGTTTGTTTGGTGGGTTTTTGTGTTTTGTTTGTTTGCTTTGTTTTCATGTAATACTCAGAGTACTCTGAAAATAAAATGAAATTAGAGAAAGAAATGCTTGTTCCAGATACACAACAAAACCTTCAACCAGAATCCCTCTAGCTCCCTCTTTGGTGCTTGTTTTTCCTGGTTGCTTTTGCCAATACACATCCTCAAAAGTTATTTGGAATTATTTTGAAGTAGCATAATAGCAGCAAGCCTGTCGTAACCTATGTTTCCCCAGCTATCTGGCATCCCAAATCCAGTGTATATCTTTTTGTGGTTTAGGATTGAGGACCATGGATTGCAGTTGTGACCTGACTGAAACATGACAGGATATGATTATCTGAATATTGAATCAGATTTCTGGGGAAACCGCCTGTCTGAATTCATTGCATTTTTATTAAATTTGACACTACATGTAGAGATAAAAATAGTCAGTGACTACATTTTGTTATTATGGTAAAAAAAGGACTGCTTTAATATGAAGCTTCCAGACTGTCTAAAGGTCCAGATTGTGTTACAAAACATATAAACTATACTGCTTTTTCTCTTGGATAAGCTTGCTAGAATTAATGCATGTGGGCAAAGAGATACTACTCAGCAGAGGCCATAGTAGCCCAGTCTGTTAAAGAACTATTCACTAAACTAAGGTATTATTTGGAGTTAATAGAAACAGTATAGTTTAGTCTTAGGGTAGAAAGAGCACAGTAAGCTGGCTCACAAACCAGGCTATGGATGAGGGATGTTGGTGATGGTTTGTCTCCCATATTCTACAGTATTTATTCATGAGGGCAGATAGTCACACACCAATTCTCAGCATTACATTCATTGAAAGAATTGTAGTCCACTGTCCCTACCAGACATAAGACACACAGACAGCTAATATATACCATATATCACAAAATGCAAGATATTTCAATTTCTATAGCCTCAAAAACAAAGTTCTAGTACTCCATGCCAGACAGGTCTCAGCTGGAGAGGCAGTTCAGGTGGCTGTTTATTTCCAGCATTATTACTAGCAGATAGTTTCCAGGCATTATTGAATTCCTACTCCCTAACAACCAACTCCCTATTATTAACATGCATTGACAGCCCACTCACTACCTGTAAATATGCAATGTATTTGGCACCAATCAAGCTTCATTTGCTTCCTGAGAGCATAGATTTAGTTTGATGGACACTATCAAAAACAAACCACAGAAGTGCTTGGGGCCAGATAACACAGATAAGCCAGTGCAAACTGAAATTTCATCTAACAGCTGGAGAAGTCAACTGGACATCATCACACTGTGCTGCACAGTATAAAAGGATATAAGCAATTGACAGCATTTCTAGCACATTACAGTGTATTTTCCAGGCTCACAAAGATTTTTCCATTCTATTGTCAAACAAACAAAAAAAATGATTGTGAAAATTGAGGAACAGATCTGTATTATCTTTATGAATATTATAAATACATCTGTTAAGTTGATTATTAATGCATCAATAGTTAATGCAATTGAGCATCAAACCAAGAGGTCTTTCCAGGTACCCAGGAATACATATACCAGTTTGCTTAACTAACCGCCAGATCTCAAAGTGGACTCCTTTGACAGGCCCCCTCATGCCCCATTGGGACCATTCTGCTCCAGTTCAGGGATGGGAAGAGCTGTCCTAATTTGCAATGCAGGAGACCATCGTGTGCCACTCTGGGAAATGGAGTTTTGACCACTTAAAAGGTGCAGCTGTAAGAACTAGAGCTGCAAAAAATAATGTTTGCAAATAAGTTTATCATAAGGTAGTCATCAAGGAGCTAGGCTTAATCCAGAGATGAGCTGAGCCTACCTAAATTCTGAGCAAAACACGAAACTTATAAACTCTGTGTTGTATTAACCTTTTTCCCTCTTCTTGCTGCAATCTGTATAATACCACATTTCGGACAATGAGCACTCTCTTATTCAGTTCCCATATTATTTGCAATCCATGAAAAGAGTTGGTATCAGGGAGTAAAACTGGCTAGTGACGGTGGTGTAGCACAACTATTTAATAGGAGACAGTCTGATCAGGAAGCATGATCTATAAACTCAGGGAGCTGTCAAGTTCCTTGGCCAAGAGAAGTGCAGGTAATAAACCTCACACTTAAAAAAGGTTGAGTTTTTTTTTTTTTTGAAAGGAGGTACTGAGGGAGAAAAGTTAATGTTGGTATTGGGATTACTATGATAATAATAAAGGTAGTAATTGCAAATGGAGCTTTTAAAACATCTTGAGAAAAATCCTTTATTCTTTATTTTTAATTTTGTTTGTACAACACAGAGAAAAAGTGTCCTGACTTTTCAGCCATGGAAAAATCCCACAATGTTTCGCTCAAATTTGCAGTAATGTGAACAATCAGTAAGTGACCAATTTTAATGAAACCTCCAAGTCATTAGAAAGCTAATGGTTTCTCTGATTATATCACTTTGTCTGTTGATTACCTTGCTTCATGTTGGGAATGCATGTGATAACTGCCTTGCAGGGACCAGCAGCAGTACCTCTCATATCAAAACCAATGGCAAGTAATGCAAAGTCTGGTTTACCCTGGTCTTGGCCCTCAGCTCCCTCCCAGGCAACCAGCAGAGCCGATGCTCCCGTTAGCTCTGCAGCCTCCCTCTCAGGGCCAGCAGCAGCCAGCAAGCTGCCCCACGCTTGTTCCCACTTATTGCTTCACCAGAGCAGTGAGTGCCTTGTGTGGCTGCTGCGGCTGGCGCAGACCTCATTTCACAGAGCACTTGAGGAGAATTTCAGAGAGCACTTGAAGACAATAAACACTTCCACTAGTAAAGCTGAATTTATTTCCAGTAATATATTTCCATGTACTGATCACCATCTTTTGTGGTGTTCAACCCCTACAACAGAGCACTGGTATGTAGCCAGTATGAGAATTACTTATTCAGAGTATGTACAACCATTTTATTCTCACTACAATTTCATCCTTCATTTAAAAAAAAAAAAAAAAAAAAAGTTGGAAGTCACACTGATGCCATTTGCAAAGGAGGATCCCTGAATGTATACAGTCCTTAGGCAACACCATTTGCTGGTCAAAAGGTGAAGATGGACCTTTTGCCAGAACAAGATTGTTTTGAATGTGATTATAGTCATTACTGTTAAGCCCTCTGGAAATAACTGTATTGTCTTGAAGACTATCCAGGTTAAAAGTTTTCACAGTTATCACGGCAAATGTGGAGTATCATCAAGATATCTGTTTGCACATCTTGGCTAACAGCGAAAAACTGAATCAGCTCTATTACTGCTTTTATTGCTGACATCTGTTTCTCTCTAAAGTTGTGTAAATAGCTGCGGCCAACACAGCTGACAGAGAGGGGAAAGATACAAACAAAAAATGAAAAGTGCCTCTGGGATATTTTCAGGCCCATTGATAATAAATTTCAAAGACTCTTGCTTTCTTATGACACGTACTTAGATCTTAGGCTAAGAATAAGAATACAGTACTGTAGTACAGCTGCCTCTTTTTCTAAGATACAAGCTTTGTATTTATAATACAATGGGGTTGTATTGCTAGTGTTTCCTGTACTAAGGAAGTAAAAGAATACGTGTTTATCCATAAAAGCTGTAATGATGGCATGTTAAGGGTAAGAATTTGAATAAATTTTAAAACAGAAGACCTGGTGAACAGAATTACCCTTTCCATCACTTGTGCTGGGAAGGAAAGGAGAGCTAATTTGCAGCCCTGAATTAAGGGCTGTACTACAACTGATTTGAAAGAATCCTAGTGAAGACTCCTCTGAACATCATTTATTGTGTACATTTGGAATAGCTGTCTAGCTTTATTTTTTTTTCAGAGAAAAACTTCAATGTAGTAAAGAACATATTCTTCACTTAGATCTATCTTCACACATTATAAGTGAAGAAGTGACAGTAAAAAGGAAAGCTCAGTCAAGTGGAAGAAAGTGGATAACTTATTTTGTTTATTATATTCATTACAGTTATGCCCAGGGACACATGAGTCTAGGGCCCTCCTATGCAAAAATCCCTGTGAAACACAGGGTAAGGGCTTGCAGGCAAATAGAGAAGATAAAAGCCGCTGCAGAAAGCAAGCACGCTGGTAAACCTCTTTTTTGTTTTATTGTTTTCTTAATTTCAGGTTTGATTTGGGGCAGGGAAGGCACAAACTTCTGGTGGGAAAGAATTGGCAAAGTCCAAAAGGACAGGACAATGGGGAGAATAAGTAGAATGGTAGCAGGAACAGAAGGAGCAGCAGAAAAGAAAACACTGAGCTGCAGAGGATCCTGCAAGGCAGCACTTGCCTTATGGACTGAGGATAGAAACAGGCATTAAGACACTTGCCAAAACATTTTCAAAATTGTAGAAGAACAAATGTCATATTCAGGATATTGCTGTTTATATTGTTGTTCGTAGCAATATAATTCACTGATTAAAATGATCAACACCATTCTACACTGAAACTAGATACTAATAAATTGCATGGCTGAATTGCCCTCCCTTTTGACATGTGTTTCATTTCCCTGTTCACTAATATACCTCAAAGCTGGTGGGGAGGGGAAGGTAGCTCTAGTTGAGCAAATTCATTCCCAAAGCTGAGCAGTTTGAAGTTTTCCTACAGTTTCATCGCATGCTGTAGTAGAGAGCACAGACAGGTACTTCTGAAAGGAAACCATCAGAGCTTACGGGTGAGCTACAAAATCACCCTTGCCAACAAAATGCTTTCTAAGAGTCTACTGTTATCATTGACCTAGACACTTTGGAGAAAATATTACTGAAAAGCCATTAGACAACATAGAATATCTTAATTAAACACTGTCAAGCCGATATCATTCAGTTACGAAGATTGATCAAGTATGTTGGACAGAACTGCAGGAGCAGCAGAAGGCCTCCTGGTGACTATGTGCTAAAGACAGAGCTGCTATAGATCTGTGATTTTCTCAGGCTCCAAACTGTAGTGGGCATATTATATTTTATTATGATTATTTAAATGGTTTCAGACTTGACCTGTCTTTCAACTGTGCACAGGGATAATTCTGGGACAATTGACAATAAAATGGTGAACCTATCATTGCTTAGGTCTTAGGGGGAACAAGAATCAGTTTTGCTCACAAGTTTCTGGCAAAATTCCAATTGGTAGAGACAAATTACAATATCTTAGCAGCGAACTAACAAGTACTGTTTGCTTGTTTAATGCCAAAAAGAAAAAGAGTAGAAAGATATATATACAGAAAAAAAAAAAAAAAAAATCTTCACTGCTATCCCCAAAACAAAACCATAAGCAGTTTCTGTTGAAGATACAGACCTGCAGTTCTAACAAGAAGTACATTTAAATCCTTTCTTCCCTGGCTCACACTAAGTTGATGACAAGGCCTGTTACCTCTGGCTGCTCACATCTACTCTGGGTGAGCAGAACAACTGCCTACACTCTCAGAAGCACCACCAGGACCTGTGGTACCATCACCCTCATCTTAATGCAGCACTACACACTAAGAGATAACAGAGAACTGCAGTCTGTTTTCCAAAAACGTCTTCATGAACATGAAGTTGCATTCATTTTTGTGCTTAGCTTTTCTACATGCTTTCAGTTTTTCAAGTTTGAAGTTTTGCTTATTGCTTCTCTCTCATTTATGTGTATTTGATCTTGATTAAAATCAAAACTTCTGAGGGAGAGGCTAGAAGCTGAAAAAGAGACAGACTGCATTTTCAAGTTTGAGAATTTCCTAATAAAACACCTTTTGACAAAATGTAGAAATTTATAATATTGCTAAAAGTATTTTTTTATTTTCCCAAAAAGACTTTATAGTTGTGGAAAAATAAAATAAGTGAGAGAAGATAAATTTTGGTTACTTCCACTCCCCTCAGCACAGCAATGAAGACAATCAAAGCAAAAACCAGTGCCCTTCCATCACCTAGTACAAGACAGTTTCTTTTTTTTTCAGCCATTAACCTTAGTGTCAGTGTCCCTGCAGCTTTCATCATTCTTTATCCAGAAATATTTTGCTTAGCTTTCAAAGTGTTTGAATTTAGGAAGAAAAGAGCTCTTCATTTTGTGTGTAATTTCAGGTGAAAATAATTCCAAAAAGCTTTGGTGATACATGCTTAAAATTCAACTTGTACAGTGCAACAAATCCTCTTAAATTGCTGCTCAAGGGACTGACAGAAACTGGTTGCTCAGTGGAGACGGTCTGTCAATAGGAGTGAAGCAGACCTATACTCAGGGAGACACTTTGGGGAATACCAAGAGGGGAGCTTGGTAGCGTGGAGCAGTTTGTTATGGTTATCTCATACAACTTTCAGTATTTGTATGATAAAAAAAAAAATCCTTTATCCCTAAGTAGACAGCAAGAATGAATTAGTTTTGCTAGATGTTACCAGATAAGACTTCAGGATATTAATGATACTGTTATTTCCAAATGACATGGAAATTCTGGATAAGAATATCTTTTAGGTGAAGATAGCTAAACAAAATGGTCACCACGTTTCCCACTAGGCCAAAATATGGTTACTGTATCCCCAAATTCATAGAAGATGGGCAAACCTGACTAAATTTAAATTTTGCTTACAATATTTTTTTTCCTCTCAAACATGCAATTAAAAATAAAAAGAAATTCAGCTCAACCATGTTTACTTTCTCTTGCCTAGCCTGCAGCGGGCCCTGCTCAGATGTGTCTCTAGCTGGTTACAAGACCGGTAAAACAGTAGTGACAGAGTAAGAGGAGTAGAAGTTAAAGGATTTTTTCCCCAAAAAATAACTGAAAATAACCATGTTTGATCAAATGTCATGAGAGAAGAGCAAGAGCTGCAGATATACTTCAGCTTCGGCACTAACATCAGAAAAGACACTTGTCCACAGGTCTATTGAAAGACCCTGAATATGAAGTGGTGTGCCTGGACAAGACCCAGGTGACCATCAAGCAACTGCCCAGAGGTAAAGCCATTCATTCCCCTAGTGACACAGCTGGCTGCTGAGGGGTGGCAGGGCCCTCGACCAGCCAGCTGTTTGCTCTTCTGCAGAACTACTCAGGCAATGATTAGCCCTGCAGGCAACGACCAGGGTTTAGACCAGAAAGCATAGAGAAGTAAGGAGGGATTATAAAAGAAGCAGGTAGTGGAAAGGGACTTGCTGACAATGTGAATGGCTTGCACAAGAAAGCTCTGTGCTTGTTTGCTCTGTGAGCTGGACACCATCTTTGCTGAGAGCACACACCTCCAAAAGAAGAAGGGGAAGACACTGTGAGAAGAAAAGCCTGAATGTCAGGGGTTGCAAGTATTTTGATTTTTGCCAAGAGAGTCAGCAGCACCCATGTCAGCACAGAGGCCAGATGATGATCTGCATTTGACAGCACCTCTGGATAGCCCACAGCACCACATTCTTCTCATTCCAGCCTACGCCCACTGTTCTGCCTGTCTCTCCTCCTGTTCTGTCTTCCTCTGACATGAACCCACTCCCTGATTTAGTGCAGGGGTTAATCTGGATGAGAGAATGTTCATTTAAGGTGGGCTAATTAAGTGGGTTGCACTCCACACATCATCCCCGTGCTGTGTGGTGATGTGCTTAGGAATCTGACTCCACATTGAGCCCATCTTTTTCCAGCCAATATGCACACTCACTTCTGCCTTTTGTTACTTGCCATGAATATTAATCACTAATGCCCTGTTTTCAAGTAATGGTCTGCCGCATGAATCACCCAGAAGATGGCTGTAATGCAAAACACAT
Organism: Nesoenas mayeri; assembly: GCF_963082525.1. Taxonomy (NCBI): domain Eukaryota; kingdom Metazoa; phylum Chordata; class Aves; order Columbiformes; family Columbidae; genus Nesoenas; species Nesoenas mayeri. The sequence goes on along the minus strand of NC_137551.1, from coordinate 9,780,342 downwards.
CACTGAAAACCAGCACAACATTGCCTCAATTGTCTCCCTTTAATATATTTCTTTCAGGTTATAATATACCTAATTTCACTTCCCGAAAGTTGCAGAGAAAAGAGCAGCATCCTCCCTGCAGCAGGTAGCTATGGTGACCAACAACAGCGTGAAGAATGCACCTTCTGTTCCAACTGGAGCCCAGAAGCAATGGAGTTAAGAAACAGCATAAATAAAAATATGGTTGAAAAAAAACCAAAAGCATTGACAAAACTTTGTCTGGGTTTTAAATACACTATGGGATACATTATTCATTAATGCCTGTATACTTATATCTCTCACAGTCTTGCTACCTTAACTGTTTAAAATGCCAGATGAAAAGAGTAAAATATATTTCTTTGAATTCAGATGGAAAGAACAGATGTATTGCTGCCTCTTCCACACATACACACATTAGCAGGCACATGTGAACACACTTTGGCATAGCTGGTGGCTGATTCCTCTCTTACAGAGTATTATAGTAAGAAGTTCTAGATCCAGCCATGTCTGGTACATGGTACAAGTGTGATAACAAGCAGGTGCAGGCCCGGAGGACTTAATAAATCTGCTCCAAAATCACGCATGCAATGTCCTGATCTGCAGTAGGCATGTTCTGCTGGGGAAGGAAATGTAAGATTGACATAATGAAAAAAGTGCCACACAGCCTTGTCCCCGAGCATGTTTTCAACTGCCTCTGCCTGCTAAGTACTTGCAAACTTTCCTTCCAAGTGGAAGCAATGACTTAGAGAAGAAGCGCAATTGTTCAGGACTCAGCATCTTACTGAGATTGCTTTATATTGCACAGGAGAAGTGTTGCCCAAGCACATTCACATCCACGCTGTGCCTCTGTGCACAGCATGCAGAGTCCTGCACTTTTTCTTAACACTAAAACCAAGTGTGACTTGGAAGTGACTTTTCTGTTTGGGAGAGAGACATATTGGGATGTTGTCTCGATCTGAATTCTGTCATGGGTGCTCCCCATTGACACTAAAGGGTAAACTGAAAGGCAGTGTTTTACCAAAAGCCTGCATAATAAAGGACTTTGCCAGAATTAGAGGCCAAGTTTTGGGGGTTTTTTTTGTCTCCTGTTAAACAATGAGCTATCATACATAATTCAAAAGCTTTTTCAGAATATTTCACACTTTAATTAGTAGTAGTACTATGAATATTCTTCCCATTGTTTCAATGATAGGTTTTGCTGCTTCCTAACTCTATAAGAAGAACTTTTTTAATCTCTGGAATTCACACAATACATTACATTGTGTCTGCCTCTTCCTTCTTCTCTTTTTTGTAAAAATGTGTTTCTGGTTATCCTAAGTATGTCTGAAAGTATTGTATGATGTAGCTGGAAGCTGGTTTGCCATGCCATGATGTTTCACTGGTCATATTCTAGTCAGAAAGAGGGACAGGAGGCAGTGGTGAAAATAATTGGGCTGAAAAGAACAATGTTTAAAAGAACAATGTGCTGGTTTATTCCAAATGAAAGGGTGGAAAGTAAGAGTTGTGGTTTTGAAGAATTAAATGGACAAGTGAAGAGTTAAACAGACAAGACATCATCATTTAATTTATAACAACTCTGCTCAGAGTCAGCAGGTTTCAGGGTACTTGGTATCCAAACTAATCAAACACTAGTCTCTTTATAACTGTCTCTCCTCCCCACTCAACACCCCTCAAGGCTGCTTTCAGCTTGCTAAAAGTATTCGGATGCAAAGTCTAAAGAACCTGAGCAAGGCATGTATTTTTGCTGATGAGGAGATAGAACAAACCCCAGAGCACATTTCATGTTAGTTTTCATGTAGTATTTCAAAGCCTCCTCTCTCCCCCAGCCCCTGCAATGCAGTGCCTTCCAAGTAAACACACAAACTAAACAAAAGGCCCTTCTGTCCTCTCTGAAAAAAAGAGGAAAACCACAGCAACTATGTCTGAACAGCCCCAGTACTTCTGAATACTCAACTCAGTCAGCAACTGTGTCTCCTGTCTGTAGTTACAACACAAATCCCATCTTCTTTTCTCTCCCTTCTCCTTTTCTCCTAGGCTTCTGTGAGACCTGCTACCTGTTTTTAGGGAAAGTAAATGAGCTTTTCTTTGTTGACTGTCTTCAAAAACCACAGGGAATAAAGAAAGAACTTATTATTAGGTCCCACACTTCCACTCCTGCTTGACTCAGTGTGAAAGAGTCTTTCCTGGAAAGATGAGGATTCTCCTATGTAGATTGGAAAACATTGTACTGCCAGTTTAACCACTTATTTTCAGATTGCTTCATTCAAAACCTGCTAATGGAAGTAAACAAAAACTGTTAGAAATTTATTTTTATCCAAGCATCCAAAGCTGAAACATATATCTAAGCCTCCTCTGTCTACAGCATCAAACTCCTCTTTTCTTATCTGTAAACCCATTATTTCCAGCCTGACAGTTTTCCTCCTCTGTACCCTGGAGCCTTCTGCCATCCCCCCAGCCACACTACTGAACTTCCTTCAGGTTGAAGCCTTTTTTCCTCTCTGTCATCTCTAAAGGATCCTGTTACAAGACGAAGCATCTCTCTGTTGCTCCCCCATATACTCTGGGAGGGTATTTTCCACATCCATGTCACCATGTAATATGTATGATCTAATGTCCCTTCCTAGTGGATGTGAGTTGTAGGAAGCAATCCAGCAACAAATGTAAGGTAACTTTAAGAACATGAGGTCCCTGGCAAACTAAACTTCTTAAAAGAGGGCTGAGGAACACAGAAAATAAGTGAAGATGAGGACTGAAAGTACAGAGGGTAGAAAGGTATGGCAGACTTCAACATCTCTGAGGAGACTGAGAAACACTTTGGTGGTCCTAACTGTATGCCACCCTTGATTTGAGCATTACAGATCTCTTAGGATGGCTTATGGTAAGGTGATGGTCACAAGACCACACAACCTGCAGTCTGTATTCCTTTAGCCCTTCCAAGATCTTGGAAAGCAAGAGAAACACATCAAAGATAAAGTAAGCAAACAACTACTTTTAGGAATTTACTAATTCAGGACTGGATTGAAGAGAGATCCAAATTAGCAGTTGCTGGAAGATATTTTTTGAACAGTCCCTAAAGAATAAATCAGAGAAGTATTTGACATGCATTATGCTTGTGACTAGGGGTTCTGAGGTCACAGAGATCATCCGTGGCCTGGAAGGTATGAGCACATACAGTTGTGTTGCTGGATCAGAACCATTGTCTCTACAATGTGGTGCCTCTTCTAAAAGAGCAGGGAGAACATTAAATCACATCTGGATATTCTATAGTTGGAACTGCATATAGTACATATGGGGTTATAGATATTACATGAGTTTTTTCAAGGAGTTCGCAATTCAGATCACAAACACATAAAATACATTATTCAAGTAATTAGGATCTATATTTTCACAAATCTTCATGCTTTCCAGATACGGCATAATATGCTTATATAAGCCTCCATCCTGGAAAGTGTTATAATTTTTAAAAAGAATTTGACTTCTTTATAGTCCAGTATTTCTAATCATTATTACATGTAACTATTAGCTATGAAGTAATTTATAAACTTCAGAAAATGGTACATCAAAGACCAAATAGATATTTTTCTGTACTACTTCGCCTTCTTAAGCGCAGAAATGATGAAGTTGATTATTTAAATAAGACACTCTTAGCATCCTCTCACAGTAGCTACTAAAACGGTGATCTCTGGTTAATACATGGTTATTTTAACAAGCTACTTCATTTTGCAGGTGAATCCTTTATTACCTATCTTCTGTTGGACTAGGAGCACAATGAAATTACTCTTCCGTGGTATATTTCAGCAGTAGTGTTTTCAATGGCCAAAAAAAAAATGGAGACATATAAAAAAGGAACTTTTTTTAATTACTGTCTAAGACATCAAAACTTGTTAGCTTGAGTTGTGAGCATATGCTAGAGGCAAAGTATGGCTTATTCAGAATGATTTCTGTGTTCCAGAACTAATAAGCCTTATTTGTTTGATAATAACACAGATGTAAGGAGTAACCACATCAAAGTAATGAAGTTACACCAGTACAGCATGAGAGTACAACCCAGTTAAATTTTCAGAGGTTTTCTCTGCAGTCATAATTTGATGGAGAAATAGAAAAAAACCAAACAAACAAACAAACAAACAACAGCAGCAAAAAATATTACTAATCTCCATTCCTGCATGACATTCCTGTCACATTTGAAACTCAGATTGATTTGACCAAGAAATGAACACCAGCATTCAGGGATGCTACATAGCAGCTATGTCAGGTTGGCTAAGGAAGAGGCTTGGAACATCCTCACTTGACTCGATATGTTGTCACAGCAATTTGAAATGGTGGCAGTTTTGAAATATAAACAAAAGTTTGTACCTTGACACTACCTGGAAAGTCAAGATGCAGTCAGAACAGTTTCATCCAACCTTCACAACTGCTCAGATTAAATTAGTTCCCATCCATTACCTTCTATCCTCTAGGTCTAACATTATGTTCAAAAAATAAGGTCAGCGGTGAGGTGGTGCATTTCTTAAAGAAAGCTGATGTCCTGGAACAACTCTCAAATTGCACCATCGAGACAGTGTTAGTGATCTAGCACAGATATGGAGAATGCTGGTGCATCTTTAACCTTGTGGCCTGCACGATTGTAGAGCTAAGATCTTTCTCATCCATTTCCTTTCTTTCTCTACTTCTCTTTTTGTTTCTCTGTGTCTCCAGTTAATGTCAATAAACATATGCTCAGAAAAATAAGAAAAATAAATAAATAAATAATAATAAAACCCAACCTGAAGTCTTTGCCTTTGAGAAAGTAGCGAAAAATCTATTTAAGGATCACTGTTTCCTAAAGATTCAATTCTGTCCCTAAATTTTGGATAGCAAATTATTCCAAAGCATGAGGCTATGAAGAAAAATTTAGCCCAAAGAATAAGGTAACCTGACAGACTTCAAAAGCTGACAATTCATTCTCCATGACAGGCATGAGAAACTCCTTTTCTTTTTAAGGGGCAGATGGAGGACCAAAGAAGGAAGCAGTGCTATAGTTAAATACACCAGACTAGCCACCCTATCCAGCAGAACATATGTTATCATTTAATTCATTTTATGAATCCCCATTGCACAAGGAAGACTACACAGGAAGAGAAAAAAATGCCATTTCCTACAAGCTGAAACAGCCATTAGAATTAGTAACTCCTCTGAATGTAGGGAACTGCATCATCCTGTAATGACAGGGTAATTCCAAATGGCAGAGGGAGGATGCACCTGATGGGAGCTAGGCATGGATCTCTTGCTATGACATGTAGCTGTTCCCAGAGAAATGCAGACACACAACTGCACAGGCTGACAGACCAGCATGACTCTTTTTTTCCCCTCTATTAATTTCAATTGTTCTGGTTCTGTTCTGTCCCACTGAATCCCTTGGAGTTTTTTACTCTGTGGCACCAGTTCACTGACTTGTATCTATCTCCTACCTGCTGGGATATAAAGAGAGTCATGTAGTTCTCCAAAGTACACACCTGAATGATGTGACAAACACAGAGTTACATAAAGCTACGTGTTGTGACACCTGTGCTGTTTGCAGCCATGGCTTCCCATCACAGATGTGCACAACTTCATTTTCATGAAGTAGCTGTAGCTTCTAGGAGCTTAAATCATACTTTGACTTCTCTGTCGCTCTTTATGTCTACAAGTACCTACTGAGTCTGACATCTGCTTCTAGTAGTCCAGGCAACCCTGTTTTCAGCTTTCTGTTGAACAAGATGTCAGGAGATGACAACCCATACTCTACCAATGTCATTCTGTAATTTAACATTGTTAAATATGGATCTGAGTCTGACCCCCATCACCTTGTTAGCAGACACTTTATTATTTTGTTTTCCATCAACCAGTTAGACTGGGGACAATGGGAATATGCTGTGCCATAATTCATTACAACAGCTTAAGCATACAGTCATGAAATGGCAGCTTATTGTCAGACATAATTATGTCAGGTCTATCACAGCTAGCAAAAGCAGATTTAGTACAAACAATCAGCTGCTGAACTCTACAGTCTTCTAATACCACCATTCTAAGAGACATAGCCAAATACTAGTTAATGATAAACACGTTGCTGGGGTTTGCCACCCCTAGTCTGTATGAATAAATCTGTATTATTTTGTCCAGTAGACCACATTTTTTCTCCTGTAAAAGCAGCAATAGTAGGTCTCTCACTTGGCAATTTCATCTTTTTACTGAGATACATGATAAAACTTAATCTCTTTGTGAAGGTCACTCTTCAGGGGAGGCCAGCACAACATTTACATGGTTTCCTCTGAGAATTCCCAGACATTAACTGACCTTCCTGCCCAGTTTATAGAGACATTTGTAAAACCTTCACAACAGCTACTCTTGTGCAAGCATAGAGGTTCCTCTGGAACAGGTAAAAGGGGCTTATAAATGCTCCTTCTAAGGCTCAGCTTCCCAAGCTACTATAGATTTAATCTGCCAATTGACCCCTGAAACTGAAAAACAGGGTTGCTTTCCTCTTCTTTTATGGATGAACCTTTATGGTAACTCAATAATGCAGCAATAAAAAATGGTCAAAAGAGTGCAGCTGTGGTGCATAGCTATTTGGAGCATTCATGGCACAAAGTAGATCTCACTATTCTCATCTCAACCTGAGGTTTTGATTTACTGTAACGACAAAAAGCATCTGCTCTGTCCTCAGTATCCTTCCTCTGGCTTTTGATGGATGATTCTGATCAAGGCAAAAAAATATTCGGATGACCCTGTAAAAATCTTTGAAATATACTGGAAGCCACTTCATCTTACAGATTGAAGCTCGGAAGCCCCAAAACTTGCCTCTTACTGAATTCAAAAGGAAAAGCAAGAACTGGCTGGTATGAATTCTTAGCTGAGAAAAGACTGCTCTCCCTGAAAGACAGGAACTCAGGACTAGTGAGGGAGGTCACAGTATGTCTATGTAGTGTTTTGTTCCCATCTGGCTTCAGAAGACAACTCTGAAGGACTTGAGGGGGGTGGGAATGCCAGACAGGAGGAAGAGCCACAGAAGAAGAACTTCAGAAAACTCCATGCAGACTGCAGGTGACTGTCACTTGATGGTAAATAAATATGTATCATGTGCTCTAGGCCATTTGGGTGACATATGATGACACGCTCATATCTGCTCAGTATCAGTTCATTTTGAACTATAGCTTCCCTTCAGTCCATAGTTCTTGCACATACTTCCTCTGCTTTTCCTCTGATCTCTTCTTTTGTAGTGTGTCTCCTAGTAAGGTAACTTATTTCTACTACCCCCTCACCTTCATAATGTGGAAATAACCTGACATTTGCTGTCACCAGTTTTCTCCATCCCTTTGTCAACCCTGTGATCTACAGTTTCCTCTAATGTAGCTGCTTTTTCCCTTCCAGCTGTGAACTGCTCTGTGGAGCAGCCCTCTGACCAAGTTGTGTTCAGATTGCAGTACTGCACCAATAGGAGCAATTAACTGTCTGTTTTGGCTGGTCCTTATGCACAACCATACCAATATTGATAATTATTTACCCATTATAAGAAATAACTAATACTTAAATGGTCATCTTAGATTCTCCATACTGCATTTTATAGCTAGATATACTTGCACTTGCAAAAGGCTGTTAAAAAATTTTAGTCTTAAAACATGAAAAACAGTGAAATATTACAATTTGGGCCGCTCTCAGCAGTGAGTGGGAACTGGCGCATTCACCCACTGTGCCAGAGCTGTTCAAATGTGCTGGGTCCCACGTGCCAATGACAGAAGCAGATACCATTGCAGAAGCTGCCACGCTGATGTTGTACCTGTAATCTGCTCTCATTTCATGTCTTATTTCCCTTGAATTAAAAGTTGAGTGGTGTGTGAGGCACCATCCTTCAGGAGTCTTTCTGCCATCTCCAAGGGCTCTTTCTTAGCCAAGTACTTCAGAGGCTGTAAATACAGCCGTTAATTTCTCTGATAAACAAAATAAAGACACAGGAAGAGAGACGGAATTGGCATCACTGTGTCAGTTCCATTACTTAGGAAAATTATCCTTTTACTCTTCGGAGCACAGAGCAGAGATTTGCATCCTAAGCCCTGCAGGTTTAATTTGTAGCCTCCCTTCCTGCGCTGCGACTCAGAGCTGGAACTACCAAACCACTAACACACAACAAATTGGAAACAGCAGTGCTTTCTTTATTTCTCTCTTTCTGGCTGCTACTTTGAAGGTGAAGTAAGTTATGAATTTCCCTTTTATTATCACTGATCTTGTTTAAGATTCTGTATTAAGTGATTCACACACAAAAGAGCTGTAGACACAACTTTGTCCTTGCCTCAACCCTGTTTATTTGTATGACAAAAGAAATGATACTGGCAGTAGGGCTGCAAGATTTTCTTTTATTGTAGCAGTTGAAGGCTTCTTCAAGACAACAGTTTTAGGGTCTTTAAAAGTAGTATTGTAAGTCTGTCTGCATGTTTATTATTCCACAAAATAAGTGCGAAATGATTTCCTCTTCCCAACAATCTTTGAAGGAGAAAGGGGAAATAAATATTTTCTTTAACAATATTTTTTAAATCCTTGTTTTGCTGTTTCAGTTCTTGTAAAATTTTACCCCAGTGAGCATAACACGACCTAGGAGACATCATAAACCCAGAGCACCAAATTAAAATCTACCAGGGGTTTCTTTAATATACTACCACACAAATCAAGTAACTGGCAGCACAATCATTTTCCTACCATCCTTGGAGGGGCTCTGTAGAACAGAACATATTTAAGTTTTAGTTCTTAAACATAATTTGCACTAACAACTGGATCACCCAGTGTGAATTACTGAATGCTGCAAATTAACAAAGAGGAAAAGGTACCAAATTATTTTTAAAGGGCTAATGGATTCTAAAATGTACTTTTTATGTACTTTAAAGACGATGTGTTGTTTTAATTATTCATAATCACAATGTAATAGCAAAGTATAGCTGGGCAGATCTATACAGATCATGAGGCTAAAATCATCCCCCTATAACCATCCCCCTGTAACTATGCATGTGCCGGTGATCTTGGCATAGTGAAGTATGGGACAGGGGTGGTCATCTGGAGTGTCATCAGACATAACAGCAAGTGAGCAGAAGTTAGAAAAAAGAGATTTTCATTTCATGACAAGGACAGTGAAAAGGGACTCGAAGCTGCTTCCTAGGAAGTGCCTGAGCTGGAGACAAAGAAATTGCAGCAGTTTCCAGAGCTGTCATTCAAGCTCTTTTTCCTATTGCTAAGACTGGTTTAGGACAAGATAATCTACATGTAGTAAAAGCATGTTAATACTCTACAATGCACTCCCAAAGGAGTCAGCAACATCTCCAGGATGTCAGCTAACCCTCTCAGCATCTAGAGCTGCTGGAAGGATTTCATCAGAGGGAGGCAGTGTCCTCGTCAGTAGGAGTAACTCCTGCTACTAAGTATGCTGCATCTTCAGGTAGCCATGGGGAGAAGTGACACACACCCTTTTCCTCCCAGCACATCATACCAAAGAGATAATGACTCTGTGCCCTTGATAAAGAAGGGGAAAACTCTGCAACCACTAAAGCGTGATTTTCTGCCAGATATTACTTCAGTACTTCACAGAATAACCTTCTCTCAGCACTTTGCTGCCATTTGCTCCAGAGTTGACACAGGAGCATCACTACAATCACTATTTACTTAAACATGGAGTAGCAGAGATGGATGGAAATGATAAAGATACACATAGGAGTTGACATGAATGAAGTAATATTTATTAAAAATTAATGTTTAGGGAAGACAAATGCAATCCTACCCTGAAGTCTCCTTAATCAAACTGCACACCCTACTGCTGAGCTTTCCACCTCTTTAGCAACTGTTCAGACCCCTTTGAATGTTTGCAGGTGCTGGTGTGCTTGAGTTCCTTTAATGCAACACTAGCTTTTCCCTTGGCTATTGTTAGGTCTCCTGATTTTCACTAAGTCAAACACCAACACCTTTAATGTATTTCCAGCTGTGTTGGAGTGTGCTTCTAAAATGACTCCAGTTTCCCAAGCAACTCCAGTTAAGGTAAAAAAATGTCATTTTTTACCTCTTTTGACAATAACTGCATCTTATTGTGGAAATAACTATTTTTACTAGACTAGCAAGGAAAAAAAATCCTTATATTATTGGGCCCAGTCATCATTAACAACTCTGGGTCTGTTACAGCTCAGGCTTGGATATCAGCAGCAGCTGGGAAGCAGCTTTTGCCTCCTTATAGAATGAGCCCTGAGCTGAAACCTCTCCATGAAGACATATGCTGGCTTCACATCCTCAGCCATGCAGGATAATATTACTTAATGTTTCCTAACAGCTTATCTAACACTGTATAAACACCCTGTCTTTGGTACAAATGAGGAATTGCAGTTTGCCTTCATGTTTTAGAAATCATCTTGATCTGACTGGGAGCATTGCAGCCTATTCAGTCTAAGAGCTGGTTTGCATATTTGCATTTTTCCTTAACCCATTTTTTTCTGGGCAAGTCTCTTGGCTGTCAGATTAAATCACAAATAGAAGTTATTAAAGATTTTCCCACAGTTCAGCTGAGGATTTAAGGAAAATGGATCCTAGCTGACCTAGATATTGTTTTGATGAGAAAAACCCTCATGCAAGCTTCTCAACACGTTATTCCTCTGCTGTGCAGACATTTGCTAAATTATTTGTTCTCATATTTTTTTTTTTCAACTAAGATCTATAATTTCACCAATTCTTTTTTTTATCCTGGCTTCCTAAAGAGACAATGCTTGTGCAAATCATCTGGCAGACACCCAGCCCCCAAGCCTGGAAAACAATTTAAATCATGTTTGAAAGAAAAAACAAACTCTCATACATGCCACTGGTTTTGTGAAAAATGGTGTTTGGCTGGAAGAGAGGGACCAAGGCAGGGAGAATTCAGCTGCTACACATATCCTGCTCAGTAGTAAGCAGTCAGCCAAACTAAATCTCCAGGCTAGCCAGAGCACAAGTTTGATTGCTTTCCCATGGGGATGTTTGAGTACATAAAGGGGCAAGAAGGAGGCAGAGGTACCATGGTAGGTGAAAGAAGTCAAGCAGAAGACGCACATTCTCTATGAATTTCCATAGAGGTCTCCCAATTATTCCACCCAGATTTTCTTTGACAAGGTCTTTCCTCCCAGTCTGATGAAAATCCTCATGCCCAGACACATCAAACCTACAGTTCTCCACCTTTTTTGCACTGAAATTTGCTCCATGAGGATGCCAGCCCTCTTCTCAGCATTTATGATAAAGTTTTGGACCTCAGCTTTTCCAATTTAATTTCTGCATGTCCATGCCAATCATCCTTAACCCTCTGTCTTACTTATACTTGATTCATTTTTATCTTGTTTATGCTGTTGCTTGGATGTTCCAATCCTTTCAAACTCCTGATGAAGCCATACTATAATAACTCCTATTACTATTCTGTTTCTTCTCCCCTTGCATAAGAGTAATTAGAGTTTTTCTTCCAATTTAGTCCCTCACAGTAGCTGCTGGAATTTTTTTGGTGTGGTTGGGCTTTCTGTACGCTTCAATCCCAAAAACCACCTCAGAAAACTGAACTTATTAACTGTTTGGTTGATTGGTTGGTTTTGGTTTGTTTGCTGCTGTTGTTTTTGTTTGTTTTGGTGGGTTTTTAATTTTTTTCTTTTTTCTTTTTCTTTTTTTTTTTTTTTTTTGTGAGGACCTTTGTATTTATTCTGTGGTTCTCATTCCTTCCTTTCTCACTAATTTTGTAATTACTGTCACCCAACGTTTTCTTGTCATTGGAATTGATCAGACAGTTACTTGCTACTGATGAGAGTGAAGCCTCAATGAGTTACTGGTTTAGAATCCTTTCTCCTGACATGGAGAGTTGTCTCTGACACAACACAAAAATGTGGTAAGCCATCAGGTTTTTGTCATATTCTATTTCTAACAGCTACATAGTTAATTAACCTCCCTACCTGGGGTTAATTAACCCCAGAATCCCCTCAGCATCATATTCTGCCTCTGGGAGGTTCCTATCAGCTGCTCAGAAATGCCCAGCCTCATCCACTCCAAGGCAGTATTGCCTCAGGAGCATCACTTAGCAAAAGTGTTGAGTTAAACTCCAGCATATTATTCTGGCGCATGTCACAAACTTTGCATCAGAGACAAATCTACAAGTTTGTTGTGACCCTACTTGGGAAATGCAAAAACTCTTATTTAGGAGTAGGATGTAACTTCCTGGCAAGTGGTGGGGTGGGGAGCAGGAGGGTGATAGAGGAAAAAAAATTAGGGTGATTAAACTAATAAGAGAGAGCAAACTAACTTTCTCTTTCCAATTACCTACTTATGAAGAGGGGTGTTAGAATGTATCTCTTCTTTACATCCACTTGCTTCCAACTCCTCCACATTTTAGTTTCAGTGATCATAACTCCTACACTTCTGAAGACAAGGCCAGCCTGAAGAATTTCAAAGCTGAGTAAGTATATAAAGAAGTGATAATCAAAATGTGCAGTAGATTTATTTTTATTATTATTATTATTTTAGAAAATAAAATAGTGAAGTGTCACATCAAGATCCCAGTTATAACAATCTGTTCTTCAATGAGTACAAAATTGTGGGGTTTTTTGTACAACATCAATTTTGTTCTCTTCCATTCTAAGATATGGACAACAATTTAATAATCTAATTGCATATGACAAATACTTTTTGAAAATAATCATAGGCAGCCTAAAATTTCATTGAAAATGCTATTTTAAATTGAGGTCAGTAGTGTTTTTAAAAAGTCCAATAGAGAATGTCAAGTGGAATTTATATGTGCAACTTGTTTGAAGAATCTTATCCAGAAAGGCAAACGGGATTAAAACACTGCAATGCTGATATTTGAGACTGAGCAGAAGCTCAGGGGGATTTAGAACAAAGTGGACTGGAAATATTTCCACAAACCATATCCCCAGGACTCCCAATTTATGATACTGAGATTATTTTATTATTTGTTTAAACCTGAAATGCTAAGAAATCAAATATTTCCATATTCCTTAATAATTTTAGTAGTTTCTTTCAAGTAAAGTGTAACCCTTTTTTTCAAAACTTGAAAGACAGCCTGAAATACTGGCATTTTTTGCAGGAAATCCAATTGCCCTTACAACACTAATCCTCCACACCTGTTTCTACCTATTTTCTCTTGCTCTTTATGCTATATATTCTTTGGGGCAGGGACTTGACTAATCGTTGTTCCCTTTGTGTGTAAGGCAGCACACAGACCTTCCAAACCTTCTAAAGCCCCTACATTAACAGCATCTTTTTGGCACAGATTTTGTGCAGTGACGTTAATGGGAACTTTGAGTTGACTTCATGTGACACTGGGGCAACTTCTACACAATGCCATATCTCAGTTACTGTAGTTTAATGCTAGACGTATGTCCTGATTCCAGTTGGGATTGGGTTAATTTTCTTCCTAGTAGCTGGTATAGTGCTATGTTTCTGATTTAGTATGAGAATAATGTTGATAACACACTGATGTTTTAGTTGTTGCTAAGTAGTGCTTATACTAAGTTAAGAAGTTTTCAGCTTCCCATGCTCTGCCATCAAGGAGATGCACAGAAGTTGGACACAGCCAGGACAGTTGGCCCAAGCTGGCCAAAGAGATATCCTATACCATATGATATGACGCTCTGTGTATAAACTGGGGGGAATTGGCCGGGAGGCTGCGATCGGTGCCTGGGGACAAGAGTACATGTGTATATCTTTCCAAGATACACAGAAGATTTTTCACATGCAGACAGAAGATTTTTCACATACAGAGACCAAAGAGAATAAATTAGCATATTTCTCTAATCTTACGGGTAGATTAAGTTTAATGTTGTGATTTTATCCTAGTGTTATGGACCATTCCATTGCATTTTGTGGAGCTACCAGAGTACAAAATTATATGTGATATCAATGAATTACCCATATGTATTTATTAAAGGGCTGTTTTCACTGATAACTCAACACCAGCATCTGCACACACACACAAAGGCCTCATCTCAAATACTTATCAGTTGTTTCTTATCAATAAGGTAATAATAAATAACATTTTCTACACTCAATTCATATAGTATTATTAACTGAGAAAATACTGTATGTATTTAACTACACCTAAATACACACTATATGAACACAGGGATGGCCCTCCCAAGTAACATCTCCAGATTGTGCACTTAACCTTGAAATGACAACACTTTCTGGATCAATGAGCTCAGCATCTGATAACAGGTTAGATCTGAGCTGCTGTAATGCCCTTCTCAGCTGCTGCTGAGCGGCTCCTTCCGCTTATGCCAGCTGCTGGTGTCAGTGCCACATAAACCTGTTTCAAATGTGGCAGGACAAAGCAGATCCTACAGGTAGTTAAGATGGGAGTAAATAGTACTTGTAGCTGCAATGAAGACTTCTAAGGGCTGATTTGCTAAGTCCTTCAAAGAGAATTTTTCTGCCATAGAGAAAGTATTTCTAATAATGAGTACCATCTCTACCTCATTGTTAGCTGATCATCAGCCAATAGTAACCAGCATTTCAAAGCCTTGCATTCGGGTGAATTCTGTAGTTCTTCCTGTGATAGATACAAAGACCACTGAAGTAAAAGGCAATTGCCTCTGCACCTCACGTCAGACCCATAGTTACAGGAACAGCTACAAGGAGGTTATCAGTTTTAACCCAAGTGGAATAGTTTCATATCAGAGATCTACAGGAGGTGATCACAAATATCACAAAACCATTATTTGATTCTGTGAAATATTCTTGCCTGAAAAAATAAATCAATAAATGGTAAGTTAAGTTTACCTTCAGCTACATGCCAAACCTAAGTTTAACCATTTATACCTCAGTGCAATATCTCACATTATACAATTACTGCCCAGGCTTTTGTAGTCTGGGTGATATCTCATTTAATCCTTGCCCTAACTTATTCTTCCCCAATAGATGTCCGGGGACTGAAACTCATGGTTCAAAGGGCAGGCTAACAAACACTGTTCTTGAGTAACTGCTCTTCAAGAACACACAGACCATTCCCTTTAGCATATTTCAGAAAAAAAAAGAAGTATGGTATGTTGATTTTTTCTTTGCACTTTTAATAGATTGAGGGAATATGTTTATTTTTGTACCACATGCCTTGCAGTAGAAGGACATTTCATAATACTACAAAAAAACTGAGGAGGACACCGAAACTACATCTCTCAAGTTCTCAACCATCTCTCAAATAAGCCACATGTTGTGAGATGAGAGAGGGTAGATTTATATGTAAGGAAGAAATTCTTCCCCATGGGGGTGGTGAGGCCCTGGCACAGGCTGCCAGAGGAGCTGTGGATGCCCCATCCCTGGCGGTGTTCAGGGCCAGGTTGGACAGGACTTTGAGCAACCTGGTCTGGTGGAAGGTGTCTACTTCAACACCAGCATCAACACCAGTAGTTGGAAGTAGATGACCTTTCAGGACCCCTCCAACCCAAACCATTCTGTTATTCTATGATTCTATTATATACAACCAATGGCCTAGAAACTCCTAGGTTCATTGTTCTTTCACACATGCTGCTCACAAAGCCACACCGATATGTGCTGTAAAAAAAATAGTCCAGAATGATTTACATGACCTTGAGGCATGGCAGGCAATACTAGAATGGCAAATCTTCCTGTTCACTGTTACAGCCAAGAGACCCAAACTCTGAACTGTTCACAACTTCTAAGGGATCTAGCATTTTTTTTTTACCACTGCAGCTTGGTGCAGACTAAGTTTTAATAAAGGAAGAAACATTTTAAAGTTTATTCTCTGTGGCTTAGTCAATCACAAGAAAACTGATCAAACCTCAAAGGTCTGGGTTCATGTTCATTCAGTAAGTGTAAATATCAAACCAGAAATCTAAGGAGGAATATGCAGATACTAGCAAAGACAAGGAATACCACATACTTTGAAATGTTGAAGTTCTTACAGATTAATTATACAACTATGAAAAACAGTAAAACTTCATTTGCTTAAACTAAAGAATACCTTCTTAAATGGTAGAAATAATAACATGTAGGCAGAAGTGGTCAAAGATTATTTTCTGCACCCCAAAAGCTTTAGTAATAAAGGAATTTAAAATCATCTGTTGTTCTTCTATGGAAAGCTTACTGGTTCTCTCTGAAATTAGGAAATTCAAAGAGTGGAGAAACTGATCTGAACCCAGATCAGTGAAATTTTCCTGCCCTCAATATCTCTGAAAGTTGGATTAGTATTAGGGAAACACAGAAATTCACACGGTTTCATTAGTAGATCATGCTGCACCATTACACGGATTCCTTCAGGTTTTTTATTTTTGTTTTCTTGCTTTGTTTGGAGACCTGTTTGCATATTTGTTTACTTGATGATAAAGGGAAAGTCATTTTTATTCATTGTTTGGATAGGCCTTAATAAATGAGAGTACCTGGACCAATATTAGATGGTTCTTGTTCACACAACAAGAGTAAACATCTGTCCGCCATTGAGCTACACCAGCCCTCGTGCTTCCTACACCAAGAACAAGGTTGTATCATCCTCACATTCTGTGATTTTTTCACAAGGCTTATTCTGGTTTGTATTCAACATAAGTACTATCGTTAACACAGAGATTATGTCTTCTTACACACAGCTAATTCTTGCTTCAAGAAAGTAACAGCTACCATTTCAGGAACAGGGATTAACTCAGGCTGATCTCACCTCTCCTTGCAGTCAACCGACTTTTGGCACAAATTCCGATGTACAACTGCTGACTGTTTACAATGTCACACAACTCCAGGCTGTGGAGTGTGGAATATTCCACATTCCAACACGGAATACTCCCAGAGCATGTTTTACTTGAGACCTCAATCAGATCCCACTTTCAGAAGCTTTCATTGCTTTCTATTTGGATTAGTACAAAGGAACACAATGCATATGTCAAATTACAAAGCATCATACTTTTGCATCCCAGCTTGTTAGAACAGTTTCTACCTGCTGACTCAAGGGAAGTTAACAACTGATAGCTAGGTTTTTAGGTTATTATGAGGTAGGCACAATGGACGAAAAGCTTTGAACTATAGGTCAACAATAGAAATATGATCGAAGATACTGAATCTGAGGACCTTAGAGGGGAAAGTCATGGCAGACCATTCTGGTCCAAGGGAAAATTCCAAGCTCAGGAGAAGGCCTTGGAAATCAGGTAAGAGAGATGAATGAGTAATGTGGAAATGTTGGAGAGAAAACTCCGTTGTTAAAGCAAAAATGAAAGACAACAGACAAACAAGAGTAATACTGTGTGTGAACTTTGAGGAGAGCATCTATCCCTACATGTATTGTTGAAGCATCCGTCATACAGGTATTTCACTTCCAGAAGAAGTATACGAAGAGTAAAATGTTGAAATACAAAGCAGATTGGAAATCAGTGCAAGTATTTAAGGATGCAGGGTTACATCACTGAGGGAGCAAGTAAGGTGGAAAATTTCAGCTCTGTCATGGATTTCAGGGGTTCTGGTAAGCATTGAACAAGACAGAAAGAGAGAAGATTATAGCTTTCCAGACTCTGAAAGCACAAACTTTTGTTTGAAAAGGAAAGGGAAAAATTCTGCCTTCTATCACACAGATTTATAGCTGCAGCAACTCAGCTGAAGTCAGTTGTGTCAATGAAAATTAAACTAGGGATATGAGACGAAAATTTAGCTCAAAAACTGTGCAAGTAACATTTAATGGACAGTTGACTTTCTGGAAATTGTATCTCCAGTAATCAAAATACCTAAGGACATGTACTTAATGAGAATTTGTTACAGAGAACAGTAGCTCTGTGAAGATGTTAGATCCCCAAACATACTCAAAACCTGTCTGAAACCTAATAGTCCTAAAAGCTCAGCTGCAATTACACACAGATCTATAAGCACAATAATTCATTTTCAGAGAAAAGAAAAAAAAATATATTATGCAATCCAGCATCATGTCAGAAAGAACAGCATTGAATACTCAGCAACAGAGTTGAAAGTAACCAATGTATTCAAAACTTTTCTGGTTTTCTTTGCACTCTTGCAGTTAGTTACATGTCAGGAGTTTCTGAAAAGGCAACATTTCAGCACTCTGATTCAGGCAGAAGCGGGAGCTCCAGCAGACAGACACGAAACAACGGCAGTGATGCAGGAACCAGGACATTTCTCACATGCAGACCTCACAGGCGATGTTACAAAGAACTATAAAAGATGCAGGATGTGCCATCACACAACACCTACAATGACCTCAGGAATAGTTCATAGTGGCTTCCATTCGAACCTAGGGCCTTTATGGCAGTAATCACAAGAGTCACTATTGCCGTACTAACAAGACCTCTCGTCTCAACCTGCATCAGCAAAGGCCACTGCTAAAGCCTGATCAAACATACAACTAGTCTGCAGTGAAACAATATCTTGTGTCTTGTCATCTGGATTCCTAAAATACCCTGGGGACTGTCATTGGAAAGTTTCAGCCAGGACTGACTACTACTGTCCCAGCTGTAAATGAAGCTGAGCAGCACAGCAGACCTGGAGCTCTGCACTGCTTGCCTGTGCATCCTGAGGCAAGTGACATCTGCTGCCTCTGTCCCACAGCAGCCCTTAGATGCTCAGTGATCTCCATACAGCAACCTCAGCTTCTCCAGAAAACTCAAACATTGATGGAGATGAGAAATCAAGACTTTTGAAAACAAAAAGTAAATGAACAAAACAAAACAAACAAAAACAAAACAACCCCAAACAGAAACATACAAAAAACAAACACCAACACACCCTAAGACTTAATTAACAGAGCACAAACTCATCTCATGATTAATCAAAGCCAGCAGCTCAAACACAGAATTACACAGTGGATGATACTTTTTCTTCCAGGAGAATTTGAATATTTCAGTAAAAGGAAAACAAATTTGACATAGTATTGATACATGAACACAAATGCAAATTTTAGGTTTATTTGTCCTGTGTGATCATGTACCAGTTCAAAAGCCTCAGGCATCCAAATGCTCCCTGTAGTGAAAAACACCATGCATGTATACACAATGAGAAAAGATTGTGTCACTACATAGCTGAAGATTGTGGCTTCAATAATCAGGCATCTATACCATAAATCATAACACTCTGATATGTCCCAGTTCCAACTGATTCACTGAAAATTTCCTTTCTTTTTTCCCCCCCTCTTAATAGTGTTTGTGGAGATGTTTAGCACCCAGCAAGCCAGCACTGAA
Source organism: Nesoenas mayeri (assembly GCF_963082525.1). Taxonomy (NCBI): domain Eukaryota; kingdom Metazoa; phylum Chordata; class Aves; order Columbiformes; family Columbidae; genus Nesoenas; species Nesoenas mayeri. The sequence goes on along the minus strand of NC_137551.1, from coordinate 9,761,137 downwards.
ATGCAATAAAGTTAGATCTTTGCCATGCCCACACTCATAGTAAAAAGTCCTCCTTTGTTCACAGATGATGACCTGTCAGTTGGGGGGTGGCGGGGGTGGGCAGAAAGAGGTTGTAAATACCACCTCTCTGGAGCAGACATCATCCTGATACCAGCACAGCCACATGGAGAAATTCCAGGGTACTCTGGGTGCAGTGGAGCAGGTCTGCCCACTCCTCTCCCGGCTCCTCTGCCTGCTGCGAGAAGTTACAGCAGACGTGCCCTATGCTGCCTGGTCTGACAATTTGTCCATCCCATAAACACACAACAGCATACCGGAAAAGTATGTCTCATGTTCATGTAGCTACACAAGTCTACACAAGATTCCCATCAAGTCTGGACCAGTTTCTAACATGTTAATTATACCTCTTACGCTAAAACACATCATTATACTTCTGCATCAATGTCACTGCTTTCAGTAAGGTTTTCCCAGTTGTCTTAACTTTGCCCTCATAGACAGATGTTATTTAAATATTACGCATCTGGCAAGATGATGCATAGGTTTTGACAGTAATGACAAAGAACATCACTGGGAAAGATTAATTTTACCAGCTCCTTATCTTCCAGTTTGAGGATTTGATATTTAAAAAATAATAATAATAATAATAATATCTCTAATTCTGTTGTACATTTTGAACATATCACATTCTATGGTACCTTTGCAATGAATTTACGGCCAAATGCAGAGAAAGGGTTCCCCAATGACCATCAGGCATATAGAACATACCTACTTCAGTATTTGGTATCTCCTCATCACCTATGCTGAATGAATTACACAGACAAAAACAGCAGAGAGATTGTCTTATTTCATGCTCTACTTAACAATTCTTCTAGCAGCCATATTTTCTGAAATCTAACCAAAATGTTGAGCTCTTCTGAACATCTGAGTGTGTATCTGCTTTATATGGCAGCTCTGGTGTTATGCAATTGTAGCTCTACATGTAATTAATGCATATTGTGATAAAGCTGCCAGTTATTAATGGAGTTCTAAATAGAATTAGAAATCCATTTTGTTAGTGTACTGTAATTTTCTATATACTATCAGAGATTACATGTATATTCTTAGCTGAAACAATAAATGGTACAGAAAGTTTTCTCTTAGTATACATCCTTTTCCTTGGCTGTTATATCATTTCTTTTAATCTGTTTCCCAAACTTTGTTTCTTTCTCATTAATTCTAGAATAATCAGCTTTGGCACGGTGAAAACATTATCTCCTTCCATAACTGTTTCTTACTTAGAAAACAAATGAAGGTTGTATTTGCTGCAGGACTGAACCTCGGTGACCCTTTTTAACACTTGCATTGCACATTTTCTGTTATAAGTGCTTCCTGTTTTCCAAAAGAATATTAGAGCAACAGAGGGATTTCCCCTGCATGTGTTGCTTTCAATGCATTCAGATTAATATTGAAGGGTAACGTTTCTCTTGCTGCACTGAAGGGACAGACTGAGTCAGGCACAGGATGCCTCTGCAGTTTGTTGTACCACATACAAATCCAGTCTCCTCCTGAAAATGGCAGAATGGATAGAAGTTCTCAGACCTGTCAACTCCACTTCTGAGGATTTTCCTCTTCCTTCCCACCCCCCACTCTGGCTTTCCTGTTTTACTCTTCGTTTCCTTCACTTTATATTCTCCCTCTATTTTTTTTACCCTAAAACAACCTGCCTTTCCTCCCACAACATCCTTCTATTAACTACTTGTCATATAAACCCTTCATTGCCCCTGATACTGCAAAAAGGACAACCTCTTCTCTCTAAAGTCTAGAGAAACATGTCACCCCTCTCTGTATTTGTTTTCCATCAAAAAAAGTCCTTGCTATAAGAAAACTCAGATTCCAAACCAACCATCCACCACTACTCTACCAGATTTGTTTAAATGCCACTTGTAAACACCACTGATTCATTAATAATAGGCATCCCTGCTTTGTCCTGGTCTCAGGCAGAAATACAGTAAATTTTACACTGAGTGAAAGAGAGAAGAGTTGAGAAAATCTGAGACACTAGTGAAACTAATATAAACAGACAATGTTTCCTTTTGGTATCAGAATGTGTGTACTTGTTGTGACATACAGCAGGGATCATATTACAATTAGAGATTTCAATTTAAATCAAGCAGCATTTGTTAAATGAAAAGGTAGAACTACAGACAACTAAATGAACTCCCACGTACATTGAGCTCTACCACTGCATCTCATCTTAATCACGGTGAAATGTATAAGCTCACTTAATTAGCATGCCTAGCTTGAAAAAACTTTTATTTCACACTGACTTTCTTTGAGCTTTATTTATTCTTTTGTTCCTTTTACCAAAGCTATGCAGCATACTAGCAGTCAAGTCTGTTGCACAGAGAACATAACAACTTGATTATTCTTTTACAAGCTTATTCCAATATAGAACATTCTAATGGATGAAATCTAAATATGTGTCAGAGCTGTTAACACCTAGATTCATCAGTCTGGCTCTATGGACAGCAGCAGACTTCATTTGTCCAGGGCTAAACAGCACACCTAAGCATTGCCAGACCATTTGCTTCTCCAGCTGTTCAGTGCACCCATGCTTACTAAACTCAGTCTGAAAAAACAGTGCTATTGCTAGTGGTTACTGTACCAATGCAAACCTGAAATCCCAAGATCCTTCTTACAGGCCATCATAGACACAATGCACCTTTCCAGCCTTTATCACAGCTCCCAGAGCAGAAAATCACAGAAAACTGAAAGAATACTTACTGAAAAGCAAACCAGAACACAGCTAAAGCTTCAGCAATCTGTCCACCTTTCCATACAAACTCTTGCTTTAAGCAAAATGTACTTAAGGCAGCAGATCTCAGCTTCATGTAGCATATCCCAGATTGCATCTCCCTATCCTCAAATCACCCATAGCCTCCAGACAGACACAAATTCCTACAGACTGGGTGAAGACAACTTCTTGGAAGAGTGAAACATAGTTTTGCCACTCTAGTGGAATGAAAAAGCTATTTTCCAGAGACAAAAAAATGGAAACATCTGGAGGTCAAGCTATTCCCAACTCACAAAGCTGCCTAAGGAATGGGGAGGCAACGAGAAGACAGAAGGACACTGAACCTGACAGCCACTGTCTGTGTGTTTGCTCCCCAAAGCCTTGTCTAATTTTTCCACAGGGTGACATTCTTGAAGGGCAGAACATGTGCTATGGAAATGTTTGAGTCCCAGAGAGAAGGGTTTCCAATGAATCACAGAGGGCATAGCTTATACAGGTCATAGTGATGTGCTTACTGCCTTCTCATTGAAAATGTACATGTCATACTATCTTTGGATCAAGATAAACATGTCAGTGTTTAAATTTTTTTGTTTGCTACATTATAGTCACTATATTATGGCACCATACAGTGCATATTTAAGTTCGTAGCAGGGTTCCTCTGAATAAATAGGAACATTTACTAAAGAAAACTATTATGCATCTTTTGGATTGGAGAGTCATGAATTTTCTTTTTATTAATATTACCTCACATACTGGATTCCCAATATGCTTGGCCTCTGTGCTTTTGTTAAGCTCTGTTTATCCACTCCGAGCTTTCCTCATTTGCCTTGGGAACTACAAAGCTTCCCTGGAAAGTTATAAGGTAAAAGTATTCAGACAAATGCCAACAAGTCCTTGCACACTTCTTAGATTTGGGAGACTGGCTGTTGGAGGAATTCATTATCATTCAGTATTTTAAACTGCAGTCCTTTTGTACTGCCTGACATGTACAATCATCTCCACATTCTTTGGTGTGCCCTTGTACCCAATAAGTTTTCAAAATGATTCAGGTTTAGTCTCTCTCTACCCCTTTCTCAGTCCTGCTTCTTGGGGAGAGAACCTGACAACCCCGTGGCTTTCCACCTTTTTAACTGCACAAATTTATATGTTACATTATATCATGAGAACAAAACCAAACCAAACAAAACAAATAAACAAACAAATAAAAAGAGAAGGAAGAAAAAGGAGAGGACTGCAGTTAGGGCCATTAATGTTTCATGAAACCTCTCACATCCTCCCTACAACTGACAGGATAAAAAAGATACAGTCCTTAAAATTCAGATAACAGAATACTGCCTTGGTGTTCTCTGTATTAAAATTCTGAGCTAAACTATTGCTTTGCAAAAAATTGTGTGTCTCCATATTCTGTTACATCAGTGTCTCAGGAAACACCTAATACTCCAGTAACACCAGGATCTGTAACAACTCCCTATATTGCTCATCTAGTGCAGTTTGTCACCTTATGGGGAAAGGTTTTGTTACATTACAGTGTCACAAGCCCACGACACTTGCATTTACTGTAGAATAAGGTATACATGTAAATTTCAAGGTAATTTTTTCCCTTTTGTTAACGATAAACATAATAAACACTGAAGTTGGAGAAGACGACTGAAGTGCTCATAGGTAAAGTTTTCATCTACTCTTGCAAGTTCTAGGACCCATTTTGCAAGAACAAGTTTAAGAATTGGAATCAGGATCGACTTTTCTACTGTGTTATTTTACATTATTAGAGTAGTGTTACCAAGGTGATAAAGAAGCAATGTAAATAAAAATCAGAACTTCTGAGGAGAATTTGAAACTTTTGACATTTTAATTCAATCTAGCTTTTATGAAATGTTAAAGGTTTGGTTAGGGTTTGTTTTTACACTATTCCCTTAGGAAGTCTAGGAGAATAAGTAAAAGCTTTTTCACCATTTTACGAAAGCTTTACATAATGTTCATATTTAGAAGTGGGGAGAAAAAAAATGAACCAGGAAAGGGTTTTACAAAAGTATATCCGGCAGAAATACTGTTCAGATTTTGTAGAAAAATATTTTAATTTCCATTTTTTGGAGATTTCAGTTTTGTAACCTTTTCTTGTCTCAAACATAGGGTTTTGGTAGAATATTAGAAAATAGAAGTATGACACACTAGTTACTGGAGCCCATCATTTATCCCATAGACATATAGCGCAGGCTGATTCATTACCATCACACAGCCCAGGCTCAGCACACCTGGCAGATGTGGCTTTTTTAGCCAAGCACAAGCACTAATGAAAACAGGAAAATGTGTTCCGTGAAGAACTAAGTGCATTTTACAAAAAGATAAAGAAGGAAATAAAAGAGGAAAAAAGTAGATTTTTCAGAAGGTTGTCTTCCTTTATAAAAGGTATGATTATATCTTAGACTTTGCAGTCTGCTTTATTTTAGATATGGGATAGCTATATTCTTTCTTGGCAACAGTGGAAATCATGAACACATATCTTAAGATAATATCTTAAGAAAATATCTTAAGTTAGGTTCCTTGTGCAACTCTTTTACTGTATTTTGCCAATGCTGTAGAAAGGTATTTGCAACTTTTATGGTTATAGGCTCTAAGAAAAAGCATTTGGAACCAAATGTACAAGTTTTCTACATTTCTTAACATATTACCTCCTGATACAGTAGCAGCTCAAACAATATAGCATGTTTGTATAACAGGCAATAAATCATATAAATAATGTCTAAAGTAACAACAAAAGCAAACAAACAAACCATTTGTGTGACTTATGGTTGTTTCTGATGATGAACATGGCACATGTCACTGGTTCACAAAGCTTATGAAAATAAATGACAACCCCCTGCTGTACTAAGTTCAAGAGCGATTAAAAAGATCTCTCTGTTTGCCACCATCAGAAAACACTACATAGTCCTTCCTCAAAGCCCCAGGCTGGGACCCAGACCTCACTGAAGTGAGTAGGAGACTGCTCTGTTCTTCCTGCCTGTCCAGAGGCTGCCTCTCAGAAATTTACTTCCTTCCCTTAATTAGGGTGCAATCCAGCATTAGGACCACCCAAAAATGTTGGAATTATAAGTAAGGCATCAGGTTCATGAAAGCCAGTGTACTACTGTGCAAACACTTTGTGTCTGATTTAGTTCAGTGCAAATTGCAGCATTTTCTATATACAACTTCCCTTCCCTTTAAGCGTTTAGCTGAATTCTAAGTAGCAATCAAGGAAATTTATATTCTGTGAAATTCATTTTTCCCTGAAAAGTGTACTAGAAAACCTTTTCAAGTGTGTCTCTGAATAGATGAGAATCATTCGTCACAGGAAAAAAATCGCTTTGCCTTTATACTATGCATATTATGTAGTTTATGCTATTAAAATGAGAGCTATAGTTGAAGTTTGATAGGACATTAAATGTTTGATTTATCATGAAAAGTCTATTATTATTAAAAGACAAAGATATTGATTTTTTAAGAAGTGTGACATAAATACACATCAAAAATAAACCTCTTTTTTTTTTTTTTCTATAGTAACCTGACCTTTCTAGATAACTGTCCTTGCTTTATAGACAGGCTCGTACACCAATGTGGCCTTATGGGAGGTCAACATCAGCTTTAAAAAAACCACTTTGTAAAGTTACCAGAGTTTTCCCCTGTCTTCGGAAGACACCTGAGTTAAGTGGGTGACGATGGCTGTACCTATTTATCAGCTTCTGTAAATATGTGAATAGACACACACTTTTCCACATTTTCTTTCTCTCTCTCTAAAGATTGCACTGATCTTCTAGATTTTTCTTGAAATCTCCACTCACCTTCTATTTTTGCCAATCCAGTTTTCCAAGAATAAATAATAGAGCTTACTGCTGTGAACCTAGAAAGAGCTGAAACTAAAAAATGTTAGATTTGAAGAATCCAGTAACTTGAAAACTGACTTACATTAAAATGACAAATTTAAGTCCACACATAGGGAGCAAAGAGTGTTTGAATCATCATTATTTCCCTAGAAGATCTATAAAAATAATAGTGGAGGGTTTTTTGGCCAAAACCAAATAAAGTTCGAAGCTAAAAAACCCCAAACCAGAACAAAACAAAAAAAAGACACAAACAAACAAACAAACAAACACAAAAACCCCGCCAACAAACAACAACAAAAACACCACCACTCACCAGTTTTGTTCCTTTTTCCCATTAAAAACAGAGTATTTGAGAGAAAAGCATATCCTTCTATTGCTCTTCCAACTTCTTTTCTTTTTGGTTGCCCTCCAGAACCGTGATAGAGGAGACCTGAGCCATGAAGGAAATGCTTGGTCTGGCAGTGAAAGTGTGACAAGGACAACACTGGTATTTTTGGTAGAACTCACAAGAACTCACAACATACTAACAACCAGCAAGAGGCTGAGACAACTGCTGTTCACAAAAGCAGGTTTTTTTCAGCGAACAGACTTTAATAAATCAATGGTTACTTTTGTCTCTTTTGTGTTTGGCAAACATGTGAGTCTTTACTAACATGTGTCCTGAAAAAATGAAACAACTTCTAGGACATCAAAAATTTTGAACTATCTATACTCACCCAGCTGATAGTGAAGCAATGCTTGACTAATAATAATAATAACGAACATTTCTTCCCAGTTGTATGCTACAGATCGCTGGCAGATCTCATTATGTTCTCTGTTTTAGAAACAACCAGTGCAGCTTAGTAAACATGTTATTTAGATCTCAGCTTGCCCAGGAGAGCCATCCACTAAGAGACAAGAGGGAGATGACCGCATGGTCATCAGGTGTCCCAGGTGTCGCTGTTTTACAGTCATCTTCCCATGTCCAAGCTCCCTGGGCAGGGCTGCTGCTCAGACCAAGGTCTGAGACAAGTTCTGACCAATCTCAAAAGTGACAACAAAATTAAGAGCGTATTTTAACCTTATATATCTCTCTTCTGTTCCATTTCATAGTTTCACTATGTAGGAGGGGAAAATCTCTCATAAAAGGCCTAACACACCTGCCTCTTTTTGTGGAAGACAAACAAAGCAATGATACCTGCTGTCCAGACTCAGAAATAGGACTGGCCACTTCCCTGAGTTATACTTTTCTCTTTGTTTTTCTACAATCTACTTAATGCCTCAGATTTTGGCATTTCTTAGGAAATCCAAAGTGTCATCCGCCTGTCAGCACTGATGCAGGCAGGAAAAAAAATGAAAAGTCCAGTCCTTGCAACTGGTCATGGGAAGCAGAAGGAACTAAGGAATGGAAATGGAAAAGGAAACACAGAGCTGCCCAGTTCAGTCTGTGAAATAACTTCCCGGTGTAAGTCTTGAAACTATGAGAGTTATAAAGGTTTGAAAAATTCTTCCCGGTTGACATGTTTTTTCAAATCAAAATGTGACAAGAGACCATCATGGATGTCTTATGGGAAACAGGCTAGGATTAGAACAACAATGCATATACTAAATAGATATTTTCTGACTTTATTCCATAAGAATGCCAAAGGAAAGACACAGCTCTGTTGAAAGCATTCCCATCGCACCCACCTGTATTGCCATGACTTACTCACGGCAAAGAAGAAACAATATAAATATCTGTACAAATGATTCACACTTTTCCATCTGTCTAAAAGAAGGTTACAAAACTGCCTGATTACAACAGGTACAATGGAGCAAACACGATTCTCCTGAAAGTGGTCATTTGTAAGAGATGTATAAACCACTATTACAGAACAGAGAAACAGCCACGTGTGCTCTGAAAATATGATGCTTTGCATGTTATTTCACTTCTGAAAAGCTTGGTGGTTAAGTTCTTAAATATATTTTTTTTCTTATGTCAATTCTTGCCTGTTCAGCAATAAGTACAAAATCCTCAGCTTTTGTAAAATAACATTTTCTGAGCCCTGCCACTGGGCTTTGGTGGGAAGCAGAATTAAAACCTCCAGGCTCTGAAATTTCTTCACTCCTTGCAGGACTGTTCTGCTCGATAGAAACAGCCCTTGGAGTTATCCTGACTTGTATTATAACTAAGTAAATTGGTCTCCTTCCTATCTGTATGCTTTCCTGGGAAGTTAGTTCCACCAACAACCACGTCTACAGGTGTGTCAGTGTATTTGTGGAACAAACGTACCTCACACCAAGCCTCAGTTCACACTGGGCTGCCAACGTTGACACTGGGGAATAAAGGAAAGGCAAAGGACTCCCTCCTCTAGCACTGGAATGACTAATTCTTATTCTTATATTCCTTTGAAGTCAAAAGGACAGCATGTGGTGACACTGAAATGCCATTCTGTCTTTTATAGCAACTTTTCCTTTCAAACAAGGTGGAAGAAAATGTAACTGTGGATAGGAAGGAATCGACAGAGTGTGTTTGAAAACAGGATGCCTAAGTCTCCCTAAGTCCTCAGCTCTCTTCCCTGTTGCTTTCAGACACTATGACTTGCTTTTCCAGCGACGTGACCTTAGCAGCTTTGCTCTCTTAGGTCAATCTACATGCTGTGCCATTGCACAGAGCCCACTGGGCCGCAGGAAAGAGTCAGGCAGCGAGTACAACCCTCAATTCAGCTAAAAGTATCATTAGATCTCTCAGTACCTCAGATATGTTGCAGTGTGTGTTTACTTTAGAGACCCCCTAATCAACTCTCCTCAGTTACCCAGCAGTTTGAAAGAGATTTATCTTCCTGTCTCAGGTCCCTGTCTGCCAAGCCTAAAGTGCAACCTGTCCATCTGTGACTCGATATTAGCTCATTCAGACAGCCACTTGTTTGGCAAAATACATCAAGACACTAGAAAAGGAGAAAAATATGTACCTTAAAACAAAGAATGTGTAAATATGACTGAGGTCAACAGCAGAGTAAGTGAAAATGCAAGCCTCAGGTGCCTTTCTCCAAATAAAACCAGAAGAATACAAACAAACAAAAGTGCAGTCTTTTACAGCAAATTATGAGAGACCATTTTTCATCTGCATGTGTCTAATAGCCTCACTTCCCTGAGTGGGAGGGAAAATGAACCAACTATCTATTCTTTCTCCAGAGTCTGAAATATTACCACTCTTTCAACAGCTAAACTTCCATCACAACTGGTTTTGTACCAGTGAAGCTACACTTCAAATGAAGCATTAAGGGTAACACAGTCACTAAAAACAATTGAGAAAATATCCAGTTGTGCTATCTGCCTGCCTAGAAAGCTATGAGAAACTTTGATCAAAAATGTGTTGCACCAAGTCTGTTTGGGGTACGGCCAAACTCCTTCAATCTAGTTTGACTAACCCCTAATTAACAGTCCTTTTATAGTTGCAGTCATTAGCACCGAGTGGATTAGTGAGATGATGGTGTATGTTCATGGAACACAACTGTTAGTCTCTGGGCTACGTGGCAAAATTTAATTACCCAGTGCACTTCCTCTCCATTATTTCAGTTCTGGATTTATCCCCCTGCAATCGCTTTTCCTGAGAATTTTACAGCTGCCTAATTGACTTTCTGTTCCTTCTCTTGCAGTGTGCATGAATAAGCTGCCTTCAGAGTTCTGGTAGCAGCTCCTTCTTTCAAAAAAAAATTGTATTGTATTGTATTCTGAAACCACTTGGATGGAAGGAAGGTTTTCAAAAAACACAATAGTATTTAGAAGAGGCATAATCATTGAAGATATAAAGAACATTGTATAATCTTTATTAGACCTTTCAATATTAGATTAATTTTAATACTTGATTCCATAAAAACATCAACTGCTTTTCCTCAATTTATTTTTCACACAAAGTCCCCTTTTCCAAATGTTATGGAAGTTTGCATTGATTATTAGAAGGACTTTTATCACAGGTGGATTTGGTATTTTATGATGGTCGGTAAAGAGGTAGGGTGAGTGTCCAGGATTCCAGAAAGCATGCTGAGACCTTCCCACTGTGGGTAACAGTCTTGTTATCAAGTGGAATTTTGAGGAAAGGAAGGGAATCAAACAGTAAAAGCAACCCACATTGCACACCATCTTGTATCTGCATACGAATTCACCAATGAAAAAATATAAAAACGCAAATTATTCACTGACAATTGCACAGTCATCATGTTTCAGAGCCAGAACTGAAGTGAGGCCATTCTTTCTGCCTTTCCAAAATTTATTTCATTGAATATTCAGTTTGCATTTTGGAAACCACCTCTGTATCCACAACACTGGGTACCCAGTACCATACTCAGCATCATACACAATCTGTGTGTGCGTGTATATATCTATACCATCTATATCTGTATCATCTATATCTATATCTATATCATTTATATCATCTATATCTATTTACATAACAGAAACATATTTCTATATGAACTACCAGTTTCTGGAATATTGTTCTAGATCAGTGCTTGAATTCTGTAACAAAAAATGCACTTGCCTCAGGGATTTCCCTGGTTATATTTTTCCTTCCACTGATCTGAGAATTACATAAAACCAGCACTTTGTGTGGCATTTGGGTCTGCCTTCAAAACAAGAAATTTAAACTGCATGCGATGGAAGGGTGAACAACTGAGGAAATGCTCTGTTCTTCCCCAGAGAGGCTTGTTCCTACCATCCAGCTCAGACTGCCTTTTGTCTAATGGAAGGGACAGGCTAGATCTTACTGACCTTTGCTTCTAATATGGATATTCAAGATAGGCTATAAAACTGATTTTCATTTGGGAAAAATTGTACCACTGGCACCAAGTCCTTGGTTCAGAACATCTGTGCAAAGGCTTATGAGCTCTGCAGGGGGGGTCTGAGTTATTTCTAATGACCATTTAAGTGTCTAACTGTTTTCTCTTAACAGCTGTTCTCTCTAAACACTCAACCTGACCATAAGGTTTCCAGGGAACTAGATGCTGACAGATTACTTTTTCCACTAATTTTTTTAAAAAGCAGTATATTAAACAATGAGTAATAGCTTGCAAAGTCTCTGGAGTCAGGTGGTATATTTCTTTTTCAAAGAAGATGGTTACCATGAGGTTCAAAAGTATTCTTAAAACTCTCTTCAACATCCAGATGCAGCAGAGGTCAGTGACAGAGAGCAGCCCCACTTGCTCTCAAATGTGAGAATGGGCACTTTCCTGGAAACATAATGTTGTACTCGTCGCTGTATGTGAGACACTCTGATGACCAGGAAGTGGGTAAACAAAGGGAACAGACTAGTTGGGGTATGGGCATACATGCAGATGTTGTCCCTGCTTTCCTGCTTCCTACGCACTGTTACATCAGGCAAGATGAAGAGGAAGGAGCTGTGAACAACCCAGAGAATATGGAAATGCATTTGCACCAGCAGAAAGCACTCAGGCAAATACTTCCTTTAAAAAGACAGATCACTCACTGCCCCGTCGCTTCCCCCCACAAAATCAGAAACATTTTAAAGCCTTTTTCTCACTCATATACTGCTATTTTAGTAATTGATGTATCTGCCATAGCAACACATTTCAAGCTTGAATACATACAGTACATTAATTGTTCTTAGAAAGGCTCTCAAATAGACAGTACAACTATTTATCTTTCCTATATAATATGCATAACAGATGTTTTTCTCCTTGTACAATAATTACTTGTACTGTATTCACATTCGGTATGCACTTAGAGAAAAATGATAAGATTACTGTTTAGCCGCTTTTAGCATGAATAGCCTGGAGGACTGTATTTTGTGATACATTTCTAATCACTGTGTCATGGTAAAATGATATGGAACAAGTCCAGAATTGGAGCTAACCATCTACCTGTGGACAGGGTTTGACAGGGATGCTCTTGAAGCTGAATCACTGTTCTGGAAGTCAGCATTAATTTCCTGATCCCTTGTTTGTTTCAGGGATCAGCAAAACTAGCACTGAGCTATTTTAGGACAGTAAAAGAGCATGAGGCTCAGGAGGAGGAAAGATGCCAAAATGGTTTGTCAAAAACGAATGTGCTACTTGCCAAATTTGCATTAGTCATCTCGTTTGAGCTCTGGTGGTTCCCTCTTGTCAGCAGTCTGAAAAAGCTGTGCAGAATCACCTAGCTACTGCTGTGCTCCCCAGCCTTGAACCTCTCCCTTTCCAGCCACATTGATGTCAGGTCTTTGCTACCACTCTCGCTGTGAGACCCCGTGTGGCAGATGAAGCTGTTTAGGGTAGGATCTTCTATTACATATATGGTATGGATCTTGGAGTGGCACTCTACCACAGTTAGTGCTTCACTAGAAGTCATCTTTGGCTAAAAGACCTGACCCACTGACACCTTGGCACACCAATCAGTGTGTCTCTCACGACTCCACAAACTTCCCTTGTCTTTACATAGCCCTTGCAGGGGCAAACCTCTGCCCTTACCCTTTGACTGCGGAAGTGGTCTCCATCATGTGAGGACAATAAAGATTGGGAATCGCTGGCTTCAGTTATTCCTTTAACATGGCACAGACGAGAATAACTACTGTGTTTTAGCACTCAGCGTAGAGCACCAGTGAAAAGCACAACCATGCTGCTAATATTGTAAGCAAGCAGAAGTTGTATTTTAGATGTCCGTGGCGGAGCCAGACTTTACTATTCAGAAAAAGCTCTAAGCCAGAGAGTCTGTCCAAAAGCTGCATCATTCACAGCAGCATGGAGCAAACAGAACTTCTGCCTGATGCTATAACAACTGGCTCCCTGTGGAAGACAAGCCTTCCCCTAGTCTTTGTCCTCCTGATATGTCATTGCCACTGTCATCATCTGCTACTAAGTAAAATATTCTGGCTGTGCCGTATTCTGACACTGAGCCACCATAATTCCCTACTGTGCAAGGAAGGCCTTAAATTGAGTTATCAAATATTAAGTCTGGGCTTTTCCGTGCCATCTGAGAGGACTGTTTTACTCCAGGCCTCAGTTCTGATCCAGTCAAATACCAGGGTCTCAGGCTAGCCTCATAAAATTACTTTTCAGTCTAGATTTTTTCTTCAGTCTTAATAAGTCACTAGTGCTCCTATTCTTTTTTGTTCTTTTTATAAACCTGATTGTAAAGCCATACTACATCAACAATTCATTTTTACATAATTAGCAATGCTCCACTCATTACTGTAATACCAGTTCCTCCAGCTGGAAACAGAAAATCTGCTTTAGCTGTTCTGTCAGAAAGAAGTTGCTGCTCTCCTTTCTAGCACCTGTGGTGTGCAGATACACTGCAGCTTAAAACCTTCTGCAGTAAATCTGCATGAACAGTAAAACCAGCTGGTCTCTGAGGACAGCTAGCTCTGCTACCTTTTACGCTGTGCCACGTCATATATGTAGTTTCACTCCATTGTCTATTAAAAGATGTTTTCCACGTTCCTGGAAGCTTTTGGCCTTGGTAGGATAACTCCACACTTTCCTTTAGGGCTGCTTCTTCATTTGTGTCATTCCTGACACTACACTTCGTTGTAAAAACACTCAAACCCAAAAATTCCATGTAAACTGGCTCACAGACACTGGAACTTGATTGTCCTTACTGTCAAAGCATTGCACTGATTGCCACAATTTGGCGCTGATCAGATATCTCCCAAAATAAATCCCAGGCACAGTTTATGAAGTAATATGAGTTGGAAGCCATTCCCAGTGGCAATATGCATTCACCCGCCATGGTTTGGAGACTGAGTTTAATAGGAAGGACTGGTCATTCTGTGCAGCTGGGCTCAGAGCCAGAGGGTGCTTCTGTGCACATATAATTTACTAATACAGATGTGGCCAAGGACCCTGACAAAAGAGTATTTCATTCAGTTCCTTCATCCCACTTGTTTATCTCAGTGCAACATTTCTGTCATACACAACAGCCTGTTGACATTCCTCTACACACAGAGCCAGCATAAATCTGTCCACACGAAAATGACACTAAATTGCTATCAATTTCAATGACTGTGAGACTAGGTATACACAGCATCTCTGTTGACCCTACTATCTGGCACTCAGCAAGACAAGCAATCAGCACTATGGGTTTCAGTGCCGTTATCTGTGTGTGATACTTGGTTCTGACTTGCACCAACATTAAGAACTGCATGCAAAAATTGTTCACTGGCTTATTTTGCTCTCCCTTCATACTGGGTAAACACAGTCAGGATGTGAAAGAGAAGTGAGTAGCATTTCCCTTTACGCCTCATTTTCATATAAGTGCCACACAACCATCAGGACAGGCTTGAATACCTCATCCTTTCAGCTTCTCTCGGAGCCTTTAGCATCCTGCTTGCTTAGCTTGGTGCTGGTGGCACTCAAGGTGCACAGCTGTAACAAAAGGAAGAGAATAAAGATCCATTAATCAAATCCAGCTCTATACTCCAAATGGTTTTATTCAGATGTTACTTCCCAGAGGAAGTCAGAGTCTCTTTTGTAATGCCCTTTCATCTGTATATGCTTAAGAAATAATGACAGTTCATCCATCTAGTCCTATGCCTTTATTTTTATATATGATACAGCAACAGCTCTAAGAAACTGCTCTAGTAAGAGATATAGAGTAGAAATATTATTGTTAGTCTCTTAACATTTACCTTTAGAAGGCAACTTTAGCTTTGTTCAAATATGTCTGCTAAAATGTCTGATGAACACTATGGAGAGAAGTCTGTTGAAAATCATTGATCTGCCTCCTTCCCCTTCCCTGGACATTTTTTCAGTCAGGCTACACACTAGATCCTACAAATATATACTATTATTATAATAATATATATAATAATAATGTAATAATCATATAATAATTTTATATATGCTGGTATTTCTATGAGAGAAAAGGAAAGGTAAAAGCTTCTTTCCTTTAAAAAAAAAAAAAATAAAATAAATAAATAATAAATAAACACTAGCCCAAGCCATTGCACACTTTTGACATATGTCACAAAAAAAGCAAATAAAATGAAAACCTGTTCTTTTTCCCTAGGACATCTTTAAGAGGAGAGTGATTAATGTGTTAGAACTCACACCACAGAGGAAAGAGCTTGAAGGCAATCCAAAGTCCCTGAATACATGGAAGAAAAGTATCAGTGACATGTCATTCAAATGTGTTGGAAGTTTTTCAGGCAAGTTATCTTAGCGTTTTGCCTATGGATGAAGAACCACAACTAAAACCTGACTACGTACTGAGTAGGGCATACATGCTGAGCATGTGTGCAGTCCCAAATGCCCTATCCTCACTGCAGAGGCAGAGACATTAAATGAATGAGAAATATGTTCCAGGCTCATGAAATGTTGCAGACTCCAAAGGAATACCTGGATGTCAGAAAGTTCCAAGAAAGGAGACAAATCTGAGCTCTGAAACTCATTTCCTCAGTTTGAGAGCTCTTAGCTCCTATGAACTGTTACTCAATGCCTGTTGTCCTGATGCAAAATAAGGCAGGTTATATAATAAAAATGAAATATATAATATTTCATATATATATGAAATTTCATATATATGAAAAAAAAATATATATATGTATATATATATATATATTCATATATATATATGAAAATTTCATATATAATGAAAATCGCTTGATACTTTTCCAAGCACTTTGGAAATGAGCATAGAAATACCTCTGGATATCACTCAAATGGATCATAAAGTATTTAGCAATTACTTGATTATCAGAGGACTGAGTTATTTAAAAGTATGGCCAAAGGAACAGAAAATATCTTGAAAAGTTTATATTGGCTCAGAAAATGCAGACTGATAACATAATTAACAACAATGGAAAAAACGCATGTACTTGCATGTCTCACTCTCTGGAAGTAGAAAGAACACTCCATAGATTCTTCCCTGAATAAGTATCTATTCTAGGGATACTGTCAATGGCTACGTTACAAAAGGTCACCATTAATTCCCAACAAGTTTATATGCCTGAGTTGTGTGACTTGGTGCCCTGTGTGGTATAAATGGTGATGTTTGTGCCCTGAAGCTAAGAACCATACTGATAAAGGATGTCATATGGTCACTGTACTAGATACATTGGGTTCAGTTTGCAAACCTGACAGTCTCCAGGCCAGCAAGGTACAATTCAGAGCCCTTCTCTTTCCTCTTTCTTTATCTGTTAAGTGAGAGAGAGAAGGTGACAAAGGAAACAGGGAAAGAGCTACTTGCATCTCTATATGGAGAAACAAGTGCATGTAGCCGTTCTGTGCTGTCTTCCACAGCTTGGCTACATTATATTTTGTATAAAGACTATAGGTGGATGTTCCCAAAGTCACTGTCAGAGAGCCCCACCATCAAGTGACAAACCGATCTCTGTGCTGCCACTCATAGAAGAGCTCACATTGCGGTTCTGGTGTCAGCTTCTGTAGTTGTAAGAGAAATATATTCCTTGATTTTAAAAGGTCACTTAGTCTGAATGCTTTTAGTGATAATTCCAAAAAGGAAATGTCAAAAATATTGCTGAGCCCTTCAAGTAGATATACTTGGAATATTGACCAAGAGAGGTGGAAAATTCTACTTTTCACTAATTTCAAACCCATGGTTCTTCATTTTGAGCTTCCAGTTTTTGATGTTTTACCCTCTCTGACCTCTATTTTCTCCAAAACTTCAAAATCAGAGATTCAAGCAAATCCAGCTCTAAAAGGCCTAGAGTCATTTATTCAAGGGCTTCCCAGATGAAAATGCTGTTACCTCTACAAAGCACAGATGCAGACAGGCATTCACTGGGAGAGACTGGGCTTCCAATCTTCCCCATCATCTCACATCTTAAAAAGCTATCTCAATGTGACATAGAGAACTTAAAATGGCAACCAATTTCATTTAGAAATAACTCTATTATTCATCAAACATTTTCTGTGGGTTTGTTCTTTTGTTTTTAATACTAAGGATAGTTGCATAAATATTGGGCTGTTTGTTTCTTCATTATTTTTTAATTGACAGTTTACTCCTAATCTATTACTGTAACTAAAGTGGTCAATGAATTTATCAGATTAATTTAGCCTTTTTCTTGAAAAAAAATGCATTTTAGGGAACATGCTTGTTATTCAGGAGGATTTGCTAATATTTTCTTTTTACAGTTTTCTGCATCCAGCTTATTATAAGCTTTTAGGTTTAAAATGGTAATGATACAAATGTATTTCATCTCAAAGTATAGAGTCACCAGATCCTTTTTTCTTCCTATCCAATGGGATGGAAACAATTAAGTTCTCAAACTGCTGACTTTTAAGAGGAGAACTGAGGAATAAGAGCAAAAGGACTTATCAAAAAAAAAAAAAAAAAAAAAAAAAAAAAAAAAACAAACAACCAAAGTCCTATTGTTAAAAGAACAAAGGAGGAAGAAAAAATAAAGGAATAGCATAATGAGCAAGAGAATCTCTTTAGAAATAAACTTGGCTTTCACATTTCTTTTATGTCCCAGTCTTGGCTCACACTGATTTTATTCAGGAGGCTTTGGGTGACTCTAAAAGTTTCTGAAATAACTGCACCTGTCATCCTTCCTATTTACCCTCTAAAGTTTACTTGACCTTTATATTATACATCATCTCAGTGTTGGTTTATCACATTCAATACCCTTGTCACAAGTCTGCTGCCAGGTCTGTTGCAGGGCAGTTAGCTTTCTCAAAGTTGAAGAGATGACATTTGCAGCCAAACAAACTAAAAGCTAAATAGAAATATCCTCTCCAAAATTTGATCCATCATGTTTAGTTTAGTTCCATTTCCAAACAAAGAGACGAAGTCACCATGCTCAGGCTGCAAAGGAGGAAGAATCAGAGTACCAAGGAAAACATCTTGTTACAGCATTGTCACAACAGCTCTTTGTCACCAAAATCTCCCCCAGTCTCCTTTATCTTTCATTGAGTGCTACTTCTGCTAAAGCTGATTTACTGGGAAAACAAAACCAAACAAAAAGCAAACAACAAAAAAAACCCAATCAACAACAATAAAAAGAAAGAAACAAACAAAACCCCAGCAACTTTATAATCAAGCTGTATTAACTAAAAATAATAAAAATTCTATTGCAGGTAGATTTATGTTTTGCTTTTCTAGCTTTGAATGCTTTTCATTTTCTATTTAATTTGTATTAAGGACAGAAAAACTATTTTTCTTACAGTTACAAGTGTCAAGTAATCTTTTATGTACTTACACAAAGACTTTATTATTATGAGCATTCTTCCATTTATTAAGAACGCTTTATCAGTAATTCTTTTTCATGATCTGTATGATTTATCAAACATAATACTTTCACATCAGGTACTCCATTAGTCATAGAAAAGTTGATACATTTTTACAGTGCCATAATAGTAGATATTTACTCTAAACTTGTCATCTAGATAGTGGGATTTTACTTTGCTAGAAAGACAATAATTTTTTATAGAGTTAATTCTTGTGAAGAATTCCACATTATTATCCGAGAATACCTCTATAAAGTAGGAATAGATCCTTTTGTTTTTGGTGTTAACAATGAAGCATAAAATATGATTGTGAAATAGCAAGAGTTCTTTATTTCTATGTCAATCATTTTAACTGAGAAAAAAAAAAAAAACAAACCAAAAAAACACAGCAGGGGGACTGTCATAGATAGCACTTAGAAAACTCATGTCTAAAGAAGTCAATGAAAACATCTGGGTTGGCTTCAATAAGGTCAAGATCCTACTTTAAGCACCCACCACTTCCCATGCTTAGCTACGGCACTTAACACATCTGCCTGTCACAGTTCCCTGTTGTCTATACAAAAGCTGTTTTTTAAAAAGCATACATGATATAAATATAAATATGATCTAATTTACTGCTGTAAAGACCATCCATATATACACAGAGTTCATTATTTTTTTTTCATTGATTCACATGATGTCTTAAAGTAGTAAGAATTAGAGATTATATCCAGTTTGCAGAAGAGTAACTAGTGATTCGCCCTTAAAAATCAAAGCTCCTCTCACCCTCCCTCTACTGAATCCATGGTGTTAAACAAATGCCACCTTACGGGCATTAAAAAGCATGGATGTGCACATGTATGAAATTTCCACTGATGCAAATGAAATTTCAGACATCTGAGGGTAGGACTTAGCCCAGAGTACTCCGTGTGTGACAGCTCATTTATTGTCATGACAATGAACTGATGTAGGAGAAGGGCTTTTAATGTGACACAGAGAGCTTTAAAAGAAGAGATGGGAATTCAGGAAGTTGCTCACAAAGTCAACTGGTTTTTTTTAAGATGTTCCTGCATTTCATGTTTATGCTCAGCATGTTGGTCCCTACTCCCTCCAGTCTCCAGTAAGAGCTATAATAATTTCTCCTTCAGCTACAATTGCAGATGTTGGAGGACCTGTTCTTAGATTGTTAAACAGTTCAATTCACACACAGTCTACATAGACCAGTTCAAAAAGAAAAAAATGTCATCCAGAAGAGAACTATAGAAGCTGCAGATAGAAGAAAAGCTAAAAGACCAGGAAAGTCTCAACTACCCAGACTCATATGAAATTATAATTGGAAAAGAAGCACCTTCACTACCACTTTCTATATTTCTTCAAAACTGTATATTAAATTAATTAGTTCAGTTAATATATTGCCCATTCTGAATTTTAAATCACGGGAGATGGAAGCTTTCTGTTCTTCCAAAAATATTAAGAGGAAACTTCCAACCATAAATCCTAACAAAAGACACACACAAAAATCCCTTGCATCTTATGTCATTTCTTCTCTTTCCTCGTCCACACATGTACAGGGCTATTTGCTTTTTCTCCTCTGAAGTCAGTTACTCAAAGTGAGCATGAGATACCCGACCAGAGCAGAATGTCTCAGCAGAATTTAATAGACTGTCCTTTAGGACCAGCCCAGATGGCAAAAGACTGCAAATTGTTTTCACCATGCTGGGTTTTTGGTAGCCTGTGAAAAAAGACTGAGCAGTTGCTGTCCGCTTCCTAGAAAGGTTACTGCTTACATTTTCTGCTCCTGTTGAACGGAGTAACACTGAGATACACTCAAATTTTCTCCTGGCATTTGAGATTAATATTTATTGTGGGGGAAAAAAAAAAAAATCCCTAAGTATCTAGGAACAGAAACCATGGATAATAATTCAACTTCCTGGATAGAATCCTTTAAATGCAAGTTTGAATCATGAGTAAGATACACCCCATGCTTCCCAGTTGGGCAGAGTACCAGCATTGCTTCCCAAGTGGTGCTGTGTTAAATAATATCATTTCTTCAAACCAGTGCCCTAATAATAGCATTGTCTGTACAGACAGGATCTTCTCAGCCATGTCTGCACAGTGCAGAATAGGTATGACAACCTCAATTTGGTAAGTCAAATGAAATAGCAGATAACACATACATATTTACTTGATTTAACAAGTTGAATTCAACAATGGCTAAACTCTTACACCACTACTCCAAGTTGCAAGCTCTAATGTCTTTCCTGTGATTTTAAAAACACTTATCTACTACAAAGCAGTTAACATAACCAAAGGAAAAAATCCTCAGTGTTACTATAGCACAGATGTCTCTTCAGAATATTGATTATAGACTGAGCTTTACCCTGTTTTTCTGGGGCTCATTGGCAAAATTAATCCCTGGAATAAAATGAAGATAAAAAATAAAATTCAAAACAAATGCAGTAGAAAATAAAAAGAGAGAAGGAGAGAAGAAGAAAGAGAACCCTGAAATTTTCCTTTTTGTTTGTTTGTTTTTCGTGTTATGGACAAGCAATCACAATACTCTGGAGGAGTACCATACACTTCAACAGTAAAATGACAAGAGATACTGAAGGGGATGGGGGAGGGTTGTATTAAAACAAACAAACAAAAAGCCCCACACCAACACAGTCTGGTTTTGATACCACCAAAAAAAGAAGAGTTTTGCATGACTAAAACACAGATACCTTCATCTTACTTTCTCTGGTGACAGTTGAGATTTTTAACAGGATCGTTCAGAGAGCTAATAACTACCTTCAACAGTTTTTTTGCTTTCTGAAGATCCTCCTATTATTGCAAAGTCTCATTTTTTGTCAGTGAAAAACTTTAACTAAACAGAATGTATTAATTAGTTTTAGTTTAGTTAATTAGTTTTAATTAGTTAATTAATTAGTTTTCACACAAGCCAGTAAGATGAAGTGGAGAAAGAGAGCTACTACTAAAAGAAAGCTGTAGAGAAATCATGGAATTTCCTAAAGAAGGATTATCTGTAGTTTCCAAAACACACAGCTGACAGAAATCCTCACTTCTATTTACAATCTCACCAGAAACTAAAGACTGAGGAAGCACAGGAAATGGTTTAGTGTCTTGCCTTTCAAAGTGATCTCTTCAGAGTTAAGATGAGCAGAAATGCTGAACCAATGTGAAGACACTTTCACCATCACTATTCAATGTTTTCTGTGGTGTTCTGAGGGGAGCTAGAAGATTTTGGTCTCTTTTGCTCCCAGCCTGGCATTATTCACCAAAAGAGGAAAAAAAAAAAAAGAAGAAGAGGAGGAGAAAAAAAGGCATTGATAATAAAACCACTCCACTCTGAAAAGATAACTAAAGCATTTCATAACAATGCTCAAATCACTGCATCAGCTCAGTGTGTTCACCTCAAAGAAATGCACAGTAAAGACAGAATTTTTATTTGATAGCTGACCAGCAGGGAAGAGCCAAATGACCATATTAATGATAAATATAACTCAAGAGCACAGTCGTTGGGCCATGCATGCAGAGGTATCATAAAGATTACAATATACAGCCTTAAATTTTGAAAGCTTCCAGAAAAAGAGAAGTGGCAAGGTTTATCGGGAAGAAAAGAAAATCAAGAATATGCCAAAGCTTTGTGTGAAGGCAGCGAGCTAGAGAACGTCAGAAATGTGGCACAAACAAGAGCTGGTAGGATGATACTGGGAGCCAAAGAGACAGTGTCACTCTTTAAGGAACCCAGATATTTTTAATGTAATACTACAAAACCAAATGATATCTCTTTCAACACTGTAGAGGTATTTCCTGTTAACCATAGATCTAGCAGTAGTATTGAAAATAGCCTAATCTGGAGGAGTTTTAGCCTAATAGTCAAGAATGGACAGGAGCCAAACAACATAAAGGCAAAAACAAGGAAGCAAAAAGTTTTCTGCTTTCATTTAGTTTCTGTAAGGACTTAAGAATCCTAGCAGTACTGCCAGTTATACCTATAAAATTAGTGAAAGCACTGAACAAACCTGGTGCCCTTATCTTTCTCTCTCTCTCTCTCATTCTGAATATTAGATTTTTTTTCATTTTTAATTGAAAGCTGTTATGGACTTGACACCAAATGTTTCATGCGTCAGGAAAACACAGGTTAGAGACCTGGAGTTCTGCCCAGTATGAATAATGTAGTAGAATACTATGGTAGCATGAACTGTCAGAGAAATCACAGCTGTTGGTCTTCACTGTTTGTCTAGACAAAAATCAGGTCTTAGTATGTTCCTGGTGCCAACTAGAGGTTTCAGGACAGCTACTGAAATATGGATTTCATATGCTATATTAGTTCTGTGAGCATATGTTAAATAAACCTGTGCTTCCATTCCTGTCTCCCCCAATCTGTTCATTTATCCAGTTGAAACTTTTACTATCTTGGCATTTTATTCCTAGATCTGCTCCAGAAAACTGAAATTGCAATGTGAAACAACACTAAGTACTGTAGATATCAAGTTATTTTGACACCCCTAGCCCACCCCCCACCAAAAACAACAACAAAATACACCCAGAATCCTCTGTATCAGAAATACATGTCCATGAGCATTCATTTCATTTTTTGCTTGCTTAACCTTCCAATATTGTTGTCTGGGAAAAGGGCCCCTAGAGTTGAGTCAGCTTTCATGATTCTCTAACAAATCTTAAAGCCTAAATGTGTATAAGACTTATTTTTACTTTTCCTTTTCCCTCATGTATTGTTTTTGCCTCTTGAAGCAATTCCAGTAAAAGCATCCTCCAGTTTTCCATCTCCTCAAGCCTGGTACCACATGAAGCTCATCAGCATTGGCGCTCTTGAGGCCACAGGCCACTCTTGCATCTTAATTTTTGCTATCTAAATCAGTCAAGCCCAGCCACCTGCTAAAGAGCAGAAATTAAAGAATATGGGACTACTGTCTCACAAAGATCCTACAAGTAAAGGGTTGAAGTGTTTAGTGCCAGGCAAATTCCCATACTGCACTTTTCCTCCAGCACTCAAGACTACTTCAGTGGTTCATTTCTCATCCTAACAGAGAAGGAATTCATCCTGCAGCTCTTAACTACACTCGATTCTGAACTTTGGGATAAGGGGAAAAAAATTCTAAAGAAAAGTGGCTGAAATTCAGAAAGAGGCAAGGAGGGTAAGAAGATGTTCTCATTGCTATGCTACCACTTTTGTATCAATTACAGAAGGAACATCCCAAATAAAACCAAGTACAGCCAGCAAAGCCTTCACTTAGGGAATAAGTGTCAGCTATGCGTCATCACCAGATGAGACTGGCAATTCTTTGCTGACTCAACCCTGAGTCATTTCCCATTGTGTTTCAACCAGCCTTAACTTTATATCATATTCATCTGAATGAGGAGCTTCTGTCTTTTCAGATAATCCTCAGTTAGAGAAGGAAAATCACAGGAAGAAAGAGGGAGGTGAAAATACTATTGCTAAAATTTGTCTTGTAATAGAATAATATTAGCCTTCTGATGGGGTACATAGGCCATTTCCTTACTTTATGAAGGAGTTTGTGTCTTTTAAAAGCAATAAATAAATGGCCTGCTTGAAAGCATTCTCAAGTTAGTATTGCTTTTCTCCTGTTTGGTCTGCTAATTATGCTATTTTTCCATTAATTAAAAACTTAAAGTACTTCAAACTAGCTTTGAATCAGTTCTTTGAACTGCAGTAGTTTCTCAGAATTGCATCAATATCAAACTAGTCTCACTTTGGGGTGAATACACTCACAAAGGGCAGGAATTCTAGGTCTGACTGTAAATTCCATCCCTGGTAATACGCTTTTAGGAGTGACCAAGCCTCTGTCTCCAGTTTTCTGCTAAAAAAGATTGACCCGGGCATTTTGATTTCCACAAAGAGCATTGCTCATAGCACATAAAAATACAAGAATGTATCACTAGTTCGGTTTCCAACTACCAGACGGTATGGTTTGTTTCTAGGTTTCATTTTATGAGTATCTGAAGCAATAAAACTCAGAAGTAACTTATCAAAAGAAGCTACATAGGCAAAGTAAGTTAGTTTATCTGTGTTAATCCCAAATGAGAAAACCTGCCCCATCACATCACAAATGCTTAAACCAACTCCCCATGATAAATTTGCATCAGGCCCAATGTATTACATGTCATTACTGAGAGTCTGTCAGCAAAATCCAACAAACTGGTCTGCACTTTCTCATCTATTCTTAACCTTCTTGTTTATTTATTCTTACATGTACAAAGGTGTCTATGAATCTGAACTTGCTCTGTCAGCCAGGCATCTATCTACAGGATACACGCGTAGCTAACTTCAGAGTGAATTTTTAAACATTTCTTTTTAAGGCTGAGTAGAGAATGGATCAAACATTGAATATGTTGTAGTTTCCCGAGTTCTTCTTGTAGGATTTTTGACTCTGAAGAAATAGGATATTTATCAGTCCTTAGTTTTTCATCTATAGAAATATTAGATTTTCCTTGAGACAAGAGTTGTTTTGCTACTAGATATCAAGAAAAAAACAAACAAACAAACAAACAAACAACAACCCAGAGGGAGTTATTTTCTCTTTTCACAAATATTTATAACCATTCTTTTTAGCTGTCTTTTAAAGCAGCATATGGGATTCCTTTTTCATCTCAGAAATGGCGTAAAGACATAGCCAAATTTCTTCTGATTTAGTTGATATACTTCCTTCAGAACATATGGAGGTCACCAGAAAGCAAATTCTAGACTCCTGATGGCTTCTTGAAACTTTCAAATTCCATGTATGAGAAAATGGTCTGAACATTATTTCAGGGAATCTGCCAAAGGTATGTAAAGAAAATACTCTTCCCCAAGGCTCTAGCGGTCCATGGGGTTGTTTGCCAGAACTTGTTCTGGGGTAACAGTCAGATTATAAGAAGATGCACTAATAAGAAATTATTTTTCATCTCCTTAGAAATAGAGCATATATCTGAAAGTACACACACACATGCTGTGTCAGTTATGAAAGTTTAAATAGAACATTACATTGTTCATTTATTTTCAACTTTAATCTTAAATGATATGCATAGAAATTCATAACACAGTATAACTTTAAAACTACATATATTCTAAAGCAAATCAAAATAAAGTCTAAATTATGTCTATGATAAGATTATTTCAGCTTACTTCCCTTTAGGCTACTCAAGCTGCTTTGTTTATATAGATGTGATTTTTATTTTCAATGTATTTGAATTATTTGTTATGTGGTTCCCCATTAAATAAGTAGTATTGAGTTTGAGGGGAGGAGAGGCTCTATTCCTTTTTTTTTTTTTTTTTTTTATATTTGTATTTCAGCCTCCTGAGATTTCTGAGAGATTATTTAATGTGTTTTGTTTTGTTTTGTTTTTTCTCTAAGAAATACACAGAAATGCAGAATGTCATCTTAAAGGGAACAATTGATTGAACTAGTCAGCCACTGATGGTAAAAATGAGTCTAGCAACATGAAATTGGTAAATTTGAAAATTTCAAATAAAAGAAACAACTATTTCCTCATACCTTGGAACCTAGAATTAAAAGACTGAGACAATATAAGGTAAAATAAATGTCTCCAATTTTACTAAGTGCCAGTGTAAAAAGTCTGCTTTTGTCTGAAAACACTTTAGTGGAAGTTGAATGCAAGAAGAAAAGAGAAATCAAGGACTTTCTTAAGGTCTTCAAAAGGAAAAGCCATGAGTCTGCTTAAAGAAGGAAACCCAGAGGTAAGACTGAAAAGAGAAAGGGACACTTTGGAGTAACGTATCTAAAGTGGAATATGTTTCAGATATGTTCTTAAAGATTTTCAAGAAAAATGAGCAATACTGAAGCAGTGTGTATGATTTAAGTGATACTTCAGAATTGTGTAGCTCATGCAATCAGTTCAGAAATACAAAGATGCTGACTCGGGATTGGAGCTATGAAAGGGCAGGCAAATAATGCAACGAGATTACTATCTGTCTGTGCAAATTCAGATATTCACATTCTTTAACACTAGAATTTCTTTTTCCAACACCCCATGGTGGAAAATGAATATTAACGGTGGAATATAACGAAGGCAACCTGAGGTCCGGGGAGGTCAGGCTGAGGGGAACTCTACAGAGTTGCTGATATTTAGTTGTTCTAGGCTCCAACAAAAGGTACCACATTGTTCTTCAAAAGGTAAAAGAAAAACAGTGTACAAGCTCCACAGCTCTGCTCTATACCCATTACAGCAACTACATTAGCACAAACATTTCATATTAGTAGCATAATATGCAAGGATGCTTTTGCAATATTGATATTTTACGGTTCTTAGTATATGATCCCAAACATTCCCTGTGACAAAAAGTCAATCCAGTCAAAGCCCAGTGGTGAATCAAGTTGTGTTGCAGTCAACTCTCTCTTCAGAAAGGCTTAGCCATATTCATGAGTCCAGCCAGAGAATGACCCTCAAATCGAGCAGCAACCTTCCCCTTTCTCAACATAGCTGAAGTGTTTACCTAAATACCTGGAACTGCCATCCTCTCAATTATTCCAGTTTGGGATCGATGACCTTTACAGGATTTCTAATGCTAAAAGGGTTTGTGGGAACCTTCCTGAGCTTCCACATTCACTGATGCCTGTGGCAATGTTCTGCTGCTGAATTGCAGCTATGGAAAAGAGGAACTATAAAGTCCCAGCTATATAAGAAGGAGTGGCTTGGTGTGCTCCTTATACTCCCTATCAGCAGCCAGCCACTGTCTTGGTTCCCAGTCTCTAGTGGGGAAACCAATGATCCAGCTTGAGGACTGAATTCATTGAACCTTTGCCATTCAGTGGTGCTTTCAGAAGATAACGTATTTCTTGCTGGAGTGACTCTCATTGCTCAGGAGATGCACAAGAATCAAAAGAAAACTCCAGAAATTCCTAGGACTGGAACTAGGGAAAAATACTGAATCATACAAAATCACACTTTTGTAACGATTTGCTGGTAAAGTTCCTTATTTTCTGATTAAAAATTTTCCATAGCATTTGGGTGTAAAACACTCTGTAATAAGAGGATGTTAGATCATCACGAAGGTGCTGAATCATGTATTCACCACATATGCCCTTTCCCATTGAGCTGGCTCTGAACTAAACATTTGTGAGAGAATTTTTGTTTCAAGGAGTGTGAAAGAACATCAGAAAACAGTGAGATATATATATATATATATGCAAATATATATATATACAAATATATATATATTTTTTTTTATTGCCAGTGTGTGAACGAAACAGATCTCAACAGATCTCTTCTGTTCTGATAATATATTACCACCATTCAGTGGTCTGAAATAATAAGTGGCTATCACCCAAGAAAGAACTTAAGGTTTGTGAGATTTGAAGACACTATTGATAAGTCAAGATTCGTGTTCTCCTACATCTGGCTGACATATTTACTCCAAGAACTCTCTCCTCCTCCAGTATCTGTTACTATCCAAGGAAATAAGAAGACTTGAAAAAATAATGATGATGTTCTTGTTTGAAATGTCTTTATAACAAGGAGGCAGACTTTTTCTACTCTGGTTATTTATTTAAGATTAGTGGTGGTAGGCCCAGCATGCTGTGGCAAAAGGAACCAATAAAATATTACTCATTTGTACTTATTTGAGTTTTAAATGCTAAAGTTTCATAAAATTTGCACATCCACTCATAAAAATAAGTAATAAAATCCTAGAGATCCTGGTCTACTGAGCAAGTCCTATCAAAATAACTATTTTGTCTTATTTGCCCTTCTTAATTTTTTTGCAGAACTGAGTATCTTTATGAGTGGGGCACTGAAAGACTGATATTCTGGGTCCACGATGAATCTTGTAAGCTGTAACAAATTCTATAGAATCAGGATTGATTTTTTGTTGTTGTTTTTCCAAGACTGAAAAGATTTTAACAGGTGGACTGTCAGATACAATTGCTTCATGAGAAGGAGCAGCAATTAGGATGTCTCTAGTGCTGGTTAACTCCCTGATCTCTCCTGGAAGCAGAAGGAAAAGGAGTGGCCCTGGTGTGCTGTCGACAACCACCAAACCATCAGCCTGCATTCATACAAGTTCCTTCATCAGCTCCACAAGAACAATTTCATTATTCTGTGTGAGTTGAAAGGCTTAAAACCATGGCTAGAATAAATTTTTAACAGATGTTTGTGAATATTTGCCATGACAATTCGGGGATTTTGCACACTGTCTGGTATGAGAAATTCTGTGCATCTCTTTCCCCAAGTGAGAAATGAATATGCATTTGTTCACCTTTGGTTGCCTGGTGTTTCCAGCTTGGTGCAAAATGTAGTAAAAACATCCTGGTACCTGTCTCAGGACTAAAACACAGATCACGCAGAAAATAATAACTGCCTACTCAAATACTGCACCTGGGTATATAAAGATGGATCTCCTCGTAGTTGTTTCTTCTAGTCTGAATTCCAAGAAGGATACAACTTGGGAAAAAAGTGATCTGCAGAATCACAGAATACTGCCAACTTATCAAGGCTGATCAGAAATGTTACCCAAAAGGTGTAAAAAGTAACGGTCCCCTCCAAGCTATTTTGAAGGTGCAAGAAAGACATAAATAATGTAACTACAGGATCAGAGGCAGACTTCATGGTTCACAGCTTATTGAATAAACTTTGTAGGAAAAAAAGTCCAGCCACTATAAAACTTATTTCTGTATTCACTTTCACTATTGTTTCTCCCTGACTGGACCTCTAAGAAATTCTGTGTCAGTGGGGAAAATCAGATCTGCCCAGGCTTCAATCAGGAACTCCGCAGGCTGGACTGACATAAAGAACTAGATACTAAGAACTCACAGAGACAGCTGAGGCCAAGCAGGAGTTCAAGGACACTTTGATCTAGCAGGTATCTTTTTCAGGTCCCCACTATGAAGGCTTTACCTTCACTCTGCCTTTGGCTGAAGTAGAACCATACCTGAAGTTACATGCTTCAAACAGAAAATTTCTTTATAAAAGACCACATCTAAGTTTTTTTTAATAAAATGTTTATCTCCAAAAGCCACTACTCAGCTTTCATAAAGTTGAAACAATGGGGATAAATATACTTCCTTCTACCTGATCACAAATAACCTTTAAATGGGTTACTGGCCCAAAGAACTCTTATCTTGTTTCAGGAAGAACACTGAGGCTAACAACTGTCATGGGAGAAGGAGTGAATCCTGGTGTGGAGGGCCTCTCAAGAATCCAGAGATCAGACTGAATGGTTTCTTATGTGGATTTCTGGTGATCACCTGAAAACAACAGATCCCACTCTTCTCAAAGGTCTCATTGAGGTCAGAAAGTAAAAGGGACATTCTCTAAGCTACTAGGTGCTGGCATTACCCTCTGCTTTAATCCTCAAGATGCTGCATTCACTGAGTATGTTATTCAGAAACTCTAGAACACAGAACTCAGCTAACTTCAAGAAGTCTCTGAAAACCATACATGAAGTGCTCTTGGGTGTCCAAGAGAGAGAGAAGGAACACAGAAAACAGTGAGACAAGCAAACAAGAAAAGCTCTGCCAGAATCAAGCAATTACAAAATTCCGATGGGGGAGGGGGGAAGGGTGAAACACACACAAGAACACTTCAATAATACAAATAATAATAATACCTATGTTTTTACTTAAGAAATAACTAATGAAATTGAAGCAAACTTTTCTGATATACCTTCATTAACTGTGGATTACTCATAAGGTCAAGCATTTGCAAAGGAGGTTATTTTGAAACATTGAATTACTCCAGAAACTTTGCCTTATCTAAATTAGTTCTGCCCACACTCTCAGCCAATAAATTTCTCCACCTGTTTGCATATTGATTTTTTCCCATCTTTTATTTATTTCAGCCTCCTCAAGGGTGAAAATAAAAAGTCCATTAAGCAGCTAACAGGAAGTACGAGTTCTGAAAGGCTCTTTTTTTCTGTCAAATGTCTCTTTGGCTGGATCACCTTACAAATGTAAATTAAATGGCTTAAAATGTAGTGACTCAGTACAGAATTCTAATTTGACTTAGATAACACATTTTTCTCATTCAAAACACAATATACTGTTTTCCTGTTATAATACCCTGCTGATCTGAATCAGGACCCATTAGCTCTCAGCTCTCTTCTGGTATGCAGAAAAAGGATTGCCTGAAGGATCTTTATTCTACTTTTCTACTCCATCTTCCGCTCCCTGAAATAAATGAAGCAATGCAACAAACTTATCAGCCCTGTGGACCTCAGCAAGTAAGGGTGAGATAGTTAAAATAGTAATCAACATCAGTAGCTTGTGAAATTTTACAGATGGATAATTAAACAGTCTATGAACACTTCATTTCTTTACACTCGTGTCTCCAGTTTAAAATTTCCTTTGGATAGATTTACATTCCTGTGACACTAAATGGCCAGAATACTTCACCTTAAACACTGTTATGAAATAGTACCACTTCTTGATGCTTCTCAGATGTTAACAAATTATCTCTACTGATTTAACCTTGAGCATTTGATCTCATACAAAGGTGTGACTCTTCTGAGAGATCAACAGCTTTATATAATCAAATGAATACCTAGCTAATACTCAGTTGGTCATTTATTGGCCAATTTACAACACACTGTGATTGAGTTTAATTAGTTTTTTGTTTTTTGTTTTTTGTTTTTTTTCTAATGAAGCTGTTGACTTACAAAAGATTTCAGTACAAAAGAAGATTACGGTATTTACTGTTCCTTGGAGACCCAGCTCTCTGGAACCAGCTTTGAAGAGCGGTTGGCAGACCTGAATCCACCTTGAAAGGGACAAGAGAAGTGTTAAGTATGCATTAACAAGGCTCTAGCTAATCCCTCTGGTTCCTAAGAAAAAGCAAAACCTCTTAGCATAGCCATCTACACTATCCTACTGTGGTCCCACTTCTGAGTATGAGAATTTCCACAGAAGTTTCCAATGCTAGTATGATATGGTCCATAGCTGAGACACGAGTAATTTCAGCAGATAAGTATATAAAAGTCATCAGTTCCTGAAATACAAGACAAATAAATAAATAAATGCCAAAGCTTATCTGGGGATAGACACCTTTCTGAGATAATAAAACCTGCTAAATATACTCTTCAAAAAGAAACATTCCACTCCAAATCTCACATATTGGCTGGCCCACAGTACAAGCACCATTTCTGCCTGACATGTTCAACACCAGTGGTTTGTCCAGAATAAGAAAATTACTCATCTTTGAGAATTTCCTCCTACCTCAAGTGGAAGATGGAGGTGGGACATACTCAAAGAAGTAGGTTAGTAGAATAGAACAGAATAGAATATTTCAGTTGGAAGGGACCTACAATGATTACTCTGTCCAACTACTGAACACTTCAGGGCTGACCAAAAGTCAAAGTATGTTATTAAGAGTATTGTCCAAATGTCTCTTCAGCACTGACAGGCTTGAGGCATCAACCACCTCTCTAGGAAGCCTGTTCCAGTGTCTGATCAACCTCTTGGTAAAGAAATGCTTCCTCATGTCCAGTGTAAACCTCCCGTGGTGCAGCTTTGAACCGTTCCCATGCATCCTATCACTGGACCCCAGGGAGAAGAGCTCAGCACCTCCCTCTCCACGTTCCCTCCTCAGTAAGCTGCAGATAGCAATGTGGTTGCCCCTCCAAACCAGACAAGCCCAAAGTTCTCAGCTGTGCCTCACAGGACATGCCTTCTAGCCCCGTTACCAGCTTTGTTGCCCTCCTCTGGACACATTCAAGCACCTTCAACATCATTCCTAAATTGCAAGGCCCAGAACTGCACACAGGACTTGAGGTGAGGTCGCACCAATGTTATATCCAGCAGGACAATCCCTTCTTTTAGCCAGCTAGCTATATGGAGAGCATAGAGACCTGTATCCAGTGTAATCCATTACTAACCTTCTCAGCTTCTAAGACAAATCATATGGTTTAAGTTTCTTATATTCAGTAAACATTTTCAACAAGTGTAGTTTTATGATTTTGCAAATAGCTGTTACTGCATTTACTATACATATTCTAAGAGACACATATGGAAAAAATTTGCAGTTCCCTTCTACTACCCTGTGTAGAGAACTGGAAAAACTTTACAGCCTGCAGGTGTCTTGTGGAAGCACAGAAAGTTTCCTAAAAGTGACTTTACATTGTATCACAAATTGCCAGGCTACGGCTAACAAGTGTAACTACAGCTTTAATTCATTGACCTGGTAAGGCTCATTCGTTGTCACAGAGCTCTGAAGTGCTGCTTCAAGGTGTTTGGCGGGTAGAGATTTCATTTTAGACAGGACAGGGTCAAGGATCAAGAAACTTAGGTCAAAGCATTTAAAACACTGCATAATAAAGTCAGAACAATAATATTTTATGCTTGCACTGAATATAACCAACAACTACATTAGCAAAAAAGTCCTGCAAATATCTTGCTAAGCTGAGTTCCCTGTTGTATAAGGCAATTGTATCATACATGCCTTTTAGGCTGACTGAACTCTCCAGCAGCAATCTTATTGGTTTTGTTCCCACTGCTCCAGTAGAAAACAGCATCCTTCTGCTCTGACGGTTGAGATTTCACTGTGCTTTGAGACAATAGCTTTTACTTCAAACTGGGGCAAGCTACAGACACACACCCTGCCCCCTGAGATACTCCAGCTGACATCCTGCAGCTCACTTGCACATCTGAGCTCAATGCTCTCCTCCTTCAGAGCTTGTTCGAACACAGGACCAAGTTATTGCAGTAATTCCCTGCCTTCTGTCTTGTGAATTGCTCCAGGTTTGCTTCTACCCTGAACGTTTCTCCACCTCATCAGCTGTCCCATTTTGTTCTCAGATTCAATAACCTCTCTCTTGCTGAAAACAGGCATTTTAATTTGGGGCCATGAGTAGCACATGCAGCCCCCACTTGTTTTCCAGGTAGACCACTCACAAGCTTTTTGCTGTTCTTTAGCCACTTTGGTGATCAAGTTCAATATGATGAAGTAATTACCACCTTATCCTGTGTTTCTGTGCTGCAGCTTATTTCCTGGTCTGGTTCTTCTGTATTACTTGAAGTCACAACTCCTGATTTCTATTTCAGTGATTTCAAAACCCTTTTCAACACATAGCCCTTTGCCTTGAAGGCTTTTTATGTTGTTCCTAAAATAAACTCCAGATGGCTTTTCTACCTGTAACTTGAGGACACTGCTAGTATTTAAATGCTTTAGAGTAGCTGACATTTTTTCAAAGCCTTTTTGAACTGAAGAGCCTTAATTAAAAAAAAAAAAAAAGTCTCTTCCCTAGGTCTTTTAATCATTCCTCTGTTCCCCAACAGTGATGCCCCACAGCCCCAGCTACTTAGTCCTATAACAACAGAGAAGTTCCAAAGAGTCCTCAAACATCCTTCTTAATGCTCTTACCTTGTTGTTCTTTATCCATGACTAAGGGAGGCATTTGGTTGTTTCCAGGTGTGCCCACCACACAGCCCATGGTGTTTCAGATGCACCCAATTCTCCAGTCAGCTTCTGGAAGGTTCCTCTGCCATTTCCACTCCACCATCCCAGCTCATCTCCCCTTCTTGCTAACCTGTTTTCTCCTCAGTTCTTCCTCTTCTCACCCAGCTCTTGCAATGGCCTCTAAAATATTTTCTTCTAGCCCTAAAATATATTTCACCTGCCTCTGAGATTCCAGCTCACTGCTTAAACAAATACTGCTAAGGAAACAATCTGTGATTTTTCAAGCTTTTGGTAACTTTTCCGTGCTCACATGAAACTTAAAAGAAAAGCTGGAATGGTAAATATTTTTTTTCTCGAAAGTCTGCACAGACTACAGACAAAAAAGTTTGTCTGTGTCTATTACTACTGTATTTAGAGATGAACAGTAGATACGTTAAAACAACAACAACAAAATCACAAACTTTACCTTTTGCAGACTTCTGGATACTTACGTTGTGTAGACTGTTCCTTCCTTTGAGGGTCAGAGACAAAACTAAAAAAAGAAAAACAGAGAAGAAGTCAGCTTTCCCAAATCAGTGTTTTGTCATAAATTCTCCCACTTTTTCAAGCCTGTTTCCCCTCAGCTGATACAGGTGACTTGCTGACACCCCTCTTTCTTCTTCTGCCTGGAAATTGCTAGTTGATACAATCTCAAAGGAAAGAAGTTGGAGTAAGAACCCCTTTTGCATGGGTGCAGACTGTTTTATGCACCAAAGCAAACTGAGCCATTATGTTTTCACAATTCCAGATTTTGTTGCTAGTCATGTTATTTACAGAAATGTGCAGAATAGTGGAAAAGCAACAACAGCCTTTTGGAACAAAGGTTTCAAAGAAATATTCCAAATGTAACAGATGTGTTACTTCAACAGTTCCTAGGCCAGATTAAAAATTTTTCATCTAAATTATTTTCAGAGACAAACTCAATTTTGACTGAACTTGAGAGGCAGAAACATTTGCTATCCGTTCAAAATTAGTGTTTCTATCAGTTCAATGAGTGTTTTAATTATTTGGTAAAAATGTGGGAGGACTTCCTGGTTTATTCAAGAAAATAATAATGTCTACAGGGATTAAAAAAAAATAGTCATTTTCCTATCTAACAACTGGAAAAACTTGTGAAAGTTTAGATATATTTCATCTTCATTTTGTATATATCCAAGTAATGTGACCAAAATTTTGTTATATGGTAGATAATCTGTTTTGGTCCTAGGATGGTTTCCCAAAAGTTGTTTTAATATAAAAATTGAATAAGTTTGGTATATCAACTGATTTTGGTTTTTTTTAAAAAAAAGATGATGCAATTATTACTAAGACTCTATACCCTATTAAAAAAAAAAAAAAGCAGCATGTATTTATTAGTGATTATTAGTATATAACAACATTTTACCATATTAGCACTTTTCAGAGTTTCAAACAAGTGTACATGTAATTGTTTTTTTCCTCGTGTGTTAGAAGTAGCCAAGACTTCCCTCAGCCTTTTCCAGCTCTTATTTTAGTGCATTCTGCAGCTTCTCAACCAACAGAAACACAGTTCAGCTCTGACAGTGAGTATGAGTCCACGCTGCAGGAAGGATTCTGTGCCAGAGCTGCTTCAGCCACCATGCAACACTTTCTTCCCTGTAGACCTCACATCTGAGAGGGCAATCTGGGTAGATAAACTCCTTACCATGGCCCTGGCAAAACATAGAAATGCATGATGATGATGGATTCTCTACTGCAACACAAATTAATTCCATACAGTCATAGCTGTTTTGTTACTTGTCAAATATTTGGTATAGTAAACTGTTTTCATCTAACACTTCCCCAGAAAAGAAAGACCTGTTTTAATTCCCTCCAAGTTCTACATATGAAGCAGAGATGTTTGATTTATATCACAAAATGTCCTGCAAGTGACAAGAAAAAAGAGTGAAGCAGCTTTTTGGCATATGGTTACAATAGTGTGAAAGCTAACCACAGGCTGCTTTCTACTATCAAGAGAAGGAAACAAGTTAATTCAGATTCTTTGGTGATGAAGACAATTCCATTTGGGATCTATGGATTACCTGCTTACATGAGAGTGTTTATTTCATAAACTGGCTTGCTGCTTTGTGGCCAATTACCTGGGGTTTATGTTAGTGATGTTTTATAAGTACTGCAGAAGGAAAATATTTTAGAATTGAACTTTATACATCTCCTTGAGGAAACATTCTTATTTAGAAAGATATCTTAGCCTTTTCTACAGGGATTAGTTATAAAACCAAAATATTTTATGTAGCTACTTAGGTTGGGATCGATACAACTTATTTTTGTAGCCATTGTGTTCATGCAATAGTGACTGCTCAATTTGACTCTCTCTCTGCAATCCCAAAAACTTAATTCAGAAACCTCCAGCTTGCTGTAAACTGTAATGCTACAAGATAGGGATTTAAGTGAACATAATCTGGTGAACATAACCCAACATACAGAAAACTATACTCTAAATACCAGATTTGTTTGATTTAAAGTCAAATTATCAACTAAAAACCCCACAAACAAAATATTACAATACCTTATTTCTTTTAAATGCTTTATTTAGCTAAAGACCATTTCTCGAACTGCTTTACAGCATATTGGCCTCATCATTTGTAACTATTAAAAAGCCAAAACAAAACAAAACCAGGAAAAAAAATGAATGATACAAATAAAACAAACTGTGAGAAAATGAAAAAACAAAACAAAAAAACCCTGCTCCAGTGGAACTATTTGCTTAACACCACACAGAAGTATGTGTCCATTCATTTCTGCTCCATCCTTCTCCAATAACTACACCTGTGTCCTAGTCCCACAGATGTCAAAGGGAAAAACAGCAACTAGAAACCAGCACCCCACTGTAACCGAAGAAAATTATTTTAAAAAATCTCCTTTATAATGGAAACTCTTAGGTTACCTTACCTATAGGTCTCACCACATACCTCAATATAGCTTTGCTTAAAGAGAAGTGAACAGTTGGAAAAATTAATTTATTGCACCAGTGATGAAGTAGATGTCACAGCCACAGCATCAGCAAAACCAACTGAAAAACTCCCACAGCATCACAACTTTCCTGTAAATGAGTGTGCTAATAAAGGATGCTGAGAGAAGAAAATAACAGGAAATAGAATACTCAAGGCAGAAACATTTGTAAATATTCACTAATATTTTTGAAAAGTTTCCAGAAGCTGCCAGTAGCTGTTGAAGCAGGGCAAACCTATTTGCATGTTTCCAATGGAGAGACAGTCATGTTCATGGCAGATGTTTGTCAGTTACACCTTACATGCCCCAAAACAGACACGTTGCCCAATTAAACAAAAATGATCTCAGGGCATCTCTTGTGTCACATTTGGCTAAATAACAGCAGCTGTGTTGGAACAAAGGTAGGCAAGTTCCCTTGTTATGTAAACAGCATCAATCTCCCCTGAAATATTAAGATGGAAAATTTATTAAATTAATTGTGGTTTGGTTTCCTCTCTTTTCTCCTGGAAAAGATATTAATTCATTTATCAAGCAAGAATTGCTTGCGGGTTAGGTTGGGATTTTTTCCCCCTTCTTGATTCAGCCTAATGCAAAATGTAAGAGATTGGATTTTTAAAGTAAAATGTCTGCTCCAGTTGCCTACAAAGGTGACCAAGGAAAGAAAAAAAACCAACAAATATATAAAGTTAAAACTGGGACAGAGAGGGCAGGCAGGCAGCTTAAAAGTGAGCTTATTACACTTCCTAAAAAGTACAGAAAACAAATACTGTTACTATTAAAAATTTAAAATGAAAAGCAAGTGATAGAATTGCAAGTCATAGTCCAATATTTACAAGTAGGGCCTTTTGAGTATCACACACACCAAATCTCAACTGCAGCATGGGGTACAAGAGATCTACAGCAGGGAATGCCAGTGCAAGCAAGGGATGCTCCATGTGCCATGGGTTTCTCTGTTTACTGAATAATTCATTACAGGTCAGCTACAACAGTCACAAGTTTTATCACAAAATATGAAGTCATAGCAGTACTGGCTGCCTAGACTAAAAAACAACATCTTAACCTTTGACAGCTTAAAGACAAGAAATAATTCAGAGCATCTGTTCTTCCTCCTCTCTTGAGCTTGTATATAAAAAATATCTAGGACTGGAGAAGGGGCAGGGGCTTATATTTTTTCCATATCCCAACTACCTATTACAACTTATTTAGCTCACTGTTCTTTCTATTCCATTT
This sequence comes from Nesoenas mayeri, assembly GCF_963082525.1. Taxonomy (NCBI): domain Eukaryota; kingdom Metazoa; phylum Chordata; class Aves; order Columbiformes; family Columbidae; genus Nesoenas; species Nesoenas mayeri. Next base: position 9,722,780 of record NC_137551.1, on the reverse strand, counting down.
AGGAGAGGAATGGGAAAGCTGTCTTCCTGTAATTTGTTTAATTTTTGATGGGCCCCCTCTTCACTATAAAGTGGCTGTAAGATGAGTAATACCTTCAAATATTCTGAAGATTTAGTTTGGAGAAAAGTGGAAAAAATCAAATTCTCAAACTAGAAGACTGATAGCACAGGAGGGGGTCAGACGGCTGGTCATGGAGAGTTCAGAGAGCGCCTCAAGGATTGCTTTAATTGACAGATGTATTCAGTTATAAAACTGTGCTTTTACCAACAGTGCTGTCTTTTTTTTTTTCAGTAAACAGCTGCTTAAACAGAAGCAGAAGACATCAGATGAACTTGTACTTCTTAGTTAAATGTTTACAGTCAATTTGCGGTGTTTAAAAGTTTAGGAATTCAAAGGCAAAACATAAAACTAATGGTCAAGGTTAGGTCAGAGAATTGAAATCATAATGTACAATCGAAACCAAATTTACAACCTTTACTGCCTGTGAGCTGCTTCAGGCTGTGGCCAGAAACAAGAAACCAGAGTGTCCTCTAACAGAATAATGTGAGTCAAGGCTTTCAAAAAACTCCAGAAAATGCCTCCTTCACTCCTCAAGCTTGCTATCAGCTGCTTCCTTCTTCCCACACTCACCCACAAATCTTAGTACAAAGAAGAGAACAGAAATTTGAGGTTGTATTTTGCCTTTAGCTGGAATGAGAAAAACACTTTATAGCAAAAACCTCTTAATTCTGAATCATTATAATTTGTAATTAGTATGGCCACATACTAATGTATCCCTAAACATCCAAATGAAAGAGGAATGATCTAAAAAGACTGGAAGGCAGATGCCACCAGCCTGGCAGGTCAATGAAATCAGCTGGTAATTAAAGTTTCCTAAAGAATTCATTCGTTCTCATTTCTTTTCAGTAACTTGGAAAGAAAACACAGAGGGGGTCCTTCCTTTAAATGCACTGATATTCGTCAAATCCATTTGTAAATATTAGTTCAGTGAAAACAATACATAAGATATAAAATGTAATTAAGTTCTGTATAGATTTCACTTTCACGGAAGACTAAGAACAGCAAGGCAGAAATGATGTTATTCTGTTTCTAGAGCTCATTGGAACCACTAATGATTTCAGAAGTCCATGACTCATCAGCTGCAATTAAAACAATAGCAATGGCAGTGACCCCTACCAGAATAAATAAATAAATAGATAGATAGATAGATAGATAAATAAATTTTATATATATATATATATATATATATATAGGCAGCAAGTAAAACAGAGATGAAGTTGGACTATATAGATATTACTGAACTGGCATGCCAAAGAGAGTAATTCTTCTGCTACTGTATTTCTGTGTACCTCCTAAGAGGCAAGCAACCCTGGCTGGCCAGAAAACAGCAAATCCGTTTCACTGCACATCTTTGACTTCAAGAATTTGACTTCCACTTTGGAAAAAGACATCTCTGCAGACTCTTACTGAGGCAAAGTAAACCTGACCCAGAAGCAGAGACCCTGGCCAGCTGATAAACCGTGAGCTGCACAGAGCCAGCCTTTGGCTACTGCAAACCTCAGGTTAATTAGTTTCATTTATTTACTTAAAAGGGGCAAGGACATTCCAGCTTCAATGTAACAGCTTCCACAGGAAAAAACAGTTTCATACAATTGTCTTTACGGCACCCCGATGTGCTGCTACTTTGATTAGGTCAAGAGATGAGCAAAATTTTCAATGTTAAAGAAAGGAACAAGCACTTGCCTCTGAATTAAAATCAAAATAAACAAACAAACAAACAAATAAACAAAACACCAACTCACACAGACAAAGAGAAAAACATACACATACAAAAAAAAGAAATCAAAACAAACAAAAAACCCACACACCAAGAAAACGAACACCTGTATTTCAGCATCTCAACAAAACCTTCTTTCTACTTTCTCCTTCAAAATCTTTGCTTTGAACATCATCATATTGTGCAGCTTCCTTTTTCTCTCTTCACCTGCTGGCTAGTCACGGCACAGCTTTTGGTACTGTTAAACACTATCTTTTTCATAGGTTGGACGGGTTATCTGCACTTACATCATTCTCCATTCCTTCTCCAGTCTCATATTTGTAGCTTCTTTTCTGAGACCTGATAGCATCATTGCTGTCCTCCCCAATGGGATTCTTGGGCATTTTCTCTTTCCAGCTGGGCCTCCAATTAGAGCAATTGCTCTTTTTAATACACCAGTCACAGAAACAGCCAGAGCAGCCATACCAAATGGCTACATCCAATTTAAGGTAATACTTATTAAAAGATAAACAAGCAAACAAGCAAAAACCAGCTTTGTACACAAAGGAGCTTGGAAAAATGCCTTCTAAAAGTCACTGCCCCCTTGTATCTGGCTGCTGAGCTGATCATCTAATAATCATCTCAGTAATTCCAATGGAAACGAGCCGTGTTCACAAAACCGTACTGTTTTGGCAACCTTGACTTATCCAATCAATGTAAGTGAGCTGGCAGAACTTGTTCTTCTTTGGGATACAACATTGGGCAGCACATAGTCCATAGAGGACCTGTGATACAAAAATCATGCTCTCCGATTCCTTCCTTAGATCTTCAGCAGCCTGAGTGAAGCCCAGCTGAGCCTACTGCCATGCAACGGCTTGCAGGTAAACCTGACTTGATTTAAACATTGTCTTCATTCCACATCTCTCCTCTCTTTTTTTTTTTTTTGACATGTTTTTGGAAGTCCCCGAGTGCACTGACTTCCACTGGAAATGAAGCTAATAGGCATGCTTAAAGAAAAAATAAGAAAGAATTTCTGAAGTTTAATTATTTAGTTGTTTTTCTTATATGTTAAGTTTGATACTTATATTTCTAGTTTGGCCTGCGCAATCTTTACTACTTGTGCTAACCAATGAAAGAAAAGAGCCTAAGCTTGTTTTGAGGATTCTAGGCTGGAAACTATGAAAAACAATGAACTCCAACAGTCATACAATATGGACATCTGACATGAAAAATCATGAGAGATGAAACATTTTCTGAGCACGAAACTAGAAAATAAATCATGAATAACACAAAGACTTCACAAAAATAAATTCTAGGAAAGAAACAATGTATTTCTCCCTGTTGTTGTTTCTTATGGTTTGAACCATTGTCTGAATGTTGATCTCAAAACATCTCAGACACTGTTAACACTGCAGAGAAAGCTGCTCAGGAAAAAAAAGTCTGATTGCTAAATCCTGAAATGTTTCTTTCCTAACACCTTTCTAAATAAACTAATAGCTGGATGTCTAAATATCTACTTAAAAAAAGATTATTCTTAATTCCCTTATTCTCCAGTAGTTTCAAAATCTCAAACTAGACTAGCAGATTTGAAAGCTTTTCCTTAGAGACAATATTTTTCATTTAGGTCAAACTTTCTGTAAACAGGAAAAAAACCAAAACAAAACAAAACGCCAATCAGTCAAATATTCCCAAGGTCTGCTATGGTCTTCTCCTGGTCTGTTTTTTATGGCACACATGCAGATACTGTAGTGATGGGTGGCAAACAAAAGCCTAAAATAGATAGTCCCACAATTCCTCCATACCTCAAGGCACTTATGAAAAGCAGCAACTGACACCCACCTCCATAAAGTCTTTTTTTTTCCCAAATGAGACCTTCAGTCTATCAGCAGGAAGAGAATCTCATGGAGCAAAGGAAAAGAGAAAAATCTTAGAGTTAAATTTTGTCTTTATAAACCCAGATCTCCATTTGAGAGACACATTCCAGTTCCCAACCAGATGGCTGATGCTCTGGTGAGGTCTAAGAGGGTAACAGAGGGAAGGAAAAAGGGAGTTAAACAAGAATCATCTATCCTCTGCCAGATGCTATGCCAAGTCATATAAATTAAGCCAGAATTTGGCACTCTGCTATTTAAGCTTAAAACTCTCTCTGCTTGGTGCTTAATGACACATCCTGGATATAGAGCATACAAAGGCATGAAAATGTTCCGTTAGATTATAACGGTTACAAGGGGGAAGCAAGCAAGCTTGTGGCACACACGTGGAGCAGAAAGCTACTGATACTTGACTGGGTTTTGAAAAAAAAAAAAAAATAAAGAAAAAACAAAGCAGAAAACCAGAGCTTATTTGAAGCTGGCCATTTTGTTAGCTTTTGCCCTCAGTGTGGCTGCATTTCCTAACCAGGAATTAAAACAGAATTTTAAGATAATATTTACACACTTAGAGAAAGACTCCATAGTTTTTTGTATAATGAAAAAGAGGTTGTTTTCAGATCAAATTAGATAAAATTATCCTATGAATGAATGGACATTCCAAATACACAATAAAAACAAAAGATTTCTAACTAGAAATAAATTAAGTTTCTTGACTTTGGATTAAGAAACCCTTTTTTTTTTTTTTTTTTTTTTTTTACTTTGAGCTTTTAACAAGAAGTCAGACTCCAGCTTTAAGAAGGAGTAAACTTGAGAAGCAAACGTAGTCAAGACTTCATTCCAATTATACTACCTAAAAATGTTCTCATTTATTTGAGTCGGCTTCAGATCAGAGTCTTATATTGGAAAATACAGTGCTATACACTGTTAAGAAGAGAAAAGCTGTGCTCAAGTATGTAAGGACGTGTGGGATGGGTGAAATTCCCTGGCTTCTCCCTCTTCAGCAAGGTGTGGGCTGTGGAGCTCCCTCCAGCAGCAGGACAGGAAGGGTTCTGGGCAGCCCCTTCCCATCTGACAGCCAGCATGCACACCAGTGTCTGACCCTCACCCAGAGGGATCAGATTTACTACACAAATGCATTGCAACTCTTTTCAGCTGCCGCAGTACAAGGCATGACTCAGGTACTCATCACATGGCTGTTACTCTCCTGACCTGGGAGTTTCTGAGGAAGTTCATGTCCCTTGGCCCAGAGGACTATCACTCCCTACCATAGTTTGTGTGTTTCTAACATGGCATGAAAATCCTCTGTTTTGCTGCGACCCTAGGGCAGGATCCACGTGCAATTCACCTGACATGCCCAGGGCACGACCAGGCTCTCCTTAGTCAGGTCCTGCCTATCTGTATTGACCAAAGATTCTTCCTAGATCCTAATTCACCTCATTTCACAACTAATACTGAAGCAGGTCAAATGAGTTGTCTCTGAAGGGAAATTTAGGCTACCTGCACAGAAGTAAATGTCCAGTTTTCTAACACTAGGTAAGGTGATTCCCAGCCCAGTCTCTAGTTTAACATCAGTTCCCTCATTGTGTTTATGGCAATTATGCTGTACAACACAAGTACTAGCATATATATTTTTGCTGCAGATGCCTCCTCATTCCCTTCTCCCCCTCTTTTTGATAGAAGCTGCAGTGGTCTCTGAGCATACAAATGACCTGCAGTTCATTGGACACATCTTTACAAAACCAGCATTCAAAATTCATCACAGTTTGCCCTGCCCTAGCAGCACTTCCAATTCAAACCAAAGCTGCTGTGTTAAAAACATGTATCAGCTCAGCACTGTATTAAAGAGTGGAAAAAAAAATCCTTTTCATACACCAGGTAGAAAGCAAGTAAAGGAAAGGAACAGTAGAGGCAAGCACAGCACTGGCATATTAAAACTCATACGAAAGAGCAGAGCCAGATGCACTTGCTGTTAAGGAACTGTTGGTATAGGATCCTTTTGGTTTTCCCAAGGAAAACACATAAAAACTGATAAGGAATATCGGCTTTTCTATTTGACTGCAAAGCAGACAAAAATATATCCTGAATACAAGCCAGCTGCCTGGCATGATTGGACAGCCGGGTAAATTCTTTAGGTCTACACAGCTTGTACTTGAAACATGATATTTAAATTGAGGAAAAATTTATATCAGTAAGGCAAAGTTTGTATACCACTAACATTTTCAGGGCTCATTTCACTTTTGTGCTCTGGTTAATGTTACTGTGACATTGGTATTAGCCAGAAAGGAAATACATGAGGCAGAGCTGGGGCCCTGCTGATGCTCCTCCATGCATTTTGGCAGGGAAAGGATGCTGCCAGCCAAGCTCCAGCATCACTGGCTGTGGATCAGCAGTGAGGCATAGCACTGAACAGGCTTATCCTGAAAGCTCAGAGCCAGCAAAATAATTAAACGTAGTTCTTGTTTAAAGCATGGGAGAAACTTTGCAGAGCTGTACCTCCTCAGCTGCACTGAGCAGAGCTCTGCACCACAGGACCAGCCTGCCCATGCTGGGTAACCACAGGGTGCACATCTAATTCCCATTGATGCCCAGGGGAGGGTGTGTCTGCAGAAATACCTCCTCTGGTTTAGAAGATATAAGACCCAATATAAAATTAATGATGATATGAGACTTTGGCTAATGATCACACTTTTTCCTCTACAGTGCTGACAGATCGTCACCCAGTGTTACAAAGGCTAGGCATCATGTACTTTGTGTCACGAGCTTGGCACCTCAGATCCTCTTTTCAATTAATATGCTGAGTTTTATAGCATTTTCTGTAGTTGAAAATCTCACAAACATTGCCTCATTAAAATGCACAGCTCCCATTTCAGGTTAATAGTAATTATTATTCTCATTTTAGAGCCCAAGAACATCAGATCCAAAGAGGTTAATTAGACAGAGCACATAGAAAGTGCCAAAGGCAAGACCCCAACATAGATGTTTCTCACTCAATCCCCGTGCTCACGCTGACAGGTAACAGTATAGGAGAGCCTGAACACACGTGCTGCTCTGCACAGGGCCTCTGGTTTCAACTCACAACACCCCACATGAAACGTACATTTATATACATTAGTCCTCCCATTGAACTCAGCAGTGTTTCAAGTTTGGGCATAAAAGCACCCTTTGAGACATAAGTACATGTGGCATTTTCACTGACTTGAAGTGCCAAAATTACCCAATACATTTCCTATTTGGAAAATGAGGTAAAGTTTTACATTCCCATAAGGGCCCCCCTCCCCAACACCACCACTCCCTCCAATGTCTCTGTAGTTAATTCATCCTGAGAGCTTGGTTAGTATCACAGTTAAAAGATTTCCTTTGGAAACCTATGACATACTTAGGACAGTTTAAATTCTACCCACTCAACTATAGTCTTGATGGTGCACATAACCCTACATTCATTTTATACGCACACTTATTCCTACTGTCAGCAATTCTGATCGGTGCAAAAAAAAAAGACCCACAATGCAACAAGCAGTAAAAAGACTTACTCAATACTTTTTAAATTTATTATTTGTTTATATAATCAACACTATTTCAGTAGCTTTTGTCCAAAATTGTTTCATGCAACTTAAAATAATTTTGAGAATTTAATTATTTTGTTATTATGAATTCATAAAGTTGTGACTACCTGCAAGTTTTTAACAAAGTAGTTGCCTGACCAAAAACATCTATTTGTTACAAGTACAACATTTTAAAATGTTGACTTTTATTTTAAAAGCCAAATGAAGTAATTTAATATATTTTTGAATGAAGCATTGCATTTCCTCCAGAGTGTTTTTTTTTCAATAGAAATGTATCTATTATACCAAGAAAAGTTGAAAAAATTGCAATTTAACAAAAAAAATTGTTTAGATGATGTAAGACATTTTCATTCCATTGTTTTACATTTGGACATTTCAAGAGAACAGCTAAAGGAGATGTACCCACAGAAATCAGCATATGAAGTTTAAATGAAAAACAGGCTTGAGAATAAGTGGGCAGGCTATATGAGTGAGAATTATTCCTCAGGGTGGATAAAATGACTTAATGAAAGCCAGAAAAAGGCCAAGGCTGAATTAGAAGTTAAATTCCTAGTCCTTCCCATCGTATCTTTTTAGTTTTGAGAAAATATGCATAACTTCCCTGATGGGTAGTAAAACCTTTCCAGGATCTTTATTGCTCTGGCTGATGACTGATGAAATCTGGCTGAAATTCCTTGCTCAGTATATCCTCTGCTTTTTTTTTTTTTTTCCCCTGTTCTGAGACAACTAACTTCTCATGCTCCATATATCAAATGGAGATACCTTGCACAGGCTTGAGGTTATTAAGTCAGATGCCTAATTACTATGTGCCACAATAAATAACTGAGTGGACCTGGCCTCAAGGCACCAGTTCTGCTATTAGTATGAAGCTAAGGGATAAGAAAGGCAAAATAAAATGTAAGCTGAGTTCAGGTTCAATTCCCAGGCTGAAATTTGATGGAATACGATGTTTACTCAAGCAGCTGGAATAGCAAACACACTCATAAAAGGTGGTATTGCCATTTATCGTAGCCATCATTTCACAGTAGCACAGTCTCAAACATGGACTAATGTTTAAGTCTTTCAAATCCCAGTTTTCATAGATGACATAAGAGGTGTGTGCTGCCTTGAACACCTGACACATTTGCTTAAAAGGATTAACCAAGAAATACATTCAGTGGAAGCTAGACTCAATCCCTCACCTGTTTATCTGCTAAACTTGTCTTCTTTTTAAATGAGCTTCCTTTTTCATGCTTTTGAGCAAAAACATAGTGAGAAAAGGTTTTCCTTTCTGCAAAGGCTTTAAGAGAATCTGCTATGCAAGTGTTAACCACTGCCTTTGGTGCATTTATGGTAACAGGTCTCACTTCTGAAATGAACATTAAGCAAGGGCTGCAGTGTTACACTCATTATCCATTCATGAGTTCAGATAACTGATTGAATAATGCTAGTTTCCCTTTCTATAAAGTAGATAAAAGCCACAAGAGCCGTTGCTACAGACATGGTCTCAGACACTCTTTCTACTCAGGCTTTTGCCTGGCACAGCAGCCAGCCGAGCATGCCCTGGGCAGCCAGCTGAGCTGGGCTGAAAGGAGGGAGGAGTGCAGGAAGGTTAGAGAGAAGCAAAGAAGGGAAACAAAGGGAAGCGGCTCCAGCTCCCTGCCGTGCTGTCTGGCAGAGCTGCCTCCCCAGGTGAAGCAGAGCCGAGGGTCTTCCCCTGCCCACCGCTGCTCTGCCCCTGCTCCTGGCTAAAGGCTCCAGGGAGGTCCTGGAGAGGAGCCCGGCTTGGAAATGTGCTTTACCTTATCAGCTCTTGACAGCCACCTCCTTCAAGAAAACTAGGAGTGTCTCTAACGCCTACAAGTGAACCATCTTAATTTACTTTCCACATGATTACACACACTTTTGACTACAAACACAAATTAAATTACAAATAAATAAATAAAAAACCCGACCCAAAGTTGACAAACCCCTTTGCTTCTCCTATTTGCTCGTTTATTTTTCTCTGGCATCTTGCTCTGTTGCCTTTAAGCAGTTTGTCCATGGTGGTTTTAAATGTTACAAGTGAAAACAGGTTTGAAAAACAAGAGAGCTATAAAATTGTAAAGCTGAAGCAAAATTGGCATACCAATAAATGCCTTGATAGCAACTTCAATACAACTGTACTGATGTGGCTTGTTATCAGTGTTTCTCTCTCTTCTACTCCCACTTTTTGAAAAGCCTTGGGCCTGACAGAGAGGATGAATGGGGATTGGCCTCCAGTGTCACAAAAGAGACAGTTAAAAGCACAAACACTATGCAAGGAGGTAACAATCGCTCATGATGAAGACACCCAGCCGGGTACTTTGGACTCTGACTTCGTCTAATCCTCTTAAAACAGTGTAAATATCACCCGTCAAATGAATGCTAAACACTGTGCTCCCGAGGGATTATCCCCACTGACTCCTTTCCTTTTTTTGTTGGATCAGAGAAATGGCATCAGAAAAGAAAAAGCAAAACTGTCTCATCACTCCATGATGAACATAGAAGGGAAAGGTTATGTCCACAGTTCCAAAAGCTGTAGTTTTGTTACAGCAGCAGAGAAATCTCCATAAATATCTTAATTGCACAGACATTTGAACCTGCAACTCCGCCAGCACAGATCCCAGTTTTGCTGCTCTTAGCCAAGACAGGAGAGGAGCTATTCTTCCAATCTGCAGTTCATCCCGGGGCTGAGAGTTTCACCATGACCCTGCTTTGTGCAGCTACTGGTGGTAGGGAAAGTTGCAGACATTTTTCTGTAAATCTTCTGAACATTAAAAGCTGTTCCTACAGCCCATAATGAGATTTCCACACCGTCCTAGCAGCTTGTCACTGTCACACTTAGCCCAGTCTCTCAAATAAATAACATTTGCTCTGGTACAAGCAATACTGAGGTTATCAGGGGATGCTCTAACAGGATGTTCCCTCTCCACAGCCAGGTAACTGCTAAAAAAGAAGAAAATACCTCTTACCCCCCTGCATAATTCTGCCTGCCTGACATGCTGCATCTTTGAAACATGGTAGCAATGACAAATAGATGAACTCTACCCAAACATTCTTAGGGACAAAAATCTAGAGGGAAAGTGATACTCTTCTTTTTCTAATTAACTTTCCCCTCTGAAGGAGAGAATCAAGTCTAAAAGGTTGGATTTAGATGCCCATCCTTAGTTGTAGTCCAAACCATCAATCCCTCGTCACAGATTCCTGTTGTCTTAACATTATCTGATCAGCCAACCGAGCAGACGCAAGGAGAAGAGATATTCCCTGAGATGATGTTGGGTTTCAAGAAGTGTTGCACAGAGCTGAAAATTTTGCACTGGTGGTATTGAATAAAGTTATTTTTTTAAACAAAGCAAAATAAGTGAAGACCTATTCTGCTAAAGGAAGGGGAAAAAATAAACAAAAAATCAGTGAAAGCTATTGTTTTCTAAAAAAACCCCAAACAAACAAACAAAACGAAACACCAACCAAAAAAAAAACAAAAAAAAAAAACAAACAAAAAAAACCAACAAAGCAAAACAAAACAAAGACTTTTTTTACTGACTGCATTTGCTATTTGTTCTATGTGAGGTTTGGAAGATAATGGTTTAAACTGACCTGCAAATTTCCTGTGGTGTGACTGTATTTCTTAATTCTAATTTTTAATGTTCCTACTTTTCTTTAAAAAGTAGAACTTTAGGAAAAAATATCTTCAAGAAAGGCCTTGAAACCATAGGGTATTTGATCAAGCCTACAAGGATAAAGCCTAGGGCTTGACTCTTGAGCTCTGGTAAAGCTAGCTGAAGTGTTTAAAGACGTTCCCGTACCCTGCTGACCTCCCTGCTCTTTTGCTGACCTCCTGCATGCCTCAAGAAAAGCAGCAGCAGCAAATATGTGCAAACATCTCAGCCATTCCCACTCACAGGCTCTTTTACCAGTGTGGTCTCACCTCTCTGGCCTAATTAGCCTGAACAGTCAATGACAACATGTTTGCAATTAGACAGTAGCTGCTATAGTCATAGTTGAGATGTTGCATATGCTTCTCTCTACTAATCCGGCTACAAACGTGGCAACTTCTTGCCAAAGGGCAGGAAGAACACAGGGGCTGGTAGTGTTTTTGAGCTGCTTCAGACAGATTTAGCAGAGCACTCGAGTCCCTGGTCCTCTTAGCCTATCAGATTATAACACCATGAGAAAGAGGAAGGACAGAGTTTTTGTTTGGGGAAAAAGGGGAAATTTTGCAGAACATATTTGCCTTTTGTCTTTTCACAGATTTGCTGAGTTTGGCAATCATTTACCTTTCTGAAGCGCACCAATCTCTAATTGCTATATGCAATGAACACCTAGAATACTAGCATATGACTGAAGTCTCTAGGCACTTTCACACTAAATACTACTCTTACAGTTGTGTATCACCACTGGTACGAGGAAATGAATGCATGTGGATGCAGAGTAGCTCCCTGCAGTATAAGCGCCACTACATAAAGGCAACTTTTGCATGTAGAGAAATCCTCATTCTGTGCTAAGAGGAGCAAATTACATCCTGACCTGGTACACAGTTCCCACTCTCCCTGCTGGAGCAGTTCTGCTTGTGCATTCACCGAGGCAGAAAGAGAATGTGTCTCTTCAGCCATCGTTAGGGCTCAGCTGGGAGACCACAGCTGAAAAGAAAACTGGGATGCTCTGTAGAGCAGAAAGTTGGTCTCACTCCATGGCATCGGGTAGGGAAAACTCTTACGTACTCCTCTAGGTAGTTTTACTCTTCTAGAGGAAAATTTATATAACCTGTACAGCTGATGGTCTCAAGCATCAGAAACATTGCTTTAATGACATACCGATTGCTTCGCTAAGGTCTAAAGCTCCAAGCTTTTCCCAGTAGCACTGATGCCTGCTTGGACGCAGAACTGAAGTGTAAGCCTTGATGTTTGTTAGACTGCTGGCCAGATGCAGTAAATAGAACTCTTCTTTTTACAGTTTATTGCACAGAAAATGTTTATTTTATATCAATGGGCATCTTTTGTTTCCTTGAGGTTTCATACCTCCGCTGGTATTAGATCAATTGCTTTTCTTACAAGAGACTTTTCAGCAGTAACCATATCTTCCTTAATTTAAAGCTAAGAAAATTTGATGGATTCAGAAATACTGTGTGGGTGAATGGTGAAACCAAAATGGAGAAGGGCAGAAAATCTCTGCCTGTACCCAGAACTAGTTAGATCTGGGAGAATAATGGATAGATCAAATCCAAACCATTATTTATTTTAGTTTGTTGGGAATTTTTAAATTAAAAGACAGAAACCTCTCACTATACTATAATTTTGGTGCTATTCAATTTTCTTAAGTATTTTTTTCTTTTAAGCAAAATTACAATATGTTATTGTAATATTTAATATTTATTGTAAAAAATGTAGAAACAAGAAGTTCCAGTACTTCTGGAATACAAAATTATGCTTTGAAAATGGCAAACCAAATTTTAAAGATACTTTTGCTTTACCCTGCTCAATTTGGCCTAAATTCCTGATAAGATGTCACAGAGCAGTTTTTCTTGGGTAAGCTGCAACAGTAAGTTTCTCACACTTTGCAGAGCTCTGAGCATGCCTTAAAGCAGCTCAGGGCCCATATTCTAACCCTGTCACAACCTTGACAAATCCTACTCTACCCAAAATCAGCGGCTTTGATCCACTTCAAAATGAACTGCTCATTCCACGCTTTTTCTGCCCCATTTACCCATAATCCCCATCCTGTGGAGGAGACACCATGAAAACCTAACCTCTTCTTTTCCAAGCTTTTTATTTTCTCGCTGCTTTCTCATTTCTTATGTTCCTTTTACTTCTGACAGACCATTTCTAAGGGTTTTCTGGGTCCCTGCCGATGACCAGGATTTGTACATCTCGTGGTTTCTGGCCACTTTTTGCCCTGTTCTAGTGTAACTCATGTTTCCATAATTTGATTCAAGCTACAGCCTCATTCCCTCTCTCATCTCACATTTCCAGTCTCAATGCTATTTCATGCATGTTCTGCTGCACTCATTGTTTCAAATTAAAAGCAATGCTTAAAAACTTATGGAGGGTAAAATAGCATGTAATATTCTGTAGACAAACAAGGCAGTGGCTCAATGTGGCGTAAATCAAGGTGCAGGATGTGTAAAACCTCTTTCCAGATTCCCATCAACCAGTTTTTCTGGCTGGGCAGTGTTTTCCAAATATGAGTTGAGGAGGAACTGACAAAAAATTTCACCCAGAATTAAGATCCCCAAGGAAGCTTCATTGCTTCAATGGGGTTGTGGTCTCTTTACAGGCTGGTAAAAGAGTTTCCCTAAATAGTCCCACACCACTGGGTTCATGTGGAAGGGATTCATCTTAGTAAATCTTTCTCATAGGCTGCTTTTTTTTTCTTCACACAGAACTATTTCTGGTTTTCATCACATGAACTATCTATCATATTAATCAAATCCCAGGTAAGTTAAGCCTAACAACGTGATTTCAGTGAAACAAGTGTACATCACCATCCTTTATATAAGATAAGACCTCCATGCCTTGTCTTGCCATTTCAGAATTTTAGCTTTCAGCAACACACATTAATCACATAAGTATTCTGTGCACCCTGCTCTGCTTCATTCAGGGCTCAAGGGAGCAGCAGTTTGTTCCCCAAAAAAAGGAAAAGAGGAGGAAAAAATGACTTAATTTTTCTTCAAAGCATTTAGTGATCGCAAAACTGTCTGGTTTTATCAAAACTAACACGGTCTGAGAATGCTGGGTTAGGGCCCGGAAGTCCCTTTGGAGGCCTTCATATCAAAAGGTACAAATATTAGCCTGACACCAAAAGAGGAAAGAGAAAAGGGAAAGAATGTCAGGACTTCAGAAAGTCAAATTGTGACCCTTTGTCAAGAGACCGTAGGTTTTCAAACTTCTTCCTCCAGGCTGCTATTAGAAAAAAGCCCCAAACCCGAAAAGCTTGCTCCTAACTCAGAGACCTAATACACTTTAAACAAGAAGACATAAAGTAAAAGAACAGGGAACAGATTTTTTGGTACTGTTGAAAAGGAAGTGAATCTCTTAAAAAAAAAAAAAAAAAGAAAAAAAGAAAAAAAGAGGGCCAGAAAAATGGAAAACTCTCCATAGTAAAAGTGCAGTCAAAAGTTGATCAGCTTATTTCTGTTCATATTTGGGACAAGTTAATTGAAAGGGATCACTAATTACTGGGGCTGTGTGTTCTGAACATGCATCTGGTTACAGTTCATGAGTACCTACATGCACATCCCAGCATCATTTTGCTTTTCACACACACTCTTCTGGGGTCAATAACAAAGCAGACAGCCTGACTACCGGTTCCTGACAAAGGTGAAGAGTGAGGGAGCAACGTACCCAGCCAAGTTATTTTTGATGAAACAAAACAGGGAGTTTCTCAACAAGAATATGGTATACTAAAGATGTTGCTGGAATATTATTTGTTGTAGATATCGGGATTTTTTATGCTTATAGGAAAAACTCAGATGCAATAAATGTTAACTACATCTTGCACGAATCACCCAGGTGTACTGAGGTGGTCTTTCATGCTGTGCTATTTTTCAGGATGATTTTATTCACTTCATAGCATTTAGTGTGAAACTTCATTCCACAGAGAATTTTTCTAAACAATATTATTATCATTTTAGGTCTGACAGCCTTGAAATTTTCCTTTAAAAAGAGGAGCAGGAAAGCATTTCATATAATGCTAAAGTAAATATAGTACTTCCATTTGAAACTAAGTGCAAATCAGTGACTGTGTGGGATTTTAATAAATGTGCTGTTGGTTTCCTGCAAACTTCTAGGTGGAAAAAACCTTGTATCATCTTACTTCTCGCCTTTCTCTCTTTCCTAATTATAATACAGATATATCCCAATATAGCTCTGTTCAGAAAACCAGTAGTAGATTGGGCTACAGATGTTCATACAGGCCATGCCAATTCTGCCTGAGAATTTATAGTTCTTTTTCTCAGCATCAATAAGTTTCAGATCCCAACAAGCTGGAACCCCCACTGAAATTCCGTTCAGCCACTATACTTGCCTCTCCATGCTGTTTGGAATCTGCCACAGAACCTGAAAAACATGCGTTGCTTTGGCCTAGCCTTTGTAGAATAAGAAATAAAAATTGCAAATGCATGGTCATCAGCAAATTACACAGCAGAGATACTTTTATTAATCCAATTTTACTTATAAACTGTACCTGAAGTCAGCTTTATAATGCCTGTGTTTAGAAGAATCTCCCACAGGTATCACTGGTAAAGTGACTGAGATTAACAGAGCTTTAGTGACATCTAAGAGTTTCTTAAGATCTTATAGGGAGGCGATTCTGACAGCCTTAGGCTGATCAGTTCCAGCAATACTGTTAGTTTTAACGGGACTACAGAATGATGTAGATGTTTGCCACCATGAGCAGTGTTGATATTGTTGATATCTGGGCCTAGGTTATAAGGGCAATTGCAGTGGAGAGCTCTTGAATACAGTACTTTCATTATCTCTCTTTGGGCATTATTAACCTCTATATTTTAACAAGAACTAATTTTTAGTGTCCCATTTTAAAGAACATATTTAAAAGTACATTAACATTGCAAAGTTCTATTGCCAAAAAAAGACAAGTGGCCACTCTCTTTGGCTGCATGGCATTACGCCTGCGTTATTCATTGTGTTAGAATACTGCAAGTCTAACATATATCTTTACTGGAAAAAAACATACACATGCATGTAAATCAGCGATGATATACCACGTGGATGACACACAGAAAGCGCAACCTGCTGATAGCATCACATGGCTGTGGTCCTGCTCCCATATTCATTAATCCTGATCTCAGAACTAATGTATCACCTGCCAGGACAAACCTGGTATCAATCAGGCAGAAGGCTGTAGCTACATTTCTTTAGAACCAATCTTAGATACGGAATGATAAGCAGTTGCTGACATCATATATAGTCCAGAATGGCAAAGCTAGCCCAGAAAGGAACATGTGTGTAATTTTATGACCAGGTTCCACTGAGCAAAGGGAGATTGCTTCCATTGAGGACTGAGACATCTTTCTAGAGCATTAAGCTCCATTAACTCAGGAGTTGCAGCTTGGGGGGTGGGAGGATGGGGTAGAAAAATGTATTTGATCCAAGCAGATCCCCCTGTTCCCTTCCCCATTTCTGGAGTGTCTGGGAAACAGGGGTGAAGAGGAACATGAAATGGAAGGGATAATAAAGCATCGATGCAAGCCTACCTGACAAAGATTTATGCTGAAGTCCAGCCTTCCTGCAAACTTCACCTTCCCAAAAGCACAAAGATGACAGCAGATTTTGTGCCCCTCTAGCTAGGTATGATGTATATGAGATTGGCATGAAGCAGAAGGGGTTTTTTAAAGTTTTTTAAGTCTGTCATCAAATATATAGTCTCTTGTGATCATCTGTCCTTGAACAACAAAACAATCTGATGGTAATTAGAACATCAATGAAGTAATTACATCCATTCACACCGAGAGGTGGCTGGTTAGTGTAGTGAACCAAAGTACATTAATACAGAAGGAAGAGGAAACAGGGATCCATTCATCTCTCTGTCAGATAAATGCATTGCATAAAGCTATCTTTATATAATTTGGATGTGTTCTTCTGGGTGCATTAGTTTTTCATACTTGGATTTATAGATAGATACTAATGACTAAGCACAGGACACATACTTCAGTTTAGCATTCTCAAATAAGGCCTTCTAAGGTAATCAATTTTTTATTATCTTCCACATGATTAGAAGTTACCTTGCATTTTTTCTTTGGGGTGATGGCAGTATGTAATTACTGTATTTAAGTGAAGTCAAAGAGCAGTTTTTAAACAGAATGTAGCTTACATGTCTGACAAGACTGAAAGGAACAACATTACCTCTAGTCAAGCTGTTTGATTCTTTTTTTCCTTTCTCCTAGCTCACATTACCATATGATACTTCTCCAACAGTAGGTTGTCCTTAACCAGCACGTAAATAGAAACAGCCTTAAAATATTGTCAAGGATATCTGCCAGCTCAGGTGCAAAATCTATTCCTCCGTCTCCACTATCACAGTGAAGATAATGAAGCAAACTAATGATACTTAATTCCTCTACCTAAAGGATTAGACTTTGGCTAAGCATGCTGGTAATATTTTACGAAGCTGTAAAAAAAATCACAGTATATATCCATATGCCTTTGTTAAAGGCGATGCTACATTATGAAGGCTTAGCACTCTGTATTCCCCCCCTCAAAAAAAAGACCCAAACATCTGAGCGTATCTAAGTGCTCTAAAAGCCCAATATGTAAAGATGAGCATTTTATGTTCATAAAATGAAAGATTAGAAGAAACGATGAATGCCCTAGGTCATTGGATGTATTAACTTTGTTAGGTTTCACATACTGATGTTAGCAGAAATAGGATTAAATGTTGCTGTCACTTGCAAGGGTAAGAAAGTGTTCAGTTAATATCTGATTAAGTTTTAACATTCAAACAAAATTGCTCAGTTATGTTGATAGCTGATATCATAGCACAGATCTAATAGAAGAATGAGCAATATAGCAATAAAACAAGTTTTATCATGCCATCAGTTTGTCACTGAACAAGTGTTTTTTACAAAAATATCAAAACAGAGAGCAAGGCACTTTTTCTGCAACTTTAAGTAACTGCTGTCTTGCATGGTCCCACGATTAAAAGCACTTGAATAAGTCTTGTCTTATGCCAATAAATGTGTCACTATTATCTGTTTTGATCTTTTTTCCAATTTTCATCAATGAAATGAAACTCCACTTCTGTAGAGATACCACCAAAATCAAATTTTAGTGATGATCAGAAATCACTTGTCCTTTTAGTTTCTTAGGTTTACTTTACAGTCTGAAGTACTGCTTCAAACTTCATTTAAGGGCACAGAGACACAGTGGTTTCTGTTAACCTCAGTTCGGATTTTCCAGGCGGTTCCAAAAACTACACCTCTGAGAGACTTGTTTAAACAGAATTCATATTTGGGCAGAAAATATGGATTAAGGAAATGCATATTATTATATCCAATCATTACAGATGGGCTCTTTCTCTGTCCTGGCATTATGGGCCAGCACTTCCCCCTAGGGCTTTCATTTCCCAATCATGACTCCCATCTTCCAGTGATATGACATGTTCATGGACAACAGTCTGGAAAGCGGTAATTCAAAAAAACCCTGATTTAAAGAGGGTCAAACTGAAAATGATGGCCAAGCTCTGGATTTCAAGCACTCCTCAGTTCTTCAAAACTGGATTTAGAGTCAGACTATAAGAGACACGGGGAGCACTTTGGGAGCATGGATGCCAAGTAGATCCCAAACATAGATGTCTGAGTCTCAGAGTGGTACTCAGTCCCAACTTTAGCTCCAGGCCACAACTTCGTTAACAGCTTTGTATTAATGGAGACTTTCCCAAGGAGATTAACACCACACTTCATCTTCCCTAATAAAATATGTTCTAAAATTATTAATCTGACAGACAGTAAAGTATCTGGTTTCTTCTGTTTTTAAAAATCTGATACCCAACAATGAGTTCATGAATTGCAGTTTCTCTCTCTTTTTTGTAATCACTTGAACTGTGTCTGAATAAATCTGAACTGGAAGGGGAAAGTGTGGATTGACACTTCACTATGTAGCTGCCAAAGTTACTGCCTTACACTCAGTGCATACGGAAAAATTAGTCAAATCCAAAAGAAATAGTCACCTCTCACGCAAGTGCAAATAGAAAAGGACAAATACATGAGTGAGCTAATGAACTAATTTGTCCTGCTGGCTTAATTTTTAGAATCAGACCCAGACATCTCTGGACTATTCCACTGTCATTTTCTCTGGGTTCCCTTGTTATAACACTTGGGGGTATAGATACACACAGGCAAACAGCATTTCCTTTACATGCAGAAACTGTCACTCCTGGAAAAGCATAGTTCCAGTGTGCTAAGAAACTTTTTCCAAATACAGTTTAGTTGTTCAGTATCAGACTCTTCATACTATAGTTTCTCAAAGAGGTAGGAAACTGAAAAAAAGTCAACAACAACCCCAAACTCTTAGAGGTATCTCTTCAGTTATTATCATCCTCAGAACTCATTCATCAGATTTTCTTTAGCAGTCGTCTAGAAGACAATGCAAGGAACTCTATTTCTATCACTTGCCTTTTCTCACCACTATTCAACAATTTCCCCCACAGTATCAAAAATTATTACTTTTTAGTGTTAGGATATATGATAATAGAGTAGGATCTGCAAAATGAAATGTACTCCTCTTTTTAACTGGCAGTCAGACACAATCAACAGGCTGAGTGGGAACTACTGGGGCTGGGCAAGGCCAGACGCATATGTTTTACTGGAAATGGGAGCTGCACTGCCCATTTCTCTGCAGGCACGCTGTCTTTTACCTCCATACCTCGTCTATAGCAAGT
Source organism: Nesoenas mayeri (assembly GCF_963082525.1). NCBI lineage: Eukaryota > Metazoa > Chordata > Aves > Columbiformes > Columbidae > Nesoenas > Nesoenas mayeri. Next base: position 9,703,197 of record NC_137551.1, on the reverse strand, counting down.
GCAAGCTCCTGCCTGCCTTCCCCTGCTGCTTCCCCATACTTCAGATGCAGAAGTGACTCCTCATCACACAGACCATTTCATGACCACTGCGCTTTGCTTCGTGGTTGGAGCCAACAGGTTTTTACCAGCGTGACAATTGAGGTGGTTGTGGAAAATCTGCTTGCCATTTCCTCATGTTTGGTGCTACACTGACATCTTGTGGCCCTTAACCTTGGTGAGACAGTAAACAAGGCCAACAGGTTTCCAAATGCTTAAGCAAGAATACAGTAAAATTAAGTTTGGGAAAGCAGTGCTGATTTTCCTCTCACTTTCTACCTGTTTGAATTTATGTTCCAATGCTTCATGTATCCCGTTTTGGTAACAAACTTCTACCTTAAATATCTATGAGCAAACAGTAATCAAGTCAAAATTAATGATCAGATTACAAAGATTAACCAGAATTGCAGCAGGTGAACTCCTTGTGCGGATATAAGCTACTGTCTCAGTCTCAGGAGAAAGCAGAGACTGCAGACACCCACTGCTTTCATATTTAATTAGCAGGCTCCATACTTGATTATATAAAGGTGAAGTTTTAAATTGCTGTAACAGTATCTACACATTACTTCAGACTGTTAGCCAAGAATCTTCCCAAGAAGATCAAAAACATATGGATAACATGGCACTATTTAAACACCATAAATAATGATTGCTAATAAGAATAGAGGCAAGAAAACCTATTTGGAGACAATGCTAGTAGTGGTATCCATAGGTTAAAGCTGTATGGGATGAAATCACATACCTATGAAGAGACAGGTCTGTCACATTGGCGTGATATATGGAAATTAAAGAGTGTTTCCCTGGTACTTTCATCCTTATGAAGAACAGAGAAGAAAAAGCAGATATGATAGTGATGGGCATAACTTCTTAATCCTCAATAAGTTTTAATACAGCCACAAACAAAGTATGAAAAGGTCTGGAGATGAAAAGCAGTATGGATGCTGTAGTAAAGGAATTTTAGCATTAGAAAACATGAGATCCCGAGCTTCAATCCAGATTCACCCCTCTAAGCACTTAGCCACCTCAGCTAAAATAGGATCTCTGAAGCTTGTTGTATAGGTCAGTGCAGAGATAGATTCATTTGCAGGATGACTGAAATTTTTCCTGGGATCCACTGAGCTCTGGAGGCATGAATCTCTTCATTGATTGCTGTGTTGTCTAACTAGTTAGATTAAAAGCTACAAGCTAAAATGTTTCAGAGAAGCATCTAGAATTAAGGCTCCATGCCTTAATTATAAGCAAAGTATCACAGTGAAAATAAATGGGATACTTAGAGGAAAGGAGATTTACGTGCACAGTCAAATAGCTAAATCAAATTAAATCAATTTAATTTCATATGTCTGTTACTATGCCAGTTAAAGTTCCTTTTCTTATCTAGTAAATTATAAGTGTATACAACTATACACATTGTCACAAGAAAAGTGGGGAACACGCTGAGAATCATAGGTGCTAAAAGGGATTCTCTATATGGAGAGTAAAGGAAGATCTAAGGGATCCAACTTACTTTCTTAGGAAAATACTGGAACAAACTAAAATATTTTGGACATTCAGTAATGGGTCTGATGCTATCACTGGCCAAGGGGACATTGCAAGGGAACTTCTTCCCCTCCCACAGATGTCACTGGCTGTATGAAGGTATGCATCCCTGCACAGGTACAGCAGAGAACCCTGTGAGTGGGAAAGCAGGAGAAGAAGCTACAGAGAGAGAGGACCAGCCTGACTAGTGAGCTCAAATTCAGAGCAAGTCCAGGATACCAAGAGAAGGTTAGACTGTCTAGCCTGGTCCCCTTGCTGTTGTAGACAACCTATCAAATAAACTCTCCCATAAACCTGTCTTGTTGCTCCTTAAAAGTTGTCATGTGTTGTCTCTACCATGTCAGACTTCCGTCATCTAAGGATCAGAACCTGCTTCTCTGTTACAGCCTACATTTGTTCTCAGCCACTATACCTGCTCTTGGCTTTCGTTCCAGCACACTCCTTTCACCCAAACAACTCTCGTCTTTCCTGATGTATTTATAGACAGTTTCCATATTGTCTCTCACCCCTCATTAAGTTCAAGTGAATAGACAGAGTCCTTCAATCTCTTTTCATCAGGGCTGTCAATGCAGTGACAGTGACTGTGCCTGTGGTAGTTCAAACTCCTCTTCTTTACACGTGGGTGATCAGAGTTACAGACACGATCCCAGATGAGCTCTTGTGGCTGCTTTATACAGTGATGGGAACACCTTGTCACTAACTCCACTGGCAACACTTGTCCCAGCATGGGCTAAGGCATCACTCACCCTTTTTAAGGACTGGGCTGTACAAGCAGCCCCGAGGGCTTCCTTTTCTTTAAACTGACTGTTGTTCATTTTAACTCTCTGTTTCATCCTGATCCTATTATTCTAGACCTCAAGATAAATCAGCATGTAGAAATGCCTTCTAAATAATTTTTTTTTCAGTATGTTCTCTAGTTTTTCTAACCAGACCTCATTTTCTTACAGGTATGTCACAGCAGACCCCTGATTTGTCACAGTAAGTGATACAAACGTCTCTCACCGGAGCAGCCAGGAAAGACATTGCACACACAGGAGGATGACTTCCCTCCTGACCAGCAAAAGCAACTCAGGCAAAGAGAGCAGGTTGTCCCATGTGATTGGAATATTGCAATGACAAAACAGGTGAGAACATGCTGCATGAAACTGTTCAAATGTCCCAGAAAAGATAAACCAGAAAAATATGATGAACTAATATACCTTCTGGATTGAAAATGGTTAAGAGATCAGAAATACAGGTAGCGATAAGTTGTCACACAGCATTTTTGAAGGAGTGTCAAGGACTTCCCACACAAAGTTATCCATAGTTGTATATTAGTTTTGTAACAAAAGTGGCAAAAGCTTCATTTGATTTGTTTTTTTTTTAACAAGTCAGTTAAAGATTGATTATAATTAAAAGCTAACGTGAGGGAGAAATCTTTGATTGGCAGGCATATGAAGTCGGTGTTTGATCTAGCATAGCTTTTCCTCCTCTGATGTCTATGATAAGCAACCAGAAAAAAAAAGAAAGAAAATAAACATCAGTAGATTAGAGCATTTTCACATGTGGAATTGGAACCACTTGCACACCAGAAACACTGAGAAGATGACTTTGTCTTGCTTCTTGTCCTTTGCGTGTCCTTCCATGAGGTCAGCAGTCTTTTGAGGAACTGAAATACAAACGAATTTGATAAGTAATTGAGCATGTGATGAAGTTGGCAACCAGAATAAGACTTCAGATTGTTAGAGATGTTCATCTATGCTCCAACAAGATATACCAACGTTTGTTGTCATGCTCTGTTCCTTTTATAGCACTCAGTAAACTCTGGCAACTGTTCCGATACATATAACCTTAACAGAGAGAGAATTTTCAAGCAGATTCACAGACATCTTAAGTTGCCCTCTCCGATGACACTCAATCATAGGGAATGCACTGGGACAGTATGAGCCGACTGCTTATTCCATGCTGGAAGCCCTCGAAAAGCAGCAACAAGTAGATACAATTTAGAACAAACCTTGTTCTTGTTAGATGGGAGTGATATGAAAACAGAGAATCTGAGAAGCAGACCTCATGTTGTCAGGGCTGTCCACTTCTCTTTTGTGTTCCAGAAAAAAAAAGCAGACTGGCAAATATGGTAAAGACTGCATGAAAACATCCCCAGAACCAGACTAATTAAAGAGGTTTTAACAGGTGACAAAAGGATTGGTGGCACATGTTACAGAAAGAAAATAATTGGGCTTGATCTTCCAATCTTCTGTTACCTGTATAAGGATTTAACAGTAATTCTGTTCTTTAAAAAGCTGCTAGACTGACATATTTAGAGAAGCTGTTATCTGATGCTGAGCCAGCACAGCATAATCAGAAGCAAAGCCTGCTGTGTTTACTCCACTGCCCTGGTGGAGGTGGGCAATGCGAGAAGCAGAGAGCTTTGTTTCCTGCTCAGCCAGCCCTCAGCCTCCCCCCGAGATACCTCGTGGGCAGCCAGTGGCAACAGGAATCCTTCTCGAAGTGTGACTACTTGTCCCTGAGCCCAGATGTCGGCAAAAAGAAAACACCATCCCACCTGTCCTCATTGTGTGAAAGAAAGATGTAAAAAGAGATACCCCCAAAAAAGGCCAAATAGCAAATCCCAGGCTCCCAAGGGAAGACACGGTGGAGCTGCAGCCCTTAGAATTGCACAGTCAAAGACAAGCAATTCGTTAGGAGGGACTAACTCCCAGCACGGGCCACAGTCAGAAGGAGATGAGGTGAGATCAGATTCTGGGTCTTGGATGTTTTGCAGCTTTGTGATTGTCAAAAAATGTCACACTAGAAGAAGATGCACAGCATGTGAACACTTCAAGTTACAAGGATGGTAGTACTATCAGAGGTGTGAACGGTTGTGAACCTGCCCCCTGTGGCCTGCTATGAGTAATGAACAAAAACACCATGGAATGATCTCATTTGTTATATATGTTTAAACGTATCTCTCTGCTTTTTAGAGGGGAAGAAAAATACTTGGGTGAGCTATGTGTCTGTTCAGAATCAGTTCAACACAAGGAGAAACAAGTTATTTCACATTGCCCTTGTGATTGTAGTAGGATGCTTCAGAGAAGCAATTTGCACAGCTTCTCAACCCCCCACACCAGAAAAAAAAAATGCCAACATATTACCATTTCCTAGGAAAAAAATACATAGCAGTGAATTCTTTTACGCTGCTCAGCATGATATACTGTAGTACAGTACCTGAAAGAGTCCATATGAACAGTTAGGTTATGTTTTAACAAAACAACTGGAGCCTAAAACATACTCTCTTTAGAGGTCCATTTTAAAAACTTTATCTTTTCAATTTTTCTCTATACAATTTCATCTTACAGAGGGTTGTTTTGTATTTGTTTTGCTTTTTTAATTTAACAGGTACAAACTTCCACGGAAATTTTTGGTAACGTATCTGTGTCATTCCTACTGCATACTGTTTTGCAATGTGTAACTATATCAATCCAGGAAGTGAAGAATCTTCTAACCTAATCTTATTTATACCATTATAGCTTTAGAGCAACATAATCATTTTAAATACCAGAAATCTAAATTCTGAGATAAAATGAAGGTTCAAACTGAAAGGGAATATCAGACTTCTCTTTCTTCTTTGAAGTATCAAAATACTGGAAAGATTATTCTATAGACCTGTAACTGGCTGCATTTCCAACTTTCTGAAATTTTAAGTTATATTTGGGTTGATACAGTCACCTCCAAATAGCAGCACCAGCAGCCACAAGTTACTATTTGTAAGATGACATAACTAAGATGAGTGCTGTCTGCCAGCACTGTATCCTGGGCAACTCCCAGCCAGTGCTACAACGTGCACCATGCTCTGGGAAATACACTGTAAAGCAGCAGGCTGAATGGCATTCAAGACACCACAGGTAAAATTCCTTCAGAGAAAAACTTGTATGTATTTTATTTCACATGGAGAAAGCCCTGGGAGGTTTCTTCTGAAACACCCTGCTCCAGCCACAAAGAGCTGCGTGTAACAATCCTCTCCAACTAGTGCCGCGCAGGCACCACTGCACACCAGTATGCTCCCCTTCCCTACACAGCAGCACAAAGAAACCTTTGAATACACCTGCTCGAGATGATTGTGCCGTTTCTTTTTCTTCCATTTAATTCTAACACATGCTGGAACAACCCTAACTTCCTGCCTTTTGGTTGCTGCTATTTTATTGTCTCAAATTCAAAAATCACACGTTGTGTGTACCCAGACAAGCCACTATTCTTTACTGTCACAAAGCTATAAAATGTCTAAAAATCTCATTTATCTTCCTTTAAAACATCTTATTATTATTTTTCCTGTTCAATTCCTACCATTTTCTCCACTGGTCCTAATTGCTTCCCAGCTCCCATAAGGATCTACAGATTGGCTGAGGGGGAGGAGAAAATACATCTCCATTGCTGCAGCTGGATCCCTCTCTGGGCAGGGTGGCAGGAAGGAGACGTGCGCTGCTTCAGTGCTGGTTCTGCCCTCTGCATTCAACTACCACCCCTGTAGTTGCCAGCCAAGCAGCCTCTGGCAAACCTGAATAACCTGGGACTGGCTAAAGACTGCACAACTTTTTCTCAGTCCATCATTCATCCGATTCCACAATTTGCAATGTGTTTAATTCTCACATTTGCAATCTACCTTTAGTGCATAGAGAATACTGCATTGATTTCTCTTCCTTTATTTTTCTTTTCTTAACCTCACTGTGGTAACTCTCTTACTGAGAATGATGACTTCAGCCATTCTGCCTGATACTAAGTAAAGAGAGGGCTCCGGACTGGCTCATACTGATTTAATTTTTAATCTTCATTCTAGGAGAAGTTTAACCAGAAGGAGAAAACTGTGTAGAGATGTCACAGAGGTAGTGAAGGATTTATTAGATCAAGCAATATTGATTCCTGCTACAGTCATTTTTTAATTAGTAAATAAGCTAGGAGATATCCTGAGCACCCTGCATGATTCTTTGCTGTTATATAGAGGATATTCCTTAATCTATAATAAAGGCAGTTTGGTTTGTTTTGTTTTTTTTTCAAAGGGTGACTGCTGCCCTGATCCACTGACTTTTGTATTTCAAAGTCCAGATTGAACATCAATATCCTCAACTTGTTTCAACCAGACAAATGTACCAAGCAGCTTGTTTATGAAAAAAACAAAACCAAAAACAAACAAACAAAAAAACCACAAAAAAACAAAACCAGAAAAAGCCATTTTTTTCATTAAAATATAAATATTTCCATTTTATTCTCTAAATGTTTTCCGCATATTTCTTTTTCACACAGACAGATTCCCTCCAGCCTCAGAAATCTCCTAATGATCCTGCTAGCTTTTGTCTCAGACATGTTGGCTCAGGAGGTTCAGACAGCTGTTGTACAGATACCTTAATCCGTGCTAATGACCAGAAACTCCCTGGGTTTTTGTGGAGGGAGAGAGATGTTTTAGAACAGAATTCATCTGACTTTTGTACAAATACTTTAAGGAGAGTGAACTCATGCCCTGAAAGTACTTATTTATTTCTGGTGACTTTTAAGTTGGACACTGATGTCTGTGTTGGTCATCTAAATCCTGTCTCTACGGCACTAATCAAAAGCCTGGACTTGGGGAATGTCAGAGTCTTAAGATCCCCTTAAGATCCCCTTAAGACTAAAAGACAACTCCCAGTTTCTAAATTACTGTAGTGGATGAGAAGATAATACTTCACTTCAACAGAAGCTTATATATTGTGTGAATCTCACATAGTACTTGCCCTTGTTTCCTAATCCAGAGTAAGTACGGTGTTTCTAAACTAAAATTAATTTTGCTGACACAAACTATGCAGTGACTTACTCTAGAGTATTTTAGGATTAATCACCACTGTTTTCACATGATGTGAATATTCTGCAATGGGATACACATGAAGTGGGCAGCTTGCTGCTTCTAAAAGTGGTGGGTGGTGGTTTTTGTTTGTTTTTGGTTTTTTGTTTGTTTGTTTTGGGTTGGTTCATTTGTTTGGTTGGGTTGTGGTTTTTGTTGGTTTGGTTTAGTTTGGTTTAGTTTTTGTGTTTTGTTTTGTTTTGTTTTTGTCTCAGAAATTCTTACTCATAGAACTAAATTGTTTGCAAGAAGAAGGGGTAGGAAAAACCTTATTTTAGAAGTTACATAAGGACATTTAAAGACTTTATAGATTTTAACAGATCTGTTCCTAGAACATCTGTTAAAAAATCAACCTGTACGAATCCATTTAATGTTTTTCTTTTGATCTCATTAATTACAATTATGACAAAAAAGCAAATGGTTCAAGTAAGAATTGCACACCTCACCTGACTATATCACTATCATTTAAAAGTCAAAAAGTCTCTTGACTGTCTTTTCGTGCAACTTTGAGTCAATGAACTGATGCGCAGCAAATTTAGGGCTGTGGCTTTTCAGCCCAGAACATGTGACCTGTGTTTTATTTTCTAGAATCTACATATTTTGTAGCACATTATTTTATGCTGCTTTAGAAAAAACACAAACCAACAACAACAACCCAAAAAAAAAAAAAAAGAAAAAGAAAAAGAAAAAACAACTTTGAGTGACCAGCTTGAGAAACAGGGAAAAATTTAAGTATGTGCATAAATGTTTGAATTAATCAATGCACTTATGTCTGTTTTTCTCAGAGTTGGAGTGCAGCCATAGCCTTCCAAAGCTAAAAATAGTATCTGTAGGCAGCTCAGGTAGATGCAAACTACCTTCTTCAGATTTACTTAATATCTCCTAAGTGAGGAACAATTCGTTCTTCTATGATGTTATAGAAAATTATTGGAATTATACCAGTAGTGATTTGTTAAGAACACAAGAAAATTGCAATGGATTAAGCATTGTTAGTTTGGAAAACAAAACAAAACAACAAAAAAACAACAACCTAAAACAACACCACAATATGAATCACACCAAACACTTGGACTTTATCTCCAGTGTTCCTTATTCCTACAATTTTGAAGCATGAAAAAAAATTCTCTTGGTCACTGACCACAGAACCCTTAGTGCCATATATCAGAATTTCTATTTGCCTCTTTAACAGAGTGTTTTCTGCAAAAGTTCTGTGTGTTTGACTACACCCAAGGTCAGAAGCAAAGTCTAAAATCTGTCAACATAATAATAAAATCCCTTAACTTTGCTTCTCCTTTGCGATCACCAAGGGCTCATCTCCACATCCAGTCACCAAGATAATTGAATATCATGGGTGACAGAACACAGCCCTGCCAAGGTCTTGGGCTGACCTTGAACTCTTTGGTCAGCCCACCATGTACAAATCCTCTTTGTATAAGTCTCTAAAGAATAAACTCAGAGTGAGCAGATCAATTTCCAGACATCTTTCTCAGGTATTATACACAAAGGTTCAACAATTTGAGTTAAATATTGCAGTAAAAATTGGCCCAAAATAATCAGAGACAAAGTCAATATTGCTGTCAAGCTTGTAGAATCTAGAGTACGTCATCACCTGATGCTTAGACTCATGTTATACTAAGTATATATGAACTACTTTAATATGCTACAATAAATGCACGCCTCTGGCAATATATTTTCCTCTGACCCAGTTCTCAGATGTGCTTTATATTGCTTTAACAGTGTTATGGGTCTACAGAGTAAACATCATTATATTTTCATTCACTTCATTCTACCAAAATGTTGACTAATATGTATATACCTATTATATGTTCATTTATTAAGCAAGATTACATGCAAGGCACTTCATCATCCAGGAAGAAATTAGTCGCCAGTTGCTTTCCCATTACTATGCGTAGTGATGAGTCTTTAGCTGTGGGCCAAAGTTTAAAACTACGGCAGGCTGAAGCACTTTATAATGCCTGTTTTGCAACAGGAGCAGGAGTGCTCCTGAGACACCCTCTGTAACAGTTGACTTCAGGAACTGAAGGGTCAATTTCCTTTGGAGCAAACAAAGCAAGCACCATATTCCCAGCGCTTTTTTATTTATTTTTTTCATGGGAAATTGCGTTATTTCCTACTGCCAGCCAGCTCAAGGCACAGAAGATTGTCTGTTGTCATTTGTTTCTGTTTGAGTTCCTCCTAGGACAGGGTGAAAGCAAGGACTGGTAACCATGAATGCAGAAGTCTTAACCATTTTTTGAAGCACAACAGTCAGAGTTCAAAAGGCAAGAGGCATTTTTAAGATACCCAGGCATAATCTGTGTACTCTTCTTGGAAGTAAAATTTGTAATTAAAGTTGGCATTTCTGAGCTGCCTGCTAGTGCTGGCCATCTTCATAACACAGAAAGAGTACATGCTTTGTGACACTGACACACAATCCATGGGGAAGAGCCGGTGCCTCTCTTGTAGGAAGCCGGCAGAATAGACGTGTGTATCTAAGATGGCCTAGGGGGAACACAGCTGAAAGATGTTCGGAAAAAAAAAATGGTCATGTAACCAGAGCAAAAAGAAATATGAGATGAAGCAAGGGGTGTAAGATCACTGCTTTGTTTTCCCACAAGCTTTTCCCATCACTTTGCCCTCCTTCCATTTCATTCTGCATAATGCAGAGGAGATTTTTTATTTAATATTTTGAAACTGCGAACTTGAAAAGCAAATTAACAAAAGGGTGACAGACTCTGATATCCAGAACAAACCTCTGTATATGAAATAGGAAATAATTTGGCTCTCTAAAACCATGTAATAAAGAATTAACAAGTAAAATGCATCTGATTTTTATGCAGGTCATTTTCTCAGATAGAAGAATGGAGCAAAATCAGATCTCTTTTTTTTTAAATTTAATTAAGTTTTAAGTAGCATGGATATTATCATTTTAGAGATCACTTAAACATATTTCAGGTCTCACATATCTTCATTACTCACACTGGGCTATGTGAAAAAGGATCTTGTGTAGTCTGGTCACATAAATAGTTTCATGTTTTATGAAGAAGCTCAGGATCACCAGGAAAAAATCTTAACACAGTTAAAATGTACATACCACACAGAATCAAATCTATATACAGTTAATTACTTTCAAAGAAGAACAAGTTGAACCCATTATGATTCAAAACTGTGTTACCAGGATGTGTATTAACCTATTCTGCTTGGCTTCTCAACAAGTGAAGGAAAATAAGCATCCACAATTCCAGTCCTCTCAGAGAGGTTTTTTAGAACAGATTGTAGCACTTCACCTTATTCTAAGCATTCTTCTGCAAAAAAAAACCCAAAACAAGAGAAGGGTAACTCTGCAGTTAACAGGGTCAGGAGGTTCCAACACAGCTAGACTGAAATATGGGAATACCCCTATTATCTTAAATGATTGCTAGAGTATTATGATGGAGGATCGTAACATGCGTAACATCGTAACATGTGACAGACTCACATCCATCTACCAAATTTCATCTTCAAAAGTGAATAAAGATAGGGTAGGATGATGAGAAAGTCCTTCTGTATTTGAAAAGAGAGAAAATTCTGGTCAGCATTTCTTACCAAGGCCACGTAACTAATTTGTGTTAAAGTATGGATAGCAGGGCAAAATAGACAGAAGACACTTTACAGTATGACAGGGATTCTGGTCTAAACCCAATTCTGCTGAGAACAAACTCCCAGAGGTCCAAAGAGATAATGAAGGGTAGTAAAGACAGCTAAAGTTGTAGTATAGTATAATGTAGTATGGTGTGGTATAAATCCTTAGAAGCTTTAATAAATAACAAAATCAGGAAGCACAAATAAATGTAGCAAAGGCAGGTCAATATAGCTTTTCTAAAGACAAGCATTGTCACATGGATGTGTCACAGTTTGTTTTTGGAGAGTCATTGTGAATTAAGAAATTCTGGTGATTTGATGCAACTACAGTTTCTAAAGTCTTCAATAAGGTTGCTCAGTAAAGACTTTAAAAGAAAGCAAGGTGCCATAAAGTGAAGTGTGTGGCTTGGGAACAGCCTAATACGGGCAGGAGTGTCAATTAAAGCCCAAAGACAAATCTGAACTCCTGGATCACAGGGGGACCCTAGCTGAAACCCACCTTGGAGAGGGCTGAGCCTCAGGCACACAGTAGCCTCTCTCTCCAGTCCTTACAGCTCCAATTCACCGGGAAGAAAAGCACAATGGACCCAGTGAAGAGAACCACAGCAGCCTCCAGTCAAGGTCCCAGGGTAGTCCCAGTGAGGCCAGTACCACAGGGTAAAGCTCATCGTGAGACACAGTGCTCTGCTGGCTCTGAACAAGGGACAAAGCCCCTACAGAGACAACTGCAAGTTGTTACTCTGGGCTTCTGAGCAGGGCTCAGTATGATTATACACTCAATTCCCATGCTGTCAAAAGGCTCCTGCTTTATGTCCAGCTTGCATTTCATATTTATTTTCCTTTTCCTAGAACACCATATCCCTAAGGTACAAACCCACATGTGAAGGAATGGTGTATAAGAGCGTCAAAACCCAGAAGATGCCTACAATAGTATGTCACACATTCATTCTTTCACCCAAAGTAGGACTGCTCTCTGTTGCTGATTTCCAATTTCATTTTAAAAATACTCAGTGTTACATCTCCTCTTGCCACTGGAAGACTCATTTCACTGTCCATTATGTCTTTCAAAAAGTTTTTCTGGCAGATTATCTTCCTGCTCTTTATGATAAATCTTGTTGTACTAATTTATCTTCCCCAGCACTGTTTATTCCCTCAAATATTTGCAGAACATTGTTGAGTCACCTTGCATTCACTGCTTGGAGCATTCCTGTCTCATTTGCAGCCTTTCCACACACACCAAGTCAGTTCTTCCAGCCCCTTTTGTCATTTGCCTTGTTCATCTTGTCAATTAGTTTCTCTGAGCTCTCCTTTCACTTTGTGTTATTAATTTTCCAACACAATCCTGTGAGGTAAGTACAGATTAGTAGCCTCCCTCCCTCCATATTGTGCGATCAACATGGGACCAGCCAGCAGTTGATTCACTTGGTCACACACAAACTGCTGGAACGTGACCTGTGAAATGCAGCTGTTTCAAAAAGAATCTTAACAGTGTATTATGTCATTCAGGAGCCCTTCACACAGGACACCCATGGACACATTCAGGTCACTCTTTTTGTCACTTTAGAGCCTAAATGCCCATCTCAAGCACGGAGGGTTAGATTTCCTCTCAAAACACGGCTCTTAAACATGGTTTTAGGGCAAGCATGCTCCCAGCTGCTCCCCTGGCATGTGGATATTGGCCCAGGACAGGACACTAAATTAATTATCTTCATTGCTTTACTTTTATATGTTTGTTTTGCTAGCCTGGGAGAGAGTATTCCACTCCCCCACACACACACACTTTATCTGAACCAAGGCATTATTTTTTGTTGAGTGGAAGATAATGTTGTTATCTGCCTGTGTGGCACTGCTGCAGTGATTTTCCATTTCATTCATATGCTTTGTGGGTTCCCTCCTAGTCAGGCAAGAAAATAAAACACACCTGTATTGATAGAAACAGATATATCAAGATTTTTGAAAGACTTGGATGTCACTGGCTTATATAAGATTGCATTCACCCTAATTTATCAGATTAGTAGTTACACACGTGCAGTACAGAACTCTATTATCCTGTATTTAATTCACTCTCAATCCATATCAGAGGCCCCTTTCTCATTTATTTTAGTGAGAGAGGGGAGAGGTCTCTATCTGATCTGATAATGGAACTATTTGGCTCAGCCCAGACATTAATCTATCTGACAGCTTTCCTATGAAAAGGCAGAATTTCCATCCTCCACTCCAGTTTATTTCATCATCTACACTTTCCTTCTTCCATCCCTGGTTGGTGGTAACAATGAGAACTGTCTAGAAAAATATATAAATATGGCACATGTGTATAAACACATGTAATGCAGGTGGCACGAGTGTAACAAGAAGGAAATTCTATCTTATAATATTTTTTAACTTCAAACGTTTACTTGCCTTATAAAAACTTAAATCATTCACCATCCTTTTGAAAATATCCCAATACAAAATTCCATTTTTCTCAATAAACAAGCTCTTTGTTTTGTTATGTGGGGGTTTTGTTTGCCTGGATTTGGTTTGGTTTTATATATCAGTTTCCATCACAGCAGCTCTCTGATCTTAATGAAAAATGCTGTATCACCATTCCGAAGTGAGATTTACTCATTGTGCTGATACTCCAGGTATCATAGAGCAGATCTGGAAAAGAGACAAGTACACAATGTGGATGTTGATCTCTCCTGTCTGACCTGCTGCTCTGCAATTATCCTTAGCTGACAGCATTTGACAAGGCTTAGGGTCAGACAAGCAGAAATCTCTGTGGAGAAGGGGTTTTCTTGTTTCTTTTTTTTAGTAAGAAAACCTGATATGTAAGGCAGCTGACAAAATAATTTATATTCTACCCAATAATGATAATTTTAATGAAGTATTTTCATTTGAAAATGTCAAGCTTGTTAAACCTTTAGCCAAAATGCATTGATAAATAGAAACAATGTTTTTAAAATAATTACAAATTCTGTTTGTTTTCAAAGCTTTTGCAGTGGATGATAAAGTACTGCAGGTTCAAAATGTGACTAATTTCCAAAGCTAGTATAATCTACTAATAAAAATATTTCCATTTTTATTAATATATTAATGACATTTAGTGGGCATTACTATGGATCAGCTACAAGATATCCCAAGCCAAGTGCAGGTAATAATCAGTTAAATGCTCAGGCACTCTCCCTGACTCTATAACCTGGTTACTCATTTGCTATCTAGTGATTTTTACAGGTGGCCATTCAGAAATATTACAAAGGATATCAGGAGATAAGAGGAAAAAAAAGAATTTTTTTCACAATGACGTGCTGAGCAAAAGACAGAGTTGGTATTTTTCCTACTCATCTACATGTTATCTCCAAAACCACTTAAAAATAATTTCCATGTATGCAATCAAACACTTGCATTTTCATCAAGCTACTTCAGTTTCTTAATTGAAAATGGAAATGTGAAAATGAGAAATGTGTCAGCCATGCTGGACAACTCCTCAAGGTTTTTGGAAATCCTCTATTTTCTTGCTATTTTTTTCACCCCCCTGTAGCTCCAGATGCTAAGACCACACAGTGTAGCAGACTGGTAAATGACATTGTTCAGAGGAAATTCTACTATTCCTATGCTTGCTGCAACCATGTGAATATCTTCCTGCATCACTGCAAGTCATAATAGCAGGAGAGGCTGTGAAACTAATCTAATATCTGGAAACTACACAAAATGGTACAAAGATATTGGACCAATTTCTCTCTTCAGAAAGGCACAGCAGTTCCAGCTGCACCAGAACAAGGTCTGTCACTGTGCTTGGGGCAGAATCCTGCCATGCTATGCACACCATGTCAACAAATGTTTCTAATTGCCATCGAAAATTTTTGTCTTGGGAAGAGGTGATTTAATATGTCCAGGTTTAAACCTCTGCTTTAAGCCCTAACTAAAAAGTTTAAAACAGTCATTTGGGTTATAGGATTCATACAAATTGGAACAGTTGAAGTGGAAAGTGTCTGAAACTCCTTGCACTCCCCCAGGGACCTGCTAAAAGGATCCTGGCTTCCTCATTAGTAAGCCCCATTTTGGACTTCACTGAGGCAACATTCAAAGCAGGATCACTTTAAAGAAGGGCATAAACCATTGATACTTTGAGAGACTTCAGTGGCCATGTCTGGATGTTGAATCAAACCACTTTCCTTCTACCTCTTCCCAAAGCATAATTACAGCCACTGGTATGTTCCCATC
This sequence comes from Nesoenas mayeri, assembly GCF_963082525.1. Taxonomy (NCBI): domain Eukaryota; kingdom Metazoa; phylum Chordata; class Aves; order Columbiformes; family Columbidae; genus Nesoenas; species Nesoenas mayeri. The sequence goes on along the minus strand of NC_137551.1, from coordinate 9,687,956 downwards.
TCTGCTGTCAATGCAGTTCCTTAAAGGAGAAGGGGGGTTCTGGTATAAGCTAATAAACAGGAATGCGATCGCAAACTAAAAAGCTTCCCAAACAGCAGGAATATTCTGTCACTGCTGACTTTGATTTACTCATTTTACATTTTCCAAGCCTTTTTCTGGGATAAGATGTGAGGCATCCTTTTCTGTTTCATGCCAGTTCTGTAACAAAAAAAAAATCTACCATGGTTTTTATTTTATTGTTTTTAAATGATCCTAAACAACAAAGTCTGTCTGCTCACCCGCACTCTCTGAGCTGTTTGAACTGACAGTCTCTTCAGTCCTGCTGTGACTGAGCTGCCCTGAAAGTCTAACACAATTTAGTCTGCTTCCTAAGATGAACTTGACGTCTTTACAGATCTTGCAGTGAGAATGGACTTGCCTTTACTAGAGAGGTTGTATACTAATTTATCAGCAATTTCAGAAAGGATAACATTTAAGAAGATAAAAAATAAGAAACCTCATTGAAAATCCACATTTAAGTTCAGAAAGCAGAACATTTGTTTATTTCTACAAACATATATCTTAAGTGCATTCCGGCTGAAGGCAGCTCACAGAAACCCTTGGTGGTATAAAAATGGAACTAAAAGAATTTCCGTGCCTTGGATAAATTTTAAAATAATCTAAACATTTCCCTGCAGTAAATTATCTTCCTTCCATAGAGCAGTATTGAAAGAGGGAGGTAAGAAAAAACAATTGAATTAAGTGTTCGAAGGAGTTTTCAGGATGAATTCTTAACTAGCTCTGAGATTTCCTACTCATAACCCAATCCTCTGAATGATTAAGCTTCTTTGGGTAAACATGGTTACTTTCATGTAAAATCTGTTTAAATCAAACGATGAAAATTTGCTTTAATAATTGTTTTGCAGCATGAAATGCTTCTTGCAGTACCTGAATGTTTTCCCTCAGCTTTGGCAGCATATGCTCGGTAAGACCTGAGCCTTGTGTACCCAGCTCAGCAAAATGGGGCTCTGCCACGTGGCTTGTTCACCACTGGACCAGGCAAAGCAGTGGAAATGGAGATTTCTGAAAAAGCTACTATGTGGCAATGCCTGATACAGTCAGAAAGGTTCTCATTGTGTTTCTTACTTTGATATGAAGCTTAAATTATTGATCACTGCTTCTGTACTGAAATCTGAAATCAAATACAGTATCTGACTGACCACTTAAATCTTCCACTCAACCTGCCATCTCCAAATAATTATATTTTTTAATCTTTTTAGAGCTTTGGTTTGTGAAAATTGAGGGTAACACTGATTTGAGGGGGGAAAAAGGTCAATGCTTCTCAAAGTTCAAACTATTTCCTGGTCAAGTCTGTTACATCAGGCCAATCCTTAATACACAGACAGAGGCATCTACTTCTGAAAACCCAAAATTCCTCACAGTTCTTGGCATAATAATACCAAGTGGTTTGTATTGCCTGTGATTACTTGCATCCTGCTTTCCTAGGTACTCCATTAAAATTACTTTCTTCCCAACATTCTAAAAGCTAAATGAACAAAAGAAATGGTGCTAAATGTGACCTGTGGCATAAACAGTTTTGTAAAATATGCTGCATGCTATGAAAACTTTATCCCGTTTTTGGTTTTAGGACTCGAAAACATGCAGCCACCCTGAGCATTCTCAAGTCATAAGACACTACATCATAACATTAAGACAGAAACTGATACCTCTAAGTTTTAAAATGTCAGCTTTCTGATTGCATGGTTGACAGAGCAGCTCGTTGTTTCCTTATATTTAGAGCAGCTGTTCTGGTAGTAGTGTCATCCACCGAGTTCCCCTGCTCAGCCTGCCCTCTCCAACGCCAAACCCCAGCACTCCTTGAGGGAAGCAGTACTCATAATCAAATTTGAATATCCTCAAACATGTTATTCAAAATTAAACCAAACAAAATCACAAGCTTTTCCCAGCAGGAGATTCAAACTGATTCTGGAAGTACACAGTGCAATAACGCCGAAAGTCAACAGCTATATAAATAGCAAACAATTCCCCCCTTGCCTGTGACCAAAACTAGGTCCTGAATTAACAGTGTTTGGTGGTCTCACCAGGCCTCACGGCCTTCCAGATACTTACGGTTGATCTGGTTCAAATAACGAGAAAGAACAGATGGCACCCATTTCTTCCAAGTCTGATAGGAAAGACATTAGCAGGGTAGCACAGGATTTGCTTTTGCAACCATTAATAGGCATGAGTCCAAGTTCTGCGATTTACAGACAGGACAGACCAGACCTGTGCCATCCTTTGGAACCTGAGTTGCAGGAACTAATGAATTCCTGTTCAGAGAGCAAAACAAACAAGAAAATTGAAAACAAAGGAAGAAGGAAGGCTTAAATGAGGTATCTACTGGGTAAAATGAGATATGCAAAAAAGAGGGAAATGTAATAGTTAGGCAGCCATGAAACTGAAAGACAGATAACTGCTCTGCTTGTGTCAATCTAAGAAACCACTTTTGCAGGTTTGAAGTGAAAGCCATCATCTATCCATAGTAGGCATTTTACCTACCAGCAGCATTAACGGTTCTTTTCTTATTCCCCTTCATTTGTCCACAGTCTTGAGGGAATAAAACCAAACAAAACTCTAACTACCTAAATCCCAAAGTCTTTGGAAGGCAAATATTTTAAAAGTGTCTCAGGTCTTCAGAAACAGAAGTCCATCTGTAAATGGAAGAGTTACACATTTAAAGTCCATTAATGTTTACTAGTTACTTATAAAATTCTTCTGCCAAACCACTTCCCCCAATTGACAGTTACTGCTTACTTTCAGGATTTTTCTTTCAGGATTTTGATACCTCACAACAAATATGCTTTCTTACTCCTATACACTTTGCTCAAACTAAAGACGGTGCTACCTTCTATACAAATAGGTTGCATGACAAGCAGGTATGAAACCTTAAAATCTATAACAGGTTTTATCTTTAATCACCAAAGTATACCCCTAGTTTACAGAACAGAAACTAACAACATGGATTGGTTAAGGGATTCAGTGAAGGTCACATACAAGATTGTGCTGGCACAAAGACTGGGCTGTCATTCTGTGATACACACCCCATGCTGCATCTCCACTAAGGCTAGAGGAACCACGATCTTTTGAAGCATGTGACACCCTCAGTTTTCCTTCAACTCAGTCACCTGAACAGAATTGAAAATATATTCAACACAAATGCTGCAGCAACTAATAATAAAAATCCCTGTAAGTCCTGTAAAATATATAACCTAAAAGCTTATAAACAGTTTCCTTCAAAAGTCACAACCACCTCAAGGAGACTTTCTAGAAGTTATCACATTTTTGAGCTGCTGTATTACTCATCTTTCCTTTTTGCTTCCTTCCTTATGCTGTCTGCCCCACTTCCATGTCACACATCATCAAATTTACAGAATGGAAACAACTTAAGGCATCAAAATTATTGCTGAAGGTGAACTGGATATATAAGTCAAATACCGTGGTCTGCCTGACTTCTGGGGTTTCTCACATAACATGTTCTCTATTTTGCTCATCCAGATGTCATACTTAAGAAGTTACACAGCCTGAAGAACAGAGGAAACAACAAAAAGGAGAAGAGAAGAAAAGGCTGGACCCCTCTTGCTATTGCTCATGTTTGCCTACAAAAAAAATTGTAAAATGTTCCTGAGTCTGACAGCAATCTCAGCCATCTAGACAGTGTCTAACTCGTGAATAATGTGTTGCTGTCAGCTCAAAAAAGACCAAACTTGCTGGCCTCCAAAGGCCGTTTTACAGCTCATGTATATATCTGACATTAGGGAAAGAGAGATTGCATCATCTCAGATATATGACACTCTCTGTGTTATGCATCTGCTTTTTGGATTGACTTCCATGATAAACATGTCACTTCTGGAGAAAATTGATGGAAGCCAGAATTGTCATTTGTCTAATTCATTCTCCCCAGTCACTTTGTCCTCCTACTTCTAACCTGGATTGTAGACTGAGATTCAACACATCTTTCAATTTCCTTAACGCATAAAGGTAAAAATATTTTTAAACTGCTTGACTGAAATGGTATGAACATGGTACCTTAGTATTTTTTATTTTTCAATTTCAATAAAATGAATTAAAGTTGAGGAAGGAAAGACTGAGATACGTAAACTTTAGAGACAAAATCCCTCTTTCAAAATGTCTGAGTTGATCAACTAAAGCACTTTTGAGAAAAGTCCTCCTGTTAATGTGCAGTTTGATGTTACTTGGTTTGCTTTTACGTGTAAACATAATCGAGTCTGTACACACAGATTTGCTTTTGGACAGTTGAGAGTAGCTAAAAACGTTTCTAGCAACAGTGCCCCAGTATAACCCTCAAACTTATAATCATACTTAGATCTTTACAGAACAAAGGCATATTTTTGTTATAGATAATTCAGGTAAGTATAGCCTGTTTTGGGCTATGAACATGTCAGAATATTTCCTTCATTGCTTTCATACTGAGATCACATGCCTACCAGGGAAATGCATCTGCTCACTTATTTCCATAATTTCCTTGTCCGCTGCTGGTTATTACCCAATATAACTGATGGATTGATTTGGGGTTGTTACTAAAGAAAAAAAAATAATATCCTGCTCTTTTATGCACTTCTCTTGTGTGCTAGTTCAGTGGAGCTTCGTTGCTCTGTTTGCAACATTACTGTCACTCCATGGCAGAAAAACAGATTTTGTAAAATCCTTGTTTTCTGTTCATGGCTTCCCCATAGAAGAAGGCAGAGACACAGGTGGGCTGAGGAGAGCTGAGCTTTGCTGCCCTCCTCCCAAACACAGACCTGTCTTTGTGGCACCCTGTACTAGCTGCAGCAGGACGGTGTGGAGGGAGCAGGGACAAACTGCATAGCTACTGCGTATTTTTCTCCACAACTCTCCACAGGCTGAGAAGTGCAGAGTAGCACCTGTGCCTATTGGGGTGCCTTGGCAAGTCAAATCAGTTCAGGGCTCTGGGCAGTACCTCCATCAATTATGTGAAATCCTGGCCACAAGATCAGCAGCCTCCTGGGCAATGCTAGAGAACAAGTATGGGGAAGAGATGAAGTGCGCCTTTCTAACCCCTCCCTAGCTTTGCCCATCTTGTTGCCTGAACAAAACTCTACTGTATGCTAAAGAACAGGAACAACAGAAAGCACTGGATGTAAATTGCCAGGGTGATACAAATGATGTCCCTTTCTCTCACACTTTCCTTTCTTCCTCCCTGTGCTTGCCCCAGAGTGCAAGTCCTGCTTTCAATCCAAGGCAGTTACATCTGTCAAACTTACCACATTTTGCATCCATTCATGCCAGGTGAAAAAGCTAAAGCCAGTGCTACAGCTGCTTATTTGATTAATGCAATCTGTTAATATTGTTTCTTGATATTTCACAACAGAAGGAGTAAGAGACAATGAAAGAGCAAAAGAAAAAAGGGGAAAAGTGGCAGTGTTCAGTGAGATAAATGGGTTTAAAGTGCCTTGCTCTGTTGTGACGGCTCTCATCAGACATGCCCAGCAAGGTAAAACAGGCAGTTTTCGAACAGATGGTCTCAAAGTCTTTACAGCGTTATGGCTCAGAGTAACAGCATACCTCACTGCCACATGCTGGGGAGGTGACTGTGCCGTGAAGGAGACGCACTCAATTTACCTGCCTGCCTTAATAGCATCTGAACGTCTGGACTGTCAAGGTGTTAAGGTGTATCTATGTAAAAGGCAGCTGCTAAAGGGATGTAGCTGAGATTATGAAGACAAAATAAAAGCCTTTTGTTAAAGCAATTAAATTACATTCTGAGGACAGAGGATCTTAAATCCGTTTTGAGCAAACCACGTAGTCTCTGTGACAAGCTTTATGCCACAGACAGCACAGCCTGGGGAGAGTGCACACCACATTCAGCATCTCTTCCTGAAGACATTACGGAGGCAGCAAGCACACCATAGAAGCTCTTTCATGTAGGCTGCAGAAATCTGGTTACATCCAAAGTTCTGCAAATGTCATACTAGTTGTGTGCTGCTGGCATGCTGAGCCAGGCTGCCAGGCACTTTGGGGTGTGTATACCACATTCACTGGACAGAAACCTTTAATCAGCATAGGAGACTCATTTCCAGTTGTCTAGACAGAGAGTAAATCTGGATTTGCAGATTGCAGTAGGTCTACCTCTCAAAAGATTGAATAAAAACAGCCTGTTTCCTATTTGTAGAATGGGGATAATAAATTATAGTTCTATTTTTGCCTTTCTCTCTTTTCTGTTAAAATTTTAAGTGTTTTAGGAAAAAAAAAGAACTGTCTCATCAAAACGGTTTGTTGTAAACAGCCAGCTGGACCCCAGGCTTTTCAGATTCCTTCATCTAGAAGCACAAATCAGTGTGTCAGTTGGATGTGGCTTGGGTTGGCGCAGAGCATCTTGAGACAGCAGAGCAGGCAGGAGAGACTGTGTACCTTCTATTAAATTAAAATTTGATGTGTTTTATAAAGGCTACAGAGAGCCTTTAGAAATGCAATTTCTCCTTCAAAATATTTCAGCCTTTCCTTAAAGATTCCAGTATCTATAACCAGGTAACTATGGAAAGCTTTCCGTCAGCACGAGGATCACTCTCTGGATTGGAGTTTGCTGGAGCCCTTTCCCATGCATGTTATAAAATCATTATCAAAATTCACATTTTTCCTTCTGTCAGGGAGCCATCTCTTCCTGCAGGTTGGAAAAGTGAGGACAAGATTTCCACCATGGTGTGACAAGCAGAAAAGTTCAGCTTGACAAATGCAATATCTGCCAAGCCAGATATGCCCTTCCAACCTCCACTGTGCAGGTGAAGGGAAGCAGAACAGGCCAGGAGCCATGACAGAGGTCCTGGAGCAGGTGGCCAGCTGGCCAGGACTGTCCTAGCCTGAAGGGTTTACAAGTCACACAGGGCAGAAGAAAGCCCAAATCTGCATGTAGCCTAAGCAGTTTCCAGAAAGGGTGCCACCTGACAGGTTTCGAGCCTGCTTGACAAGGACAGCAGGTTTTGTACAATACCAATATTCCTTCAGACAGCAGGTTTTGTACAATACAGGTGTTCCTTCCAACAGAACTGGAGTCTGCAGGACAACCCCACTCGGCACATTACCCTTGAGTCCAGGCAGCAGCAGACTCCCAGCAAAGAACTCTCAGGGTGATTCAGCTTTAAAATGTAGCTAAAACCTTGAGAACAAGTGTATACACAATCTGAACTGCTGGGTGAAGGCTTATCCCTTGGGTGGTGGGGCTTGCTGCCATGTACTACACAGGCCATAGGACTATGAGCATGATCTGACAGCAGAACCGAGGAGACTGTGGTTTCAACAAAAGTCTTGTTAGGAATTTGAGCCCAGCGTCCCTCCTCTCTCCAGTTGTCTCACACTGTGATGTCCCACAGTTCTGATTTTCAGCATCTTGACTCTTCCAGTTTTGAAGCCTGAGGTCTTGTAGGCTAGAACACTAATTAAACTGTTTGTTGCTCTAAACCAGACAAATGCCTTCTTGCCACAGGAGAGATTCATCACAAGGTGCTAGAAACCCACAGCATCCTTTGACTTTGGGTGAAGCGAGGATGCTGAGCACATCCGAAAATGAGGTGGCTAACTCATTTCCTGCTGTTACCTCGGAGCAAATGGCTGGACTGCAACTCAGGACTCCACAGGTAGTACGTTAACTCTCCTGCACCACTGACTCTCTGATACCCTCAGCAGGCTTTGACATCCAAAGGTTTATTTTGTTTAAAGAAGAAGCTCTGCCACTGTACCACTGCATCAGAAATGAGCCTTCAAATCATGTTCACTCTGGGCCATGAGGATAGAAAAAACATTTTCTCTGAAATTTGCCTAAATTGGCATGCTATTTTCCAACTGTTGTCCCCTAGTTGAGTGGAGTTGGCAGATTTATGCATTCAATATGTATTCGCTTAAACTACTTCTACCTAATGATAAAGGAAAATGTTAATTCATAAATAACCTTTGGCTATGGCAGGCCTGAAATGTATACATTACTTATATCTGCGTTCAGCAAGCTGAAAAATGACAGAGTGCCCCAGCAGTGCAACCAGGCAAAGCGTAAACCATTCAGGTGAGCAAGATGGAGAGTCCATGCTGCACTCCCTTTTCAGGTAAAGCTGGCAGGTCCTAGTTACACTCCTGGTGCAGATTAAGCTGGCTGCAGGAGCTGCCAGGCCTGAGTCAGCACACCAGAAGTTGAAACAAAGCCTTCAACCACACCTGTGTGCATGGGGGTGCCACAGGGAACCTGGCTGGTTGTGCACACACACACACACACACCCCCCATGCCCCCACGGCTGAGCCAATGGTGGGTGTTGCTTCTCACCTGACACTTCATATAGGTCAGATGTTTCCTTTGCTCTTCCACTGCAGAATACAGAGAATCTCCTTTTCCATGGGGGTCAAAGGATCCAGACACTTTAGTAGCTTAATTTTTACCAGGCTTACCCTCCCTTGCAAAGGTAAATCCCAGAGCTGCCTGGCTGGATTGCTTCCAAGTTTTGCAGTCAGGGATTTTCATGAAAAGAGCTGACAATGTGAATGTCTCCAGCAAAGGTTTTTTATGACCTTAGCAATCTTTTTATTTTGAGCATATAGCAGCTTTTATCTCTTGTCGAGGGTTAAGATTGCGGGGTGACAATAAAACCCTGGCAGATGTGTTGTTAACCCCCTCTTCCCCCCACCTTCCCCCTTTTTTGCCCCTCCGTCTCCCCCCTTCCACTCAGGACAGGCGATCGGGAGAGAAAAAGAAGGACAGAGAGAAGAGAGTTGGAAAAAATTAAAGATGTTTTACTAATGCTACTAATAAGAATAGAGAAAATAATACAAAATATACAAAACCAATCTTGAAAGTCTCAGCAACTGCAGAGCCGGCACCCAAAGTCCTGGATTAGACTCCACAGCCAACCAGAGCTGGATTCAGTCTGTCACTAGGCCTCAGTTCGCAGGGACGACTAGCAAGGTCCTCTCCTAATGTCGCCCATAAGCAGAAGGAAAAGGAAGGGACGAGATCCTCGTGATCTCCCATTTTATATGAAGTATTCACGTGAATGGAATGTTATACACAGTTGGTCAGTCGTTTCTCGTCGCCCCTCTCGCGAGATGTCCATCCATGCTTATCAATAAGTTTGCATTCCATTGCTAGGTTTTACCAAAACATGTGTCTGGTTCTCCAGGAAAATGCAGTTAATATGAAGGCTTTAGCTGACAGGCAAAATTCACTGAAAGAGAAACTTGTTTTTTTAACAAAACCAGGACATTCCACCCCTTATAATATGCCATTCACTGAATGCTTAACCTTATCAATACAATCTATCAATACAATCTAATTAATCACTACTACCATATATATATATACACATATGTACATATATACACGGGAGTAATTAATCTTAATCAGTGGACCATCCTTTAAAAAGTTCATTAAGTTCATTTTGTCACAACAGTCTCCCAGGGCAGGAAAGATAGTACAAGTGCATTTCATGACCACTGTTTGTGGGTTAAAGACATCAACTTCGAAGAAGTTGTCAGGTGCCACTCGAAGAAGCTAGCTCTGGTTTCATCATCACTGTCTTGATCTGGAAGACACTTATTAAATACTGTTAGTACGACAATTCACATCATGCAGTTCAGTATTGCATGTTTTCACCTAAGCTCAAATCCCCTTGAGGTACACACCGAACTTCTCCATCCTTAAGCATCACCCACCAGGTGCTGCCAGGTCCCTGGGCAAAAACAATCCCACGAATGGGCTTGCCTTTTCCTGAGGCAGGAGTAACCCAGACTGCCTTTCCTAACATATTTTTCATGTGTACTACAGGGACTTTATCTCCTTCTACAGTCTGTAGAATTTCTGATTGGGCAGGCCCGGCTCGATTGGTTGATCCCCTGGTGTTGACCAACCAAGTGGCTTTTGCTAAATGTGAATCCCAGTTTTTAAAGGTTCCACCACCAAGTGCCTTTAGTGTAGTTTTTAGCAAACCATTGTACCTTTCAATTTTCCCAGAGGCTGGTGCATGATATGGAATATGATATACCCACTCAATACCATGTTCTTTGGCCCAGTTGTCTATAAGACTGTTTTTGAAATGAGTACCATTGTCTGATTCAATTCTTTCTGGCGTACCATGTCGCCAAAGGACTTGCTTTTCAAGGTCCAAGATGGTATTTCAGGCTGTAGCATGAGGTACAGCATATGTTTCCAACCATCCTGTGGTTGCTTCCACCATTGTAAGTACATAACGCTTACCTTGACGTGTTTGTGGAAGTGTAATATAATCAATCTGCCAAGCTTCTCCATACTTATACTTTAACCATCGCCCCCCATACCATACAGGCTTTAACCGTTTTGCTTGTTTTATTTCGGCGCAAGTTTCACATTCATGAATAACCTGTGAAATAGTGTCCATAGTTAAATCCACCCCTCGATCGCGAGCCCATTTATATGTTGCATCTCTACCTTGATGCCCTGAAGCATCATGGGCCCACCGAGCTAGGAAAAGTTCACCTTTATGTTGCCAGTCCAAGTCCACCTCAGCTACTTTAATTTTAGCAGCTTGATCTGCTTGTTGGTTGTTTAGATGTTCCTCGGTGGCTCGACTTTTGGGTACATGAGCATCTACATGACGAACTTTCACAGGCAGGCTCTCTAGCCGAGCAGCAATGTCTTGCCACAGTGTGGCAGCCCAAATGGGTTTACCTCTACGCTGCCAGTTGTTTTTCTTCCATTGCTGTAGCCACCCCCACAAGGCATTTGCTACCATCCATGAGTCAGTATAGAGATAAAGTATTGGCCACTTCTCTCATTCAGCAATGTCCAAAGCCAGCTGGACGGCTTTCACTTCTGCAAACTGACTAGATTCACCTTGTCCTTCGGTGGCTTCTGTAACTTGTTGTGTGGGACTCCACACAGCAGCTTTCCACCTTCGATGTTTTCCTACAAGACGACAGGATCCATCTGTGAGCAGTGCATACTGCTTTTCAGTCTCTGAAAGAGTATTATACGGTGGTGCTTCTTCAGCACGTTTTACTTCCTCCTCATCTGGAGACATCCCAAAGTCTTTGCTTTCTGGCCAGTCTGTAATCACCTCTAAGATTCCTGGACGGTTGGGACTTCCAATTCGAGCTCGTTGCGTGATCAATGCAATCCATTTACTCCACGTAACTTCGATTGCATGATGTGGAGAGGGAACTGTCCCTTTGAACATCCAGCTCAGCACCGGCAGTCGAGGTGCCAGGAGGAGCTGTGCTTCAGTACCGATCACTTCTGAAGCAGCTCGAACTCCTTCGTATGCTGCTAGTATCTCTTTTTCAGTTGGAGTATAGTTGGCCTCAGATCCTTTGTATCCTCGACTCCAAAAACCTAAGGGTCGACCTCAGGTTTCTCCTGGTGCTTTCTGCCAGAGGCTCCAGGTAAGTCCATTATCTCCGGCTGCGGTGTAGAGCACATTTTTAACATATAGTCCAGTCTGAACTGGTCCAAGGGCCACCACATGAGTTATCTCACGCTTGATTTGTTCAAAGGCTTGTTGTTGTTCAGGGCCCCACTCAAACAGGTTCTTTTTTCGAGTCACTCGATAGAGAGGGCTCACAATCTGGCTGTAGTCAGGAATATGCATTCTCCAAAAACCTACAACGCCCAAGAAAGTCTGTGTCTCCTTTTTATTAGTAGGTGGAGACATTGCAGCAATTTTGTTGATCACATCCATTGGGATCTGACGACCGCCATCTTGCCATTTTATTCCTAAAAACTGGATCTCTCGTGCAGGTCCCTTGACCTTGCTTCGTTTTATGGCAAAACCAGCATCCAAAAGAATCTGAATTATTCTCTCACCTTTCTCGAAGACTTCTTTCGCTGTGTCGCCCCATACGATGATGTCATCAATATACTGCAAGTGTTCTGGAGCTTTACCTTGCTCCAGGGTGGTCTGGATCAGTCCATGGCAGATGGTAGGACTGTTTTTCCACCCCTGGGGCAAGCGATTCCACGTGTACTGGATGCCTCTCCAGGTGAAAGCAAACTGCGGCCTGCACTCTGCTGCTACAGGAATAGAGAAAAATACATTAGCAATGTCAGTTGTAGCATACCACTTAGCTGCCTTTGACTCCAGTTCAAATTGCAGTTCTAGCATGTCAGGCACAGCAGCACTCAGTGGTGGCGTAACTTCATTCAGGCCACGATAGTCCACAGTTAGTCTCCAGTAATCACTAGACTTACGCACTGGCCAGATTGGGCTGTTAAAAGGTGAGCGAGTCTTACTGATCACACCCTGGCTTTCCAATTGACGGATCAACTTCTGGATAGGAATCAAAGAGTCTCGATTGGTGTGATATTGCCAACGATGCACTGTCGTGGTAGCAGTTGGCACCTGCTGATCGTCAACCATCAGCAGTCCTACAACAGAAGGATCATCTGAAAGACAAGGCAAATCAGACAGCTGTTCAATTTTCTCAGTGTCCACAGCTGCTATACCAAATGCCCACCTATACCCTTTTGGGTCCTTAAAATACCCTCTCTTGAGGCAGTCTATGCCAAGGATGCATGGAGCATCTGGACCAGTCACAATGGGATGCTTTTCCCAGTTTTTTCCAGTTAGGCTCATTTCAGCCTCTACAACAGTCAGTTCCTGGGATCCCCCAGTCACTCCAACAATATTGATGGATTGCGTTCCTTTATAATTAGAAGGAATTATTGCGCACTGTGCACCAGTGTCCACTAAAGCTTTGTACTCCTGGGGGTGTGTTGTACCAGGCCATCGTATTTTTACAGTCCAATAAACTCTGTTATCCCTTTCCTCCACCTGGTTGGAGGCAGGGCACTCTAATTTCTGTTTTATACAGTCTCTGGGTGTGAATTAGAGGTTCCTTCAAGAGCATCAGAATCTCTTCTGCTCCTTTTGTAAACTGGAGCAGCCACCTTCCTAGGCTTTTATCTCACGTACTCATTCTTGAAGTTCTGAGGTAGGTCTCCCATGCCACTTATTCATGTTTTCACCCTGCTCATGTAGGAAGAACCACAGTGAACCTCTTTTTGTGGGCTGCCTCTGTTCTCTCTCTCGAGATTGGAAACGCCTTTTCCTAACAGCTGAAACATAGGTTTGTGCAGGTCGTGAATGGTATGTGTCTTCTCTGAGTTCTTTGATTTCTTGCAATAGCTTTTCAAACCGGTCATCAGATTTTTCACACAGTCTCTCTACAGCAGAGACACAAGCCCGTAGAGAACCAGCAAGGCTGTCCTCAAAGTCACAGAGCTGCTCAATCACTTCAGTAATATCTTGTCCAACTCTAGATGACCAGAGCATTCCTGCCAATGACTTAGCATATGCAGGTGATGCACTTTGTACAAATCTGCGCCACAGAGGTCGTGAACAATTGATTCTATCTGGGTCTGTTCCCTCTTGGCTGTTTGGTCCAAAATAGATGATCTCTCGCACAGCTAATTCTCTCAGGAACTGAATACCTTTCTCCATAGTATTCCATTTCCCTAACTTGGATATACAATCTTCCTTGTAGGGAAATCTTACTTTCATAGCTGCCAGGAGTCGGGTCCAGAGAGTAGTGGCATTAGACTCTCTTGAAATTGCCCTATCAATGGTGGAATCTCTTGACAGAGATCCCAGCTGCCTGGCTTCACCACCTTCCAGTTCAATTGTATCTGCCCCATTGTCCCAGCATCGGAGCAGCCAGGTTAAAATATTCTCGCCTTCACGACGACTAAAGTCTTTTCGCAGATCTCTCAGCTCACCTGGAGAAAAGGACCGAGTGGTGGTCACTTCATCTCCTCCCTGTCCTGATGGTGCCCCTTGGGTTGATGTTGGCCCTGTGCCATCATCTGCTGCACGGGTAGTCTTTCTAGCGACTTTCTTACAACCAGCAACTGATGCTGATATGGGTTTACCATCATTTGATTCATTTCCAGAGTCTGAATGACTGTCACAGTGATCGCTATGGTTACAGCAGCAACAGTGCCCAGTGTGTGAAGAAGGGGGGGCTGCCTTTAAGGCTGCAGAATTATTGTTATCAGAAGTGACCTTGGCAGAAGAACTCTGTGTAGGAGCTGTACCTTCAGCCTGCGAAGGCGCCGTGGCGGGGGCAGCAGCTGCAACGGCAGCTTTCGCTGTTTTGCTCTTTCTCGAGCGGCCAGGAGTGCTTTTTACTAAAGCTTCCGAAGACGCACCACAAATCTCAGGACAACAAAGAGACGCAAACCTCCTGTTAAACGCCATTTCTCTTAACAGAAGCACAAACTGACACACATTCAGCAAACCAGATAACATCATCACAGTTCTATCAAAACTCCAAGGATATTCAAAATTCTCTAAAACATTTGTGAACTGTCCTAGCGAAAAAATGAAAGTATTGTTAGTCAGCCTTTCTAAAGGTTCGCTTGACCAATTAGCAAACACAGAGCCGTACTGCTCTTTAATCTCTCCTGGAGGCTTTTCAAGGTAAAGCAGAAGTGAGTAGAAATTCATTAGCGGCTGCAGTATAATGAAATAAACCAGTGACAAACCACACAGTATCATCATGAGCATTGTCCAGTTCCTTGTTGTTATATAATGAATACTTCGATTTAAAAAGAAAGCCCAACACAGATATGGAATCAGTGAGCACAATGCAGAAAATAACTGATACAACTTAAGCCATAACATCTTTAAATCAGTGGAATTCACTTTGCCTTAATACCACTAAATAATATCCAAAGCAAACAGGCGCGCGAGTATCACAACTCTTTGAGTTGGCACCGTGCCAAGAAAATGGAAAGGTACGTCAGAGCAGTAGAAAAGCCAAAAATCTCCAGATTTACCCCTTTCTCGTGCCCCACATTGGGCGCCAATTATCTGTCGAGGGTTAAGATTGCGGGGTGACAATAAAACCCTGGCAGATGTATTGTTAACCCCCCCTCCCCTTTACACCATTTGGTTATCACATTATTGTATCGCTGAGTGAACCTGTGTTGACACCACAACCAGAGGCATAAGAAATTCTGTTGTATGGATCTGCTAAGCACAGCTCCCAGCTGTCCTGGGCTCAGGCATTCACATTAAACTCTCCACTCTCACACTGCACTTTCTCCTTTTAGTCCATTACCGAGCAATTAGAACACCTCTCCCAATAAAAAATGTTAAGCTTCAGTCATGCTTCAATCGACACAGATTGATACATTTGCTAACCAAAACACAGTCATGCTATTCTCTTTTCTTCTTTGTTGATCCATCCCCACTTCAATCCCAGCCAGATAAAAGTTAGCAAGAACCCTTTCTCTTAGCTCACTCCAATTCACCCTAACTCCTTAAAAGGCACCAGCCTGTCAATTATTAGAGTTCATAATCTCTTTCTTAATTACCTACATATAAGCAAATTCTGCAAAATATATGAAGAATAAGAATAAACTAACTCATGTTCTCCAGCAACGTTTGTCTAATTATTATTTTTAAATGTGAATACCCTTTTTATCTCCTCAATATGGTACACGTTCAAACCTCCACTAATCCCTTCAGCAACAATGCAACCCATTAATTCTGAACTTTTGGTATTTTCATCCTGTAAACTCTGGAGCAGTGTGACCAAGGAGACAATCAGCTTAAAGGCATTTGGATGCTAATTAACTACAGATGTGATGTTCAATAGACTGAGAATGACAGTGCATTTAACTCTATATTCACTTGCTCTGCAGTGAATACCAGAGCTGGGAAACCACAGGGATGAAAATAGGAACAGAGGACACAGTGTACACTAATCTCTGGCATCAATCGTTTGCATCTCTCCCAGAAGAAAAAAAAAAAAAAAAAAGATGCCTGGATCTAGAGTTTGAATTCTAAATCAAAGATTAATGGTCTTGTTTTGGCATTTCTCTGAGGTAACAGCGTCCCATCAGTACATCCGGTTTGTATACAGTAGCACTAAACATATGTTCTTGTGTACCCTAATCTCAGGATTACCCTGGTAGAGATAAGAACAAAAAAATCAAAGTGAATAGTGTGTCCACTGAGCATGTGGTGGCCAGAAGAATCCTGCTCAGACTGACACAGAATTGCTGAAAACAGCCATACAACTAGTCAAATGCAAGCTGCTTGTGCAAAAGCAGCCAGCAGTCCTGCAGACTCCTATATAGGCATTGCTACTCCAGCAGCTACAGAATGAACCTATGGAAAGGTATACAGCGAAGCAAACATGCAAAGCAAGACGTGTGTATGAAACAACTGGGTAATGAATAGTTCTTTATATCACACTTACTGTACAAGTCAGATTCTTCAGCTGCAGGAACAACATTCAGCTGTGAAAATTTTGCTGGTCACAGAAGGGCAGTGGGTACCTCAAATTCAAGTGGAAGGAAAATATTTAACAAAATAATGACAAGCTTAGATTTGGGGCCATGCTGCCTTTTGCCACTATTCATATATATTTTCTGACAGACCTGTCAGCACTGAAATGATTTGTCCTGGTGTCAGCATTCAGTTTCTGGAATGTCCCAACACCCTAAGAAGATTGAGAGTTACAAGTACAATGTGTGGAAAGCTGTTATATTTTCCAACTAACACTTCACAAAACTAGAAAAAGGACAAAAGGTAGAGCCACATAACTTGACCAAGCTGTAAGCTTTGCAAATTTATCTTCTCATTCACCTTGCCTGTCTGAACACGCTGACTTGAAGCTGCTGTAAGCAACACTGTAAGCAAGCAAAATGTTGTTTGCAATTCATCTCTGACAAACACAAACATTTTATTATATCAGTGGAATCAAAAGTTAATTTCACATTCAAATACCTCTTAAAACAGCCACCTTGTAATGCGCTTTGATGAGTTATTAACCCTTTTGAGAAGACCAATCTTCTTTCAATAGCATCGATTTAACAGTAATGGCTTTTTAAAATATTACCTCTTGCCAAGCTAACATACAGTGAATTTGTTTAAGTTGCAAAAAGCCAGGCAGGCAATGTGAACTGCACTGCTGCTGGTACAGGATTCATATTGTTTGGTGTGTCTCTGACATCTGCATTTACTAATTGATACAGACTCGAGATCACACCAAAATCCTTGTCTCTCTTCAGTTCACCTACCAGCTAATAAATGTTTCCAGGATTCCATCCTTTCATTACTGAGCCAATTGAGGGGAAAATAGGTTTGGTCCTTGGGTCAAAATATCCCCAGAGAATCTGAGGTGCTATTTGAATCTCCTTAAAGATTGAATCCTTGCTGCATTTTTAAAACAGAACTGTAAGTGACTCTTAGAAATTTCCCAAGCTCTTCATTTGCCTAAAGTTAACGATATGAGCTACGCAAAATAATTCTGATAGAAAACAGGCAGAAAACAGAGCTAGTAAATTGTGAGCTTCCAAGACAGTTGCAATTCAGGGCCTTTCTCAGAGCAAAATGTAGTTTAAGGCTTTCCACCTTTCCCTAACCACCCCCAGACACTGCCATAATCTTCCTCCACCTCTGTAGATCTGTCAGGGGTTTATACAGCCACAGTCCAACCCCTAATATCTCTGAGGAAAGCAAAAAGCCTGCATCAGTTCACTGACCCAGCTTACAGAGTGGTCCTACAAACCACGTTATCCGCTCTGGGGAATGAGCCGTGGACTGAATGAGGTTTTCCTGCCAAAGGGGCTGGAGTCCTTTATGCTGCTCTCACAGCTGAGAAATATTATGTGTAACAGTACAGTGAAACAGGTGACGAAGGGAGGGAAAATATGTCTCAGGAGCAATTCAAGAGTTCTCCAAGATGCTAAAATCTCCACGGAAGTAAATACTCAGAAAATACCTTGAATAAAGTAACGTACAATACAACAGCCGGATAGATCTACAAATATAACAGAGTAACTGAGAGAAACTTGGGAGTCAAGTGCATTTCTTGTCCTCACTAACAAGTGCTGCAGAACAGATTTGTTTTCAGCTAGTTTTACGGAGGGTATGTCCTTCAATGCAGAATCATTACTTTTATGTAAGCTTGTATTTCTTGTTAAGAATTCTAGGAGATGGTTTAAAAGCAAATAGAAAGGATTATAATTCTCTATGGCTAATGTCGTTTGTTGCTTTTTCTTCTAGAATTGCCCACTATTTTTTACTTGCTTGTTTCTCTTTAAACAAGTAGGCTTTTCTATAACCATACAGATAGACCAACATTTCAAGGTAATTTTGCAGCTGTTGTAGATATCTGATTGTAGTAACCTTAATGATTTGGGTTTTAGCTCTTTTGTCTTTGTTTACACTCTTACATATTATTGACCTGGAGACAGTCCAGTACCTTCCATTTAGTGATCACAGTACATTTCTTACCTTATGAGGTAATTAAAAACTTAGTAGCTCTTTGCCCTGAACAGTAAAAAAGACCCAGAATTTGGAGTTTCAGATCCAGGGACTGCAAAGTTGTTACTTTTCAGAAATGAGGCTGAATGCTGTGTTACATCACTTGTCTTGATTAGCTTTCTTTCTAAGACTTACTAAGCAATTGTCATAGTGGGACATATATCCATAATGAAAGCTTACAAAAAAAACTCAAAACACCTGAGGCTATTAAAGAAACTGTAAAGCATTGGCTGGTTGCTTTCATTCTGCTTTTTCCTAGTTTTCAGAAGATCAAGTTTTAGAATTGCTGCTTTCTTTGTGGGTATTTTAACTTCTCAACAAAAGAAGTCGTATGGATTTTAGGAAAACATAAATTAGCAGGAGAAAGTATGCACATTGCAGAACAGAAATTATATGCCTCTCTGGACTTCTGAGGGAAGGAAAAACATAGGAGACAGGGATACTAAAGTCTGAAACAGGGAAACTAGAAGAAAAATAGATTAATTTTGGTTTCACTGATCAGAACATGTACATAACTTTGAAAAGGAAGAAAAAAAAACAAAAACAAAACAAAACAACAACAAAAAAAAAGACTCAAGGGAAATATTGAGAGCCCATGGAAGTGGAAAAATAGAGCATGTAACTAGGATTATGTAATTTGTGACAGGCACCAGGAAGTAAATCAATGGAAAATTGCAAAAATGAGAGTGCTGCTGTAGAATAAGATTTTTAGGGATTGACTGAGAAAATATTTCCTTTTGTATGGAGCAAGGGAATTACTAGGATGTTAATAAACCATTTTGGATATACAGAGAACAAATTTTCCCTATTAAAATAACACCCTTGGAACCTTTTAAAACTTCTGCTTTGAGAACTATTAAAGTCCTTTTTAAAAGTCCTTCTCCCTGTTTCTCCAGTCTGTAGGGAGAAAGGGAAAAGGTTCCTTAAAAAAAAGAGCAGGCAGGGAGAAACAAATATAGGTTTTCCCATGGGATATTATGTCATTCATGCATACCCATGAATAACTTTCTTGATTGTTTCTCCTCCTAAAGGTAGCAGTGGCAAAAGATTTCACTAGAAATTATATATTAAGCTCAGTGTAGAGCTAGAGAAAGCCTTTAATGTTCATGCAAGCTGGGATTTCTAACAATGATCTCAGTCAAGAGTAGCACAGGCAAGAGCTGGACTATTTTCCTCCAGCTCTCTGAATCTCTCTTTTCTGATCATTCTGCCTCAGGCTGCTTTCCTTGGGTCAGATCCAAAGTCTGATCCAAATGGAAAGGTCCTGTAAACTTAATTAGGCTGTAGATGAAACTCTAGGCACTTCAGGCTTGCTTTCTGACACCACTCTCTCCTCTTCACTGCAGTCAGAGATGCTTTTCTCCAACAACGATTGCTGTGCAATTAATGCTAGACTAGTTTTGTGATATACACTGATGGAAAATAAAATGAAGTACTCAGCTCCTTTACACTGGGGAATTCAGCCAGGGCAACTTGCTTTCTCATGGATCTGTGCCAATGTCTGAGGAAAGCTGTGGATCAGAGTCAAGCATAAATTATTCCCATTGTTTGTTTTGCTACCTCAGAGGAATGAGAAATCTCCAAGTCATAGCACTCTATCAAGCAGCCTATCTGCAAAAGCCAGGGCTGTACTTTAACAAGCCTTGCTCCCAAGAGCTCTCACTCTGAACAATGGCTGGCACAAAAATATTGACACCAGCTCACAAAAAGGTCCCTAGAACTTCTGCAAGAGAGATGAAATGCCAGCTAAGCATGTAGAAAGAATTAGTCTTCCATTTTCAGCACACAGTGAGCAGAAAGGAGCATATTAACAAGCCAGTTTGAGGAGAATCATGTTTCCTTTGTCCTTGGAAATAAATAACCCTTTTTTTATAGGTGAGTGCCAACCAGTAGCCACCTGGCCCAGTCTCCTGTATAGCTGGGGAGCTAGCAGCATCCACAGAATTTAATTCACCACCCCCTAAAAACTCCTAAATACACCAACTAGCCTGTTACATGCTTGTCCAAGGCAGGCAGCGGTAGCTCAACTGTGACAGATATCAACTTATTTTGCCACTCTTGTGCTGATGCTTTGCAAAGCTCCCATAGATGGAGGGCAGTTGTGAGTTCCCAGCTAGGTTTTCCAAGTCTTCCACCAAACTTTCTGTCCCAAGCATTGTAATTTTGTTAACTGTTGGTTTCCAAGGTCCTATACTAGATCAGTCTTTTTTTCCCAGCCTTTTCATTTAAGGCTTACAACAGAGTAAAGAATTACAAGAGAGGCAGAAAAATGTCTTATATTTAAATTGAAATAAAACAGGTGAATAGCCCACACCTATGTTACTTTCCTACATGGAAATGACTCTAAAGCTATCTAAGCCCTAAATTCTAGAAGAGGAGAATTACCTCTGTTTTCCACAAAGCTGTTCAACTGAACTATCAGCCCTGCAGCCTTCAGAGACCAAGGAGCCAGAAGACACAGCTGTAAAAACAAACCCAACACAAAACTCCAGGCCTGAGGCCTCCTGAGTCATATCCATCTCAAGCTGCTTTTCTATTCCCCTTCTCCAATAAAGCAGTACAATGCCTTCTGGCTTGCCAGAGACCTCATGACTTTAGGGAAATCTATATTCTTCCTTCTTCCTGACAGAAAACACCTTTGTCCCAAGTAAAGATGCTCTCTCATGCAGCAAGGCTGAAAGACCCTGCTTTTCCCAGCCACCCTGACTGCTGCCCAGCTACCACTGAGCTGTAATTAGCACCCAGTTGCGCAAGGTGGAAGGAATCACAGCCTCAGGCAAGAAGGGTGAAGGCCCTTGACAGTGACCTCAAACATGTCATTTGCTGTAGTCCGTGTCACGCACAAAGTATCTTTTTGCGTGTATATGGTTTTGTTCCGGTTTTTGCACAACTCAGCACTATATCTGGCAAATGGAAGTCTTGTTTGCACAAGCAACTAATTAGCAGAGGCTGGGTCATTAGGTAAGTGTTCTTGGGGGTTGTTTTTGACTGAGTATATGTTTCAGTCCCAAGTTAACTAGGCATCTATTATGCAGCAATTATGCCAAAAGGCAGGCAACTCATCTAGTGTATATAGGCTAATGAAAAAAAGAAACTGAAATGCTTTCAAGAGTATATAAGAGGCAAATTTCCACAAGGAGAAAAAATTGAACTGACAGCATGAAAGGTGTTAATTGCAGGAACAGCCATGACAGGTGTTTGATAATAGCCATAGTAACTTATTTTTATATACATTCTCTTTAGTTTTACTTTTTTTTTTTTTTTTTTAAATCCAAGTCTTGCATCCTCATTTATCCTTCCCATCCCATCCAGCAGTTGCACTTTCTATCTGCAGGCATCCCTCTGCCCTGCATTTATGGCAGGTGCCGGTGCACATTGGCAAGGAGAGCAGCCCCCATGCAGGTGGCTGCATTGGTAGAGCTCCTGTCATTCCCCTCTGGAGGTTTTGGGTTGGATCACAAGCAAGAGGCAGAGCTGCTACTCTGAGCTAAGGTGTGTGCTCCTTGGTGCCATGGGAGTAGCAGTGATAGTTGCAAATCCATGAAATAAAGTTTTCTACATAGTTGTAAAGGGAGATGGGCCCAGCTCTGCTAATGCAATGCTTCACCTTACAAAAGGTTCTCAGCTGCTTTTTCTAACTTATACCATTTCCCTCTTCTCCTTTTCTCTCAATAGGAAAGGAGAGGATCTGAAAACCATGGAGATGGGGCTTTCCCTGCATTTCCAAGTAGTATGAAACAGAATTTTACAGTACAATGAAGAACCCCTCAAAACAAGAGAAGCCAAAACCTTCCACTGAAGTCAAAGAGGAAGAGCAAGGTAATGCTGGGATTTTCCAGGATTTAAATATAGCAGCAGAGTGGAGCAGAATCACTGATACCTGTAATCTACGTGTGTGCCTTCACTGGCAGCAAAATTTTCCGAAATACAAGGGCTTGTTGATACCTCTAGACTATACCCTAAGCTTACAATTGACTCCACACTTCCTGTTTCATATAGGACAAGAATATTTTAAAGTATCAAGGTACCACTGACTTAACAGCCTTGATGTATCTAGGGACTTCACAAACTCGTCTAGATATCTGTTCCTGGTGGGTGAAGGAGTTTGCATCAGATAAGATGCTGATGTCAAGAATAGAGTGATATCTTCAATAATTCAGAAATGTTTTCTGCCAACCAGAACAACTGCTAATTTTCTCTAACAGAGAAATGTAAAAATGAAGTGATAGTCAATGTGCACAAAGGTCTCTTATTCAACAAGGTAGTTTGAGTCCTTCTCCTCTCTGTGCTGCCTTCAATGATGTAGTTATTAATAACTAAAGCAAACCCTATATGATGCTGTGTGCTTGGAGAACATTTTCACACACACAATGAAACCTAGCCATATGTGTATGTGTTTGAGCACACAATAATACATTTTAAATACAAAACAAGTTTTGAAATAATATCAGGATCCTATTGTGCAAGAAATTAAAACCTCAGTCATTGCTGAGGTTCCACTACCTGTGTATCTGTGCACTATATCCTACCTAGTCCTGCAGCATCCATTCTTACTTGAGTGATGGCTACTAAAATGAGAGAAGAAACAAAAGTATCAGGTAGAGTCATGCAAGCAGCTTTTGTGCAGCTCCAGTTGCCAGGGAGATGCTGTACACCTTGTGTCCAAATCAGAACATCTGTCTCATTTGGAACTTGACCTGCAGGCAATAATGTGCATGCTGTGGTCATTGGTGAAAAAATTAGCAAAAAGAGGAAAAAATAATTACAGACACCAATAAAAATGCAAAAATAACTCAACTCCTCATCTCGTTGCCAAAATAAAATATTGGAGCTAGCAAGATACTTCTAATGTAAGCTAACGAAATACATGGTTTCTTTTCATAGGCGTGGAAAAAGGACAGTTACCTTTATTCCCATTTCCATCTATGCATAAAAAATACCTATCCAAAGATTGCTACAGCTGGTAGGAGATTTCATGTTCAGTGGGTTTCAGAGGGGAGGGTTACTAAAATTAAGGCAGTGTTTGTGAGTGATGTTGTGCAACAAGCTGCTGAGAGCTGAGTCGATAACAAGAGTGAGTTCCTGCTGCAGTTCCCCTTTGCCAAAATCAGGCAAGTCAGAGCTCCTATCATCCCTGCGCTGTGCATGCAGGAGATAGTTCTTGCAGACTCATTTCTCTTCAGATCAAAACTGTCAGGTCAAACACGAACCAGCGTTGACCGTTTTTGCTGGTGTTTAGGCTAAATATTGATGCCCACTGGAAGAGTCCACCACATTTGATTTGTGTTCAATATTTTAAATACTGAAGTAATAAAATGCTTTGAGAAACCAGATAAATCACTGTATCTGTGAAAGGCAGTTGCTGTCACTTATGTATTAAAGTATAGTTGTCCCTATTCATTTCAGGAATCACTGTAAGATGGAAATACTGCCTTGCAATGCTTACAAATGTTCCTAAACAAGTGATTTAAAAGAGAATACTCCTTTTGTTTTCTATCTTTCAGTCAAATAAGTCAATACAATTATGCTCCTGCATCCTTTGCCTGACAGACAAAGGATGGAACTCCCTTTTTTCTTTGTCAGCAGCTGAACTTAAAGCTCTTACGCCACTTCAGCAACCAATATCCATATGCACTGAGAAAGACTTCAAATTAATATATTTATTTCTGAAATTATTATAACTAAGCATGCACATAAACCAAGACCAAAAGTTATTCTGAAAATAATATCACATTCTTCTAACCGATGTTGATGATGTCCAAGTTAGATAAGCTTTTTTGTATAGCATCCTAGAGACTACATTCAAAATTAGTCAGCTTGTAACATGGTCTGACTGCAGTGAAGGAGTTTGGGAGGGAGCCTGCCAATTTCAGTGAGGCTAACAGAGAATTTTCAAAGACTGAAGGGGACATTTTGTTCAAGCTTTCTCAGGTTCTATTATTTAGACTACTTTATGTGAGCACAAGCACACAAACTGTACAGGCACACACAGCACATACTGTCAGTATATGCATGATTAATTTCAGCCTTACCAGAAATAAATATTTTTATGAATTCACTCATGTTTGCATACTCAAATCAGAATCCATATTATGTACAAAATGTCATTTTTCCTATTTTCCAGCAAATATTCTTGAATGGGATTTCATATTCTTTATTTCTCCAGTTTGTCCTTTCAGACATATTCTTCAGATCTCCCTCACCATGCTTCACACTGAAACAAGAGTGATGTTTTCTGTGCTAACCTACAATAAAAAAATTGTCTGCATTTAACAGAGAATAATAATAATAATAATAATAATAATAATAATAATAATAGACAAGCAAAACCAAAATAGATTTTAATGTGAAGCTCCTTAGGTTCTTGTTATATAAAGAACAGCCTGAGGGGACATATCTTACAGATGATTAGGAAAGTATCTTGACAGGTTCATTTAAACTGAGATTCTGTTTTAAATCTATCTCTATCCTTATTTAACAATCTGAATTTTAAGGGTCAAAAACCAGGCAATTTACTAGCAAGTGCAAGACCTCTCGCTATGCTTGTTTGTTCTCCTGAACTGTATTCTTAATGGATTTAAATGCTAAAGAACATCACAAATGTACTAAAGAGGGTAACAAATTTGGGGCTTGTTTGTTTGTTTTTCAGTGGAAACATTTCTTCCCTTCACAAGGTCACTGCTCCACTGGACTGAAACAACAAAGTGGATTATTAATGCTATGTAATCCCAAAGAGGCTAAGGATCTCTTGACCCATGAAACTCACTGGTTTGTGGATCTGCAATTAGGATGCAACTGATGAGAGCAGAAATAGAAGTGTAGGAGAGAGGAAAGGAGGCTGTCAAAATTATGAAACAAAGTATGCCTTTTCTGAGCACTACACTTGCCATTCTTATTAGTGGAACAATACAAGTTTCAACTTCTTTTACTAAAAGAAATCAGTCTTGCTTCCTTCATGGTGACATATTCCTCACTACTTAGAAACACAGAAAATATCTTTTCCTTTTGCATCCCTGCCCTCTTAGACAAGAGTCTCAGGTAGCCAATCCCACTCCAGGTGCAGGAACAAATTCTCACCTAGCAGTACCTGCTCTTGCAGGCCACAGTCTCTCGGAAGACTCAGTTCAGATTCAGGCATAGTATTATTGCTATGACATTACTGGTATTCTGATGATCAGTTAGGATTGTATTGCCAATTAGTAAAATTACCTGATGCTTTCCAGTACCAGAGCCCCTTTTTCATTCTCTGCATTTGGACTTAGCTAGAAGTTGCTGTCTGCAATGATATTTTCTATGTCTAGCACCTACCTTTGCCTGATTTCCCATTTTAGTTTGTTATTGTTGTTGCTTTTAATATTAACCACTAAGTGCCTCAGTTATTTCTGAAAATAAGAAGCAGCTTTATCTATGAGGATATATTTTGCTTTCAAAAGTACTTGCTGTCTCTTCAAGAGATTTTTTTTTTTCTCCCACCAAGCAGGAAAAACATTAGTGATCTCCACAAATCTTTGTTATTTTTGTTATTAATCAAGCGAAGTGTTGTTTATAACAGTATAAGCCACTAGTAGTATCATAGTATGGTTTGGGTTGGATCATCTGGTTCCAACCCCGCTGTCATGGGCAGGAACACCTTCCACCAGACCAGGTTTGTCCCTCTAACCTGGCCTTGAACACTTCCACAGCTTCTCTGGGCAACGTGGTCCATTGTCTCACCACCCTCATGGAGAATTATTTCTTCCTCATATCAAACCTAAATCTATTAATAGTAATATTTTGAATATTTTTGGTGTATGCTTCACTCTTCTGCTTCATTTCTTTCTAGTCTAAGCATCTCTTTTTTTAGAAGCAAGGATCAGCACGGCTCAGCTACTTTCCTTTCTTATTAACCTCTCTCTCCAACTATCTATGTTTAAAGCTATTTGCACATTTTCAGAGACTTGGCTGATAACAGTTCTCCAGCTGATGATATCTAGGAGTGAAAACCCTGAGCATGACCATTTCTCTCCAGTTCGCTAAAGCCTTTTCACCCATGCATTACTCTCCTAACCCATCTAAACACACCACCTATTAGCAGAGGTTTTATCAGTATTATTTTAACCTAGTCATGAATTTGGGCTCAAGTCTGTAGAATAATGGGTTCTGTGACTTCAGAGCAAATCCCCTGTGTATACAAAGGAACATAACTTGAATTTATCACACCCAAACCTTGTTTTCAGTATATTTCTGTTCTGTTCCTTGACATTTTGAAAACAGTAGCCATTTCTTTGCACAAATATATATATATATATATTATTTACAATCAGTTGCTGTAAGCTAGCTGCTGACTTCCAGGACAAACTTCAACCTAAATGTTATGGTCCCCAGCATCAAGGGGATACGACTGCAGATCATCAAGACAAAAAATTAAGTACTTCTACATCTGGTATAACCTGGGACATGTGGGTGCTTCCCCTTTGGTCACAGGTCTATATTGGTGAGAACATTGCAAGGAAACTGGATAATATTGCACATGAGACAGGCAATTTTAATTCAACTGTGAACAGTGCCTTTCAAATTCCCAACACTACAAATAATGCTAAAGCCTGCAGTTTGCTAGCTTTGTCTCCCAGCTCAAGTACAGCATAGATTATGTCTAGAATATCTGTTAACATTAAGCAGGAGCCTGAACTATTCCAGAGGTCAAACTGACTGGGTATCAGCTCAGCATCAGGCATGGCTTGTGGCATGTCATTGGGAGATGAACGTGAAACCTCACGTTTACACTTCAGTATTCACATACCTGTAGTGTTGATGGGCAAAGTCTAGGAAACTAGTTTTTTAAGTCTGCCTAGGAAATCAGTGGAGAGAAACAGGTCCAACAGAGGACCTATTTGAAAGCAAGCAGCTAAACTGATCACCTTCTCAAAAAGCCTTTTTTTTTTTTTTTTAATTGACTAAGAAGCATACCAAGGACAGATTCACAATTCCAGTTACAAAATTAAGTGCTGGAAGTGACTGGGGAAAAAGACATGCATTTGCTCTCATAGTCCAAACTATTTAAATCACAATTTCCTAAAGCTTCTTTTATCTGGTTATTCATTATTTAAATATTTGCATTCTAAGAAATGTAAACTTTTTTCAGCCTTTGTCAGTAGAGCCCAGTCCAGTCTTCACCAGTGGTGAAGGACTTATTTCAGAATTAATAACTTTGCACCTCAGACTCACAAATTAAAACCAAGCTTGCTATCATACCACATGGAAAGTATCTGTTTGCATTGCTGTCTTTAGACTGTGTTTCTTTCTGGCCTAATACAATATTATAAATGCATATGGATATCTGAAAAGCTTATGATTTTAATTTATATTCACCCTAGAGAGACAGGTAGTTAAGTCATTATCACTCTGAAAGAATGATTGCAAAACAAAATACAGGAAAAAAAAAATCTAGAATGGTAGTAGTACAAGATGATAGCATGCCTACATCAATCTCTGAAAGTCCCCCCAAAAATCAGGTTCAGATTATTTCTTACATGTTCTGCACCCCTGTGAACAAGGAGAAAGCAAGTAGAGTAAAAACCTGTGGACCTGGATGAGTAGGAATCAGCTATGTTATAATTTTGAATTATGGCTGGATTTCACAAAATGTGTGAGACCCCTGTGTCTCTTGTATCTTTAAAACTTGCTTGCAGTGTCTAGCACAAAGCAACCTGACTACGAGATGCAGATTCAAATAATAAATAACATTTCTTGCATACTGATCACTACACTACAAGATGTGGCACCATAAGAAGCATTTGTACCATATTTGATTGTCTGCTAGCTGGACAACAGAGAATTGAGCTGCTGGGCAAGAAGGAAGCTTTGCTTAATGCCTGCCAGCACATTTGACTTAGTGCCAGCAGCGGTTGTTCTCTTTGCAGTTGTTCCTCTCTGCTGAATAGAATAGGAGCTGCTACATGTTATATCCTGGTGTATTAACAAAACCTTAAATGTCCAGCCATTTTTGTTCATGTGCCGGACCATAACCTGTGGTGTGTCCAGAGCAGATAAATGTCCCATTCAGCTGTGCTTCTGCAGTGGCAGTAACATCCAGCAGAGCAGATAGTTCAGGGTAGAAACTGTTTCAGTTTCCTTACAGTCATATAAATGTTGGCATCTGCAGTCTTCAAGAAAGAAGTGTCTTTCTTTTCAGCTGAGCTTAGAAGAGAATCCAGAAAAGCCTGGGTAACAGAAGGTTTCTTTGTAAAGATTTAAAATAAATTAATGCTGTACATTCAGAAATTTCTGCGAGACAAATTCTCATTAAACACAAATAATGCTTTTTCTTCAGTTTATGAGTTTTGTAACTGCAGGTGAAAGACACAGTAATTGTGTAAGTTACATCAACTAATGAGAACTGAAGGCAAGCTTACAGGTTCTCAGCCTCATCTCAATCACTTTAAAGCTATTTCACACTCACAAGTCTTTTGACCACCATTTGATAGTCAGTTGTTTCTAGCATGTCACGCCTCCGTAGATAAAGTCAACAACAAAGCAGAGAGAGTGCTTTTAAGACAGTGAATTACAGACACTGGAAATTTCCTATTTACAACTGGCAAGATGTCATTACGTAGAAAGCAAGTAAAGCATTTTCTTTGCCAATGTAAAGGTGGCAGAGGACAACATCTCCTCTAGTGATATTTCAAATTGCTATTTGATGAAGTTGTCAGATTGCACCAAGTAGCCATTCTCTGCAAAGGCATGTTCTGGGGATTTCATTGCCTGCCTGTCACTCAGCAGGACAGCACTTTCCTATGTGTTTCGGCTTCTGTACAAATCACTGGCTTATCTCAAAATGAACGCTCAGCTTGGTTGATTTAGGAGACAGAAAGCAAGAGTGTATCACCCATGGCATTCCATCCATCTTTACCACATATGATGGGGAATGTGCTGAGTTTTTTATTTGCTGTGGATCAACACTATTTCTTGCTAAACCAATTGCATTCTTATAGCAGGTGCTGTACTTCAGAAAGTAAGATGGAGGGGTGTAGTAGCATGAGAGGGAGCAATTTCCCTCTCATTTACTGCCAAATGCACATAGCACATGCTTTTGCTGGATGAACTGTTCCTCACTGAGCTGCTCTCCTACTATGCTTAACCATCTATAGGTTTTTGAGTGTTTTTATTTATTTTTTTTTCTCTTTTTTAGACCTTGATTTGAGGAACAGGTACATATCTAGGCTCTTTGTCTTATCAAGCTCTTTGTTACTCCAGCACTCCTACTGTCTGCTTAGGCAGTGAAAAACAGATGAATACTGGTAGCAGCCTTAGGTCTGTCCCAACAATAACCTACATTATGAAAAGTTTATCTGTCTTTCCAAGAGATTCATACCTGCATGTGACCAACATACTGACCACTGTTCCTGTGACTTGTGGTGTTATGAATGATTCATTTTAGGCAGCAGTCCAAGTGAGTCTACATCTTTAGGACAGTCAGATATAGTGAGACATGAGATGAAAAAGTACTTACAGATTCCCACTTACAAAGATAAATCCTCCTGTTTAAAGAAGTCAGGGAGAGGTATAAGCAAGAAAAAAATAGTCACAACTTCATTGAAAATCTCTTCTTCTGGAAAGGCCCTTTTTTCAGATCCTTTGCTACTCTTCCCTGGCCTTTGACCTTGTGACCAGAACTGGTCAAATTGCCTGTTTTGATGAGGTAGTGTGGAGCTGCTGGCACAGTGAGTTCAGTTGACAAAAGCTATGAAATCTAAATATGTTTTTTTGCCTTCGAGGACATTTCACACCTCTGTCACAACCTTACTCCCATTTAAATCTCCTTGGAGCTTTCATCTCCCTGTCTAATTTTTTTTGTTAGACATCAAGAAGGGTCATTTACAGTAGCCTACAGACATATTTGGTGTTTCTGTGGAGTCTAACTAAAATAAACTTCGCTCATATCATCTCAGTGAAGACCTCAACATCCTTCCAACAACAGCTTTTACAGATACACCTTCATCTTCAGGAGGAAGGCAAGGTGACATTCTGGCTCTCTGGCTCATTCTGGCCTAAATAACTTCTTTTAAACTGCAAATTCACATATTATACTTAATACACTGAATAATAACACTTGCTCTTCACAAGCAATGAAGCATGTCCACAGGCATAGAGTGAATTGGCACCAGCAACGGATTCAGCACTCAGAAGTTCTGCCCTCCACCTCTACTCCCTTCACATCCCATCTGTCTTCGTGAGGATTCCTGGTATTGCTTGCAAAGGACACTTTCTCATCAAGATAAAGCAAAATGATGCTGTCACAGTAGCTGCGACAGCACTCTAAGCTCTGCTGGCTGGAGACACATGAAGCAGTATTTATTAAATACGAAAAAAGGACACAACTTTGAGGAGCAAAATGCTGTCTGTAAGCATCTTGAAACTCACAGTGGAATGCTAATAAAAGCATTGTAAATATGACTTGATTGTGCTTTTTTTAATAGCTCATGATGGTGCCTTAGTTGTAACAAATTTTATATGAATGTGAATTTAAGTATTACAACCTATTTAGCATCTGAAGGACCCTCCTTGAAAACTATCTTTTAGGAAAGGGCACACAGTGCAGAAAAAATATTTGGAGGTGGAAGTTACTTGTGATGATGCCTTCACCTCAATGATGCTATGTCTAGCCTTACCCTCAATGTAACTAAAGTATCCTTCCTCCCTTAAAGAAAGTTAAGTTTTTGCATAGACTGTGCAAAAAGCAACCACACTATGTGTGGAGGACAAGTACCCTACCTACATTTAATGCTATTACACTTCCTGCATAGTGGACTTTAATTTAGTGGGTTAGGAGACTGAACTGCCATTTCTACCTTTTCACATACTCAGTTGGCTGTTACTTACAGGATAAGAAATTATTAATAGAATGGCTTGATCTGGCTTTCTTTAGCTGTATTGTGTAGCAATGGGATTTAAGTCAGACTAACACTAACAGTTTAGAGTTATTCCCACAGATAAAACACAACAAAACTGACTATGCTGGAACTGAGTGGAAAAGGATCTATTTGTATACCACTGATGTTTCATATATCTATAGGCTTTTCTTCCTTGTCCCTTCAAGATCAATGATGGTGACCATTGTTCAGAATCTCCATAAATCCTACCAACAGCACAACATATAACAGCAATTTTAAAAGAAATTGTGGAGTACAGATAAATACTTTTGCACTTGTTTGATTTATCCCATATCAGTTCAGCCTGAATCTCAGTTCCAGAAACAAATCTTAATGTTTTCCACATTACTGACAAACAGTGGTACAAATTCTCCTCATTTATTTTGTATTGATTAGTATCTGCCTGAAACACTTCTTCTTGAGCTTACCTTATCAGTACCAGTTTTCTCTGTATCTCTGGAACACCTCTGCTGTGCAGGGTGTGACAGTTACAGATATGAACAATTCATAGTTAAAACAATCTCCATTAAGAAACTCTAAATGTCTGTATACTTGAAGCCAGGTCATCTTAAGACTGGCTATAATGAGAATAGGCTCTGAAGTGATGTGCAAGTTTGAGAAAGGGAACTAATATGTGAAGTTTCATCATTTCCCCCCGCTATAAGGAGCTGTTTTTGAAGGGATTTTGAAGGTTTGAATAATTGGAAAAAATTGCAAGTAAATTATTTTTGTAGCACTATACCAGAGGGTATGTGCCAAGAAAAATGGCTTTTAGTCTTACCACCTCCTCCTCATTCCCCATTTTAATTACTATAGTTTGGCACCTGATCCTGCAGAGAATCATACAAAAGCCACACAGGACAGCTCTTTCCAGATGGAGATAAAAGAGAAGGAGGGAGGAATTAATTAAATCCATTTAAAATCTTTTCAGCGAGTTTTCTTCTAAAGTCACTGTTCTGGTTTCCACATAGCTTGTACAATGACATATGGTCACAAATAACAAACAGCTCCCTGCCTCCTCCTGTTGTCTCTCCTTTTCCACCCTCTGAAAAAATCAAACAAAACAGGGTTATGATTCTGGTATTATAAGCAAGCAGTCAGAATCCAGAGAGAACAGGCAGCTGAGCATGTTTTCAATTCACAACCTAGCACAGAGCTTTTTAATGTGCTGGTTTGTTCACTCTTGTGAGTCACTGCCACAAGGATCTGCTTACTGCTTAAGTTTTAGGCAAAGAATGGTAACACATTGTTATTTTCCCTTATATTTTTTTTTGTTTCTTTCTTTCTTTGGGGGTTGAGGGGTTTTTTGTGTGTTTTGGTTTGTTTGTTTTGTTGTTGTCTGGCTGAGTTGTTTCATTTTTTAATTGTAGTACTCTGGACCTCCTTCAATCCCAAAATGAAGGTGTCACCTATTTCTGGGATCCTTAGGACTAATAACATGAGGACTGGCTGCAACAGCTGAGTAGCAGTGGCCTCTACATCCTTTACAATTAATTTACGTTCCTGCCTTTCTGTAGTAAAGAGTGTGGCTCATTTCCTACCACCCATTTTCTCTACCTTGGAGGGCAGAAGAGAGGCAAATTTGGCTATCCACACTGTCAGAAAGAACATTTGAAGCCACTAGTGCCTGGCCACCCAGGCTCCCCTTGGAGTCAAGCAAAACCTCCTCAAGGAAGCCAGGTCTGGCATCATTTGAGGGTTTAAACACTGTACCTAAGAGGGTCTAAGTTTGCCAGAGTACTGATGTCTTTGGAAAACCCAAAGCAAGTCATGATTAAACCACCTTGCTGCTTGCCCAAGAAAGGAGCTGTGATTTCTACACAAAGGCCAGCTTTTTACCCAGCATAATAGTTTTATTCCTCATTTTCGGCTGGCTGCATTGCTGATAAGTATTTAAAAGTTTATAAAATTATTAAAAACCTTAGTTTTTATATACCGGGAATAAGACAGCATGAGTTTGAGAACGTGGCTATTTTTCAAAACCTCCAGGAACAGGTCGGGCTGATGTAAAGGTGGAAACTGTTCTCCTTATGAACTGTAACATCCTACAGTTGTCATACCTCCTAATTTTCTTAAACTCATCGAGTTGTTTGTAGTCTGTATTTGATTAACTCATTTGTAGAAGAATTAAATTACTATAGAATTTCACTTCTTATTATGTCCTCAGCCTGGATTTTTGATAGCTGTTTTCTGTTGCCCATTTTTAACCCTTCAGTCCATCACCTCAAAACCCTGAGGAAAACACCAGAAATAACCCATCATTGCAGAGAATGCTTGCAAACATGTGGGCTCCAGACCCAACCACCTTAGTCTTGCAGTTACTAATCCAGCAGAAGATTTCCTGTCCTGCTCATAACCCTTCCACCAGAGGCATTTTTGTTGTGCATTGAACAGGTCTGACTCAGCTGATCTTCCCTTCTCGCAGTACAAAGAAACAAATAGGAAGGTAAATGCCTGATATTTTTGATTTTGTTGACATTTAGCAGCATAAACACAAGCAGGGCCCAAGAGAGGCCATGGTGAGGAAGCCTACCTTTTGTACTAAATGTTTAATTCTTTAATATCTTTTAACATAGCAAAGAAGAAAGGTGCAATTGTAACAGGCCAGTACCTTCCATGGTGACCAGTTACAGAGTTTTCCAGCCTAAGCAAAAGTGATTTTGAGAAAAACAACAGATTGCATGAACAATTCAACACTAGACCACATGTGAGAAATGCTACATTATGCAATCCACTGTGCCAGGACAGTGATAAATGACATGTCAGCTTCCAAGATGTTTGTTTTCCATTTGGACAAGTCACTACCATCCCTCTCCTCCAAGTCTCACACTCCTTGTGACAGTGAGCCCTTCACATCACACCGGCTGCCCACCCTAGCACACAAAATGCACACTACAGCATGAGGGCTAAGATCAGATAGATCTTACCACATTTTCTAATTGCTTATTGCCAGTTTGCTCATTTTTCACACATAGAGTACAGAGAATGGAATATGACGAGAAGATTTTTCTCCAGAAATAATAAAGAAGAATTCATTATTTAAGTTCCTTGGAGTGTTTAATTTAGTGGGTTTAAATCCAGGTGCTCGGGATAAGCGGTAATCCCATCAAAAATAAGTCTTTTTCTGTCTCTCTCCTTTGCTAATGATACTGGGAAGCTTCCTGAGGGAAACTGTAAATGAATCATTTTTTAGCTTGTCAAACTTCCATTCCCTTTATTAAAAATGATTATGAACTGCTGTACGTGATTACTTCATCTGAAAACAGACTGGCTGTGTTTGCATGGGAATCCAAGACAGAAACTGCCTGAACACTGACCAGAGCTATAAATGTTACGAGTCTTGTAGAGAGCTGTCTCCAGGAATAATCATGCAGCACCCATAGAATATACTGAGTCACAGATGCTCTCTGTTTCTGTGTTAGAGCTCATCAAAATTCAGACCTTCAGTTCCCCAGAAAAATCTAACATTTCAAAGTAGAATGAAAATACACAGACTGTTATATACAACTTCCAAATTATTTTGTTTGGATCTGTTAAACTGTCCAGCTTTAACAACATGAAAACACTGTGCCAGATATTCAGCTTTTATGTTTTACTACAATGTAAGAGAAAAATCTCATTTTTCAGTTAGGATCGTGGAAATGTTTTCCTTCAAACTGTTACTTCTGAAGGGCCAGAAGTGGGGAGCAGGAGAGGGGAAAGCCTTAGTCCTGGGTCAGTACAAAGGTCTCAGCATCTGCCTCAGGCACCTGAGCTAGAAGGCTGCCCTTAGCATGGTGCTGCAGCCTCATTCCTCCAGGAGCAACACAAAACATTTAGCAAGACTCCTACTGTGAATTGTGGTATTGATGCATTGGAAAACCTATAATATCTGACTAATCACTTCTTAAAGAGCCTTTTAGTCATTTATCAAGTCCTTCATAAAAAATGTGCTGGTTTAACCTTCAATTTAAACAAGGGTTTCATAAGAATTAATCAGGTTTTGGCTATCAATCACTGAATATAAGAAGTACCGAGAAAACATAAAAGGCTAACATGGCTTCAAGAGAGACAGAGCTAAGTCTTAGAGGTCTGTCATTAATAACAGGACAATGTTTTACTTCCCAAATAAAAACAACACAAAAGACTACATACCTTTCTCTAGGGTACCAGGTTCTCACTCAGTGTGAAGGAACTCCAAGCAAGTGTTTTAAAATTACTTAGAAAGCACCAGGAATTTCCTGGAAAGTATTAGGGTGGGAAGTCTACTATACAACCACCCTGGAGATGCTTGGAAGAGAAGATGAATTGTCCCCCTTGCCCTTTATGTAGCTACATGACTTTTTGATAGTTGGAGTTCTCTGACAGAAATGAACCCCAAAGGAACAAAATACATGTTAAGCCCCACCTTCTATTTTGCCAAGTCAGTCCAGATCAGCAAAATAGAGTTGATGTGTCCCAAGACACTGAAGTAACCATTTGGATTCCACAGAAATAACCCATAGTGCTTATTAAGAAGACAATAAAAATCATCTAAACATTTTGGATAAAGAAATAAGGTTTTCTTTAAGCTCTCAAAACTTTCAGTCTATTCAGTCTCCACATTTCACCCTGCTCCAGGTTTTCTGGGTTATCTAACACAGCCAAGCTAAAGAAAGAAGCTCTTCAGTTTGTCAGAGATCTCAACTGGCCAAATATTCCCAACAAAACTACCAACATGGCTGATACATAAATCCTGATTGTGCAGGAGAGGGCTTTCTGTTTTTATTTTGTGTTTGTGTGTGATAACAGGCATCTCTGGGTTGCTAGAAAGTATCTTTACAAATTGAACTGCACTATTGAAATTAATTATATTACGTGGAAGGAGACTGTATGTGTGGCACAAGGAGTATGGTAACGAGAAATAAGTGCAAAAGTAGAATCTGGTTCATCTTTTGATTAGAAGAATTTCAAAGTGGAAAAAAAAAAAAAAAAGAAAAAGAAAATCAATACACACAGCAACCCTAGATCCTGGGAGAACACGTTTTATTACTGACAAAATTGTGTTTACATGAAGACCCTCAGCAGCATTTGAAAGAGAATATTAACTCTGAGCCAGTCTGGCTAGAGCACACAGCCAAATCTGAAGCTGTGACACAGAATAAACAGGCTCTAATAAACCAATACTGCTGTTCAAGCTCCCTGCACATGGTTGAAAAACTTCATTCTCACTTCTGCACTTGGCAGAAACAGCTTCTAAAGAAGGAAAATGGAAGAAAAAGAAAATGAGGAGTAATATCAAAGATCTACATTGAAATAACTACATCTAGCTATGTTTTTCCAGGATGTGTGATTTGTTTGCAACACAAACGCCAGAAACATGCATGGATGTTATCACTTGCAAGTATGCAGCAGGGCAAAGTTCCTGGACTCTACTATGATGGGGACAAGTGAAATCAAATGCTTAAAGTTCACTGAATGGCGGGAATTAGAGTAAAAGGGAAAGAGAAAGCTCCAGAAAGCCACAGCTTCCTCATATAAGTGAGAGGTGGACAGTAGGCTGAATCAGTTTTACACCTTGTCCCTAACACTCCCAACCAGTTAAACTAACTAGAAGCAGCGAAAAGACACCATCAAAGCAGAATGTCACCTGGAAACCCAAATAATCCTTTAAAAGTTATTCCTACAAGACTCAGCTAAATATTGCTCCAAAAACTACTAGGTAAAATGATAGAGTCTATTAGTCGCTAGACTTTGCAGCATGGGCACCATCAGAGCTGTATCACCACACAAATACACCAGGATTTTCTAAGCAGCTTAGGAGAGTCAGGAAATCAAAGACAATTTGGAATTCACCTTGCGTTATGGACCAGAGCAAATATTTCTTGTTAAGAAATTACCCCTCAATCTCTGTTGCATTAAATCAAATCTGTTGCCCATCATCCTCAGGAGTTTTTTAACATTCTGGCTACACATATACAGAGGGGAGAAATTTCCTTTTGCGACACTAAAAAAATGAAAAAGTCTTGCAAGTGGGCACACTTCTACTGACTTCAATGAAGCCTCACCAGATTTTATCATCACAACATTTGGTCCTCTCTTTTGACCATATTCTGGAGAACATATATTGAGCACGCAACCAACATAAGAGAATATACTAATAAGATTTAAATTAGCAGTAACATTAACTTCCTCTTTTAATTAACAGGTTTTAATTACATTCCCAGTTCTAGGAAAGCTGCAGATTTCAGGCTGTAATTATTCTGTCTAGTAAAATGTTGATGCATGCAATATAGTAAAGTGCCTTCTGGATTCATCACTGATCTGTAGCCAGGGAAATGCTGTCTCTTTTGAAGTTAAAATCATGATTCACATGTGAAAGATTTATTATTGGAATGCACAGGATAAAAGTCAGAAACAACATAAATCTGTTAGGGAGGTTGTGATTGTTTTCCTCTAGTTAGGTGCCTCTCTGTGTTAGGAACTTCCTGGAGCTGGTTGTTGTATTAGTTGCATTTGGTAGTTTGCCCCCTTAAAACTCCTGGTAAGCTCAGATCAGAGTTTTCTAACAGGTATTGCTAGGGAAAACTATTTGTATCTTATCCAGAATGTGCTCCCACTAATATCACAATGTTTGATCTTGGTCAGCATCAATGATAAATAGAAAAATTCGATCTGATGTACAAAAGTTGTGGTTTACTACATGCTGGTTCCTATGATTGAAATAACAAAAGCCAGTTTATTACCTCAGGAAGAAACATCACATTGCTCAAGCCTTAATTAGGCATAAACATCAGGCTACCTAAAGCACTAGAACTATTTGCAAGCATCAGTTCAAGTTTTCATGCTCACACAATAGCTTGGACAAATTCACAGGTTTAGTGATAACCTAGGAAACAACTGGCTAAGGCCATCTAAACGGAGATGCAACCTGCAGCTAAAATAATTTTGTCTCACTATTTGAATATTGACAGGATAGAAAAGTGCTAAAGAACCGAGGAAGCTGTTAACAATCACACTTGTGAATTCATTTGGACAAACTTCCATTTGTTCCAGATGAAAGATTCCATCCTGTGTCCTTGAGCTATCTTTAACACAGAAGAGTTGTAAGCCTAAAGCTTTATGACAATGAAGATCTAACCTAAGACCTAGATTGGCCCATTATTACCAGTTGGTTGCCATTAGCATCTGATTTTCATGTGGGACAGTAGTTAGGTTACCACAGCTAAGCACAAGCACAAAATGCTTTTGAAGTTGCCCTTTGGCAAGAACATTTCAGAGTTGGCTTAGATCCAATTAGAATTTTCCTGTGGTTCAAACCAACTGATGACTGTTTTAGAGATATCAAAAACCCTTTGGTGCCTGTACCGCAGAGTACAGCTGACATTGCTTTAGCTCATTTGCTTTTTTTCATCAGTTTAACATCAAGTTCACTAGTGAAATTGACATTGATTTGAAAGTAAAATGAAAAGGAAGTTAAATAAAAAAAGATGTGATGGAAGAGTAAGAGGACAGTAAACTGCTCCAGTGGTAAGTCAGGTATCAGAATGGTGAATCAAACCCTAAACTCCAGGTTCTCAACCATTTACCAACTTCTAGTTGGCTGTTTGTAGATATTATCATTCTAAAAATGAGAAGCCTGCCATGATCCTGAATTTTTATGCAAAAGAAAAGAGGGGGAGAGAGGGGGAGAGAGGGGGAGAGAGGGGGAGAGAGGGGGAGAGAGGGGGAGAGAGGGGGAGAGAGGGGGAGAGAGGGGGAGAGAGGGGGAGAGAGGGGGAGAGAGGGGGAGAGAGGGGGAGAGAGGGGGAGAGAGGGGGAGAGAGGGGGAGAGAGGGGGAGAGAGGGGGAGAGAGGGGGAGAGAGGGGGAGAGAGGGGGACTTGTCCAGAAATAATGATTTGAAATCTGAAGAGTCCAATGACTCCCACAGTAGCAGTTGCTCTCTTAAGGCAAGAAAAGAAGCATGTTCAAAACTAGGTGCCTAATATGAGGCATCTGTTCCTAATCTGAATGTTTTGCTTTACACTAAAATTAGGTTGGTGAATGCCTGGTTTGAGATTCAGGTACAGATTGAATACTTTAGAACTAACATATTTGGAAATGTAAGCAATTATTAAATATTAAAAGTAAAACAGATGTCTGGTTAGTCATTTTCTTCATTTGCGTTGCAAAATCCTACAAATATAGGCCTTGCAGACTAAGAATTTAAAAGGTGCATAGGGGACAGCTGTGTTTTGAGAAGACAGTACAAAAAAACATGTTCTGGGTATAAAAACATGTCCTGCCACTTCTGGCTTTGGAATCCCTATAGACCAGCCACAGGAGTAAATCAGGAAGAACAGAGAGGTCCTGCGTGTTGTCCAGAGAACTCACGTTAGGGTTCTTCATGGATTCAGAGTCTTTAGGGAGAGTTACATGATAAAATTTTTAGAAGTCAAGCCTAAAGAAGGAGGCATTTTCTTTGCTAAACCTCCCAGAACACCACCAGCGTAACTGAGGATGGCTGACACCTGTCATTTGGGACCAGGTGAGCATTTGGTCTTGAATCTATATACCACCAGTATTTTAAGACAGCCTAAGCACTAAACTATAATTATCTCAGAATCACAG
The DNA here is from genome assembly GCF_963082525.1 of Nesoenas mayeri. Classification (NCBI taxonomy): domain Eukaryota; kingdom Metazoa; phylum Chordata; class Aves; order Columbiformes; family Columbidae; genus Nesoenas; species Nesoenas mayeri. The sequence goes on along the minus strand of NC_137551.1, from coordinate 9,648,170 downwards.
TAACATTTCAGAGTAATACTTCTCTGCAATGATTTCATATAAAACATCTACAATATTAAAAAAAAAAAAAAAAAAAAAAGTCTTTATGACTAGTTTCATCCTATCACGGCAAACATCTGGATTCCTCTTCTATTTTCTTTTAAAGTATTATATATTATGGGGTCCTTTATTAAAAATGCTGAAAAGAATAATGGTTGCATGTAAATTACAGCAATTTCCATGTTTTCTATATTTACACTCCTTAGATTTCCTAAGAAATGTAGATCTAGTACCATTTTCTTCTGACAGTAGAAATCATTATATCTGGAAGATATGAGCATACATTCCTTGAGAGGGATCCATAACAGTTCAGCTTAGCCTCATGGATTGACAGATTCCTCTGAGTGATGAGGATATGAAGCCGCAATTTATAATATGCATTAGTTCTCTCATTTCATCTGTTTATTCTCTGTGTCACTTTCCATTTATGAAATTGCTGCAAGGATATTTCTGCTCTTAAAAAATCATTACTAGCACCCACAGCCTTGTGGGAGACCCTACTATAAATAGCAACAACATAAACAAATCTTGGTGCATACAGAATGGAAGACAATATATAAGAAAACAACTGCCAAATAGTTATTAAAAACAAGCATAAGGATAACATCACTTTAAAAATCATGATGCAAGAGAAATCCCTGGCAGTATATTTTAACATGAGAGAAAGTCTGAAATAACACAAAAATAACCCAGAAAGTGAAAATCATCTGATGCTACCTGGGCATTGACATCTGTAACCTGACTTCAGACAGTATTTTAAGACAAAACGACTTTCAGGTGCGAGAATATGAACTGCAAGCGAGAGGGATGCGAGTTGTTTTTTCCCCTTTTGAGGATTCATTGATGTTTAAACAATATTCCATGCAGTACACATATGTTTGTGCACCTGGTGTGACAAAGACAGGTCTACCAAGGGCTGCCACACTAGTTATTTCTTAGACAAGTACTAGATCCATGCATTTAAAGGAATCTCACTGCCTAATGTTGCTGTCGAAAAATCTTGTCCTATGAAAGCACTTCTCACGTGCCAGCTGTACTAAACCAAGTGGTTTTCATCAGGCACTTCCCATGGGTTCACCGTTTATAGGCAAATCACAGAGACTATCAAAGAAATCACCTTTCAACTGACAAGCCCAATTTAGACCTGTTTTGAAGGGCCTGCCCTTAGCCAAGATGACCATTTCAATGAACTGTGCTTTGAAGAACTGGCACAATCTTGCAGCATTAATGCAAGAATAAAAGAAAAATTAAAATAAAAATAAATCCCTACTTACATTTGTGAGGAGCCACAGAGCAGATAAGGTGCCACACTGCACAAAGTATGAATGAATGCAACAAAGTGTAAACAAACTGTAGGAAAATCAAAAGTTTTTGACAAGCTGCAAATAACGGCAGCTATATTTTGCCTTGTGGCTCCTGCTTCTGGCTTCCCACAGCCAGAACCACTATTCAAGTCTTCAAACTCTTTATAAGTGTGCAGTAGAACATCAGCCTAGCTGGGCCCAGTGGGTGTTTTCAACAGCTGTAAATTCTCTTTTAACAAACATAACTTTGATGACTTGTACATTTCTTCCCTAAAAAATGAAGGAAATTGTCCACTGCTGAGAAGATGCTCAGTTTGTTCTTTCTCTCCTCCAGTTGCTTCCCGTCCTCACTGTTCCTGCTGTAGCAATTTGACTGTTCAGACATTTCAGTTTCTAAGACAGGAACTTGGTAACTATGAAATTATAACAGAAACTTTCAGAACTCTAGATAAACTCCTGTTCACTCTTTTCAACACATTCTATGCTTTGCCCTTAGAAAATTCCACTAGATTTCTGGACCTGATCTTCCTTTTAATAGGTTTTAATCTGGTGCATTTTCTGCTATTATTTAAATCTGTTTCTCAGTCGCTCTCAAATCTTTTTCTGAATCAGTATTTACTCCGTTCTTAAACCTTGCTTTCGGATCTTCAGTTTCTAAAATCCAAGTTTGTGTTCATGTCTCATTAATCTTCTGTCCTTATAGCTTATAACAGTAAATTAGCAGATCTGAAATTAAAAAGAATGAACTATAGCTTATTCTTTCTTATATTCTTTCTTAGGCAGACATCCAATTTTTATTTTTTTTTTTTTTTTTTTTTTTGGTTTTGACCTCTTTCTTTCTGGACTGGAGTTGTTTGCTCCTGAAACATCTTCAACAATTTCTTTATCCCCAGCCTCACCAATGGAAGGAACCTGCATTACTTCCAGGTACACTCCCCACCCCTGCCTTGAGAAAAGACTTATTTTGTCCCCACATTGTGCTTCATTCTCTGTCACGGAGAAGACAAGAAAGGACATTGCTGACATGCGGCAGTGTCTTATTAATTTTGACTGGGCCTAATCTTCTACTGGGGCTAGAAGCTACTGCACTCAGTAAGGTTTGTCCATGGTCTCCTGGGTCCATAGACTTCATTATGATCTACCTTATACCAAGTAAAGTGGCAGAAGCTGAAATGGTCACAGCGTGGTCCTGTTCTTACAGTAAGAGGCTAAACTGCATGTTCTGTCAATCGGGACGTCAGCATCCTACTGTAAAAGCAAGTGTGATCTGGCATATTACTTTACTCCAGATTTTGACACTGAAAACACCTTTCACAGTTGTGTCATTTTTAAAATAGAAAGTAAGCCAAACACACAAACAAGCTCATTGCATTTGTTCATGATAATTCAAGACTGTCTTTCTGTGGCAGTTCCTCTAATAGTAGGCTTCTTGTGGGAATATTTCATCATCTACCACATGTGGCTGATGGACACAATTTATTGGCCAAAATGTTGGGCCCGAAAATCACAGCATCACAGATTAATACTCCTCAAAGAACAGCAAAGGACTTTCAGGACATCTGGAACTATACACTATCCAAGAGAGCCAACCACACGGTTCCAAGACAATTACAAACTAAAACACAATTGTCTCTCAGCCCTGCTCACCAATTGACTTTCTTCCTTTTGGAGAAGGAGGTCATGAGCTCTAAAGAGGATCACAATATGTTTTTATAACCAGCTGCTGATAGTGCAGCACATAATGCTTAGGGAAGTCCAGCTGCTGTTCTCTGTTAATAGCGATCATAAAGCTGGACCCTTTGCCAGCCTCTAAGTAGAAGTTTAAAGGTCCCACAAGGCTTCTTCTAAAAGAGGACTGAATGACCCTGATGTCTAGACTAACATTAGATTCTTCTATAAAATTCAGGTTGTAACATACAGAGCTGTGTGTGAACTATTGCTGAGCATATAATGGTTGACTTAATTGCCTATATAATCATTCCACCATCTAAGTACACTGAGATAATCTGAAACAGCTCAGTAAAACACACACACAATGGTTTTTTTAAAAAAAAGAAAGTGCTCTGCCTGTGCTATTAGCAGATAAAACATCAATTCCTAAAAGCAGTTCATCATGAAAGCTGCAAATAGCTGCAACTTGTCAGATTACACATGGAAAAATCCTTGGGACATTGACCCATATTCCAGAATCCCAGGCCAATATTCTGCTTCCCCTAATGGCAGTGATAATTTAGTATAAATCCAATTCACAGAACTGCTCCGCTAGTGATGATGGATTGGAGCGGGGTCTGGACGTGCTGATTGCTACAACAGCCTGGAAAAGGGCTGGATGGCAAAATAATTTTGTTTTTATTAAAGAAGAAATGTCAAACTCAATTGTGTTGTGAGAAGACACCAAAAGATTTGCAAAAACCATATGAACCCACACTTTAGTGTTATTAATGCTTTTATATCAGATATAGCAGACTGATATGAGACAGTTGTGGAAGTTGTGATGCCTTTTTTTCCTTTTATAACAGTTACAATGGGGCTAAAACTAGTAGCTGCAGCACTAATTGATTCAGCCAATGCATTTCCTATCAAACTTTAAACATTAAGAATGCACAGGCAGAGCCAGAAATAAACTGTGTGTGGGTGTGAAGGTACCTGCAATGGTAAAAAGCTAAGCCTGCATGGAATTATATTAACTTCAGCTGAATGGAAAGATCCATAATTTAGAAAAAAGGGGGGTTTTTTTATGTATTGATTTACAGGGAAGCTATTGTTAGCAAGTTTGGCTCTGTCATTGCTGTTCTAGCTTTTAATCCAACATGATTTCATCACATGCAACATTATGCCATTTCACATCATGTAACTAATAGGATAATGTCAGAGAGGGCAACATCACTCTATCTGAAAGACATTAGAATCTCACTCTATTTGTCACACTGGCAGACTGTAGAATTCTGCCATGATTTAATTCCAAAGGGTCTCCCTTTGACTTCAAGTTGACATGCTTTTTTGAACAGTTGGTAGATCAACTACCAGCTTACCAAACAAAGCTAGGTCATCACTTCAAAATCCTGTCCTCATACTTATCTGCTGGAAAACAACTAGGAAAACTGGCAAGTATAGAGGCAATTGCCATAAGTTATACTAGTATACTGTGAAGGGCATATATACGCACATACAATAGTCCCTGAAAGGAAGCCTGTTTGCATATAACTAGCCCAAATAGATCAAGATGACCTGGGGGATGTACAATACAAAATAGACACCTATGGGCTGACCATATGTTCGAAACCTGCCAGTAGATACCAATCTACAAACTGAGCCTTTTCCCTAGGATGCAGATAGCAGTAGGAGCATTTAACCTACTTTTCTAGTGAGGGAAAATTAAAACCAAATTAACACACTTGCCAAGTTGCCTGTCATACCACAGAGGCAAAATCAAGTTAAAGCTCAGGATTCCCTGGACAACATCTGATCTATTCAATCACAGTGTGCTCTGGACAGAAGACTTAGAACTTCATCCTCCTTTGCATTGGATTGATCTGCACTGGAAGAGACACTTTATAGATAATAAGGCTTTAGGAACGTCTCCATCAGCAGATAAATGACGTGACCTTCTCTTGTAGGAGACTAAAGACCTGACTCACCTATAAACACAGAAGTGAAATGTTTTAGGCACATCTAAATAACAGGAACAAAAAAATAAAACATAACCTCTGCCCAGAGAATGTGATGGAAAATTCTGCTACTGAATTTTTCACACACTAACCCCAATCAGGCATTTATAGTTTTACTCCACTGAAGTTTCTCCAAAAGTGTATCCTTGGCCTTAAAAATCTCAGTCTTGTCTTTCTGAATGATTATTAAGAAATGAAATAGCTCGCAAATATTTTCTCTCTGCCTTATGGCAAATAGGCCGTGCCTTTGATGGAAATTGTTCTCCTCTTATCTTCCAGAAAAATCAGAATTCACATTGAGCTTTTACACACACACACACAAAAAAAAAAAAAAAAAAAAAAAAAAAAAAAAAAAAAGATAGCTTTGGTGTTTGTAAACTGCAACAATTAAAAATGTCAAAATATTTTAAAGAGTTTAAAGAAGTTTTTATTCATATAATTTTTATAGACTAAATAGAAAAAAAAAAAACATTTTAAAAGTTAAGAAAAAAAAAATCATTTTTTCATAATTGATTTTCCCCAGTTTTTACTTATAACCTCTCCATTTAAATGTAGTACTTTATTTCCATTTACTTTCCTAGAGGGAAAGAACAGAGAGAGATTTTTTCATTCTTGACTGTTTTATCCATCATTAAAGAACACAGTAAGCATGCTAAATTTCCAAGCATACTTACTTCCCTTTGACTCTACTTTAACCTCAACAGTTTTAACAGAGATAAGGAAGTATTCCTCAAGTATCCTAACAATACATCTTTCTACTCTGAATATACACTGTATATTTCCCTTACAGTTTGTAGCCAATAAAAAATGGTCCTTTAACAGCTACAAAAGAGAACTAGATCAAGACAATCCCATTCATTTTTATTTACTGCCAAACAGACCTGAATTTGGGCTTGGAAACAACAGTTTAATTCTCTTGACTTAATGAGATCTCAGTCTCAATTGTGCAAAGTAATTAAATGAATACTTTGACTATACTCAAAACATTTTACTGGTATTATTCAAATACAAAATGATGCCCCTCCCCTGACTATTTTATGGTATAAAGGATGTAAAAACAGCCAAAAATTATAAATATTAACAGTTTATAACATCAGAAACACAGACACTACCTCATTAGTGTTCAGTGCTCCAGTTAAAAATGTTTTTACAGCAGCTGAAAAATTTGACAGTGATGTGAAGGAAATGAACTAGAACAACAAAAACAGTCACTAAGTATCCACACTCACTGTATCTCCTCTCTAACATCCAGGGAAATCCATTTACCCTTCTAGCAGCACATTGCAAAGTTCACAGACCTTGACCATCTCTGTGAACTTCTCATCTGCCAAACCGTACGATTCACCCCGTCTCTTATGGATTGCACTGAGGAAGATATAGGGTCTTTCTCACGTCTGTTGCTTCTGCTGTACTTAAGGACATAAGTGTTTTTATTGTACCATAAACCACTGTCTGAATCTAATGATCTAATCTTACACTTCATACAGTTTTATTTCAGATTTGGCATCCCAGTGAGGAGTGTTGAGCTCCTGTGGATTTTATCTTACTTCAGCTGTCTGAGTGGAGTCCCACATTTCTTCAGGAGTGCTTGACTTGTTTTGATTGCAATTCTCCTTTAATGAGTAACATGTAACAAATCGAACAAATCTCAGCACCCGCTGGTTCAGAGTCATGTCGACATTACTATGAAAACCTCCCAACATCATCTTGTAAAATGGTTCTCTGTCACACTCGGCAGCTGTTGGCAGGGGGCCAACTGTAACCTTAATTCCTCCGCTTTTACTCAAAACAAATTATTACCATTCTGTTTCCCTCCAGTACTCAGGATAGATGCCACTGAATGGAGGTTCACAACAAGTTCCCACTTACGCTACGCCACCCCAGTGCTTACAGAAAGGTACAAATTGGCACAGACTGCTACCTTGCAGTCTTTTCACCAGCTACAGTGCTTTCTTGCTACAAGGAAGCTTTGGTGTGACTAAATGAGCTGGCACAACTGGACTCTGAACATGTTTTTGTCTTTATTTTTTCATTGCTGTTCTGAAGCATTGTTTTTATTACAAAGGAAGCAAACCAGAAAACATATTCTGTATCTGCATAATAAAAACATTTAGACACACGTAGTCCTTTGTTACAAGCAGGTGATTAATAATAATAACACAGAGAAAGTGTGGGTATACAACCCTCACTTTCTCAGGGAGTTTAATGACTCCCAGCCTTCAGTCACACACATGACATCAAGACTCAGATATTACAATATGTGCTATCACTGACATGCTGTTAAGTGACTTAAATGCCATTTCTTACTTCAGTAGCAAAACTCAGCAGAAAAGATGCAATCTATCAATATTATTAATGAAAAGCTTAATGCTTACGCACGTGTACTCATAGCAGCTTTCTGTTCCAAAATTTGAAGCTGGCCTGATTGAAATCTAGTCGATGTACTTTCCTCCTCCCTTCCCATCCACCTTGTGTCTAATCCCCTTCTGTCAGTACAGCAGAGAGATGAGGCTTGAATCATTACAGAAATCTCAGTGGAAAGGGCAATTGCAAAGCTGCATTGTCTCCATTCCTTCCTTTCTTGCTTTCTTCTTCAACAAACCAGACAAGCATCCTCCCATTGCTAGCTTTCCTTGGAGACTGCTCCTGGCTAACATCTGCCTCCTTTGAAAAAGTCTCACAGCACCACTGCAGCCCTACAACCTCAGCTCTTCTGGATGTCCTGTGTTTCCAGAGCCATTCCTACACAGTTGTTTTTTTTTTTTACTTCACTGCAAAGGAGTATAACACACCATGATCTAAATGCATATGCTACCTCACATCACTAGTGGTAAATATAAATCTCACTCAAAGATGGAAAGCAATAGTAGCCAGTACATATTTCCCTTCACCTCTTCTGTTGAGTTTTTGTTTGTTTGTTTTTATTTTTCATAACTGGAGCTTGAAGAGAAACTTGAGGGACTTAGAGCTAAGGGAAGTTGTCTTTAATAATCCAACTTTTCACACAAGCTGAAGTGCTGCCCTTCAGATATTTACATAAAATTCAGATGCTGGTAAATTCCAGCGATTAGCAGCAGATTAAGATTTCTTCTATTTATTGATATGATCATAGAAAACAGGTGGCTGGAACTGGTAACTAGTTCACTCCTTAAAGATTCCCTAATGAAATGAAACCAAAGTTTTGTGGCTTTTTGCATTCAAGACTACTATTCATTGGTGATGATACTGCCCGTTATATCACTACAAACTTTCTTTGGAATTACAGTTGATGGAGTTCTACACTCTCAAATGTGACTTCTAGGCATAAGTTTAGGAGTGACTGCTGTGCCAGAAACCAGTTTGTATTTCACCGTGCAGCCAGAGATCCACAAGGCAAAGCTGGAAACCAGTTGTAATACAGGCATATTAAGAAAGGCCAATAATAACAGATTGAATAGAAACAGTTGGATTCATTAAGTCTTGGTACCAGCATAAGGATTCATTTACCTACCTACATGGTTAACCTGCTCTGAAGTGCACACAAGAATGGGTAAATTATCTTTTCCAATGCTTCTGCATTTCAAATTACAAGCTGGTGTTGCTACCAACTCTGTTCTGACAGCATCACCTTCCTGAGACAGCCAGTAAAGTACTTGCATTGCCTAATAGGTTTCATCTTGAGAACAGCAACTGTAACAGCACTTCGTCTTTCATCTTCACTCAGTGACGCTTCCATAAATCTATTTATATTCTGTTCTCTCCTAGTCTGCTTTCTGATTTTCAAATGCATTGTCCTCTACTTCACAAGGTCAAAGCAAAGACTCTTAACATGTATTGCTGATATCTACCTCAGTTTACTCCAAACGGCAACAGTAGAAGACCTTTCCTTGCCCATTTCTATACTCTCTTTTAATGATCACAGAACAAATAACAAATGGACCAATTCTAAGAGCAGCATATGTACTGAACTGAATGCTGGGGGAAGCAGAAAAATCTCTGTATGCAGCAGGATGACAAGAATTCATCACAGCAAACAGCCATTTCAAAACTGAAGGCAGCACTACAAGTAACTGTTATAGCAAGAAACAACCACGCTGTGATTCAAAGCCTTCCCATACAGTGTCTTATCTATGTCATGCCCAAACCCCACACGGGTGGAGGTCAGAGCGTGGTTTAGTAACTCTCTGTGAACTGCAGCACTTCCTTTCACAAGCTGAGACCCTGAACTCTTCTTGCTGCACTTCCTCTAGAGGGACAGGACACCCACCGACTGAACCAGACAAAAGGCAGCATTCAAGGGATGGAAAGCACAGGTCACCAGAGGGCTGCAAATGGCAGACAAATTAAAAGGGGATTAGCTAACTGAAAAGTGATGGGTAGAGAGAACACTCAAGGGAAAGTAGTTGGGAGACAAGCTGACAGAAGAGATAAAAGGCAGCCATATTTGAAGTCAAGGTGCAGAGGAAGACTTGGAGTAGAGAGCACACCAACACTCGGGAGGAACAGTACTGAGGAAATATTCCTGCCTCTGCAAGATCCTGACTGTGACTTCAACTGCAGTGTCTCCCAGTGACTGCAGAGAGGAGACAACGGTGTCCTGCTGCTGTGTGTCCAGTGTTTGCTTTTGGGGAAGAAACAGTAGGGGAAGGAGAGGAAAACATGTCTAAAAAATATGCAGCAATAGGCAATGTGGCAACTGCTTTAACCAAATGCAACAGAAAATATGTAACATTATTTATTCTTTAAAATAAGTAATAAAGAACATAATTGCAAAAGAAGCATAACAAACTTCCCATTTATTATACTTGGCTATTATTTTCTGCACACGTGTACTTTTTAATGTGACTTCAGCTGCAAAAAGTCATAACCCATTGTTAATTTAGAGAAACTAAGCAGAGGCTCTGTAACAGAGGTTAATTTGGGTTTAAAATAAATGAAGTGCCGCATAATCACATACCACTGATTAAGCTGATTAAAAGCAGTGTCTGGGACAAAGCCTAATTTTTTCTGACATTTTTTTTTATGACTGGAGACAGCCTTTTATGAACTGGGATTATGCCTGTTTTAAGATCTGCCATCCAGGTCTCCAGTGTCAGTAGGCTCCTGTGACAACAATTCCAACAACTCTATGTTGCAGCTGCCTGTTTCAGAGATGGCTCAGTCCCAAGGATTTCACTGCCTGACTTTGCCATTGGAGGCTGTAAGCTCAAATGCCCTTGAAATCCATGGGATTCTTTTTTTTAATTGAGAAACCTATTTTCTTTTTTCTCTCACTTGACTTTGCATGGGACATTGCTTGGTGCTCGGCTAAATGAAAAAATATGTGGATCAGAGCATTTTGCACACCCACCTGGACATGTTCCTGTGCGACCTCACCTAGGCGTTCCTGCTCCAGCAGGGGGATTGGACTAGATGATCTTTTGAGGTCCCTTCCAATCCCAAACATACTGTGATACTGGCTGAATAAGAGTAATTAACCTAAATGTCATAGAAACAAAACTAAACAGGAAAAAATAAAGATATATGATCACAGTTTGTACATCCATGGTTGTAAAAGGTGAAAGGCAATGAATCAGCTGTCAGAGAGGTTCGTTGTACTCACTTCACCTGTTTCCTGTTAGTTAATGTTAATTAGTATTATACTAAAATTAAACAAGTTAAGCCTAATCAAATCTTCTGAAGTAGTAAGGTACAGCTGAGTTCTCTAAGTAGAAAGTTTCACTTTTCCCTCATGTTCACCATTTCAGCCTAAACTGAAACTTTAATCATATGGTGAAATCTGTGTGGTGCTTTTTTTTTTCTTCTGAGACATCCCATTCCTCTTCAGAGCGTGAAACGAGCAATTATTCAACTTTCAGCATGTGCATGCAGACCTTACTGTTAAAAAGGTATGCTTCCAAAACAACAATTCTGCCAAACCTCCATCCCAAGTACAGAAATGCAAAACCCACTGTCATATTTTGCTTTCTAACCCGAGAAAAACCACACAATTTCCATATTTATTCAATTAATGGAGCACAGAACTTTTCTGTCCAAAATTAAGACACAGAAATTTAGCACAAACTATGTTTCAGGGAAAAAGAGGCCAAATTGTGAGTGAGGCAGAGAAGTCTGAAGTATTCAGTGCGTATTTTGCACTAATGGTGGAGGCCAACACCTTTGCAGTGCGGTGCAATAAACACTGAAACAGGCTCGTGCACAGATCTGTGCAATCTGCAGTTCTCAGATGGCCGCTATATCCAGTGACCAAAGTTGGGGAAGCAGTGGGGAAGGCAGAAGGTTTTGTAGGGCAGGGCTGTGCCACTCATATCATGAGTAAAAATATTTTGTTAACAGCATCATTATAGCTAACTAAACTGTAAAGTGCAGATCTGCAGTCAGTCATTATTATCCCAGGAGACGAAGCAAAAACAATTATCTTTATCCCTTGTAAAATGTATTTAGGTTATTAAATCCCTCATGCTAATTCAGCTAATTATTTAACCCATGAGAAACATTTTCTTCTATTCCTGTAGGACATTAGTCTTTCCTGTTCTAATCTCCATGATCTCTGATACCAAAAATAATACAATTTCAGTTTTACTGCAAAAAAAACCCACAAAAACCTCACATTGGAGAAAATAATAAAACAGAGCTTATCAGTAAGGATAGAGAGACATTTGACAGAATAGAACTCACAAATTAGTTAATGTCTCTTGTTGGACTCAGTCCTCTTTCGAGGGATGATGTGGTCGTACTGCAAAACCACATTGACCACAGCACTGAGATTCACATAGAGATTTGAGTCATGGGTGAGGAGCACTAAGAGTACTATTAAAATATCTATCTTCACATAGTTCAGAGTCCACTTTTAATAAAGACATTAAGTACTATAACAGATATTTCTTTAAAATTATAAACCTACCCAAATATAACGGTGCTTAAATGTGTGGACCAAGACATGCATATTCATAAAGATCATATCCATACTAAATTCCAACTAAAGAGAAAGCTATAACTGAGTACAACAGTGCTCAGCACTACTGATCACCTTGAGAATCAGTGAAGAGATATTACCTATGTGCTTTCTGTGTTCTGTATATCCCAGAGTAATTAGATCTGTACACAGAAGTCATTCCCTACCTCTCATAATCTTTGCTGCCCTCCTCCATATTTTCTTTCCTTGTCCTTTTTCAAGGGGTGACTAGAACTGTACATTGTATTCAATGTGCAAGCAAAGCCTAGATTTATAGGCGGCATAAAGATATTTTATATTTTGTTCTCCTTTTTTCCCCTATTAGGTTTTATGAGTCTGTTTGCCTTTTCAGTGTGGCTGAGCTCACAGATGATATTTGCAGTGAACCACTCTCAGTGACCTTAAAGATCTCCCTTCTGAATGGGAACAGCTAATGTAAAACTTACCATGGTGTATGCATTAGAAGATATTTTTCCTGGGATTATCATTTTGCATTTATCACACAGGATTTCATCTGCCATTTTATCATATAGTCATTCAGTACTGAAAAACAGTTCTGCAGTTCTTCCTAAGCATCTTTACATTGGGCTATCCTGACCTTATTTTTCAATTGTAAATATTGTTACTTTTCTCCTAAACCTCATTTTTAGTTCGGTTATAAATGCATTGAACAACACATTTCCCAGAACATATTCTCATGGGACTCTTCTAATAACTTTACCCCGTGCTAAAATGACCATTTATGACTGTCTTTTTTCCCTATCTTGTGTGTATATATATACATATATATATATGCGTATATATGTATACACTTCAGAGACAAGACTCCAAGAACCAAAGAGGGAAAAAAAGGGGAGGCAGAGAGAGGAATAAATTAACTTAGTGTGATCTGATGTTCACAGATTTACCTTGCCTGGATTTAACTGTACTGTGTTACTATCCTGAAGCTACATAACAACTGACTGGGTAATACATCAGTACAGGACATTCCTGGAAATCAGTTAAGGTGACCCACTACAAATTTACCCAAGTCCCCTTAAACAATTAGGTACCATGTTTCCTTTGGGAGTTCAGTAGAGATTGGCCCATTCTTACGTGCCTTAGGGTGAGTTTCTTGATCCTGTCTCTGCTGACTTAAACTTTACCATTCTTTAATATTTCATATATTGACCTGCACACTTCTATCTCCTCATTTACTCCATTTTCATTAATTATATAACCAATATACGTTGTGATGACTTGCATGAAAATAGTATTGACTCATTCAGTCTTCTTGTCACTCGTTCTTTTATAGTGCTTACCTGGATTTGTATTTGCCTCTGTTTTCCTTCTTACTTTAAGTATGTCGATAGAATCTCTTTAGGGTTGTTTTTGGTTGGTTGGTTTTTTTTTAGAAATTTTCTTTAGTCTTGCCTTTCTGACTTTCTCCCCACCAGCTTTTATGACTCCTGAGCACTCTTAGTTATGCATTCTTGTTTTCACTGTTCCATGCCTCCAATTCAACTTTCTTGTTTAAGACTCATCTCCACAGCCCCATGCATGAGCTGGCTGCTGGGTCTAGTTCTGCCCCCTGCATCCTTGGCAGACTGAACGCAACCCAGCATTAGTGTTAGTCTGACACTCATATTTCACACCAAATAGCAGAACAACGTGGTTACCTAGTGGGAGCTGACTTACTCTTCCTTTGTTCAGAGCATGAGCACACAACTGACATATCAAGGGTATCTGACCATGTGGATATTTTATCTGAAAAGCATCTGGTGCAGTCACATTGGTCTCTTAAAATACCCTCCTCTTTGGGATAATGTTTCACTATCTTTTCTTTTTTAATGAACACTCAATCCTTATTCTTTATCCTTTTTTTTTTTTAAATTTATTTTCAGTAAACTGTATCTTTAAACAACAGGAAAAATAACAGCATGAAAGATGGAAAAGATATTGTTTTGGGTTTAAAATAGAAGTGTGGAGATATGACTGGGACAGAAAGAAGCTGGAGAGCCTCTTCTGCACCATTTCTCTGACATTTTGTTAATTTTTCACTTTATATATCATGCTCATCTTTACAAAGTGTTGACTGCAAATCTTATTGTGAGTTGTTGAGAACTTTCATTTTAAATAAAGCAGTAAACCTGCTTTTGAAATTTCATGGAGACACTAAGAAAGCATGTCTTCAATTGTTATGAGTCTGATAGGAACTGTGTGATCTGCGTTGGTATTAATAATGAGCTCTGTAATGGAAAAGTTTTACAGGGATATCATATGCGAGTTCATTAGTTACATTTTTTTTTTAAATCATACTTGATTATTAATATTTGCAGTCATAAAAACTCTTCTCCAAGGAAAACAGATTGCAAAGTCAGTCTCAATTAATTTATTTGTGTCAGACATTTGCCCATTTTTGGTATTTCATTCCAGGTCATACTGATGCAAAATTCAGATGTGCCAACTGTCCTGCATGAGAGCTGTCAGACAGATGAGTGCTCCTGCACTGACAGAGCTACTACTATGTCAGGACTGAGAATGAGTGTGTTGAAGATGAAGCCTCAGCTGATGTGCCTACAGGAGGAAAGCAACTGGTAGTATATGGGGTTTGATCCTATTAAGTCTTGGTGTCTAAGACTGTGCTGACTAGGTTACATTGCCACTCTCCTTTAAAACAAGAAGCACCAAAATCTGTTAGCAGTACAGGTCTCCTGAATGCTGTTCTGAGACCATAATTTATCCCTCTCTTGTATTATATAACAGACCTACAAAATCCCTTCATTGTCTTCTTTTTTTTTATAATTATGAAGTCTCTTTTTGCTTGTCGAAACTGATTTTGATCTTTTTTCCAAATTCTCTCCTCTGAATTTAGACTATTTATAGTGGAAGGCTTAGTTACACTTTCTTGTTTCACCTACTGTTTTTGAAATGTCTCTGTGCTCATTTGCTGACACAGTCAATGCTTTCTATTAGCTGAGCAGACATTGTACTGCCTTTTATATATGTTATAGGATGCTCTCCTGCATTTCCTTTATTGTATCCTGTTGGATCCAGAGCAATTCATATTTTACAGCTCTACCATAAAGGGTAAGAACTTACTAAAACACTTTATATCTTTCTTGAGAATACTATTTTTTTCGTGACTATTATTCCATAAGCAAGTTGAGGAAGAAGTCACAGTTCAGCGGGGCACACTTTTTAGCTGTCGGAGCTTCTTTCCTCATGCTGGATTACATTTCAATGGACTCATAAATTTAGACTGCTGAGGAAGTGCAACCTTGTTTATTCCACTTCGAATCTGATTTTTTAAAAAATGAAAACTCAGAGGATGCACTTACAATAGGGCAGTTATTTTTGAATGTGTATCAGAGTGTGCAGATAGTATCACACAACACAAAATCAAGGCCCATTGTTCTGAAAGATTCGCTATCTGTAGAGCTCAGCACAGAACACCACTGATCTCTCTTATAGAATTCAGAAAGCAAAATAAACCCTTTTTCCTAATAGTACTTTTATTCCAGTCCAAAATCTATTTTTAAACCATTAGCATTAGTGTTTTGGAGCACAGAAGCAGAAGATTTAAGCAGAAATGGCAACTATAATTAATAAACAATCAAATTATGCTACCAACTGGATCTGTTTGCAATTGTTACTTGCCTTAAACATTGCTTTGAGAAAACATTCCACAGAATATATCAGTAATGTCATTTTTGCCACAGGAGGTATGCAACATTCCTGGATTAATAACGCTTTATAGCACAGCCACTTGGATATAGTGGTTTTTTTTCTGTTTAGACTACTGTTTCTGTTTTGCTTAGTGTAGGTATGCTGTTACTAAAAGTTGCAAATAGCCTTTTAAGATGCTAGTACTGTTGCTGTTACGAAGCCTAAAGGGTTCCAGCATCAGATGAAATTTCCCAGGATAATCATCTAGGCTATGCGAATTGCTTTACATGGATTGCATTTTAAATCTCATTTGATAGTGAATGTTTTAGAGAGAAAAAACAGTGCTTTCTGGCTTAATCACAAACCACAACAAGTTAAGCATGCATAATAAGATTTGTCCTCTTATCCAACGTGAATAGCTAAAAAGAAGTGTTCAGTTGTGCACTGGCAGCTTTAGAAGTGGTAGAGAAATGGAAAGGAAAAAATTACAGAAAACTATGCACACTCTTAGTGCTCACCAGTTACTGTGCAAATCTGCATCTGCATCTGCATTTTTGCCCAGCATTTTTGTAGAATACTGCTATTTTGTTTGAGGAGTCCTAATTTTCACTTGTGCAAAGGTGTTACTATTGCTCTGATTAAAGAATCTCTTGCTTTGAAGACAAGAAAAACAGACCACTAAGAGTTCAGCATGTACAGATTGAAATTTTAAAAAATCCTATTCTATTTTCCCTGGAGATTTGCACCTGGCAGCCTGTGAATCGGGTTCAAGAAGGTATTATGCTACAAGCTTGATCAGTCATGTCACTCTCCCCACTAGGCTCTCCAGTCTGCTCTTACCAATCTCATGTGAGGGTAGGAAACAACGAAAGTATTGTAGAGTTTGTGTGGCAAACAGGAACTGCATATTCCACAGTGTTAATCACAGCAACACCACAGGTAATACAGAACACATAAATGAAGGTAGAGCACACAAGCAGAAGAGGATGGCTCCTTGGAACTTTTGTTAGCATGATGTTTCTAGGAACCATACTACCCTTGTTTTACCTAGCCACGTTTGAATAAACAAGACAGACAGCTGTTCTGGGTTTAGCAATAAAGAATGCTCTCTCTTCCTGCAGTAGGTGTGCTGTGGCTTCCTGTAGTAGTTCTAGTATGACTGATAAGAAACAAATTTAGTACAGATGTTAAGTACTAACCAACCCCTCTTTAACTTCAATCTAAAATGAATATTATTTCAAAATAAAACTGAACATAATCTTGGAAGATCATTATAAAGTTTAACAAAGCCACCACAAAAACGTTAGATGTGACTGAGGATGCTGAATCCTTAAGTGGACTTAGACATCTTTTAATCCCACCTACAGAACGAGAAGGCATCAGTTCTCTTACTGCCATAAGAAGCTGCACACATACTCTGATCATATACCACTTTGACTAACACCTGAGAAATGGTAAAGCAGTTTGACAAAGTGTCTCTGTCAGAAATATTCACCATTTACATAACTAATGTAACTCATTTTTCTGCTCACAAATTAATGATGTGCAAACCATGTTATTAACAAATTTGGTACCCAGAGTTATTCCACTGATGCTCAATGCAGACATAAAAATTTGCAGAGGCAATTCACTGCAACTAATATGTCAGACAACTGCTACTCATGCTATTTGTAACCCATTTTTCAGACTGATAACCTGAGCTGCCTTATTGCTTCTGCTTCTTAATTGGCGAGCTGTAGTTCTCTAAAGAAAAAGACAGTACCAATGACACACTGCAGCCATTTCATTCTTTCCCCAGACACTCTCACAAGCAACTATTCTCAAAGTTTTTGAAGACTTTCAGTTGCTGTGAACATTCTCCCACACTTGGAAATGATGTATTTTTGTTCCTGGATACTGATTGGACAGAAGGAAAAACAAACAAACAAACAAACAAACAAAAAACAAACAACAAAGAAAGAAAAAAACACAAGCAAAACAAACCACACCACAAACAAAGCCAAATTGAATTCACTGGTATTAAGCCAATGAAAGCCCGAAAATATTTGATTGAAGGGGTCACCCAGTTCTGTATGTTGTGTATATTGTTTTGTCCCAGCTCATTCCTGACACCAAAAAAAAAATAAAGAAAAACCTCAACTCTACCTCAGATGAAACTATGAGGAGTCTTGAAGGAAAACAGACATCTTGGCCAAACTCACATTGAGCAGAAAGTGCACCCCATGGAAGACTTAAAATACCTCTGAAATTTCATGAAGACCCATAGATGCTGATGTAACCAGGACCTGCATTACCCCAAAGCCCAGAACACAGGAAAACAATGTTCCCTGCCCTCTCATCACCTTTTCAATTCCATCACTAACCCACAGAGGTACCCAGCAGTACAGCAACAGGTGCTCTCCTGCACATCTCCTGCCCAGACAGTTCCTTGTTCACCATAACAGCCTCAGTAATAAGTGCTGGATTTCCCATGTGTTTATTTGTGGTAAATACCATTAGCTAATCTCATTCTTCTCTTCATTCCAGCATTACAACTCAAAACCAGCCCAAATGTAAGGCACCACGGTTTGTTGAGCAGTCCTGAGAGGCCACCTCACTGGATAAACTGAACAGCATATTCTGGAGAGACAGATTCAACAACAGCTTTTAGTTCAGTGTAGCACAGCACTAGATGACAATTTCCAAATGTATCCACATTTTTCTATCCTGTTTTTCATAAGCACAGTCCAGTATGATCACATATCCCTTCTCTTAGACTAGAACTCTTTCCCATTAAGACAGCTCTTTCATGTAGAACTGTCTTTATTGGCAGGCTATCCTAAAAAAGCCCTGACTAAATAAAGCACTATTGCTGGCACTTTCAGTACTAATGTCAACAGAAAAAGGAAGACATGAACACATATGAGGAGGAAAGAACGTGTTCCTGATGTAATAATTTTAGTTCCCTCAAGTCAGAAATGAGAGAGAACACACACTCTATTCACAGGGTTGGCCTAAAATTAACACAATGGACTTTACTCCTGTTAAATTAATAAGGGTACTGGAGAACTACATTTCCTAATGTGGAAAAATATAGTTGTTTAACTTGAATAACTCAGACTCAAATCAACATTTTGAGCCACCAGAGCTCTATTAGTTTATACCAACCAAAATCTATTATGAATTTACAGATCAAGGGTGTTTGAGCATAGCTGGTATCACCAGATGGTATCAGTGAATTCTGGAAGAGCACTCAAGTGCAGTACAGTTACTTCCATTCAAAAGAAATCACGGAATTGTGAACAATGTTGCTCATGTAACCCTTTGGCACCTTTACACTCAAGAACAATTGAAAGCAGAAACAAAACACCTGGTAAGAACCAGAAACATGTACATATTTGGGGGGCCAGGGGGGAGAAGTCTACCTTTCTATATAGTTTATACACAGTCTGAGTTCTTTGCAATGTAGTTCTAACACTGTGCAGTCAGTATGAAATTATGTTACCAAAGTGAATCAGAAGTGAACACCTGTGCTTTACCCCTTATCTCAATTCTTACTCTGACATAGTACTCGTGACCTTCCCATTATGTTGTGCTTGTGCATATCTAGATGTGACAACAAAGGATGAATAATAAAAATATATCACTCGGTGGAGTAAAATTAGTGTCCACTTACACCAGGTAAGGGACAAGATAATGGCAGTTATAATTGATTCCCTGTTTAGAAAATGCAGTGGTGCATGTAATGTACCACTAGCAGATTACAGTAAAACATCTCATTCTGTATGAAGATAAAGGTGATGTACTAACGACTATGACTAAATCTTGACAGCCAAATGATCTCCTCTTCTCATAACAGTCTGTGGTATAACGAGTAATCAGAACAGCAGAGCAGTAATTACGTACATTCACTTACACTAAAAGCATTTCTGATGGACTGAAGTGTACTGAAGTAGAAACAAATATGTAACATAATTATTTTCCTTACATTTACATTGGACATGCAATTCCCATGTTTCCTTTCTGGTTTTTAAAATTAAACCAGGAAAAAGAAATCTTAAAAGCTTATATTTTCCATTAACATAAGGTGTACTTTCCTGCTTTTAATTAACATTTGCTTTGCTTGAAAGAAGACAAGCATTACATAATATGTATCATGTGTGTATTTTTAGGGCAAGCCATACAAGTGTGGAGAATGATGCAGGCTTTCATATGATCAAGATCTGATGTGAAGGAGCAACCAGCTGCCAGAACATGATTCCTACTTAGCAGTGGCCAAAGGCTTTTGCTTAAGTTAAACAAGACAAAGTGTGAGAAACCTTCATGTCATTTTACCATCTTCTCTCAAAATTGGTGGGATGAGGGAAATAAAAAAAAATTTCAAAGGTAGAACAGGAATTTGGACATTTATTCATGCTGATAGTGTTCCAAAGCTCCAATGAATGAAATAACAGGCAGAAAAAGATTCTTGAAACATAAAGAAATGATCAGCCTCTAGACTGATTGATCTTTCCAGATCAATAAGTACTTCTAATGTTATTGATGTGCTGGTCTACTTATGTTCAAAAATCCAGTTTTAGAGTCTGTTAAATTAATGCAAAAAGATACTGCTTCAGTGTGAAGTAAAATGATAATTTACACACATAGATAGATCTAAACCATGCTGAAAAATACCACAAGATAAAGTGGTTTATAAGTTCTTTGCAACTCCTATCTGAATTTTGTTTTATAGATATATATTTATATTAAACCTATATGGCAACTTTTAAAAACCCACCTGAGCACTCCAACCTGCACTTGCCATCAGCAATCTATTGATCTCGATTAAAAAATATATACCATATTCATATAGAAAAGTACTAAGATACAATGGTCCTGGGTACTGCAGCTTCTAAATCCCACGCCTCAAATGCCACAGTGGAATTCAAACCATAGTGTAAGGTAAACGGAGGCATAATGTCTTCTATGGTCTTAACTTCCTCTGGTTTCCCATATCTGCAGCATGATTCTCTGTCACATGGTTAATAGAAGTTAGTTCTGTAGCGGTTTGGGAAGACCCTCTGGTATCATTCCAAAACTCAATCTGTTCTGCACAGTAGTGCCAAATATGACTTTATCACTTGGTTCTCTATTTCCATGTAGAACTCTCCTTCAAAAATATTCCTTGTCCTTTCTATTATTTAACTGCCTTGGTACTTACCTGACATTATCTCACCTCACAGAAGCTGCTGCTTCCCTGAGCATTACAAGATTTGGGAAGGTATGGCTTTTCACTTAGAATAAAGAGGATAATTTTTTGTATTTCAGCATGTACTTTTCTCCACATCATTTCTGGTCTTCTGCTTATTGAGGAAATTGTTCATAAAAATCAAATCCTAGTCTGCTAATTTTCATTATGAGTGCACAGACTATGCACAGAAACAGACAAAAGTTATTAATGGTGTAGATTTCAGTGTCTGTAATATTTTAATATAATGAGACCTTGCACGTCTGTTTACATATATAAGTATCCTGTAAGTGCACATGTTTTGTTTATCATCTTCTTGTCTGTCCTCCAGAATTACATGCATATATTTGTTTTATAAAAATGATTAAAACATTGTTTTAATAATTGTTGTATAAAAATGATTAAAACATGTTGCAACAAGCAACAGCTGCATGTCTACCAACTCTGATAATTTGACTGTGTTTCATTCTATATGGTTCCAAATATTTTTCTTAACTCTTGAAAATCTCATGTCTGTTATAGAGGGTAAAAATGCTGGTGGAATGGGTAAAGATGGAAGCTTGATGTCTAGCTTTCCATGGAAGAGCAGCTGTAAGAGGATTATCTGTCTAACAGTAAAATACAAAGGATGCTGTCAAGTTCCAATCCAATAGAAAATTCATACTGGTGAGTAAAGGATGCCTCTTTCTGTGCATGTGCTTCAAAATCAGTTTTAGTAATTTGATCAAAATTTGCTCCTTTAATCTATAAAAGAAAAAAATTTGTTTGGGGTTTTATATATAAATTTATACATAAATATTTCTAGCATAGAGCTCAATTGCTACCACACTGTACAATTAAACAGTTGTATGGATTGAAAAATGGGGACACAGATGAATTAAGCAAGTTTTTCCAAAGCCAAAACACAAGTTTTATTGTTTTAACAAACTCAGATTGCTTTACTCTGAACTTCTCCACTACACTTCTGTATATTTTTGTGGGAGATTGTTTAAAAAAAAAAAAAAAAAAAAAGTATTAAAACACATTTCTGCATGTTTCTGTAGAACATAAAATGCTAAGTAAGATACAACTAAAGCACTACTTTGCTGATCTGATTAAATGAAGCATCCATAGATCTCATTAGGACCACTTTACTGATCTTTCCTGCATCAGATAAAGATTATTTGACCGAAAAAATGTTTACTTGCCAATTAAAGCAATTTCCTATATTTAGATTTTACTGCTATTAAAGTGAAGAGGATTCATACTATTTTCCTTCAATATGATTAAACCATTTTTAATCTTTTCAGAGGAGCACTATCATTTGTAAACATTAGAAAGGGAAAGGGAGATTGAGAGATACTGATTAGAAGAGGCAAAGGGAAAAAGTACCGTGATCTGTATGGCACAAAGAGCTAAAGCCAATTTGATACTAACTAATAATGCTGTATCTATAATCTATTTAACATCCCATCCTAGCAAGATGCCTGACTAATTTGTTTTGATCTCTATTTCCATGTTTAACAAGTTGTTTACTATTCCTTCTGTGCTCCAATCTGTGCCAACAATTCAGTTCACTGTACTGCCACTATTTTTCCCCTTTTTTGACATTTTCATCCATTCTCAGATGAAAAAGATACCCGGATAAGGAACTACAGATTCCCAGAGGAGCCTCTTAGACCTGCCACCTGAGTTCAGACTTCCCCCAGATCAACAGTGACAGGAAAAGCCCTTCCATTTAAGGAGCTTCTGTGACATAGGAAGGGATCCCAATATTCATCTGTCCAAGTGACAGTCCCACCAGAGATGGTCTGGACTAAATTAATTGCCCTTTCACCACAGACAAGCATAGAAGTCTATTAAGCAAGCTTGTCTTACTGCTACCAGACTCAAGCTGATCCTGAAAATAAAAGTGAAAAGCAGTCTTTTTCACTTTGCGAGTTCTCTCAGCAGTACTAGGACTGTCTTTCAGCAGTTTGTTCTGCATACACACACAGAGGAGATTAGACTGCCTCTCCAGACTCCCTGACTCCTGCTCAGTTGTCTGAGTAGTACATAAGGGTTGAAAAAAGCTGTCAGCACTGGAGTCCAACGGGCATGTCCCCTGAATGCTTTGAAACCCATGAGCTCAACGTTGTTTTGCAGACAAGGACAGTGTCCTGGCTCAGTGTAGGTGTCTGTGTACTGAACAGGAATACTGGTTTCCTGCAGTGGCTGCTGTAGATGATGAGTGTTCTGGAACTCATGTCTTCTTTTACTAACCATGTAACCATTTCTGATAACTAAGCCAGTTAGAGAAGGATGGATCCTTCAGGTCTTTCTTGAATTAGAGTCCTCTATCACTATTACACACGTCGTGCATTTCTGCATAGCGCCAAAAGGCGACAGACAGCTAAGGCACCATTCTAGCATTGGAACAGCAGGCAAAGACACCCGCAACTCTAAATAGCACAGACTTGAGAATTTAAAGGACAATTGGAGTGTGATGGTATTTCTGCAGGGAGATAAAGACATAGGCTCCTGTAGGGCACCATCAATCTGCACTTCTGATAGGATGTATGAATTAGAGGACACAAATCACATTTCTACTCACACACACCCAATGAGCAATCAAAACATTTAATAGAAAATGTGAGCCTGATAGTCTAAAGATCATCTTGTGTGCATGCCATGAGTAACAGCCTATAGGCTTAGTAGACACATACTTCCTACTCCCACATGTTTCACACAACTCTCATGGCTATTGCAGTCTTTAAATATGTCTCCTACACTAAATAACCACAATTATTTTCCCTCAGAGACAACAGGAAGCTCAGAGGCACCAAAGCTTTTGTTGCTGGAATTTTGCCACTGGTGCTGCTTAAGAACTGCACAACACATTAGTTGTGAATGCCAACATTTCTTTATCTGGTTATGTGTAGTAATTTTTGTACTTAGTGCAATAGCTCCAAGGAACAGATGATTAATTCTAGGTTATAAGGAAGGCATGTTTACAAAACAAAAGCCAACTTTGCAGCAGTAAAACTAGCCCCAAAAGGTGTTTACTGAAAATGGTATTTAATAATACATTTTCCTACCTGTTATCTCATCAGTCCCAAACAGGTTGTAACAGATATCTCTTTTTCTCCTTCTGACCAATGCTGCACAGTTACTGACATTGCCACTGTCCTCATCAGTACTTTCAGTGAAGCAGAAGCAAACACCTCTCCCTCCTACTGTTTTTGCTTTTTGTAATGTTCACATACCATTCACAGTTAACTGACTCATTACTGCAAACTTTTGTGGACAGTTAGAATACAGCAAGGTTTGTGCAAGTGTTTGGTGTTACTTATTTGAACCACAGGACTCTGAAGAACATTTTCTCTTGGGCTGGATTCTTTCATCATTGCCTAGTGCAGCTCTCTCAGAGGTATCTTGTACCAGATCATCTCTTGCTTGCTAAGCCAACAGACTACACACTCAATATGTCATCCAAAATAGCAGTTTCCATACTGTTTACCCTATAGTTTTAAAAGGCACACAAAAAAAAAAAAAAAGAAAAAAAAAGAAAAAAAAAGAAAAAAAAAAGAATTTATCATCAAAATCATGATATTTCTCTTAGATTGTCCCATCACTGTCACAGTTTGGCACTTCTGGGAACAATTTGACAGAAAACAGAGATTCACCAAGGAATCTGTGTGTTATGGCAGCTCCTGTATGACTATGGTAATGGGAGTACACCAGTTCTCAAGGCAGCAGAGAGATTGTTGTGGATCTGTTCACCACTGACCTGCAGGACAAGTGAAGCAAAGTAGAGAGCAGTGTTCATTGTCACATAACCTGGCTCTGAGTCATCCATAGTCACACCTTAGTCTAAGCCTTTATTTACCAGAACAAGAGGTATGAAAGAAGCATTATTCAGAGGTTCTCATTTCTGTGTGAACTGTACTAATAAAGTAGATTTCAGAAGCAGGTTAAATTAGAAGAGTAAAATCAATTTAGGAGAAGCTGTAAACTCTTTAAACACTGCAGTCAATCAAACAATGTTCTACATATTCTCTGAAAACAATGTAAGGGGTTTTAAAAAAATTGGTGAAAAACAGGGCCTAAAATTCGGTAGTGACTAGTTAAAACTTATTAGGTGGATGGCACCTATCTTTAAGATATGATATATCCAGAGAGGGAGATGGTAAATGCTTTTTGAGAAAAACAAAGTATACCACAGGATTAAAATCAATATCTCAAACTTTCCTTTCCCGTGCTTTTTCTTCCAGCAACCAATATACACTGCTCATTTTATTTAGTACTGCACACAGGGGACTAGTTCTGTATGTGATTATCCTACTTGGTGTAAAGATAATAGATTTATATTTCATTATATCTAGGATATCTAGCTCTATAGAGGATAATTTCACTAAATGCTGTTATATCTACAATTTAATGACTTTTAAAAAAAAAAAAAAAAGACAAGCTAGGCAGATAGTCTTATACATTTTTCAAGAAAAAAAAAGCGAGAACTAGAACCAAACCTCTTCTGGCACCAACTTAACACAACTAATCCAACCCCTTTCTGGTATTTCAGCCTGTTAGAAATCAGCGCCCATTCCAGTGTCTTTCCTTCTCAAAACTAGTAGCACGGTGAAAAGAATACTGACATATAGTTGAATAAAAAAAATGTCATTTTTGTTTCAGAACAGCTGAAATTGCATTGCTTACTGTCCTGTTCAGCAACCAGACAGGAGTATTTAGCCTCTTTCTACTGTATCAGTGCTCTTTACACCCTACGGCAAAAAGGTTTCCTGCACGCGTTTCCACAGGGCAGTGGTGACTCTGGCGTGGCAAAGGTGCCCAGCTGTGCCCAAGGGACCCAATCCTTGCCCTCTGAGGAGCTGTAGCACAGGCCAGTGTGTCCAGCAGCCCTTCTGCCACATGCCCAGAGTGCAACTACTCAGTCAACTCTTGCTGCCATCCATGCACGCTGTCTGCAGCTACCTGCTTTGATCCAGCTACTGCTCACACCAGCTGGAGAACAGAATATTTCCTTTTTCCCCACAGGCTAATTCACCAGAGACACAGACCGATACAAAGACTATTTTAAATTAACAGAAAGGGTGCTTATTGTCAAGATATTTATGCAACAGGCTTAGCTAATATTCACCCTTTTCAATAAAAGAGAATGCTAATAATAAAACTGACTTACAAAACCTGTTAGGGCAAAGTTACATTTTATACATCACCACCTTAGATCTGTTTCCATTTTGTGTGATTTGATAAAATGTATTGCTATTACTGGAAGATTGATTTGGGTTTTTTTTTTTTTTGCATAATGCTGCTAAATCAATAGAGGCCTTTCAGCTGTGTACTGCACACAAACAATCAGATGTATGGCATAAGTTCTGTTCTAAAAACTGTGTCTAAAAACTACTGAGTAAATCAGGCCTTTCTCACTGTACCCAAACATGTTAAAACAGTTTTTGAATGTCCTCAATACTTGCATCTACTTCAAGCTCATTCCTAGAAATCAGAGTCATGGCCTGTACCGTGAGCTGGAATTCACCTTGCAGCAGTCACTCTTGGTACACAACTCTTGGCTCATACAAATTTCTTTAGCACACAGCTCAGAGTTGACACTGGCTGCAAATGAACACAAAAAGCATTTGCCTCCATTTGAGCACAGTAAAAATCACTAAACTGCCAGTTAGCTAATGCACTAACACCCCATGAAGGTGATGTAGATGGTAAAAGAGAAATTGTATTGCTGAGCCAGATACAATGACTTTGAGTCTGCATGTTCTAAGAAACACAAAACCCCAGAAAATCCTACAGATGAAACAAAGAGATTTTTTTTGTACAAGCTCTTTTTTAGTGAAACCATGAAAGATACTAAGAAATTAAATTTTAGAGATGGAATTGGTTCAAGTTTTATTAGGGTTATGTATATAGAGTTAATGTTTTTATTTTCACAACAGAAAGCACACCATTTAAATGATATTTCCCATTTTATACAATGCCTCATAACAGTGCCCTTATTCAATTAATAAGAAAATACAGAGGGGGAAACAACTGGTACCTTTACTCCACTATTGTCTACCTATTTAAATCTATATAATGTTGGAAGCTTCCTACTGTATCCATTGAGCACCAAATATGCATACACACACAAATCATATTCTAAGTTTAGTATAACTCTACAAATATCACTTGGGCTTTTTTTCATAGTATTCCAACCATGAAGCCTAATCATGCTCCATTTCTTTTCTTTTAAATGATTTATACAACACACTTATTTTTTATTATTTTTTTAGAAATAATTTTAAAAAACAATGTATTTATGACCTAACAGTCTAATGCTCCTTAGCAGCAAGCTATCCATCTCAATGTCTTCCTGTCATCAAGATCCAGGTGCCTCTGAAACTTACAGAAAGAAGAAAATAATTCTGCTATGTTTTTTCAGTAGTTGTCAGTGCTCAAGCAATTGCATGTGCATCATTTAGACCCACTGCCATTGCATAACTAGAATGTAAGCAGGCAATTAACCTTTCCACATAGACCTGGATATTGCCTTTGAAACAATAAGCAATTACATGAAACATTCCACACTTGTCTTTCAAAAGCATCTAAAAATCTGTAACAAAAGTTTTGAAGCTACAACACTTAAAAATACATAAAAAAGGAAAAAGAATTATCCCTATCAGCACAGAGTTTACAAATGTTTCTCACCATGCAGAGATTTCAGAGGGAGAAGCTGGTTTTCACAAGCAAGTCCCTGAATGCCTGGCACAGGCTTTCAGATAGCTTCGCTGCCCTTTCCTAGAACAAAAAACTGCCTCTATTAGTCACTTGGGGCTCCACTGCTTACAGTAGCAAGACCGCTACTTCGGCAAGATATCCAAACATTCTATGGAAACTAAAAGTTTCATCATGTAAGATTTTCTGGACAAAACATTCCAAAAAAGAGTTTGGTCACTAATTTGAGTTAAGACACAGCGGTCTGAAGCATTCTTGTGATAGCTGAGCTGGATTGTGTTGTAGGAGTGTTGCACTGCCTGATGCCACTTAGTCAAGGGGCTTACTTAGGAAAATATTTGCAATAACATTTTGAGATGCCAAACTTGAGGTGACCATTACAATGTGTACATAAAGCCTCACGCTCATCTTATTTGAAGCCTTGTTGGAGCAACTGCTATTGATGTTCTGCCATATTCATAGCATGGTCATAACGTTATCTGCAACAGCTTTGAATTTTTTCTAAGTAGTTATACCATTCACTGTCATGGTTACCTCAGCTGATGTAGGTTGCACTGCAAAATTCAGTGACCACATATACTTGCATCGTACTCCACCTGTCGCTGGTGCTTTAATGGCAAAGACAGTTATTCAGTTCCACCACCTGTTCTAACTGTGTGCCACTTTCCAGAACAGTCCTCTGAAAAAAACTTGTGGCTTTAAGAACAAGAAAGTGCATTATCTTATCCTGAAGAAGTAGACATATGGATATGCTTCTGCTTTTTTTTTCAGGCAGCTGAAAATACTGGAGTGATACTCTGCCTGCAAACAGAACTGAATAACATCCCAGCTACCCTCTACATTTAACGTGTTGTTTGCAACTTGTTGAATAAAATGTCAGGATGACACCTAGTGCTTTCATCAGAATCTTCAATTTTCCTTCTCTCTTTTCAAAAGCATGAAAACTTAACATGTCACCAATATTCCTCATAACTGTTTTGAAGAACACCTACTGCTTCGCGGAGAGGTGGAATATCTTAACTCATTCGTGTCTCCACTTACAGATTGTAAAAGCTTTTGCATTTAGTCAGAAGTCTACTAAAAAGATTACAATATACACTGTCAAGGCCAAAAGAATAATAGAGAGGCAAAACCATCAAATGCAAAACAAATTAAAAAAAAAAAACACAACTGTCCTTTATTTTTTATTGCAGGCAATAGCAGAGACAGCTCAAGCCTACAATCACACTTTTTTCCTAAGCACAGCTATTAGTTGCACTTTCAGAGAGTTCATGTCAACATACCTTTCTGTGCTTCCCTCTCTCACTCAGTAAGAATGACATGAACTTGCAGAATTAAACTCACAGTTTCAAGTAGCAAACCCAAACAACTACCTGCTCCTTATTTTGCACCATATTCTTCTTTACAGGAGGAGAAAACAGTAGACTGAAAGAAAAGACCAGTTCCTATTCAGTCTGATGGTTTTACAGGAATACAGTTATAACTGAATGTTTTACAAAACATCTATAAAGTCCTTTTCTCACAAACTGGAGAGATTAGACAATTACATAAATAAATATAGAACAGCAAATGACCTGTAGGCCACATAGCTGAACAAACTGAGTTCAATGGCTCCAACATTTCTTTTTTTTTTTTTTTCCAAAACAAAAGTACAATAAAAAACATTTATTCTCATAACTTTGGAGAATACCAACCTGTTTTGCAGAAACTAAAACTAACAAGGATTTATTTTTAATCAAGAGGTCTACTCTTACAGCTAGCAAAGATCTCTGTAGAAACATTAGATGAATAAATCATTAACCAACAGAAAAGTTGCTTATGGAAATTAGAAAATTTTGTAGGAATTGTTTATGAAAACAGATTTGCTCTTCAACAGAAGCATCCTGACTATAATTTATTTGGGTAATCTCTATTTATTACAGTTTATTGTGTTCTCCATTCAAATGAAACAACAGTTCTAGCCACTTTTTCTTTATGATGGAGGGTTTTCAGAAGCCCTTATCATAAGCCTACTTTCCTTCTGCTGTATCCAATATAAGCTTTTCTCTAGCTTGCAAGAGTAGCTGAATATAGCTGGAACCCAGTCTAAAAGTAGCGTTTTAACTGTTGAATTATAGTTGTCAAGAGGCTGAGCTTCAAGTGCAGATGCCAAAGAGATTGCT
Source organism: Nesoenas mayeri (assembly GCF_963082525.1). NCBI lineage: Eukaryota > Metazoa > Chordata > Aves > Columbiformes > Columbidae > Nesoenas > Nesoenas mayeri. The sequence goes on along the minus strand of NC_137551.1, from coordinate 9,618,504 downwards.
TTACAATCACCTGTTATTTTGTCAATAGCTTAAGAAAATGCCATCTATAAACTTGTTACAGTGAAGACAATAGGTGACAAAAACATGGAGGGGTAAATGATGAAACATCACAGAGAGAGGAATCAGAGCAGGACAATACAGAATTCAGACAATGGTGAAACATAGTTAACAAATTAAACACTATGGGACAGACTGAGTAGAAAACTGCTGTGAAAGGGCAGCTTTTACACTCAAGATGAGAGTCAGAAAAATAACTATCAGAGCAACCACACAGGCCTGCCAATGTAGAGCCCTGTTCCACATGACGTAACATGCTAAAAGACTGCTGTTGTCTGTTATTCAGTATGTTATTTAAAGTCAGCAAACCCTAAGACAGAGTTGGAGCTAGCCTTGCCCCTTAACAGCTGATGTCGGTCAAGGACTCCAGCCTATCAGACTCTGAACAGCATATGACAGAGGAGAGGGATACAAGTCAATAAAGAAACACCAGTCAGGCACAGATGAAGCTCAACATGTGAACAAAATATGGAGAAAGTGGTTTTTTTCATGTCTTATCCTTGCTTTGTGATTCTTAATCTGACACTAAAGATGAGAAGATTAGGATTGAAAGAAGTAAAATTTACCATCAAAGCCCATAATGTACCATCTAGTGCTGTCTCAGTCCACCAGGATATCAAACTTTCAGTAATCCTTAGAGGATGTAAACAAATAGAGACATAGAGAGAAGATGTTACGATTTCCATCACGTTTTGCCAAACTTTAATGTTTGTATGAAACTCACATCCCTGCTACCAATCTTTTTTCACCTCTCCTTCCCTTTACTTTAGTTCACTTTTTACCTTCTTTCAAAACAGACTGACAAGGTTGTATCTTTCATAATACTGTTGTAGACTTGAGACCAAAAACATAGATCCAGTAAATCCTAAAACACTTCAGATGTTGGTACAGGTATCCAATGTCTTGAAGTTTCTGATAAAGGCAATGAATTGTGCCTGTCTTTCTTTATCAAGGAAGCTGCAACCAAGAGAGGAATTTTCATACCCATTTGCATGTATCAGACAGAAAACAGAAGACTGAATGCAGACTCACTGTGACAGAATGAAAGAGCTACTCACAGCAGAGAAATATTAAGATGTAAAGAGGTATTTCACTTTTGTACTTGTCTACAAGAAAGACTTTCTGGAATGTCACATACCAATTTGATGCCCATTTTTTAATAAGAATGTGGAAAAAATGAAAATATTTAGAGAGGAATTAAAATAATTACTTAGGAGTTTGAATAAAGAATTTTAAAAAGTTGTTTATGCTACAGATGTATCTAAGGCACAATTTCATCAGGGTGTATAGAGACCTGCAGGAAGAACAGAATTTGACGGCAGAGAAAGCTCTTCAATGTGGTAAGTAAAGACACAACAAGGCTAAAATAACTGAACCTGAAGTGAGGCATATTCAGATAAGAGATACTTTTGTTATAGTAAGAGGCATTAATAAGATTACCTGGGATTCTCCGACACTGCACACTTTAAAATCATGACTGGGAAGTTTTAAACACAATACCTAGTCTAAGTCAAACAAAAGTGTTAGATTTAAAGCCAGTACACAGGGGAATTAAATAGCTCACAGTAACATGAAATGTCAGACTAGATAATCATAATAGTAATTTGTGGCCTTAATATATACAAATCTATGACCTATTTCTCACAATAATTATAAGACAAGGTCAGAAAAGTTACAGACTAAATTAGCTCTTTTACATTCAGTTACATGGCCATATGCTCCTATGCTTTCCATGCCAAAAAGTGCAGTCATTTGCTTAAAAATCTGCTTTCAAACTGTACATACAAGCTAAATTAAACTTGTTGCTGTATGTGTTCATTTCAATTAACACCACAGTACATGGTCTATACACAAAAAAAAAAATCCATGCATGACCATCATGATCTGAAAATAGGCATAAGATATGAAGAAAACAACAAGTCTAGGAAAACTAGAACATAATTCTAACCTGGAAAAATAAATCATTTCATTCATCATCACCTGCTCATTGACCATTCCTAAAGTATAAATGCAAGGATTAACTATTTATAAAAAGAAGTTTGGAAAAAACACGGTAAATAGATATACACTGCAGTAAATTGCTCCTTTCTCTTTCAAGTGTGCATATACTCTAACATAAATCTCACAAGCCTTTCTTAATTTTAAATTACATATTTTAGACAGCCAGGTAGAAATTCATGGAAGAAAAATCCACTGAAGAAATTGGAATCCCAAATTATTGTTTTTCAGGTTGTTGGAGTTTGAGTGACCATCCTTGGAAACCACTATTATAGATTTGCTTTGTTCTTGCACCCATTTGATACTGGTGGTACCAGTTTCTCTTTGAGAAAAAGGGCATTAAGCTAGCTGGATCTCTGGTTTTACTCTATACATTCTTATGCTCAAATATCTTGTTGAGGTGATCTATATAGCCATAGATATATTTTGTAGTGTTATTGCTCTATCCTTCTTAACATTTGCAAACATTTTCAGCAGATATTTACATAGACTTTTCTTTTCATGTTTCCTATGAGTTACTTTTCCATTTACTTGGGTAATTATCATAGGGACCACATCAAGACTTGCTAAAATATATACACATATACTATACCTATAAGAAGCATATATCAAGACAAAGTAAATAAGGATTATTTATTTATTTATTTATTTTTCAAATAGGGGCATAACAAGGTTTTTAAAGGCTATTTTTCATTTACCTGTTAAGAAAGGCCAAAATAACCAAGACACACAGCTCATCTTAACATATTTTGTAGTGAAGACTCAGTGGGTTTTAGCATTGCAAAAAAAAATGCTTCTGAAACAAATGAATAATGAAATAAAGGAATATATCCACTGATTGCTTCTCTAGACCATGTCTACAGATTTGCATCACAACTTTGGAAAATTCTGTAAAAGGAATATCAACCATGATTTTTCTGTTTTCTTTTTCAACTAAATGCTGGCACTGTACTTATTCTGAATACAACAGAGAGAATGAAATTAAGCCTGACTCAATATCCACTCATATTGAATTGCAGGTATTCCCATGTCTTCATGCAGATCCATAACCTCTAGGTCTACAGAGACTAACATCCAATCCAAGTCAGTACTGTCTAAACACAGGTTAATCAAAAAAAACCCAAACCAAACCAAAACTACACCCCCATACACACACAAAACAAACCTGACAAAAGGTGTAGACCTATTTAATTAACCATTTTAGGGCTTGGAAGTATTGAGGAATAAGTTAATTTTAAAGATTAGGAAGGCTGAATTAAGACAGTAAGAGTATTCAGAGTGCAAAATCAAAAGATGTATTCTCAGGCTTAAAATCTATGGAGCTAGCTCAAGCTCTGATGATGAATATAGACAAATGCAGGAAGAGTGGATCTGTGAACACAGCATATTTCAAAGATTATCTTGTGTTTTTACCAAGCCCTCAGCATCATGTTTGATGGCATCACCTCTATGGTGGTTTTCCTCCTATTGGTACCCTTCAATTTAACAAAATAAAGTTGGATTCAAAAAACACACAGTATAACTAATTATCCTGGTCATATTAGCATTTACAGGAAAAGCTTCAAAGTACAAAGTCAAATTAACTAAATGAAACATTGATACAACACTCTCTGAGAAAGACACTCTGTGAGTCAAATTCCTTTGGATTATGGCAATTGAGGCCTTTTTATGTGACTATTGAATCACAACAAAATGATATTTTATCTGTTATCCTACACATGGCAGAATGCTGAGGTCTGTAGGAAGACTTTGAATCTGTGTATTTCAGAATTATTTGCAATTGGCAGTTTTATTTTCATTAGTAGAATGCTTACCTTTAAGGCAGACATATTTGCAACACAAATATGTAAAAATAAACAGAAATCTCATTAAATTTCACTTGGAACAGTGAAATAAAGAAAAAAAATCAGAAATATATATAAACTGTTTTCAAACACACAAAATCCAGTAGCATATCTAAAACTGTAACAAAGTGTTTTCTCTTCAAAAATTGACTTATCCTATGGTTTTAACTCATGTAAGTCACAAAGTAGTACCTTGTTTGAGCTGAAGTCAGTCAGTCTTTAGTTGACTCTTCCATACACTGTTTTCTTACCACAGAACCTAACAAAAAAATATATTTTATTTGAATTGTTGAGAACACCAGTGTCTATACTTCAAAAGCTGCAAATAAGCATAAAAGAAACTTGGAAAAAGTTAGCTGGTGAGTAATTTCATGAAAGGGAAACTTTTGAAAGCCTTGCACAGTGCTTCTACAAGAATGCAGGCATACATTGTCATTCACTTTCCTGTGCAGAAGAATTTAAGAATAGGAATATGCTACAATAGCAGCTAGAGAAAGAGAATTCCTTATTTGAGTATAGCATTTTAATTGTGTTAACAAAAGCAAGAACAAATTCAGGCAGATATAGAGCCTGAAAAAAAATTGTGTACGGTAGGGTACGAGAAACTCTTTAAAAATTAATCTATTATCTTCTGAAATTACTGCTATTCCAAAAGGTCAATAACTAGCTGCACATTATTATCATTAGTTTAATTAAACCAGATTTTTCTTTCTCTTCAATTAGCACTAATAAGCTTTAGTTAAAACCAGTCTACAAAGATATAAAAAAAGCACTTCTATAATTTTAATTTTACAGTAAGGTAACACTGGCTAGTCAAAATGCTCACCTCTTCTCCAAATTTACAAATGAAAATAATAGAAACTAGAGTCTCTGTACAAGATGAAATGTCTAAACAAACAGGCGGTGAAAAGCAAATGAGGTAAAAAAATGTTTAAGATTAATTGCAGCCCTGAGGATATGTGCTACGTGTTCTGTTCAGTCTTGTGAATCAGTTACCATTGTCTTACCACTTCCCTGGCCGTTCAGTGTGGAAGATGTGTATACTACTACAAAATATCCAGATCCCCCTCCAGTTTAGCAATGGATGCCTGTGACTGTGAGAAGGGGAATGAGCCTCAGAAGTAAGTCCCTAACTGGAATTGAATGGCCCTAACAAAGAACACAATAATTTTGTCTTGTCCTGACCGGCTGCTTCCAGGTCTCTGAGTCATCCAAAACAAAACTCCCAGACTTGCAAAAGGAGACAAAAATCCCCACTAACTCAGTGCAGCATTTCTTCCTGGCTTATGATAGATACTGCTGATGAAATCTTTGTCCTGATAAATGTGATCTTATAGCAATGCAAATGCTTTTCAGTGCAAACTAAAGCCAGTCAGAGTTGAGTTGCCTTTTTATATTTGATCAAGAATTCAAAAGTCTGCCCACTGCAGAAAATAAATAAATAAATAAAAAAAAATCATGCTGCTTTGTAGCATTTTTCTCTGAAACAGGCAACACTGCAATAGCAACATATTAAGCAAGGAGGCAGGAAAAACTGAATTCCCAATCAGTATATTCACATACTCCAGCAGTTCTGAAATTCTTCCTATTGAAGGAGTCAAAGTACACAAGCCATCCACCGCATGAACAGAGAATAACCCCTCTGACCATCGGCAAGAGGCCTCAAAAATAAAGACCAGCCTTCTGTTAGTCAGATCACAAACCTGTAACAGCCAGTGGCACAGGATAGTTCTGGCAAACACAGCTGGAAGCTGAGGGTGTCACTCCCCACGAGTAGGAATAAGATTTTCCCTATGACCTTCTCGTAATTGTTTCTGAACATTTCACATTGTTCTTGACAACTCACAACTATTGCTGAAATTAACCTACAGCTTTGGAAATAACACTCGCAAGAGACCAGTATTCTCTTGTTTCACCAGAAGGGAAGACAGTCACATTCATGTGTTCCTTGAGGAGGCCCCTATTCTCTCCATGTAACTCTCCTGACAAGTCCAGAAATCTACCTACACGCCATTTGATATGCTGGCACAGTTAATAATTATAGTTTAGCTTTAGAACATATTAATACATTTTTCTGAGATCAGAATTCTGTTAGTAGAGAACTGATGCATAGCTTTGCATTTTCAATTTGAGCGGTGTGCCACAAACATACAAATGCCTATGAACTAGCAGAATCCATAAAACTCAAATTCTAGAATAGTATGAGCTTGTAACAGGCAGATTCTCTGAGACAGAGTTGATTGCATTACTATTTTTATTGCCAAAACAAACAAACAAAAAAATCAGTAGATGGAGGCCCTGAACAGATTTAAAATGTGACTTTTCAAGATTTTAAACTACGCTGCATAAATTAACTCAATTAATTCTTTTCAGGCTGGAGATAAGCTCTAGCCTACAGAGTAAAAGATGGCTTAAGAAGTGCAAACAAAAGATAATATTAAATGACAAATGTATGAGGTTTGGAGGCATCGTTGTTAGTCCCATTTAATACTTCTAATAATGATCAAGAAGACAGTAAACAACATGGTAATGAAATCTCCAGTTTAGAAAGATTAAAAACATGAGCACATATTACCAGCAAAATGCAATTTGGAAAGTCACATACTAAGCCATCCGGAACAAAATAATCCAAATATCTGACCCACACATTTTCAGTAGTAGGGATAACTGAAACTTGGTAATAAAACAGTATATGTACATGTATGTATGTATGTATTCCTATATAGAGACACATATATGTGCATGCTACATATATATATAAATATATATGAACCAGATACAGGCAGGAATTCTTGTCTGACTACAGCTGACAGGAAAATATGGACATTTCCAAGTAAGCCTTCGGAAATTTCTTGACACTGATTTTGTTCTTTAAAGCATTAGATAAAATTTAATTTGCCCTTAATGTTGAAGGAAAGTTATGTAGCACAATCAGCTTCATCATAAAGACTGAACTTCACCCACGAGTTTATATTAAGGTCCCAGTTTGTGTCTCAATTCAGTTTTCAGCCTCCATCAGTGAAGCTACGTGCTTATTAGTGAATTAATTTTTAGAAGTCTAACTAGAAAGATAGCTATGGACCAGAAGGAGTTCAGATGAAAACACTGAAAAGGATAAAAATCCAGAAAGAGTAGTTTGCAGAAAAGGTTTAAAAGGAGCTGGACACATTTATGATGGCTACGGGATAACTCAAATAAAACAGTGGACCAGCCTTTAGCTGTACAAAGGGACCCTCAGTACCAGACATTCATAAAAAAACTATTTCCCAGACTAATTAAGTTGGGGGAGGTTTTTTTTTTTTCCTTAAAAAAAAAGTGTATTTCACTGTAAGATATTCTTGACTGAAAAATACTATCCCAAGTGAAGCTGCAACATTTTCAGACATGAGCCAGCCAACCCAGAGTGAATGCATAAGACAAGACATCTGTCACTAGCACTTAGACTGACCAATTTCATAGCTGTCCTTTAATAAAACATTCATTTACTTATTTACTAGTCTTTCTTTAATAAAATGAATAATATTTGTTTGCCTAGTGAAATGTCTTGGCTCTTTCGTCCTTTAAAATGCATATTAGTCGTGCTAACTCTCTGAAAAAGCACAATAAAACCTAATTTAGTTCTAAATGTCAAGACAGAAATAGAAGTATACAAGAGTGTTCCTCATGTTATAAGAAGAACCCAAGATAAACACAGAGCAGTATTTCAAATATTGTATGTATGCAGATATACCAATATAAAACTTGCACTGCCTCAGGCATTTGAATACAAGCAGCTTTTTCATTCCCTTCCCTGTACTTCTTGAAGAAGCTCGATTTTAACTATTTCACACTTTCTGTTTTTTTATTCACTTATTATAAATAAGACAGCTGAAAATGTAAATGGAGAGGGCTTGTTAGGTATCAAAAACAGTAATCCCACAAGGTAATGTAGACTCCAAATCAGTGACACACTGGCATGGAGACAAATACAGAGGTAATTAAACTCCATAGCATAAGCTGTGGCATAGTAAAAACACACAAAAAGATTTAGTTAAACAATAAAGCAAATTTGAAACTAGAACTGCTACAGAAGTCTGTTAGGTTCTGCAGTTAAAATAACATGGATTTCACCTGTTTTTTCAAAGAAGAGTCCATCAAAAAAAAAAAAAAAAAAAAAGGCACTAAATCACTTCAACTCATCCTTACTTGTTGAAACAAAGAACTATTTATAGCCAGTTAATTGGCATAAATGCCACTTCTGAAAACTTCCTATCATCACCCAATTTGCTTACATCCAGCAGACTCTTTGAGCAGCCTGCTCTGCCCTTTAGAGTCAGCAAAGCTAAACCATGCAGTGCTTGGCTTTGCAAACTATGTCCCAATGAGGTAACAATGCAACCACAGGAAATAGCTGTTTGTTATAATTTTACTACTTTGACTTCTAAAATGATCTGATTTGTAAAAACAACACAAGCAACATTATTAGAAGAGCACTTAAAGTTTAATAATTTTACTTTAAAAAAAAAAATTACAGTAGATTTTCAGCAAGCTGTAATTGTTCCTTCCTCTTCTGATCAATATTGAAAAACAAGTAAAAGACCAAAGATCAGTTAAAGAAAAATATACATATTGAAATGAGTAGGTACAAAACCAGATTTTTGCAGGATCACAAGGGTTAAATTCACATGAAGATTCACGACTAGTTCCAAACATGGTATTTGAAACCACATCCCAGATTGCTGTGACTGCCATGCTAGTGAGCCCCACCACTCAAGTACAATTTTTCCAATAAAACAGTGATAAGCTTTGGGGCCCAAGTTGACTCCTACTCCACCAAGAGCAAGTGCACAACTTATCCTCATGTCTGAAACACAACTTTGCACTGGGACACAGACATGCTCCAGTTCACCTCCAGGGAACTTGCATACCTACATCTAGATTGTTGGTTTAGCTGAGGAGTCAAGTCACTCAGCATTATACACTGTAGTACTGAGTATCTTTCATTCTCACCCTTAAATCTCCTTTACTGTTTTAGTTAGTTGTGTTGGTTGCCATGAGTTCATGATTAAACTAGGCATAGTAATCAGAAATTTCATAGGAAACCTCCAGCTGCTCTAAAGGCACTGAAAGCAGACTTCATGTGCTGAAAGGTACATGTGGAGGGGAAAAAAGAATAAATAAATAAAATAAAAATTAAGAGGTAAAAACCAGATTTAACAGGTAACAGCATTTTAATCTGAAAAAGTTATTTCTGTAGTAGTAATCAATGATTTTAACTGACAAAAGAAAAAAGTATCAAGAAGAAGCTACACTAACTCGAAAAACAAAACCATCTATAAGCAGCATTCAGATAATGAGGAACCTGTTCAGGTGGGGATCACTTGATTTACTATGGAATAAGAACAATTCCTGTATGAGTTTGTAGAAAATAATATAAAAGCAAAATAAAAAAAATTAATCCTAGAAATTTGATGTTTCTACTGTATTATGGAACATTTGAGTACAGTGCTTAATTTGAAAAGGAAACACAACCCTGAGTTGCACATACTAGAAACACATGGCAAATCTGGAGCAGTAATGAAAGTCTAGCCAAGAGAGGCTAGTCAGACTCAGTAATTTGGAACAAGTGTATCCGCTTACCATGTTGTAAAAATGCTTTCAATAGAGGAAAAAAAAAAAAACACAAAAACCAAACCTGCTGAGAACACAGAGGTTACATTTCAATTTATAGAGAAACCCTTTATTTACCAGGAACCTAGGTAACACCTGTGATAACTTTTCTTTTAATTAATGTACATTATCTTATTAATGACTACAGCACCAGTTTAAGATGCTTTGGCTTTTGTCACCTAGTGCGTACCAGCTATTCAACCTGAGGTTACCAGACGATCTCAGCCCAAGTCCTTGGAGAGATCCAGGCCAGAAGATGATGAAGTCACAGTGAGAGATAAACTTCTAGAACTTCAAAGGTTACACTTACACAAAAATTTCCAAAGCAACCCGAATAAAGTTCCATTTGCTGTGACTTCTTGTTTTTTGTCTTCCGGGCAAACAGTCTTAAGTAAAAATGTGTATGTTTCATGCATGTAAGTGAAATGTAGATGGACCCAAGTCAAGGGCTTACAATCACAGAGTAACATGTGCTGAAGTACAACTTGCTCTACATACATTCTGGTTTTAAAACACACTAGCTTAAGCGTTGTAGCTTCACACTTCATAATGCATCTTTTATCCCACTTAAAATCACTTCCACATTCAATAACAAATCAAGGGCATGGTATTGTCCTATCCCTTTATAAGTACAGTCCTTTTCCTCTTAAGAAGACAAGAGAAGTGAGTATGTGTCAAAGCCACATGGTTTCTCACCTACAACCAATTGATTTATTTCCTCAAGAAAAGCAGAGCAAATAAGAAAGGATGATCTATTGCAATATGCTCCAGCAAGCTGCTACAGCAGTGCCCCAAGTGGCACTAACCTGTATTGGGTCACTCCAGGTTTGTTATTGCTGCCCTCAGAGATGAGCTACATCTCCACAAAGAGCGTGCCTTGAATGCAGGAGGAATTCTGACAGAGTGCAGAAAGCTGACCTGCTATTTCTGCCCATCTGCCATGCAAAGAACAGGACCAACCAAGACCTCCTGCTGAAATACGTCTGGCAGCACAACCCAATGCAAAAAGCTTTTGACCAGGGATAGAGCAAGCATGGGAAGAACATTGTCTGCTTGCTTTCCAGGAGCTGAGAATAATTTGGGGAACATTCAAGGCAAATAATTTGAAAGTAATCTCTGAATTAAATAGAAATAGCTCTACAAGAACAGTTGAGAGAATCAGAGAAGATATGAAGAGGCACCTAATATTTGAGCACAAGATATTTGCTTACTTCCAAGAGTGAAACTAATCCATGTGTGAGTTATCAATGTAAATCTGTTCCCTCTACCATAAAAGATGAAGTTCCAGACGAAGAAAAAATAAAAAGGCATTCGCACATAGGTCTTCATCCATTGAGGACAGATATGAACTGCTATCTGAATTCTTCAAGGAGATAATGCAAAATAAACTATTCTCTCATTTTCCTCACAAATTCCTTCCACTGTGATGATAGATGGGTTTTTTTCCCCCTTTTGTTTTACTGTATGAGAACTAATATAAAGACTAAATCATAAGAAGCTGGTGGGAGGAGAAGTTGTGGCAATGTGATGGGCAGGTGCACATGCCTGATCTCCAGAAAGCTCAGCACAAACATCTTGATAAAGGATGCTCACCACAGCATTGATATTCTGTCAAAATAAATAATATCTCTACCACAATAAGTCATCAAAATCTTTTATGAATGACCTGTCTACAAGACCCTGCACAGAGGCCCCTATGTAGTTCTTCTCCACAGAAATTTATGAGTGCAGGTTTGTGACTATTGATTTACTGTAGCTTTTTGATCCCAGGCTCCAATCCCATTAGCTCTCACAAAGGAAAGACAGTGAGGGCCCCATCACTGTCTGTGTGTGGGGTTTCTAAGAAATCTCTTTCCACTGCAGGAAAGTGTATTGGGATGACACAATACATAGACATGTCTTGAGGGCTATGCTGAATAAATAAGTGGAAAATGTTGCCATGGAGTAGATGCCGTATTTGCAAAGAGATATGGAAATCATTAGTACCCACAATCTCTAGGAATTATTGGGAAAGAACTATCTGTCCTACTCAATTTTTAGAAAAGAAGTTCTGTCTCCAAAATGTCCCTTTCAATACAATAAAAGTTCCTTATTTATTCCTCTATCATGATGTGTTGCAGGATAAAGCTGAAGAGCTATTATGAATCATGTTCATAAATCTCAGGCCATATTTGGACAGAATTACTAGGCAAGGACATTACAGCAGGCTGGGGAAAGGAAAGGGGAAAAGTCTAAAACTATAAATGCTTATTTTGTGCCACTGCATTTAGTTACTTTAAAAGTAGAGATAGAGCTGTGCTGGGAACTGTTGCATGGTTCAGGGGAACAGTGTTGCAACCCTTCCCACACAAACAAAGTAAGCGCTGTATCATGAGGTGACTACAAGTTATTCAGAGACACCTTTCCTGAATCAATCAGCAGAAGACAAATTCTAGCCAGAATCTCACTGTAGTTCCCTCATTGTTCCTTCAAAAAGTTTAGACTTGTGTCTGCAGAGTGACCTTGTATTTTTTCAGGATGAAAGTGATTTTAGGAAGTTATTTGTAACCAATTCTACAACTGTATCCACTTACAAGACACTTAGTAGCTTTCTGTGACAATAATGACTTGACCTTGAGCAGCTCATGCTTTATTTGTGACATTAGAACTATAGTAGTCTTTCTGTTTCAGCACAGGAAGGAAGCAGGTCTGGTAGACATTCATATTCTTATGCTTCAGGGTTTGAGCCACCCAACAAAACAGCCAAAAGCTGATCAAGTTCAGCTCATTGAATTTTACCTATAGCACTACAGATATTCAGATAATACTGCCTATCACAGTTTGTTCCACTTTCATTCTTCCATCCGTTGCGTATTAGCCACAATCAGTTGTAAGACTATATACAGCTGGTATTTCATATACAGGAACACATTCTTACCAAGTGTAAAACACTATAGTGCTCTCATTTGAGAGACTTACATGAACTCACACAAGCTGGAAGTCTGGCCTATAGCCTCCAAAGCAATTGAAATACATGAGGATGCTTTGAGATGAAAGGTGGTTTCAGGAGAAAATAGAGCATTTTCTTAGATACTAAAGCAGAGCAAGTTCTAAACTAATGATGTGCATTACTTCCTGGAATTTAACAGCTCCTTAACTCAGCTTCTTTTTAACATTTATAGGTATCCTCTTGGCCAGAGTAGGCACTTCTGAGCACAAGAAATGAAGCAGTGGTAATGAACTACAGAGCAACAAAAAGTCAGCGAGGTTATGTTTGAATCTCTTGCAGTTCCACCTACTACAATACTAAATCAAAAGAAATGGATTCTCTTTCTGTTCAGTGTGACTTGCCCATCATTTATCCTTTGCCTAAGCCATTAGTAAAATACCAATTGACCCATATTAATTTTTCTCTTTTTAGTCTTATTTTTTTAAAAAAAAAAATTTCTATGTTTAGTCTCGCTCTCTCCATGCCCCAGAGCCTTCCATGAAAAGGAGCCCCTATCCACAAGAAAATGAAACAGAAGGGGAAAAAATTGCATGACATTAGACTAATTAGCCCAATGAGTTCCACAGACTTCTTACTGTCTGGACAGAACAAGGTATTAGAATTTCAGGGTCTCAACAACTTCGGGTTGCCAATGTAGGTAGAGGGGCATGGACTAGCTAATGGTAAAAACAGAACAAAAACACCCCCAACAACAACACATAGGTAAAAAAAACAAAACATGAGAGATGTATATTCAAGAGAAAACTGCATGGTGACCCATGGATTTCTCCAAGTATCACTCTCAGAAAAACAGGCCACTGTAATCAGCTGCAGATTTCCAGTTCAAGATTGAAGATCCAGACATTCAAACATTACCAAAAATAAGTTTTCTTCTGAGCTAAGAGAGTGCACACCCTCCTGTGCAAGTTGCTCCTTGCATCTTTCTGTGAACCCTGTTAATTGCCAGGTATGAGTAGAGGTGAGTTAACTCCAGTGTTATTAGAGGTTGGGCTCCTCTGAGTTTCCTATTACTAAAGACCCTGCCTTTCTTGCTTTATTTCTTCCTATCTAACCACCCTGTTCTAATTTATAGTTTTGCTGTAGCATCACTGTAGTTAAAACCAAAATGGCACTTCCACTCTAAACCTCTGTTTTATTCCTTTCATTTGAGTCATTACTTCAGTTACCATAAAACCGTGCTTTCTGGCAATCCCCATCCTCCTCCTCTCTTTCCACCTCAGTAAAATATATTTGTCATTCCCCAAGGACACCGGCTGGCTGATCCTGTGCTCTCTCTTTCATGGCCTGTAGATTTGTCTTCAATGACAGCTTCTGCAAGGAAAGAGCGTGCAAGGATATTGCTGTAGCGCTCGCCTAGCAGAGAATTTGAGTTTTCAGAGAACATAAAGAAACATATATTTGCCCTATACACAGGGTAGAAGGAAAGAGGTGAGGCTCTGACCTTTGCCCTGACAGTACTTTACTTCTCTGCTTCTATTTTGAGGTTTCTTAGATCCCCAAAGGACCTGTCAGCACTTTTTATAAGAGATATGCATCAAAAGTCAGCATGTATGACAGTTACATTAGAAGTCACGCAGCTGTACTTGCTGCACAGACTCCTCAGAGAGCAATAGGGTCATTTTAGTCACTGCACTATTACCCTAAAGAGAAAGAAAACAAGCCCGCAAGTCTAACATCTGCAAGTTCCTCAAGTCTCTTCATTTGATTAATCATCATTGAAGGAGACAGACAGGTGGAGCAAGTTTTACTTCTATAAAACCACATGATCCCTCAAGAGCCTTGTGAGAGCAATGAACAAGGGCTATTGGAACTTCACAAAGGATCATTGCCCACCCAAACTTGTGGTGATTGGAATTTGTCAACAAGTTTTATTTTGCATAAGCATTCAATTCTATTCCATAGTTTCCCAATATCATTTTAGTTACCAAACCCACATTTTCTTATTAACCTAAGATTTCTAAAAGTGAACCCACGCTTTCTTTGGTTGAACAGTCCATAAAATTCTTCTGTACATTTGTGTGCACACATACGTGAAATACTGCAAAATCTCCCACCCAGTAGGGAAAAATGATTGCACTAACACCCCTGAATAAAAAGCAAACAAACAACCACCAACACACACACACACACATAACACATTTTCAAAATTGCCTTATTTTCTCATTATTTATTTTTAAAAGTGCCAGCCCTTCAAATATCTCTCCAAGGTTTTCTTCTTTGTTTTGATGACATGATAGGTGTCATGGCAGAGAGAAGCAAGAATGGGTGACAGTCCTGGGGTCAGACTCAAATGGTGCATAAGCACTACTCAGCTAGTGGTAACCTATGTACCCCACAGACTAATAAGTATTAATAAATCAGCTCTTCTCCCTTTTCCAGGCTGTACTGCACATTCAGCCTGTGGGACTGCAAAAAAATTACCGCTTCTCAGTGCTAGTTGCCTTTGAACAAGTAGAAAAGCTTCTACGAACTGGTTATCTCCATTACACAGATTTTGAATTGTCCTCTGATGGTTTTGTGCCATGGCCATTCTGTGCAACAGGATATCATATTAGCTGGGCTACTGGGAAACTGGAGCAATTGTAAAGAAACAGAAATAGTATGGAGGCCTCTTGATAGAGCTTGGCTTACATATGCTTTTTTTAGAGTGCAGGAGAAAAATAACACACTACCAATAATTTCTACCCACTCTTCCTCTTTTTGATTTTCATTTATAACAATTTAGAATCTCATTATTACTATACACTTGGCTTCTGCTGATGAAAATAGGTCAGATAAAAGGATTTTAAAATTTGCTGAGTACCACATCAGTTCAATGAGTGCTGTGTGTAATGGTCATACTATTAATATAGAAAAATCATTAAATAATTACAGCATAATGGAGATGCCTGTTGTAACTTAAATTACACATGATGTTTTGTGACTCATATGGCATCTTCAATGAACTTTTTTTGTTATTTTGGGGATAAGCAAACGTGAATGCAATGATACAACTTTCAAATTTTGTAATCAGAGCTTCTGAGACTATCCTTTGTCCATCCCAGATGATGTAGCCTCTGGCATCTCCAAATTAAAAGGAGATACTGTTTTTCTTCAGCTTTAGCTGTGTGCACAAGGAAACTTTAATCAACTCAGTATCTTTTGGCTGTGAGAGTGGAAATAGCACACTGATCTTCCCATCTTCTTCAGTAGAAGCAATATTCTTTCCACTGGGACTGGGTTAAAACACATTTGCATCACAGAAAGTTCCATGAAGTAGAAGAAATACATTTCAGAGCATTTGGTAAAAATAACCTCTTCCTTCAAATAAATTGAATGAAAATAATTTCTTTCCACCACACTCCAAGGAAAGTTCCTGAGATGTCTGGCTTGGGTAACCGACAAGAGAAGCAACATCTAGTCTCACTGCTGCCTGGCCTGATGCTGTTAACTGTGACATCGAAGTGATAGGAATACTTCTGCAGCCCAGGATCTTCTGCACTTCAAAGGTGCCTGTTTTTTATTCCAAAACAGGTTGTAACAAGTGGAAGCAAAAAGGCAGTCTGAGAAACTCTTAAAAATCTGCAGAGAAACATCCTTCAAGGAAAAAGTCAAGTTTACATCCCTTAGTGAAACTTCCACAAAATGTCCCTAATTCTAGTGTGAATCTATTACTTTTGCTGCTTGCATGGCTCAGCCACAGATCTTATTCATTCCTGACAGAAGTAGAACACAACATGAAAGCAAAAGCAGAATAGAGAAGGCAAAACACCTCTGATCAGATTCTCTGCTAGTGGTATATTTGTCAGGTAAGAATTACTGCAAAACAGTCTAATTTACTGAATACAATTGACCTGCAATTTTCTGAGCCATGAACAATTTTTCCATGGAAGACTTCTGTTCCAGGATAATCTCAAGGCTCTCACTCCCTTAAGTGTCTGAACTAACTAGATCTTCACTGGAGAGCAAAATACTAGTTTACCTGTACTGCAAGATAGTGAGGAGGAACAAGAATTAAAGAAATAATGTGGAAAATTAAGAAAGGAAGAAAAAAAAAATCTGTCTGCATTCTATAATGCAAAAAACCTAATAAATACCTATAGAAGGAAACAAAGAGCAAACCTGACACCTGTGACACCTGGAGAATAAAAGGTCCTCATCCTCAGTTTGACATAAAATAGGAACCAGCTGTGGGCAAACGTTAGGAATCACATACCCACCCAGCAGCACCAGGCACTTAACATGTTTAACAAGTTCTTCTGCAACAGAGATGGCGTTGTAGCTACAGGAGGGAAACTTGTGTCATGTCAGTCCTCGAGTTGTGCTGCCTGGGATTTTTATTAACCATTTTGTTAAGGGAGATTGTAAGGCTCCCCTGGGGTAGAGCAAATTTATGGACAGGTTTCCTTTGCTTCAGATTTGACTTGACCTATTCATATTTACAAGCTACTTTTATTCTCATCTCCACGCTGCAGTTCACTGTTGCTAAATTACCAAGGTAACAGGATTCTTTAATATTCACAATTTGTTTCCACCAATTGTTACAGTCTGTTTCTCATTCCTGCCATCAGTCTCTTGGCCTTCTCACTAACACTCGTATTTTCACCTTCTCTTCTGTACCAATTTTTTTTTATAGATATCAAAAAGAAAAATACTGAGAAAAATTGCATGATCTACATAGCAGAGGTATCAAATGTTTTATAGTGTTAATGAAAGAACCCCAGAATGTTTTTTCCAGCTCCAAAAGCAGAGGTAGCAACGTCCGCATTGCTTGATCACTGAAGTAACCAGACCCCAGTAAACATATTGCAATAATACACTGTTGTACTCCAGTCTCATAAGGAATAAGTCTTGTAGGTGACTGCAACCAAAAAAAAATCCCTCCCTTCCCCAGGGAAAAAATAGTCTCCTGGAACGGCACCAGGCAAGAAGTACTAGCTTAAAACCAAGTTGACATCAAAACCTCCATGCAATGTCTGTATCAGTTGGCTCACAGCTTTGGGGATTCGCTGACTGGGACTCCTGCCATTGTGTTGAATTTTACAGAAGTTTGCAAAGGTCTTCTCAGCTAAGAACAAAGACAGAAAACACACTCATACCCTCTATACCCTAGGAGAAATTTATGCTTTGACTTTAGCAAACAACCACGTTTACAATGCTTGGTTGCCTGTTAGGCATGCAGGACACAAGGGCTTTGCCTGCCACCCTCTGGCTCTGGGTATCTCTGCCTTGCTTTTGAGTCAGAGCAAGGAAGGGAGGCTTTGCTCAGAGAAGTAACCTCAGACACTTGTAAGGCAACAATCCTGCAGGTTTGGAGGAAGCTCTCAGTACTAGTTTTGTTAATGTAATTGCAAAGCCTAGGTGATCCCTAAAAAATAATATATATATATATATACACACACACAGACATATATATATATATAAGAGCTTTCTGCTCTGAAACCACACACCTTTTCCTGATCCATTGATCAAATCAAAGACCTTGTACTCTTATTTTTAAGCCCCTGGTAAAAATAACACTAAATCTCAATAAAAGAAAAAATAAAAACAAACCTATATTATTATATCAACAGCTTTTCACTAACTAAAAAGTTTAAAATAAATCATTCTGGCCCTGTTCCTTCCTTGCCAGTAGCATTTTAATGCTAATGTGTCCCTGTTTCCTGACTGACTTCTTTAAGTGAAAAAAAAAACAAGGAATGTACACATTCAAGTAATAGGATGCCTTTGTCAGTTCATTCAAAATGTGCATTTCTATTAAACAGCCAAGCCTTTTCCTTCACGCCACTGGAATGCCTGATTTTACTCAAACCGCTACTGTCTATACACACACAGAGGCAAACAAATAAGTGATAACTCTCCTTCCTTTTAAGAACTGTGCCTACCCACTTGTTCACAATGGACTTGGTTCCACAGCAAAAGCCAAAGTGCAAAAATATTATAAAGTATGCCAGGTCATTATTCAAAATGTTGCAAATAATTTCCCCATCATTTCCATGTTCCTATGGCAGCATGCTACAATCTTTTTCCTCCTACATAAGGCTGTAAAACAAGAAAAGATTACTGTAATCCTTTTGTTCCCATGTCACACAAACACTAATCTCCTTGCTATGTCAGAAGCAAATTTCTATCTGTAAATGTCAAGACTAACTCAATACTAAGTTGCAGCAGCCTTTATTGTATCAGTAAATAGTTATGTAAGCTATTTACACGTATTTATGCACAAACACACTGATGGAAGATTGAAGCTCTAGGTTGTAATTCAATCTTTGGCTTCTTGCATTTATAAACCACTCAGAAGCACACTCCCTTTTCATGACATTTAGGAATTGATTGTAGTCTGATATACTACTGCCTGATGTGCTTAAGTGTCTACATGCACGTCTTGACTTCAGAGGCATCTGAGGATTTGAATGCTTTCAGAGCCCCTTGTGAAGATATTTAAATGACCTGAACATATAAAAGCCAACAGCTAAGCAAGTAAGTGGAGGAACAGGAGGCTGCTCAGCACCCCAGCAACACCACAAATGCTGACTGGGAAGAAAACATTTTGATTGGAGTCAGAGACAAGACATGGGCCTGGGACAGAGCTTAGGTCAGCGGACAGCACCAACCCTCAGCTGAATTACCGCCTTGATTGTGCCCTTGGAGAAGTCTGAAACCTTTGGACTTTTTTTAAAATAAAAAGGGAGACAGCACAACTCAGAAGCCTTTTTATGAATTAAATTCAAGCCTGCGGGGCTGGTTCAAATGTCAGGCTGCAACAAGAGAAGGTGATTACAGTACACAGTGAGCAACAAGCCCCTCTCTTATGATCTCAGAACTGAAAGTAAATAGGCAGTTGGCCTCCAGGCCTTTCTGCTTTTTTGGCCTTTATTCTCTCTCTCTGGGTTAGTCTATTCAGGACCTGGGTGCTCTCTTCCTAGAACTGGCTAAAGTTCCTAAGGAACTGCATTGAGCATCATTTATTTTTATATTTTATTTCCATTTTATATTATTAGTAGCAGCATATTAATAGTATATATATATATATATTTTTTTTTTTTTAACTGTTTTTATCTCAGTCCGTGTGTTCTCTCTCCCTTTTAAATTCTTTTCCCTACTTGGGGGGGTGAGGGACAGAGCAATTGGCTGTCGTGGTTTTGACTGCTAGCTGGGGTTAAACTGCCCAACAGAAACATTGGGGTTTCTTCCTAGGTACCTTCAACCTGCTGTACAGTGCAGGGAAATATTAACCTCATTGAACAAAAGTATTAACATGAGACTAGAAAAATAAAATTTTCTCCTGTTCTCCAGCTTGACACTGTTTCATTATTTGGCTTGTATTAATAAAAATGCTTGTACAAATAGCTATCACAGTCACAGGGAAGTTTGGAATTTGGACAGGGAGGCTGTCAGAACACAAGCTTAGTGGTTGTGTTGGGCTTGAGGAGATACCCATAACTTGAATCAGAAACATTTGTGTGGGAGAGCTGTATTTGCAAACTACTCATGTTGTACTGAGGATTATTAGAAGACATAAATCTGTAGAGAGCCTTCATCTGTCACCAGACTTCAACTTCATCATGACTAATCTTGAAAGAATATGAATAATACATGCCTTAGGACTTTTTCTAGCAAAAAAAAAAAAAATCAAGTTTCAATAGAAGTTTTGCAGCTCAGGTGCATTTTTCACATCAGACTGAAATGGAGGCAGACAGTCAACAAAAGAAACAGTATCAGATCAATGGAAGACTGCTTCCAAAGCACAGCAGAGAAAGAAATTGTGTCTCAAATTAAAAGTCAAGGCCTAGAAATAATAAACATAGGCTTCATAAATTTACACATAAGCTCCATTTTCTGCCAATCTCTGCAGCCTCAATACTACAATTTTTTCTTTAACAAATGTGATAATTGTCCATATAAGACCCCAGTTCCACAACAGACACTATATTGAGCTCAAGAAGAAGAAAAAAACAAAAATAGTTGTTATCCTCTGTTACAGTTACAAGTGTTTTGTAAGGACT
The DNA here is from genome assembly GCF_963082525.1 of Nesoenas mayeri. Taxonomy (NCBI): domain Eukaryota; kingdom Metazoa; phylum Chordata; class Aves; order Columbiformes; family Columbidae; genus Nesoenas; species Nesoenas mayeri. The sequence continues at coordinate 9,597,982 of NC_137551.1, read as the reverse complement.
GCTGAAAGAACACAGGACTGTCTATACACAGCAAAGGACATGGCAGGTTAAATATTTTCATAGTATATAGGATGACAAAGAGGAATGAAGCAGAGAAAACCTCTGGATTCCAGGAAGTAGTGCTAAATCCTGTGAATAACCATGTAGCATTTGTAATTTCAACTACTACTAGCAAAAAAGGCACTGAAGGGCAGACCACACGTTCCCTGAAACGGAGCCACTATGGAGAAGAATTGACAGACATTGGACAAATTTCCAGCTAGTATAGTATAAAAGACTTAAATGCCATCTAGTGCCAGTAAAATACAGAATGGATCATTTCTGAATAAAATTAGTAGGTGCTTTGCTACTAGTTTCAATAAGGTCAGCATTTTATCCATGGAATAATGTCTAATAGGACTACACTGAAAGATGTACATATTTAGTAACAAAACTAAACACGTTACTATGCAGACAACAAAGTACACCCAGACACTGTGCATTCAAGTTCAGATTTAAGGCAGCTTTATGACAAGCGTTATGATTAAACTTTTTCATACAACTTCTCCCTTAGGTATGATCATATTCCACATAAAGACAAAACCTGAATGTGCACCAGCTTTCTCCACCCTCAAAATCCAAACTCTAGTTCCCAAAGAAAGATCCAGCAGTGTGGCCAGATGGAAATCATGAGGTATTTCAACTGGGTCCCCATGCTGCAACAAGCACTGTCAAATCAATTAAATGCCACAAAAATAGATGACTCCTTGTTCACCAGAAAAAGAGTTCATAAAACTAGTCCAGTGATTCTAGAGAAGAAAAGTGCTGGGCATTCTGTTTTGTGGATGCTTCTGGAGAACAATTTCTGCAGGTGTTTTTTATAAGCTGAGGTTTTAGTTTCTTTAAGAAATCCTTGCTTACATTTATAGAAAAGCTGCAGTTCATGCACTTCACTTCCCAGGGAAAAGGTAAAGGAGTGCAAACAGTAGATCAGGGTGCTTCTGGTTCAGAGTCTCTCAGCTGACACATACAATACACAAATTTATAATCAGTGTACTAAAACAGAGTCTGGAGAAGAACAGCAAAAAAAAAAAAAAAAGCAAACTTCTGTCCTAGACCTTGTTTGTTCATATTGAGGATTTTCTATTTTTTCCTGGTTTGTTTTCAGGAATTTAGTCTTAATTTTTTCAAAAGTCTATCTTCAAATACTTAAAAGTGAAAAGATACTGTTATGTAATTCATCATCAGATAGAAAACCTTTCGATCCTTTCCTCTGGTTTTATACAGCTGTTTATTCTTTTGTTGGAATCTAGAGGATGAAGAACAAGGAAATATTAGACCTGGGCTATTTTGCTCTTGGAAAAGAGAACATAATTAGATTGTATTGAAGAAGTGGTGCTTCTTACATGCTTATCAGAATGTAATTCTGTGTTTAACAGATCTTAAATAGCTAATTCCACTCAACTCCAGTAAAATTAAGGCATCAAGAAATGTGGCAATTTTGGATGTTCAGGGGTTTTTTTAACTCTGTTATAAAATTAAACAGAGCTGTCACAATCTCACAATCTCCTGAGTAATTGCTCTGAACTTCGCTTTTGGGGCAGCAGGTTTTGGAGGAAAATAAATAACACAACACAAAATTTAAAAATCCTGTTGTCAGGAAAATCATGATGTCCAGCTTTTACCAAAGTGGTTTTGTCTTCTAGCAGATCTGCCTAATGTGTTTTATAGTGTCACTTTGTATCATACAAACAAATCCCAAGGAAGTAAATGGTAATTTCATCTTTATCACCTAAAGGAATTAATGGGCCTAACTGACTTCTTGTTCCCCTACTCTCTGCCCTTCTTTCTGTTTAAGAAGCTTGCATAAAAGGAAAGATTTTTGCTGACAGGTAGATTTCAGCACCTCAACATACTACAATTAACTTGAATTTTCTAACACTCATTCTTTGTTATGATAGATCATTAAAATAAACAATCTACCCTGACACAGCATCACCACATCTTTTATTACTTACTTCTCCCCTCTGTTACTGTTAAGATATTGCTGCTACTACTGAAATAAAAGAACATAAATATGGAGTTGCACCTTTGATCTAAGAGCCACAGAAGCTAGTAACAGAGCCTATAGTCCAACACACATTTTGAAAGCTACAGCTTTGCTTTTCTCACCCTTCTCAGCTTTTTGTTTGCCCCTTGCAGTGTACCAGCAGCCTCTTTCCTGTAAACTAGTCAGGGAAAAGGGTATGGTCAAAACCTCTGTCAGGAAGACAGGGCATTTGGGTTGTGAATAAGTGATATGTAGTAGGAAGAGTGTCAAGGTCCCTCCTACTGAGAGCAGGAACACAAGCTTAACATGTTCCTCAAAGTACGAACTGAGAAATTAGGAACTCTTAATACCAGCAGGTCATCCCCACTCCATGTTTTACATTAGTAAGTGGGACAAGAGAGTGCTTTTAAAGCAGTATGCCCTATGCAGCTTATTTACAGTGGAATTACACAAGAACATTTACATCCCGATAAGAAAGACTTCTGGCAGGATATGATCTCAAAGAGTGACTTCTGGTAAAGCAAAATGATCAGCAGCTGAGCTGCTCAAGAAAAGACATTTTGTTCTTTCCTCACCCCAAAAGAGCTCAATTTTATGTATTTTGAGAACCACGTTGCTATTTCATTGACATATATCATGTACTATAATGAAAAGAACGAAAATAAAAATAAACTCACTGACAAATTGCATTTCTGCACTAGTTTCCATGGAAAGAGTGTGCTGCAGACAACAAATGGAAACAACAGATAAGCCAAGATCCCAACAGCATCCAGCTCCATTCATCTCTTTTAACACAATGGAAAAACAGTTTCCTTCCTGAGGTGGATCAGGATGCGATAGGTTAGGAAGAATGACGAAGTAGAAAGCTCTTAAAATCCCTCTGTTTTTTCTCACCATCTCCATCTAAATCAGAAAGGAAAAGCATGCTAACAAAGTGCCACACTGTATGGCTGTCTCATCTTGTAGGCAGCAAAGCTATTTGAAGTGGCACTTGCTTCTGTCTCCTCACCTTCACTTTCTGTAGGGCTACAGTTGTGACGGTTATAGAAGTATGTGATTCAAATGGGTGCAGAATTCCATCCATTCACACCATCTCCACTCTCCAGTTGAAGAATTATTACCCTTGCCAACCTTCAGATTACCTTCAGCAGCTCACAATGAGACCTCTTGCCCCCCCAACAATTCCTGCCGAGCCACAAGAAGAATCTGAGATTCTCAGATAGACACTCCAACAGTGTAGACATGGGATTGATTGCTCAAAGCTACAGTAATATCAAGGAACTAATTAACTGAAGTGATATGTTTGCTGCAAGCAGAAGTGCTTCTCTGAAGTTTTCTGAGGGGATTATTTTTCTCTAGGATAGTGAAGATTCAGCGAGGGGCTCTAACATCTTTCCTCCATTTTGGATGATTCCTTGCTCAAAAGAACTCACCGTAACATCTTTAAAGTACTCAGGAAACTTAAAATTGGAGAGAGCATTGTGAAAATCTGGTCTGCAAGAGGTCTGTGCGCAGACATGAAGGACTGCATACCAACCCACTATAATGCCGTAAAATGACAGAAGCAACACACTTTAGTGATTGTTTTACACTGACATGCTCTATTTGCACTTATACGCTGTATTTAGTTTTAAGATCAACAGCAATTATGTATTTATTTTAAATATGTCTGTGTAACAAAGTACTCAATGCAAAAAGGTAAACATCAGAAGAGCACAGCTGAAGCAATGCAAAAAGCAGCAGTTAGGTAACAGAAGTTTTCTCTATCTCAGATCTCTTGCTTCATGTCATATAGGAAAAAAAACAAAAACATTTTGAAGACAAATTGTATGTGGGAAGGCAAGGAGGAATTATTTTTACTCATTTTTGACTAGTCAAAACATTTGTGCCAGAGAACTGGAAAGCCTTATTTTGATTTTTTACTTCGCCACTCTGTATCAATATATCTAAAGACAAAACACTTGAATCACAGCCAAAAGAAAATAAAACACAATTTGGGAAACATTGAAATAGAATGTTGCAACGTCAGACTGTTTTTAGTGACATACCAGTGAATCAACACAAGTTCACAGAGCATTCCACTGTAGACGAAGCTACACAGGCTGAGCCTGGACTCCATACAAGCTTCTCTGATGAAAAAACAAGTCAAAGGATTCCTGCCTGACTAGACTACTTTATTTTCTTTTTAATTAACAAAAAAAAAAAAAAAAAAAAAAAAGAAACAGAAACAAACACACACCAACCAAACAACAACTTATTGATGTTCCATCTGGTAAATTTATCTCACCAGAAAGGAACATTCCACACAGAAGAGCTGGAAGATGACATATTTAGCATCTGAAACACATGAAAAGAACAACCTTTCTGTTCAATGTTCTAAGAGCAAGAATGCTTTTGACTTCAGTAGAGCTTGGAATAGTTTGTACAAAGTGATCAGTGACAACTTTTTAAAAAACTCTAAACTTATTCAAAGCCACAGACTACTCCTCTAGCAAGATTGTTTTAAACAAATGGAAAAAACACAGCTATGCAAACAATAGCTGAGATCTCCCTGCTATATTGTACAGGTTGCAGTACATAATCATCTATCACTCCTTTGCTCAAAACACAGCAATGATTATATAGCACTCATTTAAGGTATTTGAATTACAGAGAGACATTACACAAAGTAATCAAAAGCAGTTTAGGTGATGAAGTTGACATAGAATGGAACATTTCCCAAATAAACCTTTCATTTGCTTGTAATAGAGCTATTTTAAGTCACTTTTCTCATTACATCATGATAACAACACTTGTTGACATTTACAGCATTTCAGTGACAAGCCTTCTTGCATTGTGATGAATTCAATTCTATAAGCAATAAGTATAATTTCGGTTCATAAAGGAAAAAGCCCCAAATGCTAAACACACAGCTATTCTCACTGCTATATGCAAGATGAAATAACTGAGCAAATATGCCATAAGACACAACCTTCAGGAACTTGAGAAGTTAATAAGAGGAGGCATTTGAAAGACAGCTATGCATAGCTGCACATACAGAGAACCTGTGAATTCAGACAAATACCACCATCGTCTGTCACTCAAGAGAAATGCTTCCTTTGTTACCTGTGAGCTATCTCAGAAATATTATTATATGCCATGTTTATTCTTTGCTGCAAATGCAAAAAAGCCAGAGCCATTGCAGGCTAGCAAACACGAAGGGGGAAAGACGCCCCAAATCAACAATCAGCTGTTTTAAGAGACCCAAGGCAGTAAGAAAGGGTCCTGGACAGATGGACAGAAAGGGGAAACCAGTTCTGTGGATCACTGGCACTTCCTCTTGTTGTCTCCTGGCTCAACACAGAGAAAAGGCTGCCAAATGTCAGTCACAGGACTGAGAGCTGCTTTCTTTGTATTCAGGGAACATAATGGTAAAGAGGATTCAGGAGAATTCTGTACTGGAACTTGGGCTGAATAGAAGTATTCCCTTTGAAGCTTCATTCAAAATAGGAAGAGTCTAATGTGTACATATGAAAACATAACTGCTAAAAGATACAGAGGTTTTCCAAGAACACCCATACCTTAGCTTTCTGGGCTACAGGGTGAAAGAGCAACTGATCCAATTAAGCCTTGGGTTCAGTTAACAACAACTCCTAAAACTTACTCAGTTATACCAGCTGATGATAAACCTTACCAAGGTACACATACAGGTCTCTCTTCTTCCCACAGACATTCTCTTTCCTAATGCTCATTAATTTACTTTTTATATTAAACTCTCATCACAGTAACAACATCCTCTGAGTAGTTTTTAGGTTCAAATAAAATTCCTTGTTCTACAGATCGTGTGGGAAAAACAACATACTGCCAGCACTGCAGAAGAAAATGACATTCTTGCTCTCATCCAAGATTTCAGTTGTACTCTGTCTTAAGGCGCTAGTCAACAAAGGTAGAAATCTTCATTTACATGGAGAAATGTAAGTCAATGTGTGGACAGATACATGTATGGATGGACATAGATTAAATCCTGACCAGGCACAGCTCTCAGATAGGATGCCTGCTGGTAAAACCAGGTAAGATCTTGTGAATTATTTGGCTTTACTGTGTTTATCCCAAATCATTAAGTATTTATACTTCCAGTTCATCAAATTAATTTGCTAGTAAGGAAAGGCATAACTCTCATGAACTTGAGCATTTGGTTATCTAAAGTTTCTATGTTGAGGACAGAACTTAATTTGTGAGAAAATGCCCAAGTTCCCCAAACACAGCCAGAAGCCCCCAAGTTTACAGTTCACTTGACCAGCTGCCAAACATATTAGTGCTCATCTAATGATTTATAATTCCTTCCAGGAGATATTTAGCCATTTAATTTGCATAACAAAAGCAAGCTATTGGTTACCATGCTTATCAAATGTCAGTTCGTACTTTGTTGTAATTGATATCTAATCAACATGCAATCACATGTTTTTTGATACCAATTAAATGTCTAAACAGTTCTTTCAACTTTATTGCCCTAATAATACGGTAATTGTGTGCTCAACAATTCAGTAATATTCAAGATAATGTGATATCTAGCTCCTTTTTACTTACAAAAGCTCAGTATGCTGTTAGACTTCAATGCTTTGTTACTAATAACTGCCTTAATATATCTGAGCAAACTACTCATTAAATAATTGTTCTAAATAACAAACAAGATGAGTTTGTTTTAAAAGCTTGTACTTTACACTTGAGAAAAGGACACTAGTATGAAATATACACAATGATTGACTTTGACTGACAATTTCCTTCCCAACTAAGAAGAGGGTCAGTGACTCGTATGCTTAGAAGTACTTGCAAAAACATGGTTACGTATTAAAACAAAAAAAAAAAAAAAAAAAAGACAAAAGTTGTTCAAATCTACAGCACCTGCTTTCAGTGTAAAAAATGAATAAAGGGAAGAAATTTTGTCATGAAGGGAGGAAAAAAAATAAGATACAGAGAGAAAAAAAGGAAAGGTACCTTGGAAGTCTCAGTAGCTGTTTCCCAACAATACTGTTGTAACGAGAGGCAACAATCTGTACAAGCACTGTAAGGAATCGCTGTCTCTCCCCTACCCTGAACAAAATGCCTATTTCTTTTTCTTTGAAAATATCTCCTTCCTCCTCCCTTATTTTTCACAGTGTACCATTTTTCATCTGCCTGAGAATTAAAATTAAGCAATTAAGCTACTGAACTCTTCTTTTTTTTTTTTTTAAACAGACCCTAATAATTCCTTCCTCACCACAAAGTTCTACAATCTTCAATATGAGATGAAGTCATAATAACTTGGGACAAACCCTTCAGGCCCAGGTTGTTCCAACTCAGACTACCAAAGTCCCTACTTTTTCTGTTACCTGGCTGATATTCAGCAGTGATTAGTATTGGAATAGCAATAATGCTAATTATGGATCACAGAAAAGATCTTTTCAGCAGAGTATGATAGCACCTTGGGAAAGAATCCAAGTATTGATCTGATTTAATGGCAAGGCCAATCACACAGTGTAAGAACAGGTCTGTGAATATCTGCATTGAAAACTCCTTAGGTGAAATTGTTGATCCTTGCCCTACATTTAAGTCTTAAATACAGCCTTTCTGTAAGCCACTCTCCTTCAGACAGGAAAGCTTGCTTTTCAGTGCATTCTGCATCTTTTGAAATGGCTTTTTCAGATGAGCAGACATTTTCTAAGGGGGAAATGTTTAGCAATTCTTAGCTTTAAAGGAGGCTTCCTGCAGCTTCAAGAGATACTGTCCAAATAGCAACCAAGAGTAACATCTCTTGTTTCGGAACTGAAATAGTTTAAAGAATATACAATCAAAAAAGCTCCTAGACTGAAAGGGGAAAAGGAACACAATTGTAACAGCTTTGGATTAAAAACAAACTCACCATTTTGCCTAGGAAAAAAGTGGAAGAGATGCATGTTTACAGAACGCATTTTTACACCTTCTTGCAGGCCTAAGTAATCCTGTATCAGAGGTTTGCTATGGAGAAGTAAAGTTATCAAAACAAAATTGCTTTCTAAAGAATGCATTCCCTCTCTGCTTTGTAAAAAACAAACAAACAAAAAAAGCCACACACCACACCACCAAAATCAAACCAAACACCAACCTGTTTGTTCATATCCCTTTCCACGTAGGTCATTATTAGCATTTCTATAGCTGCGGGATGAATTGCCATTTTCATAGAGTGCTACACCTCAAATCCTTGACTTAGTTCAACAAGACTATTAGTAGGAGATCAATAGACCCTTTACTTGAAAGACAGGAAGACAGGTTGATTTATCCTCTCCCCAGCTGGCCGACAATTTCCTCAGGCAATCATGAAATTACCATAGCCATGAAGTCAGTAGCCACTATTGCTTCTTCAGGCTAGAGCTTCTAATTGAGAAGGGAACTCTCAGTGTCTTCAAGACTTGGGAAGAAAGCAGTGAGCACCACAGGCCCTGGCCAGCTTAATAAATGACTCCACCAGTGACCTGAAACACTTAAGCACTGAGCAGTTCCCTCACTGATCACAACTGACCTGAAGCCATTTAAAGCCCCATATGGTGCTTTCAGGAATGACAAAGAAATGAGTACCCAGAAAAAACACAGATGGACAAAGTGCAACTATATGTATCGATTTCCAGCCATGACAAAATTCAATGTCATCCCCTAAAAGGGGCTGAAACTTCTCTCAGAGTTGAAGAGTTTTTGCCTGGAAAGTGGTGCAGAAACATTTTTTGACTGAATGTATTTTGGCACATGGTTGCTACAAATGTGATTAGTGAACATGTGCTCACTTGCAACAAATGTGCATGCTGAAGTTTACTTAGCACAAAATCTGGTGGAAAGCAAGTCATAACCTAATATTCTAGAAGCATTCTCATTTCAAAGCTGCTTTCCAGAAGAAGTTGGAAATTCAAGCCATATTGCTGTGATTGCCCCTAAATGGTTTAACATTGCTGTAGAAGTTCTTGACTAATTCTAAAAAACTAGATGCAGTATTAACACTTTATTCTAACAGCACAGGTGTAGAGTAATATGGCAAGCATGAACTATTATCCCCTCTATCTATAATCTACTCTTCATACATAGAGCACTCCATTTGGAAAAAAGATGATCTTGGTATTGGTACAGCTCTCTGCCCTCACTGAGAGACTGCAAACCCACATCTCGCAGCAGGCTTGTGTTAATCTCAAGATATATGTCAGACAGAAGATGGGAAAATGGAGAGATAGGGCATATTCACATACTGTTGAAGCCATTTCAGGAAAGAATTTGGTAATCTACATGGCAGAAGACTCAGAACATGCAAAACAATAATATATTAAAAAAAAAAAATATATATATATATATATAGTTGGAATTCTCATCTGGGAAAGGAGGCAAGCCTTTCTCATTATTACCAGCAAACATTTAAGCTGGCACTGCAGCCAAGCACCAGACCCCTGGAATGGGACAACCTTTCAGTAACACTCTCCCTGACAATAAATCCTACTTGTTACTGGTAGGTTCTTATTTCTCAGCAGGTTTGTGCATGCTCATCTCTCTGCACACTGGCCCACAGAACCATGTGTTGAGGTGCCCCATCCTCCCTGTGCCCTGTTCCAGGAGCAGCAACTGATGTTTGAAGGCCAAGTGCTTCAAGTCTAGACCTACAAGTCCCTAGTTTCTAGACACCTCAGTCATTTGCTGGCTCTGACCCTGAGAATCATATTTCAGATCACTGAGCATATGTTACAAAATATGACTTTCAGTTACTACTGACCTGAAACATTTGAACTAGTGACTTAAGGTGAAAGGTTCATGCATTTTACTGTCAGTCTATGAGTCATTCACATCCTAAGGCAGAACACTCATAAAATGAAAAGACTGAAAATTTTGCTGGAGGCCAAAACCTAAGTACGTTTAAACTGTCTGTGCATATTTCCCTATTAATCAAGTTAATTAATTTCTTACTCTCCTACTTAAACCTGCTGTGTGATTTGTCTGAAACAATAAAAGTGATTCTAAATTAACTTATGCTAGATTGAAATAAAAGATAAGCATTTTATATCAAGTGGTTTTTGTTTAAGCAAGCTTTGTATGGTTAATAGGAAATATCTAGGTTATGAAAACACAGCTTTGTTTTTAAAAGCAAGTAGTCATCATAGATTCAAGTCTCACCATCTACTGCATCTATAATCAGGATAACTGAGATCTTGTTGTTCCTTTTGTTTACTAAATGCACAAATGAACTGTTTCATATGGCCCTGGATGTGGCTTAAACCTGGTTCTGAAATGCATTAGAACCTTAGCCTACCATTAAAAATATATAGGCCTTGTTTCCTTTTTGTTTTTTTTTCTTCCCCCCAAGCTGTACTAACAACTGTTGAGCCTCATCAGACAGCAGGAAGAACCTCAACATCAAGCTAGATATTGAGTAAATTACTTCTTACCCAGTCCCCTGGTCCATCAAAACACTTCAGCATACATTTAATCAGCAAAAATATTCCAAGAGAGAATCAACATAAAGCAAATATTTGCTTACCAAATCAGGACCAAGGTCTCAAGTTGTCCTGCTATCTCAATTTTCCTCTGGCTTTGTAAAGATTTTACCTTTCAGTCCTCACCCTTTCTTGGCATATATACATGTTTTACATCTAGACAGTTATTAAGACACTTTTGTAGAATTAAATTTTCCCCTCATCACACTCACAACAAAGTCACCATCTGGTGGCATAAAACAGACAATCCCATGAGGTACATCAGAGATAAATGGCAGGAGTCTCCGCAGTTTTCTGTGCTCTTCAGACTCAGGACTGGACAAATTGCTGTTGCTCAATATAACAGTCCTCTGCAGTGCAAAATTAGGTTTGCGCCCACATTCAGCCGAGCAGCTTGCATGGATTTTCTCCAGCTCATTAATTTTACCCACCGTGTCTACTCAGCTTCTCCCAATACTATGTGTTGTGTGGAACTATCACAACAAAATGGCCCTGAAAACATCTGAGGGTTACGGGTTTGTTGTTTTTTTTCTTGTGGGGTTCGGTGTTGATTTATTTATTAAACAAACAAAACAACCCCCACAACACAGAACAAATCACACCAGACAAAACACCTCCAACCTTTTTCTTTCTCCTCCACCCCCCATGACATAGCAGCAGCCATCTTCATAACACAGAGTATGTGCATCCCACCACAGGAGAATCAGATTGCACTTTGAAAGAATTTGGCTGCTTTGACAATAGTAGTTTCCACTCTTACAGAAGGAGAAGCAGGTCACAGACTGGAATGGCCTTTCCAGAAAGGAACAGACAATGCAGTTGGCTGCTCTATCCTTGTCACTGCAGCACTCCAGCCAACATTCCATCATGCTTAAGTATGACAAGTGATATCGTACAGCTGCCATTCCCTGGGATCTTCACAAAACCAGAAAATATCTCAACAAGCTCTTCCAGAATTCAAAATTAGAAGCTGTCAAATTGCAGCAGAATGAAACAGCTTGCAGGGATTGTGTTGAGAACAATAACTTGCATCCTATTATGCATGCCCCTCCATATGTGGAGTATAGCAGAGATCACAGGTAGTGATAATTGTGGTCACAATGGAGCCTGTTATTTTTGGCACCTTAAGTTACCTGCTGCAGAATATTGCTACAAATATTATTTTAAAAAATATATAAATAAATAAATAAAGAGAGAGAGAGACAGAGAAAAATCAAGTGCTTTCAGCCCTTCCAGAGCAAGACCAAGGGCAGGATGCTGCACCGCGCTCATTCTGGGATGCAGCGCACAGGAGGAGTCTCATCCCTGGGCAGCCTCTCCCCACAGCAGCAGTGACGCTGTGCAGTTCAGGAACGATTTGGAGCCTGGTTTCTTACAGGAACAAGGTGAATCAACTCACATTGCGCGTGAGAACATGTCTGTCAGTCAGTGCTTTTTAGCAAATTTGAATCCAATAGCCAATTTTGGTTAAATCTGAAGACATGGAAGAAGTCACAAAGGTTAAATAGTTATACATTCAATGGAACTACAGCCAGCAAAGGAGGTAATTCCTACCAATTACCTCCTGAAATTCTGTAATGTGAGCCCCATTCATTACAGGCAGAACCTGGAGTCCATGCAAAGTAAAGACATTACTGATAATCCAAATAACAAAAACTTAAGTTGTTACTAGAAAATTCAAACTACAATACATACTCCATATGAAAATCTGACTTAACTAGTCCTGCTGATTGTAGGTCTGTTTTATCAACAGTGTTTGCAGCATGCTGATTAACCCTTTTGTATTTATCTCCTGTATTTCCTGTATCCTTCCAGACAGAACATATTTATTTGAAATTCAATCTTTTCTGGATTTTTTTTTCCTGCTCCCTGCTACAAAAATAAAAGTCATTTTGGTGAGGTGAGATTTCCAGTTTTAACAAGGTTTAATTGGTAGTTGACCTTTACTGTTGTGTGGTCATTAACAGCTGGGGGATCAAACAGAGAATAGAAACCTTCTTACCCCATTTCACAACACCTCTGTTTGTGTTTGGTGGAACAGATAAGCTTACAGCTGTCCAACTTATAACACGCTGTGGGGTGAAAAACTTCTGCTTTTTATCTGGTCTTGAGGGAGTCCAGCCATAGCTGATTCAACTCTTTTTGGGGTTGACTAGAAAGTTTGCTGAATGGTGGTATATAAAGTTCATAGTCCCTGTCAGCTACAAGAATAAGCAGGTAAATCTGACTGGGCTTAGTTTTGCTTCTTTGGCTTTTTTTTTTTTTTTTAGCAGCATAACAGAAGCTGTGTCCAAAATATCAGTCATCTGTATTATTATATTTTGCTTGTTAACATGCAATTTACAGCAGGGAAAATATCTTCCTTTATTGCTACTTACATGAGTAGTATAACAGTCGAAGTGAGTTGATGTACTACAGCAGCATACTGGCATATAACGTCATTTCCAGGTTTACCACAGAAACCATTATTAGTTATTACTTCCTTCTCGGAAATGCCTCATGATACACTGACTCTCCTTCCTATTAATAAATCAATTTTTAAAAATATTACAATGGTTACAAAATATTAAAGACCAAAGTGAATCCCACAGTTACCTGATAACAGCATTGGAGTCTTTGGACTACTGCTACTTCAAAAGGAAGACTTTCATATAAAAAGCAAATAAAAATAAAAGGAGTAACAAGAAGGAAGGAGACATCTACAGGTACAAGAAACCTATCAAAACTAAATCAGGAAGCCTCAATTGTACTTGGAGTTAAAAACTTAGTGTTCCAATTGCAATGCATCCTCCTTTTCCTTCTCAATTTATTCCCCTGGCAGGCTGCTCTCACTGTCTTTTCATATTTTTGATCTTTTAGTTTCAGCTGAATAAGCCAGTTGGCTCCCTGTCTCAACACTTGCCCAAAAAGTCATCCTTGTAGTTAAATTCTTTTAGCACCCAGATCATTATTATTTCATCTCTACACAGTGTTAAACCCAGGAGAAAAAAAGATCTAGATTAACACTTCTGATTCCAGTTTGTTCAAATAAATGTAGTTTGCCAAACTTGCACTGTAAATGATTCATCACACCATAGTTTGAAAACATAACATTGCAAATGAAATTTTGTTGTGTTTGTAGAATTGTTAAGGATTAGCAGTTTCTCCAAATGTCTGGTAAATGCACTTCTGAAGCCTCATTGTTAGTGTCTCAGCCTTTTTTTTCATAGAACATTGTTTCTTACGTATGAAATATTTCTCTTCATAAAGGTATTTCTTTTTGCATTGATCTGCATGATCTGTTTTTCCACCTTGCATATTAATCAGACTTAAATAGTCATTCTGTAAGTGTACTGGACTACCTTCGCCAAGCTGTTCTGTTGTCTCTGAAGGAACTCTTGTGCACAAAAATAAGCAGCTGAAAACTTTTGCAAGGCACTGGCCGTATTTTACACACTGATGAAACATCATCTTAAAGAACAAACCACAACATCAATAAAAGCAATACCACTATATCCCTGATGATCTTAACATTAAGATGTAGGACTTTGTTTTGAGGGAAGTGCAGAAAAGAGGTGGGGGAAAATTCACAAAGGATTACTGTAGACTTTTGTATGATTTTCAACACATCCAAGTTCTCAAAAGTATTGTGCCGCTTTGAAACAACTGTGTCTTGATAATGTCCCATCCCAACAGATGAGATGAGGTGTGAGTTAACTCTGGGTTAATTCTGTATGGTTATGCAAAGTGAATGACAGACAATCACTCCAGGGGTCCAATTCAATTATGAGTTTTACTAAAAGTATGTGTTGCAATACTAGTTACAGCGAATAGTGGCTTGGCAAAAGTATTTTCACAGAACTTATCAGTACATTGACAGCAAAAGTCCTACTATGAGCAATGTATTGGCAACCATTAGTAGTTATAATACAATATTTAACAAGAATCCAACAGCAGAGCTTAAGATAATGTTACTCTTACATAATCAAAAGGAAGAGAGAGAGAAAGAGAGTGGTAGAGAGGGAAGGAAACTAAGGCATAAGAGAGAGAAATAGGGTAATATATCACCACTCACAAAAGGAGAGACACAAAAATAGGGATATAGAAAAAAAAGAGAAGGGAAGAGCAGAGAGAGAGTAAGAAAGAAATGGGTGAGGCACCCAGCCACTCATGCGGTTTTGCGGCATGGATGACAGGACTTGTACAATGATGTCCCGCAGCGAGGATGCTGGGGTTTGTATTTCAGGAGCGCAGCGCCCCCCGGTGTCTGGTCTGGTTCCCGTGGCGAGGCTGGTACGTGGAGGGTCCTGAGGGTGGGTTCCCTCCCAGTGCTGTTTCAGGTGAGCTTTTTTATATCTCTCCGAATAAAGGAAAGTCTGGGGGGAAAGGGGTGATTGTGAAAGATTGACAAGTCCCAGGCCATGTTGAAGGGTCTCAGCTTTTCCCCTTCGTGTGGCAAGCTGGGCATATCAGAAGATGGAGCTATGTGCCCTGTGGCTCATCCCACCCCTCTGGTATCGGCCAGCCGGCCAGGGCTGTGGCTCATTAGCTTGTCGTTGATATGTAAATCACAGTTCACTCTATACTGAACGTGTCATCTCCTGTGGCTGGATGAACTAGTTTGCCACTGGTTTTTAGCCATGATCCTTAACAATACACAACAGATAACTATCCAGAAAACAGACTTATCACTGTCCTTGCCTCTTCTGACCCCATGAATTTTAAAACATTAGACTAGGTACAACATGGTGCACCTGTTGCACACACACTCTTGCTGTTCACACTGAGAAATGAAGATGAAAGAGCAGTTTTAGTCCTACCTTATATCAGCACATGTAGGTTAGCTTGTATGGAAGACGTTTTAACACTGTAGAACTGTTTTCCTTTGAGCCACAAAACAAAATTGCTGTGGTGAAGAAGCATCTCTTGAAATAGGCTGAATTACTGGGACAAAATCCAGACCAGTGTGTTTTGATGAATGGTAACAGAGGAACACGACCTAGACAGCATAAGGCTCATTAAAAACAAACAAACAAAACAAACAAATAATCAGCAAACAAAAAACCCACAAAAACAAACAAAAAACCCTACACTTTTTCCAAAATGAAATGTTACCTTTTCACCTTAGATTCCCAGAGCTCACAGTACTACTGATCATCTTTCCACGGTTTGACAAGAGGTCGCCAACTGTGTCATCTGCTAGAGATGCAAGATGAAATGTTTGTCCTGTTTCTCCAACAACCACCTCTTAAGTAAAGAAGTTCTAGTTAAGGATTAAACTTAATGTAAAACTCCACAGTCATGAGGGAAAATAGGAAGATCAGAAGCACCCTGTGACTAAACCTGATTTCTTAAACAGCTCTGAGGTATTCTTGTTACACATGTAATTGTGTTTGCTTTCTGATGCATGACAGTCTTCAAATATCAAAATTGTGATATGAGTGTGACACTGGTCTCTGCAGTACTGAGAATAACAGTTCATGATCTTTGAATTACAGAAGAGGAGTTTCTCAGGCTGTAAAGCTCAAAGGAATATTAATGCTGATACTTTATACCATTTTAAGAATTCAGATGCCTTCTTTCCACCAAAACTGAAGCCACCCTTCCCTTTTAAGTTTTCAGTGCTTTATGTCCCCCTTCTGTCACGGAAACCATTTCTATGCCTTGTAGCATTTAATCATGACTAACTTCCTCAGTAGCATCTGAGGAGCCTATAAGGAAATGTTAACTGAGGTAAACAATAAAAGGAACAGCTTGAATCAGTTCAGGCTCAAAAGCTGCTGCCCTCAGTGGCTGGGCCCCAGCCCACATCCCCAGAACACCACTCTGCCAGCAGCACCCACCACCACAGCTGCTCCCAGGGACTGTCATGATTGAGCCAGCAGGCAGCTCAACACCACACAGCCATTCACTGTGGGGGAAAAAAAAAGTAAAACTTGTGGGTTGAGATAAAGATGGTTTAGCATGACAGCAAAATAAGATAAAATAATAATAATGATAAAAGAATATACGAAACAAGTGGCGCACAATGCAATCGCTCAACACTCACTGACCAGTTCCCTGCCCATCCCTAAACAGCAATCACACCTTCCCAGCCAAATCCCCAAGATTATACACTGAGCATGACACCACATGGAATGGAGCATCTCTGTGGCCAGCCTGGGTCAGCTGTCCTGACCCTCCCAGCCACCTCTACACTGCCAGCCTCCTTGCTGAAAAGTCCTTGACTTAATATAAACATTGCTTAGTAACAGCCAAAACATCAGTGCATTTTCAATGTTATTCTCATACTAAATCCAAACCACAGCACCATGCCAGCTGCTTGGAAGGAAATTAACTCTATACCAGCTGAAACCAGGACAGGGAGCAATGCTCCAGCCAGCCCAGGGCTTCGCAGCTGCCACCAGCACTCCTGGACCCTGCCAGAAGGGACAGCCTTGGGTCTGTGCCCTTGACCCCAGCCTGCTCCCTCTTTCCACACTGCTCGAAGTGCCTCCACAGAGAGCCACCACAGCCTTTTTTCCACCATCACAACCCCCAGAGCCCCACAGCGACAGCAGCTCCCCCTGCCACAGCCTTGCCATTGAGGACATTGGATAAAGTGGCCTTTAGCTGAATGTTGCTCTTTAT
The DNA here is from genome assembly GCF_963082525.1 of Nesoenas mayeri. Classification (NCBI taxonomy): domain Eukaryota; kingdom Metazoa; phylum Chordata; class Aves; order Columbiformes; family Columbidae; genus Nesoenas; species Nesoenas mayeri. The sequence continues at coordinate 9,580,885 of NC_137551.1, read as the reverse complement.
ACACTAAAATGACTATGCTAGCAATATGCAAATGTGTTGCCCATTGGCTTTTTAGGACTGCCCTGAGTAGTGGTAAATTTTTCTATGTAATCACTTTTCTTGCCTTTATTCCAGCATCCAGGCTTGTGCAACTCTGTAATAAACAATATCTCATCTCTGTGTGCTACAATTTGGCTTGTCCCTGGTTTAGGGACAATAAAGGTGGCCACAGTGGCAGATTCAGCTCACCTTACCCAAGAAGATACAATACGAAATACTTCTTTTTCTCTTAGCTGTTTCTAGACCCACAGGGTGCTGACCTCCCCAGTGATATCACAGTTCATTTTTACTAGGGTCACAAAAGAGTAATGTTGTTTGGAGAGTCTCCTGTCTGAAAGCACGCCCACTTGAACCCTAATTACACAAATTAAATATACACAGGCAGTGACTTAAAAAAAAAATCTCCAAATGACACATAATTCAGCTATCTATATCTACGTGGTCTGGTTCAAACAACCTTCAATCCTCTTTGCTTAGGATCTTCTCAACTAAGAGAGGACTAGAGAGCTGTCTTTGATTTAATTTTAGAGCTTTAGCACAGTCCAGCTTCTTTGGTCCTCTCACTCTCCCTTAGTAATGTAAATAGGCTGTACATAACCAAGTAAATAACACAAATCAGCATTCCTGCAGGTATTCATTAATACTTCATCACAAAACTGCATGATTTAAGCTATGATAAACCCAAACTAACATCAAATATTTCACAGAGGAAAATGGATACAAGCTGTCATGCATCATGAGTCTATTTAAATGCAGATTTCAAGTATCTGCTATTCTTAAGTATCCTTATACTTCTAAAGTGGACTCTCTGGGAAGCAAGGTCTTTGTCTTAGCTGCCTTCAATCTCATTTTTCATTCTTATTAAGGAGGATCACGCTCCAAGTGTGAGCCTAAATCACAAGTTTTGGGGTTTGGGTTTTTTTTTGAGAATAGTACCGGAAAAAGGTAAAATAAGTGCCTACTGTCTAAATTACACAGAAAATAGTGTATACAAAGCATTTGAGAAGAGGAAGCACAGAGAATAGGCAATAAATGCTATTTATTTATAAGAAAAAGCAACGCTTGACTTATAATAAGATCTTCATGAAAACTGTATCTTAAGTACTACAATTAGGCTTCGACACCTTGGGCTTTTACCTAGAAATATTGTAGCATAAGTGCTTGAGTTTGACCGAGTACATTTCCCCTTCCACACACACAGAAGTCCAAGGTCACTGAAATTAGAAGTGTTCTCAGTTATGTGAGAATCTGTCAAGATAGTAACAGAGATCCTGACAACACGATGACCCAGAAGGCATCATAAGCCACTAGGAATCACTTCAGCCCAAATATCCTATCACCAAAGAACAGAAAACAGTCCTAAGACATTTACATGATTTCCAGAGCTCTTTCTCTATACAAGAATTTCACCCTTCATTGCACTTGGCTCCATTTCTCTTCTAAATATTTCCTAGCATTATTACTAACAAGGCCACTTTAATGATGGCCACAAAGCACTGGCTGCTGGGATGTACTAAATCTCATCATTGTTCCTATTAGGGAATTTATTATCAGTGAAATATTATCAATGAGACATAGGAGTTGAATGCTGACAAAATTAGCTTTTACTGCTAACATTCATCTCTGTTACTTCAACCACTTCTTCCAGTATTAAGGCCACGTCCACTTAGAGAAATATATGGGAACACAGTAACACTTTAGCTCTGAACAAGCCATCTTGAGTCCTTATAGTTGCTTTAAAAGCTCTGAATGGGCCAGATTACCCTATAATACAAAGAGTCACCTGACTTCCAGTTCTCTCCATTTTTATTTCAGAACCTGAGATAAAATTATGCTGGAAACTCTACTTTCCTGACTTTTGTCAAAGGGATGCTTAACATCTCTGCAGCAACACAGAATTTGATGGGAAAGATGGGCCTGGTCAACAAAGTGTCTGCATAGTTTTTTTTTTGGGGGGTTGCTTTACAACAAAGGACAAGAGTATATGCTAAGACCAAAGCCATGTCTCATTTCACCAAGCATCTCAGCATCACCTGCTCCTTCTGCAGCACAGATTCTAGATGAAGTTCTTAAAACCTCCTATTGTTCAGTTAATAGCCAGCTGCAAATCACCCCTAAACAAAAAGCCCAGAGTATAGTTTTTACTACCAAAGTATTTGATATTGTAAGGTAACAGTTCCCATTTGAACCATAAGCTAAAAATCATTGTTTATAAAATTATAAAACAAAGTAATTAACTATATTTTCCTATTCCTGGACAGACAGATTCAAGGTCCTTGATAAATTAGAGCAAAATCTTCTTCTAGCAAGGTCTTATTTGAACAACAGTATACAACCCATTTCATTAACCACCAGAGCGAATAACTACAAAAATCATTAACTAAGACAACATATTTAACTTTTGAAATAAGACAGTTCTAGCTGTGTCATTCTATTTCAAATATCAGAGAGAAGGTAAAAAGTGAACTTTCAAATACAAATGAAATACCTCAGAATTGCTTTAATATCATCTATGGTAAGATAAATGTCTCAAAGAAAGGAAAAGTTCTTCCTTAGGTTTTTGTGAAGCATCAGCATCCTCCACTAATTAGAGAGGGATAAAAAGGTATCACATAGTTTTAACAATACAAGACACTTCTCAACAAATAAACAAACAAAACCACAAAACACCACCACAAATAAACAAACAAACAAAAAAACGCACACAAAAAACCACCACCCAAAACTATCACTTTACACCATGCTGAAGATTAAATCCTTTCTAGAAATACTCATTAAAGAAGCCTTCTGAACATCCTTCAAAAAAATGTCATTGGATCACACACCAAAAGGGTGTGCAAGTCCCATTTTTATACTTCCAAATTATTTCCTTGCAGGCTGGTAGCACCTCATCTTTGTCTTGAGAGATGCAACTTCCCATCACATGCTTTCAGCTAACTTAAGTCTGTGAGAAATTTAAAATCACAGTGCCTTGCTTACCTACATACACCCATTCAGCTAATTAAAGGCCTTCATTGACAGCAGCAGCAGACCCCTTCACATTTGATGTGAACTAGGTACAGGAGGACAAAGGCCTGTAGCTTATAATGTAGTTAACCTTTCTTAAGTCTTTCACACATAACGCACATTAGGAGCTAACACCAGAAAATGCAGGAAGCTGCTAAAATTTAACATTGGTAGTAATATTTGGTTTTATAGGCATTCAAGACTGACAATATGTAACCAATTAGAGATAGAAGCATTAATTTAGGTAGCTGCAGAAACCAGTATGTAGACAAAAGAAGTGACAAGCCTGTGTTCTATCTCTGGTACTGCCTAATGCTGCTGTTTGCACAGAACTGAGTAACCAGCAATGAAGAGTATTTTCACTTTTAATACCCTAATATCTTTGTAGAAGCAAAACAAAAAGAAATTTCCATGTGTATTGGTAGTTCTGTGCAGAAAGTCCCCTTCACTGTCTGTGAGAGAAGAGGCCTTGACTTCAGAGCATCTTGAATCCTCTGATGTATATGTTATCAGATTTTTTTAGTAATTCCTTCTATTCATTTTAGCTGCACAGAAGACATCTGTATATTTCTAGAAAAAAAAATAAGGAAATGCCTCCTGATTCTGTCACAGAATCATTACTAATATTGTAATGTTTCCACTACTCACACAGAAGTCATTCAGTTCATCATTATCTAACCTGAAAGTGATACCTTTGTATGACAGTCATAATTTTTATTTCTTTTAAACTTTGTAGCAATTTGTGCCATTATTTAACTACCTTCATTTAAAAATGTTTCCCTGTATTGCTTCAACTTCATCTCCTAGCCTCATTCCAGAAAGGCAGAGCCGATTTCAACTTCTGTTGGGTGGGTAGCAAGCTTAAAACACGCGTATTGGAGGGCCAAGGGAACAGAGGTGAGCTGGTTTTTAAGGAGGTGAAAAACAGCAGGTAGAGAGGGTATTCTCACTGTCAGGGACACACATTGTGGAGTTCTATGCTCTTTTTCAGAATGCTTTCACCTTCCCAAATGTTTGCCCACTAAGCATCTATCCATAGGCTTTTGAAAGCTTAACTTAATAGAAATAACACAGTAACACAGGTAACGTCCTTCACTGAGACTGCTGTGGGACAAAAGGTAACAGATTGCACCTGTTCTTTCAGTGACCCTTTTCTGCCCTCTTGCCTTCCTTAATTCACATCAGCATCATGAAAACAAGACTAGTACAGTGCATCAAGCTGATAGTTCATCACTCCTTTTCTCTCAACAAACCCACAAGCACCTTTGATCTGGCAGTGACTTCCCACAGCGTTCAGGGAGCAGGAAAGCAGCTGTGCCTCTCCCATCCCTCTGTTCTTGCTGTCCCCACAATTGCCCACACAGCTCTGGGAACCCTCAGGCTGCTGACACAGGCTCTCAGACCTTGAGACATGGACAGACTGACTGGTTCACAGGGCTCTGGCCCCAAACACACTTCAGTCTGTTCTTTCAAATAAGACACTCCTCCAGATTCCCTCAGCTGCTCAGTTCTCATGACGAGAAAATGACTGTGCAAGGACCCTCCCTTCTGCATCAGGGACCAAGCACTTTCTCTGGGCTGAGTCAGAAACTTACAGTGATTTTCCCACCTCTACCTTCAAGGTCCAAGTTTCCTAATCTAACACCATTAGATTCAGCTATTGCCTGCCTGGCCTAAGACTGTTTCACACAGTAGCTGCTGAAGGGCTGTTAGGCTCTACAGCAATATAAATATCACCATTCTGACAGTCACAGAAAGGGTCTGCATCCACAACTCCACTTCCAATTATCAGGTTCTTGTTTCTTCCTCTCCCACCACTAAAAGTCCCTGCTTCTGTTGCATTTTCATACACTCACATACAGAAAGCCCCACATCTCTGAAGCTGTTAATTGTGTTTTCTCCACCTAGTCCCAGTACAAGGTAACTGCTTCACTACCAGGAGAGCAACTAAAAAAAAAGAAAATCAAACTTCATGACACAAAAATAGTCCTACAAGTAGTGAGGTGATACAGTGACTTCAGAGATCTGATATTTCTTTCAGCTTTTGCTACACTGCCTGCTCAAATGCTTCTATTGTGATGTGTACCAAGGGAACTTTTAATAGAACTGTGCCTGGACAGACGTAAGTTTTCATTTACCTTCAAGGTTATTTTCACAAAACCATTACATTTTCCCCTTTTATGACAAAGCTTCCAGAGTACTTCAAGTACTTAATCTGCAAATTATGAGTTACAATTTGATTGCTGATGCAGGAAATGACAGACCATCATGAGGGACATCATCCTCCCCCTCCCCCCCCGCTTCTTACACTGGGAGAATATTACAAATGAGTTATTACAGAAAATGTTTAGCAAGCCAAGTACTCCACTATACACAATTTGGGAGCTTGTTTTCTTCTCTGACGATAACAAATTAGTGACAATCTGTAGTTTAAGCTGAAGAATTGTATTTCTATTAGAGGAAACACCAATTTGCTTGTATCTTGCTTCTTATCTTATTTTGTCATGTCCCACAATATACTTTCCAAATCTTCACACAAAAAAAGCTACTCTCATATGATATAACCAATTAGCGTGTAAGCATCTGTCTATAGCTGTCTTTGTCCACACCAGAAGCTGCAATTAGGGGAGGCACTTGAGGAACACCAGTGTCAGCCTGCTCCGGGAAGCTGCGATACAGAGCTCAAAACTGGCTGTATTTTCCACCTACCCCTGCCCCCCACATGAGTCTGCCCAAATATGTTTTCCAATATAAGCAAAAGTTCTAAGAAACCAAAAAAGGATGGCTCACAGGACCAAAGCTACTGCTCTATTTATTTTTCCTCATGCCACCAGCCCTGGAAAAAGTAGTAGTTTGTGGCTGAGAGGCCTGGCACAGTCTCTGTGCTGCAGCTGTACGACTGCTAGGGACAACTCCATTGAGGAAAGAATAGCTACCATGTAAGACGAGGGAAGGACCACAACCTCTTAGCGTAGAAAAGAAGGCACAGACAGAAAACTAATCTGCATCTTCACAGTAAAAAAAAAAAAAAAAAAAGCCAAGCAAAGGGACCTGCTTAAAAACATGCAGGCTCCCTTCTTGCAGACTCCAGCAAGCCAACCCAGTAGCACTAAACATTAACATTTAACCCTCTTACTGCTTAAGCAGACAGTGTTCTCTTCTCAGGAAAGAAACATAGGCTGTAGACACTCAGCCCACTTCTAATGATGCTTGACACTTTGTAAATATCTCTGATCGTTTGCTTACACGTTTTTCAAACAAACAAACCACGACACACACACCAAAAAAACGGGGGGGGGGGGGGGGGGGGGGTGGGGAGGGTCGCAAAAGCAAACTCCAAAACAATACTCATCCCTTCACAGCCACCACCCAGCAGTAATTTTCAGAAAGGAACTCTACTGACCTTTATCTCCTCTTCTAGTCACCACCGAATAATTACTCCACCTAAATAGCAGTTGCTTCCCATCCCACCTGCTCCCATTTCACCTAAAAGAGCCAGCCCAAATTGTATCAGTAGGTTCACAAAGACCTTAAATAAAATAGAAGATTGATTGCACCTGTTACATTAATATTACACTCTCCTCAATGCTACTTTAATATTTTTGCTTGTAGCCACTTATTTAGTGTGACAGAAAACATCCTTCTTAAAAATACACTAATAAACCAAGTATATGGCCCTAGTTGCAGAACTCCTCAGGAACAATGTAAGAAAACCACTTGTGTAAACTCAGTCTTGTTTAAAGCCACCTCTAATGAATCTCCATTGATTAGGAAGAATCCTGAAGTGTAGCAAGTTTTTCTCCTCTCATTTTTCCATTTTACAGACCACTTCATCTGTTTACTCAGTCTGGGAAACAATGTGTTTATTGCCACTCTTAATCCTGTAGTCCAATTAATATCTTAAAGCATTGTTAATTCAAGTTGGTTCCTTTAACTATATCTACTTTGTGGGCTGTTAAAGGACTTATGCATGTTGCTCCAAATTTTTCTTTCCCCATATTTGACAGGTTCTGACTTCTAGACCTCTTTAGGAATGGTTCTGGGGGCACTTCTTTAGGCAGTGCTTTGCTGGGCATGCTTGGTAGAACACAGTCTTTCTCAGAGCTCAGCAGTGAGAAGCTGGCAGTTACTATGATAACTTCAGCACCCCACAGCACTCAGATGCAACCTGTTCTCAGTCCCACACATGGGCAGCTCCATCTAAGGACTTTTTCAGTGGATCTGTTTTTCAAGGGCAATGATCAGTACATGATTGAGAACTGCATCTCTGATTTCAATTGAGATTTTATTCTGTTCAGCATTTGGCTTGATCCAGGAGCCTCTGGTTTGTTTCCTTCTTGTTCTAAGCAATCTTTCTGTTAAACAGAAGGTGAGTTCAGAAAGCCCATTTTCTCTTCAGTATTTCATTCAGCATTTTGCTGGCCTGCGTACCCACTTGGATAAATAATAATTACACTGTATTGTTTTGAATGGAACTTTACCAATGCAAAAACATCCCAAATGACGATCATGATATAGCTCTTCTGGCAATTGCTAGCTCAGCCACAAGTTACTGCTGTCACTCATGATAATTATCCATAAGAACTTGAAAAAGAAACAATTATTGCTGCACCAAACTACTAACTGGCTCCCAGATTTTAAATTCCACTGTAGTTACATTATTTTGACGTGTGTCAAATGACACATCAGGACAAAAAAAGCACATTTACAACTGAAAAGTACCTGATTTATGTATCCCTGAAGAAAATTAAAGCTTTACCTTTGATCTCCAGCTATATATTTTAGCAGTCACATTAAAACAATCAGTGGAATCTAGTTTCCTTTTCACTTCCTCAACTGTAGCTACCCATAGCCTTGAGTCAAAAGATAAATTAGGTCAAAAGGACAACATCATTCATTATAAGATATTATGAAATATCATGCCACTAATCAGCATCTATGATAATGTGATGCTTATTCTTGCAAAGATTTTTGCAAAGAAATTAGCAAATAGATAACTTTAAATTAATGTATGGGTGTATGATAAAGTGTCCAATCAGAAACTGGGAAGAAGGAACGGTAAATCAATGAATAATATCTAATATCTGCTTATTATAAGGTTTAGTTGGTTGGTTGTTGGCTTATTTTTATTGAATTGCCTTCTGGAGTAGGACAGCATTATTATCACTGATTTTCCCTGCATAAACTGGGTCCTAGAGTCCTGTGTCTTAGTCCCGCTCATCCATCAGACAGAGCTGAAAATATATAGAAGTGTGCTTCTAGAGAAAAAACTCTTCATCACCATGTGCAGCACTGGAACAACTGCTTTCATTTACAACCAGCTAAACCTCAGACACAATTGAATGGACACGTGTAATCCTGAATTTACTACGGTTTGTCTGCTTCCTTCCATTGATGCATCCTTAATGTACCCATCTAACTGGGATGACTCATAACTGAGGTCTAGACAAAGACTGAAAAATACTGTGCTGGAAAGTCCCCAGATCAACTTCCAGAAGGACACCAGCATATCTGACTCAGGTGAGAGCACTTTTTAGCATTTTTTGCAGTCATTCACAAATCAAAATGTGTGAACCAGATTCCATATACCATATGTTCAGGCTCTCTGTAAAGGTGATATTTACCATCTGCATTGTTTAGCAAAAAAGTACCTAAAGAAAGGAAATACCTAAGAAAAGGAATGTGTCTCAATAATAATGAAAGGTAAACAACTGGAAAACTGCTCTGACATTCAAAATTATCTTGTTGGGAATAAGGTACCAAAGCTGACAAAAGTTTTCCTCACACCGATGAAAATCAGTAAGTAGGTAAACAACCTGTTTAAATAAAGCACATGACCAAATGACTCCAAATAAATAAAAAGTACATTTACTGATTTCTATGCAAATAAATTCCTTTAATGGTACATTAACCAATCTGAATCCTAGAAATTATTTAAAACAAAAAGATACAAGTAGGCAGTTTTCAATAAAAAGTCACCTAAATAGCAGAAAACATTACAGCTTCACTCCAGTACAAACAGAAATTATTCTAATAGCATTTCTGTATAACTTTTCAAACTCTTCCATATTCATATTTAGGTTTTGGTTTGCTTAAAATTAAAAACAACTATTTCTTTGTAAGAAGCTTGTCTCTGTTCTGCCTGGGGTGAAACACAAAGAAAATGAAGGATAATCCTTTCAGACTGAGATTATTAATGAACTTGGGTCCCTGTAGCCAACTAAAATTCAATATGAGTTAGATGCATAATTCTCCTTGCAAAAATCTCAGCCTGGTTTTTGAGGCTTTGTGGTACCACCTAATCCCAGGGCTGACTTCATACAGTTAAGAAAAATGCACAGAACTTGACTGACAGCATTATCTGTGTATTAACATACAACAGCTCAGCGCAGTCTGTTAAAGCTAAATGTGCCACAGACAATGCTCATGTTCTGCTCTATTAGATTGCTTGACAGGTTATAAATGGTTCTTTTACTTGCATCAAGACAACCATTTGAAGGAGGATGCACCAGAGGAAACTATGAGCGTATGTAGGGGATTCAGATGGAGAAGCCAAATCCAGAATGAACTTGGACACAGCGTGCAGATCTGAGCAATTTCTTTAAGGACCTGTGGAGTTTCTCTGCTTTCCCATTCTCATCAGGGATCTCCCTGGTGCCTGATGAAACTTTGTAAGTAACAACATCAATGAGATGAAAAGAGAGAAGCCACCACAATTGTTCTGTTGGACTCCAGAATCCCACTGCATTCTACGGGTGCCTGAGGAACAGGAGTGTGGAAGCAGCTGGGAGCTGGTTACGAGCTGTTCATCATGGCCCTGTGACTATCTCCATAGCAGAATAAAACTGTTGTTTGTATTCACCAACCTGCATATCTCTACACTCCCTTCACACTGCTCATGCAGCAGATTTTTGTAGATCACTAATAGCCAAAAAAACCAGCATTAGATTCAGATGCTGACAACAAAAAAGATCATAAGAACACCACATCCACTGATCTTAGCTAACTGTGGTGAAAGGTCTTTGCTGAGCAATCTCTTGATTTTCATCTCAGCATTTTCAGTTGTAGAAAGTCAGCCTAAATGGTATGTTTTAATCTCTCTCTTTTTTTTTTTTTTTTTTTTCCTCTTTAACTTCAAAAGGCTTTCTGGATCTGCACATAATCAATGAATTCTTGGCTCTCTTGAGATGCTTTCTACTCACTCAATAAACAAACATGCGTCTGGAGCTTTGTTTTAAAATTCATAAATTTTTCTTGTGCTGAGATCCTCTGTGGTTTTTCTCTCATTTCTCTTTTGTATCAGTCTTTCTGTTTACTTCTCTTTACTACCTACAGAAACCAAACGTCTTGATTTTCACTTGGAAGAAGGTGAGCTATTAAAGCCTCCGAAGGAGAGAGTATTTGCATGAAAACTTTGTCCCCCAGAACACTGCCTCTATAAAGGCATTGACAAGTAGTGAAATTCTTGTAACTCCTGAAACTTACTCTTCTACTTTCAGTCTGAATAACTTTCTGTTTGAGCTTTTGCCTGGAATGAAGCATTCATAACACTGATGAGGCTAGGATGATACACTGAACACACAGAACCTGTGGTTTGATGATTCAGTCTTCAAAATATTAAATCTCAGGATAAATTTTACCTTGCAAGACATACTTATACTTCCCTAACAGCAAGGTAACCCTGTGGAGATGAGATCCAGATAAACAGTATGTCAGCACAGAGTAGACCTGAGTCACACAGGAAAGAAAAATTATTACCTGAATTAAGAGATTGAAGGGAGGGAATTTTCTTTGTTCTGAATAAAAAAAATCTTGGATAATTTTTCACCTATCTTGTAAGCTCCACCATTTGAGGGTGATCGATGTAATTGACCCATCCCTACTGTGGCTTAAAATGGAGATAGAAACTGAATTATAAATATTATGTCTTTTAAGATTCTCTTTAAATTAAACAAACAAAGAAACAAGAACACTTTCAAAACCTCGAGCAGTAGGACCTGCCCAGCTATTCTGGAGGATGATTGCTGATCTCTGAGTGCAGCAGAAAGGACTGCACTCTTAGATGTCTTTTTTTTACCTTATACACTCTTAAGGTCCCAGTCCTTCACTTGAGACGTTTCTTTCCCTGCCTGCCAAGACTGGTAAAAACAGGGTGACACAGAGCAGCATTTGCTGAGTTCTGTCAGTCCCCAGTGTCGTGTTGCTAAAGGTCTCCTAGCCCCAGCCGAGATGTTGAACAGTTCTACAGTTTGTCAAAGCCCCTATCTGCCTTCAGGCTGTATTCTAGCAATTCATGTCCCTTGCCCTGTGTTTTGGTAGTCCGGGGGTAACACCAACTCTCTGCCAGACATGGATTCTAAAGGGTATTTTTCCTGCAAGGGAGGGGAAGTGAGAGAAAAAGAGAGAAACAGTGGAGCTCTGCCAGCTGGCTGCCCACAGGGCTCTGTGAGGTCTGGGACATGACCTCTTTGATGTGCGTTTGCTGCTAGGCTCTGCTCTGTGGCGGGTTAATGGGAGCCCAGGCAGAAGAGAATGCAGAGAACTACAAGACTGCAGAAAGTGAAAAGGGTTCAGTCCTTTGTCTCTTTGGTTTGATTCTCAGAACGGGAAGCCTAATTAAGCCTCCTATTTCATGGCATGAATAACACCTGACAAAACATCTCCAGTACAGAGTAGATTCTCCCTGTAAGATGTGTTCATAATCATGCTAAGAAGATGTCAAATCACAGGGAGTCCTCCCAGGAGGGCTAAACTCCTTAGTAGGAGGTAGGTAAGTTGAGATGTGAGGAAGGCAATTTACTAGGAAAACATAAGATTCAGAAGACTGATTATTATAGGATATGTTTACTGTACATATTAAAGGCAATCCATCAAGTTCCTCGTGTGATGCAAAAGGCAAGCAACAGAGGTACTAGATTTATTGGTTGTGGGTAATTCTGCCATCTGAAGCACACTCATTGCTGTGAAGAGAGATGCTGAGGCACTGAAAATCTGTCAGCCAAACAGAAATGTGTATACACAGGCCTGTGGACTTCGCTAGTAACAGGTGCAGGGGATTTGACACTGTTAATTTTTTCTCCTTGGGGCCATGCAGCCTCTGAGATAAGATGAGCATTTGTTGAGGCACAGCTCTCTAACAGATGAAAAACAGTACTTCCTTTTGCCATGTGGCAGTATGTTTGTGGATGATTAAACAAGGAATGGCAATAGACACTCCATGAAAGGAGATGACAGCAGAGCTTCTTTCTTACTTGTAGCAAACTTAACCAGGATTAATGCAGGAGGAGAACATGAGAGGTCTACAGCTCCCCAAAGCAACCCACTTGCTTAAGTTACTTCATCAAAACTAACCTATGTGTCCCTCAGTCTCTTGGATGACAACATAGTCGTGACCCTTCTCCATGCCAATTTGTGGAATCACGTGTCTCAGCTCATCTACTAAAAGGTTACTGAAGCACATGAAGCATTCATTACATAAGGCAGTCTTGATACCCCGAAGATCTAAAAGACTGGATGAAAGGATGATAAAGGTAAAATTTCCAAGTGTGAAAACTTACCATGGAAGCCATTGTTCTTTTCAAGAAACTACATTGTGGGGAAAGAAGAAAAACAAACAAACAAAAAAATGCTTCCAGAAGCTGCATTGAGATTCCCATTATTAATTGCTGTCAATATTTGCATTATTTCTGTAACTGCGTCTCCTGGTCATAGATAAGGACCTCTTGTGCTAACTACTAATATATTAATTCTGAGGCATATCTGTGCAATGTTTGACAGCCATTGTCATTAAAATAGAAGGCACTTTGTAGCCTTGCCAACAGACCAAACTTCTTGTTAACTGTAATTGGCATTTCGTTGATAACTCTTTGCTCTCCAGGAAGTCAGAGGAAGCTCTGTATGTCTCATTACTAAACCAAGAACTGCAATGTGGCATTTAAAAGGCAATGACTATGAGTCGATGTAAGAAATCCCTCTGATATTTCTAATAGAGAAACATTACTAGTTCCTGAGGAGAAGCCCACCTCATACTTTTTTGGCTTTTCCTGGTATCACTGAAATGACCTTGTTGCATCTCACACTTGCTGTAAATAAGAAAGAATTCCCCTGAAGTCAGTGGAATTACATAGCTATAAAACCTGCAAGAACAGAGACTGTATAGCATATAACAAGAAGGAAGATAGTGCCTTGCACTTTTGACTGAATCTAAGATTGACTCTGTTTTCAGACTGTCAAAAACAAAGAGAAAAGTTTGTTTTCTCTTGCTACTGGATGACAACGTATTTCTCACATTTGCAGTCAGACATGCCTGGTAACTGGCTAATACCACGTCTGTATGTGTTGTGTGTATATGAACAGCATATTCATACAAATAAGCAAAATTTCACCTCTGTGTGGCTGTACAGAGGAGATTTTCTGAGAAAAACACTCAGGAGCTGACACCAGAGATCAAGTTGTGGTACTGGGTTAGGGGATTGAGATCCCTCCTGAGTCTGTATATTTACATTCATTTGTCTTTTACTGTTCTCATGGATGTTTACATGCGAATGTGTGTGAGGAGGGGTGATGGAAAAGTTACAATATTCTACAACACCCTCATACAGCCTGTCCCCTTTAACTCTGGATTGAGACAGTGATTTAGATTATCAACGTTGTGTGCTATTGTTTAGAAATGCAAGGAATAATCTAGTGTGATATTTAGTTCCATCTGCTCTTCTTTGTACATGTGCTGATTTTTACCCTGCAATACAACATTCTGGCAATTAAAAACATTATGGAGATATCTCAAAAAAATTGTTCAGTGGGGGAACAAAGTAAGATGTAAGTGGCTGTTAAAAACCTGGGACCCAAATATCCCCATAATGGCACCAAATGACAGCAGAAACCAAGTAATAAAAATTACATACAAATGAAAGCTCTGTGCTGGTTTACAGCATCATCCAAAGATCATGAAGTCCCTGATTCAAAACATGGCCCAGGCTGTGCCCTCTCTGAGAAGCTGTCATCAGAAAGAACAAAAAAACAGCACGTATTTCTTGAGTGGAAACTCTTTCAACATATTCTGTGAAGCATCAGCAGTAATGGAAAAAGTTCTAGAAAGATTTTCCTGTTATCATCCTTAATCTTTCCTGATGACTTATAACATCCCATCAACGTCTGAATAAGAGAGCAGCTCAGTCACATATCATCTGCTCATTATGCTGTGTGTATAATTTTAGATGCAGGTAAAGAGCAGACTACTTGGATCTTCAAATTAACAGTACCACAAGATTCTGAAAAACTCCCACATTTTTAGGAGAATTCTCTAATAAGAAAACAACCGTAGTTCATTTCCACTAGAGCATTTTCCTATTTTCCTGAATGTGGACCATGTTAGACACAGTAGTGCTGCCAAGACTCTGGAAAGTAACAGTAACTGTGTTTGACTTACTGTAAGGCATTTACACCCACCACTGAGACAGCAGCATTGCAGACTTCAAAAAACACAGCAGACCTTCACAGCGGTATTAAACTAATTATCAAGACTATTGTTGACTTTCTCTTCCCATACAGTTTGTCTTTCTAATTACAACTACAAATATACGACCTGGATGACCTGCTTCCCATGTATATTCACCAAATACAGAAAGATTCCCCATGCAATTCCAGATGCAATAAGCTGGTGGTTAACAGAAGTCCTCTTTGGAGAGTTGCCATTGACTTTAAACACATAGTAATTAAATCCAAAGGTACTTCTGGGAGGCATTTCATTTTCCTGAGCCAACACAACCTCATCTAATGTTTGGAAGCATTACCCTTCCCACTGTGACTTGCTGTGCTTAACACAACTCTGGGCAGCTATTTAAGGGCAGAGGACATAGCTCTCAGGTGCTCTGCATGTTGCATTTCCATTTGCACCCACCAAAAGTGTGCTGCTCTTACTTACTTTTGCAACACATTGCACCTGCCAGGACCTGTCCAAAGCATGGGACAAAGGGGATTTTGGCATCTAGTTTGGATTTTGTATCCTTTCAAACCAAAGGGACGAGAGGCCATGTTTGCTGCCCTCTAGCTCCCTTCTGCCACTTCCACAACAGTGGGTGACATTTTCTAGACAATAACTGGAAAAAATGTGCGTATTTAAAACAGTCTGCTCTGCTGGAATAGTGATTTGGGAGGAGGAAGGATATTTGCCTTTACATTTTGCTTGTTTGTTTGTTTGCAATTCTTAACTGCACATATTTGCATAAAAGAAGGAATGTTGTATCATCTTCTCCCAGAGCTTATTCCCCATCTGAATCCTGTTGATGACAGCTTAATCATTTCCACAGCAACCAAGATCATGACATCAAATGGGATATAAGCAGCAGGAACAGACAATCTCTCTGGAAACAGAGGTTCTCTTCCATGTGCATAAATACTCTGAAAAACAAGAGAGAAACAGAAATACAGAAAATATCTGCCACAAATATGTGATTGTTCTAGCAGGCAATGGCAGTCTTTTTTTTTTTTCTTTCATTGTCTGCCTTCTGCTTCTTAACAGCACAACATTATATTGTGTCATATGGTTTAAAACAGTATTAGATGACAGACGTAGCACTAGGGACAGACAGCATCCTTGGTTAGAGCTAGTGAGGCAGATTAACATGCAGTTCCTCTGCCAGGCACTGCCTGTGTTTTAGGTGGTTGCAAAGGAACTGTTCTTGGTCTGTTTGGCTTTAACAGCTTTTGCTGAGCTTGGGCTAAATCAGGAAAAGAGCTAGAATCATGACCCTAAGCTCTTACTTTCATTAATTTCAGGCGCTTTTACTTTGACAGCGCTCCGTTTTTTGTGATAAAACTAAAACCAAACCTGTGTTCTTACTAGAGACACTTTTTATGTAACCTTTCTGAATAAAAACCCAAAAATCTGACCTTGCAGTTCATCCAGCAGATGAGTAATGTGCCACAATGCAGCATGTAGCAAGCAGACCTGAGCTTCTTGTCTCCAGAGCACAGATCGATGATCCAAGCATCAGTGCTTAGTTCCTCTGTTAAGTACAGATTACTCGGTGACTGGGTTTTAGGAAAGGCAGATCCTTCTCCTGCAAGTCTTTGCCTGTGGTGCAGTGCCAGACAGTATGTAGGCTGCTTGCCTGCTGCTTTTCTATAATACATTCTGCAGCTCCTTAATATCATTGCAGCTGTACAGGTAGATGGGAATAGCTGTATTTTTTGAGACCTTTGGGACGCATCACAGATGATTACTTAGTCGATGGCCAATCACATGCAACTCAGAATTATTAAATCTTACCTCCCGTGGCAAGCTACGCTATGTGTCAGGCTGTGTGGAGACTCTGGTGTGTCACACTAGGATCAGGGACATGCGTGTGGTCATGCTAGACTGAATAGATAACATCAAACTTGTAGGTGATAAAATTGCTGAGGAAACTAATACCTGAAACAGGAATAAAACTAACTGAAACTGCCAGCAGAATAGATTATTGATCACCCTGCCTTGTGTTTGAGAATTAATGATACAGAGGGACAGTGATCAATCCCACTCCTTCTCAAAGTAAATAAATCTGATAAAGGCAGGAGCTGCTAAAATGAAGATCTGCGGCCCTCAAGTGTGTGCTGGTGGTAATGCGGGTGGGGGCAGCGGCGAGGGGGGTGCTGGGGGAGGTGCTGGGGGGGGGGGCACCGGGACATGATGCCATGCAGGGGCCGACGTGGAGTGGGGAGACACCAAACCAGCTTTGAAACGTGCAGGCTCCTAGAACAGCCCAAAAGTCCCATCACACCAGTTAAAGAAAAGCTTCTCGCTAACCTGCCACCAAAAGCAGGGTGACAGCCCACGAAATTCTCAGCAGTGATTTTGCTTTTGGTCCAGTCTCCTTTCTTATTGAATATAAGGTCAGCTCATGTAATGCAAACCGGGGCTCAACTGAAATCCCTCTTTTTTTCTTTTTTTCTTTTTTTTTTCCTCCAGTCGGGATGGTTATGGACTTAGATCTTCTGGGAAATTCCAGCTGAAAACCCAGTGATAAGATTAGTACAGAAAGATTTGAACCTGTCTAGGTCAAATGCTACAGAGACATCTCCTGCCACTGGTTGGTGGTCAGAAGGGAGCTGGGGATTACACAGCAAGCTTTAAGGAAAGGTGAAAAACATGATTGTCTCACTGATTAGTATAAGCCACACTGCTAAAAATGGGAGTTGAGTGTAGAGTTTCTGTCTTCAAAACAATAGATAATCTCTTTTCCAAATCTTTGGAGAGGACCACATAGTGATACTTTTTCATGAGTTTCACCATGACCACTCAATTTTTTAAATTCTCTGCTGCTGGAAGTGGGTGTTAATGCAAGAGACATGAGACTCACGGCAATCTGCAGGTAGTCAGGTCCTGTGGAAAAAAGAAAACACCAACAAAAAAAAGACAATATGGCTATATACAGTTTAAGGTACCAGAAAGCAAAAGATCACAACTTTTTTTCTCATCATTACTTTACACAACCTCCATAATTATTTTGGAGGCTCATGAATTTTCAAATGTCTGAAGCTGGACATATTCCCTGGTGTCTTCTTGAATGCTCAAAGGAATGTAAATCTGCCAATTTTTATTGCTGGCTACCCACAAATTCAGGTCATTTATCAAAGAGCGTTGTACATACTCACCCAGAAGTCTGCCCTCTAATCTTTCTCACAGGATGTTCTAGGGCAAGCACACATAACTGTATACTCATATATTAATAGTTATTCTGTTGCAAGTAGCTAAACCTCCATTGTATCCATAGATCCATATTTTTTAAAAAAGAAAATTCAAGATACATGAAACCTGAACAGAAATATACACAAAGCCAGGTACAAATCTTTGATTTGAATGGACAAACCAAAACTTTCTGTGACACTCTTTCTACAATTGAAACTTTATTGTGTTTTTCACTTATTTTTTCCCTTGTCCTCCAAGTGGCAAATGTCTCTTCTAGCAGAAGGTATTTTTCCAGATGCCTGTTACAGAGTAGCATAGACTCAGTCAGGAGTGTTTTAGCAACATATATCCAAATCGCCCTTCCAGTGAGCCTCCAAAGGACTGTACCTTTGTACACACACTTCAGGCAAACACTGTGAAGGTTTTATGCAAAACCTATTATTGGTAACTCAAAGAAAGGTCTTATGTACAACATAATTTCCTAATTATTGTTACTCTTGTCATCACATTTCCTCCTAGCATACCATTTATGTTGCCTCTAAATTTCCAAGAATCAAATTAACTTGCCGTATAGCAAAGACCCTCTGACTCATGAAAACAGACATAGCTATAAAGCATCTTCATTTCTTAATCGTGCTACTTCTGTGCCACGCAAAAGATTTAGCTTACTAAGATACGCTCCTCTGCTGAGAAACATATTATCTAGGTTTCAGTGGCGGAGTGTTTTGCTGCAGCTCTTTGCTGAATACCATGGCATTCCTTTAGCTGGAAATAATGGATTGCCAAGAGGTCTTTATTTTCTATAATCACATATTAAACATAAGAAAAATGTGTTATTCTGCCCTGATTTGTTGGAAGAAACCTAATACAGCAAGCCTTGGGTGTGACAAAGCACGTGGCCACTGTATCAAATGTATCTCATTATGATAACAGTAAATTGTCCAAAGCTTATACATTTAAGATATTATTTTTACCACTTTCTCAGTCACTCAAGTCTCTTCCTGAGAGAATCGACACTATATCTATACCTGTGGGGAAGAGCTTATGTGCTAAATGCACACCTGCAAATTCTATGGCCTCTACACATACACTGTATCAAATGCAGGAGGCACCCATTGCACACTGACCAGCAGTTTCAGTAAAAGCAACTTATCTTCATGCTGACATGTAGTATCTTGGAGGCAGAGCAGGAGGGACACCTGCACAGCCGTGGTACATGCCAACAGACATGTCCTGCTGTCAGTGGCCCAACTTTCCACAGCTCTGTCAATAAGGAAGAACTGACCTCTGTGAAAGGAGCAAAAAGAGTCAGGGAATAACCTAATGAAATTTAACAAGGGAAAGTGTAGAGTCCTGCATCTGGGCAGGAACAACCCCAGGTTCCAGTATAGGTTGGGAAATTACATATTAGAGAGCAGTGTAGGGGAAAGGGACCTGGGGGTCCTGATGGACAACAGGATGACCATGAGCCAGCACTGTGCCCTTGTGGCCAGGAAGGCCAATGGCATCCTGGGGTGTATTAGAAGGGGAGTGGTTAGTAGATAGAGAGAGGTTCTCCTTCCCCTCTACTCCGCCCTGGTGAGACCACATCTGGAATATTGTGTCCAGTTCTGGGCACCTCAGTTCAAGAAGGACAGGGAACTGCTGGAGAGAGTCCAGTGCAGGGCAACAAAGATGATTAAGGGAGTGAAGCACCTCCCTTATGAAGAAAGGCTGACGGAGCTGGGTCTCTTTAGTTTGGAGAAGAGGAGACTGAAGGGTGACCTTATTAATGTTTATAAATATATAAAGGGTGAGTGCCATGAGGATGGAGCCAGGCTCTTCTCGGTGGCAAACAATGATAGGACAAGGGGTAGTGGGATCAAGCTGGAACACAAGAAGTTCCACTTAAATTTGAGAAAAAACTTCTTCTTAGTAAGGGTGACAGACACTGGAACAGGCTGCCCAGGGGGGTTGTGGAGTCTCCTTCTCTGGAGACATTCAAAACACGCCTGGACATGTTCCTGTGTGACCTCACCTAGGCGTTCCTGCTCCAGCAGGGGGATTGGACTGGGTGATCTTTTGAGGTCCCTTCCAATCCCAAACATACTGTGATACTGATACTGTAAAGAGTCAAATATGCCTCATTTCAAGAACAGGAGGGATCCAGATTTTTAATGAGGCACATTTGAGCAGCTGGACACTATCTAGTGATCAAACTAAAGCACTGAGAGTAGGAAGGAGGACTTACTTTCACCCTTACCAGGTATGAAGGGGAAAAAAAGAGGGGCAAATCAGTGAAACTTCTTACTGCTTCTGTTTCCAAAATGTACCATAGAAATGTTTATTGACCTTGGGGAAGGCTGTGAGGTGTTCTTAACTAGAGTATGTCAGCAGTTTAGTATCTTCATGTGGAAAGAGGTAGACCCAAAGAAGATCTGTCAATGTTATTGAAGACAAGAGCACTCAAAAAAATTTTTCTTCACCCTTAGTTTATCTTCCCATCTAGTGCTAATATGAGAGTCAAGGACACCCCCCTCCTTCCCATTTTCTTTGCTCTGGAGAAATAATTCAGGTATTGAAGCATTGCTTGGGTGAACTGTTAGAGGAAAGGAAAAAAAGAGCCGCACTTCCCAGAGGTATTTACATAAGGTAGCTAAATTCATGTAATAAATCTACTTTATCAGCTTTTATTGAGAGTCCTGGTCTGGAACTACAGATCTGTAAATAGCTCTATGGGGCTGTCAGTCTGTAACAGCTGATGTGGCAAAACTCTTACTTTGAAAACCAAGTTAATTCTACCTCTCTGGAAGACATTTTTTTTTCAAGTGAAAAAGGCAGCCCATCCATGTGGCTGCAAACGAGGAGCTGAAATGTGTTTTCATTATTAAATGGCACCATCTGAAAGATTTTCTGCCTTTTCCTCTCTTCAGAGTCTCCCTGAGGTCACCCATCTCACAGAGCGCCTGCACAGAAAGATAGTCTCAAAAGATATTTCAGGTCTGCCAAGCCTGCCTTCTGCTCAGCAGAGGAGGACATACTGAAGCACTTGTGCATTGACTCCTGGCTCTGCCAGGGTGACAGCTGAGAGAGGCCACGCAGGTTTGTGCACAAAGAAAAGAGCATGAATGGAATAGCCACTGACTGGGGTGCTCTCTCAGAACCCTTTGGCTATGCAGCTCCTGAAAATGAGCCAGGGCATGGTAGCTGCAAAAGGAAGCTGTAATGTGAACCAAAATGCCCTCCATATTATGCAAACTTTATGATGACTCAGAAGGTATGTATACACATAGGCATGTATGTACATAGACAGAACTATTTCCAAATGAAGCTATTTCTCAAAGGCTCTCAAATGGAGAGCTGTTGCTCTCAAAATCCATGTACCACAATGCTTGTACCCTTATCATAAGAAGGACATTGAAACACTAGAGAGAGCACGGAAGAGGGCAATGAAGCTGGTGAGGGGCCTGGAGCACCAGTCGTATGACAAGTGATTGAGGGAACTGGGGCTGTTTAGCCTGGAGAAAAGGAGGCTGAGGGGAGACCTTATTGCTGTCTACAACTACCTGAAAGGAGGTTGTAGCATGGAGGGTGTTGGTCTCTTCTCCCAGGTGGCAAGTGATAGGACAGCTGTTTGATAGCTGGTTCCTAAAGAACCAGGGAGGTCCAAGTGTTTCCTTAAGGGAAGCCTCTCCCTTTTAATGCTGATCATATGGATATTTAGTAAGGGTGTTTCAAAAGTGCTTGATTACTCTGGGTGTTTTAAATTCTAAATAATAGGAGACTTTCCTTTTGAGGACAAAAGGAATAGTTGAGCTAGTACAGTGGTATTCTATGACAGTTTATGACAGCAACACCATCTAAGGAAACTTCCTGGGACTGGGAGTGCCTCACCTCCTTGTTTGGGTGAGTGATAATCTACTATAGTCATTGCCAACCAGGCAAGTGTAGTATTCTGGAGTCAGAGGGCTCTGGTTTGTTTCTTGTGTGTGTGTGCATGCATGCTGTGGATCCTCATTATTCTCATTTGCTGCACCCCAATAATCTCCTCAACTGATATCCGAACCTTTATCTTCAGTTATCAGAGTGCTAACTAATTGTATAAACTCTGTTTTGGTTGGTTCATTGGCTGCACTTTTCTGGCCAGAATAAAGTGTGTTTTGGAATTTGTTTTGTCTCCTAAAACTGACTTTGGGATCTCTCCGTGACACTTGACCAGTCACTCTGGGAGCAGGTCTTTGTGCTGCATCTCTGGCCCATAAGCTCATCTGTATTACTACCTGCAAAGCTTTTTTCCTCTGGAAGATTGTCAACACTTTATTAAAATAATTCAAAAAAGCTACCTTATAAACAAAGCATTATTTATTCATTCAGCCAAAGCACTTAGAGCAAAAGGATAAAATGACACGCAGGACTATAAATATTTTTTTCCTTTACCAAGCACTTGATCTTTCAAGTTTTATTACTCTCTTTTCATTATGGCTACTTCCATCTTTGGTTAGAAGAAACATATGGTATATCATGTGCAACCATGAAGCCTGATCAGCATTCACAGATATTTCAAGGCAGTACTGGGAAACTACTCAGCTCCCCTTTCTCCCTTTTCATCACCAGGACAGGGCTGGGAACTCTAAGATTTTTCTAGAAAGTTGGAACCAGGATAGCAGTACTTCACCCCATTAAAAGCTTTTCCACTGTTTCCCTCAGGACATCAAGTACTTTCTAGATTATCTTTGCTCTAACTGTATGGGGAAGGGATAATGGGGAGGGAGGTTTTCACAATTATCTTCATTGCTTTTAACTCTTTACAGAATGGAAAATGTTGGAAAGGTAAACTGAGGTATACATGAGACAGATATAATATTTTTTTTTCTTTCTCCATGCTTTCCATGACTTCTGTCAATCTGTCAGAGGAATCCTGTCATGCAGTGAACAAGCAGGGATATTAATGAAAATTTGATTTAAGAGCAACATAGACTAAGACCTAGCAGGGAAATTCTTGCTCTCTTTTTTTTTTTTTTTTAATAACGTTCCATAAGTTATTGTATTTACAGTACAGCTAAACCCTAAGAAAGAATGACATACTACATATTTTAAATAACTGCTATAATAATCAATTTCATGGCTTCTCCAAGGTTGAGAGCAAGTTAACCAATCAGCCTCTACTTAAATCTGCTCTTAGGTGATTAGGGAAAGTGATTTGCAAGGCAGCATGAACAACACATGAGCCTGCTGAGATTCTGCTGACTCAAGAAGCCTCTGTGTTTGCGTAATAGATCTAATACAGATTGAGAACTACAGCTGTGGAACACTGCCTGATATGAAATATTCTGTGAAGGGTGAAGTCTTTCTACTGCTGTTGTACAAATAACTCAAGCTGGATATATGTTTTGTTTGCACACATGCCCAATTACTGGCTAGTAGCTCCCAGAGTGCAGCTTTTCAAAATAATAAAAACCATAGGCTGCCTCTATTTAATGTTACATACCTAATATGACTAATCAAACAGTTCTGTTAAATGCCATTGTGTTTCTTCCTGAGATAAAGCTCCTCGGGCTGTCTTAAATGTCCACCTGAGGATCAAAAAAAATACACAAACATTAACTGTTACACCAGCCTGGAGTTCCTGTTCTAAACACTCCTTAGAGAGATATTAGATGAGGAGCAGGGCTATGTGTCTTTCACCCAAATGAAGACTGTGACAGGTTCACTTCTGCTGCCAGAAGTATGGCTAGAATTGAAAATGCTGGACTTGTCCATTGCTATATATTTTTCTTGGACTCAAACATCTCTTGTAACTTCATTAATTCAAAATAATTGCTTCAAATAAAACGTCCTTCAATTTTTGAAATGAACTTCACACTAGACTGACAAATCAGCAGATGATAGACTCTTTTTCAGTATTTTCAGAAAACAGATAGAAATGGCAGTAGCACCTCATCACCTACTGCACTTCAGCCCTTGCTGGCCAAGACCACATTCATTACATTTCGAAGACCACCACCCATACATTTCCAGGCTTATCACTTCAGTTATTTGCTTTGTTGGTGAGACTAGGACTAAATGAATCCTGTTCTTTAGACACTTATCTGCTAGGACCATGGAAAGAATTCACTTCCCTAGAATGACACAAGACAATAATCACTGTTTGAAGCAAATTTAGGAGACCACTGGCAGTCTCCTGAGACATCCCTGCAAAGATTTCTTTGTAGGTGTAACAAGGGATGAAACACAGAATCAGCCAGGGACTGTAGCTGCCAGATTAAGAGGATGCAGGTAAGAATCAGGGCTTTCTCCTTTTACAGGGTGAGAGCATACAGACCAGTGGAGTTTTGAATATATCTGTTGGAAAGGACAGAACTATTGATCTGTATTGAATGGGAGGGGAATGCTGGTGGGAAACGAAGGGGTGGCTAAAAATAAAACAGTAATTCTGCTTTTTCAGTAAGGAAGAAAAAAGAGAAAATGCCTGTTCCTATTGTAGTGAGCAAATCAAAGACTTAGTGATTTATAATCAGAGTAATACACCTAGCTTCTAATCTGCCCAATTTTTCTCTTGCACTAAGTCTACACCTGATCTGTCAGCAGCAGAGATGAAAATGATTGATTTGTGACTTCATTGATGTAATAAATGCCTGTGTATACAGATGAGGATTTCTCTTATCATCGACTACCTCAAACCATACCAGCTACCACTGACTATAAACACAGACATTTTAGTTATTCTCTGTTCCTTGTTTGGAATCCATGGCTGCATGCAAGCAATTACCAGGAAAATGAGAAGGACTGTGTGTCTTGGTGAGAGGGAGGGAGTTAGACCAGCACAGACACAACTTTACCATTTGATATTGTTGGTGCTGTTCATTCTCTCTTTGTAGTGGCTTTCAAGAGCTAAGCATTTCCCTTCTGTGCCTCTGCCACAAGCTGGTACATGACTAGCCTTAAAAAGAGGACGAATTTGAATTTCTTTGCAAACAGAATATTTTCAATCCAAAAAGAACATTTGACATTCTTCTCTGAATGTTCAACATCCTGCCTGCCTTTTCACTCCTCTATTCTTCTCCCTTTCAGGCCTTTTCCTTTCCTGACCCTCCACCTGTTCTGTCTTGGTCTGGAGCCTTTGAGAAAACAGAATCAGACTGGACTCCCTTTACTCCCTTCAGCAGAACATGCTCTCAGTCAGAAGAGCTTGTAATTCATCAATATTTACTGCAGTTTTATTTCCACAAAAACCTCCATATAAACAGGACATAAAACACACACACACACAAAAAAGCAGAGTCAAAAGACACATATTTCCTGTTGCCATTTAAAAGATGAAAGTAGAAAATAGCACAAAATTACTCCCCCCATTCTCCTCTGAGTGTTTTTTAAAAATTCCAAAGTATAAGAGCAATAACAGGAGAGAGACACCGTTGTTTCAAACCTTTTATTTCCCTCATTCCTTTTTTACTCTTTTCCTTTGTGTTTTGGCTGCTGTGAATAATTCTGTACACTGGAATTGTTCTGCAGGCTATTAATGTCTGTGACCTTTTGCATCAACAGCAGCTCTACTTTCCAGTCATTTCTTGAAGTGCTACCTAATACGAATTTAACCTGACTGAGGCAGCCTCCTACACACACACTCTCGCCCCTTTCTGAGACGTGCAGAAGCATGCTTCATCCCATCCATACACACACACCAAAAAAAATCACTTTGTCAGAGAGGTGTATGCCTTGTAAATAACTTTTATGGTAATGGGGAGCAACCAACTATTTACAACTTTCCCACTTTCTCTTGGGGAAATGAAGGACTGACAGTATAGTGGGATTATTTCATTATATAAGAAAATAAAATTTCATTAAGTCTGAGTCATTATGGGGTTCTCCTTTGAGTTAGCTGCAGCTGCTTTTAATTTTAAGAGTGTGTAAAGAACCCATATGTGATCAAACAGATATCAAGAGCATTCTCCAAATCTATGATCAAATGCATACATATATCAAGAGTGTCTCTAATTCCTTTTAGTTTCGTTTAATCAAAGAGGTTAATAGACTGGAGTCTAGTTATGAGCAGCACAGTGCTGTTGCTGCTGCAGTCTCCCATGATGGAAAAAAATGGCAGGTATCATGTTGCAAATCAGAGGTATGAAGTGAGCAGCAGATATGCAGGATGAAAGGTCTTAAAAAATAGGTGTTTTTAAGAGACCTGGAAACTTATGCATAATTTCAAGGTATTTCTCTCTTCACTCAGGAGCCAAAGGCTGGTCAAAGACTTTGCAAAGGGTTTTTGTTTGTTTATTTGTTTTAAAACAGGTTAAATGAATGGCTTCAGCAGGTGAAGAATTACCCTGCTTAACTCCTAACTGTGATTCATTCTTTTTAGAAGTTGAAGTTAAGTCCCTAACTGTTGCTACTCCAGTTAAAATTAGAAGTGAAATGTTAAAACAAGATGTAGAGACATACTGGACTCCAGCAGTGCCTAAAACCAGACATGAATATTGTAGAGCAGTAAGTGCTTGTGTAAGCTTCCTTTAGGGAAAAAACGAAACAAAAAAAAACACCCCAAAACACAGAATCATAGAATCATAGAATGCTAGGCATTGGAAGGGACTTCGAAAGATCATCTAGTCCAATTTCCCTGCCGGAGCAGGAGCACCTAGATGAGGTTACACAGGAATGTGTCCAGGCAGGTCCTGAATGCATCCAGAGTAGGAGACTCCACAACCTCCTTGGGCAGCCTGTTCCAGTGTTCTGTCACCCTTACTGAGAAGAAGTTGCTTCTCAAATTTAAGTGGAACCTTTTATGTTCCAGTTTGCACCCATTACCCCTTGTCCTATCATTGCTTGTCACCGAGAAGAGCCTGGCTCCATCCTCATGACACTCACCCTCTATATATCTGTAAACATTAATGAGGCCACCCCTCAGTCTCCTCTTCTCCAAGCTAAAGATACCCAGCTCCCTCAGCCTTTCCTCATAAGGGAGATGGCTCCGCTCACTTAATCATCTTTGTTGCCCTACGCTGGACTCTCTTCAGCAGTTCCCTGTCCTTCTTGAACTGAGGGACCCAGAACTGGACACAATATTCCAGATGTGGTCTCACCAGGGCAGAGTAGAGAGGAAGGAGAACCTCTCTCGGACCTACTAACCACCCTTCTTCTAATACAGCCCAGGATGCCATTGGCCCTCTTGGCCACAAAGGCACGGTGCTGGCTCATGGTCATCCTGCTGTCCACCAGGATCTCCAGGTCCCTCCCCCCTACACTGCTCTCTAATGGATCATTCCCCAACTTATACTGGAACCTGGGGTTGTTCCTGCCCAGATACAATACTCTACATTTGTCCTTGTTATATTTCATTAAATTTTTCCCTGCCCAGCTCTCTAGCCTGTCCAGATCTCGCTGGATGGCAGCACAGCCTTCTGGCATGTCAGCCACTCCTCTCAGCTTGGTGTCATCTGCAAACTTGCTGATAGTACACTCTAGTCCCTCACCCAAGTCATTGATGAATATATTGAACAGTACTGGCCCCAGCACCGACCCTTGAGGCACTCCACTAGATACTGGCCTCCAACCAGACTCTGCCCCATTGACCACGACTCTCTTGCTTCTTTTCCTCAGCCAGTTTGCAGTCCATCTCACTACCCGATCGTCCAGACCACACTTCCTCAATTTAGCTATGAGAATGCTGTGGGAGACTGTGTCAAATGCCTTACTGAAATCAAGCTAGACCACATCCACCGCCCTGTCATCATCTATCCACCTCGTTATAACTTCATAAAAGGCAATGAGGTTGGTCAAGCACAACTTCCCCTTGGTGAAGCCATGTTGACTGCCCCTGATGACCTTCTTATCCTTGATATGCTTTGAGATGGCACCAAGGATAAGTCATTCCATTACTTTCCCAGGGATGGAGGTGAGGTCTATAATTATCCGGGTCTTCCTTCTTGCCCTTTTTGAAGACTGGGGTGACATTAGCTTTCCTCCAGTCCTCAGGCACCTGTCCCGTCTCCCAAGACTTGGCAAAGATGATGGAGAGTGGTCCAGCAATGACATCAGCCAGCTCCCTCAACACCTGTGTGTGCATCCCACCTGGGCCCATGGATTTGTGGATGTTCAGATTGCCTAATTGTTCCTTAACCCAGTCCTCATCAACCAAGGCAAATTCTTGCACCATCCTGACTTCCTCTGGGGCCTCAGGGGTACCGGGCTCCCCAGGACAGCCTCCAGCAGAGTAGACAGAGACAAAGAAGGCATTCAGTAACTCTGCGTTCTCTGTATCTTCTGTCACCAGGGCACCCACCCCCTTCATCAGTGGGCCTACATTGCCTCTGGTGTTAGTTTTATCTGCTAAGTATTTGAAAAAGCACTTTCTGCTGTGCTTGACCCCTCGTGCCAGCTTTAATTCTAACGAGTCCTTAGCTTTCCTAGTTGCCTCCCTACATCCCCTGACAACAGCCTTATATTCTTCCCAAGTGGCCAGCCTCTCCTTCCATGATCTGTAAACTCTCCTCTTCCACCTGAGCTTACCCACCAGTTTCCTGTTTAGCCACGCAGGTCTCCTGGCTCCCTTCCTTGACTTCCTACGTGTCGGGATGCTCTGATCTTGATCTTGGTAGAAGAAATCCTTGAATATTAACCAACTATCTTGGGCCCCTTTACCTTCAAGCAGCCTTGCCCATGGGATTTTCTCTAGCAATTGCTTGAAAAGGCCAAAGTTTGCCCTGCTGAAGTCCAGGGTTGCAATTCTGCTTGCTACTCTGTTACTGCCACACAAGATCCTGAACTCCAGCATTTCATGGTTGCTGCAACCAAGGCAGTCCTCAGCCTTTATCACTTCAACCAGACCCTCCTTGTTAGTGAGGATGAGGTCCAGCAGTGCACCTCTCCTGGTCGGCTCCTCCAAACATAGATTTAGGGACTCCAAATCTTGCCCTTGTACTTGACTTAACTGTGTCCCTTGCAAGCTTCCAACAGACAAAACTTATTTGACAAAAATTTTGTGTCTCTATTTCTCTTTGTTCAGGCTTTTCACTTTTTTGTCAAGTCACACAGACCA
This sequence comes from Nesoenas mayeri, assembly GCF_963082525.1. Classification (NCBI taxonomy): domain Eukaryota; kingdom Metazoa; phylum Chordata; class Aves; order Columbiformes; family Columbidae; genus Nesoenas; species Nesoenas mayeri. Next base: position 9,552,158 of record NC_137551.1, on the reverse strand, counting down.
ATGAGCAGGACCTTCTAGACAGTTTCCTCTGCAATCCATTTGTCAGAAAGCAATGAGTTTCTGACAAAACAAAACATTTCAAGAAATTTCTTTTTCTTTATGGTATATATAGAAAGTTCACAAAAATCTATTCAATTAAATTCTCTTTAGATATTAATCTTTTACAATTCTCTGATAAGAAGCTGACAATTTGTAAGGAAAATGAAGATAAAAAATGTTCTGGCCTGGTTTGTGTTTACATTTTCATTGGAAAAATCCTTTATCACAGACACTTGTAACAAACTGGCTGTCTGATCGGGGACCCACAGAAATAGGGAAAGCAGACCTCATGTCCTTCTGGAAAAAAAAGAAAAAGAAATTGCTTCTTCCTATTATAAAGTCTTTATAAGCTGGGAATTAGGGAGGGAACACTGTGAATGCAGGGGAAAATGTTAGGGTTCCTTAGAACTTTTGAGTTTCTGGGAATGAGTGATCCACTCAGAAACCATTTTCCAAAGTGGAAAATGACTGTGATTTCTCATAGCGTATATGGTACCTTGCAAAATGGTGATCCTTCATCTGGAAATTATTATAATACAAATTGTGAACAATATAGCACAGGACTTTTGTTTTTGAATAACTCAGCTCCTTCCAGTCAACAGAGTACATTTCACTTTGAAGTTAGTGATTTGGGACTAGCTCAGTTAAGGAGCTACTACTAACAGCTGTTTGGCAGCCACATTTCATTTTTTGGGGAACAAATACTGGAATTATCCAAATCACCACCATAAACAGTCGCTCCTCTGTCAAATTACACCTGACAGGAACAGGTCTGAATGCCTCTGAAAGCGGGTACCTCAGAAATACCAATTCATTCATACGTCTTGGTGTGCACAGGTTTGGCAGAGCAATGTGGGGATATTAACACATCTGCTGGCTGTCTTACACTTGTTTTAGAGAGAGAATCAAAAATCTCTGTTGATATAGTCATGATAAATAACACACTGGAAAAGAAAAAAGAACCTTAAAAAATGTAGATTTTTTTTTTTCCTGTATGCAATATGCTAGTGTCTCTTGTCTAAAAAACCCACCAAGTCTAAAAATACACACCACCTGTGTAAATTTTTATGTATTGAAACTTGAAATGTTAAATATTACTTATTGTAAAAATAAGTAATGGATATTTAGTTGCTGTGTTTTAAGTTGTTCAGTTTGGGGTTTTTTTGTGTGTTTTGTTTATTTGTTTATGTTTGAAAATTAATGTACTTCTGACTTTACTGAAAACCTATTTTCTGCATTCTTCGTGCAAAGATGGACATGCTGGACAGAGGAGAGAATGAAAAAGATCAAAAAATGGACAAGAATTTACCTGCACGCTTCGCCTATCTCAGTGACAGCTTTCTCTAAAACAGTCTAAGCTGAGCTCCTCCCGCTCTTTCCTGATGGAGGAAAATATTACTTTCCATCTTTGCAAAAGATAGCTGAGTCACAGAACAAACAAAGAAATGAGATACTGCAGAAGCAGCCCACATCTCAGATACACACCCAGTCCCAGCTAGCAATGATGTTAAATATGCATTTTTTCTGTCCCAATCAAGTGCTGTCTCTCTTGCTCTTTTCACCGCTGCACTTTCAAATGCCAGAGAACTGCAGCAGAACAATTGGTATCCAAGATCTTACTTCTAATGTTCAAGACAAAAGAACGAGAGAGAATGAGCAGATGCTCTTGAGGTCACTGGAATAACATGCTGGTCTGTAGAAACAAATCAATCCACACCCATTTGCCACCCTAAAGTATGCTATTACACCAGGACACTAGTGAAAAGCCATTTCCTAGTTGGCTATGATGCAGGTTATGATTAAATTATCTGTTTTCAAAACAGAGCATGAAATGCTACTGTGATGTATATGAGTTGTGTTTCAATGTCTCAAAGTAAATAATTAAATCCACTTTGAGTTTTAATTATTATTATGCAACCATAATGATTGCATTAAAAAAGAGACATAAAGACTGTGAAGTCTGAAGTCTGCCAGTGTACATGAAGATACTGCCCATGGTTTGGCACCAGCTCATGCTTCCAATTTAAACTCTGCCATGGAGACTCTGGGATTCTCTACAGAACTTTGCCACATGTTGAAATGATCATCCAGACTTCTACAGTCAGAAATCACACCTGAGTGCTCCACAGAGGAATGGGAAGACTCTTCTCACACGGACTCTACAGGCCTTCTACTGTTGTTCAGAAGAATCAACTAGTTACTGTTCTGCTCTATTTCTAACAGAAAGAGTTTTCAATTAACTCACCAAGTAGTCCTGTGCAAGGTCAAGTAAGCCAAGAGTAGATGAAAAACCTAAATAAAGGGTGGAAGAGCAAGGGTAAAAATTGTTCTTATTATCCTGCTCAACTGAGCTATTCCGATGCTGCAGTAGGATTTAAATAAATCAACTTAATCACTCTGCTTATTATCATTGCAATTAATCATTGGATTTCTAAGGCAACATCATTTTGTTACTCAGTATTTTCGTGACTTTTCACCATCCCCATTTACTGATCTGTTATAAATTAAACACAGCTTGGGGGGCTGCCTGTTCCTAAAGGCTCTTTGTTTTGCAATTCTTCATAATTTCAAGTTTTGAAACACAAAGTGCATGTTAAAATCCAATTAGAATGACAAACGAATCATGAGAAAATCTAATGGCATAAAACAAATTTGAAAGCTTAAACAATTTCCAATTTACAGTTATATTGTATAATCTAATGCAGCTCACCTTGCCAAATGGCACCATTAGCATTTAAACTTCAGAAGAACATCATATGCAGTGAAAGAATATTGATTGCTACCCACTACTTGAAGAAAAATTAAAGCTAAGAAAGGTGTGACAGTTCTGGACAAGGTGTGCTTGCAATTGCCTTGATCCATACTCAGGGACTCAGAAGGTCATCTCTGGATGGTTGGAGCCATTCCCTCCCCAGTAATACACTGCTCTTCATTTATCTCCAAACAGACTTTCCAGGCTCATCATGACAAGCTAGGGAAGTCTTTTTGGGTGCCAGTCTCAGATCAGAAAAGGGAGACATATTTATTTGCTATGCAAAGAAGTCAAGAAATTTTTCACTTCAAGAGATATTTGAGCAGAGGAACTAAGCTGGTATAAAAGATAGCTGAAGTGGAAAGATAAGAACAAAGGAACTAGGAAAAGTTGTTATGATTGCATTAAAAAAGAGCCATAAACCTGCAAAGCAAGTGTTGAACATGAGTTTAGTGTATGAAAAATTTAGTATTCAACCATCTGGGAAAAAGTGGGAAAGATGGAGGAGAAGCAAAGAACTGAATAAACCACAGAGAGGAGAACTGAAACATAAACAGGACAGGGATTGGGAGGGAACAAATGCTAAAAATTAGTCCAAGAGAAGTAACCAAGGACTCTCCTACAGAGGTCAGGCTGGCAAAAATATGGATTTAGCATAGTCTGAGCTTTTATCCTACTGCTGTGCTGCTGTAATTAGAATCACCTCTTTTTAACAATTACACTACTATAGTTATGGCTAAATATAATTCCCTACAATTTAATCAAGTGCAACATGACGTGTGCATAAAGCAAAGGACATTTATTGGAGGTTTTCAAACTTTCAAGACACCTGTCAGAGCAACTTTGCTCAGAGATAGTACCCGTGATGGATAAACCTGACCAAGTCTAGATACAAGTTCTTAACTTTGGTGGAGAGCAGAAAAATAAGGCTGTATATTTTAATGATGTAAGTTATGTGAATGTTCTTATAGCTCCTGTTCACCCACTTTTAAAAGGGTGTCTTGCTGGCAGAAAATTGTAAACATGCACAGATTAGGTTCAGAATTTATTTCTAATCTTTAACTCATATTTGAGCATAAGTTCAGAAGTATAAGAAAGACCCTTTATTTTTTGCTTTGAAAATGTTACATTTCAGGATCAAAGCTGAGGCAGATTACATGGTGCTGCCCTTTCAAAAGAGAAAGTATAGAAAGGTATTAAGAAATCCAACAGGAAGAAGTGATCTTAAAAAAAAAATAGAGACAGAAGTACTTATTTACTTGTTTGCTTTGCATAGCAATGTTGCACAAATATTCTGCAGGACAGCACACAACCTTTTGGGAACACACTAAATCTTGATTCTCCAAACTTCTCAGCTAATTGCTTAAGCACAGTGCCCCTGGCAGCCAATGGAGACTGAACATCTGGAAGGTGAATATTTGATTCCCAGGTGGATCCTAAAGCCATGGCTGTAGGATGCGGTAGAAATGGCAGATGACATTTTCATGCTTTGCTTCTGTAAACACTCATTCCTGCCCTTTGAGGGGCTGCATGGTCAGCAGACCATAAAGGTTGTGCCTGAATGCATTTGATTTGTAAACAAGGACTTCTAGATCAACACTGGACCATTAGAACAGATTGCAGAATTTGTCATGTGCATTTTCTAGAGTAAGCCAGAGGCAATAGAAATCACATGGATACTTCTTATACAGAATTTAAATCTAACCTGGCATTTAGGAAGCATACAATAAAATTGCACAATGCTTTTCCTTTCTGGGACTCTCATTCAAACTGTAAACTAATTTTTATAAAGATCTCCTGGTCTTATGGCCACAATGCAATCTGGCATGATTTATAATGTTTGACCTCCATTGTGCAACTGAGCTGTCTTTGAAGAGTTGTGTGTAGGCTCAGAATTTTAAAAGCTGGAAGTGTCAAGAAATCTGATTCATGGGCCAAGTGTATATACGTGAGTGCTTGTGCTCACAAGAGTGTGTGTGCATCACTAGAAAAGCTGAGGACATTGCACACGGGGATTATCGTGCTTTAGAAAAAGGAAAGTTGTGCAAGAGAAGCTCCTGCCCAAACCATGGTTGCTACAAGAACAATCAAACCCAATTGCCATTCAGTTCCTAAGAGTAACCACAGGAAAATCTCCAAAATAACTGAAGAATTTTTCCAGCTTTTGCTACTACACTCACGTCTATACTACAACCTTCTAAGTTTAAGTTTAAGACAACCTTCTTGCTATAACAACCATGCAAAATACCCAACTCATCCCTCAACTACAACGTGCATTTGAGTCCATACCCCACTTGTCCTGGTCAATCTGCTCCATTTCTTCCTTGACAAATGAGGAAGCTGAAACATACAATGAAAAATATATAACAGAAAACAAGCATTATTTTGGAGAGGTGTTATTTTTGTGTTTCTCCTGTGCTTGCTTTTATTTTTTTTCAGAAATTATGCATAACCAGTGTGGAGATGAGTGTGAAGATTATTTTTTTTTTACCTCCCTTCATATATTTTGTCTCTGTCACAAAACCCTTGCAGAGAACTGAGTGCAATTACAACCAGCCAGTCAGTAAAACAATGGTTGCCATACCCTGGAGACCCTGAAGCCTTGCCTGACAATTATACGAACAATTTGAAGATCTTGAAGCCACATAAAAAACAGTGCATGTTCCTGACATGGCCTGCCTGTTTGCATATTAAAAGCATTTCTGCATATTTGCACCACTGAAGTCTGTCATGCATACAACAAACACAAGTCAAAAACTCATAAATGTCACCTTCCAGGCTCCATATCCAAGAATGCAGAGTCTTGGAAATAGAAACTGCGATGTTCAAAAGGGTTTTGCAATTAGCCTTTATAAAATATGAGTTTGGAACACCTAATTTATTCAAGGCAGGCAGCATTATGTCATTATTGTATTTCACTGTATGTAAATTACTGGAAACATGACTCTACATATGCCTACATGCAAGAGAATTTTTGTGTAAATGTGCATGTCTAAGACTGTTATGGTTATTTGCACATCTCTTTGTAGATAATGTCTGAAAATACCTGAACTTGAGAGTAGCTAAATGACAACCAGTAAATACAGAGTCACAACTATGTGCAAATATGTGACAGAAATATAGAGATATGTGTGCTTATGAGGATAATTCTTTACACACCTTCATTATCAGAGGTCAGTATGGCTTATTTTGCTCCCAGTTATTTAACAGTGCTTCCAGCACCTGAGAAATCTTGTACAGCCCTGATCCTCTCCTGCAGCTTTTCTCATAGGTCACACATTCTGCAGCTATAAGCTATCCAAACAGGTGTTCTTCACATTTACTAGGTTTTCTGTTCTGCCCCCTGTAGCCTTCAAAATTGTGCCCTTAAGGTTCTAGTTGCAGAAATCAGGAGATTTATAAGAAGTCATTTTTGTCCTGGCTGTTTGTATCCCTCATAGTATGTAACAGTGAAGGCATTTGATGACCTGCTAGGAGGTTGGCATAACAAGGGAAGAGAAGGGAGGGCTGCCAGTCATTTGGTCTCAAACAAGCACTTGAATTCCTTCACTGCACAAGGAAAAAAATAGAATTCTGTACAAAAGGTCTCAAAAAAATGACCTGGAGCTTCAACAGGATAGATCTCTTACATTCCTTAAAAAAACACAGGTTATGCTTTTACTGGCTAGGGTTTGTGTTTCTGACAGGAATAGATAAATGTATCATATATATTTGGAAGCTTTCAATCTGTACTTGTTTTGTAGTAAACATCTGATTATATCAGGAAAGCCAGGCTGAATTGGTTAACAAAGCCACTTAGTACTGCTAGCTTTCATATTAAGGTAAAGGGAATTCCAATGAAGAATGGAGTAAATGAAATGGAAGAACGATAGCATACAAAGAGCAAAAATAGCTGACAGTACATGTTTACTCAAGTATTCAAGGTATTTTAGAGGTGAATTTTGCACTGTTGACTGGCGAAGTTAAGTGTTTGATTGACTGACTGATGTTTGCTTGAACCTTTCGACAGCTGAAAAGTCCCAGGGCATTTGTTTAAATTTCTAGGAAGGTAAAACCTTTACCAGTACAAATCACAACTGCTTCACAATCTCATTCTACAGAGGAGCCCATTAAAGAGCACAGCACCTATCAACATTCCACTGACTTTAATTCAAGATTTCTAATCGTCAGGTCTGTTACAAAGGCCAAGTCTCAGCACAAGGCAACAGCTCTAAATAATCTTCTCATGTGTGATCATTCTGACAATGCAATAGTATCTTTCAAACAGAAGTGGCACACTGTTTTCTCCTAGAACTTCTCTCTTTGTAATGTATTTCACTGTTTTGAATGTCATAAGTCATTATCCAAAAGAATGTTATACATGCTGAGTGGGTTTTAGATACCTGCAACAACAGTGTTCATGTTTTGAAAAGTTCTTCACTTTGTCCCCTGTATGTAAAGCTAAATGAATTTACATCTTTGAAATGAGTCTGCTGGACTTAATATTGCAGTTTAAATCTAATTTTCCCAGCAGAAAGTTTGGCCTTTAATCTTCAGTGTTGAATTACTCAAAATTCAATCCAAATATAAGCTCCTGTGCGCTGCTTTGAGTTTACGTTTGTTTCACAGGAGACTTCTTTCTACATTATCTTTCTGGGAGTCATTATTAGATTAGTGGCATTTTCTGGGTTTTAGAAGAAAATCCCTAGAAAGCTTAACTGACCTTGTAATTTCTGAAAGAGGTAAAGAACAGTCTGCCTATTATCTTCATGTCATCTATTCTCTGGCATGACATTATCTCATGCTGCTACAAGAAAACAGGCATTTGCACTATTTCCGAGTCTACTCCTTTCTCAGACCCAAACAGAAGATTTATACATGTCAAGCATCCAGTAAAGGTGTGTAGATAATAAGAAGTACTTTATATTGTGAGATAAGCTGCTTAGGGAAACCTTTCAATAAACCAAGATTTCACATGTAGGTTTTTCATGAGTTAGACAGAAGATTTTTGGCTTTTTGATCTGTTGAGTTGGTATCTCAGAGTATGGGTAAATGTGCTCTTCTGAGTGTTTTTGAAGAGGCACAGAGCTACTCAGCTTGCTGCCACCTCACAAGTGGTGCTACAACCACACATCAGCTTTTTCCCTAACTCAGTATCGGTCAGTATAGTCCTGGCCAAATATCAAATCTACCTATTTACCTGCTTATCTATTTATCTACCTACTGTTAAATGTTTTTTAACCTAAATCTTTTAATACTAACAGCATCAGTTTGGGCAGCAACAACAGGCTGTTAGGCTGGTAGCTCCACGGACAAGGTACCCATTGCCACCTCAGGCTGGGGAGATGTAGCAACACATCTCACTGCATTCCAATTTACCCTTCTTCCCTTACTGACAGACAGGACAGGATTTCACTACTCAGAGCAGACAAAATGATGCTTGTTTCACAGGAAAAGGTCCTATTATATATACTAATCAGGAGCCTTTGCAATCAGTATGATCAATAACTTTGGGATGATATAGACAGGATGATTCTCTAATGCAGTCTGCTTGACACTTCTGAATTTCCTTACAGAAAACAGACAATATCTGAACACAATACACAAGATCCATAATGTAATGGGAATTTGGCACCCCTCAGGACTAAAATCAAAGAAAGATATAGCTGGATTTCTACTTTTTTTTTCCCCTATTCTTCATTCTGTGGCACAAATTGTGCATGTTCTACACCCAAAGCACCACAAGTCTTTTACTGGGCTTGCATGCAACAATATTGGGCCTCAACAGCCTCAGATATCTGCTTGAGGATTACCAAACTTGTCAAGATCAGTGGGGTGACGTGTTATTTGATTTCCTGGGTGTAGATAACAGGCCTCCCTGGGGTCTCTGTCCTGCACAGCGTGCTGCTGAACGTTGCCCTAGCACAGTGTGCAAATTGCAGGTTTCAGCAGGGGGAAAGTGGCAATGGGGGAACGGATCACAATTTGACAGAATGCTGACCCAGCCACGTAGGACATCTTCTGATAAGATATCTAAATCACTGCAATTTGTGAGACCAGCAGAGCCCAGATGAATGGCAGGTGTGAGATTTAGAGAAACTACTTGTAATCCTACAGCAACAAGCGCTTTGGAGAACACAGCTGTGAAAGAGGAAAAGAGGAGAGCAATGAGGGAAAGAATAAAAGCTGAACAAAGAACAGTTGTGTCCCTCATCATAGGAGCAGTAGGGAAGTGGAGAAAAGAGAGGAAAGGATTCTTTCTTTCTTTCACATGGATTTTTTTCATCATTTAAATTTTGTTATACTCCTCTCCAGAAGCCTTTCTCCCCACTTTCTTTAAACTTCAGCTAGGAAAGTGGTCTTTCCACTGGCAGATTTTCAGGCAATCAAGTCAAGCTGCAGCCTAGATCAGCCACTGACTGCGTCTCCAGCACCAATATTCTACTGTTGAAATAACCAAACATACCTGTATTGTAATTATTGCAGCAAACCTCTTCCTTCACCTCCTCTAAAGAACTGGCCGAGAGAGAGAAGGAACATCTTTCCACTGCTTCACATAACCCCTACATAAAGCAAAAAGAGGCACGGAAACAGTGTATTTCATTTGTTCCTTATTGGTAGGCTCAACAAGGCTGGAAATCCCCGCTTGTAGCAATAATAGTTTAGAGTTTTCAGGGTGGAATAGCCTAATTTACTCAACTCCTTGTTACAAATTTTGTTTGGATACATTCCCAAAAGAATCTAGGCAATACAAGACTAAATGGGCCATGCTTACAAGTTCACTATTCATCTTATGGCAGTCTGACATGCGAGAAAGGATCTCAATACCACCACAGAGGGCCCCTGAAATAAAAAGTATCCTCACACAGACAGAAATGTCATGCACATATTTCTGATTTCAGAGCTGTGGCCATATTTTATGTAAAATTTTTCCAAGCATGCTGCAAGACAACTGGCAATTGTAGACAAAGAAATGTGAAAAAGGAAATTACTTACTGTGAAGAACGCATCTCTTTGTGTCTTGACACTCTTCCCATGGATCTGTTACCTAGTGCTCAGGACTACTCCTTGTAGAATAATCTCATTAAGATCTCAGAGAAACAGGGTGTCTGGTAGAACACCACCCATCAGCCCTAAGTTAAAGAAGGAAAAATGTCAGTTGGAGTTGATAGCTCAAATATAAAAACAATTAAACAGGAAATAGCTGACTAAAGAACTTGTAAAAGAAAGAGAGGAAACTGTGTGCTTGTGGCCATCAGCCAGATTACCTTTCCGCATTCACCCAGGATGTCCAGGGCAGTGGACTACATTTCACTTTATGCTGCAGAGATAATTCATTACTCCTGAAAGAGAATAGACAAAGTTTTGTTTCCTCTTTGGTAAGACAGTTTTAATCACATAAGTAATGTTGATATAGAACTCTCCTGGAGAGCAGTGAGACTCCCCACTGCTGGATCAGGCTGTTGGTTCTTGCTAAAAAGCCAGACAATGAGTTTATTGGGATTATGAACTTGCTTTTGGTCTTACTTTTCAGGGCCCCTATTTATAGAGGAAATCTAGACTCTCTTCTCTCTTCTATGTAAACTAAAAGGTTTCCAGTGCTTCAATATTACAGTTCAGAGTTTGTGTAAGAAAAAGGAGTGGAGATGGAAGAATGAAATAGCCTTTCCCTTCAATATCTTGCAAGTTTATTCAAATAAGATCACAGGAACAGCAAGAAACAGCTTGAAAATATGTATGCCATTAAAAGAACCCCCAGGATTCATTATGCAGTCTACATCTGAGTCAGCACCATTTCCTTATGATAACTTCCCTGATATCTAAAAAAAAAACCAAAAACACCACACTATATTATCCTACAAGAAAGAATATGAAATATAAATCATTTTGTCCAGCACACATACAGAACAAAAGGCTCTTTGCAACAACACCGTCATTTTCCAAGCTTGAAACACAGCTGAAAGATCTTTACCATTCTATCTTTTAGTGTTTGCAGCTGTGAGAAGCATAACCTAGATAATAAGGGTGTGATAATGTTACAGAAACCTGCTGATAGAAGAGCAGCTCCTCTGACAGCTAATTTATTCCATGTGGCTCTATCATTATTCCTTGTTTCTCTGCTACAAGATTTATTAGCCATTGTATCAGAGTTTACCAAGTAAAATAAACTGATTAATAAAAGTTGAACCTTTCACTTGGCACAATAGAAAAAACATCCACACAGATTCTGGGATGCTGTTTATTTCAACACAAAGTTCCCAATTTCACTTTTATTGTCTGAAATTCAGTTCTCATAAACAGTATTTCTACATTTTCTGGTGTATCATATTCTCCTCCATCCATGCACAGACGAGCAACTATACCTGTTGTTTATACAATTCTCTGAGTAACTTTTCTCTATAAGTGAATGCTTAGTTTTTGTTAATGCCTCTGAACAGCATAAGGAAAAGTTCTCTCCTCCCCAGGTACTAGTTAAAATGGCACATTAAGAAGCTGAGAGACATGCTTTCATCAGCAAGAAACACATCTCTCGTACATAGCTAGTATTTCTCCCTGTCAAAATACAGCAAATCAATTTGCAGACTCTTTTAAAACAGTAGAACAATTAAATCTTTAATTACATTTTCCATCTCACACAAAGGTTAAAGGTTTGAAAAGTTGTCCAATCCCGTAACATGCTGAAACATGAGTATCTCAAAAATGATTTGAACTCAATATACAAAGATAAGAAAATATGGTTTGGGGTCAAATTATTTTGAACTCCTTATGTTTGTGTGTTTCTTTCCTACTTTTGAGAAGCTTTGTCTTTGCCTTTTGACTAAAATTGGCTGTAATCTCAAAATGAAGGGAAACTGCAGATCTGAAACCAATAAATATTTGATTTTAAAAATATCCAAACTATTATTTCTATAAATTTTTAACATAGATGTAAGTGGAGACAAACCCAAGCCAGCCAAAATAAGAGGTCTCTTCAAAAAGTACAAGTTTAAAAAATCCACCCCAAATCCTGCTATTTCCCAGTTGATGGAAAAAGGTTAACTAAAAGCTCTATGCCAATACTACATCTAAGAAAAGTTTTAGTTCTTCTACCAGTTCCTCCATGATAAGGGCTGTCACATCGTTATTGACCCATCTTAGAAATACAGCATGAGCTAACCCAGGCTGTGGGATGTATTACACTCAGACCTCATCTCAAGTGTATTTCCTCACAAAGAAGCAATCCAGAAGACAGACACCTCCCTGGGATCCTTCCTCAGGCAAGAGTGTGTTCCTCCACAGGTGGAGGGGAGAAATCATGCGTGTGTGGATCTCAAATCCTCATTGACCCACCAGAGACAGGGCAGGCCCTGACTTAATGGGGAGAGTGACACAGGTACCTGGGCTCCTTTCCATGACCAGGACAAAACTAAACCTGGATCAGTGAGGAACAATTTATTTCTCTCTGTTTATGGACAGAAAGCTCTGAGACCATTTCTTTCTTCTTCTTTTGAATTAATGAAAGCACTGATATAATTGTCCTTGGGAGGAAGGTAAATGTCAGGGGATAACAGATGTAAAAAATCATATTAGCACTGCAAAGTAATAGATACACAGGAATCTAGGCTGTTGGTTTGCCTTTATAGCATCCTTATATTTGTGCTTCATGATATTTTGGTGCAAAACACCACTCCTTTTTCATTATGACAGTGCATGCCATCTGATGATTGATTTGGTGCTGAAAGCAACTCACACAAGAAAAACTCTTCCTTGTAAAAAATCCGTTACAGCAGATTTACTAAATAAGACCTGGGGAGAAACTCTTTCCACATGCAGAATGCAGTTCCTGTAGGGGTTAAAAATAGTCAGTAAGTTGCTATTTCTCCTTCTGGATATATTCTTCCCAGAACTAGTACTATGCAGATGATTCATTATCACTTCAGCAGCAATCAGAGAGAAAATGAATGGTGTCATATAATGAGTAACATTACAGCTTCTTGCTGCTTCAGATTACTTCTTGGAGGCATCTCAAGGAGATCACAGACCAAGTCTGATCTTTCAGTTGAAGGAACTTGGCTAATCAAAGTAAAAGTGGACACCACTGCAAGCAAGACAGCAGTGTTAAAGTACTTGTAACCTGCTGGAGAAAGTCTGCGGAAAGGGTATACACAATTCACTGCTCAAAGCAGAAATATCTACATGTGACAGACCTTCAGATAAGTAGGTCACAGCAGCCCAGACTGAACTTCACAAGTCTGTCTTTCCTATGGCCTAAATTGGTTTCTTGCCAAGAGATCTGCATGTTGCTGATGGTTTTATGTGTGCTTCAGAAGAATCAAAGATCTGATAGGTGTAGACATCAAACACTGAACTGATTAGACCGTCCTCCACAGAAGTCAACAGAGCTCTGCTAAACGGTCAGTCCAAGGTTGCTCCAAAAGCTTTCCCACCTTCTGATGACATCTCAGCTCACTAGCAGGAAAATTAGTCTTGTTGACAGGCAAAGGCTCTGACTGGAAAATGACTGGCAGCTTAACTTCCCAGGTTCTGATGCTTCTAAGAACTATAAAACCCAGGAGAAAACGATCTTTAGAAATTAGTTCGGTAGTGGCCTGAGTCAGAAATACTTCTGCAAATCAAGAGCTGATTGCCCCAAAACGTGAAGAAGTCTTAAAGGTGAGTTCCTAGTCATACTGCCATTTGCTGTCATTGATGCAACAGAAAATTATGTATGTAAATTGTGTATGAAATTAATATATTCAAGTGCCTTTGTTGCATCTATGGAAATCCTGATGTCATTGAAAGAGACGGAAAGCTCAAAGACATATTTTCTGGGATTTCGCAGGCAGCAGGTGTTTTTCTAACCCCTGACAGCATTTGCAACAGGTCTTGTGACTCACCTTGTGGCTAATTTCCTAAGGTGATGTCTTGACACTACAGTACATTGAATGTCTGTTCTAAAACAGGCTTCTGCTGTGGGTCATAAGCAGCAATACAGCCTGGGTCACAGGATCTTGGTGGGGTCCTGCAAGAGGTATAAAAACATCTGCTCTTTTAATCAGTATCACAGTCAGTAGCAACTAAACAAGCAAAAGAAGAAAAAAAAAAAAGAAAAAAAGAAAACAAAATTAAAGGTAGAGGGCAAGCTACAAAAATCAAACTGAAGCTTCAAAGACACAGTAAGGAAAAAGAAGGAATAAATATATTTTGAGAACCTATTTTGACATCATGCTGTATGAAGCACCATAAGTTTTTTCTTTTGGTGGAGGACTTTGGTGCTCTTAATTTTAACTTAGTGATATTAGTATGTCCTGAGAACATATATTTTGCTGATTTCTCTGGTACAGTCTCAGGGGAAAAGACCCTGCCACTCTTTCATTGAAATTCATTATATACATCTCTCTTCATGGTAGTTCACTTTCACAGAAGGGTAATTGTAGAGCTACTCTGACTTACCCCCAGGGACATATGAAAAAATAACACCCAGGCTTCATAAAAGTTTTAAGTATGATTACTTTTTACTTGAAATAATGCAAGAATCAATAAAACACAGTGATCTGGTGTGAAAACCTCTAATTTGTTGGCCTGTGTCAGTCATTTTGGATTTTCAGTTCACTGTGGAGGTAGAAATAATTAAGGGAAACTATGTGAAGCCTACAAAGGAAAAAAAGAAAACAAACAAAACTAACAAAAACCAACCAACCAAAAAATAGCACCAAAAAATCAACCAAGCAAAAACAAACAAACAAACAAACCCCAAACAAACAAAAACCCCAAACCAATAAACAAAAAACCACAAAACAAGCCACCACCTAACCAATTTGGCACAGAAGTACCAGACCTCTGAGAGAAACAAAATTTCTAAACCAGACTAGTTGGAAGATGCATATTCCAAACAAGTAATACCAAATACAGGGCATTATGAAACCTTTCATAATTAACTTCCAACATTAACCAAACATTTAAGACTTGTTTTGTACTTTCTCAAAGACTAGTTTTGCTATAAAATGACAAAGTTTGCAATATTTACAAAGATTACAATATACAGTTTTGGGAAAAGAGAAAAAATTTGACCAGCACAAAGTTTCCCTATGCATCAACTCCACAAAGCTTTTCAGTTTTACAGGTTTAGGAGTTGCAAAGAGGAAACGGGTCCAGTGCTGAACAGATACTGCTTCAGAAAATTCTTGCTTTTGGATTTTCTGCTGCTGCAGGGACTTAAACAAACCTATAACAAAGCCTTATGGTTTAAAAACAGTAAGAACTTTAAGCACAAGTACTTGACCTTTTCCTTGCAAGAAACATGACAAAGGTGGAAAGCTCTCCTTTTGCAGCAGAACAGTAGGAAACAAATAATTTGTGCACTTTGTAAAGTTGGTATACGTTTGATGCCATGTTCTGTCAATAAAGTCAGACAATGGTTTAAACCAAAACCTTTGTTTAAGGGGAAATTCTGCCCCATCTCTCAGATCCTGGTGCTTGCAGCAGTTGTCACATGCTAGCTGGAAAGCAATGTTACAACATGACAACAAAATATTAATGTTCAGCTGGATTATCACCCTGTGGACCTTCCACAGCAGGGCCCAGCTAGAATCACTGTCTCAGAGGGGACAAAGGTGAGTGAGATAAACAAAACTCTCCAGACTCAAGGAAAGCCCTTCTTCATCCCCAAAATGTGCTATGTATGGTGTCAGGAGATGAATGTGAACATTATGAGTATTAAATCTATCAACCAACTTAAATCTCTCTAATTTTGCTTACTAATTTTGCAAGCTTGGCCCTCCCCTCCAACACATACAGTATCTCCTATGTTTAACCTGGGAAGAGTTTGTGCTGCCATGGCAATCCCTTCCACATCTCTGCAGAGGGAAAAATTGAACCATGGTCTTCAGCAGTTCTCGCCCTCAACTACTTCTTTGCCACAACTCTGAGGAAAGAAAACCTTAAAAAACTATTTCTTCTTGGTGCTGCTAGATGGTTTTGTTCTGTGTTCTCTCACGAGGGTGAATAACACAAACTGTGAACCTGGAGAGCAAGCAGGGGAGGTGGTTTCTCAATTGAGAGTCTCCCCTGGTTCCTGAAGGAAGCAGGTATATATTGTTCCAGGTTTACTTGAGGTGCTATGGCAGCTGCCACTCTCTCTTTGTTGGCCCAGCACCTCCATCAGTTATTTTGCTAGCAGTATCAGCTCCCTAGGAAAAGATTTACTGGTACATATACTGAGGGGTTGTAATTTCCCCTGAACTTGACGAGTACAGGGCATCAGAGTTTCTGAAAATATACATATTGGGTCAAATCTTGCCTACCAAAATTTCTTTGAATGTTAACCCAGATTTCATATCAAAGCAAACTGTTGTACTTTGTTTATTATTTTTGTAAGACAGTTTTGGGTTGGGTCTTTGACATTCAACTAAAATGACTCTTTAAATTTTAGTCCTATATTAGTAGTATTCTTATAACAGATAATTTGCAAAATGTTATATAAAAATCAGCACGGCATGTTTACAGTTATTGTTGAAAACTTGGAATAAAAGAGAAATATTCTGAACGGGGAAAACAAAATCAGAATTCTAAGGTGCATCTTGGTATCTCCATAACCGCATTTGTCCGCAATAATAAAGGCTGATACACTCTTTGATACTTGATGCTTCTCCCAAATGATATAAAGCAGAAAATTCATGGCATTTTGCTAATTAACATGAACACTTCATTTCATAATATGAGTAACAAAAACATAAGCACGTTATTAATATTCTCCAAGCATTCCGTATATGAAAATGACTGAAAGTGTTTCTGAGCATAATTTAAAGGCAAATGCTGGTTTGTTATGCTAAGTTTATGATACTAAGCCTCTATTACACAACTGTAAAGGTATACTTTGTATTAATACTCAGGTCCAGAACCTCTTGATCAAGGCAGGTGGCTGAGTGTTGCAACCAGCAGCACCATTGTGATCCCGTTGAAGAAACTACACCATATTTGGACAAATTGTAAGGGACTATATAACTGGAAGAACAGTTTTTTATCAATAAATATGGTTTCATATACACTTTAATTTGCCTGTTGTCAATTAGCTTGTTTATTTTACCATGCATACTAATTTTAAATTGTGGTTTAGAAACACTTAAATAGCATTTCCTAATTAGTAAATTAGAACCTGGCAAATCACATACAAATCACTGGTTTATATACACAATGTGAACACTTGGCTCCATTTTTCCAGCAGCATTATTTAACTCAGGAGATCTGAAAAAAACACAGGATATAAACCTCCCTCCACAGCATAGTTGGGGTAGGGAGGTGCTTGGTTGGTTGGTTGACTCAACAATTAAACAAGGTACTTTTTGCATAAGTCAAACTGATTATACAGTAGGAGAAAGATATTTTCCTATCACAACAATCCAGTAAAAAATTATGACAGATAACGCGATAAACCCATCAACCTTCAGGCTTCTATAGAGAAAGACAGATAGGCAGAATGATCAGCTTTGGCCTAGACAGCCCTGCCTCAGCTCTATGTCACTGTATCTCATTGAAATACAATGATGAATCTAGGCCAGGAGATTCCAGCAGTTGCTTTGTCCTTAAATATGAATACTACTTGTCCTTTACAAATATGGTCAGTATGTTTCCATCTTCAAAATGCATTGTGTTTAATAAATGCTAGGCACAAACAGGAATGAAATTTGGAATTGTGTTTTCACTTTGTTATGAAATACATATCTGAAAAATGTAAGTAGCGTAGGAAGAATGTCCTTTTTATCTTTTTACTTACGCCCATGGGAAGTGGGAATAAAGTACAATGAAATCACATTTATGCCTCATGTATTACAAATCTATCCATAAAGAACAGAAAGTTTCCTGAGTTTACTTTAGACTTCTAAGGTTAACATGGGTAGGATTTGAATTTGTGTTTGCAGGAAGAACGTGTTATACATCTTGCATGTGTTAGACAGACAATTTCTATCCTAAAGTTTCAGCATGTTATGACCTGTGTGTTGCACCTGATCATAGAACAGGGATTACCAGTGAGAAACATCTCTGACCTCCTATGGGTACATTTGCTGAGCATTGTTCAGGACAGCAAAAGCCCTGGCACTTCCCGCAGGAAGGGTGGGTGTCAGCAACAGGCTGGCTTTGGCCAACCTGACACTGACCCAGGTCTGGGGAACAGCCCACCTTACATTGCAGGTACTCAGATGAATCTCTGTCTAGATTCCATCAGTTAAGACAGATGGATTCCCAGTGACCATAACAGCCTCTTTGGCCTCTAACTCAGATGTGGACTTTTACAGTGCAAACAACACAAGTCAGAGGTGATGAACCCCATCACATGTGCGTGTCATCTCCAGCCAGAGCATCCCTTGCTGCCCACATGTACATGTGCCAGCTCCCCTCAGTGCTTACTGGGGACTTTCCCTGGGAAGTGAACTCACCTTGCCCAGCTTCTACGCCTGGGCAACAGCTGGACACAGCTCCAGAAGAGCCCTGAGGGCCCCACGATTATGAGTGTGGTCACGGCCACCTGGCCTTGAGGGCTCTGTGTGCAGTCAGGCACTGCTGCTACTAGTATTGGCATACATTGTGAGGCTTGAGCTCACCTCTTCATCGCTAAAGACACATCTTCACCTACTGATCAGAAAAAAACACTGAGAATGGGAACAGTGATTTCATGGAAGTCCACCCCTGTGCCTTATTCTGGAATTTTAAAAAAAAAAAAAGTGTCAAATATTTCTGCAGTTTGGAAATGCAGTATTTACTTCCATCAACAAGTCAAATCTTAGTTCCAGTTATATCTGTATTGAAGACTGGGAGAAGGAGTGTTTCAAAGTGCAGTAGTATTTATTTCTTCACTTTTTCCAATGACTTCTGTAACAGCCATCCTGTACCTTTTTTAAGGATAGGAAACCATTGGCAAATATAGGGAAATACTATATTTATCAGAGCTGTGTGGCAATTTAAGACGTTAATTTTGCTTGCAAGAAGGCTACTCCCTTTTTACAGTCTCAGGCAAACCAAATGTAAGCCAATCATTTCATTTTGTAAATTGCTTATGTTACTTACACATGAATAAGTTCCCTCAAGAGAATCCACTGAGTTTTTAGTTCTAAAATACACAAGATACAGGACTCATATTTAGCCTCAAGCCCTTTCCCTCAATGGTTGTCAAAATGAAGTATAAAGGAATTCCTCCTGAAACTGACTGTTTCAGAGAAAGTTAAAACAGATTGAAGCTAACCTTGGAAAATTCCCCTGTTTCAGTATAAGTGAGGCCAGTTTCCCTTCCTTTTAGAAACTTTGTCTAAAAGGAGACTAGGTCATGTTCAATTGTGCATATTATTTTAACAGATTGTCTTCATAGCAGGAGGGATCTTCCTGTTTTTATAATAATTTCTTAACAGCTTCAATTGTGGCTACCTACAGATTTCATACAAAATCAAGAGTCCTTATTTGTAAGTGGAATAAAGGGAGTTGTGAAGAGAAATAACTAAGTCAGTACCTGACCGTAAGATGTAGGGATCAAAACATTCTATAACTTTACAAGGCAAACAAAACAACAACAACAAAAAGAGCTGATAAAAGGAAAGTGAATTATTTGTATGCTCCTTTCAAATATACAGAAAATACATTTTCTAAAAGATCTGCCTGCTCCTGGGATTCCATGCAGTATAGGTAGTCTTCCTGAATGTCACTGCAATTTCAAAGGAATTGGGGATGTTCCTACATACAAAGTGGGGGTATAGATAGGTTTTTTTCTCTTACCAAAGTAGAAAGAAACACTGATGTTTTTGAAAATTTTTGGAATATGAGTCAGCTGAACTAAACACTCTGACAAACTGTGAGGAAAATTTTAAGCACTGATCCTACACATTATGCACTTCTGCCTAAATCTTCTGAGTCCTACCCAAGTCAGGGTTAGTTATACACATACCTCCTCTTTTCAAGGACTGAGGCTTTACTGAAACACAAGTCTGCCTCTGCTGTACATGTCACTTCAGCATTTTGGCTCAGTCCTTAAAAGGGAACATCTAAATCAACATGAAAATTTAGGTCAGATAATGTAATCTAAAACCTGCATTAAACTACTCCAAAGAAACAGATTATATTTTGGCCAGATGTGTGAGGGTAGGCACTAACAGCTGGGAGAACTTGAAACACAGGCTAGAAGCCAACAGGAAAAGGTGAGACTTCTCCTTTTGATAGTTGTGTGGATTTAAATTGGGCACAAATCCCCTCACCCTCACATCTCCTGTCCACTGTTGCCTTCTAGCTCCAGGAATGCACACAACACAAGCTCCAGCAGTTTACAGGAAAATGTGGTGCAGGAGGCAAGGCAAAACTCTTCTGCTCATCAGCTCTTTAAATGAGGTGAGCCTCAAAGAAAGCACACAAGGATATGACAAGAGTAGTCTGCACAGGAGCCGCCACCGCCATCCAGTTTGAATGTGGTGATCAAGGACCTTCAAACAAGTGAAGATATCTTTTGGTGAAAGGAATAAAGAGATTAAAGGTATTTTGATAAATAGAGAAAACAAAGCTACCACAGACAGTGTAGAAGATGAGTTTGGGGATTTTTTCCTACTTTGATCTGGTTTTCTTCTAAACAAGCTAATGGCACTACCTGTATCTGTATATTGATTGGAAAAAACCCTCTTTAAAGTCTTCTATGACATGTCAACTTAAGAAGTGCATAGTTACATGAAAAGACCTGCAAGTAATTTTGCATTTTAGGTGACCAGTTGAATCCACACTCTTTGAATTAATAAGCAAGGAAAATCTAGCACTGACTTTACTGTCTTGTTTGTTTACAACATCAGGAGTTGAAAGTTACAAAGAAACAGCCCCCATGAAACCCATGAACAGTGTAACGACAAACAAATCAACATAGGAGCCAGTAGAGTACTGAATGGCAGTATAAAAGCTAATTAAGCCTGTATAGCACATTTGACCAAAGTGAAAGCAATATGCTGAAGGAAACAAGGAGAAAAGAAGAGAAACAATGATCATAAAATATCCATCATTTGAAACCCTAGTTCACCTAGGTGAAGACAGGTAAAGTTGGCCATATTTTCAGGAACAGGTTTGCTCAGCAAGGTGGAAGGCATTTTGGATGCTTTCATTAAAAAAAATAAATCCATTTTTTCCTAGCATTGGAGTTCAAAGTGCCACATTTCTTCATCTTTCCTTTTCCTATTACCTCTGCATAGTTCCCCATGCTTTGCAGTATCATCTCTGCTTTGTGCCTTTCATGCAGCAATAACATATGTGGCTTTTAAAAAGGAAAAAAACCCACCACTTTCCCAAAGTAGATTTCTGCTGGGGGATGTTCTTCTGGGTACAGCTAGAGATCAGCTGTGGGTACGCAGCACACTGAATCCTCCAACTGGCTCCGCAATACAGCAGAACAGGGAGTCATCGCTATTTCCATCCACATGAAATAAACACTGAGTTTTATCAAGATCGTATTACATTTAACTCACATTTGAAGAAATCAATACAGGAACAACTAGCTGATCAATACATATGAAAGAAACTGTTTTTGATTTTTTATCTGGTGGTACTATATAAAAGCAGTAACCTGCACCTCCCACTCTAACAATTACTGACAAGTGCTGGAAATTCATTAGATGGATCATGAATGATGTGACAGTCAGTGGCCCTGCTGTCTGCTTCCCCACTCTGCCATGCACAGGAGCCCCATGCACAACACAGGAGCAGACACTTCTGTCAGGTCGTCTCAAATTAGCATCAGACTTCTTTTAAGGTCCCTCACCATTCCCTAAGCAATGCAGGTAAATTTGGGACACTGTCATAAAATAAATTACCATTAATATTTCTTCAGTGGCCTAGAGCCAGAGCTCAGATGGTCAAAGGACAGAGGGATGCTGGATCTACAACTCCTATGGATTTCAGGGTGCCAGTGTTCTTATGGTAGAAAAGTTGCAGCTCACCTCGGGCACGGGACACTGCAGCACTGGCCATGCCTGTGCTGAGCACTTGCAGTCCCTGGAGCTGAGACACAGGAGAAGAAAGGAAAATAATTACATTCATCATCAAGAATGGGTCCATGAGGACCTGATTCACACATTAAATTATGCACTTCCTTGCTTCCTGAATCTGGACCTGCAAATCAAAAGTCCAGATTTGCATACACCTTTGGGTGTCACCGTATTCAGCATGCACAGTCATGACTTTCCTTCCAAACAAGCAGTATCAGGGAACCCTGGGTCAGCCACCTAGGATGTGCATGCTACATACAAGGAGAACTACAATATCCCAGAAAAAACCCTACATAACCTAGGAAAAAGTCATTACTATTTGACAAGTTCCCTTCAAGATGAAAGCCGCTCTGAGCTAGTAGGGAATCCTGAGGACAAATCTGAAATCTCACCCCTTCTAGAAATTAAATCTGGAAGAATATGAGTGCTTTAGGGGAGTCTTGCCCCTGTTCCCTCTCCCCAAAACTACTTCCCTTATCTACTTTCTTCAAAGCCAAGTAAAAACTTATCCTTCCTTTCCTTCATAAATTATCACTGTCCTCATCTTCACTATTTGAGTGTTTAAAGCATTCACATAAAATATAGCAAAAATATAATTTACTCTTCTTTATAAGCTCACATCTGTGTACCAAATATTTTAAGTGACAATTTTAACAGGGGTAACCCTTATCCTTAAATGCAGGATCTCACTGGCCAGTGTCACCCACCAGCAGGACTGGGATATGAGCCTGGGATCCTTAGCAGTTGACACAAAGCCTCTCAGAATGGGCAGTTTTGTCTGCTGAGCCCTTCACCTCAAATAAGACACTAACCTGAAGGAACAGACTCAGTTGACTAAACAGTCCCATACACTGAAAGTAAAAAGCAGTTTTTAAAATGGTGAGTGAATGGAGAGACAGAGAAACAGTAACGTCTTCTGAAGCCATGCGAGGTTCTGCTCGAGCAGATTTGAAAATTACTGCTTGGAAATGAACTCTATGCTTCCCTGAGAAAGACAGTGCTTTGTAAACCTCGCACCGACCCAGCTGCAGTCTATCATATCACGTTCTCTTCTGGATTGATTCTCCCAGAAAGGTTTCATCAGCTTACAAGCAGCAAGGTTGTAGTTTTGTTTCCCCTTAGGATTCTGCTGTGTGTCAAAGTAAGAAATTGAGACTGAACAAGAAAACGTGGAGTAAAGTTTAAGTACCTCTCCTGTGAAAGCTGTTAAATGAGAAACAGGCATTGCAGACTACAAGTGTCAATTAGGTACTAGTTCCGCTGGGAAATGACATTTTCACATTGTTTCTGCCTTCTGGTTCGCTGTTGACAAATCTGGGCTTAGAAAAGTTATCTTCTAGTTACTTTTATTGCTGATATCTTTCCTTTGCAGGCCTGTCAGCACAGACATTTCACAGCTAAACTTACTCACTCCTATCTTTTTAAATTAATAGAAAAATTCACATAATATAATAAAAATAGCTGATTTCTTCTTCACTTACTGCAAATCTGGGGTACACAATTATCGGAATGGAGTAGTGATTTCAGAAATCTCTGGATTTTGGCACCCAAAATGTAAGTATTTCAGTGAGATCTGATCTGTGACTGACAGACAGGTGCAATGCAGTCCTGCAAGTCTCCCTTACAGGTTGTAAATTGCATTGCCTTTGTGAAAATTAAAAAAAAAAAAAAAAAAACAAAAATGAATGATTGGAGACAAAACATCCAGTGAATGCTTTATGAAATCTCACGAATTCCAAAAACTGAACATAATGCCACAGTCTTCCAAAAGTGCTTTCTAGGACCTTGACTCTTTCTTAAGAATATATTCTCCTCTATGTGGGGCATGTCGTTGCAGTGGAAAGTGCAATGGTCTTGCCTTCTAGCGATGAAAAGACCAGCACAGAGTTATCATTCCTGACAATACTTTGCTACAAGAGCAGCTTTCAGGACTAGGGGATGCTCTGTTCCAAACCCTGCAGAAGACAGGGTCTTAAATGGTTTTGAGCCCAGTGCAAAAGGCTTTGCAACAATAACAAATCAATCCACACAGAGACTGGGTTATGAAAAGTGGCTGATTGACTCTTGAGTGACTGAAAAGCTGTAACTGAAATTGAAGTTCGGTCTTCTAATTCTATCTCCATACGCTATTGTAATTCCATCAGTCTCCTTTCACCACTCACTCCTGGACTCCTTCAAGCTGAGATTTCTTTTTTTCCACTTAAGTCTACACTTATATCTGATATCAGAAAAAGAACTTATTCTTGTAACAGGTGGTGTCATGCTATTGTGCTGCCTGAGGACCAAAAATACCCCCAGCCCCGCACCAGTACCAGGATAATTGGAATTGCATTGCCATCAATACAACAGTGGATGTTTCTGCTGCATCTGCATTCCACATGGACTGTGAATTTGACAAGCTCCCATAATAATGGAAAACATTTCCAACAGTTTTCAGAGCTAATATATTCTGATCCCTACAGAGCAAATTTTGAAAAAGAAAAGTGTATCAATTTACAGCTCAGGATTGCTTAAGAAAGGCAGAGCTTTCTGCAGAGAGGAATATAAAAGTGAAGACACAAAGGCAGAAAAAACTTATTTTCAGAACTTTCAAGCGTACATTGTGCCTAAAGCAAAGCTAGTATTTCTGCTTCACAAATGCTATGAAATTGCAAGGAAACTTGGAAAAATGTAGTTGAACTGGAGCCATCAAAGACTATGGCACAGTGCCTGTGTGGTTACTGACATAAATAAAAACCTGAGAGCTTCCCTGCAACATCTCCCCCATACCTACTAACACAAGGAGGACAGGTGAGCTGGACTGAAGTCCATAGACAGCAGTAGCTGTTGGAAAGTAACAAGACACATGTCAACTCAGAGCAGGCAAGTGGGCATGGACAGAGCCAGAGAAAAGCCACAGAAACTCGTTATGGAGAGGGACTGAAACACGAAGATTCAGGGCTGTGCAGGAATGACAGATGGAGCCTTCCAGTAAGGCCGGCTGCTATTCGAGTTCCCCTTCTTGGTCCACAGAGACTGTTTCATACGGGATTTTGGGTTAATTATCACTGTGGTAGAAATGTAAACAGTTCTACAATGGGATTTTTTCCTCCTAAGCACTGCCAATGTGCCAAACACAATCAAAATAAATGTTGCAAGAACATGGAATTTCAATATTCTGTGTGGCACAAGATGTCAAGTGACCTCTGTTCTATGCAGTCAGCAGCCTATGCAGGATTGTTTAAAGCAATTTTTATGCCACAAAAGAAAATTTATGCAATTGTAGAAAGCCAAACTGATGCTTTTGCAGCATGGACAGGCATTGATTGGCTAGTGAAAAGTCTCCAGGACCAAAGTTTTGATTTGGAGTTTGCTTCTTACGTTGATCCAAAATAACCCCAATGCATTTGATCTCCAGCTGTAGCACTCTGTGTTTTTGGGGAATGGGAGCTACTGACATTTCTGTGTTTGGTTTGTCTTAACACTGCTCAAACTAATTCTCAGCCTGACAATGAAAGCAATTTCTGCTTTTTGTCTTGTTTCATTATATTTGAAGTTACGTCAAAGGAGTTTGCAATCCAAAGTGGCTTTTGTAATATGGGATTCAAACCCAAATAAATACTTTCAGATAGCACTGTTTATGAAGGTAAATGGTCAAGAACGGTGTATCCAAATGTTCATATATTGAAATGAGATGTTCACGTTGTTTGGTTTAAACTTGACAGCAGGGCATGATAAATGCGATACACAGCTATTCTACAAGTTTTTCTCTTACCTTTCAGGCTGCCTATTGCAACACATCTACAAGAGTTTATTCAGCTGGAAAGGAAGAAATATTATGCTGTCTAGAAAGTGGTATAAAACCATAATATTGAAGTTTAAATTGTAAGCTATGAATGCATACAAGTCCAAAAGGGAGATGCTCCCAAGGTCATCTTTCTCCAGGAGAATGTTTCTTTTCCTTGAACTGACCATTCACCAGGCATGAAGAATTCTCAAAAAACATTAAGCCCATGCACAGTTTAAGTGTCTGCAGAAGTCACTCTCACCATTATGGCTGCTCACATTGTTCAGTTGTGCATGGATTAGTGCTTTGATAGACTTAAATGCCATTAAGATACAAAGTGGTTTTGTGAGATATTGCCTCAGCACCCACCAGTTGTGTTTTTGTTTCCATCCTGCACTCATCATCTGAATGAGCAGATGGAAACAAAAAAAGAGTACTTCTAGTAAGAAATTGTGCCTTATTAATGTGCTTAGACAAGACACAAATCATTAGAAACAATTCAAAGGTACTCGCCATATGCTGCACATAATCTACAAATTTTGACCTTGAATTGGCGCAAGCAATTCAAATACGTTACTTAAAAATGAATCAAGCTGGCAGTCTTTGGAATTTCAGCCCTAACATGAGCTATTGATTCTGGTTTTTTATAACAATTGTTAGCAGTTCATACATTTTTACTTAAAAGGAGAAAACTAGGAAGGGAGAAAGCATTTACTTAAGTTTAGCGACCTTCTTTCCTCTGAATAAAATCAACCACATTTTCTACAATTCCATGTCTCCTCATCT
This sequence comes from Nesoenas mayeri, assembly GCF_963082525.1. NCBI lineage: Eukaryota > Metazoa > Chordata > Aves > Columbiformes > Columbidae > Nesoenas > Nesoenas mayeri. The sequence continues at coordinate 9,525,859 of NC_137551.1, read as the reverse complement.
TTCTTGCTACTAAGGCTGTCATTTTTTCCTTAGGCAGGCAGTCAAGGAGGGAGCATATGGCCTATTTTGCTATGATGAAAACCTTGCAATTACAGCAAAGAATTCCCACCAGAAATCCGTGAAAGCAACATCACGATGTTTGCATTTGGGTGCTACTCCTGGTGGTGCTACTGCACAGTCCTCTTCCCTCCATATAGGCCTTTGCTCACAAGCCAGAAGGGTTTTTGCTTTCCTATTCTATTTAATAGAGAGTTGACTTTTTATGGCAGCTCATACAGACTATATACTTTGCATGGCATGAAGATAACATGAACACTCCTACTAATATGATTAGGCTTATCAGTTTTCGCCTTTGCCTTTGCAAGGCATAGACAGTTGTCCATGGCAAACCATACTTTGTTGTTCTGATTATTCCTGAGCTGCAAATAGTGCACAGACCCAAAACATCATCTTTCCTTTAAAAATCCTCCATGCCAATCTGAATTCAATACCTTACAGGCTTGGCAGACTCATTAGCAAGTTTTCAACTCAGCTTATTGTGGCTGTTCTGTGGGTTAGAAGCAACATCATGTTGCTGATAAGGTTCTCCAAGGAGTCTGATGCTAATGTTGCTTTCCCTCTCTATTCTGCTCACTCGGTAACATTGATTTTTTCTCTTTTCCACATTTCTGTTGTGATGGGGAAACCACTGCAATCACATTAGCTCCTTTTTTGTGCTCTGGAATCTTCTGTGGAGAAGCAGGCACCATATTGCCAGTTGAGTTACTGAGGTGAGTAAAATGGGGCCAGAGAGAGTAACTGATGCAGCTGTCCCGTATGTTGCATAGACAGGGCAACTCAAATGCATATGATGTAAATATGCACCTATATAGATATGTATGTAAAATACATCTTGGTAAAAAATAGTATTATTCCTTTCCATGTGAAAAAATTTTTGCATTTACGAAAGAGATTTTACATGGAGCACATTCAGGCATGGTCACAACATGTCATAGCTAGCCTCTGGTGGCCCATACCCACCAGACAGCCTTCAAGCTGTTCCAGCCTATGCCAAGGCCAGAACAAAGTCAGACTCAAATCAGGAGGCCGTAAGTCCCTCTTCAGTCTTTTATTTGTACCTGATGAATACTGAGGACATCTTCAAATCTTGCCTGGAAAACCTTGAAAAAGTTTCCTCATGTTTTTAAAGTAGCCAAATAGGATTATTGACAAAATGCCTCTGAAAAAATATCCAGTCTATTCTGATGTTTCCTTTTTTACCATTTTCAAGCCTTTTCCAATGGTGTACGCTGTCAGTGCAGAGACATGGTAATGTGAAAGCACCATTGCCTCTCTATCTAGCATTTTAAAAGGGAAGAATATTATCCCATCATCTTTTACAGAGACTGGATGTACAAGAATGAGAGAGTCATGAAAATTCCCAGGAGGTTTCAAGTGCTGGAGTGCAACCTAGGCCCTGAGGAATGCAGTCACTGGGCCCTGTGCTTTCCCCTAGCACAGCTCTTCTGTAAATCTATTTGCTGGCTTCCAAAAGCTTACAGGTCTGGTACTGCAGCCCCTGAACCTTTTGAACACCTGAGGCAACAACAAAATCTTACCAATTGTTTTAAAAGCTGCAGCAAAAATTGAATAGTCTTGATTTGTTCCAAGAAAGTTTCAGCTCTAACACAACTCCTGCTGACTGCAAACGGAACAGCAATACCCAGTCCTCCCTCCCCTCAGAGTATGGTCCTGGTACAACACCAGGACCTATGTAACTATACTCTAAAATATAACAAACACGAGGAGACAGTTTAACAAGTGTTAAATATGACGAAAAAAATTCCTTCTGTTTAAAAGACCTTCTCTAATTTTGCCTCATAAATGGCTAATACAAAGCTTGAAAACATGATTAGCAGGCTATAAGGAAGAAATCAGGGTTTCAAAATTCTAAGCTTGTGTTTTGAAATAGCAATGGCCAGATACTACAGACAATGCATTCTGGAATCTGGATTTGGTCTTGGGCACCTTTTTGCCCTTGTGTCTCTGAACAGACAATTTTCCATGTTTGAAAAGCATTTAAACAAGGTTCTCAGGGACATGGTTTAGTGCTAGAGTTAGGTTATGGTTGGACTCGATGATCCTGAGGGTCTTTTCCAACCAAATAGATTCTATGATTTTAATTATCACAAGATCCAATTTGGTGCTGTGTTTCCAGATTCCACCCAATCAGTCCATGCACCAGTACGCTCCAAGAGCAGACCTTTCCGTACATGCTATCCTACTTAATTTCAGAAACACAAACGCAGACACAATCACCATGTCATCCCCACCAGTCCTGTCTCTAGGTGCTCCTATAGCTTCTGCCACTGCAGTTAGAGCTTCATAAAAGGATGCCTATTGTAATATTAAAAAACTGCAGAATTCACATCACTATTGGCAGATGTTGGGAATGAAGTTGAATAGGGAAAAGCGTGTGAGTGAGCATGTGAGAATCAGGCACATGCTCTGAACATTGTCATAATTTCTCAAAGCTGCACTATACACTCAGGATTTTAAGTAGGCAGAATTGTTTGTTTCCGGTAAAGGATGCAAAAATTCCCTGTTAAAATATTCCACAAAACATTTTCAAGGCTCTTTTTGCAAACAGAATAAAACCTTATATAGAGATATCAAGTTACTTTTCCACATTATGTAAAAAGATACAATAGATATAAAATACACAATAGCTCATCCCAAACCTGTTCCTATTTACCCGACCAAATCTTTACATAAGCTGTTCCTGCAGCAGTCTGACCAGTGTGTGAAACACAGGTTACTTTGAATGGATATTGTTAATTTAAAATGCCATTAATAAGCCATTAAAACAGAAAGAAAAGTATACTGTGGCTTAAAACACATCAGTCAGAGAAGACAAGCAGCAGCCTGGAGACGTTTGTTGAAACAGGGACTCTGCTGGTGAGAGCCATTTTATTCTGAAGTGACAAGATTTATACAGTTGTCTTTCTCTCATGTAAACTCTTTGCAGTTTAGGAGCACACTGTGATTTTTTGAGCCCCATGCATTGTTACCAGCATACACAGTCAACAGCTTGTGTGTTAGTCAGATTAACCCTAAATGCCAAACTCTCCAAGGAGGGTTGTCTGCGTAAATGCCAATTCCTACAAAAAGGAGCTGGCTGGGAGAGGCTGGATGCCAGATGTGGTCAACACCTTTCCATTTTTCATTAGGATTTCAGTGCTTCTCCATTTTGCAATGGTTCTATTCTCTATAATCTCCTCCCTTCTGCGTTTATCTGACAAATCCACATGGGCAAATGAGACCAGATTTTAACAGTTCATCGAAGACAAAATTACAAGAATATTCAAGAAGGTCTTGCTCCCGCTGGAATATGCTTTAGGAAATCAAAACATTTTGCAGAGGAAAATTCTTTTAACAAAGGTTTTCAAAAGCAATTATCAGAATATTTTCCTTCAGTAAGATCAGAAACACGTCTGCTACTCACCTGACTAATGGTAAACAGAACAAGAGAAATAATCCAGCTCTCAAAGGAGCTGGATACACGGGTACTTTAAAACACCCTCTAGAACCTTTCTGCATCTTTGAAAATGTTCCAATTATCTCTTTGCCAATATTCATTTGCTTTTCCTTGCTCTTGCTCATCCTCCGGGAGGACTGTGGGGGAAAATTACCATCGAAGTATAAGATAGTTCTCACTATTTTTTTTTAATAGATATCTGCACATTTGAGTAGCTTGTACACCCTTAAATATTTGAAAGCTATCATGTTGATTTGCTTTGGATAGTAGATGTCAAAGCTCTACCTCCTGTGCTAAGCTTAGTTTCTCTTTTAAATAATCTAACAGCCTCCTTTTCTTCCACCTCCCCATTGCTTCTTTTTAATATTTAAACAGAAAAGCAAATTCCCCTTTGGCAACTAAATGTGAAGTACAGTAAAAAGAATCTTTATATTTTTGTATTATTAATCTAAAATGAAGGGGTATACATTCAAGTTTACAGCACAGCAGAAATAAAAATTATTTAGACAGGGAAATTAACATAGTAGAGGTATCTGGGGATGATTTTCTTCTTTTAAATTTTATGAAGGAAATTATATTGTGATACTTGGACAAATTCCAACCTCCAAAGAAAATAAGACAGAAAGAAATATATATTTGTGAAGCCTCTCTGAAACTATACAAATGATGATTTATTATGAACTTTATATTAAAAAATAGGGGAAAATGTATTACAGAAGGCATGGCACTTGATATGTGTGCTCTTTGAATAAGGAAGGCCCTTTGTTATACAGCAATTGATTTTAAATACAGATTTCATTCAATGCAAGCACTTAGGATATCTCTCATTTTAAAAAATTAATATAGGAAGCAGGGAGAAAGATTTAGAAGTGAACACAACATATATTTGTAAAATAATTGCAGTTTATTGACCCAAACCATTAAAGACACTGCAGACAACAGCATTACTTGACAGTTCTCATCAGGTTATTGATTCCCTTCTCTCTCCCAGAAACAGAGTTGCTCAGGCTTTGTTCAGTGTACTGAACACAGGGCAGAAGGCACCTTTTCATTGCCACTGTTCCAGTTTTATTAGACATCTCTCTCTGTGCTGCTTTTGGCAGGGAAGGTGTAAGGTGTAAGGTGCCTGGAACAACAGAGACTGACACTTCTGACTCAGAGGTGTGTTTGGTATTAGTACAAAGACTACATCTCAGATGCCTGCTTTGCCCTTGTACAGGTATCTTAACTGGTATGAAGGGCTTACAACAACCTGTATATGCAATGGTGACATCTTGATACTGCTTGCAAATGAGAAAATCCTGAAGTCTTAGTTTCCTGAGCAAACACAATAAATCCACAGACCTCTTCACACAAAGAAATGGATCCTAACATTGTGAAAAATCTGAAAGATACCCAAAGTGAGATGGGGAGCGGGTACTTTGATAAAGCAGCCAACATTCACAAAGGAACTCAACATTGCAGGAAGGCCAGTCGAACAGAGATCTAAATGCAGACAAGCTTACGGGCACACCACTCAAACTTGTCTGATTAAACCAATATTTGAATCAAAACATCAAGCCACAAGAGGTTTTAAGAATCTGGTACCTACTATCATAACAGAAAAGGACCCCTCTAGCCCTGCAACCATGAGCTGCAACCATGAGCTACAATTATGACTGCACAGGCTTCCAGGTTGCAAAATGTGTGATGATGTGATGATCCCTACTGGTCTTCTGCCCCACAGTCTCTTCTGCCAGGCAGCGGCTGTGTCTGCTGGGTCTCTTCACAGTGCTTATTGCTGTGGAGAGACATCACAGCCACCTGAGATTCAGAAAAACCTTCTGGGGAGGGATCCTGTGGAAATGAAGCTTCTGCAGCTTACTGAAGCTGTTTCAGAAACAGCCCACTGCTTTGGTCCAGGGATTCCTCTGCAGATGGCCGCAGCTGCTGAAGCCCTTGGAGGAGAATTCAGTGTGTTGCTTCTTGTTCATCCTGACAGTGTTTGACAGAGGAATTCCCAAAGAAGCATCACACTCCGTAACTCTGGGCTGTAACATGGAATGTGTTATCCACAATTAAAAGCATGATTTAATTACAGACACTTGTTCTTCAAATTCTTCTCAGTTATCCAATTGCAGATCAACTGGCAAAAGTATGCAGGGTTTTGTTTCAGATAACTATCAATAATACAGTCAGACTTCAATCTCATTTCCTGGGTATATTATCCACGGTATGTCTGTCCTTCTGGAATGGAATTCACCACTTCATCACATCTCACCATGTAAGATGAAAAATAACAGTTTAGGGATCTCCATTGTCTCTATATGCTGTGAATGACCACATGTGCACAGTGGAAGCAGCAATCTAACTAGTACAGGTCCCAACCCTACTTACATTTGACTTTGGACAACTTCATGGCTCGTTGAATTTCCTTCTATTCATTCTAAACTATTGCAGATGATGAAAACATAAATTGCTGTGCTATACAGCAACTTCAGAAAGAAAAGTGCTTGTTCCAAGTGTTAAAATGTGTTTCTAAAGTAAACCATTTGCACTCCATTTGATGCAGTTTGTTGATTGGGTTGGCATTCACCAGCAGCAACACGTTCTCATCAGAACTTGGATTTCGGTGCTATTGCCTGATCCAATCCCATCCCCAGACCAGTTGTCATGGGAGATAATCAGCATCTAACTACTCTGTTACTAACTGATCTTTTGATTTGGGAGAACTTCTTCAAGTGGATGTGACCAGACAAAACAAACCAACAAAAATACTTGCTCTCAGCCTCTGTACAGGTTAAAGAACTTCCACTGACCACAAAGAAATCATTGCTATCAAAGTATGGTATCAGAGCAGAACTCACATGCAGTACTTCAGCTGTCAAAGGTGAAAGAACAACAGGCCAGGCAATGGTAGAACAGTCTGTTCTTTGAATTAGAGAGAAAAACATCAGCTGAGAGGCTGGCTGAAAAAAGCAGCTAAACCAGGTGGCCTTGCTCTCCCAAAGTCTAACAATATCAAAGAGAAGTAACCTCAGAACTACTCTGTAATTAATTAGAACACAAGAGAATCTGCCAAATAACTCAACCATAAAATAAAAATGTAGGGTTTTTTGCTTACAGGGAGGGAGGAGCGGGCAGGGAGGAGAACAACGTGTTTCTTATAAGAAAAATTAGAAAATAAAGCAAGGTTTTCAGTTGAAAACTAAGTGTGAAATAAAAGTGACACTGTTAACAGTAATAATTACATAGAAGGGTTACTTAGGTTCTTATTTTACAAACTCACACTCACTGATTACAAGTGGACGCAAAATATCTGTCTGACACTGGTACCAGGCCATGGCATGCATTTAAAGAACCTCACACCATGAGTTCCCTTATTGGCTGGCTTTGAGGGAAGAAAAATGCAGACTGAAGGATAGCTTCATACTTGTTAGCAGACAATGGGTAAAAAGGTGGTAAAAGAAGACAGTAGGCTATCATGGTATACATGCAGAATAAAAGGGGGTCTTTCAGCTCAGATGAAACGAGGAGCTGGGGAAGCTCCTTCAGTCATCGGACGAGTAATGAATGCTTTATTTTTGACCTGTGAAATGAGCTTATTCCTATTCTTCCTTTTCTATTAATTACCATGTTTTAGTCCTTGGTGTGTTCCTCCAAGGAACAATGGCCGAGAACTGACTGCATGGCAACAAACACACCTGAGGGAATGCCGTAGAACTAGCAGGAGCAGTCACTTGAATACCTTAGTGAATTCACATCAACAGTATTTACACCCATTTCATGTTTTTTCCATCTGAAAACACTAGAGAATATGACTGTTGGCAGATAAACAGTGAATAATAAGCTCAAATAGAGACTAGTCACATAATCTGAATTTTGAATTTGCATTCAGGTCAAAATTGCCAGTGATAGAGGCTCTGTTAGCAGAGACAGGCAGAGACTGTTGCTTCTCTGTCCACTTTTTGACTTCCAAAATATCCTCTTAGAGAGGTACAGACCACACTTTATTCTCTAAAATTAAAAGACGTAAAACTCTGAGCTGATTCAAGAAAGCCATGAAAAGAAACATGTTGGAAAAATGACTGATGTTCAAATGGCCTGTCTACACCTGGTACAAAGCCATCTGTAATGGCATTAGTGGCCATTAAGAGTAGAAGAGAGCACTTAGAAAGCAGTTGCTGAAAAGCCCTGCAATATAGACAGGCAAGAAGAACTTTGTATGCAGCCTCTTCAGTTTGCTGGTGTTTCAAAAGGAAGACAGACCCTTTGTACAGGGCGTATCTTCATTTCTGTAACAGTACACTTCATCAATTGTGTCTGCTTCGTTTTACAACCCAGCTAGAAAAGAAACCAGGAGACTTCATAACTCTCAACCCCTCCTCAACCCCACAAAATTTAGGAAAACAAATGTGTTTGCAAAGCTCTGTCAGTCCCCCTGAGGCTTCATAAGTCTCTGCTCTTTCCACTATGGTAACTGTCTTTGCTGCTATTTTCAGTGACTAAAGAGAATTCCCTCACTTAACCACATTGTCACAAAAGATGAATGCAATGTGGGAGCTGGAAGAGAAGGAATTGGCTTGCCTGGCTTTGTTCAAAGCAATTCAACCAGTTCCTTAGAAATAGCCCTCTGGCACCTAAGCTTTCCCACCACAGAAATTATTCCCTCACTATACTTGCCTGGAGGTGATACCAAATCTTTCCTAAAAACATCTAAAGTCTTAAGCTGTTTAGAGAAAGATCTGATTGCTGCTTCTCTCTCTGTCTCCTTATCCCCTGTGCGTCGCGCACATGAACAACACAGCAGCACTGGCATGTTTCTCCCAGTGTTTTGCCTGGGAGCTGCAACGATTCCCTTCAGCCCAGGGAAAGGTCTTTTCTCTCCAAAGAAGCAGGGATAATTCTCAACCTGTCAACAAAAGGTATTGAGTTTCTACAAGGCTCAGTCTTTTCAGCACTCGTCACTATACTCCTGGGAACTTTAAGTGATCAGCATATTTTTAGATTGGACTCTGCTGGGTCCTACCACAACAAAATCTTCAGTGCTTCATCTGTGGCAAAAGAAACTTGTCATTATTTTTGAAAGAAATTCCCTTTGCTTCTAAAGTTGCATTTGGAGCAAAAGTAAAACTAGCTGTTTCACAGCAGTATGTTTACAGTACAAAACCAGCTACAGCCAAGAAAAGGACTTTTTTGACCTAATTTGAAGGGCTGTTAATACTCATGTTTTGAGTACAGGAGTTATAGTTATGCTTTACAGAAAATTACTTCATCATAGGGAAATGGATTGGAGCCTCGGATTAATGGTCTGTGTATATGGCACTATCACAGCTGATAATCAAATAAATCTGTGTGTCTTCTAAACAAACATCAAGCTCGAGGGCATTTTTTCAGTGCAGAGGACACTCAACACACCTATGAAATTATGAAGTTGTCTATAACCATCTTCTTCAGGAACTCCAGCAGTATAAAGCGCCCAAACCTCTCAAGACTGAGGATTCTGCTTGTTTTCTTCATGGGCATACTCCTTTGGCATGGTTACAGATACCTTCTCTCACTCCTGAACTATTTACTGCATGCTGTACTTTCACCTTCCCTCTAAAACTGGTGGTGTATGTAATGTGATATCTCAACAATGCAACCCAAAATGGGGGAAGAAGTCATACTGTGAAAACATAACAACACCGACAAAAGAGAACAGACTTCTGCTTCTCTGTAAATATCCATTGTTCTGGCAAACATGCTGACAAGAAAGGAATAAAATATCACAGATGTCCTCTAGCCGATTATGTCTAACCATTTCATACCCCCATGAGCGTTAGGGGATAGACTTATATTAGCTTATTGAATTATTAAGTATACTGCTTCTTATAGAACTTTTTTAGAAAGTGCATATACAGAATTCTAACAATGAGACAGTGCTATATCTCAAGGTGTTCCTTTATTAACTGAAACTAATCAGGGTCAAGATTGTTCCTATGACGCTATTTTTCTTCTCCTTTTATTGACTTCATTTCCCCCCATGTACACACACACTTATCTGGTCAGATTCTCATGCAGTATAAGTCAGTACACCTTCACTGCAAAAGGAGAAACAATAAAGGTATTCACGTACACAGCAGGTGTGTGTTGAGAAGTCTGGGCAAATTACCTTCATTAAAACATAGGGTTAAATAATCAGCACACCAATAAATGGTGCAGACATCTCAAACTCCTTTGGGATATACAAAGCATTTAGATGTTCAGAACTGACAGCAACAGATTATATCGAAGTAGTACAGGAAGGGATGGGAATGAGCAAAATGGACACATACAGAGAGTCAGTTAACCCATTAATCCAGAAGCTGGATTTCCTTAGTTATACAGGTTCTTCTAGTGTCCCATATATCTGCCTCTCTGTGTATCCACAACGTCCAGAGAAACCGGCTGTCCAGGTCATGCATACAGCAGAGCTCATAAAGTCAGTAATTTACTGCTTTATACACCTCAGCATGGCTCGCTTCCAATCTCCTGCTCTTATGTCATAGCACAGTGACTGAAACATTTATCTAAAACATGGCAGATTCAGACTCAAAGTCCTTACCTTTCTTCAGGGGCTACAAACAAGATCCCAGTTAAATTCCCTAATGTTTAAACCAAAATGTATTATCTAACCTCCCTGTTAAAGTTGTAAAATACTCCCTGAATTACAGAAAACAAAAGAAAAAAAAAAAAAATACTGTGTAGCATGCTGACTGTAAATTCCACCTGGGAGAGGAGAAAAAGCAGCTAAATTCAAGGACATTTATTGTGAGATAAATAAGCCTGCAATCCAAGACTTTGCAGTTACAAGAAAGGAGTTTGCTACCACGTTACTTCTGACTTTTCCTTACTTGGCTTTAATCAATATTTTGCTGTTCACTGAAAATAAACTTGGCAGATTCTGATGGCAAGGGCACTCTACTAGCCCATTCAATGTGCAGACTCTGGTCCTGTCAAGTTAAGGCCAATAAAATGATGTCTCAGACAACGTGGATATGAGCTCTTAACACTGATGTATTCAGTAAAACCTGAAAAGTAGGAAGAAAAGAGTATTCTCCCTCTTTCGCCTGTTCAGTGAGAAAGAGATGCTTTTAGTGCTGGTTTCTGAAAAGATGTTCTTCAAAATAGAATACCAGGTTGGATCCTTGTGGCCCCTTCCAACATGGAATTCCGTTATTCTAGAATATAAATACCAAGTTAACTTTAGAACTAAGGACTAGAACCTGAAAAGGACTTGCTCTTCTTTGAATTTTCTTCTTTGAATGACCTATTTTTCTGTAGGTAGCTCAAAGACAATTGTGTTCTCTGTCAATCAGCCAGTGCTTTCTCTAAACAAAGCATTTATGGTGCACTGCTTAACAGGCTTATTCTCATGTCTGACTCAGCTCCCATAATGTCTTGTGTTTTCTTTCTGTTCTCCATTTCAGAATCCAATTTATTTTAAGCTTAGCAATATTCAGACACTAAGAAAACTTCTGGGGAATGCTGTCCCATGCATAATTTAGCTTCTTGTGTCATTTGGATGTCCTAGGGGTACAGTACCGACTCTCCAGAAACAAAGAGAAACCAGAGGAGTTACATTTATAAGTATTTGTATTAGCTCTCATCTTAACTGAAACAGATTAAACATTCTGGAATTTTGAGGAACAAGCTTCCCTCCAGCCTAGATGGTGGAATATAGCTCCCTTTTGTGGAGACAGCACACAGGCACAGACTGGCTAATTTGTCTAGGAGCATGAAGAGGCTAGAGGAGAGGAAAACACATTTCTTAATTATCTAACACAAAGCAACACCTATAGAGAGAGATTAAATGTTTTGGCTTAGTCTGTCATTACCTTGCCATAACATACTATTAGCCTAATGCTTCATTTGATGGTAGCCTGCCGGCAGTATAGTTTTGGGGGACACAAGCAATTGGCTCTAAAATACATTCTGCAGGGGGGGAGTGTGTGTTGAGGATTTAAATTTTCTGCATATCTTTAATCTTAATCCATGGAGCAATGGAGGATCTGCTCGTTATTTATAGCTGGGCTGGGGTGAGCTGTTGTGAGCAGGGTAATTGAAACAGTATTTCAGCCTGTCTGCCACTGATTCGTGTAATGGCTGCTGTTAGCTATGGCATAACCACAACACTAAATGGAAAATACAAAAATAAAAATGCATTAAACATATGTTTTTATGTTGTGTTTTATGATAACATCTTATTTTTTATTGCACTTCCAAATTCTGTTGTTCCTTACTTTCTGAGATCAATTTACTTGTCTGGCAGCACTTTGCTATAATAAAGCTCGAGGAAGCTGATCTGCTTTCTCTTATTCTCTGGATTAACAGAGCTTTCAGTTTGAGAGCTGCTAAATTCTTAAGACTGGGGGCTGTGGCCTCTTTTTAAAGTTGCTGTTACACTAAAGGATTAGTTCATGCAAATTTTTGTGCTTTAAAGAATAATTATCTTCATTTCTCAGAAAGATGTTATTTTGTTCTTTCCTCAAGCTGCAAAAGTAGCATAAAGAAATCTTAGAAGAATCAGTCTCTGAATTTTAAAGCAAATATTGTTAATTCTGCACTCTGTTATTTGTCATATACTATTTCAGTACTTGACAACGATTTCAGCTAAGTGATCTAGTACTGCTTCAAATCAGGAGAGACATGGCACGATATACCATCATGCCCATTATTTCCTCTCCTTTTAAAGGCAAAAGCACTCCCAGGCAATGTGTATCGCCTTTGGATGTTATGCCAAGGTGCCTTGCAATTCCTTCACCTAGTCACAAAAACTGGCTCCTGTCCCTGCTTTTCCACTCTGGGTGACTTCTGGGCGGGTCATACCCATCCTGCATTTTGGCAGGAACCTGATGACCCATGACAGCTTTCCCATCACCCCTCCTGCAACCTGGTATCATCATAGACCCCCTATAGTGTATACTGTGCTCCCGGAAACCAAATCTCTAAACTTTTAGATACCGTATGCAAAAGGACAGCCCTTTGACAAATAGCTTGTTTACGGGACTTCTAAAGCCGATCTTAATTTGTGCAGTCTCATCCACCTTTAGCAGAGCAGATATCTGGCACCTCTGTGAGGTCTTCCAACAGCAATGCATGGGCCACCCTGTGCTGGAACCAGGACAGGGAAGTCCTGGAGCAGATTCTCTGTAGTGACACCTCTAGTTCCTGAAAGCTCCAGAGCAATCAAAACAGTGGGAGTCACTTTGACACCTCTGACACCAAGAGAGCAGGCAGCACCACTGCTGGGAACTCCACAAGCTCCTACTCTAGAGCAATGCAAAGATTTTAATGGCAGCAAACCAGGTTCATTTCCACTAATTCCTGTGTGTGCTTTGTCAGAAGCTCCTCAAAACTGGCAAATTTGTGTGAAACATTTCAGACTGGACAAATGTCCTTTTTTTCCCCAAGAAAAATCCACTTCATCAGAGAATTTCCAGCTTGCAGAACATGGAATGATCCTGGGCCATGCCAGACTGCACTTCCAGGCACGCCTTGACTGTCAAATACAGACACACATGACTGTAGTGAGTCTGCACATCCCAGTCACAGAACAACCTGTGCCCCAGGCCAATGCCATGGTAAGCTCCCAGGTTGCAGTCCTTTTCCCCTCAGTCTCTGAATTTTAAATGTCACATCTTCCATTATCTTAGGAGACATTCAGCCCAGAGCCTTAAAGACTTTTCTCAGGCTCAAACTTGAGTGCAAACTTAATTCTGATCCAGTTCTTCTCTCTGTTTTGACTTCTAGACATATCTGGCAAGGAAGCAATATTCTCGTCCAGAATCTCCTTCTAGTATCACAGACATAACCATTACAGGATTAATAAGGCTCTGAGAGGAAGAGATGAGCTGAACATCAGAAAATTGCTTGTAAACTGGCTGGACTCAGTTTAATGCATTATGCTTTAATACTATCCACTGACAGATACTGAGAAATGTCTTGTAAGAAGCATAACTACAATCCACTAAGCATTAAATGTGCTAATATTCACATAGGAACATAACAAATGAAGTGCAGCCAGACCACCCAGCATGCAACAGAGTCACACCAACTGCTGGCTACAGGCAGACATTCTATTCAGTGCCCTTTTGCCACGTTCTTTCGCATACACACAAAAACTCCCAAATATTTTTTATTATGCAAAAAGAAACTGGTCTTTCCAGAAAGGAAATCGGGAAGTAAAAGAAGAAATCAAGCCAAATGAATCAAAGGGACACATGGGCCATCAGAACATGGAGGGCAACAAAGAACTTATCGTAAATCTATTAGCAGTGAGTTATTACTTTTCTCTCTCATGAGACGGCATTTAGATTTCCCTCTTTGCCTCCCCCCCAACAATAATCTTTTATGAACAGAACAAAAAAGTTGTGTGGCTTGCTACAGGGGAAAAATATCATCATCTGCACTATCCCAGTGAGAAGAGGTCACTTGCCTCCTTGGAAAGATTACAGAAAAAAGAGGAAAACATAGTCAGGGGACTCTCTTGTTTATGAGTACCTAGAGACCCACTGAGAAAAACTAATCCCATGTAACTGCTGTGCAGAAGCTGAAAAGGAGCTACTTAACCTTTGGACTGTAACTGTTACACAACTTACAAAGGCATCCATGTGCAGCCTTCAAGTGACAGAAGTTTGAGTTGGAGAAACCCATTCTACTATTGTGAAGTCTGACCCACTCAGTGCCAGATGTCCCCAGACAGAGGATTCATCAATTACAGCCAATAAATACTTCACAGATACAAAAAATAAGCATATTTCTAAGTATGGAAATGATATTCTTTCTAAGGCAGACAGCTTCTCACCTGAGCAGGCAGTACAAATGTATTTTTCTGCTGTAGAGACACTCACTCCTCCTGACATGCGTTCATATTGCTGAGGTAACTTCTTTTTCATAGTGCAGACATGCTCTGGGAAGGTCAGGATGTAATTTTACAGACATACAGGCTTGAGTGAATCCTGCCTTAAGGATGTTGTTATCTAATGGTAGATACACAGTACACAGCTGCAGGGAGGGTGAAATGTTACTTTTCTTAATCTAAAAAATGTGTCTATGACAGAAGAGAGGTTATAAAATTAAGATCAGAGAGGTATAGTTATTCAGGCGTGACAGCCACAATGGTTCTGACAAGGCTACCAGCACAGAGAGAAAGCATCCACAACCACAGTGCCCTCCAATGATCTAAACTGCATCCCCCCAAAATGGGTCTCTGCAGGCACAAATCTCTGCAGGTCACATAGCAGAGACTGTCCCAGATGGGTCTTGCTGTGGTTATTGTCCCACAGTAAACCAGACATTAGGTGCAAACTTTTTCAAAGACTTTTCTTTATCAGGATGCGCAAATCCCAGACTGAGCCTCAATATTTTGCCGGCGCTGCTTGATCCCACGCTCCTTCAGTTCCCAGCGTAATGCAGCTGAGCCCAGCAGCTGCCGCCCTGCCTCTCTAGTATGCAGCCTGTCTGGGAAGCCAAGCAACCTTCGGAACCATTAGGTACATACTCTCAGAAATTAATTAAAAAAAAAAAAAAGAAAAGAAGTAATTTTTTCTATCTGCCTTTGTATGGCCTTCTTTCCAGAAAGCCCCCTTGCCTCTGGCCCATTCTTTGGTGCCACGTCCTTGCTTGCTCCTCGCATCACTGGATATTTCCAAGTTCACACTGTGCAGGGCTTAGGCTCACTCATACCTCCATTCACATTCATGCACATCACTGTGTGGTAGCTCAGAGAGGAGAAAACATAACAGCTTGATGACTGTTGATTAGTCTCTGATGGATCAGGAGCTGAGGGAAGCTGGTGAAAGAGCAATGTGGTTTGCGCACCATAGTGTTCAGGCAGTTCATAAGAGACATCTGCACCCAGAGAAAGAGTCATTCAAGTTCTGGCATATTGCGACAATTTGAGAAAATGTAAAAATAGAGAAAGGAGTTAGGAGGAAAGTCACAGTGAAATACAAAGGCATTTTTCCTTCTACAGTGAAGGTGAAAAACTTCCAAAAATTTACTGTGAAATTACTGAACTACTGTGGCATCTGATAAATAAGAAATGGACTCCTGGAGGCGTACAGCACACAGATGCCCATACATCCTCAATATCACGAGGCATTTTGCGCACTCTCGGGCACTGCAAGTCCTCTATACAAATAGCTTGAAAGCTCCACTGAACACAGGTGGGCTTAAAATATGCTTTAAATCAAACGCTTACATTCCTTGCTGAATCAGAATCAAAATCCCATGTGTTGGCACAGGCTCAGGTTTACAAATTCAGGAATTAAGCCAAGGAGAACGGAGTGAGTTTGTAATTTCCAGCAGAAATAACCAAGCTTACAAAGCTATCAAGGGCCACAAACAAGAAGAGAAACAAGGCCAAGATTTTTATCTGTCCTTGAATCATGACAGAGTGCAAAGGAAGAAGCAGAGAAAAAGCTTTATTTCCCTCCTGTTTTTCCTTGCTTGGCAGAATGAGTAGGTGTCTGCAGCTCGATTCAAATCGGATTATCTCACTCTCAGAAATGAATTTGCCAAGGAAACAGCTGCTTATCATGAGGCTGCAAATAGGATGTGCCCCAGCCCACAGAACCTAGGATGAACAGTTGAAAACATGCATGACTACCTGAACATTTGTTCTTCATCACAGAAGACAAGTATTGATAAACTTCGCTGTGCCAATACCCGGCTGCTTCCCATCTCACACTGCTTGCCCCAAGGTAAACTCTATAATTTGAAAATTATGTCAGTCACATTCCTATTACTCTGCTAAAGACACACAAGCCTCCCTATAAATACCGCTGGGCAAACCTTCTAACCATTATCTGAAATGAAAGAAGAAAATCATTACTCTAATTTGAAATGTAAGTTGACGATTCAGTCATTTTTGTTTTCACTGCATAGTGACAGCAATTCGCTTCTTTAAAGCAGCAACAACACAGGACATAACACTGTGCTTACTTTCTTCATAGTCCTAAACCTAAGTTGATCTTTTTTCTCTCTTTTTTCTCTCTTTTTTTCTGTTTTCAAGAGATAAACTGGATGGAGAGAGCAGATTTAATTCAGGTGACTTTTCATGTACCTCCTCAGCTATGTCTAAGCGTATCAGGGTAAGTGTTTTTGAGGTGTTTTGGCAACAGGATGGAAATGTGTTTCCTAGCATGGGTTCCCCTGAGTGAACTGAAGAGCCGTGTGTAACACACCGGAGCTGGAGGGACAGCACAGCAGCCTGAAGGATGGCACTGCTGATGAATCTGCAGGGCACAGCTTGGGAGCTTGAAGGGTGTGTGTGTGCAGCCTGGTACAGACATGCACGATGTCCCTCTTTGCACGCTCCTGATTGAGGCAAGGTAGCTCCAGCCCAGGGCCATATGGCTGTGGTGCTGTGCCAGCAGTAACAAGCTTCACAAGAAGCAGATCTCTCAGCTCAGGCCCAGCACTGAGCCACCAGAACTGCCAAGCCACCACACCAGCCAGCTTCAGGCATGGCTGAATGACATATATGTCTGCACCCAACCGCACATACATATCCATTATTCAGTGGTTAGTCCAGTTATACATCTGACCGCTAGCACATCCCTTACACATGTATCATAACCTCAAAGGTAAAGCTCACTGGCTAAGAAGTGGCATGGATGTAGCTTGTCTGCAGCTCATTTTGGACTGGGTTTCTTATCCCAAGGCCGCACTCCACTGTGCCACACCAACATACCACCATATCTCAGTGCTAATGCCCATCACACCCTGTGGACAAGCCCTGACTCCCTGTGCAGCCCAGCAAGCAAAGACAGTCCTCACTACAGCCACCCTTTGCTGGACAGGCAATGCTCTAGAAAGTGCTGCCAAGTGTTGTTCATCTTCAGGCCCTTGAAAGCAAGTATATAGAAGTTTATTTAAATATTTCAAGTAAATCAGATTGTTGTGGTTTTTAGACAAACTATATAAAATACACAAAATATTTTGACAAAAATATAGGCTAAGGAAACACATAACTTGAATATAGAGCAGCCAAACTACAGGAAAATTTTGTTTCAAGAAGGAATACAGAAAGTGCTTGAAACTTTCTTTAGCCCTTACATGATGCAACTATACACATTCTACAAAAATAGGTCTTTCCAGGGCTGCCTGTCAGCTTTCAAGGATATCAGAAGTTCCTGCACAAAAAACAGATTTCAAAGGACACACTGAGGACTAATTTTGAAGTATAAAACAGTCACAGAATACAGACTTCGAATGGCAACTTTTAGTGAGCATAGCTTGAAGTTGCTCATGAAAGTGGCCTTAAAGAATAACTTCATCCTGCCACGAACAAGTCACCAGGACAATGAAGAAATCTAGTGAGTTGGAGAGAAATGAACCTTGAATTCCAGAAATGTATTGGACTGAGACCTGTAATTCAGTGTCAGGAACAGGATTTGTTCCTAAAACTGCTGATACAGCGAAGACCGTGACCCAAGGATTGCTGAGGTGAAAGAAACACTGCCATTGAATTTAGTCAGTTCTGGGCCGATAATCAACCCTTTTCAGTCTGGTATTGCCATGATGGATTATAAGACTTCTGTGTTCGTAGAAGAGCTGCGTGGTTCCTTCTGGCTCAGGCTGACAGGACTAAGGATTGATGAAGTCTGGAGCAGAGCTCCCACTGGCAAAATCCAGCAGCTGCCGTCGCCCTTCCTCCCAGAATGAGTCAGGATTTTTTTGTTTGTTAATTTTGCATATTCAGACACTACCCACACCATTCAATGCCACCAAGAAAAAGAAGAGCAGGAAAAAATAAACAACAAATCATACTTTGGATTTGCTACTTAAATCCTGAAATGAAACAGGAGAAAAGTGTGCCACTCCATTGCTGCAGTTTCTGAGTGCTGCCGATAATCTCCCTGCATAAGCAAACAGGGATGTAAAAAACACACCAAAGATGCTCAGTGTCCACCAGTTTGTCACAGCCCTTGTCCTTGCCGAGCTCATGGCTGGATGCTGTCAGGTTCTGGTCCCCCCAACACGTACAGAGTAGCGGCCAAGCCACCCACTGCTTCTGCGGGGCAGTTGCCTTACTGCACTCTGGTACATCTGAAGGGAAGGCAAGAAAAGGCAAGACTAATTCCTCTTGCTACTGCACAGCTCAGGAAGTGTGAAGTATTTATCCATTTGAGTGAGCCAATGCATTTGCCACTCTCAGTAGCAACCTGTTTAGATGAGTGCTGAGCAGGGTCAGGAGGCTGCAGAGCTGGAGTCATGTCACTTGGCTCATTGCTTGCTCAGCTCCTGCTACATATGACTAAGGTGACTATGCAAATAGACCCCAGAGTAAGTTATAGCAATACACTGTTTGTGATATGGGTGGGTGTCTCCAGACACACATGGCTGCCTTATTCCTGAATCACAGGATTAATGAAGATATGCCCAAGAGTCTGAAGGTGAATCAGGAACAGAGACATCGATTTTGCAAACTGTGGAGCTGAACTCTGAATTAAATGTAAGTCCTGGAGATAAGTATCCTTTAAAACTGCAACACCCTACTGCCCCTCCCAGTCTTCAATTTCTCTTTTGTTCCACCTCTGCAACAGATTGATATAAATTATTCAAGAATAATCACTGCATCCCCTGGGGTTCAGCTTTCAACTGCCAAGAGAAGAGTTTTTTTCCTGTCCTATTAGTACATTGTCCACTTTCTTTTTCTAGCTTTTCGACTCTTTGCACTGGACTTTAAGGACAGGATAACAGATTTCTAATTATAGCACAAATTCTCCTCTCATTTTATAGTAATCAGGAAAAAATGTAGTAATCAATAATCATATTCAATAAACCTTGTGTGTGTAAGGTTCTGCATATGACTTTATGTAAGTCACTGAATTTTTATGCTTCTGTTCCCAATCTATTCTGAGAAATGATAGCTATCTCTTCTTTCTGCTTCTTTTGTTTAGTTACACCACAGACACTTAAGGATAAAGTCCATGAAGCAGACACTGAACCACAGTAGTGTCCGAGGATACATGAAATAAATCCATACGTACACGTGTAGCATATAGACAGGTACTTCAAACTAGAGCTATGATTAAACCTCCTATACTGTAATATTTTGGGGTGACAGGAGGAATACTATCAAACTCAGAGGCACTAAATAATTGGTAGCTCATAAATACATATCCTAAATAAACCAGGCCTTATTAGCTGGAATCAATTGTTTCCTTGAGAGAACTTCTCTCAGAACAAGAAAATTGTATTTCAGGCTCTAACTCTTAATTCAGTTTAAAACAAGTTCCCAGCAGTAGCAAATGAAATAAATTATTTTAAGTAGATAATGAGTTTCAAGATGAACAATGTACCCCTGGCACTTTTCAATTAGGAGTACGGGACTTGCGTGTCTCGAGAATAATATTACTGACGCTGCTGTTCTAATATATTTTTAGAGGCTTGCCCTGAGGGCTTCAGTTTCTTCAATCCACATCCTTGTCTCTTCCTTCCAGAGGTTCCTGCTGAGTTTCTGCCAACCCATAATACTTTGAGCTCTCTCATCCTTTCCACCTTCTTTCTAACTAAAACTAAAAAACATTTTTAACCCACTTTATTGTTGTTGTTCTCCCAGCTGAAGGCCTCACATGTGAATAGGCCCTTTGAACATCATCAAGAAAAGTGGTGATGGTTGATGAGAACTGCATTAGCAGACTGGCCTCAAGAATTTTGTCGGTGTTACGGTGTGGGACTGCATACAGATTTGCTCAGTTTAAGCCTCAAGTATGCTCAGTGGTGGAAAAACAGCAAAAAAACTCTGTATGAATAAATAGCAGTGCTCCTCTCCCTCTTGTTTTACACTAAACAAAGTCTGAAATCACTAAAAGGCAATTTTGGGGAACTTTTTGTTGCAGCCGCTTATAACAACCAGCTTGCAGCCAAAACTGGACTTCGACTAACACAGGGCACAGCCTTGCGATTCCCTGCCTGTTTTACAAGACTGCGCTGCCAAGGTCAAAATAAAGCCACTGGCATGTTCAGAGGAGAAGAGGTCCTGTTTGCCATTCCAGGATCACATGGATTCACAATGCTTTTCATTCCTCTACCTCCTCTCACAATAGATAAATATAAACAAAACAAAAGCTCCTCTAATTAGATTCAACATCTTGTCACAAGGATGAAAAGTTCCAGGTTGTGGGTACTGCTGTAACCATTGACAGCTGTGGTATAATGATTATTATTAATAACAGATACAAGTATGAATGAAGTAGCACACGATCCTTGAGCAAGCAGCCCAAAGAGATTAATTATTTCTTGGCTTATGTTAGATTTCTTGTTTTAAGGGTTGTTTTGTAATTAATCCACAACTCCTGAAAACTCTCCCCTCTCTCTAACACAGGGAGAACAGAGATCCCACAAACTAAGTGTGAAGGTTATGAAGTATGTGATGAGAGTCCATGTTCACAAAGCACAGCAGCAAGTCCACTCTTTATTACATGCCTGGCAAAACAGGGTGTTTACAAATCCTTAAACCTTTGTAAAAGGACACGAGACTCAAGGTGAGCTTTCTGTAAATGAATTTATTTTCTGTCATGCCTGGCTAAATATGGAAACAAAGACAAATATTGCAAAGCTTTTTGATAACTTCCAGTTTGCAGGGCTTTCCCAATGGAGGTATGACCTGTGTGCTGAGGACTAAAGCTTGACAAAATGTGTATTTTCTTTACATACCTTTAGCAGATTCCCTGAAATAATGTTCAGCCCACAGTTTTGTCTGTATTCGAGCTCTGGAAGAAGAGTTTCTGTAAAACCCCTTCGCCTTTTGGATGCTCTGCAGGGCCTGCAGGATAAGCACTAACCATAGAAGCTGCATTTTCAGGGAATAGTTTAAATCTACTGGCAGAATATTAATGCTGTCAAAGCATTATTAACATAACTAAGAAGCAGACCCATAGTCTCAGTGCACAGTAAGCTAGCTGAAGAACTGAAAAAAAGTGAATGCCAAAGTTTGCTGTATTTCTTCTCTTAACACACACACACACACACACACAGATACACACACTCACACTCACACACACACTCACACACAGCAGCTTTGCCTTCCAAACATGGTGCTGGAGCTACAGATTCATTAGAAGATTTTCACAGTTGCTGATACGGAGTGGGAGCTGGTGTTGCTGGGCACTGTGTAGAGAAGAGCGGACCAACTCAACTCTCACTTGTAAAATAAATAGCTAACAATATAGAGAAGGAAGATACCTGAGCAGCAAGCATCGCACAGGTTAGTACAAGCAAATCTCAGGTAAGGTCCATGGCCTAGGGCTCAGTTCGGTTTTTGAGAAGTAGTTAGACAAAATGGAGAGGAAAATGGATTGGAAGTTGAAAAGGAGAGCAGATGGCTCTAGGTATTCAGTCAGTGTGTATGACTGAGAGTGTGAAAGAGAAATGTATGGAAAAGAGTTCAGTTATGTTTCATTCTGTCCTGTGTGTTCTGGGTGACTGCTTCAGCTTCGGGACAGAGTGTGAGCACTTCTCATCTGCCTCACGTGCAAAGTCCAGTAACTATGGATGATGCTAATAGAATTTGGTTGTAAAATTCATCACCCTAAGACCAGTGCCTGCTACAGGACTACTACTGTTGGGTAGATGTTTAACATGTTGAAGGCAGCTGGAAAGGTATCGGGGTTGTGGCCAGATCTGCTTCCCAGTCTGGGGTCCCACTGACCTCTAAGATGAGAATAAGAAGGCTGTTTTCAAGATAAACTGTCAAAGGATGCCACTGTACTGGCTCAACTATTCCTTTTGTTTTCAAAAGGAAAGGCTCCTATTATTTGAAATGAAAAAACTCCGAGTAATCAAGCACTTTTGAAACCCTCTTATTAAATACCCATATGATCAGCATTAAAAGGGAAAGGCTTCCCTTAAGGAACCACTTGGACCTCCCTGGTTCTTTAGGAACCAGCTATCAAACAGCTGCTTGTGGATTCATAATGCAAACCCATTATTTCCAGCAATCACTGTCAGTT
Organism: Nesoenas mayeri; assembly: GCF_963082525.1. NCBI lineage: Eukaryota > Metazoa > Chordata > Aves > Columbiformes > Columbidae > Nesoenas > Nesoenas mayeri. Next base: position 9,503,377 of record NC_137551.1, on the reverse strand, counting down.
TTCCTGCTATTGCCCCAATCCAATTGTGCCATAGCTCTTTTGCAGCTTGTTAAGTAGCAAGCCTGCAAGAAGGGTACACCAAGACTGCAAAGGCTGGTAAATGCCCACCAACTAGTGTAGCCACTGTCTAAGCCCCTTGGCAGCATGTAATGATACAAAGTGCATAGGGTCATGTTTTGGGAGAGGCATCTATCAGGCAACTTGTGCTCAGATTCTGAACAGTGGCTAAAAGTGTTTATGTGTTGTGCAGGAAAAAGAAAACATATGGGCTGTGTCCAAAACGACATTTTCAGGAGCAAGCTTAGAAGCTATGGAGGCACCTCTAGACAGTGACTCTTGTGTTCATATGAATCTGAGCTCAAAAAAAGACCTGGTGCTCAATCGTACCTATGTGGTAAATGTGGGACGAGCTTAGGGAAAAACGAATTTTTAGCAGTCCAGGAAATACATTTTGTTTTCCTCATCATTATAACTATATCATGGCTAAGCAACGAGTGGAGTCTAATAGCAGATTTCAATGCTGATTTTGCTTAGAAAGGAGGAGAGATAGAAAGACCGGGAGAAAGACATGAAAAGACAGAGGTCAGTTCTTTTTCTTTCTGCCACCAAACCAAACAGCTCCAGAATTTAGACCTGATCTACAAATTACTGCACCAACACCACTTGAGCTCTACAAACAAACAAACCCCCAAACCATTCTCTGGAATGGACTTAGAGTCTGGGGCCCACCCATATAGTGCTCAGAGCCAGAAAAGGACCTTTCATCTTCAGTCATGAAAACACTTGAAATAGGGATGCGATGTTTTCATTGGCACACTCTTCCATGACTGTTTTCTTGCCTTGCTTTAGAGGACAGAGGGGGGTTTTTCAGTGAATGGGTGTCTGACATTTTTGGCAGCAGAGCTGGCTGCAACAATGGAGGGGGGTGTATGTTTTACTACAATCTCTTCTTTGATTTTCAATTTGTTTTCATTTCACTTCATTTTTTAAGGTACTTGTTTTGGCTACACATCTATCTTGCTGACAATGACCTGAGGTCTCAAACTTTTCACTTTCACTTATTCATCACATTTGCAGACAGCTTTTTGTGGCTATTGTTACTGTTAAGCTTGAGAGTACTGGACTTTCTTACAAATGCTCGGATGTGGCTTAGCTTGGCATTTATTTGCTTGCTGGCCCTGCTACCTTTCTTTAAGACAGCAGAACACCATGTCTGTCATCAGAGCTAACATCACACTTACATAGCACTGCGTTAAGGCTTTATTCTAGTGCAAATAGACCTACTAGTTACATTTGGGATCTAGAATGGGCATTGCATTTAGAAGTCCAGCTGCTTTCAATTAGAATCTCATCTTCTGGATCAAGATAGCTTTCATTTTGCATGCCATTGTTCACTTGCCCTTATCCTTTCCCTGCTGCCTTCTGAACTCAGAGCTTCTAAGCACTTGGCAATTACATAGGCATGGAAAATAACACATGAAACCAGATGTGGAAGAGGCACACCCAAGGGTGACATGCAGGCATCTGAGGGTAGTGATAATGAGACCCTTCAGTCTACAGACTGGAATCAACGGCTCGGCCAAAGTGCATATAAACAAATGCACACAGCATGCGCAACAAACAGGAGGAGCTGGAAGCCCTTTTGAGGCAGAAAAACTATGATTTAATTGCCATCACAAAAACACAGTGGGATGACTCACATAACTGGAGCTCTGCAATGGATGGCTCCAAACTCTTCAGAAGGGATAGGCAAGGAAGGAGAAGCGATGGGGTAGCCATGTATGTTATAGAGGGTTTTGATTGTCTGGAACTTGAGGAGGTTGATGATAGAGTTGAGTGTCTATGGATGAGAATCAAGGGGAAGGGCAACAAGGCGGACATCCTAGTGGGAGTCTGTTACAGACCATCCAACCAGGATGCAGGTAGCAGACAAAATATTCTGCAGACAGCTGGGAGAAGTCTCCCAATCGCTAGCCCTTGTTCTTATGGGGCACTTCGACTTACCAGATGTCTGCTGGAAGTACAACACAGCAGAGAGGGAGCAGTCTAGGAGGCTCCTGGAGTGTATGGAAGACAACTTCCTAACACAGCTGGTTAGTGAGCCCACCAGGGAAGAAGCCCCACTGGATCTGTTGTTGTGAAATAGAGAAGGGCTCTTGGGCAATGTGTCAGTTGGAGGTCGCCTTAGGTATAGTGTTCATGAAATGATTGAGTTTACTATCCTTGCAGAAGTTAGAAGGGTGGTCAGCAGAACTGCCTCTTTGGACTTCCAAGGGGCAGACTTTGACCTGTTCAGAAGGCTGGTTGGCAGAGTCCCTTGGGAGACAGTCCTGAAGGACAAAGGAGTCCAGGAAGGCTGGTCTTTCTTCAAGAAGGCAATCTTAGAGGCGCAGGAGCAGGTTGCCCATGTGTGCCGGAAGGTGAGCCAGCACGGCTAGCTCATTTTCATCCATTTTCACTTTGTTAGATGCATTCACTGCCTCGGGTCACAGCACATTTCACATCAACCTTCACCTACTGTACATGTAGCAGCCAAACTGTTTCCCAGGCCACCTGCTCATGTCAGGCACACAGGCAGCTGGACAGCTGGAACATACCCCTTGATCATGTACAGAGATAACCCAGAGGTACTGATAGAGACAGGTGGGAAGAGGCTAAAAATGGAAGTCTCTAATAGTTAACCGAATTCATGTAAGCTGTGCATCCCTGAGTTTGTATATTAGCTGCTTTGGAATTTTAAAAACAGCTCGAAAGATTCAAATTACAAGTATGCTCCCATCTGGTGAAAAATGGTCTCTAAAGAAAATCATGCTGTACTGACCAAAATACCTTGCTAGTAAGACTCTATAATGCACTAATTTCTCCAGCTGAGAAGAAAAGAGTTTGGAAATGCTTCCAGTCACAGATTAGAAAACCTCTGCAGGCTCACTCAACCCAAAAATTCAAAACAGAATTAGTGAAAAGGCAACCCATGTGACCCCAAAAAAATCAAATCTGCCAATTAGCAAAATGCATAAGCAAGAGTACTACCAGCTTGCATAGGTTTAACTAATATATAGCCGGCTTTTCTTTTCTCAAATCCATCCAAATCCAGATCTTCTTCACAGAATAATATAAAAATAATTTGTATTCCTATTTCTCATACGAATAAATTGAAGAAACCTTTTTTTTTTTGTCTTGGCTTAGAAAAAAATACTTCACCTCAAGTAAGTCAAGTTTGTTTAGATCACAGGGAGACAAACTTTTATTTGATTTTAAGCAAACTAATGCAGGTAAAAGTCACAGGATGTGACAAAGTATTTTTTAAGTTATTTATTACAAGTTGACCAAAAAATGTAATGCATAACATCTATATTTTATTCCAGATAATACCTAACATATATATTTTCCATGAATTATTTTTTTTAATGTCAGAAGCATTCATTACTTACTGGCTCCTATAATCTGTTGGGAAATTACTGCTTCTCAGCTAATCAATAAGAAAGCTCAGAGTGATAACGTAATTGAAGCAGTGCAGGTGAAATAAATGGGCTAAGCAACAACGCCTGTTCAATAACGTATTAATATGTCACGTATACTAGCCACTTAACCTGGCAGCATTCTGCAGCAGACAGAACAAGAAAAAAATACTCGCAAATTCATCTCAATTGTTTAAACACCACAAACACTGAAGATTGCTCTGGGTAAGGCTAGATGACACCTACAGACAATTAGTAGCATGTGTTTTTTTCCAAACACCCACATCCATTTCCTCCACCCTAGTTGTATTAGAGAGAGATTTTGGAAATACAGGTTTGGTGTTGGGGAACCAAAAGGTCAGAGATGTAAAAACTGGTCCTGTCATTTTTATTCCTGATGGTGAAAGATCAAGAAGTTCTAGTTTTAACGGAGAAGATCAACTCATTACTTAAACCAGGAGATGACTTACCTGCCTTTCTAACAGAAAGTGAGCAAAAAGACTAAATAAAACCCACATTACCTCATTACACATACCATCCTTTTATCTTTTAATTTTAGCCAGAAATACATGAGCAGGTGGTGTTAGTGTTAACAATTCTTATCCCAAGCAAAAGCAGGAAATTCAAAAGCATAGAGGATGCACAGAGATATAAAAAAATTTAAGGGCAAGAAGAACTCTGGTAATCACCTAACCAGATCTGCTTGAGAATACATGGAATGCTCTCAAGCAATTTCTATACCACAAGCAATAAAATGCGACTGAATTAGAAGCACCTCACTTAGAAAACAAATTCTTATTTAAAGACTGAAAGCAGTGATCAGCAAATTGCTTTCCTCAATAAATTATTGTAGCAGTTAATTAAAATTTGTCCCTTATGTTCAGTTTTATTTGTCATCCAACTTCTAGATAGCAGATCTTGTTTTATCTTACAATGTATCCAGGCAAAGTTTGTAAGGTCTGGCAGTAATTTTTTTAAAATTTTTTTAGACAAATTGATAGAAACTGGAGGCAACCTTTCTGGTACACCGCCTGATACATCTATAGCATAAAAAAAAGAAGGCACAAGCATTACTTGTACTCCAATTTATGCTAGCGGCTGGTATCTGGAAGGTTTGTGCTGTAGATGCCAGTATGTGTCACAACTCATGCCAACACATCTTTAATTATAACTGTTACCTGCCTTGGCTAGGTTAACTTTAGTCCAAGAGTCTCAACGCATGCTGCCATCATATTTTCATTCTGTGGTGTAGAGAGATCTTTCTTCAATAAATATAAAGGCTCCTTAATTTTTGGCAATTTTCCCTCCACACTGCACACATATCTGATGAAAGATACCTTATTATTTTATTTTTGAACAGAATGAACTTTGTAAACTCTCACAGATTGATGAAGATTTCCCAAGATCTATGGATGGAAGCAGGACAAAATAATATTTTTGGTTTCCCACAGCCAAGCTTATCCTACAGATCCCTTTTTCCTGCCCCGGCACCTTCCAGACATTGAATCTCCCTCACTGTCCTGAAGTTAACATAGGACCCCCTTCCCACTGTACAAGGGGAAAAGTTGACTCTGTCATTGCCACTTGTGAGCAAGGGGAGGAGGAATTGGTAGCACAGGCATGACCCAGTCCACGCACAACAAGCCACTCAGTAGCAGCGGTCGGCAGGGATGAGCAGCTCTTCCCTGCACGCTGCTCTCCCCATTGTCCTCCATGCCCTGGTCCTGCCCTGGGCATCTCCAGGCTTTGCCTCCATCTAAAGCTTGCCCTGAAGCTACATTCATGCAGATCCCCTGACGTCAATGAGCTAAAGTTGTGTGTGTTGGGGTGAATTCACTTCTGCAGCATATCACATTAGAGCTATTTAGTGCTGGAAATTTCTATATTTATAACACACCAGCAGAAACTTAAGTGCTCCAAGGTCTTTGGACTCAGACATCTATCTTCTGGAATTACTAGTCATCAAGGTGTCAAACCCAGGAACATCAGTATGACAGTTTGTTAAAATAGGCAAGTTAAAAGTTTCTACTGAGTCAATACTTGCATGACTTATTAACCACTCATTTTAATATTTTATTTCAGTTTGAGTGAGTTGATTGCACATGGAAGTGCAGGGTCTGACAATAAACAAGGGAGTCACTCATAGCGCAAAAGCACAGCATTTTGCTTCAAAACAAACTTGCAAAATCATGTCAGGTTGTGTCTAGTTCTGAAACAGTTTCATATACAGCTGATTCACATTCACAGTAGTCCTGGTCATCGTCTACACAGGAACAGTCAAAACATGTGACAGCTCTTTGATCTACGCATGCTTTTGTTTCGTACCATTATTTTATTTGCAGATGTTTTGCAAATACTCAGTCAGCTTCTACCCTGACGCATGTGCTTTAGGGTGTATTACTCATAACAACTCTCTTCCAGCTCCAGCTATCATGAGAGGATATTTCATCCAGGGCTCTCAGTACTCTGTGGCTTACCACCACCTCTCAGACAGCTGTTACAATTCAAGAAGGCTCCACTTTTCTGACAGAGCTGTTTGGAAAAGCACTTCTTGTTTCAGTCAGAAAAAAAGCTGAGTTAGCCAAAGGGAACAGCTTTGACAAGTATGTGGGATTTGGAGAGGGGGGTAGATGGGACGTCCTTCCAGGGATGTTTTCTCAGGGCTGACACAGTCTCATACCACACAAGCCCCTCAGCACACAGTACTGGGTGGATGTTTTTAATGATGCTTGTGCCCTTCTGTCACATCAGACTCTGCTGCTCTCCAGTCACCAAAACACTGCACAATGGCAGAAGTGTATAAGAGTTCATAAGTGGATCTACCCACACATCTCTCCTTAACACAAGCACTCCCTGAGACTCAAAAATAACTTATAAAACTCCAGAGAGGTTATGAATAACTAAAGGCATTTTAAGAGGCAGAACTCAAAATAAGTGGCAATAAGAAATAAAAGAAACACAGAAACAAATTTCTTCCTTGTCCATTATGTCCTTGCAGTCAAGCTTGATCCAGCCTAACCTTTATTTGGGTGATGACTGATACTTCATCAGGAGTTCCCAAGGAGAAATCATGCTTTTTCCCTTTATTCCAAGACTGGCTTTGGCTTTTGGTTTTCACACTATGAGCTCAGTCTCTGGCAGGCTGCTGGCTGAGTCTCCCTACCTACCCTGTACCCCACAAGCTTCTCCCACCAGCTACCAAAAGCTGATCTTGAGGGAAGCAGAATCTCCTCCTTTCAGAGGTCTCAGAGAGCTGAAAGTACAGCAGCTGAACAAGAAAAACAGGCAAATACCTTTTCAAAGGGATGTAGCTCACAGTGCAATTGCAAAGCAAACAACTCTAAAAGTTACTATCCATCACACATACAACCAATGAAAACTACACCAAAGTCCTTAATATCAGTGAGTAATTCTAGATGTTTTGAGTGCCAGTTTATGACAGCAAAAACAGGATCTCAAGTTTATTTAGGAAGCTCCTATTAGACACAGTATTTTCACCTAAAAGCCAAAGGCTTTTAAAGTTCTGAATTTTTAAATATATAAACAAATAAGAAGATCTTTGCTATTTAGGGAGAAGTGAAACAAAACTGGGACCAGAAGATATAGGTAACAAGACAGAGTGAAATGATGGTATAAAAAAGCAACACACAAGCACACACATCCGAAGGACTAGGAAGGATATAGAGAAAATTTCATTGCACTGTGCATGAAAAGGATCTAATATGTACAGCCCTTACTCTTGATGAGGGCATGAATATGCTACTGTAAAAATTAACTTTAATTAAAAAATATATACCTGTAAGCACCATTACAGTTCTCAAAAGTCCACTGAAAAGGAAGAGAAATATCTAAAATTTTTACCTCACTGAGTCATCATTGGATTCGTATTGCCACTTTTCTTTATATTGGTTCAGGGCATCTTAAAGTCCTAGATAAAAGTAGCAACCACTGTAAAAAAGTGCATGCTTCATCCAGGTGAGATTATTATATTCAGGTGGTGAGATCAGAGAAGATGAGCTGTGATTTGGTATCATTTCCTCCATTGAATTCCATGTAGCCTACTAGATGGGGCTACAGATGGGGCTACAACCCTCGGTGGTCTTGGCTGATGCTGGTAGATTTGCCCTCGGTCACTGCCTGCAGAGCTGAAAACAGTAGGTACAGGAAACAATTTGACTAAAACAAATCCTCTCTATACTACTACAGCAGCACATCTTTCCCATATTTCCATGCTGTAGCAGAAGTTGTGATTAAACCCATGTGAAAAATAGAAGTTTTATTTGGGAGAAATTCTAGGATTTTAAAATTTGTCTTCAACTTCCAGGTCTCAAACATGCTTGAGAATAAAAATTCCATGAGTCAGAAATATCAGCATAAACTTCTTGAAATATTTACTTCTGGTTATTCTTGCTCTTCATAATTTAAAACACACTGTGTATGAAAATCTACCATCCCAATTTCCATGCTATGGTACAATATAATGAATCAAAATAAAAGATTTTAGAACAAAAAAGGGAGAAGTCACAGAAATGGGAAAGTCATAGTTAGTTCGGTTAGAATTCCAAATAATTTGTTCGAAAAACTCAATTCCTTTGAAAACAGCCAGCTCCTGACAGCTCTTTTTAACTTAACAGGATTTTTCTAATATAAACTGCTCTGTTCATTATTTTTTTTGACTGTTTGACTTAAAATAAAGCTCATTACTAGCAGATTATATTGTAATTTAAACTAAAAAGTTTTGCAAAGCATGGATTAAAACTTGTATCACTGAACTCTGAGGGAGAGACACCACTGGATTTATATGTTTTAATAAGTCTACTCGTTTGTAAGGAAATAGCTGATATTTCCTGCAGTCAGACACTGAAATGATTTCTGGTAAATTGCATACAGTTAAGAGATTTGTTTTTACACGGTAAATTTCGAAGTAACACATTTCACTGTCATTATGTAAATTCAGTGTCAAGTTGTTCAGGATGTATTCAGTTATAGGACTTTTACTTGGTTCTTTTTCTATGGCTAAAAGTTCTCCATTTGAACAGCACATCTGTACATCAGAGATCAGATAGTGACTGTACCCACAATCAAAACTTTGTAGGCAAACTAGCAAAGAGCATAGATCCATTTCCTGTTGGCTGTACATTTCTGGTTGGCATTTTCCGCTTCCTCAAGCTATAAAGCATGGGACAGTCTGTAATTTTTTAATTTTCCTAAAACATATTGTATCCGAAACATGCCAGTTATAGCATTAAATGACAACATCCTTGAAGAGATTGTGTTGCACAGAAGAATTTGTGAATCATCCAGAGGAAAGGTGAGTTCTGCTGAATATATAGTACCAACTTTGACAGGAAATCTATGTCATCTCTAAGAGGCAGAGTATCAAATTAACAAAGACAATACAGCTCTAGAAAACTACAGCTCAGCAGTTAACTTCAGTAAGTGATGAATTTGGCACAAGTGGTCTGAAGATTTCACCTCCAAAGAATCCTGCATGTCTGTCATAAAGCAGAAGTGATTAACATGCACGACTCTTTCTGACTGCTACATAACTGACGTGGGACAATGGTGGGGCAGATCCATTCTGGCTGTGTTTGGTCAAATGGGGTGCTGGAAGTGCCCATGCACCTCTTGACTTCCATTTTTAAATGTCAGCAATCAGCAAGGGTGGCAGCCTTATGACTCAGTTTAAAAAAAATACAAACTATGGCAAATTTCAGTCAATAATTCTATCAATATAACAGTTACACTGGCAGCTTAGACAGTGTTGGTATTCGGCCAGTGTGTACATTACCTCATAGCGCACAGATGGTCTCACGGTTCCCGCAGCTACAGCAATGACAGCCTTTCTGTTCCAGCCTACAGTTTATGAACAGACTCGCTTTCCTTTTAAGTATTAATGAAGTACTGTGCCCACCTAAAGAAAGTAAGCTTTCTCTACGGAGTTAGCTGAGGCCTTGGAAAGCCAATTGCTACAAGATTTTCCAACTCCCACCAATACTGTTTAGCGCTGCTCTAAAAGTGTTCACTGATGCCCCTGATTTCTGTCTCCCAACATTTCTTCTTTTAAAATAGCTGATACTTGTTTGAGATGTTTCTGGTGAGCTGGCAAAAATCTAATTGCCAAAAATAATTTTCCCCCAAAGGCATAATCCATTTTCATACATTTTCGATTTTGAAAAAACAAAACCAAAACAAAACAAAACAAACCACCACAAACAAGTGTTTTAGAACAGCCCCTGACTGCTATTTTTTAAAACTTGTATTATTTTAAGCACTGCTCTAGATTTCAGCTTGATATTCCTTGTTTTGAAATCATTTGCCTTGAAATCTACAAGAACATATTATTCAAATGAACAACGGCATAACACAACCCAGGTATACACATACATGAACAGCAGGATACTTTAAGCCTGAAGAAGCAAGGTACCAGGGACAATGATACGAATGGCAGGATTTTTAGGAATCCAGAAAGAAGATAACTAAAAGATGAAGTCTTAGGACAGCTTACAGAAGATGTGGTTGATTGCAAGCAGTATAAGTAGTCCCTGCTTTCGACCATTAACATGCATAAACAAGCACAGACCAGATTACAGATGCTTGGAGGAAAGGATTAAACATTCTCACTTTCAAACCTGTTGTTTCTCTTTAAGATGAATAAACACTTTTCAAATATTTTCAACAGTGTGCATGTGCAAGGGAAATAAACCCAATAGATCTTCAAGGAGACCGTGGGCATCCTCAGGGAGCAATGTCCCATCACAGTACCTCCTGACCTCAAAATCCTGCCTGGCACACCATGTTACGATAACCTCAGGTTTTCATGCCAGTCAAGTCAAAGATTTGTAAGCTGCTTCTCTGTGCGTTTAATCCTCAGCTCTCTGTTTCACAAAGGAAGGTCTCATGGCTGCTATGGCTAAAATTGATTTGGAAGGCTAGAATAGTTGTCCATTTAGAGCACAAGCAAACCTGAATGTGGTGTTGATCACTAATTCATAGTCATCCAGGCCCAGTGTACCATATCTACAGGTACTGTAAAGATGGTCAAGCACCTTGACTGTGGTCAAGGCACTTCTGTATTTCAAACAGTTCTCCAGTCATTTGTGACCCATGGTATGGTGTAACTATGGCTGGAGGGCAATTACCATACCAGCCAGCCTCAGCACCCAGTTCAATTAGATAGGTAGATGGAATGTTCTTACTTTTATGTACTTCATGCATTTTATGCAGTTCAGCTCTCTCTAAGGACAAAACCCTAGCAGACTTTCCCTTATAACCATGTTTTCCCGCTAACCAACACCTGCCTGAACTTAAATGTTCACAGCCTAGAAAAAGCAGTCATTAAATCGTATTTGTTTATGAATGATTTTCCTAGATGCTAGAGAATTCCTTCTCCTTCAACTTTTTCGCCAAATAAATTTTGAATAATCTTTTATGCACTGGTGTATTAAAATACTGAGTTCTAACTAAAAGACAACTGTGTGGAAAAAATCAAATTCAAATCATCTCTTTTTAATGAGCCAGGTCTGTAATTGTTCCTCATAGTTTTCCATAGAGAAAGAACAAGTTCTTAGATAAGGTGAGAAGGAATCAGAAGTGTCAGCAAAACTTTTTCCTAGCTGCTGTGTTAGTCTAATTTTATGCTAGAAAAACATACATTTCTCAGTGTTATCAGTTAACAAAAGAAACCAAGTGGATTATTATTATTTAATGTCACTGGATTGCTGACGTTACCTCTCTATGCCAATGTGGAAAAGGACTCTCGGTTCCAAAATTCTTATACAACCAAGTACAGGGGTGTATTTAGGAACAATGAAGCCCTAGAGAGCTCCTGGCTTTATAACATTATCTACAATTAAGTTATCGTATAACTTTCAACAACAACAACAAAAAAGAATCCAAATAATACCCTATTTACCAACCAGATCATAGACTCATCCCTTTCACTCACCCTCTCCTCTCCTGCAGATTTTCCTTACATCGTCTTCCTTCTTCCATATATTTAAATAAAAGTCTCCCCCATTTGAATCTTATTGGTAGACTTTCTGCTTAAAGACTATGTCTGACTTAAAACTGTACTACTTTCCAAAAGGTTTCATTTGGTTTTCATAGAGCCATATATGTACCTAAATCTGCATATGGACACAAAGTATGGATTAATGGGGAAGGAGAAGTTTTACATGCCTGCAGTCTTCCCTTTTCTCCATTTTGCTGTCCATGTGCAATGAAAGCATATTGTGCAATGCATTGCAGCTTCACAGCACCCTCATTGACTCCATATCATCCTTAAGAGGATAGGGCATTCAAGGAATAGTCTTACAGTCTTTCCCCTCATCATGTTTCAGGGTCCGTAAGCTGACATGCATATTAGCACAGAATGATTAATCATTCAAATATTAGGAAATTGTAAAATGTATAACCACACATATGCAACATCACCTCTAAATCTACTACAGGTCTATGTATAAAATACAGAGGTAGTATCACAAACTGAAATACAACAACACGATTACAAACTACACATCAGCAACTGCTAAGCCATCCACTCATTGCTCTACTTTTCATTAGCAATTACTATTCTACCTTTTCAGACAAAAAGAAATTAGAGAAGAAAAAAAGGCATCCTGAAAATCCTCGCTTTAAGCCTTCGAAACTCTGCAAAGCCAGTGTCTAATGGAAGCTCCATAATCTGGGACTGCATAGCCAGATCATCCTGCCCTACATGGAAGCCTGGAAGAGGTACTTTACTGTTGATCTGCACATCAGAAAATACACAACTGAGTGAAGGCTGTGCTAAGATACATTGAGAAGTTTTTCTAAAGATCAGGACACAGCTGTGATGTGCATGAAACCGCCATCTACCCAGACTGCCTACCAGGTAATCAGAGCCTGTCAATAAACCCAGCATCCTGCCCAACTATCCCTATTCTCCATCCCTGAGGTCTGGTTTGGAGACACTTTGCATTCCCTGAATTGCCTCTCTGCTTGATCTGTTTGGAGGCACAGAGTTAGCAAAACTCAAACAAGAGAACACACAGCTCTGTGTCTTTATGAAGGGTGGGAAGCAGAGGGAAGGGAGAAGCAGAATGAAGAAACTGCAGATAATGCTGTTGCCTTACTGTGGGCCTTTCTCTAAGCTATTGATTTGCTGTTGAAGCTCTTTACTGAAATCACAGCATGGCCTTCTGGCTGACAGAGATGCATTTTTGTGTACACATACTCCCCAGTGTCTCTATATTATCACATTATCCTCACATGCCAGTTTCCAGCATCTCTGTCATTACTAGAAGCTGACACACAGGTTTCCTTTATAAAAACATCAAGCTGCAACAATTTCCAGTCCAGCTTAAACTAAATCCATTGTTGCTGATTCTTATTCATAGTACCTTATTATCAGCATCAGAATTCTCCCTCTCCTTATTTCTTTCTCTTTGGGGGAAAATGGTGTTTGCTGAGAAGCTGTGCTAAAGTTCTAATTAATATGTATTGCACTGGGCAAAAAGTACACCAGCAAACAAGCCTATTTTTTAATCATATTACATTCAAGACATGCTCCCTATGTTGTGTAGGCCCCCACACACTCACTTAGGGCTTATTGCCTGCTTCAGTTGCTGGCTGTTTCCCAAGTTTTCACTCCCTTCTGTCTTATTCTATACCCCTGGAGACAACAAACAAGCTATTTCTACCATCAAGAGAAGCTCCTTGCTGAGTAAAAAGAATGAGCCCTAGTTAGAGAGGAAAATACTCTCAGACACAAGTGTGCAAGTGACATCATAATTACAGTCAGAATAAATGGCCTGCAAATTGCACGACATTTGTAATTAACAGTACTCCATAATGAAGACCACTCTGCGTGTGTGATTACAACCTAATGATGCTTCGTAGCTGCATGAGCAAAGCTTTATTTCACTGAGAAAATTTAGATCAAATATTCACAGACTTAATCTACCCTACAGTGTAAGATCCCTGAGTCACAGCTGAATCTATGGGTTATTTAAATACCAACCAAATTAAATTTGGTCTTAAACACTTGTTTTCCACAGAAATATAAGCCAGGTGCAACAATCTTTCTCCTTATTTAAAATCAGTACAGGGAGCATTTCATTTATATAATAATGCAATAGCAGTAATAAAATAACCTGTTTTCACTGAAAGTGAATTTCAAATTCTGTCAGTGATTTTACCATTCAGTTAGATTTCAAGAAATCAAGGTATACTAATTTTGCGTAGCCCAATAAAATAAATTTGCTTCTTAACTGATTTACTCAGAGTGCTGTCAAAATTACCAATATTTAGCCCTTCAGCCTTAACAAACCACCTGATATCTGATGCATGGGAAGCCAAAATTTGCAGAAGGGGTGAATACCCATCTCTCTCTAAATACATATATATCAACTACTTGCTTTCTGGTCATCTGACATGCCAGGAGACATACACCATTTACAAGGAATTAGCTTGTTGATCCTTATGATACACTTATCCCTTGGACTTTCCTTTCTTCTACATGTTGCTCCCTTTGAGGGTTCTCTGCTTTATAATCTGCATCAGCTGCCCTCATCCTGCCCCTGAAACATGTGCAAACCAGCTATAGTGAAGTTACCAGTGTTAAGTTGGTTGTTTTCACCTGGCACCACACTATTAAACACAGCATACATCTTCCAGAAATTTCTAGATCCCATCGTATTTAGTACATCTCCTTATGCACAAACCACCAGTTCTCTCCCCTCAAAATCCAGTGCATCAGTATTGATCATTTTGGCTCCCAGTTTTGTCCAGCTGAGTCCCGTTAACATGTGCTGGACAAACAGTCCTTTCAGCTGGCCCTGGTGATACCAGGTATGGCTGGACCATATGAGGGTGGTTTGCTGTAATTACAACAAACTGAAGGTTGAACTTTGCCCAATGTCCATCTCCAGGTTTGTACCCTGGTTTCTGTTCTTTCATACTGATTTTGAGACTGCATCTTGTTTTCAGCCCCAGTCTTATCTACTTGTCTGAACCATCCTGGCCTGGATTCCTTGCGAACTGGCTTCTTATTCTATCCATTTATTCCCATTTATTATCTCAGGCATGTATACCTTTTCTTTCTACCACTGATACCGTGGGTAGTTCTGTAACCTTAGTTATTCTTTTGCACTATGCTTAATAGGAATAAGGCAAAAAACTTTTCATTTACGATTTACAATAGTCCTTATTTTCCAGCAGAAAAAATAAATGTCAGAAAATTGAGACTTGACCGTATTAACAACATAATCTTGCAATTAAAGAAATTAATTTACAAGAATCTTGCAGAAGTAATGTCATATGTGTGTAAAAGACAAGTTACAAATAAGTTTTTTTGTTTCTTCTAAGACCATTGTTTGTTTTCACTTCAAACAAATGTCATTTTATCTTATTCAATGGAATAATTCATAGAAAGAAAAGCAGCAAATCTTGTAGGTGAGAAGGAAATTGAAGAAATTTCTTTTAGATTACAAAACACCTTTACCACCAATACTACCAACTCTGAACTTTCAATTTTTAATCACTGTTATTTCCATTCATAGTGTTAGACAATGACGAGCATCTCATTCCATATCATCAAAAAATGAAAAATATTTTTCAAAACAATCCTCTCCTCTTGCTCTACAAAGTCAATTTCGGACTTCAGATTTCCTTTCAGATCTGTAGTATATTGAAGGCATTAACTAACCTCTATACCTTATGAAAAATGAGATTTACGGAATATTTTCCATTAAAAGCCTCCTGTCTCCAGAGCTTTGTAGGCTGTTCCCTGTTGAAACAGACAAAGAAAAATCTCAGTGAGTATAAGCAAAAATAAGAATGGAAAAGATGACGAATTTCCTATTGTATCTCAGATATAAAAACAATGTTTATTTGGTAAAATGGAACTTGCAGATCAGTTAATGTTCTTTTTAAGGACCTGATCATTTAGCCTTGTCCTGTCTCTTTTTTTAAAAGAAATCAGCCTCCTTTCTACCCAAAAAAAAGGAACTTCACCCTCTCCCTCACATCATTTAACTTTCCCTGTATGTCACCTCTAGATTAAACTTGACTCTTATTTCTCGAATGAACAAATTGCTGAAGATCAACAATAGTCATGACAATCTGAGTCAAACATATTCCACACAGAATTCAACTCTCTTTGGAAGACTTAAGCCTGAAATTACATTTATCAATTGTTAAATTTCTCTGTGAAACAGTCAAGTCAAAGAATTTGTACTTTGTGGTAACTTATAAATTCGCTGATCTTATAACATAAGCTCTATCTAAACAACTTTTTTGTAAAACAAAACAAAACAAAACAAAAAAAACACACAAAAAAACCCCAAAACACAAACAAAACCAACCAGGCTTCAGGTTTGTTGCCTTGTGTTAACAGTTCAGCAATGTGTCATTCATTAACATGCAGGTTTTTAAATGTTCCCTATGCTATAATAGGATAACTTCATGCTATGTGCTTTCTACAAAATTCTGCCTTTTCTTATTCATGTCCTGTTTTGTCCAACAGAAATCCTCTCCTTTTGGCAACACTAGCAAATATCAGAGGTCCTAAGCAATACTCTAGTCATTGTGCAGGTAAAAGATTCCTACTGAACAGGACCATCTGAGATATCCAAAGTAGAAAGGCATCTAAATCTCTGAGAGAGGGTCTTCCTAAGTCAAATAGGAAAAGCAGAGAAAGAAAAAGCTTCAAATGTCTCAGAACCATATATCCAAAAGAGAATCCAAGAGAAAATTCAAACATGAAGGGGAATAACCAAGATGTATTCTCACAACTTGCTCCCTTTGGCTACTACAGAGAGTTGGAGGTGTTTACTCTCAAATGATCCTTCATGTCCTGGTCTTGGCCATTTACACACTCTAATGTTCTTGCAGCTTCTCAAACACTTTCCTTTGACTCTGTCTACAACACTCCTCTTTAGCTCCAGCTGAATACTAAAACACTGACAAGTACTTTGTTAGTACACTGACAGAAGAGTAAGCATCTCCACCTGCCCACCGCTGCAACAACCATAAAGCAGAGCTCTCCGGTTTACAGTGAGCATGAAGAGATGGGGCTGACAGTGCTATATACTCAGAAGATGCCAGTCAGTGTTGCTGAGTGCAGGTTTTGAGTTTATTTAGAGGGGCCTTAAAGTAAGTACCAGAGAGTTCTTCAGCAAATTCCTCCTCTAGCCCATCTTGGACTCAATCTTAAGGATCTTTTCCAATCTAAATGATTCCATGGTGTACTGCAGAAAGGACAACGGACAGAGTTGCAGCAGCCAGTGCAGGTTTACCTCAGAGTTTACAAGTCGCTTTGCAGAAAGTATAAAATAATTCAAGAGTCTGCTGGTGTCAGACAGTCACTATTAACGTCAGTTTTTAATACATCCAGGGTTAACAGAATTGAGGAAATTTCAGTACAAAGATGTTAGATATTTGCTTGCTTCAAATTCAAATGTCATTCTGATGAGGTCGGGGCCTAATTGTACAAGGACACTGAGACCTGCAGAATAACGAGAAAAACATGCCTTGATTTCTTAAGAAAGAATAATAACAACGGTTAGCATTTGTATCACACTTAGTGTCAAATTATCCCTGAGCACTTCACAAAGCATGTCTCTGCACTTTGACACACAATGGTAATTCAGCAATCCTCAAGGCTGGCAGCACAACCACATTATGCACCAGCCATTCCTCTGCCTTCAAAGGCAGCTCCTGGCAGGGCCAGACAGCACTGGTAGAGCCAAGCAAAGATGACTCAGTGAGTGGCAAGCAGTATTGTTGTATTTATGAAGCAAGCAAGTCCAACAGCCTCTGAAAGCTCCTGGGACTCTCCAACATTCTCCAAGCCACCCACAGGAGCAGCTTCCTACCCCCTGTCCCTTTGGCAGTGCAGGAACAGACTTGCTGGAGAAGCACGAGTCAGCGAAGTCTGGAGAACGCCCCAGCCATAATCAGCTTTGCACAGCTCATTGCAAGGAAAAAACAAACAAAAAAACCACGACAGGAATGGAGGGGGCAGAAAAGCTTGTATTATTTATACTGATTTTGGTGGTGTTCTGACAATTCATGCCAATCTCAATCTTGGCCGAAATAGTATTAAATGGTAGCACAAAGTTAAAAGGAAAATGTGGTGTCTGGACACACTGAGGGATTAGTTTTGTCAGAACAAAACCTCCTGTTGCTGACTTAATGATTTGGCAAAAGCACTGTAAATAAAGGCAACACTGAATCTGCCAATTCCCAGCTTGTCAAGCTCCTCAACAACCAACAAACCACAAAAGTAATTACAGACAGTTAAAATGCAAAGAACAGGAGACCATTTTCTAAAAGGCACAATTACCATGTCCCTAGAGGCTGGGTTTAAGTCTACACCCTGCATTAATCTCCATTCATTTCAACCTGAAATTCATTTGGCTTTCCCAAGAGGTAAGTATGTGTTTCCTATTTGTCTGAGACTTCATCATGAGGGAACTTGCAGTACATATTTCAGTGACATGCTTAAGTCTCTCATTCCCATGACATTTGGCAATAGCCAGCTTTCTGTGACACAGCCTTATAATCAGCCCAAAATAAAAACCTTGCTTTCAGCATCTTTATTTAGAGTTTTCAGTATCAATGGGGTTTGCTTTGTCTCCAGAAATGAACTGTTCATTTGCAGTGACAATCCTATGATGCTGTGGGCTCCAAGGCCAAAAGATTTAATTTTGTTTCCTGTATAAAAATGTTACAAATTTCACCAAACATCCACAAATGCTTGTGTTCCTCAGAACATTTATTGATTTCTGAATGGAAATGCAAACACATGTGCAGCACGGAAACAAGTGTGAATCAAGCTACATACATGTATTAACAATAACAGAGAGAAATGCATGAGATACCATAGCGTTTTCACATTGCTCATGCAGTGGAAAACACTGAGTTTGTGAGCATGTTCTTTGTACACCAAAGAACAGGGAATGGGATGAGACTACAATTGTCTAAAAATTATTAAAAATTAAAGCATGTAAATAACTATCCATTTAACTGCTGGCTAGAAAGTCTACAATGAGAAACACTAACTTCTTTCTGGATTTCCATGCAGCAACATCTTTACCACAATGCTGTCCCACACCCTGCAAGCTGCTGGCTGAGGGGTGTTCACACCATTTACCTTGAGGTTCTCCAGTTTGATACCTAATCTCCCTGTACTGTTACTGAAGACAGACAGGCTACTAAAATAGATGCTGTAAATCACCCTCCAGAAGCTTCATTTTCCTTCAGAAAGCCCAGGTTCTTAGGAACTATTCTAAGAACATCCTTTATTGTTTCACTTTCTGGCTCTTAGGTAGAATATATATCATTCTTTCACAGCAGTTAATTTATTCAGAAGCATTTTCCAAGTCAGAGGAGCTTCTTTCAGCCTCAGCCTAGCTTCTCGGTAAATTTGTCCTATGCAGAACAGCAAATACAAAAAGGACAAAGCTAAGAAGTGTTTAGCTGCAACAGTAAAGCACACCCTGGGGCTACACAAACCCCACAGCCTCACTGGAACAAAGAAAGCCTCAATTTAGGTAGGGAGAGTGACTTTTCTAAGTCTGGAAAAAGATAGTTCCTGTGCGTACTGTAGTTTCATTTACGATTTTCCCAGGGCCACAAAGGAGCCCAGACAGATGCTAATTCAGAGAAGTCCAGACGAGCTCTGCCATTCATTAACATGAACAGAGTGGTAACCACAGCCATATTGTTTTCACCTCTGTGCACAGGGAATGCACTCATAACACACTAACTGCAGATGCTTTTATATCATCTATAGAAATAACGAGGTAGTTCTCAGGAATCACTAGGAATCACACTGCTAGAGTTACACACCTTCACAATGAGAACTGCTTTGGGCCCAGGCAACACCATGGAGCATGACCAAGGTCAGCAATGTGATGATAATTCCTTATTTCCTACTCCAGTACAGAAAAATAACCAAAGTTTCTGTAAGACCTGTCCTTTCCAGACATTCCCAAGGCACAATCAGAAATAAATAACAAAAAAATTCCAGTTTCTGCATAAGTCTTCGAGGTTAAATCCTGCTAGTGTATATCTGCAAGCTTCACTAAAAAGCTTCATTAAAGCTAAGTAGACTTCTGTCAGATGAGCATATGACACTGTTTCTTTCTTCCCCTTACGTACTCTTACCACAGGCACACCAAGCAGGTATTTAAGGAACTTGTGTTTTGTACAACAGTTAAAAACGACATTACTAATAAAACAGTCTTCATTGTTCACTGAAGCCTATATAAGTTACTAGATAAGTCTTTCAATTCTCTTTCTGCAAAGAAAATACAAGGTAATAAGACCTTTTACAGAGTCTACCCTTAAGATGCCTCTAAACTACAATGCAATTACAGGACTTGAAATCTGCTGAGGCAGATTTAAACATTCCCTATTAGAAAGACCTGAAAAATACAGGGTATTCTCATCTGTTCCCTAGAACTACTTGTTCAGTGGGTTTTGGCTTTTTTTCCTCTCTGCTGATTTGCAGACCCTTTCCCTTCGGATCCCTTGTTGTCAGTGTACTAGTAATATCTTTGCCTTTTTAATTACCTTTCTCAGATCTCTTAGAAGGAGCTAATAGACCTCCAGGGGTCCATAGAGCATAATCCAAAAATGATGAGTTAATAACCTTGTAAGGACAGACCCTTAAGTGATTGCCCTTCAAAGAAGGAGAGGTTTTAATAACATGGGCTATATTACATATTAGTTGGCTATTCTTTTATCTTGCCTAACAGAAATAACAACTGCAATCTCCGTAATCCTTTGAA
The DNA here is from genome assembly GCF_963082525.1 of Nesoenas mayeri. Lineage (NCBI taxonomy): Eukaryota > Metazoa > Chordata > Aves > Columbiformes > Columbidae > Nesoenas > Nesoenas mayeri. The sequence goes on along the minus strand of NC_137551.1, from coordinate 9,483,138 downwards.
ACTGCATTAGTTTAAACTGTCACAAAGCCTGCCCAAAGCACATTGGGGAAGTCGGGGTCAGCTGAACAGTGAATCCCAGGCTCAGTAATTACACACAGCTACGGCATGCAAAATGTACCTGATGGTAACATTTATTTTTATATGTCTTCCTCCATGAGGAGGGTTACAAAGTGTTTCATGCAGAGTTCAAGCAACCAGGGAAGGCACTGAATGAAACCTCATTTCAAAAGGAAATATAGATTTTAGTACTGGAAGTTTTAATGGTAATGCACACTAGAGAGAAATAGCACTTAGAAAAATGTACTAATGATACTGTCTTTTCAATAGAGACATCAGAGCAATGATTTCTATGGAACTTTTGATCCTGGACTCTGAAGGTGAAATTTTCTCTTCAGGAGCTGATGCACAAGTTTTCATGAGGCTCTCATTAGCTTTAGTTTGAAACTTTCAGTGGCATGCACACTTTTGCTAGACATTATGTAGAGGTGAATCTGAGGCAGATTTTATTTTAAAGTTTATTGAAAACAACAACAAAGTACAAAACCAACTTGTTAACTCAGATTTTTTTTATTTGAACTCACATCTAATGATTCACAACTTTTCTCAAACCCAAAGGTACACTCACACAGAATGTCATGTGAAGTATTTTGCAGACACACTCAACTATGGTTTGTAAAATGAAGTCTGGGTAACAGATTTGGACAACGTCAAAATCCAAAGTGGCCATTTACAGTGTTGGGATGTTGACCTGTGAGAAAGAAAAAAGAGAAAGAAAACACACACACACACATATATATATATATATAATTGAAGAACACTTCTTAAGAGTGTGCAGAGAAACAGTTTTCCAGGTGTTAATCCTTAACACCAGGTGCCTAATTCACAAGGTAGTGGCCTGATTGTAGCTTTAGCACCTCAGCAAGCAGTAAAATTGCTATTTGTATTCTTTTAAGTCTTAGTCCTGCTTGTGGGGGTTGAAATCTTTGAAAAACCTGTTTCTTTGATGACTAAACAAATAAACCATGTAATGTTGACTATAATCTGCAACTGAAATGTTTGTTTAAATTATACACAGAACAAACTCAGATGCCATCCATGCTTCAGAGGGTTTTAATAAAGTATTTAAAGATTTCTGTGAGGACTTTGCAAATATCCAAACCTGTTTTGAAATTTATTTGAGCACTGACTCTACCTCTACATTAAGATTTTGCATTTTCACACGTAGGGATAGAGAGCAGATGGCCACTGCAGGCAGACAGTTTTCAGTAGGGGTGTCTCAGTCATAGGTTTATCTGAGGAGCATGTGCTATTCCTTGTTCTACAGAAACATCCTAAGGCCAAAGATCAGGATTGCCTAACTATTCCACAGAAAAGATGAGGAAGAAACACTGGCAGTATAGGAGTTCACTGAATGATGCTTGTACTTGGCATGAGTCATCTGTTGACCCGCTACTGGGATGCCTGCTGAAGAGTAAAGCAAAAACTGAACATCAGCTGCTGGAACTAAATGACAGCAGGAGGTGGTTTAGTTCTACATGTAATAAACCCAAAGTATTTAAAGTTTTACCAGGTACTTTCAAACTGCTCACTGGCCCCTTCCCTTCACAGCATAGGCTGTGTGGCAGCAATCATGTAGTTTGTGATGTTTTTCATCACCAAAAAGCTACTGCCACCAGGGGCTCTCCCACTTCAAACCAACAAAATGATTTCCCTCTTCATCTAGCGTTATGCAGCTGCTTCAACTCCAGCTGTATTAGCACAGATGGTGAGAATCTGGGATGAAGTGGAAGCACTTCCATAGTAACTTTCAGTATTCACATCTGTGCTGCTGTACCAGGGGTAGTTGAACAGAGGAATAATTTTGGAAAGCTGCCAGTTTAGGCAAAGCTCTACTGAAGGGACAGTCATGGTACACGTTTCATTATGCCTGTAGGTAGTTTATTATGAGCGGGCTGACATCACTGTCATAGTGATAGACAGGAACACAAGGGACCTCAGCTGTAATCTGTTTTCCCTTGCACTGAAGAATACCAGGCAGAGTAAATAAATATGAACCATCCTCTGCCCAGGGATATCTGACACCTACCGTGGGTTCATAGCAGTAATGTTTATCAAAGACATTATCAAAGACATTAATGAATGTTATACTTGCCTTTTCTTCCTGTCTATCCACCTGAATTTCTATTAAGCAATAAGGTGGAAAAGGGACTGTAAAAGAGAGGAAGGACAAATTTCGAGCTTGAAGTCTGAGCCATTTCTCCACCAAATTACAGCCTCTTCTCAAATTACTGAATGTCTCTGTGAACGTGACACACAAGCAGCACATATATGCCATTTTGTGAGTGGCACACAAAAATATACCAAAAACTTCGGCTCTGTAAACAGAGATTGATATTTAAGGGGGGGAAAAAAAATAAATAAATGAAGGTTCATCTGTAGAGTACTACCCAGCAGGAAAGGGAGCACTTCCCGTGGCTTCTCTGGCTATTCAGACACCTGCAAAACACCTGTTTTCACAGTCCTTCTGTGAAAACCTGAACACCATTTGCTCTGTGTTGTACATTGTGTTAGAGAGCTTCTACAGCTAAAAATCACACTTTTGCCTTTCCAGTTTCTCAATTGGCTGTATTCTGACTTCCCTTTACAAGGTAACTTTGTATAATCTAGGCAGAAATAGTGCAGAATGCTTCAAGCTGCCTGGCTATGAAGGAACAGCAATAACTTAATCTTGGAGGTGGGAAAGGAGAGAAAAAGAAGTCCGTTGTTGTAACACCCTCCTCCTCGTTCAAAAGACTGTGTCACAACTCCAGGTTGTGACAACAGCATTTATATCTACTTGAGATGAGAGTTCCCATCATCTCAAACCTGGCATTAAGCCTGGCTGATAATTCATTACTTCTTATAAATGTAGAAGCACTTTTCAAGTCATAGCGGTTCCTCTTTAATGTTATCTTTCCCCTCTACCCTGAACATGCCCGAGTGGAGATGTGCTCATGCTGAGCTCTAGGGCTGCATCCCCTTGCTGGTGAGAAGAAACAGCAAGTTTATTCCAAACAGGGACCTGAAAAAGGTGCTTTGAATTATACTCTGAAGTGGTCCCTCTCTCATCCACTACAGACATAGCCAATATACGTAAAAGGAATAATGAAGGAACAAAAGCATAAAGTAGGGCTCCATTCAAGAACTAGTGTGCTCATTTTGACTCATCAAGCTCGATCTTCCCTAATTACAGCCTGAACGATCTCCTTTAACACAAACAATAGAGGGAGAACACTGTCACTGCTTTCTTCATTGGTAAGCGGACAGGTGCTTGTTACTTGATGGAGGAAAAAAAATTAGTCTTTTACTACGATAATATAGTTTGGATTATATTAGTTATGAAAAATTGAGATGAGAAACTCTCAAGGGCATAATTATCAGGAGAAGCAGGGCTGATTATTACAAAGTGGTGAGTATCTGCAGTTCCCGATGAAGTCATTGGGTGTTACATGTGCTTTATAACATGACCCCTACTGTCCTTTCAAAAACAATGAAAAAAAGGTAGATTTTCCTACAGTTACATATCAGACAAAGTTTCCTTCACTGAGTATTTTTTAAACATACATTTTTTAAAAATGCAGTTCATAATTCAAGCCATTTAAACATATATGAGTGCATGGAACAACAACAGTACAATTATTTATAATGCATATATAGAATGCAGAAATTGTAAAGCACTCCATGAACATACACTACTTCATATTCATACAAAGCAACGCTATTATGGAGACATTGCTTGAATGAAGATCAATCCTGTTGACCAACTTAATGAAAACAAAATTAGGGCTAATGAAAACATCATTCAAAAAAATTTCAAAGGTTCCCAGGCATTTCTCAAATTAGAGATAAGAGGAAAAGCACTTTTGCATCACTGGGATTTTCCAGTGTGTCTAAGTGACCAGAGCACTGTACAGTTTAACATGACCAGGGCTATATTCTGATAGTGGGGTAAACAAAGAATCATGCAGTACAAGCTGCACCTACCAGTGTGCTTGGAAGCCCCTACTATTATCCTATGGTGAAAATAAAATTATTGCAGTGTAAAGGAACAAGAGAATAACTTGGTGATCAAGAGAGTTCTGCAAAAACACTTTGCACCTGTGCAACGAAGTATCTCTGCTGGTATCATCCCAGGTAGGAGCTCAGAGCAAACAGGATGAAGGGTAAAAGGCAGAAGTTCTAGCAGAAAGTCCATCAATGCTGCTTCTAAGTGACTCAAATTATGAGCCAAGAAATGAATAAATTATAACATCATCAAAGACTGCACTCATATAGGAGACAGGTTGCTACATTAATACTTATTTTATGTTGGAGGAGCTCATTTCCATCAGAAATGCTTACGTGTACCCTGTCAAAAAAAAAAAAAAAAAAGTGGTGTTTTTTTTTTTTAATTACTATTATTGGCATTTCTACTGACAGGGAGAAAGACAGAACTACACAAAACTGCCAAAATCACAACGTAACACTTTATCATGTCCATCACCTAATGCTAATCTATAATTGAACACTATGTAGGTATTCAGGAAATCCATTAATCTATATAGATTGTTCCTTCAGGATCAGTGCTTCAGGTTACTTTACATAAGGAAAGGCATTCAAGGTCTAGGACACTGTGAAAAAAAAAAAACCCATGGATTTTCAGAACTACATACTAGGTATTTAAAAAAAAAAAAGATATCTGACAACTAGGATGCTTGGTAACCTCAGAAAGAATACACTCACTGAAAATGTCCACCACAGAAAATGGCTGCAAAAACCTAAAAGGACTTAATCAGTCTTCAAAATCAGTCAAAACTTGTTCAAACTTGTGATTCCAAGTTTTAACTCTAGCCATGTCTTTTCTATACAGTCTTGTTATAGCCCATCTGTTTGACTGTGAAACAAATTTGTCAAGAAGACAAATATATTGAAACTGAATATATGTTTTAATAGTTTTTTATGTTATTTGCTATCTGTCTCTACTTTCAAAAATGAAGTTGTAGGGTAATAAAATTGAGACAAACCCAATAAAGTCACACTTGAAAACAATACAAGGACATCTTTAGAGAGGTATTAATTAACTTCTTTTGAGTCAAAATGCTTTGCTCTGAAGACCTACAACTCCCATCTGCTTTTGAAACAAAACTCCCAGCATTCCCTGATAAACAAAATATCAGAACGGTTCAGCGGGATGCTCAAATGACAAGTGAAGGGGAACAGGGCACAACTGGTACATTCAGAACAGATGGAAATGCTCCGTAACACAGTAGTTGTCCTTACATTTATTGAAAAACACATTTCTTTGCAATAATACACTGTAAGCCAATTATTATCTTTCTCAAAGACTCCTAATTTCACAAGGACTAGTTTTGTTCACTGGTTGCAGTTATTCATATGGATTTGTACTTCTTTATTTTGTAAGATGTTGGAGATGAAAAGTCTTTTGAAGTCTTTTTGCTGCCAGAAGAGACCGACTGATGAGAGCATGAGCTTTTACCATTTGTATTATTATTCTCACGTCTTTTGCTGTCCTGTTAAACTGTCTTTATCTCAAGCCACAAGTTTTACTTTTTTCCGTTCTGCTTCCATCTCACTGCAGGGGGAATGTGGAGTGAGCGATCTTGTGGTGCTTATTTGCCAGCTGGGTTAAACCACAACACCTATAAATATGCCTATATACATCTAACTTGTAGGACATCTCTAGAAAATACTGTTTGCAATAGGAATACTAGTGTGCATCTGTTCCTTGTTCCTCTTCTGCTTTGCAGTGTTTTCAATAACAGCTTATATCTCAGTTTGATTTCCTACTTCCACTGGTCTCCTTGGTACCCAGAGAGCCAAAGTCACCACTGAAGTCTTGGCAGAGGCCAAGCTTTAAGGTGGAGTAATTCATCAGTAATGCAATCCATTAGAATTGCAGATAAACTGCTTAAGTGCTGGATATATTTATGCAAGTTGTGTATGAGAACTTCTTGTCATTGATCTATCCTTTGCCAAGCAGTTAAGCCCTCTGGAACAAAACACAGACTTTCGAACACCACTATAATTCCATTCAGCAGCACAACACCTCAGAGCGAGAATAAGCACTACTTTTATGGGCATTCCTCCTTACACTGAAAGGGAAAGAAAGGAATACAGGTTACTAATATACAGAATTTTTTACTATTTACTTTTATTTCACTTCTTGACTTCACAAAAGCATTAATTCATTGTCTTTTTTTTAAGTCAAAGCCCCTGATGAAAGGGTATCAGCCTTTACTTGTACTACAAAGTGCTGCCTGCTGCCCTCCAAAGGCACTGCTCCAAATTAAAAGATAATTAGACTCTCTAAGGTGACCTTGTGAAATACCAGTGCTGTGTTTACTTTCTCTGCCTTCCGAATCTACCTTGCTCAATTTAGAAGTAAAGATGCTTTTCCTAATTGCCAGCCCTGAAAACTCAAACCATTTTCTGAGACTCCAACTGAGTCTTTTAGGCTTGTGCATCAGCAACAACAATAAAGATCGGGAAATAGTTAATGATTCTCAATGAAGACAGGAAATAGTTAACGATTCTGGGAGCTACATGCAAGCAGGATAGACTCCAGCTCACTAACCCACAGCTGTGCTGAACCTGCAAGGCTGACAAATAAAATGTAGTAAAAGTTTATTTTTGTCACCAGAATGATCAGGCATAATTCACAACACACATATACTTCAGAACTGCTCTGCAATAAAGTGAATTATCTGCAACTTAATTTCATACAGCAATAAACGAAAGGTTTTATATTTTTCCTGAAATGGCACCCATCATAGGAGGTATATGTTAGCATGGGCAGCAACTCAAGAAATCCTCTCTGGGATGTGAAGCCCATTGGTTATAACTGAATGGAGTTCAACATGATCCCTAACAGTTGGCTTCAGTTGTGGCCAATGCAATTGACTCCCTACAGTTGGGAAAATCCTAAATTCCCCTCTAGAGTAAAAGACTCACCTGCATTCCCAGCAGGCGATTACTGAGATTACTGAGAATCAGCATTCTTCCACATGAGAAGACAGAGCTAGAGGAACATGGCACTGAGTCACCAGTTAATCTCTTACAAACACAGGAGCAGAACTCGTAGTTGTCAAACCTACTTTTCTATCATTAAGGCTCAACACTTAGGCCATCACAAAACTGGCCCTAAGAGAACTTGGGTGAAACTGCAAAGCTGAAAGTGCATCACTGATTGGGTTGCACTCCCAAATGCTGCCAGCAACCCCTGGGGACCCAGAATTTGATGGATTCTGGTAGCTGCCATTGTCCAGGATAAAACACCTCTAAATTATGGCCATTTTCTATCTACACATCAAAAGTCACAGAAGGATCTTTCCCAGGACATGACTTATTTGCCTTTGTCTCTTTCCACTCTCCTAGCAGCAGGAAACAAGCTTCTCATCACAATTTAGAGATAGCCACTGGAAAAGCATGCTATTGAGTGGAAATTAAAACTGTAGTAGCTATTAAGCTGGGAAAAAGACATTAATCTTAAGAGACAAATTCGACAATGCTCATTCCACCTTTTTCTACACAACACTCATTTAGGTACTGCTAATGAGATGCACGTTTCTTCATCATGCACATCCTCTTCCACATTCAAACCCAACCCCAACCTGATTCCAGCCTGGTGCTTGCAGCAGCAGGCTGTGGTGTATTCTGAGATTGATCTTCCTTTACCCAGCCTACTCAAGAGGAAATAAACTCTACATTTCCCTGTGTTGCGCAGGTAGGAAAAGCAGCATTTCCAACAACAGAAGTTTATTCTTTTGCTTTTGTTGCTAATGTCTGAAATGAAAGGTCACATGGAACGCAAAGTGTGGAGCAAAACGAGGTATGTCGGTTTTATTTTTTTCATTTTGGTAACTAGAACAAAATTAAAACATACATCTCCCCTTCCCTACCTTTCATTTTTTTAACTTTAACTAACAGTCTACTCAATTGTAGAGAACACTACCAACAGCCTAACTTCATTCACCACCCTTGAGATGTATTCCTGCTGCCTCAGTTTTAGGTTGTCAAAAGGCAGCTTCTGTGAAGAGATTAATTTCCATGCTGATAAAGGAAAGAAAGAAGTTCTCCTGGAGGGTATTTCAAAGCAGGACCTGTAACTAGGCCCTCCACGTACAGCTTCTGATAAAGCTCTTTCCCCCTACTGCGTAATCAGGAAGAGTAGAAAGGCTAACTTCTTAAATTATGTCCCTTAAATTAGGCAGTTTCAGTATCTTCTTACAACTCAAATAGAACATTTTGGGGTTTGAAGCTTTTCCTGATTCTAATCCTTGAATTCAATCAAAACCAACCTATTTGTATAAAAAGCCCATTTGAAAATAACTAGCTAGAAGTGCCAAATTGTCAGCCCTGGAGGCAAAGCATTTTTTATGAGCTGTACTGAGTTCTCATGAGCAGAGGCAACAGAAAACTGTCAGCACAGCCACACTCAGAACCTTCAGACATGGCTGGTATGTAAAGACCACCTAATCAATGGGAGGGAAGGATGAATTTCAATACTCTTCAATATTGTACTGCCTCTGCTCAAAATGATAAGATAGGTGTAAATATTTGCCAGCATGGACTATCCTTTAATAGGAGCTAGAAAAAAAAAATTAATTACCTATAGAATTTTATCTAGTAATTGCCTTCACAGAGGCCACAAGGTATGTAAAGTAACTTCTGACTATTACCACCCTGAAATGTATGAGAAAAACAGGGAACTTACGGTAGAAACTTTCCATAACTCATGGTTGGATTTTGGATTGTCAGAGTGAAGAACAAATGCAGTAACTTAATGGGAAAATACAACAGCCATTGTGTACTTAACAATAGCTCATGTTTCAGATTGAGAGTATTCTCATCCAACAAAAGCACTTAAATACATGCTTAACTTTAAGTAATCCCATTAGAATCTACTACATCTAAAAGTAAGCAATAATCATGAAGCAAAATGTTACTTCTCATTCTGAAATAAGTCTATAAGTGAATGTCTTAAATGAGGCAAAGGAAGAATTTAACTGGGTTTTTGGTTTTTGCTGTTGGTTTTTGCTTTTTCTTACTGTTGAAATTATTTGCCTAATCTTTGAACTATTAATTTAAGTAAACTGTGTGCGTATGTATCTATGTGAAAGAGGACAAAAAATGTCTTGCTTTCATCCTGGTACCCATTTGCTTACATGTTGAAAACCCCAGAATTTCTGGAAAGTGAAGCATAGTTTACAAGAGACCTTTGAATGACAACAAAATTCATGGTAAGAAAAGTATTTTGTAATTATCTTTCCCAAGCACATTCCCAATTCTGATTCTAAGTCATCTTAAAGTCCATCCACTGACACCCTTGGCTTTTCCTCATATATCAGCTCTTCTGAGAAACAGTTGTTTTGTTGCACATTATCCTGTTCAGCTGTGGTTTTGTACAACCATTGCCTTTTCTCATAGCACAGCCAAGATAAACACCAAACATCTCTCTTGCTATTCTGTGATAGAAATACTGGATGAAGAATTGGGACACAGTGTATAGACATCTTATTTAAATAATGGATGAGGGAAGATCCCCATGATGGATGAGATGCTCAGCAGACTAGCTTCCCTAATAACTCACTAAACCCAAAAAGCTCAGGATTTTTTTTTCTCTCACAGAGCTCAGAAAACCACATATTATTCTGCCTTTCAGTTGCTTTGAGAATGAACCACTGGGAGGCTGATAAAGGGTGTTAAGTTGACATTTCTCTTACAGAAGTTTTCTGATGATAGCATTGTAGAGAATACTGAGGATTACAGAAAGTTTTCTAGTCTGGGTTATATGAGATGATTATAGTCAGCATTTTTGATGGACTGAACAGATCATTCACTCAGGCAGTTTAGTGAGAACTGAGAGAATCGAAGATCTCTCTTTTGGCTGCTACTTGGACACAGCTGAGGTCAGGCCTGTCGCACGATGTTCACTTTGATGGCATAGTAACAACATCTATATTCTTGCCAAATGCACACCTTCTGCTCTGCATCACAAGATTCCTCCTGGTGCAACCAGGGAGCCAGTCTTGCTGTCTGTAACCCAGTGACAGCACTGAACAGGGTCAGCACCCCCGGCAGTCTGAAAAAAAGGACAACTTTGTCATTATTCATAAATTATATTTATAATAGAAAGCAGAGAACCAAACTTGTGTTGATTCTAATGAGTCATAAATCAGGTTCAGGGTGTCACAGTCAGATGTTACTGCGGTGACTTGATCTTGCACGTGGGCATAGCAAGTTCACCATCCTTGCTGCCTTCCCTATCTGTCCAGGCAGCTGAAAACTCCTCTTTGAAAGGAAAGTGACAACTGTCTGATAACTAGCTTAGGATTTTGAGGTACTAGGAATCACACATACTGCTAGCAGAAAAAGACACAGGGCAATCACCTTAAAGATGAGGGTGCTTAGAGTTAAAGATCCTCACATGTGCCAGACCTGTTGTTCCACTCCTGCTACAGCAACACATATCTTGGGGCTTTCCTCCCTTCCCCTTTTATAATATTTTAAGAGGTAGTGAGTCTGTTAATTAGTGTCAAAGAAGCCATGCAAACTAGTTGAAAGCAGCTTTTCTGCCCCTGATCACTGACAAGCTATTAGGCCTGACATTTCCTTCAGCACAGTATTCCTTTGATTAATGCAGCTGCACAATTATTTTTTTTTCAAAATTTGTATAATACTCTCTCATGACAGGAACTGATTTATAAATGTAAGACAAAGATTAAGAAGAGGTGGACTTTCAGTGTGGGAAAACAGGTATAATGAGGTTCGCAGTCACAGACAGGGAGGCTGTTATACCGGCTGTGAATCTTGGGCAGTTTATTACTGACTAAGGTAATAGTAAGGGTTTTATGAAAGGCAGAGAGGGGTCAGCAGCACTTTCCTGTGATGGGGACCTGTTGTTAAAAATGGTCAGAGAACAGGAGAAGTTTTTCACTTGTGGCAGACCACATGCAGAAATTCTTCCTATCAACTGGACTATGAGAAAGTGGTGAGTGATGTGGTGGGTCTCTTGAGGGAACTAAGACAGTCCAAAAGCAGCAGGCAGTGCTGCACGGAACAGCTCAGGCTCACAACCTGATATTGACCTAAGACATCCTTAGTCCCTCTCCCTTCCCCTGCACTGCCATGTTTCTTTTCTCCCATCTTTTTCTCTCCCACCCCTAACAAATGCTAGGTTCTGTAAGAGCCGAGGCCTCTCTTTTTTTCTGATAGTTAAAACAGGTGTTCAAAAATAACCACGGCTCTCTCGAAAGCCAACTTCACATCAGCTCTTAGGACGCTGCCATAAAACCCATGTCTATATGAGCCACATATTCATGTCCCCTTTTGTCCTATTGGTGCCTTGACAATGGCAAAGCAGGAAGATCAGGATTTGCTTGCAGCAATTAATATAATACTGTTCTTTCCTTACTTGTTAGCCTTACCCGCTGCAGTCATGCTGCAGCTCACAACACCCTCAGGATTATGGTTCCTTTCCCTCCCTCCTGATGTTCTTTTCTCCCTTTTTCTTTTGCCTACATTGGGCTCAGCCTATAGAGGTGTACAAAGGCTGCCTCACTGACAATCCCCCCATTTTCTCTTATGTGAGACTGACAACATTTCTTCAAAGGACTTGCACAAAAATAAAGCCCCTTTTCAGAGTTTCAAACTGAATTATTGAAAATAAGCAGCTATTTTTTATTTATCTTGTTGTTCTCTGCTGAGTCAATCTGCCTCCAGCTGCCTATCCCAAAGCTCAATGTATGCCCAAGCCTCCTTTGAAGAAAACATTTTTTTGGTCTTGATGCTTATATACATAAAATGTAACAGAAACCTCACAGTTATCCTGTATCTTGTATTTTCACATCTGAATGAATTTGCCATATGAAATACTCAACCAGAGGGGTTTGATCTGGATTTTTATTTTCAGGTTTTCTTTGGTAAAAAGCCACCACCCTCTCTCCACGTAAACATGATCTGTTGTCCAAAATCATCAACTGGAGACATTGGACACAAAAGTGGAACACTTGGTTGGTTGTTGTTTTCAATATTTCCTATATGGACCACAGTAAAACCAAAACCCTTTGATGATTCTGCCTGAGGTTCTTGAAGAAATATATCATGCATGACCTTAGACTATGTTTGTGTCCATCTATCCTTGTGCTCTTGCTCCTTCCTTTCCTCAAAGTGTATATTTAATCCATTACCTAGTTTAAAAGTTGTATGAAAAAGGCAGCCCCCTTAGCTGTAAAGTCTTAGACTCCAATTAATTTTTTTCTTCCCTACATACAAAAGATACACAAGCTATAAAGTCCACTCAGTCCTTAACACATAGGAAATTCAAGCCACACCAAGGATCAACTATAGGACGAATTTTAGGAGACTAAAACACTTTGCCAGACACAGCATTCATTGAACTGTCTGAGAAAGGCCATACCATGTCTGACAGGTGGGTATGTCTAGCAACATAGTACATCTACAGATAGGGATATTCCTTTGAGAGAGACAGCTTTAAATTCCTTTTCACTTCAGTCCTTAAAGTGAAACCTAGGTCTATGCTGTCCACAGCAGGTACTCTTGTCACCAGGCTTCTAGCTACTCTCTTCCTACAGTGCCTGTCATTTTCATTTGCTCTGGATCTGCATAATTAACTGGACACTAATGAATTTCCATGAAAGGTTTCAGTTTCAGTGAATCAGCTTTTTCTAATGAAAAATGACAGTGACAAAAATTTCTCTGCCAGCTCTCACATTGGACAACCTTCAAGCAACTCAATTCACCTTTTCTTTTCTCTGTCTTGAAACAGGGCAATAATGATGACTTCTTTCTTGTAAGCCTCGCTGAGTTCTATGCACAAAAACATTGTCTAAGAGCAAAGTATCATCATTATTTATTTTTTCTCAGCATCATAGAGATAATAAAGGAAAAGCTAAACACTAACTAGGATATTCACTGAAGCAACAAAACAAAGCCATGCCTCTGGCAACACTTTTAACTGTTACAGCTCAGACTTCTTTTTTTTTTCCTTTGAGTAGCTGTCTAAAAGGTTGGTGTCATTCCTCAATATAAAAAAATACTTCATTCCTTAAAGTTAAGTAGACAAAACAAAGAAACAAACAAAAGAAAACCCAAAACATTTTTTTAAACATACAAACAGCCACTGATTCTTCTGTCTCACAGTAAGGTTTTTTGTTTCCAGCATTTTCTTGAGCACACAAAGAATCAGTCATGAAAAATATCTCCATATTGCAAACACCATATCCAGAACTTTACACTTTAGAGGTAAACTTCTGTTGTATTTCAGAATAAAAATTAAATTCTAGTAACAAAAGCAAGTTAAGCACGCAGTATCTTACACCTACTATCATCAGCAAAAAACCCACATAGAACAATGGTTTATGGAATATTCCATACCAATAATGGTATTTAAATACCATTCAGCAGAGATTACCACCCAAAGTTATTTCTTCTTACATTTCAGTGAGATTGTAGAATTTTACAAGGCATAGAAATGTTCATGACAAAAAAAAAAAATCCACTCCCTTCTGCAGAAAGTTCTGAAGGTACAAAAATGCCCCATAGGCTGGTAGTGAGGATACTTTCTAAACAACAGTTCAAGCAGGGTGGAGGGTCTGTAGTCACAGAGAGACTGAGAGCTTCTCTGGACCACCACTCCATTAGAAAGAGTTAGATTTCTCCATTACTTAATAGGAACTGTTATTCCCATCATTGTTCGTCTGCTGTGTTAAATTCTCTGGAAGATGAGTTCTGGCAAATCTTGTCTCAGTGGTTTAAGCTAGTCCCTCCTCTTGCTAACTGTACCTGTCCTCGCAGCCTGTGCTGAGACTGTAGCATGACCCCAGAGCTGCTCCTGTGTGGGAAACATCAGCACCAGCCCTGGCTCCACTTGAAATCCAAACTGTGACCTGAAGTCACCAAGAGGGGCGGATTTCCATTCAATGCCTACAGTGTGAGATGGACTGGAGAAGGTAAAAGTGTGAGTCCCATGTTAGCCAACCTGGCAATAGGAACCGAGACCTCTGGAAGAACAGAAGTAGCAAAGCCACAAGAGTGTGGTGACATCTTAAGCCGCCATGGTTTGCTGGTATCAAAACAGATCAACCAGCTAGGACTCAGGCCAACTACCAGTAAGCCATTAACTTGAGATACCAAAGAAAACACATGCCACCAAAGCTCAAGAGAAAAGGCTGCCTTTACTTGATACAATCCTGACTTCCTCAGGAAAGATATTGCACTTCACATTAGTACTTTATGTCCTTGGGGATTCATAATGATCAGGACTTAAAAGTAGGAACTGCTTCTTGTTATAAAACCCTGCATAGAGATGGTGCCAAAAAGTTCCCACGTCTTTGCAAAAAGAATAGGAAGCTACATGTATCAAAATACACTTTGTCAGTGTAAAGTTTCAGTTTACATGTCAATATAAATTTAGAAGTAAGAACACCTAACAAGTAAGGAAAGAACAGTATTATATTAATTGCTGCAAGCAAGTCCTGATCTTCCTCTTTCCCACCATCTTTCAATTAGCCAAGTACTAAAGTATAAAAACCTTTCTAGAATCAAGTGAAATTATGTCTCCTTTGCTACCTACATCTTCCTTTCCTACAACTTCCATTTCCAGAGTCTTTTTCAATTAAGAGGCAATATAGCATGACCATAAGAATTATTGCAGGCTCCTAAAAGAACTGCTTGGCTTTGGAAAGAGCCTTTAAAAATTTCAATAATTTCTGTCAGTGTTCAAAAGTAATATAAAACCTTTGGAAAAGATTCAAACTCTGTGCCTGAGAGAGAGAATTATTTCTGTAATTGAAAGAAGAACATCAAAACACAAGTTCTGTAATAACACCTGGACTCTGGGGAGATTAAAGAATCAGCTATTTTGTCAACTCAAAACATAAATTTGGGCTGTGTTTTTTCTACATTTGTTGTTTTCAAGGTGATAACTTATTATTTAATAGAATACAATTAGAGCTGTCTGAATAGGAAGTTCCAGATACCTAAAATGCTGTGTTGTGTGTGGAGCTAGTGAATCTTCACAAAGAGATTAATTCATAGAGGGGGAGATGAAAATTAACCTTCCTGCCAGCCCGTAAGTAGTTTCATACTATCTACAAGCTGAATGCTGTGAGTTACTTGCATACCTCAGGCACAGAGCAGTTCATTTAAAGAGATTTATTTCTATCTACCTGTCCTTTCTCCCTAAGATGGTTAAGTGGCTGCTTCATAGAGTAAAACAGCATGCAAGGAAAGGAAGGCATCTGAATGCAATGACCCTTCTTGCAAAAGGGGTCCATCAAACTAACAAAACAGATCTCTGATGAGCCACAGCACTACGATGACATTATTGGGGCATCTATCTGGTCTTTCAGTACCTTTACCTTCGGATACTTTATGGAACCTCAGTTGTCAGAAAAGCCCTTTGCCTTTCAGCTCTCGAACACAAGTACAACTATTTCCTTCTCTCAAATGGGTTTGTCTGTTTCATCACTTCCACTCCAGTGTGGGCAGACAGCTAAATAAATGATGAATGAAACATGGAACTTTTCCAAAGACTAGAATTAATTCAGGGTCAGTTTCTATCCATTTTAGGCTTCTGGAAGGTTGTCTCTTTCCTTGATTTGTTAAGGTTTTTGTGGTGTTTGTTACTGGGCTTTTGTTTGAGCTTTTTTTAGTTGCTGTTGTTTTGTTTGGGTGGTTGGTGGCTTGTTTTAAAAATTTGTTTGAGTTGGTTTATCCAGCCCCAAACAAATCACAAAGTTCAGTCTGTCTTTTCTGGGTATCTCTCTAATGAATGTTCTCACTTTCTTCGTAACTTACTGCAGCCTTCAGTCTCTAGTTAGGCATGCAATCTGGTTTTTGCATATATAAACAATTTCCATTGACATTAACTGTGCACTTATTTGCAGAAGCAAAGATGAAATGCAACCATTAGTGGCTTGTCTGGTTTTGCTGGTTATGCTCATTCACTGTTCATTGTCTGCAAAGCTGCTCTTACATGATAGTGTTGATTCAGGGGATCAAAGCACTGCATCTTTTGGGTTTTTTTATTTCAAAGATTGTCTAGTGTTATTGCACTATACAGCTTTTTATCCTGCAATGTATCCCTACAAGACAGAGACACAAATATTAGGAAGGTTTACAGGGCTGTATATGGTTGTTCTTGTATAACCAAATTCATTGGGCTGTGAAGTTTGATGCCTTTTCTTCATTAACCAGAGAAACTGGGGAAACATTAGTTAGTACAAAGAGACAAGCACAGTGGAAGTAATAAATACAAAGTGCCTCATGCTGAATCAAAGCTTATAGAAGGAAAGAGGGTAAAATTATAGCACAGTAAGGATAAACTGCCACAAAGCTGTGAAAATTAGATACAGGGAAGGGGAGAAGAAGAAAAAAAACCCCATGGATATGTATCTGAGGTAGCTGTTTAAGAGTGCTGTTGTCAACTACAGAGGCTGTGCCTTGGCTACATGTCTTTTATCGTCACTTTTCACATTGTGTTCTGATTTTTCTCTCTTTCAAACTGGCAAGAAGAGCTATTCAAACCTATCCACTATATTTTTGTGGGGGGAGAGGGGGAGTTCCTCCATGGTTATGCTCTTGACCATGTACAAATAGCTTCTGCTCAACAGGTCTGAAGGCTCCAGTGACAGTATTCTCAGCCCTCGCTTATTTCACTTTAAATCAGAGAATATTTAAAGTACTATGCCATGGCCACTGATGCAGTCAAGTGCAAGATGCATCTGATTTGTAACAGGAATTTGTTTATCCAGCAGGATTTCTAATTTCTAAGAAAAAAGCATCAGCAGGAAGAGTCTCAAGTCTCACAATTTAAATCCCAATGCAGAAGAATCTCAGACTCCACAAAACATTTTGTCAACAATTAGTTAAATTTGAAGAGGCAAGAATACTTAATGCATAAACTCTAATAATATTTTTTGGCCTCTTAATAGCACAGAAGAGTTTTCAAAGAGTTTTTTTCATGGTACTAAATTCAATCAAGCAATTTAATAGCTTAAATTTGACAGGACCCATGACTGTAGCCTCATGAATGTCCCCTTTCCTTTGCTGTTCAAAGCAGCACCAGATTTCACTGGACATCTTTATGAAGCATTGAGATGCACAGGCAAAAATATACTCAGCTTAAAAAGATAAATGTTTGTCAAAAGCAACCGCGTTTGCTGTCCATTGTTTCTTCTCATTTATTAATCTTATTGCTCTCATTTTATCAAAATAGAAATTTTGCCACTGCAAACGTAGTCCTGAAGTCTACTGTTGCCAGACCTGAAAATGTGTCTTGTCAATATATTAAACACCTGTGTACACAACACGTTAAGAACCTTCAGTCAAGCCACCAGGCTTTTTGTTTCTTTACTCATTCCTTCTCCATAAAAAATGTGCTCTAGAGAATTGAAGTGTAAATAAGGATGTGCAACCGTCAACACCGGTTGTGATTTACAATAAATAGCAAAAATTAGAGGTTCTCTCCATATTTGCATGCAGCAGACTTAATCATATAAGAAGAAATCTATTGTGCTCCTAACAGATCAGGTGCAATCACAGGGAGGTCTGCTTACAGGTTCTTGCATCATAAAATGATTTTTAAAAGTACCTGGGTTTGGGAGTTTGGTTAAAATGTAATTGAAAGCATATTTTTAAACACCCTTTTATTTTTAAATTAAGTCCCTTATTCCTACACTAAAGATGGGGGAATTTTCCAGAACTCTATATTGCCTTCCAGCACTAGAAGCAATGAAAAAATTGCATACATTTCCATGAAACAAATCGCAGAAGTCTCTCCGTTGACTTCAGTTAACTTGGGCTTAAACAATGTTGGATACATTTCTGTGTAGAGCACAGCCTGGCTTGAAGCCCTGAAGATGGGCATTTCAGCATAAGCTTTGCATGCTTTCCAGTTCAGGACTGCTGAAGCAAGCTAATACACTCACATGGAAATTTTCAAAACCATTTTCAGCTTCAGATTGAAATGTCTTGGTCCCATTTTTTTTTTTTTCCGCTGAAAAATAAAAATCAAAAGGTATTTGCACAAGTGGCTACCTGGGCTCAGTGGAACAGAAATGGGAAATTATCTGCATAGAAAATTAAGAGGTGGTGGTGTTATCACAGTAGGCAGAGGCCTGTGATTTGGCCAGGTTTCAGGCAAGGCTGTAAGTCAGGAAAGTCTATGCAGCACCTGTCCCATACAACAGAGTTGTCAACAGCAGCAGATGTGGTATCTCACTCTTCCAAGTTATAACTTCACCCACGCATTTTTCAAAGTGAGTAATATCAAGTATAATACTTTACTGACGTAATACATGAAATAATGGCTTGAGAAATCCAATATGCTATTGAAAAAATGACTATTATTGAAGATCCCAGCAGTTCAACTAGACACTTCTCAGAAATGAATCTTGAAACTGCTCATCCTCTGCCCCTTTATTCTTTAAGTGCCCATTGATTGAGAGTGCGATGTGCATCCTCAAGCACAAAGGGTTAATTACCGTTTACCACTATTATTTAAAATAATTCCAGTAGAAAAAGCAGCTGTAATAGCCTATTGTGTACTTACTTTCAAAAAGTCTGAGCACATTTTCTTTAGAAATCATAGCAATTTTAATGTTCCTGGCAAACAAAGGAATAATTAGCCTTGCAGTCATTGGAATCAATTATATGTACATCATGAAAAAAAAAAAAACAAAAAACAACAACTAGAAAGTATCCATTTCAACCTACTTTGACAGTAACAAATTTCCCAAAGTTAAGTTATAGTCAACTTTAGCAACAAAACTTGACTATCCTTTCTCTTGCTCCCTGTCTTTCATTTTATTAATTCTTTGGTAAAATATAGTTCAAATTTCTGTGGAAAAGCAAGACCTTATAAGTCCATATGGGCAGTTTAAAAGCTACCTCTCTGTATACTGTAGGAGTTGGAGAGAGGTAAAGACAAAAGGAAGCTAGAAAAATAGAGAAAATAGAAGAAAACTTAGAGAGCAAAATCTTCTGAAATAAGCCTCTCCACAGCACTTTCTATAAAGCTGTACATTGCTGGGTAGCTTGGAAAGCCTTCCTGCTTGTTCGCAGAAACAAGAAACCCCCTTAAACATGGGATTAATTCTAAGGATATTCAGAAATCTCAGTAGTTCAGATGAGGCAGGGACAGGCTGTTCCTGTGGTAGGACACATGTTTGCACAGTCTGGATAGCAACGGTAATAACAGTAGTAATAAATAATAATCATTCACACAGTTTTTTGGTTTTATTCTTTTGCTCTACAAACTTAGAAATGCTACAGAAAACAAATGTTTAGCTCTTCATTAAGTCATTTGAAGTGATTCTTCCAGCCAAATCACAAAATACAAAGTGGGGAGATACAGAATATAGTTGAAATGCCAACAACACAGAGCTATGAGCTCAGCAGAGAGAACTTGGCATGTACTACTGAAATTTAATGGGAAACCAGGTTTCTTTTACCACTGCAAATCTTCTGTTCAGTCAGTGCCTCTCCCTGACTAGTATTTTCCCCAGTTTTACCTCAGATGACCTTCTTGGCTGAGGATGAAGAGCGACCATTCTGCCATGTTAGCAAAAAGTGCCCTGCTTAATAATAATACACAATAAGAAATTGCTCCTTGGTCCCACCAGGGCCAGATGGTAGTGAAGGTCAAACATGGCTTGTTCGTATGCAAGGTCAGTGGTCAAGCGGACTGTTACATCTGAAGCCAAGGGTAGATTCAAATCCAACACATATACAGAGCTTTTAATACAAGGAAGAAATGGACTTGAAGAAGTGAACACCAGCAAGAACAGAAATAATTTCTTTTCGTGGGGAAAGCAATTGTATGTAAATTATCTCCCCTGTACAATTAAAAGTCTTTTTTTTTCTTATCATGCTAATGTAATGGGATGGACAACCTAACAAAATGGTTAGCAGAGGGAATGGGAAATAATACAGCTTATTGTATTTCAGATTAGCTGGGCTTTCACAGAAAGAATGCTCTGGCATGCTGAACAAAACGCCATTCCCTTGTGGGTTAGATAGCAGAAATTTCCTTTTCAGGTTCTAATTTTAAACTTAAATTTATGAAACACTAATCCATGCACCATTAAAGATAGCATTTGCCAGTATAGCCAGCAAAATAGGAATGCTTATGAGCTTTCAGGAGTGTAGTTTTTAAAGGAGAAAAATCTTTGGAGTCAGCCTTTTCCATTGTTCACACAGTTCTCCATTTGGCAACACTCCAAAAAGGAACTGGCATAAGAAACTCTACAATCTGTTCTCCTCAAAACACCCAGAAATTTTGCTTTTTTTTCTTATTTTTTGGAATATAGGAATTTTCTGCCAGGGAAAGGGACAAAGTAGAAGTCAGAGTGCTTTGCTCCTATATATATATATATATATATGTGTGTGTATACATATAAATATATGCATTCAGATATAACCATAGATCAGATCAAAGACCTACCATGTCCAGTAGCCCAGCCTAGCTTGTTGGATAGTGGAGTATGTCACAGAAAAACAACCACATGGGCAGGACATATGCCATGTTATTTTCCAAAAATGCCCTTTCATTCCCTAGCAAATTGCAGTTCAGAGATTTCCTGAGCCAGATACATCGTCTTGATACTTACAGTTCCTCACTGGATTTATCCCATTGCTTTTCTGAACTCATGTAAACTTTCAGCATTCAGAACATTCTGCACGTCGCGTGATCAACTTCAGCTTTTTATCAGTGCTGAACTGACCACCTGCTGATTCAATTTGCTCTCTTTCTTCTGCAATAGACCTAATACAATACTTAATTTCTAGGATAGTGCTGAGAATTGAGCTAATATTTTGCCAAACCATCCACCAGGATGCTAAAATCTGATTCCTAATTGGAAACAGACAACTCAGAAGCCATCATTTTATATGTACAGGTAGGGTTATTCTTTCCCCTTTTATGCATCACTTAACATTTATCTACACAGAGTTTCATGTGCTATTTCTTTCACTCAGTGATTTCAGATCCTAAGATTCCTTTGCAATTCTTTGCAGCTGGTCTTTCCCTTTAGTATCTTGACATTCTTTGGACTGCCAATAACCTGTGACCTGTTTATTCACTACATTTCAAGATTAGTTTGACCATGATAATTTTTCAAGATTATATATTGATCAGCACTGACTGAAATACAAACTTCTCTCTAAGGATGTCAACACCTGTCCACACTTTGAAAACTGATTGTCCTTTTCTATGTTCTTTCCACTTTTCAACCGATTACTTTTCCATACAAACACAAGGATATGTAACTTATGGCAACTCAGTGGTTATATTCATTCCTTGAAGTCCCTTTAGTGAGGGATGACTGTCAAGTACCTTTTCAATATTAAGGTAAACTACATTATTGGGATTGCCCTTATCAACTTGCTTTTTGTCTACTGAAACAGAAAAAGAAAAAGAAATGGAAATTTGTGAGGCATAACTTCCCTCTTCCCTTCACAAAAATTATGCTAATACTTCCTCCTTTTCAGCCCATTTCTGCAGAGTGAACTCCTTTAGAAACTTGTCAGTGCTTCTCCTGTCATAGAGTCAATAGCTGATGTGCTCTGATATAGGTTCAGTTTGCTCGTAAGACCCCAACTAAAGAGCCACAAAATGGAAAGAGAAAACAGTGCAAGCATTTAAAGAAGAACAAATAAACAAGCCAAACAAACAACAACAACAACAGCAGCGATTACTAGTCTTCCAAACAAAATAACAGGAAGGGAAAAAAAAAGGTAAATCAATAATGTTTTATCTTTCTACTATAGCTTAAATCCAGCTCCACTTTTGTGTACCACACATTCATTAGTCATGACAAGTCTTTGATCTTAACTAATAGACAAAGGAATAGAAGAACAGTCTTTAAAGAATTTGTTGGCTTCCCTGTAGCAGTGGTGATGACTTTTGTCCCTCTGTTACCATAGAAACTGAGTCAGCAATAATAGTACTTGCAAACAGTATCTCACTCAAATATACTGTATGCTGTCAACAATCAATATTTGCAAAATATCTGACCATGACCATCATGCTGGACAATTTCACAGGAACAAAAGGTTGGAGAAACTTATTCTTCTGAGATTTATACTTTAATGAGCACTATCAAATTACCTATTTATCTGCAAATGTATGTTTCTCAAACACATCTAGAAATTATCTCTATATTTTTGTTACATATTTAAGTAGCCTCAAGTTTGCTAGTACTGGCTCATATGTCTTTGATAAACAGCTGTTCAAAAAATGTTTAGAGAAATTATTCTTCTCTTAACTATCATAGTGGCATGTAAGTAGAACTGTGAAAATAGTTAATTTTATTTATTTTGTCATTAGTTTTAAATTATTTAACTAGTTAAGGATAATGCACCTTGTTATCTCCTCCAAGCAATACAAGCCCAGCTAAAGATTACATAAAAGGAGAAGTATCTACTTCAAGATGCAACAGAGGATGCACAGAACAGATTGTTTGTGTCTCCAGTTAATTATGGATTAGATTTTTACCTCCATATATAAAATATTCATGCCTGAATATTAAAATTCAGACAATTAGACAGTCCCAGAAAAGATACGTGTGTGGGGGGTTTGTATGGTGTTTTTTTTGTTGTTTTTCTCTCTTTTTTATTCTAGGGGTACAATAGCAGCCAGATAAGGAAGTCTTTTAAAAATTGATTTTTCCTCTTCCCCCAAATGCCAGAGAGACCATCTGAAGTCCCAGTAAAGTTTTCCAATTTCATCTAAAATTTGCCTCTCTTACTTTTTTCCACTTCTGAATGTTTAAATTTTTTTTTCGTATTTCTGAATGTTTAAAATGCATCACTCATCTTTTTAATAGCACCAGCTGAAAGATTCATATAAGCTGTTGCAGAACAGTCTTTGCAAAATAGATGCTGGAGAGGAAGCGAGCCACTGATAATGCTCTTATCTCAATGGCGTGGAGTGCAGGCTGAGGTTTCAGCTCACCTTACAAGGTTAGTCAAATCACCCCATCTTACACTTTGGGCTGCTGGACTGATACGGCTGCAAAGCACTTATCTTCTCTGTACCAGGACAGGAACGCTAGCCTTTGGAAACAGCACAACACAGGCATTTGCTAAACAAACAAGTCTGAGCTACAGTCTTTAGTAAAACTATAGCTTAGCTTAACTGGCTTTAGAAGTTAATTGAGACAAACTGAATTAAAGTTCAGTTAATTATGTGTGAGAGCCTCCAGAAAATGATTAATGTGAAGAAACTATTCAACTCCAGAAGGTAATTCAGATTATTCCCTTTTGCTTGTGTCCTCCCCACATGAAGAAGCCATTTATAAATCAAACACCCTATCCCCCACTCAGCTGGACTTCAAGAACACATGGTTTAGAAACAGAAAAAATTCCATCAACTACAATAACCTCACCTACATGCCTAAAGATGTTCCCCTTTAAATAAACTAAATATCACCTTGTGCTTATTTTGCTTACCTTTCTTCTCCCTTTGGCAACAGGAACATCTACATTAGTATTCAAAGAAACTAAAGTAAGGTAGCTGTGCATTTCGGTGTTCCACTCTAGAAAACACTATTCACAACTTGTATTATTACCAGCATACTCAAAAACCTGTTCTTTTAAGATAAATGCTCTAGTCAAAGAAGAAATTATAGTTTCACACAGAGATTACCAGGAGATATCCTTTGGTCCATGTTGTGAGGCAGCCTGAGATCAGACCCTCGTGACCTTCCCTTCCAATCTCAAATCTCCAGGAAATTGCTGGAAAGCAGTTACTGTTTCAATCACAAATTCCAGTTTAAATAACCAGCTAAACTTTTGGCAGCTGCTGTCCAGTAAGGATATAGCCTTCCTTAAACTCCTCAGTTAATAAAAATCTGTAGGAAGCCAGAGGAAACAAGCACATCCATTTTGTGCAACATTTAATTTGAAGTACCAAAATGTCTCCAGATCCCTTTGGTTTTGCTTTTGCAAAGCTGGAGAGCAAAGTTTGTCAAATATTCATACCTTTAAAATGTGTCTACTCAGTGAAGAGTGTGAACCCAGAAAAAATTCCAAATGCTGAAGATCAGTATTTAATGAAAGAGAAATGAGTCTGTCCAAACTCTACTGGAAGATGCTGTTTTTAACAGTCCTGTGGCACATGGTAGTATTCTAAAGAATCTTTCAGTTGCTTATATGTCCCATCAGCTCAGCTTCCTAAGCTTTTAATCATCAGTCCCTCTGACTGGATTTGGGTTCATCCCACACCGACAGCCCACAGACTTCGCCAGAGCCCGAGTGTCTGAAGGCAGAGGCTGAAGTTGCAGCTGTAGCACTCGTGTACTGTGAAACCATCTGTGCAGTCTCACAGCAACTCTTCATCTAAATGGCTTCAAAATGCAAGACTGATGAGTCTTTTCACTTCTGCTCAGTAGGTGATAAGAGAGCATTTTACCCCAAGCTGTGGACCAAATGTATTGGACACTAAATGTATTACTTTTATTTTTATTTCGTCTTGGAGTGAGAATTAATAAAAACTACCCTTTGTAATGGCCCAGCTCACTCATTTGTTGGCTACCATGGCATTTGATGTGTGGCCCCTTCTAGTCACTCCCTGACAATAAGCTACTACATGGTCAATCATAAAGCTCCAAGGAATTTTCAGGCCACAGGTCACTTTGCTTACTTTAAAAGTGAATTTTCTATCTGCATTAGAAATTGTCTGTGTTGTTCCCTGTCACCTTCTCTTCCCTCTTTCCCTCTACCCCTCCCAGCTTCCAAAGCTGAACTTGTCAATGTACTATCTGGAAAAAAAAAAAAAAAGCTTTCACAAGAAATCACAATTTTACTGATGTCTCTGTTCTCTCCTTACATTACCTGAACAATTTTATTCTCATGTACATACTTACCTTCCTATTGCATGTAATTGTGTGTCTATCTAAGTGGTTAATGCAAGTGTAATGATGCCAATTTCCAGCCTGTCATTTATTCCAGTGATACAGGTCAGTGGCTCCCCTATTCCTCCTCTTCACTCAGCTGGTTGTCACAAACTCAACCTAAAGACTGTTAAGCTGGAGGACAGCAAAGGTAAAACCAGGCAGCAACTAAACGAGGAACTATGGAGACCATAAAGGACTGGGAAGGCTGGCAAAGCAGTTCACACCATCACAAGCAGGAGAGAGGTTGCACAGTGAGACTCCATTTTATGAAATACTTTATTTATTAATTTTCACTCCAATTACTGTTCCTCCTTACTTTAAGCCTCAGAGTTTGCTCTGCTGCTTTGGTTTTCCTTTTAATTGTGGAAGAGAAGGTGAGAAAGCAGTATGTGGTACAACTAGAGATTAATGGGTTATCTACCTGAACACTAGCAATTTGCAGTTTAAGCACCAACAAAAGGATGCTATGTCTAGTTTCAGACTTCCTTCTTTATCTAGAAAAGCAGTAGAGGTTCCACAGGACCATTCTGCAGGAGCTGGCCAGTAAAACCAAGAAGACTGGGCTACAGGGATATGAGGAATAGCAAGTTTGTAGAGTTCAGTGGCATGTGGAAAACCACCAGGGAGCATTTAACTAATTTACATTATGTTTACCAACACTTCAAGGAGCTTAGAAATGGCCAGTGTTGTGGCTCCAAGAACGGAGGTAATTTTCAGTGCAGAGAGGAATGACCATGCACCAGTGCACAGGCTGAAATGTAGATGTGTAAGATAAGAGCTCAGACTGAGCACTGGCAGCCATGGAGAATTCCAACTATTGTTTAATGTTGGAGCAATTTACTCCAATTTTTCTTTCATGCTCTAAGCTTTTTGGTAAGTTAAGTAGTCAAGACCAAAAAGAAAGTTATCCTCACTGCAGCAAATGAGGGCCAGGTGGGGCAGGTGAGGCAACATAATATATTGCCACCACGTCACACAGAGTCCACCAGAGATGTGGAAACTGATTTGAGTTTTCTGGGGGCCCCATTCCAATGCCCCACAGCACAGGACCCCTTTTCCCTCACAACAAGCTTTGGCCTGTGAACTACAGCAAATCACAGCAACCCCACACAAGGGGCAGACTATGTGTAACTGATGTATCACTTGAAACAGAAGTCAAGACTATATAAACAATGCAGACTCAGATAATTTCCTTCCATCTAATAAATCTTTTCCACAACAGAAAGCACAAGAGTGTACAGTAAATCAGAATGTGCCAAGTAAATTACATTTGTTTTCCTCAGACTAAGATAGCAGAGGAATATTTAGAGTTGATTGCAGACTCTGGATTAATCTGATGCCTGAGTGCAGTTTTATTGGCCAAGCCACTTTGGTTCTCCTGGATACCAGAAGACCTTTGAGTCTACTTTATTTCCAGTCAAGAATATCTAGAAAGGCATCATGATGTCATTTCACATTTCATGGAAAGAAATGTATTTTCCTTCTCTTGTAATCTTGTAAAATGCAAACAACCAATTATGCCTGACATGAGAATTTAACCACAGGTGTGACAAAACCAGCTCATTTCAAAGGTAAGGACACCTTTAGATGACAATCTGCTTCCAATTCCTGTTCAGATTTAACACGTCTTTCATTTCCCCATGTGGAGTAAGATGCTGCAGGAAAAAAAAGGTCTCTCTCACACCCTATTAGAATTTAGGAACTGGAAGCTTGACACATTTTGATTTGCACTAAGAAAAGTAACAGTATGTGCTTTTAATGATGAACAGCACAAGTTGAGTTGCCTGTTTGGAAATAAGTTGAGCATGCTGTGATTTACAGAGATCCCAAAATTTTCCTGTTTAGGATTTGTTTTGGTGGTTTGTTATCAGATTTTTTTTTTTTTAATCTAGTAAGAATTTTATTTGATTAGTTATGATAAAATAAAATTTTGGGCTTTTTAAAACTCTGATACTATGCAACTGGGGTTTTTTTATTCGATTATTTCTTTGATTAAGTTTATCTCTTTCCTCCAAAATGACAACAGCCATACCTTATACTTTACACAGCCTTGTCTTGCAACTTAATATTTATAACATTTATATCTTAACTCTTTATACCAGTAACTGTTGAGCTATCTCTCTACCCTTTACTTGACTGTGTAACATGCAGCAAGAACAGAGCAGATCCCTGAGGTATTATATGCCCAGGAAAACAAACAAACAAACAAACAAAACAGTCACAGCCTTTTTGTTAAAGAATTTTCTTTTCCATAGGTTTCCAGATGCAGAGACTCAGGCATGGATTCCAGAAATGTTTTTTATTTGTCACGGGTCTCATTTCACATCTCATGTCATGTGCAATGATTTGTGCATTTATTATTTTTTGATTCAAAACTGTCTAAACTCAACTCACTGATGTTCCTCCCTACCACCATATAATTATAGTTTAATACAGATACACAGAGCACATCTGCTGGGCACATTGATGTTCTTCACAGGGAGAAAAATGGTTTCTGTGAAGTTAGTCCTCTGCCAGTTTAGCTCTCGGAGCAGAACACCACTGCACATTTAGGACAGAATATCCCCTGGGGACAAGAAGGGGGGAAGAATCAGGTGGCTATTCTGTGGACCAGGTGTGTCATCAATCTGCATCTCTCACAACAGTTTTACTAGAGACACAAGGTTTCAGAAGACTGCAGTGTACTTCCTGAAGGGACTTGATCCCTGACACTTTAACTTTGCACTGTTGAGGCTCAGAACACCACCTTCTTTCTGCCTGATGTGTCATAGTCATCATATGGAAGACAGCAAAGTTGTGAAAGAGACTATGAAAAGTACAAATACTTTGATGGTATGACCTTGCTTATCAGCAGAACTTAGCAGACCGACTGTAACTGCCTGATTCTAAATGCCACTTAGATTGCAGTCATTTCCCATTCCTGCTGGTACAACAGTCATGTAAGATTACATGAGAGAGAACTCCTTGGGGTTTTCTTTCTAAACTACATATGAACTTTGATTAAGCAGATAAGAATCTTAAATCTAGGCTTCTCTAAGAGCATACTGGGAAATGGTTGACACAAGGAGACACCAATAGTGTCACTGTTGCTAATTCATTAGCAAAGCACCAGTGTCTGAGGGTGTCACCATAAAGCATTTCCTAAAGGCATTTGCACAATGAAAGAACTAGATAGTGTTTTAGAGAGTTTGATTTTCTCCCTGCTCTCAGGAGCTGCTGAATGGCTGCCACTTCAGGAAACTATTCCAAAATAGCCAGGCTACCACCAGGACAATTTTCTTCTTTCTGTATTTCTCTTTTCTCCTCTTCTTCCTTTTCACTCATCACTTTACGTCTCATATGAAAATCATATTTTGTGTTTTTTTATTATAGACATTACCTTGGAAAACTGCTAGATGGTGCTAGAATATATACATATGCAATACTGTGCCACTGCAGTGGTTTAGGCTACAGTCCTCATGCCTAGATTTAGTCTTCCAATGCAATTGCCTTGTGATTGTTTATTTTGTAAGCCAGAAAGCTGTGTCCCAGGATAGCAGAGTCTTATTTCCTCATACTTGGGACGGGGAGGGGATGGGGAAGTTCACAGAAAGACTCAGCTGTAGTCACATCAGGGCGCAGGTCAAGGAGACAAATAGACCCATATGCTACTCAGTAGGAGTGTGCAGGTCACAATTCTACACATACATAGAGCAAGCATGCAGTGGCATGAATTCTGTATTCTCAAGTGCAAGCCATCCTGCATAAAAAGAGCATCTTCCAGACACCGTTGTGTTATTTATGAATGCAAATATTCTTGGATGAAAAAAAAAAAAAAGAGAGAAGGATACATGAGAAGGGTAAAAAACTGTCCTGGTTTTGTTAAAAACAAGACCGGTTCTCTTTTAGTGATTTTTCTTTCAGCTAAGTTCTTCTAGGTGGCTGTACTTCTCTGAGTTTTAGCCCGCATATTTTTCCTAGGATGCTGTACTCGGTGTGGATACGAGACCAATGGAATGCTGAAGAAGCTCGTGTTTAGATTTATTACTATGGTAGCTAAGAAAGACTGATAAGTTTTCCCACGTTCTGTTGTGAGAGGGGCGTGTTTGAGGAGGGGTGGATGGAACAGCTGACTAGAACTGACCAACGGAAGTATTCCATCCCATAATCATCATACCCCCTATATAAGAGGGTGATCACATGGCTCTCTTTGACCATGGCCAGCATCTAGAGATAGACCGTGACAAAAACCGTGAAACCGTGACAAAAAACAAACAAGAAAATAAACCAGAAAAACATCTGCTCCAAAGCAGGTCTACAGCAAAAGATAATTTCTTCAATAGATACCAAATTTGTCTGCGACACATGTTATCACTCTGTTGTTAGTGACTTTGCATTGGTTGTGTGGGGAAGTTTAAACACTATATATCATAAATGCATCTCTTTATAAATGAGAGATGTAGTTAAAAAGAAGGACCATAACATAGAGAGGAACACACAGAGTCACTCTGGAGCAATTGAGATTACACAGTACAGAGTTTGTTCATAATCTACTAGAGCTTTTATATTAAAAAACAAACAAACAAACAAACAAAAACAAAACACATAAACCAAAACATTTTTAAATGGTATTAATATACTTGATTCTTAGCACTAACAGTAAGCATGTGGACACTGAGCAAAAAGAAAGCCCAAGTAGACTAAGCCCAGCTTTAATTACTGTTAATCTGCAGAGACATTCGCATCAGAAATATCACCCTGGCATTTTCCTGTTTACTAGCTGCAGATCAAGCTCTGTAACATTTAATCTTTGTAAGTACCTGCCCTTTGCAAACCTTGCTTTCCCTCAACAAATCACCTCCTCTGCTCCCACCACACAGCAGTTCCTGGTGGCTCCTCCCTGACTAGTCCCCCCCAAGAAAGAGCTGTGGAGCTCTTCCTGACCCCTATTCCCCTTTCCAGCTTTCCCTTCCTGGGGTCCCATACCAGTGTTGGGGACACCAGCTTCACTCTGACAAAACAGAGCCCTGAGAGGCCAGGACAGCCATGGCCACATTCCTAGTGCTGGGCACAGTTTCTGGAAAAGCAAGAACATGCCCAGCAGAATTGTGTAACTGTCATTAAAGTGTCCAAGGAGCTGCTGAGATCAAAACAACACATGGACCAGCCCAGAAGCACACAAGCCACTTCAGGAGATCTAGAGCTACTCTGTTTGTAGACAAAGGCAAAATTAGGCAAAGTTAGCACCACCCCACTTCAATAAAACTACACTCAATCAGAGCACCAATGACCACATGGTAACCACATTTATCTTTTGGTCTAGCAGCATCTGAGAAGGCTAGTACCTCTTGGCATTCAATTTTGCCAAGCTGCTGTATCCAATAAATTTTAAGATAAATTGATTTGTTTCCAGCTTCTTGTATATGGGAGAATCACACAAATGTAATATGATTGTTCAACAGAAAATTTCAGAGCATCAGGTGCCCCTTAAATCTTTCAGAATAAAAACAAGAACAAAAAAGATAACGCTAATTCACTTATCAGAAATAAGAATCTTGGTTAGTTGTGCAAGATTAATCGTTTTTCTTCAGGAAAGCCTGTCATCACAGACACCCTACCTCTTCTGCTTTTTCAGACCCATAGGTAATTGGACCTACTCCTAGAAGACTGCTAGAAGTCCTAGTTAATCTTCATGCTTCCCAAGACCAAAATCACATGGAACTACCTTGCCTTGACCTCTCCTTTTCCAAAATGCTATTTCTCCACTTTTGAAGAAATCATGTACAATCATGATAAAAAAAATAGCTATTAATAGCTATTTATAGAGGTATTTCAACTCAAGATTTTTAGTAAGGCTGTGTGACATTTCCAAGGAAGATATGCACTGGCATTGGATTTATTTAATTTTTTGTACCTTCAAGATGAAGTAGAAGACAAGATTTTAATTTCCTGGGAAAAACAAATAAAAATTATTGTTGTCCTGGTGCTACTTAGACTGAGATAAGCATTTCTTCTTCACATTAAACATAAAAAAACTGAAAAGGGAGAAAAAGCCTATAAGATTAGCGCATTTGTTTTCAAAAACACAACTGACACTGTGACAATTATTCTGTGTGAAACACCAAATAAGGAATATTTTAATGTTTTTCTCTGAAAAAAAAAAAAAAAGATAAAAAATGCTTCTGTTCCAAGAAGTCAAATTGAGGACTCAGATCTTTATTTTGTAGAACATTCAAGCACATTTGCAGCTACTACTCTTTACCTATAATTGGTTTTGCAGTGATGCTGTGTCAGCCCATATCAAGCAATGTCTATTTCCCATAGCTACTTTTTAGATAAATGGCCATACCCTGAGAGAGAAGTTCCTTTTAAGCACAGCTGAGAGCACCTAAATGCCAATAAAATGTCCAGATTTGGAGAACTACAACCTCTGGACAGTCAACAGAACTTTCCAGAGATGATGAATCCCCAGGTCACACAGCCAATGAAATCAGAACTTCATTGTCTGCTTTTCCAAATCAACAACCAAATTAACAGAGGAAGTTCAGGTGGCAGCAGAATAAAATCAAGTTCATCTGACAATCAGCAATTGAAGACTTCATTATTTCCAAAACAATCTTCATATAAGGTTAATTCAGCATTAATGTCAACACGTTCATATTCTACTCTTTTCAGTCAGTTCTGCATGATACATCACAGAATGTTATGGATTGGAAGGGACCTCAAAAGATCATCTAGTCCTATATATATATATATATTTATATGTATACACATATATATATACAATTACCTCAACATCAGCTAATCACAACTTTTTTTGCTCCCACACATCTGCAGGTCCTGTGGCTACTTTTAATGACCTGAAAAAAAGCATAAAGTGAAAAATTCATCTTACCACAGCTGAGTCTCTCTGTCCTGCTCCAGTTTATTCCACCTTGCAGTCTTTCTTAGTAAAAGCGTACCACGGGTTAAACTGCAGTACTGGGCTGTAAACATTATGCTATGCTAGGCTCTACCTTTATGCTCAGGCTCTGCTGGCTCAGAAGCCTACTGCCTTACAGAAGACAAGGTACTCACTTCATTGTACAGAGCAGCTCTCTCCACAGAGTTCTCCAGAACCCCATCACGAGTCGGGAGATGCTGACTTGTAGGGAGCAGAGAACCAGGTATATGATGTGGCACCAGGAGTTGGTGCTTAAATGGAGCTGCCTTCAAGACTGCTTCTCCCAGAAGTTCTGAAGCTCATCAGAGGCTGGCACAGCACCTGCAAAGCAGTAGTTTCCTTGTCTGAACACACACATCAAGAGTCCTGCTGAGTTTGGAACCTTCCTCTTCCCCCATCCCATTTTAAACACCAACTTCCCACTCCCTTTAATGACCATGCAAAGAAACTTTTTTCTCAGGTCACCACCCTCTAAAGCACTAACTTACCACAATGACCCCCTCCCACACACCCCACTATTCCCTCTCATGTGAGAAAGGTAAGAGAACTCTTCAATACACACATTAATTTGACAGTAACCTAGAGAGAGTTTCTTTGCTTGCCTAATGACTATAAAGAGACCTTTTGCACTGGGATTTCACATAATCTAGCTGTTTGCTATTTAAACAAAAAATAAGCCTACAGAGCCTGCCACTACCTCAGACTTTGAGACCCCTTGCAATTAGACAAGTGATTGTGTTTGAATGGGTGGCTTTCTCCTTCACTGCACTGCTTCTCTCCACTTGGGCACCTTCTACAGGAAAATCATCTTTTGGACATTATGGTTAATGTTCCAGGAATCACTGGATTCTCAAAAACTCAGTATATCAGCCTTACTGCTACTTATAGTAAGGGGAGAAGAGAAACAGGCTGTTGCAAAAAACATCCCTTTGAGAGCCCTTATGCACGCTGGACAATCTCACATCAGCACTTGTAAGTAAGAGTCAGTTAACCTTTGACTGCTTTAAGGAATCACATTGCATGATTTACTGGATTGCCACTGTAGAAATAATTAATGAAGACAGTGTAGGAAATAATAATTTACACTTGCATGTCTGCAAACCCAAGTTCTCAATATGTTCTACAACTGTTAATGAAAAAATATGCAAAAGACAATGGGTTATGTGTTTAAATATGATTAATGTTGAAGTCCTTCCCAGTACAGAAATGTCATGGGGGGAGGATGACACCATCAAAATCAAAGAGAGAAGGGGGAATGTCTGGGGTAACAGAATGCACTTCTCTTGTTTTACAGACATTACCTGCTCAGTTTCACTTTAAACATGAGCAAAAGGTACTGGGCTGTTATAATTTCATGCAAGCTTGCAAACTTGAGTGTCCTTATAAAAAGAGCAATTATACACACACTTTAAGCACGAAGCAGCACAATAATGAAATGAGTAATTACCTTCTCACTTTTAAGCTGTCATGCAATTAAACTTAATTAAACATTCTCTATACTTCACTAATCTTATACAAACAGAAGGTAAGAAGGGTGTGGTAAAGAAAGGGCATTTGGCATAAGGTTGAGCCTATTATCCTGCCTATGATAAAAAATAACACTGAACAGTCAGCACTAGATTCTCATGTAATTGTCTTGTTCCTAGTCAGAAAATAACCTGGCCTGGGCTAAAGACAAACAATAGACTGAGATAATACCATTTAATTTTATGTAGCATTCTTAAATGTAACTTGGCAAAATGTTCTTCAGAAGAGACAATTTCAAGGAAAGGAAAATGCTGGCACTTTAGAACAGAGGGAGTAAAGAATTCCATACAGAAAGGCCATTGCAAACATGAAACAAAACCTTTCACATGAACACAAGTCTGAGGTTTCTTTTTTTCCCCAGCAGAGGAATGTTTGAAGAGACACAGCAGAGAGAAGAGTCAAACTAAGACACAAGCATTTTGTCGACAGAGAGGCAGACAGCTGTGGTCCAAGAACAATCATGAACTTGCTCCTATCCTGGTCTGAAATTCAAATGAGCTTTGCAAGGGTACAGCCCACATACTGCTGCTGATTATTTATTCATTCATCCACAATCAGTATCACATATACTGTCTCTAGCTGTATGTCATTCTTACACTAAGTGATAAAATTAAGACAAAAATAATTCCTCTCAACTATCAAGAATTCTCTCTTCCATCACTCCCTGAGGCAAAGGCCAAAAAAAGTAACAAATAGGTGTATCTAGAACAAAAGCTTGAGCACACTCGGTCTGCAAATAAGATGTTTGTTAACTCCAAGTGTTCTCAGATACTGGCCCATCCTCATAACTACATGTATGTACATGCCTTTTTCCCCTTTTTATCTTTCACCGATCTTGTTCTCTTCTACTATGTCCTGGTTCCAAGTGCTGCAGACACAATTTGAGCACATCTCAGCAAAATGTAGCTGGGAACATCAATTTTGCTGTTTCCCATCCTCATTTCTTCCAGCATCCAAAGCAGTTCCACAGAACTGAAACTTCTAATTAACATTAGCAGAGGGGACTTAAACGTGGTTTAAGCCTATCAGCACAATGATGGGACAAAAGTAGGATGCTCGAAGATAAATACTGTTGTCAAACTATGTCAGGTGTCATCATGAAAATGGTGGGAGGAAAAAAATAACAATATTGAGCAGTATTCCAAAACACTGAGTGTGACTGAGTGCTGAGAGGCCCAAAAAAACACATGAAAAATTCTGCACTGCACACTCACCCCAGGTCCCCCATGCAAAGATCATTCTTTATTTATTTACCGTTATTGCCTGTCGATAAATCACAAGTGTGGTTAAAATGTATCAAGTAAAATTTAAAATCGTTTTTTGTTCTCATTCCATCTCCTAGAGCAAATAAAAAATTATAGTTTGATAAAGTCTAACATACAAATTGTCATCCACATTTGGACAAGAAAAGCTCATGGAGAACATGAAGCAAATGAAGAGTCTGTTCACAGCATCCCAGTGCAACACAAATACACAAAACCACGAGCATTGCCTGTGCGTTTCACTTGTACAACACATTCAAAAAGAGCACTACAAAACCAGACAATTACATTGGAACAGCAGAGCCCAGAACATCTTTAAAACAACTCCTAACCACACAAGACATATCTCACTTCCAAAGCACCAAATTATTTCTGAATAACACATCCTAACACTGCCACTAAGAAAATCACAAATTTAAAGCAACTGGCAGAAAATGGTTTCTGATCTACCAACCAATAGAACCTTCTGTGGTGTGTTTCTCTCTGGAAGACAGACAGTACTGTTTCTTATCTACTGTAGGACAAAATAAGTAAACAAACACCTAGAAAATCATTGGGGAGCAGCGTTTAGGAAAAGACTGTTACAGCTAGGCTGTGCTTGCTTGCAAACAAGAATGACAGCCCAGGGAACACTGGTTTTGGCTGCTCTGACCCTGCTGTTGTTCCTCTGTGCCATCAGATGTAGGCAGGGAGCTGACAGGGCCATTTCTGCAGCCCCCTCGCTGCACGGCTGATGTAGAGGCTGAGGACACTGGGTCCAGCCCCAGCTGCTGCACAGCTGCACGGAGCCTGCAGGACCCGCCAGCCTTTGCAGTTTAACCCAACCTGACAAGTTCCAAAGGAAATTTTATTTCCAGTGTGTGACATTGTATCATTTTTGTTAATGGACCAGCGGGCAACAGTCCTCTGTAGCAGACAATGGTTAAGTGCCGTGTGATTTAAATCCAGAATCAGTGACACAGAAGTTATGATTTCTGCCTTATGATCCACAGCCCCTTTCATACCAACATGTTGAAAAAGAAATCCTTGCAGACCAGAACTCATGCACAACTAATATCACACTATCACAGTATGTTTCACAGTATGTTTGGGATTGGAAGGGACCTCAAAAGACCATCTAGTCCAATCCCCCTGCTGGAGCAGGAACACCTAGGTGAGGTCGCACAGGAACATGTCCAGGTGGGTTTTGAATGTCTCCAGAGGAGACTCCACAACCTCCCTGGGCAGCCTGTTCCAGTGTCTGTCACCCTCACTGAGAAGAAGTGGAATTTCTTGTGTTCCAGCTTGATCCCATTATCCCTTGTCCTATCATTGTTTGCCACTGAGAGGAGCCTGGCTCGATCCTCATGGCACTCATCCTTTATGTATTTATAAACATTAATAAGGTCACCCCTCAGTCTCCTCTTCTCCAAACTAAAGAGACCCAGCTCCCTCAGCCTTTCTTCCTAAAATATGCTCTTTGTTTTATATGATTTAAGTTCTAGTTTCTAATTACCGGTTTTCACTTTTTTCCCCTTGCTTGTTTTGTTTCCACAGTTTCTGTTAAATTCAGTAATATTACCTTAACTCCTCCTGCTGCTTTTTGACACAGATCAGGCACAGCTCCTTCCAGCTCCATGAACATGACTATCACCTGCTACTGAGGAACTTTGTTCAGGTGGACAGCTTCCATGGAACCTCATCTGCAAGAGCAAAGGAAACAGTCGTATTAAACTAATTCACAAATAGGAACCCAAAGACCACACACCTCTGCTCTGCCTCAAGGCAGTGCTGTGGGAAAGCAGGGTCATGTAATCCACGCCATTCTGCACTGCTTCTCAAACCCAGCCCAACTCATTTAAACTTTCTTTCAGCATATTCAGAAAGGAGGTGAGGGAGATGGTTTCCACACCTCAGTTTCCTTTTTGCATGGTTTCCGTGATGGTCCTGACATATTTTAAATAATATTTTAAAGACTAAGATTTTAAGTATTTTAAATAAATTTTAAATATATTAAATACTAAAAATACTAAAAAAATACTAAAAAATACTAAATACCAAACAAAAAACATCCTTGTTCTAGACTTACAGTATGAAATGAGATGCATGCACAGGCAACATAGGGTTGTGTTTGATGCTCTGGGGGCTGCCACAGGGATGTGTTTAACTCTACTGAGAGTGACTGCTTTTTGCTGGTAGGGGCTAAAGAAATGCTGAAGAGTCAACTCAAGGCAAGGAAAAATAATGTTTTGGGAAGCTTCCAACAAAGCTATAGACAAGCAAGACTCCCTCATGTCTCTGTGGCCACTGGGATGTTAAGTGACTGTTCTCTCCACCTGCCGTAGGAGTGTGGGCATCTGTGGATGGTGAGTACTCATTAACATCGATTCATTAACTTAGAATTAAGGACACTGTTCATCACAGCAGCATCAAGAATGAGAGAAATCATGAATTAGGTAGCATTTGCACCGATCAAAAAGGCAGGTTTAAGCTGCAAAGAACTGTCCATGGAAGGATTGGCACATGTCATAGGTCAAAAGAGCAGATGGACCCAGGTCTCGCACAGCAAAGCAGATTCATTACTGAACAAGGCTCAATTCTTAATCACTTACAAGAGTAATCTAAAAGTGGTAAGTTTAGTGTATCACAGTCCTAATCCTCTAAGGCAGCCACTCCACAGTTAAGATTTAAATTCAAGGGAATGATCCAAAATGCTGGTAAGGCTTTTATTCAGCTGGCAGCTTTTCACAACCTAAAACTAATCAGCAAGCCTGGATCCCTGAACGTAATTTGGTCAGTTTAGTTTACAGAAACACAACCCAGGGAAAACAGATAGCATTAGTTGAAGACTAGTAAAACAACCTCTGGAAAAAGGAAAGCAGACCCATGCATCTGAAACCATTTCAGGGACGTGTCTGACAATGCCCAGATGTGCTGTCAGCCCAGACACACGGTTCAGCCACGACAGTGGTGGCAGCAGCTAAAAGTGTGGTGACACGTACCTCCTACACTGGAGAACAGCTAAGTTATCCTATAGTCAGTATCTTGCACCACATTCAGGACTAAATAGCAGAGACAAAGAAGCATATGTATGCAGCTCACATGGAATTCTAGTTATACCTTGTTGTTCCACAAGGTGATGCAGTGATAACAGACAAACTGTAAAGCCCTGCCCTCGGGTTTGCTTGGATGCTCAGCTCTAAGTCCCTCAACTCCCTCTCATGGAGACTGAATTACAATTTGTTCTTGTGAATGGCAGAGCATATATCAGTAGTTTGCTGCTAAGAGGTGATTAGTTGAATACTAAAAACAAACATTTCCTGTTTCAACATTTTAACCTTGGTCAGGCATATTAAGTTGACACATTGTTAAATCTCTATCTTACTTGATTGTATCCACAGTCAAGCTATGCGGAATCTAAGAACAGCAACACCAGGTTATTTCTTTCAAGAAATGGGCATGATTGATAGACTGAAAAAAGCCACCATCTCCAGTCTTAGCATTCTTTATAAAAGTCCTCCTCATGATTTCAGGATGGCAACAAATATACCATGTACTCCACTGGTAATAAATCTGAAAAGGTCCGAGTAGTTGTCCAGAAATACTGCTAGCTTTATACCTGGTAGTAACTAAAGTGCTTCAGCATCTCATCCTCTAATTGTCCCCAACTTTGAGATGACATAACATCTTAAGTCCATTGAGTTCTGTGAAGTCCATGAACAGAATGAAATATATACACAAAAAATATACCATCCAGTAAGCTAGAATAAGCTTCTAGCACTTGTTTTCACTCCAGGACTGAGAACAATAACAAAATCAAACGCAGACATCACTGGAAGTACGCAAGTATTCAAAATCCACAAGGAAATCAGTGAGTAGCTTTCAGAGATGGGGAGGTCATACAGTATCAATTGCAAGATTTGAGCTGCTGAAATGGAACTGACCACTGATGAATCACACACAAGTATGAAAAGATTCATAATATCAAACACATGGAAAATCCTGTAAACATTTACTAGCACTTTGCAGACTGCTTTGATTACCTGATGTTGATAAGTACACCTCACACCGGTTTAACTTAGATTGCAATCAAGATGTTGAAACCAGCCTCTGAAATGGACATCTATTAACTCTTTCTGTAGTCTAATTAGGATTGCAAAACAAAGCGTACATCACAATGTAATGTAAGTCTCAGTCAACTAAAAGCAATAGCTGGCTGAAAATGAGATGGCATTACTTTTTTTTTTTTTTTTAACAGCTAGGAGAAAAACCCCATAGAAAGCATTTCAAACTAGAATTTTAAGGTAACTCTTTTAAAAATGCTTAGCAAATTAAAATATTTAGAGAGACAAATTCTTCAGTGAAGTCATCTGTCTTACTTGACCCTTCCACATAAAATCCTAGTGGATCTATTCAAATGCTGCTGCAATCAAGTTACCTCATTCTAGTGAGGTACCGAGTTAGCCTGTCCTTCCTCTAGAAAGCTTATTTTCCAAGACAGAGTCTCTTTTCCATTCGTCCAGTAGCTGAAGTCTCTCTAATTCATGTTTGGCTAAGACAATTTTCAGTTAGAAAACCAACTTGAAAGCAAATCCATATTTATTTGTTTTCAAAAATGGAGATCAAAGCCCAACAAGTAGTTGCTGCAACTACGTCTACCTGAATAAACTTGTGTTACACTATCTCTTTCCACACCAACTGCACCGATGCTGGCCCTTTCAAATTTGCTGCTTTCAGAAGCACGATGACTGATGGCCATGCTAATACTTCAGTACCACAGAGGTGCTTAAGGAAAAGCTCAGTAGACAGGCAGGTTTTGTACTAAACACAGTCACAGTGGCTCCTACTGTGCACAGGGACAATCCTGGAACACCACATACCTGGAATTTAACTTCCCTTGACCTTTCCAGGTTTTCAAGTTCAGGATTTAGCTGCTTGGCTCCATTAGGAACAGCAGGAAGTGAGCAGTTAAACTCTCTAAAGAGGCTTTGAAAGCTACTTGTGAAATGTTCCAGTATCTCTACAATTCAGAGACTGGTGGGAGGGGAGGCTGGGGAATGGGGAAGCAGTTGGAGCAGGGAAAGGGACAGAAGGAATGCATGAGGTCTGGCTGATGACACAAATATAGAAGTGCAAAAAAGACCTTGAGGAAGAGTCTGGCAGTTCCCCTTCACGCTTCACTACACAGAGCCATGTTTTTCTGCTCAGCTTCCCAGATGTGGGAAAAGGTACTGAAACTTCCAGAACTGTAGTTTATTCTGTTCTTCAAAGACAGACTAATTCGGGTTTTCTGCCAGCCCTGTTCCCGCTGCACCATGCATTTTTATGCTTGGCCTGTGAAACTGCCTAAGCATCTGCCAAAGCAGAGTGTATCCTCCAAACATCTCTGGCAGCAAAACAGCAGCTGGACGTCCTGCATTTGTGTCTTGGCTAAGACCACTCTGGGATCTTCCTCCACAGGGTCAGTTAAGAGCAGGGAGGAATGTCTTCCAACACAACACCTCTTAAATCCCGGTGAGGTGACATGCCATTTTAACAACGTTATAATCTCAGATACAAATCAGTCTGTACACTCTTGGACAATGCCTGTGCTCTTCCTCTCACTGTCTCAGAGCATCATTTGTCTTTGGTTGATACAGCTCAATTATTTTCTTAACCTGTTTATAGATCAATTCCCCTGATTGATGGTGACTTTTGGATGCTGGTAATGAACTTTGAAAATTCACATGGAAAGACAGATTCAGATCCATTGTTACAGAAGCAGGTTCCCAGAAAGATCCTAACAGAGACCCCACCATGGCCACTCTTGCAAGGATGATCAGTTACTCCTGCAGTTGTTCAAGGACCTGCTGGTGGTGCCAGTAATGTTTCCAAACAACACAGTAACAATTTGAATGAGCAAGCTACAGGTTCTACAGACGTGAGAATGTGTTTGCCTCAATTGCAAGAAGGGAAGAAAATTACCAAAATATATGAAATGTGACACAATTTTCACTGTCTTTCATAGCAAAAAAAATCTTAAGAGTTTTTTTTACAGTGAGTTCTAGTTCAACCATGAGCGGAAGGAAACAGACATCTCTTTGATGCAAGAGAAGTTCTGGAATAAGGACTCCACACAGTTTTTCTGCCAAATTTGCCAGCAGGATTGTAACAGGTGTTTGAAATCAAATAAACACTCAAAGGCATGACAGACACTATGGACCTGTAGAGGCAATTTAATGAGGACAGCAACAGCTTAAAATACATCTGCATTTCTCAATCAAATGGCAAGATTTTTGTCTAAATGAAGGTCAATGGGACAGGGATCAACACAAACTGCTGATAGCGACAAGTCTGGCCTTCTCTGAATTAACTAGTTCAAAGTAATCCAGTCCAGCTGAAGAAGGCAGAAGAGACTTTCCAGATCACAGACAGAAAGAGGCCTGATGGAACACATTCTCCAACAGAGAATGCCTGTCTGTAAAAGACATACATAGATCATTAATAGTAACCTTAAAAAACATTTTCACTTCAGTGTTTCTATCACAAAAAAGAAAACACTTGTGTGTGTGGTTTTTTTGGTTTGTTGTTGTTGTTGTTGTGGTTTTTATCTAGAGATCTAAGCCCTAAGCAGCATTGCCTCAATAAATACACAAAGCACCAATTTGGCCCCAATGGTGCTGGTACAGATGTCGTTGATCAGAACCTATTTATACAAGTTTTTGTTAAATTCAAACTGTGCAACTAAAAGCAAATCCCTGTTTCAACAGTAATAAACAGAAATCACATCCCGCTCTCACACAATTACCAGCCAGCACAACACACGCAGTGACAGACCAAGCCTGTTTACGGGGCAGTCTGAGGATTTTCTGCTGTACCTCAACAAGTGCACCTGGCTCAGCTGTAGATATAGGGTGATTCCCCCCATCACTTCCCCACATATCAGACAACAGTAATTTTCCTTCTTGGTGCAGTGGGCTACTCATAAAGAAATGGAAGGTGTAGGGCACTTGTAAGCTACATTTGATCTCTCTCCAGAATTACTATCGCACAGCCTTTTCTGCAAAAGTCAGCGAGGAGCAGGATCTGGAATTTCTGTCCCCAGTGCTGACTGGTCACACAGCTGTTCCTCCCAGTTCACAGCTCCTACAGACATTACGAAACAAGGAACAACACAATGACTACACAGGCAACAAACTGTGGCAGCTTCCTAATTCTGAGTGCTTTGCATTGCAGTCTTAACAGGGGGAGGAAGCTTCTGGGTGTATTTTAAGTATTATTTTAGAAGGCTTTTCTCATTGCCTAGGAAATATATATGTGTATTTAAATGAAGGATTCCCTCCCCTCCACAAACACATAGGTCCTTGCATCACTGGAGGAACAACCTCAGATATTTACAGGTGTAAATTAAAGATATAGTATCATTCAACATACTTAATGAGTTCAGGTTTATCTCCCTCTGGGTTAGACACGGAGAGTATGTCTAACACAGCTGCAGAGCCTCACTGGCCTTTCCTAGGGTCATGTAAAGCTCTGACCTATGCAAGCTGTGAAAGGAAACTGGCTGCTTCACTGCGTAAAGCTTTACCATCAAAACAGAGCTTAAATTGACAGGTTCCAGTTGACTTCCCCCCACAGTCTAAATTAATTACAAGGTCTTTTAATTACTACATGCACATGAGGGGCGGAAACAACTTAGCTGCTCCTCCAAGATTTAATTACTGAGCTCACACCAACAGTGACCCAGCTTGGCCCAGTGCAGCAGGAGCTACTCGATCTCACTCATTTTGTTGATGAGAAGGAAAATCTTTGCAACCTTCTGGATGAGCTGATTCTCTCTGCCTCACTTCTCAGATTCTTTCCTTGTAAGTCCTGCAAAAGGTAGGGTACAATGCTCAAAAGACTCTCAAATGACTCATGTAGAAGCCTGACTTCCAACAGCATGTTTTTGCCCTCCTGAAATACACCCATGGCTGGTGTCCCAAGTGGACTCGGGCATGAACAGAGACAAGGATGGCAGCTCAGCACCTTCAAACTGCTTCTAGGTGGGAGGGTGGCAGGCAGGAACCCCTGTCGTCTCCACATCACCAGCTGTAGGTGGTCAGGCCCAGAGCCCTGGGGTAGAATTAGTAGCCCTGGTGGGTCCAGCTGCCCTGACTCAACACACAGCCTGCAGAACTGATAAACAATGGAGAAGGGGCACCAACTTGGTCCATATCAAACATAGCAGAGCAGCCAGAAACAATGCAAATAATTTAATTTTCATCTTTACAACATGTTCTTGCACACCCTGCTCTCAGCAAGACCAGACAGCAGTAACAACCCCCAGACAAATGGCAGACAATAATAGGGATTGAAAAAGCAAGCCAAGGCTGCTCAGCCCCTCTGAGCACTGCACCAAGTCCAGCTGCAGTTCTGTTGAGAAACGACTGCTCTGCGAACATTCCAAATGAGCTGCAGGTAGCAGCTTTATGGGTCTCAAACTGCAACACGATAAACAGCATGTACAGAAGCCACTACAGTCTGTCAGGAAAGATATTAAGACCTTCTCATAGAGGAACTTCAGCAAACACTTCGTCAGCCTGAATTTACAATCTGATCCTTCACTTCTGTGCTCCAGAAGTGACTAGCCCTGGGCTTCTTCAGACCAGCTGTGCTCATTCCTGAATGTGGCTTTCAGAAAAGACAGGAGGGAACTCACCTGAACATCAGCTCAAAACTCTTGATTGCTGTTTTTCTTACTGTTTTCTATTAATTGTTTCAAAAACAAACAAACAAAAAAATGTTAGCCTCCTCCATAGGAGAGGTGAAGAACCAGCAATAAAGGTTGTTAAAAGAATAATTTGGAGCTGTGAGCAAAGATCAATAAATAAATTGGAAATCTGTTCAGTCACCACCTCCCAGAGCTGAGGAGAATTAAAAACCAATTAAAAAACACACATCTGTCTCCCAGTCATTCAAATGGGAAGTGAGGGAAAATCATAGGGCAAAATTTGTCAAGAGAAAGCAGATCTTCCTGGACCACCTTTTGTTG
Source organism: Nesoenas mayeri (assembly GCF_963082525.1). Classification (NCBI taxonomy): domain Eukaryota; kingdom Metazoa; phylum Chordata; class Aves; order Columbiformes; family Columbidae; genus Nesoenas; species Nesoenas mayeri. The sequence goes on along the minus strand of NC_137551.1, from coordinate 9,439,476 downwards.
CTGATCATACAGCAATTACCTGACAAATAAAATAACCCAAAAGTCACTATATTATAAACCATTGGTTCTGGTTTTACAAAGCAAGAGACCCCCCTTCTTCATTGATCATCTCAGCACAGTTTAGCATTTGATTCATGAAGCTGTGTCTCAGGTTGCCAAGAACAGAGCTGCTCCTTAATTAATAATAATGAGCACAAGCTCAGGAGCCTCACATTTCTCAGACCCCAAAGGAGCACCAGCTGCAGCAGGAATCTCAGGGGGCAATTTTTATTCAGCCAGAAGAACAAAGAGATTAGTAAGAGATAGTGTTTACAGAAGATGCATTAATCATCTTTGCTATTCATCCACAATATCACCAGCTTCCTCAAAAATATCACCTTTTTGGGTTTTAGCAAAGCATTTGGTACCACAGCCCATGAAACTACCTGAAAATGATTGCATCTGTAAGTTTAACCACCACAACTTGGTAATACATGATCAGACAGTAGTGAGCAAGTTCACTGTAGCTAAGAAATAACACGCATTTGTTTTTCTGCAGCAGAATCTTCTGGAAAGAAAGGAAAAATGAGGCAATTGCATGAACAAACAATATGATGCAAAAACATTTACACAAAAGAAGTGAAAGTCCATTGAACAGTCATATTAGGCAGGAATCATTCCACCTTAGGACACTCAACACCAGCTATGTTACATACACCAGGTCACTTGTTTGCAGAATTAAATACACTAAAGAGCAGGTGGCTGATGCTGGGTCAGGATTTTGTCTCCAGCTCCATGCACCAGCAAAAACTCCAAGTCTGTCACTGGGTCTGACATATCAAAGTCTGCTTGGCTCAAACAAAGTGTTGGCATCCAAGCAGGGACAAGTAGCATCTTTCGATCAGGACACTCATGTTGGTGAGCTGTTCAAGACTCCAAAAGGTCTTATATTTAGCTGGTTGTGAAATAAATGCAAATGTCACCTGAACAATCAATGCTGTTAAAAGTGAAAGGAAACTGAAGTGGCTTCCATGGAGTATCTGAGGCACCAGGACAAGAAAGTGAGAACCATTTTCTTTTTCAAAACTGAGCAACTTTTTTTTTTTTTTAATTGGGAAAGTAACGGCCATTTTAAAGTGCCAAGAAACTTTTTGTACGTTTCAAACCCCACATGAATGATGCCCACTTACAGTAATACGCACTGCTAATCCTTTCAAGAACTTGGTTGTCCTAGCCTGCTTCCACTCCAGGTGCTTTACTTCAAAAAACCTCTGTGCAAAGAGCCACACACCTTGAGACCATGGACCTGTAGCAGCTCACCCAGGACAACCAGCAGCCATTTATTTACAGCTCTTTTGAGGTGTATTTTTCCCCTCCCTTCTCCTGAGAGCCCCGAGACCTCTGACTCTTGGCCTCAGAGGTGCCCCAGTGTACTGCCAGGCTGGCTCACACACAAAATGTCACCAGCCCAGCCCAAGGGAAGAAGCACAAGTTCCACTGACCCACCAGGCCCTCACAGGCAGCCCGGGAGGTAAAACCCCAGGGATCACTGACATGTCCGGATTGCCTCGGGCAAAGCCACCACCTCTGCAAAGCATCAGCCCACAGACAACAAAAAAAAAGTCACAGAAGCATAAAATTAAGAGAGATCCCTGGGTTGTGCGTGTTCCTGTAATCCTTGGCACAGGCACTGCTGGTCACACTCATCATCATCAGGTCAGTCATGGCAGGTGGTTGTTGCAACCAACAGAAAGCCAAAACACTGCCATACATCCAACCTAAACTTAACAACTGCTGAAGAGGCAAATAAGAAAGTCTGTAGGATATTCATCCCCTCAGCAAATGGCCAGAGATTTCCACATACCTTCCATGGTGGTAGGAAGGCATCTTAGCTTTGTGCAAGAAAAACCCCACAACAACAAAAGAACCCAACAATACCAACAAACTAAACAAACAAAACATGTCTGAATAAACAGTCCATTCTGGGAAATGATCTTTTTGACCCGTGATGATTACTTTCCAAAAAAAAAGAGGAGGGGGGAGGGGAGGGGAGGGGAGGGGAGGGGAGGGGAGGGGAGGGGAGGGGAGGGGAGGGGAGGGGAGGGGAGGGGAGGGTAGCACAACTCTACACACGGGTGTCAACAGGTGTCTATCAGCTGCTGTGGGGTTTGGGGCTGTTTGTTTCCAACCTGGCTCACTCAGGGTTCCCACCATGGCAGCAGGTGCAGCTGCTCAGAACACAGGCAAAAGCCAGAGGTGTGAGAAGAGATCACATCTCTAATAGAGCAAATTAAAGGAAGAAAACAGAGGTGGAATCCTTAAAAAAAGCTGCAGCTTTGAAGAGACTTCTAAATAGCTCACTTAAAATGAATTCAGACAGGTGTGTGTTTGTCCACAAAACAACCCTAACCCCAAAGCTGAGGAGAATTAATTATTCCCATACCTTCAATATCACAGAGGTCAACAATATGCCTTTAGATAGCAAGAAAACATCTCTGAGGAGCAGACTTGGGACTGGAAAGTGATTTCCTTTGTTCCACTAGCAGGAGGTTAATTCATTGTCAGCCTGCACTCTGCGGCTGAAGGGCTTGTGTCCTCTGTAGTTACGTGATGAAAAGACAAGCTCAGTAATGCCCATGGGTCACTATGGAAGAGGTGAACAAGGAAGTAGTTACCAATAATCAAACAAATAAGTGCCAAGAACAAATGTCATCTAGGACTGACAGAAAAAGCAGGTAAAATGATGCGGAGATCAAAAGTTGAGTTAAGAAAATTGTCTGTAGATAGCTTTAAAAAAGAGAGGAAGGTAAAAGATTCAGAATGCTTCAAGTTACTGGACTGATATACATAATTAAAAATAAAAGGAATCCACATAAGTAAACAGCTAGGGAGACTGTGGAGATGCATGGCAGGCGAGAGCTTAAGTATGTGTATGAAAACATCCTAGAGGAAAAAATAGACAAAGGATTAAATGGGTATGGTCACATCTTCAGGCCTACAGAATCCCAGCTGTTTCACTGCTCTATTCTCCCAACTTGGATAGGGCAGATCAGGTCTGTAGTGGAACTGGAGATGTCAGAGGAGAAGCAACAACCTTCTTGAAATGGGGTCAAGATACTTCAGCAGATAGAACTGAATCTTTTCTTCCAGACTCTACACCAGTACCACTTTGAGTACGACTCAGCTGGCAAGAGAGAAAATATTCAAATGCATCTTCCAGTGTCCCATTTTCTCTTTTGTTAAAAAATACACATGTATACACATATAGTGATGTTCCATCTTGGCTAGGTACCATCTGTATCCACATACCTTCTTTAGAAGTCCAAAATGAATTGCCATTGCTAGCTCTGCTCTGTTGTCCGTTATTTGTTTTGCAAGGGCAGAAGAGGGAAACAGAGCAAAGCAAGAGGAACATACATGCTGGAACATCAAGTGATTAACAGGTGCCTAAACTAGCACCAACTTGAGCTGATTTATTTTTTCAGCCACCGCGCGTTGCCATTTAGATGGGACAGGCATAGTTACTAGCATAATTGTTCTGCTTCTGGTCTTGAAGTTCCTGCAGGCACAGGCAGGTCTGCACTGGGTGCTGCTGTGTGGCAAATGTGCTGATTGTACAGCCGGTCCTTCCTCCCTGAGATGTTACTAGATGTGATGTTCCAGCTTTCTCACACAGGTTCAGTGACGCAGCTTCCTCCGGCCTGCAACAGCTCCTGCCACACCTTCTGTGATGGCATCAGCCACCACGACCTGCCCGGTCTTCATACTGAAGTGGCACGTACCAACAATGACTCCTGGTGTCTGTGGAACAGAGAAAAAAAGCCTCCGTTACTCAAAAGAAAGACTGAAAAACTCCCTCTGCTGGATTCAGTCTGAAAAAAATGCATTATTCTTCAGTAATGGTGCAAAGCACTATTATCACCACTATTCTGAGATCACACAGATCTAGCAATTGAAATCGTGTTTGCTGAGTACCACGTTGTATTTCTACAGAGTTTACACACAAAGTATAACACCCCAATTGCTTACTGTTAAAATGAACGTAAATTGTCATTTAAGAGTGATCCGTTTACTATCAGTCAAAATATGAATACTGGTCCAGGAAAAATTTTCTGAATAAGCACTAAAAAGCAAAAGTTGTATGAGAATGTGGTGACGGGCAAACATAGGCTCAATTTACTTAAAGGTTCAAAGGGAAATTTTCACACAGTTGTATTTCAGGAGTCACCGAGCATCTTTCCCTTGTGTACCACAACAGAATTGCTAGAAAAAGTGGTTGAGTCCAAAGTTTCCCTGAGCTACAAATCAAACAAGCAAGTCACAACACAAAGCCCCAGGCCTAATACATAACTAATTTAATTACTTGAAAAATTGCTTGCTTGTATCTACCCTAATTCAGGGCAGTAATGTGCAATTCATAAATTCTTCTAACTTTAATTCATACTCGTTCTACTTGTAGAAATGTTATCTTGAAACTAATACGATCACAACAGGCCTAATGTTTCATAAAAATAAAACCTGAATAACAAATTTTTGTCACCAAGTTTGTTCCACATTAAATATACAGGATGTGAGTGCATTCTCAGTGCTAAGCAAATTAAACCAAGTTCTCAAATACATTCAAATATAAAATCCACCTCCTCCCCTGCAGAATGGCAGGTTTACTGCAGCAGGGCTGCTCGCTGCTATCACCTCCACATATCGAAGTGCAGATCCTAACAAATCAACAGGCGAGCAGCACTGCTGGGAAATGAAATATGGTACCATAAGCACATAACACAAGCAATAGCTTCCACTGCTGAAGGTCGGAGGAGGAAATGTTACCTATTGGATACTAAATTCAAGGAACCTTAGGAGTAACAAGATATAACAAAAGTATGCTCAGGAAACCAGGCTTATTTAATGTGCACTGAAAACTGAGAACCCAATAGCAATAGTGATTTCTGATTATTTCATCTACGCTATACACCGTAAAGTTTATGCATGATTGGACAGGAAAAAAAAATAAACAACACAACACAAAAACCACACCCCTGAAAGCAAACAAACAAAAACCTTAAACAAACAAAATCCCCACAAACAAAACCAAGACAAACAATACACATCTGTTCTCCCTGAGTAGTTTTCCAAGTGACCACCAGCCCAGCAAACCCTTGCAGCACAGTGAACAGCTCTGCCCAGGCAGGAAGCATGGTCTCTGAAGGGTATGTTTGTGCACTGGAAGAGCACTTAAACATTTCTACAAGGGCCTGGAGTCGCAAACACATTTGCACATTTAGTCTTTATCTCCTATATCCCTTGTGGATTTCCAACCCAAGCAGTCTGTGAGCTAAGTGATAAATACAGCTGGAACAAGGCAAGCCCATCATAGAGTCCAAGCAGGGGAAGCAACTACATTATCCCAGTTGAAGCCATACAGATGCTTCGTCTGAGGTTATCAATGTCTGTTTTACTTCCCCCACCCCCAAACAGATGATTGCTTCTTCCAACTGAGCAAGGTTGCTCCTGCTCACTATAAAGAATAAATCAGTATTGCTTAGTTTGGGGCCGGCCCACGAAAGTAAACAGGACAGGCTGAAGAGACGAATAGTCTGTGTGCTAGTCGAAAGGACACAGCCCCACCTATGCCTGAGAAGGTGTTTGGACATGTACAGAAATGATATATACAGAAATACGAGCGTGCAGCTTGCGGCTGCTTGCATTGCAGTGCCCTCTGCTGCACACACAGCGACAGCCCGGCCGTGTGCAGTGAGAACACGAGTTCTTGTATTGAGACAGCTAAAAATGAGTGCTCTTTTAAACTGATCTTAAAAAGGAAAGGGAATGGAAGTATTTTCCCATGGGATTTTACCCAGGAAAATCATGTCATCTTGCATCCACCTGCTTTCTCTGCATTTACAATTAAAATAACACTTAATTCTTGTCCTTTTCTGTCAGTAGAGCTCTAAGTGCTTTCCCAAGAAAGCACATACTATTAGACCTTGTTATTTGCTCTGCAGACACTGACTAAAACACGTTCCCTAAGGCCTGTGCAACTGGTCCTCAATTTAAAGCAGTAAGCACAATGTAGAGACACATGTTGTTATTGCAACAGCTGGAAAGCACATCTATAACATTTATCCTGTGACCATTAGCACATTTCTAATGTCGTTCCCCTCCCAATTTCTCTGTTTAGTTTGTACGCCCACTAGTTACATTCCAGGATAAGGCTGTGTTCTGTATTAACAGTGTAAGAGATGCAACACTGTACTGTGAAATAACCCCCATGACCCTTTTTCTCCTTTAAAAGAAATAAATTTGCATGAAATCAAACAACATTATATAACAGAATAACAACTATCAAGGATAATCCCTTGAGAAAATTAACACCTTCAAAGCAGCTCAAAAATAAGTGTCATTAGAAGTCTTTTTAAAGGATATACATATTTTGCATATATAAATACAAAATACAAATGCACAGTATTTTTTCAGTACCCTGCATGTCCCAGAAATGCCACACACAGAGCTTTCAACAGCCAGTAATATAGTGTACACACACAGGTTATAACTAACTCTTTTGAAGTAAGAAATTCAATGCCAGCATAAAACGCACAGGAGTGTCATTAGCAGAGAGCTTGTGTATCATTAAGCTTCCCCACGTGGTAATATCAAATCTGCAACAGCTTATAAGCATATGGTTTGAACATCATAGACTTTCTAGAAACATAAGTTCAGATCCTGGCAGGATCAACTCAGCTTGACAACCGTCTGCTGCGTGTCTTAGAGCCATAGCTGCTTCAGTGCTCCTGTTTGATGTGACATCTCACGCAAAGGGCTCTCTCCTGTGACCAGGGGCTTCTAGGTTGCTACTGAAGTACAAAAAAATAACACAGCAACAACCCACAGAAATTACAGAGCAGAACTTGAGAGGGTTTATAAACCAGGACTCAACCCAGAGCTGCCTGTAGTGGTCTGAGTAACACAGAAGCTGGTTGCTCAAATCACTTTGCTGAAGATGAGTGGGATTAAAAGAAAGTATCCTACAGACTGCCAACTTTTTGTACGAGTATAACGTACACCTCTAGGATCCTCCAGAAAGACCGTGACACAGTTCCTACTGCACCATGATACTGTCAGTGTTCCCTTTGGGATACATATTCCCATCAGAACTTCCTCCCAGGCCTCCAGAGACCTTGTCTGCTCTGCTGCATGTAACTCAGAGGGAACTGTTCCCTCTCGTTTGTGCTTAAAGAATTCTTGCAAGTAACTGCTGTGGAATCTTAAGAAGATGGAAATTCACTGAATCTGGTAGTAATATAATAGTTCCAATAAAGTCTATGAAACTTTAGGAATTATTGTTATTATTATTATTATTATTATTATTATTATTATTTTAAAAACACATAGCTCAGGTTTTTAAAGACTTCTAAGCAGGCAAATGCAGGGAGATTAATGTCATGTTCAAGAAAATAAGAAAAAAATTTGTTTCCACAATATATTTTTTATCATGCTGCCAGCACAGAATCTTGTAAGTCTTGACTTGGTTAATACTGGTATTATTCTAATTTTATATATGAGGAAACTAAGGCACACAGATTGAAAGTAGCATGGGATAATTCGTAGAGTTTGTCAAACTGAATAGTAATTAAAATAGAGTAAAGAACTGCAGGAATCACTGGACTTTTATACTACTAAGCACTGCAATCTATCAGACTAAGTGATCCAAGTCTTTAAATGCTCCTCAGTTTTATGTGCATACGCTTCTGACATAGCTAAATTTATGGTATTTACCATCACCTAGACTTACTACTGGGTGTGCCCAAAAGCGATTATATACTGATGATCATAAGGAAATTAGGGACATTTATACAAGCTGATTTTCAAGGATGCCTCTCTTTCTGGCTGTAGCACCCAAAATAATGATGTATGAGGCCTCTTCAGAATACAATCCAAACAACTGTTTTGATTGGAGAAGTATTAAGAGAATCAGATTCCATCAGAATGTGAAGATCCACTGAAACCTGAAAGTTTCTCCCAAATTGCTGTATTTCTGTTTTCTGAAAAAAATAAAAACAAAAAAGCAAAGTAAGTGTAGGAGTGTCCCATCTCCACAACTGCTTTTAAGTGCCTGCCCGTCAGGGCTATTCCAGAGGCTTGCTTCGTAATAGGCTTTAAAAAACAGCATCTGTCACAAAACACATTCAGCAACTGAAGTGATTTTTCCACAGGCGATGATGGAGGGAAGTATCTTATTTAGAGAGCTTTGAAGTTTTCAGACTTTGCTCTGTTTTAGAATAACCAAATTCAAAATAATTCTTAAAACAGAGTTTCTGGTCTGCTGTGTAAGGCAATTACTTCTGCCTTTAGATTTATACTAAGAACTCCCACTGTATTGAGTGAGGATTTTGAACAAGCACACAGAACCACCACAGGTTTTGTACTAGACCCGAGGACTCTGCCTGTGGTTTCACAGGAGACAACTCAATTCCAACAGAAATCCCCCCTCTTACCTTTCACACCAACTGATTAACATTAAATACTTGAATAACTCAGTTTTAGAGCTGTGGCACATACGTTCAATGTCCTCTGCTAAAAGCCAATTCTCATTTGAAACAGCAGCTAATACTGATATCCTGGGGAAAGCAGCAACTGCACCAACCCAGCTGATGTCCTGTGTGCTTCAGTATTAACTGGTCTAACTAGTTCAACTGCATCCAGTCACGCTTATATAAATCAGCCATTCCTGTACAAGAAAAGGTGCCAAGGGTGTTGAGTCTGGGTTGCAGAAGGTGGGAAATGTCAGAAATTTCTCATCATTTAACACTTTCTCCTCACAGCAATATTCTGTCTAATGACTGAAAAGCAGATCTCTTCCAGCGTCAGGAGAACATCTCTTTCGGTCCCATCAGCAGGACATGGCCCATCGCTGCCACAAGGCCTCTGCCTCTGGAAGGGCAAGGGCAAGGAGGCCAGAGAAGCTGCCAATGGATCAGTATTTACACTGTCATTGCACCAGCTGTGTAATGTCTGATGATGACAATAACAGGATTAGACATAATTGTAACGTGGTCTCATCCACCAAGTAACACAGAGCACGCTGACCCAGCGCACTACCAGGTGGAGGACTTTTTGGGCCTCAGGTGAGGAAAGCACCTAAAACATGTTTGAACTTGGAAACACTACGCAGGGGTTTCTCTCACCTCCAAAACCTGTGAAAGTCTTCAAAGACCATCTTGAAGCTTAAAGTAAGACCTTCGGTTAAGGATTATAAGTCTCAGTCTGCAGCATTTTTCAACTGTTCTTACTTCAAACCGCAGGATTCTCCCTTTACCAATCCTCAAATTCTGATGGAAATTTCCAACTTGAACTTCCATCTACTGAACCAGGTCAGATGAAATTAGTGGAGCAGATTTCCTTTTCTCTCAGGAAGAATAAACCACTCAAACTAAGGGTGAAATGCTGACAATTAGAAGCTTTTAACAAGTGTTTACATGTATGCATACATTGTATTCATTTGGACACCTGTGGGGAAATAACTTTCTCAAAGTAATCTCTTATGATACTAATTTTAACTAGTTAATTACATAAGAAGACTATGAAATAGTTTTCTCTGCTCAACTGTGCACTACAGGTGAAATAAGATACCTTTGGAAATCAGCCCCATCAGTCCTTATTCATCTGGAAACAACACATTAAAGTGTTTAGCTTTTTTGTGTCTTCCCCCCCCCCCCCCGCCTCCCCCTTTTTCTTAAAGTCTCATGCTAAAGCCTGCAGTTCTGTTGGAGAAAGATAATTCCATAGGAAAACACTGCAAGCATAAGCATAATCTCCCACTCCCCCAAAATTTCCTGTCTACAGTCCTATAATTCTGCACAGTCAATGACTTCAAAAAACATGCAAGTGAAGAGTCAGGAGAAACAGATACTTATTAGGACTTTTATTTTTATTCACTAGAGCAACATTGAAGAAGTTTTTACATACAGGTTTTTAGATCAACTTTACAAGCAAATTCCAATATACAGTATTTACTCTGACCTGGGTAAAAAACAAAAACAACAAAGCAGATAGTAAGGGTACCTCTTGTCTTAGCTAGTATTAAATTTAAAGATTTTTGCCGACACTAGAATTATATTGTTTTTATTGTGGTGCTTTTACAATTAAGTAGGCAGTGAGCAGCTTTACCACAAGAGCGACTGAATTTCCTTGGTAGCATAGTTGTAAGATTACTATACGGAGACCTGCCGCCAGGATCACGGATCAAATCTGCTCTGCTCAGAAAAAGCCACTATAATAAGAAAGGAATAGCTATGGAAACCAAATTCAAGAATGGATTTCCATTGGTATGGCAAGAAAATGTCCACATTGAGAAGATTATGTGCTGTGCAAAACCAGAAATATCTCCCCCTCAACATGCAACCTATCCAAATATGACACTTTAGAATGTGCATATGGTAGTGACATGCAAAGTAAATAATGCTAGTGGTATTCAGTTTTCTAGCATCGTTGCAACAAATCAGCGTTTAGATCAAGGATGAAATGAATTTCACTGACCTACGATGCAGTCTGGTTGCTATGCCTAGTTTCACTGCTATGAGATTTAAAGTTGAGGAATCCACATTTTTTTGGAACTATATGAAAAATTCAGTACCGTTTTGGATTTTCAGGGCCTTTGTGATTATTTTGAGAAAGTTTAAGAATAATCTTGCACTTCATTTCTCATACAAAAACATATGCCAGGAACACTATTCTTTAAGGGCTGTGCGAGACCTGGGGAAGTTTTGCCACGGGCCTTGATTGGCAGGAGGAAGCGAGAGCTTCAGGGAAGGAAAGGGAATAATCTGGCTGCATCATCAGTGTTAAAATTCCACGGTTAAATTAAAGTCATTGCACAGCAAAAACTCAGTACACTAGATAAATATTTTTAAACGTGCTAGAGTGCATATCGATTCGGTGATAGTGATATGAAGATACCTTGGAAACAGCAACACTAGCACGGAAATCAGTTTCAGACAAAAGCCACACACAGTAGGAGGCATTTAGATTATTTTAGGCACAACTCCAAGCAATAAAGCTCATTTAAAGTGCAATTCTGTTTTTTTTTTTCTTTTGTGTTTACTCACTTTTTAAAATGCGTAATTGCCTCTGTACACACATACCGAACAGTAGTTTAATACTTTTGTGAATATTGCACAAAAGAATGAGAAATCAAACCAAAAGAAATTGGCAATAAACCAGTTATAGCAACCTAATAAAAAAAAAACCCTGAAGATATCAAATCTTTTAATTTACACATTTTGGATAATCTGCACCAGTACTGACAATATATCTGCACCTTCCATAAGGCAGGTATGTTACCTGAAAATACATACTTAATCCCATTTGGCAAGCTCTACACAGCGCCCTCTTATCCATCTCCCACCAAACTCTGTCCTGCACTGAAGTGAAGCTTCAAACTTCACCTCAACACTTCTCTTCCAGTTGCCCATCTACTCCTGACAGGCTTTGCTCGTACTCTGGACTTACTATACATGCAACAGAGCCTTCCCTGGTCAAGTCTGAAGAGTAGTTGTCTTTAGAGGGATGCAAGGTTAGCAGCTGAACACAAATACAAGTCAGGCTAGCATCTGTCTTATCTGGCATCAAATCCTGCTGTCACCAGCTCGAAGTTTCACTATTCTGTCAGAACAAAATGTGGGAAATGCTATAACAAAGAATATAATCTACTTATACTCCTTTAACACGGGGTGGGGGAGGGAAAGCAAAAGCAAACAGAATAAATATATTTTTGATCTCATAGAGAAAAAAACCCACAACTATCTTATATTTTACGAAAAACCTGATCATCTCTTTGCTTCATTCCTTAATTTTCAGTAAAGGTGCAGATAGATATCTATTCTTTTAAATGTAAACATAAAACATTTAATATCACTAAATGAGGCTGGTGATACCTCCAGAATAAGAAGCAAAAGAAGTCATGGTGAAATATCTCTGTCAATAGCATTAAGCAAAAAAAATAAAATAAAAAAAAAATCACCTTTTCACGCAAAATCACATACAACTAAAAATAAAATCAGCTTCTCTTTGAGGAAAGTAAACTTCAAAAAACACCACCTTCCAAAGAAATCTATATGGACCAGAAAGTGAAACAGGAATCTCATCATTCCCTCAGCAGTTTTTAAACTCCCGAGAAACAGTTAGCTGCCAGGAGGTAGTTTTGGGGTATCTAAAGAGTAAGTTTTCTTTTCTTATCAGAAGCAAATGCTTACACTGAAGCTCATCTAATTCAATGCTTTTCAAGGAAAGTAAGTTTTTTTTCCTGGAGAGTAATTGTTATGTTACCTTTAGTTGTAGTTACTTTGAACCTGTATCAACTGTAACAATTAATGCTGCCCTGGTTACTACTCGCTTGCATTGTCTTCGCCCCTGTTGACAGGAAGCCCTGCAGGTCTCTTATTTCAGATTGATAGAAGCAGTTCTGAAATAGAAGCTCCCCATTACCGATTTCCCCCCAAGCTTTTCATTCTTCCACTTCATTGTCAGTTAAAAGAATTTACAGAGTGATAAAGTCAAAAACTTTCTTGGATATTAACAATGTAATGAGGAACTCAGTTGAGACGATATTCTTTTCTTCTCCCACCCAACTAAGTATCCATCAGGATACCCCTAGTTAAAGAACTTATACTACAGAGGTTGATTATTGAACTTATTTATGAAATGTCTATACCTACTCACCTTAATTTTCTCAAAGAAAATACTGTAATATGTCCATGTCCTATAGCCAAAAGCCTAGAACAAACTAACTATTACTGTGTTTCATTTTACTGACACTAGATGCTGTTCAGGAACAGCCTTCTGTTGCTGATTTTAAAACCTATTCAATAACAGAAAAAAACCCCAAAAAAACCCAAACCCCAATAGGTAACATCCAAGAGACAGTGATGGGAAAGAAGGGAAGAACTGGAGATGGGACATAACATTAAGTTTCTGGAAAGCTTCGCTAGATGTGCATATATTTAACTTACAGCACATGTGTCATGGTCCCATAGCTGCACCATGAAGGGCATGTATTTCCAGACCAATTTCAGAAAAAATACTTCTCCTAGAGAGCAGAATTTTTTTCTTTTTTGCTTTATTTCCCCCAAAAGATCCTTCCCAGTTATCATGCATTTCTTTAGAAATTACACAAAAAATTACAAAAAAACCCCAAAACAAAATACACATCTCTGAAAAACTCTTAAGAGTACCAGCTCTGGATTAGGATATAATAGGATTGCTCAAAGCACATATGTGGGGTTAATATTTTCTTTTTTTAAATAGTTGCATTTTTAATACAAGTTTTATTCAGTAAAATAGTTTCAAATCCTTACAGATATGGCAAGGTTTGTGCAAAATTTCAAGTCAGGTACTTCAGAGTCTTTCAATTTTAAACAGAAATTAATAAATACAAGTAGTACAATTAAAAAATATTAATTAAAATGCATGTTGTGCAACCTCAACATAGGTGTTATGGACCCCGTATTCCCAGAGGCTCCCTACTTACCGGTTCCTAAGAGCCTGTATTGGAAGGTTTTGCACAAGCATCCTTAGCACTGCGTTTCAAGAAACTACCCGGTAACGTGTCTATTCAACACAATAAAAACATACCACAATCTTTTAACAAATGATGATGCTTAAGAGAGAAGATTCATTTCACCCTGTGAAATCTGCTTATTGTCTGTGAACAGTGAAAAGGAGATAAATAAAGAACAGAGCATCTTCAGATTACAGTAAAACAAAACAACACAACCCACCCAACCCATCAGATTAAATAACATTAAATATGTCAGTTTTGAGATTAAGATAAATACAAGGATTTTTGCATAGGCCTCTGGAATACAGAGTCAGAATTATGGCCAATAAAACATCTGCCAGTAAGTTTCATTTTCCACCACTCTAACCTAACGAGTACTCAGAACCAAGAAGTTAAACTTCATAGTAATTTATCTAATAACTCAAATAAATGGAGGTAAGAAATTACTTCTGCCATCCTGAAATACATAGTGCAGCATTCTCATATTTGTGGCCACCACATACTTCAGTATTTGCTTCATTACCAAGACCACTGGGCAACACAATCTTTAATACAGACCTACAATATAACAAAACACTCTCAAGAGAAGCTGCACAGCTCATAACATAAGCCTCAGAACATAACAGGATGGAGAATGCAAACACGAAAGAAAGATGCTACTTTTAATATTCACTCCGGATTTGCAGGCTGTAGATAAAGCAATCTCAAATGCAGTCAGTACATAGGAGCAGTTTAATATATGGCATAATTCCACGAGATGTAGGTACGTTCTCAATGTGTCTTTGGTTTAGGGAGGCGGGAATGCCGATTCAAGGGCAAACTACCCCCAGAAAGCAAACCGGTATTCTGTGTTTGCACGTTTTCCTTTCTCTGCACTGGTGGCTTTGGGATGTTTGTCTTCAAACAGGTGTTTTGAGGCTCTGCAGATACTGGTATGGATTTCTGACTGCTCATTTGCTTGGATTTAACAAAGGACATAGTTGGTGGGCGAAGTTTAGACATTTTCTGACTCTGTTTATCGTTTAGGTTATCCTGACCAGATGTTGGCTGTAGCTGAGTCAAACTACTTGATGGTAGAAGCTCACATTCCTTGGAAGCAGCAGAATGATTTGCAGATCGTGTGAGAACGGCCATTGTCGGAGGCACTAAAGCATTTGGGGGCTTTGCAATTGTTAAAGTCTTTGGCCGAGAAGCCTGGTTTGTGAATGAGGGTTGACCTTTCACAGTTAACTCAGTCTGCACCTCTCTAGCATCAGCTCGCATAGAGGTCTGGAAAGAGAAACGAGATGGTAACATGCCTTCTTCATTACCAGCTACCTCTCCAGGGTCTTCAGTATTTTTGTTTTTCAAATTTTCCAAATATGATGCATTCTCATCTTTTATGTTTAACTGTATGCTCATTAAAGAGTTTACATCATTCAGGCTATTTCTGAGAGAGACATTTGTAGCATTCTGATTCTGATGATTGCTATTTTCATGCTGACCATGTTTAGAATATTCACTGTGGGCCTCGATATGTGGCGTTTTTATTAGTTTTCCCTGGGCGAGGTCTGTGGAACTGGGAAGGCTGCGGGAAGGCTGTAGTACTTGAGGCTGTTAAAGAGAAAAGAATACAACAATATATTAGGCAAAGAAAACACCGGATGACATTCTGAATCCAATGTGCACTGACTGGATGCTTGATAAGGGCTGTTTATCTGGGTTTTTTAAATCAAAACTTTGACTTTGGCAAAACAAGATGGTTCATGAGACATGTACAAATGCGACTTGTAACTTAAGCAGAAAAAATTATACCATCACTGAAATACATAACAACATAAAGACAAAAAAGAAACCAATTAGCTTAAAAAAGAAATATGAAAAAGGCATGGTTGATGGTTTCACCTAAATCTGCAGGACAGCACCACATGTACTGATCAATTCTGACTCAAGTACTTAATAAACAAATGCAATGGCTATCAAACCTTTTAATTGGCGTATCCACCTTTTAATTTCTACACGCTGAACACTCAAGTTAACTATCCCAAATCTTCTGTCAGTGCCCTATATGTACAGGCAGGAATGGAATTTAATGGACCACATGAATTTACAGCGAATTTTCCTTGCCTTACTGAGGTCAGAAAATTTGATACAGGTTTTTTGTATTAGCTGACTGACTAGACATAGGTAACTTCTTTATCTTGAATGGATTTCAAATGCGCTGACAAAGAAACCACCTTCATAGTGTTACAACAGAGTACATGTGAAACTAGAGATCACATATTACTACACTGATAACCAAGGGATAAAGACTACCTAATGAAGATTTACATCTTATCAGAAGATACACTCTAATCAGACACGTATCAGACAAGAGACTTGCCAGTACCTCTTCAGAGTCATTTCTATTTTCTCTTTGCTCTTCCCTGTAAAAAGACTTCAAAGATTAATGTGTGTGCTAGATTCACAAACACATCTTAGACCTGCAACTTGTATACAGATCTTGGAAAAAATATTAAAAATCCTGAAATTCATGGCAAAACCCCAAACCTATTAAAATTTCAACTATAGTTTTCACAAGTTTCACGTTTGGATGACTTTCTCATCATCTTTACAAAAGAGTGGAACAGAACTACCACAAGCTAGTCTTGTTCCTGAACTACTTGAACTCCTACCAATTGATTTCACATAGATAGTAAACAGGCTTATAATATTTGTTTACTAGAGAAATATAGTCAGTAAAAATGAAGCAATGATTGCCTTTAAGGGATTTGACTAAAAATGTTACTTCAGTCACTCTCTTGAATTATTTACAACTTCCAAATGAGAAAGCCAGTTACTTGTCTGGTCTTCTTCATTCTTCTTAGAATGGGCAGGAAGAAAGTAACGATAGTTTGTGTGAGCAACAGGCCTGTTACATTGCTAGGACAACAGCACATCCTGGGATTCTGTAAGCTTTTCACCTTTTCCCTGACAGGGAAAACTGAATCGTCAAAATTCCACATCAAGAGAAAAAAAAAAAAAAGGTAATGAGAGAAATCTTCAATAGTTATGAGAGAAATACCAAGGCTTTAAGGCTTAATTTTGCTTTATTAGCATTTTTTCCTTTTAGACTATACCAGTTCCACCTGTAAGAAAAGACAACATCTGAGCTGGCCCAGTGACATCAGCAAGTGATACAGGGAATGCGCAAACATGTTGAACAGTAGAAATATAACTGCTTTGGAAAGAGGGAGGAGGAGAAAAAAAGCCTTCAAAATGGTGTCAAACAAGCATCATCAAAACATTATGCCTTACATGACCAAAACTAGCTTAACTTCGTGAATCCTTCCTAACTGAGCAGTCCTACAGGAAGGAAATACTACATGTAAGAATTCAACATATTAAGAGAGTTACAGCTTAAAAAATTAATCCTCCAGATATTTTGGTCATTTTTCACTGTTTATGTAATGGGTTACAGAAGTCATTATCCTTCCAGCTTAGGAGCTGACAGACAGGTGCTAGCCACAATGATTTATTGATGTCAGACCTCACCTGCAAAAACAAAACTGCTATAAATGAGTCTAGAAAATCAGTACTATGTACTTGATTCCCATACAAATATTTCAACAAATAATTCAAATTTCCTAATCCTAAGTGAAATAAAAAATTAGTACATTTATAGCAAACAATACTGTGTCAAATCCTAATGTGCAAAAGTAATTGTCAGAAAAATTTTCCCCCTCACCTACAAAGGGCTTCTAAGATGCCAGACTTTAAAAATGCTCAGATATATCTAGTCTGAGCATTACAAATCCTAACTTTATGTTAAATAATTCTGGTTATAATAATTAGAAAACTGAAAAATTTGTAAGGTACAGAAGAAACTAAATTTGTATGAGAAGTTGAGTTAAATACAAAACTATCTGAAATATGGCCAAAAAAAGCAAGCTTTGGGTATTATTTTAAGTTCTTTTGACAAAAACTAGGTAATATTTGAGCTTTTCCATTTGGACAATTTTGCCAATAGCCAAATACATGTTTTCTTCATTATCCTTCACAATCTGAAGAGGTCTAAGCAGCTTAATATCCAGAAAGGTGCCAGTTCAAAGGCAGAAAACAGCTACATGCTCAGAATTAGGAGGATACTAAAGCTCTGGTATCATCTTTGCTAAGTTGTTTTAAATACTGTGCTGCTTTCAAACTATTTCTACTTAGTTCAAGTCTGTCCAATTACTGCAACTATATATTTTAATACCTACAAATTCCTACATGTATTAACATTCAAGATGACACTGAAGGCAAAAACACCACAACTTCCAAAATATGCAAGTAACAGTTCACAAGTTATCCAATACTGAAAACTGCATTATCTTCAGCCATAGCTTACATCTTTGCTTTATACAGAAGTTTTCCTTTTACTAGGGAAGTCTTAATAAATTGTGACCATGTTGTTAGTCAAAAAAGCCCCACCAACAAAACACCAGCCAGTAGAAGGACTTGGTGAATTCCATCATAAGAATGAGAGATAATAGAAGACAAAGAAGGATTCTGCCATCTAGACATAGTATTTTATTTCATGGAAGTCTTAGAAAAAGTCATCTGCATTGCTTTGAGTGCATTTTGGATAATATTTTGGTGTGGAACAGGCTATAACTTAGTGTTGACTGTCATGCTAACCAGGCTTCTATTTTTGTCCCATAAAGAAAATATTCAGGTGAACAAACACCTGCATTCTTTTGGCATGCTCCTACAATGTAAAGTTCGGCTCTAAAACATTTAGAGTACAATGTAACTAAAGATAATTAGTTCTCCTCAAATTGAAGATACATTAGACAAAACTGTGCACACACATTTTGCACAAAAAGACTTTTCTGTGTCAAGAAGAGCTTCGAAGACTTGCATGTACTGATGCACCAAAGTTACTAAATTACAGTCCCTACCGCACTAGCTTAAGAGATTTTTCTCTTATATATCTAAAGTAAAACTGTTACCTCATCCAGAGAAAAATGACAATATATTCATGAAGACAATTACCATTACTACACAGTTCTTGAACCCCTGGGATTGCATTAGCTTTGTGTCAGAAAACTGAGACAAGTATGTTATACTGATAAAGAAGTTAAATCAATGTGGTCAGACAGTGATATTCACTGCAGTATCACTACTTCAAAATTCTCTTCAGTTTTGCTTTGGTATTCTGTATCTCTAACCACAATTCCCATCTCAATTTCCTATAAAGTACCTCTGCAGAATTAAATAAAGGCATTTTCTCCCTGCAGTATTTGGGGGAATGAGGGCGGTGAAGCAATGAGAACTCTGAGAACTGCATGCACATCTCCGGTAGACATGCATCATGCATAGGGCAAAAAAACAACAAGGAAAATGCGTGAGGAGATGAGAAGAAATCTGAAGTTGTACTGTACCACGCTTTATCACAGAAGTAATGGACTAACTTCTCAACTCCTTGCCAATGGCATAATGGGAAAGCAGAGACAAGAAAAAGACAAGGACAATGATGTCAGAGGACCAAGATGAAACAGTGAGCAATTGCCGTGACAGAACTGCAACTTTTAACCATTTAAATTGCAATTACCATGTCCCCCATTGGTTTTTAATCCAGCTTCCAGAAACAGAAGTAGCAACAGTGTTTAAGTAAAGCAGTACCAAAAATATTTATGGCAAGACCTGCATGGAATATCTTTGCTCTTATAACTTCATGTCTTTCAAAAAAGTCAACATCTTACACTTCAAATACTGTTTAGAGCTCTAACTAGAATTCGTGTGTATTATCACATCTGTATGCATCAAAAATATTTGCATCCAGGCACATACATGTTAGATATCTAACAAGGAACAACAATGTCACACGATACACTGCATTACATATTTCGCTCATGTTGCCCATACTGTTGAATAACCCATCTTCCTAGCAAACTGCTCACAAGCTTGAGAAGCCAAACGACCACAGGTTCTTTTTGGAGGGAGTTGGGGAGAAGGATACAAACTCTGGTAAGTCAGTTTTTCATTCTCTGATGGGTTCTGACATCCCTTATCTCACTGCCATGGCACAGGATAAACTGTTATATCACACGTCTGCAATTGAAGACACAGCCTTACTGAACGGCTACATTGGAAAGTTCATTTTTTACCTCTGGAAAACACCCAGATTTCACACCTTAAGGGTGCAGCATTTGCCAATACCTTAATTTAGGAATTTTTTTCCCACCTCTCCTTTTTAGCTAGCTATATTATATTTCAACAGTAGAAAATAGGATTCCACAGTATGAAGTATGACTTCAAATAACAATACAAAACAACCACAATTTTTTTTTTAACCCACCATTCACCACAGCATGAGGGTAGTAAAATAATTGGTAATATGGCATAGTATTTTTTTCTGCATAGTCTATAGAGAAAGCCCAACTTCAAGAAAAACACTGTCTTTCTCAAGGAAAAATTACTGAAAGCAATGTATAACTACATCAAGGCAGGCATTTCATCCCTGAATACAGATACTTGTCTGTTTGAACATGTATGTCCACATGTAAAATTAAGTTTTGTTTGCTAATATACTCTCAGTTAGGTACAAGAGACATCTCACTTGTAGTCCAATCTGCAACTACCCCGCTTGGGATAAGGGAGCTTTTCTTAAAAGACATTTCTTCATATAACTGAATACACATTTCCCATGGAAAAAATAGATGTATAAAAAGGACAGCAATGTAAGAATTCCAGGAGATTTTAAATAATTTGTCACTCTTAACGTGTCATAGAACTTTCAAGACAATATTCTGAAGAAATTTGTTCTGCTAACGCAAACACTTTGTACACCCTACAGAGAACCTGAATCAGTCAATAAAAGTTTGGAAACATTTTGCAGTGTTAAGCAACATACCCCTGTTTACAAAAAAATGCATAAAAAAGCAACACATGTGCCTGATTTATAGTCAATGTGCATAGAGCAGCTTTCTTGCTGGTGACAAAAAGCTATGTGTCATTTGCTGGAATTGCTTACATTACCTTTATTTGTAATGCCTACATTACAAGTCTAAATACTTTTCTCATGTAATGCACAGTAGGCGAAGATGCGAACAACTGCAATGGTTGAGTAACAAAACAGTTCCATGTGCATATCTCTGTGGAGAGGCACCTGGGGCCTTGAAAAAGTGATGTAATATTCTTGTATTACAACAAGAGTTCATAATTGCCTTATTGACAATGTGTATTCTCAATACTGTGTTTCTAGAGCTGCATCATTAAAGCTCCAGAATACAAATGCAAAAATTTTAAGCAAGTTTGATATGTCAAATTGTATGCTATAGCCTAGAGAAAAATAAAGGACTATTACATAAGAGTTGAGTTCAGGACACATATGGGAGTTATAGGAATAAAAGTATGAAAAACTAATTATCATTAAAACTGGAAAATATACATCCAATTTTAAAATGTCTTCAGAAAGTGCAGTGATATGGTAAGTTCATGGGGCAAATTACACAGTAGGTATATGACCACTGTAACTGGTGCTGATAGAGAAGAACTCTAAGCATATTATGGTATTGTAATATTACACAGCAGGGATGGATATGTTACCTGTCCTCTACAGCAGTAGTAAAATCACATTGCAGTAGATAAGCAGTGAAATATGAACAGTTTACAGATTTATATCCTCATAATCTACAGTGATTGTAACTGATCTCTGTATCCATCAGCTACCAACAATACAGTGAAGAAATCTGCAGTATTCACCAGTGCAGATGATATTTTAGGTTCGGTATCCAGAAGTTAGAGAATAAATGCTTAAATTCCAAGATCTCGCAGAAAACATAGGCAAACAAAAACTGAGAATACGTCATGTTCCCACCACCTTCTCTGTATTATCATAGAAGAAACCAACATTGACTTTAAGGCTGTTTTGTTCTCGGTGGCATTACCCAGCTTACCACTTGCCTCAAACCCCACGTTTGGCATTCCGTACGAGCACAAAAAACAACAGACCTAAAACCACTGAACTGTGGGAAGAGGTAATGTGGACAAAGAAGGATGCTAGTGATAACTGCACTAATGTTCTACTTTATGGGACTCTTCACACAGTGATAAGTCATTGATTTTGCAAGAGTGTCGGTGAAAGCATCCAAGAAACCATCTAGTTTATACTGCACTTTTACTCTTGGTATATATCTTTTGATCAAACCTGAGAATTAAAGGCTAGGAACACTCAGTTATAGGAAACTTATTTTTCCTAGGCAGTAGGTTAATTGTAATTAAGGTTAATTACTCAAGTGCCAGTATTAATCTACTTTATTTACTTTACTAGTAATTCATAGAATTTAAGGTATGAGATGTATACTAAAAAAATCCAGCCTGCTTCAGTAATGGAAGTTTGCTACAGAATCCCTGAATAAGAAGCTGCTGCCGCTAGTGGAGGAATGAGGAGGAGGCTCAAAAAAAAATGGTAAGAGATTAGCAAAGTTTTCTTCTTCAGTCAAGTAGTCAGTGTGAATTGTGTCACATCACATCTGGCAGCTCAGACACCATCCTCCCGTTTGGACTGTCTGATCAGTGAGTCTCCAAAAATGTGACATTATATGCTCCTCAGGTCTAAAATATATTTTTTTCTTTTTAAACTCAGATTCTCTGCTGATAGGACAGCAAAATAGCCAGGCTGTGCTACTGCTGGCACTCTCCCCAGAAACAGAAGACAGGATGATCCATCAGCTTTAGGGGTTCTATGTTCATTTCACACACACAGAGTCCCACATCAAACATGAGCAGAAAATGAAGCATTGCATAGAGAAAAGCCTATGAAACAGGCTGTGCATTCCTGATGAGTTGTTTAAATGAACATTGTCACAGAAACGTCAAGAGAGTATTTGAAACACAATGTACAAAATACTTTACACAACAGTTTCTTTTTCTAGTAATTGAAATAAATTGGGATTAATGCAAACTGAAACATCTGTAAGCTTAGTTTTCCAAGGTTCAGATTTCCATTAGCCCTGTAAATCTTACTTTGTTTCCATAATTTTACTTTTTCCTTTATTTCTTGTCCAAATACACTCTTGGGCTTTGCTAGGCGAACACACTGTAATTCTGTAATTACAGTACATTTTAAAAATATAACTTTAGCTTTACAGACTAGTTATATTTATTTGAACAATTATCTGTTTATAATGCAATACCAAAGCACAAAATAAGACTTACCATTTCTCTATGTCTATGTAAGCATACAGTTTTAAAATCAGCAATTGTCTTTTGTTTTGCAGATCCAAGCCAAGAGAACAAATGCAGCTCATATCAGCCCACATTGTAGCTAGCACACAAGGAACGTTAATAAATCATGCAAGTTTTGCAACAGCCACTTCAGTGTATTAGAAGCCTTTTTACAACAAATACTGAGAGGGGAAAAAAATTAGTTTCAGGGAAGCCATTCTGAAAAGTCAAAACTTCTCGTGAGAGGCAATGAAACCAATGCTTTCTGACCAACATTTTTATGTACATCCACAACATGTTTATGTAAATACATCCACGTATGCACTCATGCAGACTTATGAGCAAACAAAACACATACACAAACAGGACTGTATATTACAGCCATGAAAAAGGAAGGGAAAATGCAGCAAGCAAGATTTATGTTAAGACAAGACTGGACACAAGGGCCTACTCGGGTTTGCCTGAAGAACTGCTGAAGTAAATCAGCGTTTAATAACTGTTATAAAGCTATAGGTTGTAGCTGCTCATACGCTGGCTGAAGGAAGCATGTTGGTTAGCCACGGACTATTGTGGATGCCTGGAAATCTGCCTGACAGAGGAGGATACTAGGAGATGAAGGGTGCGTGCAAAGGGGAAGCTGCTACGGGAGGACGGTGAGGGAGATGAGTGAGAGGTACAGACTCACTCTGTCTGCGGTGCGGTGGAACAGTCCGAGGGATGCCCTGGAATGAGCCCTGCCAGGGAGAGAAGGAGGGAGCAGAATACCCACCCTGTGCAGAAAGAGAGAGGGGGAGAAGTATAATAAAAAAAGAGAACAGGGAAAAAAACAAAAAAACAAAAACCCAAAAAACAAGACAGCAAAAAGCCACACCATTCTTTTTTCCCCCAGAAAGGTATAATTGTATTTCCCAGTTGTTCTACTTTGTAAAAGCAAACACTATACACTACTGAAGCCCAAAGAAAAAATAACATTGTGATGCTCTAAACTAGTCAGAAATCTTACAAAATACCTCAATTTTTATTCAGTATATATATGCACACATTTCTTTTAAAGATTTTTTTAAGGGAAAAGTATGGTAGCAGAGCTTTTCACATAAAAATACCTACTAAAAATTGTAGCTTTACAGCTTTCAAAAATGTTTTTAAGTGCCTCAGCAAGCAGTAAGTTGCTTAGCATTCATCTACTGCAGAACCAGTCAGCTTCTGTTTACAACAAAAAACTTCTAATGCATAGAAACAGGTTTTCTAGCAAATCCTGGTACTTTAGACTCCATTTCACTCATATCTGACAGCATTATTAAATGTGAAAGAGGAGAGGTGACATGACTCGCACTTTGCTCTTGCAGTTGATCCTTCAGAGCACAGCGCACACCAGTGCCGGGCAGGGTTCACCTGTCCCATGTTTCAGATGACCACAAAGTAAAACATTGTGGTTGCTGCATTCGTAAAACAAGAAACTAATTTTATGCAGGCCATCATTTTCTCTATATCTTCGCCTTTAAAAGAAACCTATCCAAGCTGGAACTGCCCTCTTGAATTACATCATCTTGATTTGCTTTTTCAGCGAGACAGGTTTCAGTCTTTCCATCCCCTTCACCATTTAGCAGCTGAAAACTTCTGCTTTTGTGAGTTCTGGAATATTAGTGCCAACAGTAAGGACTGCCATTGCCTCCTGGTTACTGGCAGATACCAACAGTAACCAGTCGTAGCTACACTTCCAGACAGCAGGCAGAGATCTCTGAATGAACATCTATATCAAAGGAAGCAGGAACAGTTTGCCCCTCCTGTCCAGTTTCTCTGCTGACATATCTGCTGCAGATCACACTGCCAGGGCTGGGCAAGCAAAGTAGTATTCTATTTCCATACTAGTTTTAAAAGACCTTTAAGCATCACATTATTTCTATAAATAAAGATTCTGCTTTTATTTATCCTGGCAGAATTTTAAACCCTTCCCTGACCTTCCAGTTATTCAGATCTAGTTAGATCTCATCCACCACTCTCCCAGGTTTCAGTACTGCTAAGATGTAACTTAATACTTGCATAGTCAAGCCTTAGAATTTGCTGGCAAGAACATTTTTAAACTAGAACAGGAAACAAAGACAATCTGATAAGACTTTTTTATTTTTCTTCAGAAGCTGAGATAGAACAATTACCGGAGCAAAATCCAAGGAAAAAAATGAAAGTTCTTTAACCTGATTATCTCTAGATGGAGATACTGATTACCTCACATGTTCTTACAGTTCTCCATCAGTAGCCATTAACATCAATACAATTTATAGACTGCTGCATGAAAGAACAGTGCTGGCTTCAGATAGGCAATATTACAAAATAATATGTTGCATCAGCTGAGTAGGTATTAAATAGAGAAATACTCCTGGGAACAAAATTAATCAATCAATGATTGATTAGACATTAACAAATGCTTTGGATTCACAGCACTGTACAGAAGAACTCTTCATTTTCCAGGCTTGTTCACCTTCCATCCTAAATTGTGTCAGGGTGGTAGAGCAAAAATAAAAAATTATTTCCTTTTTCTACACATAAATAGTAAAAAAGACAGTATCATCCGGCATACGTCTCATCTTGTGGAGACTTGAGTTAGCAATGGGCTTTTTCCAGACTTCTTTGAAATGTTTAATGCAATAAATTAAGAAGGGGGGTTGTAAATTTTATATCGTCTCCCTTCCTCTCTCTAAAAAGAGAGATTAAGACAAGAACTTGCAGAACAGCAGTCTCCAGAATTTACACTGCTCCACACAGGCAAGTGTCAAATAAGTATCAGATTTCTTACTTAATAAATAAAATCATAACAAGCATTGTTTAATTGTACATCAAATAAGGTAATTAAAATTAACAAAATTTGAACTAAGCAAGGACCAGGGAATACATCACTGGGAACTTATTAAGATGGGTCTTATGAATTACACTGATTTTACAAATAAAGGTTGCATCTATCCCATAGATACAGCACATTAACAGAAGCATCTGCAGATATGCCTGGCTTACGAAAGGATGACTTATTTTAATAGCATTTTACAAAACTCCAGTAAATTTACAAAGCTGTTTTTCTTTAAACAACAACTCACATTCATCCCCTTCTATTAGTCAAATGTATGCTGAAGTTCCCAAGAAATCCAAAGAACAGGAAAAAAGAAACATGCACTAATAAGCACGTACCCTCAGATTATGGTACATATTCAAAATACACTAAGTGTGGCAGTTTCCTACTAAATATACGGAAGAAGAAAAACCTGAATCACAATTTATTTTATGCTTGACTATTAAAAGTCTATAAAACCCAAAAGCAAACAATGCTAGAATTTAAAGATAAGAACATTACTTACCTCAGCTTCTATTAAAACAAACAAAAAATTCTACTAAAAATAAACCAAATAAACCCAGCCATACAGACAAAAAAAATTTGATGGGATTCTTCTGGGTTCTGAAGCCTCGTCTGATGCAAGTTGTTCCACTTGAACTTTAATGTGACACAGCAGTCAGAAAACAGCTCCTCCATGCACCTGTTATGTGTATCCAGCCACTAAACTAAAATCCGATTCTTCTCATTTCCCAGATACTGGAATTGTGAAACAGCAAAAGCATCCCAAAAGACAAGTGATTCCAAATTTAAAACACTAGGCAAAACAGGAGACTCAGGAGTGGAAAAATAAGAGCGGCTGAATTAAAGAAGTGTACGAAGCAGAACAAAGTGAAGAACATTTTTCAGAGATCCTGGCAAATTGTACAATTGCTGCTGAACACTTTATGAAGTTCTGACCCTAACTGCACCACAAAACCTGTTTGTTTTAAAGGCTTCTAAGAAGATTTTAAGGCTAGAATTTTCCATTGCCATAAAGAGACCTCAACACTACAATAAGCAAGCAGATGAACAAAAGCAATTGCTTCTGCCAGAAAACAACAAGAGAAATATTTAAGCTATTGTCACATAGCAATTTTAGGCCAACAGTCAAATAGTCCAGCTCTTTTCTCAGGAATACCCCAATATCCAAAACTGCTAAAGCATTCAGAAAAGTCTTTTCTGCTGCAGAAACACAAATACAGGAAAGATCCATTTTCATCCATACAGCTGGAGCCTTTGAGCACTTCCAAAACCAGAGTTTTTGCTGTGTCTCACCCAGCATTGCCAGGTGTCTCATACAAACTCAGAGCTCCACATCAAAAGCAAACCTAGAATGACATTCTTCAAGTATCAATGCAAACAAGATGTTTTTACAGCAGTGTCTCCTTGCCAGACTAGCACCTGGATAAGAGATTACAAATGAACAGTTCCAACATGCAATACTCTTTTTGGAAGTGTTCAGGTCAGAAAAAAAACAAACCCAAAACAAACCCCAAAAGTCTTATATGCTGGTTTACACTAAACCAACAAGAATTGCCTGTGAAATGTTTAAAGGAACGCTCTTCCGTGCATATGCCCATGTGTTATACACTGTTACTGTAACAGAGCAAAAAACATGCACAACACAACAACCTAGTCCAGATGTCGTTCTTTCTCAGCAAGAATCTACATTTCATGGATCAGCAAGTGAACACCAAAGTATTGGACAGCAAGAGAAACCTGGGCTGAACATGAGGATAAATACTAATATAGTGACTAGACTTCGAAACCTGGGAGTTTAAATTTAAAGCTTATATATGCTTTGACTATGCAACTATAAGAGTACGGTGGAAGGAGATACTCAAAGACATAGTACAGAAGGACAGCCCAAGTATTAAGAAGGTTCATCAAAATAACCGACGTGAAAGGTTTTGGAATGACAAACTGGAACAACACTCCAATGGAACACAAAGAATATCTCTCAGTGCAGAAGCAGAGATGTAGCAAAGAACAAGAATAGGCACGCTCCTAGGAAAACTGAGTTTGTTGTCATTTTGCCAGAGACAGGAATTAATTTGTACACCTATTTAGGAAGCAAAAATCATTCTCATCACTCTGTACTATTCTGAGACTACGGAGAAAAATCAGCTTTTACTGTATACTACCTACTGTTGCAAGGCATGGAAGCACACCCATGAACTCAGAGGAGCTGTGTTATCCTAAGGAACTGGACCTCAGGGGCCACAATCCTTTACAGACAACTTTGTCCCTATTCAGATTTTGTAGTTTCCTTGCTTGCCTTTTACTCCTCAGCATCTGCAAACAACCTTTCCAGTCTGAGAAGCCAAATGGCAACATAAACTTGACATCTAACCCCTTTACTCTCAATCTTTAAAAAATATGTCCGTATTTAGAATTACAGAACCAATATTGCAAAGCCTGTGAGACAATTGTGGCAGTGGATGCTCATGTTTTCATTTTTTGTAAGCTTTGTCCATCATCATTAATTTCTTCAGGTAATTTTATGTTCAATAGCTCCTTCCAGGTTGGTGTTTTGGGTATTTTTTTTTTTTCCCCATGATAGTTAAATGATAGGCATAAGTTAACTGCAAGTGAACACAGTAGATCTATGAGAAATCCTTCTGGAAATGTCATGGACTACTCTGCCAGTGCGTACATGTACAAAATTTATCCTGAGGATGGCTAACCAAAAATAATGTTTCCCTCTAAATTATCTTTGTTCGTACAAACAGTTTAATGCACTTTTGAGCACACTGTCACAACACTGCTTGCAACAAACACCACGTAGCATGCAAGGTAGCCAGGTAATAGGTTAATTCTTAATAAGCTCCATTTTCAAAACATTCATTTTCAGCCACTAGGTTGTATTACATGGAGTACTATGTTCCAAGGATTAACCTAACGTTACATAACTTCCATTTATGTACATATTTACCTTTAAATAGGAAAAAAACTCTAAAAGTACTTCCAGAAACTATGTGCGGTCCCTAAAGAGAATAACCCCAGACAAATTCATACTTTGACATCAAGATATCAATTTTTTTTAGAAATACCTGGTAATAAAGAAACAGACACAAATGTGATTTTCTTAAAAAGAATGTTTAATGATATTCACTTGCCTGTTTACTGGGAGAACTAAGAAGTGATGAGAAATACTAGCTGTTTCAAACGGACAGTAGAACTGCAATAAATTACTGCAATTCATACAGCCTTTAATTAAAAATTGAAATCTTTTAATAACCAATTTCCCCTCTTGCTTTTTCCTAGTTTATTCTGTCGTCTGTTCTTTACAAAACACTACATTAACAGTGTTGGTTAAGCACATTTCTGGAAGCCTTTAAAGTATTTCTTGAAACAATAAATTCTTGTGTGTTCCTAGACTGTTATTTATGCTTCTAGAATCAATACTGTATCAGGTCTGCTAGAATTTGTAAACTGTCAGAATAATCTTGGAAGTTATGACACTCTAAAGTAACTTCCTGATATTCACCATCATTTAAAGTTACTTACAGGTCAAAACTTAAAGGAAAAAATGAACTAGTTGAAAATTCATCAACTTTGATAACTATTAACAAGCTTAAAGAAGCAAGAAACTTATGACTCCAAGCAGATGTACTCTTACTGCCAAGATTTCAATTACTATTTGGCTTTTTAAAAGTGTAGCCTACATAAAAATCTTCATTTCATAAACATTAACTACATTTCATAAGTCATACCACATTTAGGATTAATAAATGTGATTTCTCCCAGCCTGTGCTCTCAGTTCAAGATAATTATATTAAACTGAACAGGAATGTTACTAAAGCCCAACATTATTTTCTGTAAGAGGTTTTCATTAGTGAGAATGCATTTTACTCAGGTGTCTCCTGCTATTTCCATTTATCCTACTCCTGCCTCAAGAAAATAGAGCCAATTGTCTCTCCTTTCTATGGTAAGTGACAGTTTATGTCACTGGGTTCCAGATCAACAATGATTTCATGCCAAGGCCTTTTGAACATTTATACCTCTATTAAGCCATGCCAGGAAACATATCAATGCCCTTTAAGAAATTCCACATTAAGGAGCTCCTATCAATTTATAATGAGATGTTTATAATTTCTAATGAGATGTTTATAATGCACATGTAATGAGCATACACCTACACACATATGTATGTGTACCATATACATATGTGTATATATATCCACACACATACACACACCTAACCATGAATACAGGAGAGGATACAGCAGGGACACTTAAAAAACAAAAAACTAAAACAAAACAACAACAAGAACAAAAACGCACCATATTTTCCCTTAACTCAAATTTCCTCAGAACAAAAAAGTTTTGTTTTTAACAAAGCTACTAAATAATTTAGAAGCAATATCCTTCAACCTGACCGAGCCAGAAAATTGGGCTAAATTACTTTTACCTGAGATAACAATCCCCATTCACTATCTTCTCCAATGTCTTTGTCCTATCAATTAATACCACGGATTGCTTGAACTAAAGCTTCTGTAGTTTGCAACTAACTTTCAATAGTTACTAACCTGTTTCTGAATTTGTGGAAAATGATATGAAAAAAAAGTAACACGGAAACAATAGCTACTAACCCAGTAACAGTGTAACGCACAAAAACATCAAATGAAGATCACCAGGATAAGAAACTAAAACTTGGAAAACAGAAAAAATACAAGGGCTCAAAAGCTACAAAGTAACAGGAAAAGAGGAAGAAATGAGATAAACATCAAACATCTTACACATACTTTCTGGAACAGAGGTGTCAGATCAAACTAAAGGTGACTTAACGTTAAGATCTCTATACATGGGTTCATATCAGACAGGAAACCGTCAGAAAGCTTCATCTCAACAGGACAAGGGCGTTTGCTACCCACCCAGTGAACACACAGTGGGGTTGTATTTCTATCCTAGCACTAGTACTTTAGAAGGACAGCAGGAGTGATCTATCTTTACTTACAATCTTACATTAAGTAACTTCAGGCAGGGTAAAAACAAATGAAAAACATCTAGCCCTTTAATGTTTTAAAGAAATCTCTTAAGACTCTCAAGCTAGAGCACAAGCTTCAAGAACCAAAGGCTATTTGCTGATGACTGACAAAAACCTTGCTCTTCAGTCAAAAATAATTCCTTACCATATATGATATAAAATGTTGTCCCACCCCCATCTTTATTATTCTATTAGTATTCCATGAAGAACGCCAAGTTATGAATAATGGAAGCAAATGTGATCCATGCAACAACATATGGGAATGACAATGTCCTTTGTCAAAGTGATTTTCACCCAATAATTTTTCTAATGAGTCAAGTTCTTCAAATAAATGATTAATAAAAATATTAACTTTTGCTTTTACATTATGGACTGAAGTTTGGAATATGCTGTAGCTTTTCCTCTACAAATGTGAGCACAGCAATGATGATAATTTAACCAGAAAAACAACAACAACAAAATATACAGCTACCGATGACTTTAAAGTCAAGATATAGGAAAATATCTTATATATTATTAGATATACAGCTTGGGTTGACTGTAATTTAAATCGTGCAGAGGGTGATTATTTTAATAAGAGATTTGTAAAGTTTAATTACTTATTTTAAAAGAACTGTTTGTAACAAATATTTATTTAAAAGACTTGCAAAAGCATACAAGGAATGCAGCGGAGGAAGGACACCGCTCTCATACAGCACAGAACCTCTCACACGATGCCAACTGGTATAACAGCAAATGTCATAAGCTTGGGGAATGAAATGCAGAAAGTCACATCCAAGAAGGAATGGCACATTTTACTCACAGAACTCCTCCTCCAGGAGGTTTGCGTAAATTTGTCAGCATACATACACGCCGTCCCTTTAGGTTTTTGGCTGTCTTTCTGGCAGTTACATTTAGTGGCCTTAATCATCCCAAAAAAAAGAGAAAGAGAAAGGAGAATTAGTTAGAAAATAACTAAGACGCTTGAAAAGCACAGTCAAGATCCAGTATTCAAACATCATGTATTAGTTGGAAATGCACCATAATATGATTAAAATGTAAAAACTAGTCTTTACAGTGATGCACAACTACAAATATACCACAAAATATATTTAGAAATAATTTAGTACAAATTTTGACTTTTGGAAAGGGTTTTTGATTCACCTAGATTTCTGAAGCACCACATTCTTTAAGCCACCTTTCAATAATTATGAATAAAATTTTAGCCATCCTTACAGCAGAGCTCCTTAGCTGTGACAAAGTTTTCAGATACTACAGTAATTAGGTATATTGCCTACCAGGAAGGAGTGATTTCATTAGAGTCACGCAAGACTGTCTCCAGACATGATAAATAAATATGGTGTGCATCCCTTGGCATTTCACCTACACTACTTTTAATATCTTGCTGTGGCTTGAAAACATGGGGCTCTTTTACAAGAATTGTCACAGCAGGTGAGTTTACCAGAACCAAATGCAGAGAGAGGCATGACAAAATCCAAAGTTCACTTAGAACAAGAGCTAAAAGCGAAAAGGCATATGTATTTTTGTTTGTATGTGTCTGCCTCAACCTGATTTATGATAAGAGTGCCCCCATAACATGTATTTATTTGGCCAATTTAATCTTACTATTCAACATTGTTTAGTTTTGAAAAAGAATCAACCTTGAATATTACCTCACTTGGCCTTAAATTCTATGGTGGAAATCTTTATTGAAGTAATAGATAGTAGGGGAAGGAGAGGGGAGAAAAACAAAACTTTAAGCAGAATGATAGGCCTGATACTTGTTAATTTTTAGCATAGTTTAAGCATAAAGTGCCTTATTTTTGCTCATTGCTATTTCTGAACAACTTCTATCATTTTATGTTTAAAGCATTTGTTTTGGAAATGAAATACATCTAACAATCATATAAATACCTTTGCTTAGTGTCACACATACAAATTATGAGTCACCTACAGAATTAAAGGTCCCAGGTGTACAGCTTAACACACACTAGAACGTGTAGAATTGGTCTGCTAACCAAAGCGTTACAGATTCCATGAGACAGGTGGGTCTGAACAGAACCCAAGTCTGCCATGGCTATAATGAAAGTATAGCAAAGAAGTTAGACCTCTAGTCCTCCTAAAGCCCTCATAAGAATTACCTATTGAAGTTATACTCTGCAGTGCATACTTCAAATATCATTAAACATTTAGTGTAATGCTTACAAGTTGATGCTCTAATTGGTTGATTGTTTCATCCTTCTTCTTCAGTTCATCTTTAAGCTGCCTGATCTCATTCAGCAGATCGTCCATCTGCAATGGGACAGTGAACAATAACAGGTTTTCTGTAAGTTCTACACAATCTAAATCAACACTTCTACAGGACATTGTATCAGGTGTTCACAGAGGACTGACAGTAACATCAATACGTGGTTTCCTCCCCTTATTCACATGGTGAGATGGGCTGTAACTTGACTAGAAGTCTCTTTAAAAGACAGTTGAGCTGATCCACTAAATTTTCAGGCAATGTGTGTCCTGGTTTTGTTAAAAAACAAGTTTCTCTTTTAGTGAATTTGCCTGTCAGCTAAAGCCTTCATATTAGCTGCATCTTCCTAGAGAACTAGATACATGTTTTGGTAAACATAGCAATGGAATGCAAGGTTATTGATAAGCATAGATGGACATCTCACAAGAGGGGCAATGAGAAACTGGTGACCAAGAAACTGACCGTGTATAACTCTCCATTCAAGTGAATACTTCATATAAAAGTGGGAGATCAGAAGGATCTCGTCCCTTTTTTCCCCGTTTGCTTATGGCCGACATTAGGAGAGGACCTTGCTAGTCGTCCCTGCGAACTGAGGCCTAGTGAGAGACTGAATCCAGCTCCGGTTGGCTGCAGAGTCCAATCCAGGACTTCGGGTGCCAGCTCTGCTGTTGCTGAGACTTTCAAGATTGGTTTTGTATATTTTGTATTATTTCCTCTATTTTTATTAGTAGCATTAGTAAAACATTTTAAATGTTTCCAACTCTCTTCTCTCTGTCCTTCTTTTCTTCCTGATCGCCTGTCCGCAGTGGGAAGGGGGAGAGGGAGGGGCAAAAGGGGGAAGGGCGGGGGGAGAGGCGGTCAACAATACATCTGCCAGGGTTTGATTGTCACCCTGCAATCAAAACCCTCGACAGTAAGTAAATCATCTACATTTTTGGTGCAGTAATTCATCTGTTATACTAGTGAATGGCATCTTGAAGATGAACCTAGCCAAATACTATCTATATGCTTCTTTATACAACAACAAAAAATACTAAAGGTTAAAGATTAAGTGAACGTACCATTAACATAAAATAAGAGAAACAAAGAAGAAAATCATTTAGAAACATAAGCACAACTATGTTTACTGAATGCAGCAGCACAACTGATTTGAATACATCCTACTAAAAACTGAAGACTTTACGTAAAGTTCAGAGACTAAAAAATTGTGGTAAATATCCAAGAATGATTAAAAAAAAATTTTTTTCTTAATCATAACTTAATTTTAACATATTTTATAACTGTGCCATTATATCCAGGCCATAAATTAAGGGGCACACTTCCATTTAGTAGCATACATCCACTATTTCAGTTTCACTGCAGATGTTATTAGTTACTGTTTTAGGACAACACCCAGACTGATTTGCTGGGCAGTTTTTCAAACCACATGACAGCATCAGGTAAAGAAGTGACAATTCAAAATGTCAGTTCAACCCAGCAATTTTTGTTATTAAGTTAAAAAGTGATACTTTTTCCTGTAGGAATTAAGTCTAAGATTTTGAGGAAGGTGACTGATTGTAGAACGACAAGCACCACAAATGCAGCAGACAGCAATTAAAGAAAAAAGAAGGGCTAAACTTTAATAATGTAGAAAGCAGGGCTACTAGAGAATGATGCATATGGATCTACAGCTTTGGCAGACTTCGTAACGCCTGAAACCACAATATGGACAGATGACTTTCAAACTGGAATAAGACTGTAAGTGTTCTTGCCTTTCAAGAAGTGTTTCTAATTTCATTATATCTTCAGCAAGTATTGTTCCCCTACCATCAGTGCAGGATTAGTGATCCTTCTGTATTGATTTTACAATAAGAGCCTCAAGCAATGCTATAAAACCTTAGCACTGTAGAAAGCACAACATTACAAGTCTGTGACCATAAAAGATTATCCTTTTTGGAATATCCAATGCGACTGCTTCTTCCTTTAATACTTGTTCTAAACCTATAAACACATCTTTGACTTTGTGGGGTTCACATTGTTTTCCAGTTAGGTCTGCAATACTTGCATTATCTCAGGGGAAATTTACTTTAGATGAAGGAATTTTAAACTAAAGTCAACAATAAATGTAATGAAAGATGAAGGGAATAAGTATGGTGTGATTACACTTCAAAGCAAAAATTGTCTTTTTAAATTCTAACACTAATCTAGCAGGCAGAGTATTTTTGAAAGAAGTTACTTTTCAGCTGTTAATTCCCACTACTGTTACAAATACCAAAAAAAAAGTTAATTATTTAAACTGTGTTAGCATTTGTAAGTATGTATTTTAACAGCTCAAAGATTTCCATTTTAACAAAACTAAGAAGATAATGTGTATAAACACTTGCTAGGTTTATTTCAATAGATCACTTGCTAGGTTGCATTTAAATAGATCCAAGAAGCAAGAAGCAGTATTTCACAGTGACATAGAACTCTGTGCTTTTTTAAACACAAACAGGTTTGTATCTCTTATTGTGTAGAGTAAATCAGTGTCATTTACCTTAAAAGGTGACTCTGCTTCTTGTGGTTCTGGACTTGACGGAACTGAGAGTGCAATGTCCTGGAGTGACACATTTTCATCATTCTATTAAAGAATAAAAACAAGAACAAAAGCTCAAACTACTTGTTGAAACAACTCCTTTGCAAACTCACTTTTAAAGGTGGAAACAAATAATCTCTCTGGGGAACTTGTTACAAAGTTTGACCTCTCTCATTGTGAATTTTCCTTTTTTTCTTCCTCCCAACAGGAAAGCCTCCACTGCTGAAGCATGTGTGCAGTGCCCAAACAAGGGCCATGAACAGCCTCCCTCTCCTCACAAAGCTGACGGAACAGCTGCAGCTACGTCCAAGTGTGTTGACTTGGCACAAAAATCTGGCAAGAAACAGCCATTGTGTTCAAATATATTGTATCCTATGATTCTATATCAGGTGATGCTATGTGATTTTAAAAGCTTCATTTCCATCAGCATCCATTCAAATACTATATCTGAGCAATATCAAAATATAGAACCAACATAGTTCAGCTAGGAATTCTTAACTAAAAAAAAAGCAACATTTGCTACTGGACAGACTAATACAAAATTAATTCACAGACATCAGAACTTAATATCAATGATAAAAACTGGATCCACAGAAGAGTGTTCATTCTCCCGCAATGACAGCCATGAATTCTGAAATTAAGCACCACAGGGAGAAACAGAAACAACCAAAGTTGCCAAGAGATGATTGCCTGGTTATGTTCTGAAGCACTTAACACCCTCACAGAAAAAAGCACAGGCAGCTCTGAAGCTGTGGTGCTCAGTCCTGAGAAGGTTCAGTAGGTTACAGACCCAAGGCACAAACTGAACAAGTGATGGTGAATTCTTGTGACACATTCTCACGTTGGCACCGTCATGTTGTGTCCAACCCATGCGAGCCACAAAACTACAGTATAATGAAAGTACAGGTATTTTACAGCTATGGAAGATCATAACCCCCATTTCTTTGATGTAAAAAGATTTTTCCAACTCTTTTCTGTCCATCTCCTCCATCTGCTACTTTCTTAAATAAATCAATGAATCTTCTACCTTATTCTCCTTTATTTATAAGGGTTCTTAGAGGGGAGATTCTTTACCCAGTGACCTCACTGCCTAAGCTTGCATTTATAGAATATAAGAGCAGCATATCCCAAAACCTGAACAAAACCAATCTGAGGCTGAGTCAGCAATTCCCTAAAACCACAAGAATAAAACTGCAGCTCAAATGCTAAAAATCAACTAAGGGAGAAAATGCACAATAGACCTATTTATGTTTTTTATGTCTATAAGGTATCTCTTTTGCTTTTTAATCCATATGAAGCATTTCTTATACATTTTTAACTAAACTGCAAAGAAACATCAAAGAGATTGTCTGGAAGCAAAAAAAAAAAGAGCAAGAAATTAAAATTGGCAATTTTGGCAATTACATGTTTACTTCTTCCTATAGTCACCATTACCTGGAGGCAAAATAAGCACAACTATCACCAAGCTTAAAAGATAAAAATACTAAGAACTATCACACAATTCCAAATTGCTTTCACCATACTACAGACAGCTAAATTTAATTTCCATCACTTAAATGTCATCTTGCAGGTTTGGTTTCTTTAAAAACTTCTTGGCTTTATTTTTTTTTCCTAAAGACTATTAATTGTGAGCGCAGTCACATTTCAAGGCTTCTGACTCCTCACCAAATCAAACATTTCAGAATCCACCATCCAACACACAGTTGAACTCAATTCACAAGTAGCTGCTTGTCCCTTCTGGGCAAATCACCAGCAAGTAACAGGCTGATGAGGGAACAGCTTATAGTCTGTTATGAACAAGTGCTAATACAGTGTTTTGAAGTAATTTGCACAGTCATATCAAAGAAACAACCAATTTAATCCAAAATATTTCTAAAATGCTAGTGGAAATAAGCAGCGATTAGAATTATAGAATCATTTACAGATTAACAAGTTATATTTTATATTTATCCTATATTCTACATTTAACAGAGTTCACCGTTTCTTATTTTAAACAACTATTAAAGCAAATACACACACTCGGAAGAAAAGGTCTATCAGTCACAGTTATAACTGTGAGGGAGTAATCATGGGAATGGAAAAAAAACAACACACAAGACAAACTATTTCAAGCAAAAGTATCTTGCATGGCTTTTAAGCTCTGATACCTTTGATATACCTTCTATTCCCATTAAAATGCATAAAAGTGGAGCAATAAAAAAAGAATCTACAAAAGCAGATTAAGGCATAATTGCAAAGAAAGCCAGTGTGCCACATATTCTCTGGTGCTTTAAATCAAGTACTCCAACCTGTGCTATACACAACTAATATCCGCTAGCAAAGCAAGAACTAAGGTCACTTGCATCAATTCCCTTACCAGTGTCTGAATTATCATAATAAATACAATGAACACAGGGCAAGTGAAAAAAAAATATCAGTTCTAACACTATCACTGGAAACTTAAGGATTCTATTGTGAATGTATGCTAGGATTAATCTATAAACCTTTTCTTCTTTTGCTTTTCTTTCTTGCTCATCATAATGCTAAAATGAGATGGGGGGGGAAAAACAGATCAGTAGAATAAGGCTATCCATGCAAAAAAAAATTTATAATTAGCAAAAAAACAACAGAACTGGCAAAACAAATGCAATTGGTTATACCCATATGCTGGTTTTGGTAGCCTAGAAATTATGTGATAAGATATCATCACATTTTGGAAACTGAGAGAACATATACTTTTTATCTTTAGGTAAAATTACAATAAACTTTTTAAAGGTATCATTACATTGCAATAGGCAATATAAAAAGCTGTTACCTGTTGGTTATCACCTGACTAACAGTTTTACAACAGTGGAAAACACTATTTATTCTACTGCAAGCATGTCTTCAGAGCAGTTGTGCTAATCTTGTGCCAAGTGTAAAACATGCTTGCAAAAACAAGAACTCTGGATAGGTTTTTTAGCCATATCAAACCCAAATGTTTATCAAGTGCACTGAAAAATAAGTTCCACTTATAAATATAAGCAACAAACATTTTAATCTAATTTCCTCAGCAGAAGAATGTGCTTGAAAAAAACAACAGTATTAAAAGGAAAAAATAGTTGCTAATCTTCGTAACTATTTCCTAAATTTAAAACATTGCAACAAACATCTCAAACCTCATACATTCTGCCGTTCCTAGAGCAGTTATTTTTAAACATTACTGGCAGTTTAGGCATGAAAATAACCTGCAGTATGTAAAGTGACAGAAGGCTTATGGGGTAGACATAACATTAGTTATGCAGGGATAGTCTTCAGTTATAGATTATTTTAACCTAATATAAATTCATATATATATTTGCATGCAATGTTTAACTAAGAATATGCTCATTCAAGAAACAGTCAAGTAATACAGTAGCGAGTGATCATTTCACAGTTCTTTTCTTGTTGCTCCAAGTATCAGAGACCCATTTGAATCACTACCTGTCCACAGTGATTTTCAACTCAATCACTTACATACATCTTTTGGCCAGCTTGGGGTGGTCCCTCTGTCATAAACTGACTTACCCACATGCCGCAGGATATGTTTCAAAGTGGCTTATAAAATTCCAGCAAAGCTGGAGTCAGAAACCATTAGAAAATACCCCAGCAAGACTCAGAAAATCATCCTAAATTTACTAATAGCTACATAAAGGGAACAGGTGCTTGCAGGGAGTGGGAAGAAAACACAAAAACTCCCTTCAAACATTAGAATACTCAAAGGCTACAAGGTTGCTCTGATAAAAAGCTTTAGACTAACTTTTTGAAGACCCATGTGAAGAGGTACAATTCACCATCACTCTAACATTTCAGTATTTATCAGCATGGTGCCTCTACACCAAATCCAGAGGAACATCTAAAGCTTTACAACTGTGATATCAAAGTAGCCTGAGTTCATGCTGAATACTATTCCAGCTTCATATTGCTTTTCAAAGGGTATCTGCTGAGAAAAGCAACATCAACTTAATATTCTACAAACCAGCTGATTTTTTTTGTTTCAGGATTAACTCAGTGAGAGTTACACACCCAAATTTTTAAGTGCGCATGTAGGTAAAATACATAACAGCCCTTTCTCTCCTGAGTGTTAACACCATCATGCACCTTGTTCCTCTGGATAATCTTCTACATGTCAAACACTTTTACATACCCATGTTACAGTCTAAATTGAAGCACTTTATTATATTCCTAAGTCTGCATCTGTCATTTTTAGTGTGCCTGAAGAACAGGAGCTGGAGGTTATGGGAATAACCCTCCATCGTGGCTGTCACAGGTACACCACAGTTCACCCAAACAACCACAAAGTGAAACCTGCATTTTTGAGTGGCTGGACTACAACAGGCTCTCAAAACAATATTTCACAAGTGTGAAATCTTTAGTATGAATGACACACAAATCCTGGTGCTCACTTCACCTTACAAATTCACCAAAGGATTAACTTGCTGCTTTTGGTAAACAGAATACTAAACACTGATTTTTATGTAGTGACACTTCACTAAATACTTGTATTTGGTACAAATGATCATTTTTGAAGAAGCATGGCCTAATAAAAAACCTTTTAACCTACCGTGCTGATTATTCACAGCAGCAGTTTACCTGCTATATATTGTTTGGCTGAGAGCACTGCTGTATTTCTGCTTATCAGCAGTTCAGCAGCTCAAAAATGCCACATTTGCTTGTTTTTGCTCCTATCCTCTAAACAGTTACCTGTTCTCATTTTATATGCCTCTGTTTTAAAAATTAAAAAACAAAACCAAACAAACAAAAAAAAATCACAACCAAAAGAAAAGTCAAGCTCTGTGACTAAATATATCATATTAGTCCCTAGAACATATTTCAACATTGTAAGCATGCACCTTCTCTACAGCACACAGATGATGCAGTGTTCTCACTGCCTATCCTTTCCATCTTCCCTTTTCCCCTTGCTTTGCCTGGGAGACATTACTTGCAGGCTTCAGTTTAAAGCACTTGAAAACTAAAGAAAAATTGTAGAACTTCTGGAATAACAGAAGAGATAAATGGTATTCTCTCTCAGAAAAAATCTCTCATATTGTCTCAAAGACAACAGTTGTTTTCACTATACTGGCATATTTTAAATTCTTCTTTTCCAAAAATCAACCCATTAGAAGCAAATGCATTTTCAGCAGTACTCTTGTGGTTCTCAAACAGCAAAACCTGCCTTTTAACATGGAGGATTAAAAAAAAAAAATACACTATTAATTGTGTACTACCAATTTCATGTTGAGAATTCTTTCCACATTCCGGCACCTATAGTTCATTAATATGTTGAAAAATGCTAAATGTTTCTGAAGTTTATCAAGGTTTATTAAAGCAGGTGCTATTTACCTGCTGACTGCTTGGCATTTTGAGTGTAGTTTCATTGAAATATTGCTACAAGCAAGTGTCATGCAGCTTCCACTGCCTCCAGTCTAACAGTTACAATGATAGCCCAACAGCTAACTAAATGTTTAAACTTGAAGTTAGCCAATTTTATTTGCTATTGTTCTTTGATTTCTTTGTTTCTGTTTTTTTCCAAGTACAGTTAAGTCACTAAGAGGAACTATTTTGTGGCTAAGAAAAAAACAAGTAACAATTGTAGGTGCAGTTTACACAACTACATACATTACACAAGAAAACCTTTCTATTTAATTAATTAAATCATTTTCTTCCTTGTCCTCAGGCATCTTATAAAAGATAAATATATCTGACAGATCTCATCAGACGCAAAAAGAAAAGAACACAATGAATATGTACTTCAAAGGTACACAAGTGACTTACTAATCTAAAGTCTCAGCAAAAACAACATATTGGTGCATTTAACAATTTTGCAGTACAGACCTTTTTTCATTCATGCCTCTTCACACAAATAGCTCAGTCATATCTGGTAAGTTACAATGAAGATTTGTGCTCACAATATAGAATTTATTTTCCATTCACAAAAGGTAAGCCAAAAGGAACATTTTGTATGAAACTTGTCTCCCCCAGATAAAAGGGCTTCACAGATCTCAGAGTTCTGTGAACCACTTCATGTTTCAGTCCTCCTTGAAATATCAGTAAGTGCTTATCTGAGACAAGCCAGGGTGGTTCTGAATCACTGCTGCCAGTGTCCAGAGGAAACTACCACAGAGAATACACAATCCTTGCCTAGATCAAAGGCACCAGGCCATCAGAAATAGTACAATTCTTGTTTAAATGAGGATATTCTAACGTATTAGCCTTGCAGCCTCAACCTAGAGTAGCAAGTTTGAGAAACTGAGGAGGAGAAAGAAATTTGAGATCAGAATAAAACTTATTTACTCTTAAGCATGAAAATGAAATACCTTAGTCAGCATTTTAAAGGCATTAACATTTAAATGTCAATTATTACTAGAGTTACACATCCAAAGCATTTCCTTCTTAAAGTTAGTGCTCCAGTTAGGCATTAAGAACATTCACCAGTAGTTCAACATCTCCCTGTAAATAATTACAACTGCATTTAGTGCAAGAAGAATGTACATTTTTCACTTCATATAACCGAGTATAACATTATTGCAAAAGCAAAGAATATTTACTACAGCGAACATTCTAAAGAACTCTGCATGAGATGAACTCCTGTTCCTGATTTCACTGTTGGAAGACACAGAAAGCTGGCAGTACGTGGGGAACAGCAGACAGCGCGGCTACTGTACTGCTGGCAGCGTTATCCTGTTCACACCTCCACAGAAGGCCACACTACTCAAATAGCTACTTAGTTTTCCAAGCAGAACTGGGAACACAACACCCAACCCATGCTGTTGCAGCTATGCTGCTAGTAATGTTCAAGATAACTTCTATATGGCTATGTGAGCTACAGTCACAGCAATGAATCTAGTATAGCACATCATGTCTCCTTAGGAATCTGCCAGGTATACACACTCATTACATGCTATGCTCTATACTAAGTCACATTACAGTTGATTAGATACTTCTATAAAATTGAATTTAATTACCATACCTTACTACCCTACTATAACTGTTCCTGTGGGACCTCATGTCTAAAACCTGACTACAGTCACCTTTCTATCTAACCATATTAAATAATTTTGCTTTAAAATAATAGAAAAAGGTAACACTTATACATTTAAATGTATAATATAGTTGAAGTAAATATAAGAACTTCTGCTTCCTTTACTAAAGCTAGTGTTTGAAAAAGAGCTAACTTGCATCTTCCTTTTTAACAATTTGTAAGTGGCCTGACACAGAATCCAGACTGAGATCAAGTCCTAGTTCAGTGTTCAGACTACTAAAGTTCATGTAATTGTTTTCAAAATTACATTTCTGTTCTTCACAGTAAGAAAAAAAAAAAGAATTCCAATATTTTTACTCATTTCTGTTATTATAAAGCTCAATATTTTCAGGAAAACTTTAACACTTAAAAATAATGAAACAAGTTTCATAAAAGTTTTACCCTAATTGTTTAGTAAATAAGGGTAGTAAAGGTCTAAAGTTTTCCCCTCTGCATCAGGTTAATTTACTTTCACATTACTATTCATATTGTTTGATTAAAAGGGTGGATAACATGGGAGAGTAGAAAATAAACATTCAGAAGTACAGTGTTAAGTTTTGGAAGCAGCGAATCAAAACAGAGGGTGGTTAGATCAGGAACATACAGAGCAGTATGCGTGA
This sequence comes from Nesoenas mayeri, assembly GCF_963082525.1. NCBI lineage: Eukaryota > Metazoa > Chordata > Aves > Columbiformes > Columbidae > Nesoenas > Nesoenas mayeri. Next base: position 9,396,511 of record NC_137551.1, on the reverse strand, counting down.
CACGTTGAAGGGAAGAATAATACTTATTACAAAACGCGCTGTTACAGGGAGGGAGAAGATCAAGATTTTAGCGAGAGAAGCAACAAATTTTAAAGAACATGTTAGGAGTAACTGTGTCTTCTGTAAGTTGTTTTCAAGAAACTTAATCAGAGCTATTTGAGGCAAGGATTATATTCTGTAGCATTTTAGAGAAGTCTATCTAGTATAAACTAGATCAAGATTTAAACCACAATATTCTGCAAGGCCACACGCTATTTGGCTATAACGCAGACACCTTTACACAATGAACTACACATACACAGATTATCTATCTAGTTGCTTAATTATCCTTGTGTTAAAGGCATTAAAAGCTCTGGATAAAAAGTTCTCTGCTATCTCATGTACTAATTGCACGCTTGAGGCTGTTGGGTGGCATGGTTCTGCAGTCCGCTACTCAGATATTAGGCTCTAAAAGCACATTTTCCCTTTCTGACACCACATTATTTTTGATACAATTGTATTTCTGATTTTGTCAGTGCAAAAACATCTCCAGGATTCTCAGTTACCACAGGAAGCAAATGATCACATTTCTAAAAGGCACAGTCACACCCTGGAATTAGCCTCAAGGTTAATTTGCTTTTTGTTTTGTTGTATTTTGTTTTAGTGTCTTATTTTTAGGGCAAACTTATTTCCATTAAATTATCCTGTTAGAAAAGAACAGCACTAAATCCAGTATGAGAGAGAACATCATAAAAATACTTTCCAATGCTAATCTGTATATGCCTCCAAAGAAAGTCTGATGGGCTTTTAAGGTAGCAAAGGCATTTTTGTAGCTGAAATCCCATACTGCTGCTGAGTCATCCAGCATTTACCAGCTCCCACAATTTGCCAAGTTTCAGGGTGAAACGAAAATACTCTTTAAAAGCTTACGGCAATTCAGTGATTTCATACACTAGAAAGGTTAGATTTGAGAACTTCCAATAGACATGACCCAGCAGGATTTGCTAGGCTTCTTGTCAAAACACACAGCAAACATAAAAAGAATGAGGAAAACAAAGCCTTAATAAAGAGCTATTAGCACTGACTTGCTGAATACAAAGTTGAGCAACGGCATTGATTTCAATATTTTTTTTAATATTTTGGTTTTTACTCCCAGATTTTTAGGATCTTAAGAAAAATCTTGTCTTCACATCCACTGCTTTTTTTGTTTGTTTTTTTAATTTCACATTATTTTCCTCAGAGAAGCAGAATAACAATAATTAATATTTTTTCCAGTCTGTAAAATGCCAAAGAAGCAGAACAAGTACTATTTTAAACAATAATAAAAAGTGCACACTTTCTTGAACACTGTAATTCAATGTATAAAGGAAATGACAATAACCTAATACAGCCAAGGAGAACATCAGCCCATCTAGGCTTACTCTCCAACATGCTTTACTGCTTTTGTTCCATTTAAACAGCTCACCTGGTGCAGTAATCTCTTCAGTTTCAACAACTGAGTTTTTACAGCTGTGCAGTCTTGGACCATGTGCCGAAGGGTCATTTCATCAAGCATCACAGTGTTCTCCGTTAAGCCCACCAGCTGTCTAGGACCCTGGTAAAAATTTGGTGCTCCATAGCTTTCGAAGTGGCCAACAGGAGATTCTAGGTAGTTTGATCCCCTAAAAAATCCAAACAAACAAATCCACCAAAGTAAAACAAAATTAAAACCAAACCAAATAAATACATTGATGATAAACTAGAGCTACAAGAGTATTTAGTAAGAGAGAAAGTTTTAGGTAACATGGAGTATATGCTGTGGCATAGAGCAGAAAATAAATAAATCAAAGGCAATGCTATTTCACTTAAATGTTGGGCTTTCCTTCCCACTTGCATAAATCTCTCGCACACTAACTACAGTATCCTAAAACAGATGCTCATTGGGATTTCTAGAAAATCTGTCATTCAAGCTAGCCTATAAGAACTACAGGATTACATTTAAAAACAAAAGAATAAGTAAAAAGCTGTCCAAACTTACAAAGGGCAAGTAATAAGACAGTGTAATGTTTTTCCATGGAACACCTATAGTAATTTAGTCAAGCATTTATAATACTGTATAAACACAAGTAACAAATTTTACAAACTGTGACAGAAACAGGTTTTGAAAGGAAATTGTTATAAATCTCAGTGATGCTCCCACTCAGACACGCTATTTATAGATAGACAACTATTCTGAAAACGTCTTGTACTCAGTATCACTTGAGATCCTGTAGTGACAAAAGAGATTTCTCACCACAATATTTCAGTCATTTGGGAGAAGACAGACAAGTCCTTTACCTGTTCAAATCATTTTTACCATGGGTGTAGTGATCAGTATGGCCAAGATGATAGTGATCCTGTGCATTCCATCTCTGTTGTGGTGCTCTTTTCCAGAATCCTTCCTGATGTTGCCTAGCATTTCTGTCTTGTCTGTCATAACGGCTCATATTTTCACATTCCTCTACAGAGAACATAAAGGAAAAGTAAAAATTAAAGTCTGTTCCTAAGACCTTGTAAATAAAACATTTACTATGTGCTGGTAACTGATCCAAACAAGTATGCACTTTAGAACTGTCAAGCAGACTTCTGTAATGATGTCACATTTTTACCAGCATATAAACTTGTTACAAGAATAAGAGTAACCTGTAGCAGAAACTACAGAATTCAGCCTTAATACTATTTCTGGTTTAAGTAGAAAACTATTTGGAGGAGATACAGCTATGGGGAAAGTAACACTTCCCTGTCCTTCCTAGTGACAGTGAACTTTAAAAAGTTTAAACAGATAAACACAGAAAGACGACATTTTAGAAAAAGGCCAGTACTTTGTTCCAAAACAGAACAGTTTCATTACTTAAAATACATGTCTATCTCATCCTATTAAACTTGTTTGGTTTTTTCACTTGAGAAACATTTAATCTTTATTTACCTAGACAACAAGCATGATTTAAAAACAAGTAAACAAAATCTCTTCCAAACGCTAACCTCTGCAAAGCAAAGCAGATTCCACAAACTTCTTAAGGGAACAAAAGCTATATTTGGCAACAGCTTGTAAACCACTAGAAACAAAGCCAAAACAACTGCTGTCCGTGCAGTCAGACACAGCAAAAAAACAGTCAGAAACTGCTGTTCTGCCGTGGCACTTTCTCCTTCACTTACCCAAGGAGTTTTTCCTCACATTGTCAGTCCTTTACTAGGAGAGGAACTCTACACAGGAGAACATTGTTTGACTCTGCCCACTCGGCCCTAGTTGCGCACCAGCCGCTCGCACTCAGGCCTTCCTTCCTGCTCAGCTCAGCCTGCGCGAGGCTGGGAAGCCAGCCCAGATTTTACCCTGTGGCTTCAAACTGCCGCCCTCACTCCCTGCATGCTTGTTGAGCTAGAACTGCTTCTATTCATAGCGTCACAGTGGCACCCCAGACTCCAAAGTGAAACCAGGAGAGTTTCCGGAGACCTGGAAAGTCTTCAGAGGCTGACGTCAGTGGAGTCACATGTAAATACAAAAAAAGTGTTGGCAAGAAGTGTTGTTAAATATTATTATAACAAACACTCATATCTCCAATCCAGTTTTGATCACCTAGTCCAGTAACCAAAAAAAAACCCACAAAAAAACGGGTAAACAAACTTGTTAACGTAAAGTAACAGGAGATTTATTTTCCTTTAGAAGCATCCTTCTATATAACATGTGAAAATTCAAGTGGGCCTATTCAAAATAATCCCTCAATACGTTTATAAATAATTTTATTATGATGATTTTCAGCTTTGGAAAATGAAATTGAGACACTGAGTAAAGACATGGCTATTAACAAAGAATAAATTTTACTTTTTTAGGTGGTCATGTTTACTTCAGGGAAAGCCTGGCGGTGGCTTTTGAATTCTTCTTTAATTCTTCTGTTTGCTAAAAATGTATTGATTTCCAGATATTAAGCAATTATAGCAGAGATACCCAGTGTATGCCACACTTACCTGATATGGGAACCAAACTTTAAAAAAATGCCTAAAATAATGTTAGTTAGCTAATACTGATCTCAAATTTTAAGTTCCTCCTCCTGAATCAGCAGTTTACACGGCAGATTGTCAAAGTCACAAAACATATTCCAGCTACACAAACATTGATACTTAGCTCTGGAAGCGGAAGTAGATTTAAGTTTATTATATTAATGCAGTTAGGAAAGCAGTGAATTAAAAACTATTTCACTTGTGTCTACATTAAATGGTAAACATAAACTTTTTATATTTTTGTGGCAAACACTCACCTTTAAAATGCATATATTTTTAACAGTTTTGAATTTAATAATTTGAAATTGAATTACTGATGCAGATGCAAGTCTTGTTTAATAAACAATGAAACTTAAAATACATTAATCTACCCTTTAAAATTGCTTCTTAGTTTTCCCCAATAGAACTAGAATTACCCTTACTGAAAAAATACTCACACAGAATCACACAGAATGTCAGGGATTGGAAGGAACTAAAGATCATCCAGTCCAATCCCCCTACCAAAGCAGGAACACTTAGATGGGGCTACACAGGAAGGTGTCCAGGCAGGTTTTTAATGTCTCCCGAGTAGGAGACTCCACAACCCCCCTGGGCAGCCTGTTCCAGTGTTCTGTCACCCTCACTGAGAAGAAGTTTCTTCTCAAATTTAAGTGGAACCTCTTGTGTTCCAGCTTGATCCCATTACCCCTTGTCCTACCGTTGGTTGTCACCGAGAAGAGCCTGGCTCCATCCCCGTGACACTCACCCTTTATATATTTGTAAACATTAATAAGGTCACCTCTCAGTCTCCTCAAAGCTAAAGAGACCCAGCTCCCTCAGTCTTTCCTCATAAGGAAGATGCTGCACTCCTTTAATTATCTTCCTTGCCCTGCACTGGACTCTCTCCAGCAGTTCCCTTCTTGGCCACAAGGGCACAGTGCTGGCTCATGGTCATGGCTCATTGCCTAGGCTAGGATTTTTATCCATTCTGGAAATCTAAAAATGTAAAAAATAAGAACTGTACACCTATCTGGGCTGAAGAGTTGAATACTAGCACCATTGTCAATAAGTGCCTTTCATACAAGTACTTTGGAAATCTTATTCTGAGACATAAAACATTAAGTACTGCAGTTCCTACGTGCACACTGTTAAAACACATTGTGCCACCACAGTGGTAGATGGAAAACTATGTATTTATTTACTGCTAATCTGGCTTTATAGCTAACTTACAAGCAACAGTCTTCACCCAAAGAATTAAAAGGTACTCTCCAAAAAAGCCTATTTCCCCAAGGTGGAGCAGGCAGCTGAACAGTACACAAAATAAGGAAAACCTTTTTGCTTTCAGTGCCTGTTTGTACAGGGCAGGACACTACACTGCTCCACATCCAACCTTTCTGTTCATTTGAAGATATATCAGCCTGCACTGAACTTGGAGGTAAAGCTAATACCCATATTCACATGGCAGTGACAATTCTTACAACAGGAATGACCAAAAGCAAATGCCTTTGAACTTTTCCAGGCCAGGATTTGAGAAAGCGTGGCAATTATTTGCCTTACCTAGTTCATTCTAGTCTGGATTTGTATTATTTTAGTAGCATCTACATACCACTATCCTCCCTGTGAAAAGTTTGCGGGCATCCTCACTGACAACAAGAAAAAATACACTTCAAATCTTAAGGCTTCTGTTACCCTGAATTCTAGAAAATATATTAGGAGATATTGTCATTTCATAGAAGAAAACTATTACCTCAAAAATAATTACACCGTCATTCACCAAAGCTGAAAACAAATGTTCCAATATTTTCAAATATAGCTAAAGCATGAGACTGAAGGACTAATTTGAAATTTATTCTACTAAAATAACTTCAAGAAACTAATAGTGTGCAGCAAGGTTGCATTTTTATAAAAGGCAGTTAATTTCTAAATTCAAAATCCTTCAAATGCAAGATTTGTATTTGGGGGAACAAAAATGTCACATCACCTACATTTCAGAAAAGAAAGAGTTTTTACTTAAAGGAAAAACAATTTAAAGAGTGCTTTGGTTTATTAAAGCAGAAGTCAGAACAACACAACTCAAAAATCTCTGAAGCCCATAATGCAGTTTCACAGTAACGTTGCTGGGCCAATTTACTGACCTTTGTCATGAGGCGAGTCCTCAGGCAGGTCAACATCAAGCATGAGATCATCATCTTCAAGATCACATGAATCAAGATTATTCAAGATATCCTGTAAGAAAGAAAATGGGAGATACAGATGTTTTCACAATATTTCATCTACCCTACTGTCATAAGTTTATTTCAAAGCTTTGTTCCATTGTACTGTACAGATATCCAATGTTATCAGCAGCTTCCTCTCTTTGAGGTTGAGATCAACCTTACCTGAGACGATGTGTGCCTCGTGATCACAACACAAAGTAAGCCTAGGGAAACTGTTCATGGTTATATAGCTCTAACTCTTGAGCTCTGTTTTCACATTTACCACAAAAATCACAACAGCTTTAATGCCCATGATCAGACTCAAGTACTTCACATCTGCCTCTTTTCTAAGAGCAGAAATGCAGATATTTCTTCGGTTTGACAGCTATACCTAAAGATGGTTCTCATGGGACCAATACTGAAAAAAATTACCCAATATTAATTAAGTGTTTTACTAATTATTTCTCAATGGATAATAAAGTGATCATTAAATACTTAACTGAACACTTGCACACAGACTACCAATACACTGCAAAACAATATTAATTTGGAAAGCTATCCCTTTGCTGGCTCCCATTTATTATATTCGCTTTGTCAGATGTGTAAGTGAAAAGAACACTAAAAGGCATTTGTTTAAACTGTTGCTCCAACTGTTTTTCAGCAGTCTTCCTATAGTGTTCACTAAGGACCACTGTAATACAAATGGTGGAAAGAGCCAAGTATATTTTAATTTTTTTTGGTGACAAAACATTACAGGTTCTACTTTTCTGCAGGGGAAGTTATTTATTGACTTAGGAGGGAGAAGATGAGGTTAAAATAGTTAACATGCACTTTGTAAAACATGAGCAATATAAAAGAAAGATGAAATACTCGAGACAGAGTCATCTGCTTTTGTTATATTTCAAAGTCTTACCTGAATTATTTTGTTTGCATATAGAATCCTAAGTATTTACAGAAAAGAAAAAGAAAATATACTTATCAGGGCACTGTGAATAATAAAAAAAACAATGGAAAAGCTTCCCAGAGAAATAGAAGCCATTTAAAGGAAACATGGATTCAACATTTAGGAGAACAAACTGCTTGTATATATTTACTTCTTTTTGTTCCCATTAATTTACATTTTTCCAGGAAGTAGAAGATTTTTAACTAAAACCTATTTTTAAACCTATTCTGCAAAATATAAGTGTGTTTGAGATGCAGCTTCGGGTATTTAATTGATAAATTGTTTCTATGCCATGCTTTGATCTTTCAAATTAATATGATTAAGCATTATTTTCTTCTATTGCAGGAATCTTAATGAGCATGACAAAAGTTACAAACAGTGACCACAAACATATAAGAAAGTTGAAAAAGGTTTGAAATTGCTGTGCAAAAGCATTTTAAAAAGCACAATATAAAAACGTAGTATGCCAGAGTATTAACAAATAAACTTAGATAAGCCAATTTACTATCTTTGTATCAGAACTTCAGAAGTTTAATGATGTCAGAGAAGGTCACCATTTGAGATGCCAAACATACTTTTCTGTCAGCAGCACATCTCATTATGCTTCCCTAATTATCCATCCCTGCAGCACTGAGGCAGCTCCATGCTACCAAACACAACTGGGAATATGAAACCTTTGTAATCCCTGGGACAGGTGGGAATTTGCTTGGAGCACTTCCCAGTGTCATCTACCGGGGAAACGTACATGTCAGCAGTGTCATCCTGAAACAGCTAAAGCACAGGCTTCATCAACACATTATTACATACAAAACCTATATTTAAAGATTTCCATTGTTGCTCTTACTACTGTATAATGACCTGAAGTTAACTACATGGCAGTAGTTGTGTTAATAACGTGTGCTTAACAGCACCCATCATCTGGGCCAGAAGCTCAAACAGAGCAGAAAATAAATACTTCAAAAGTACATCAGGTCCTACCCTACAGAATACTACATATTTCTACAACAATTATTAAAAGTTACAGTAAGGGAAGTATCCTATTTTATTTGTATAGCTGAAAAGAAAAATGCATATTAAAAGGGCCATGTAACTTCACAATGCCTAGTTAGGACTAGATTTTCAAGGTGGTACAATCTAGAAAGAGATTTGGGACAGTGAAATCCCAAGTCAAACTGGAGTTCTGCCCCCAAGCTCTCCCTCCAGAAAGGTTTTCAAGTGAGCACCGGCAGCAGCACTTTGTTCTCCTACTGCAGCGAACCAGGAGAACCAATAGGTGAGAAGCGGATGATCTGTGACTACTGGTGTAAGAACTGAGTGAGAACCCCAACAGCAGGGAACCCTCGTATTGCATAAGGAGATGGGAGACTATTTTAAAGAGAGAGGCAAAGTTAAGGCTGGTGAACTATTACACCACATTTAGCAAGGTCACGTCAATGTTGTGCAATGTTGTTCTTTCTATAGTGGTTGTACTTTGCTCTTACCGAAGGTTCACCAAGCACACACCAACAGCTCATCTACAACAGCTTGGGTTTTCTCCCTCATTTGTAGGAAACAGAGTCCAGAATCTCTTTCTCAAAAAGGATAAGAATACTAAGTTCTTAAGACCAATGCTTTGAAAACTGGGGTACTGTAGAGCAACTACTTTTGTTGAAACTGAACAAGTTTAAAGCTCAGGATAAATTCATGTCCATCACAATGAACTGCAGTAGCAAAACATTCTTTTTAAAAAGTTCAGTTCCTAAAAATTCCTCATGCTACATATATCATAAGCTCTCTCTCGCACTGAGGAGCAGTATTTTTCAGTCCACCAATTTAAGTTCAGTGTAGCTTCCTACTGAAACACAGGCATGAGGCCTGATTCTCAGCTTTCCCATTTTTTGAGCTAAGTATATAATGCAACTAAAAATAAATTACAATGTGTCCAAATTAGAAGAAGGATAGATGTCAACACTTCCTCCCTATTAAACATAAAATATATGGACCAATGAAAGCTTATGACACAATTACACTGGATTTATATGATTTGTTGTGTTTTAATATTTGAAATGTGAAGAAATTGTTCTATTTTGCATCTGAAACTGATTCATGTCTATAGTGTCAAAATGCATTACAAGTCTGATGCTTTACTAAAGCATACTTTTGCAAATAAATTCTAGATGTGCTTTACACTCTGAAGACCTAGCAGCTTTAGATGCATGGAACTCCACAGATATTTTCATACTTGTTTTCTATGGAGTTGCATATGCTGCATCTCTTCTGGTGAGATGTTAAAAACTGAAGATTTCAGGGTTTCCATTGTAAAAAATAATAATAATAAGAAGAAGAACAAAAAAAAAAAAAAAAAGGATGAAAAACAGGCCACAGAGAAAAGGTTGAACAAGCAGACAATAAGCATGAGTAAAGGGAAATCTGGGAGAATAAAGGGAAAGAGAGTAAAGGGAAAGAATTATTCTCACTCCACTGACTTGCACTTGCATGAATAGTGTGAGGCAGAGCTGAAAGGCAAATAGGGAGGCTTTGAATACTCCCAGGTAAGAAAGGAACCAAACCATAACCTCAAAATTCAGAGGAATGCCATGGGCAGGGCTGCCAACCAGGTGATCAGTTAAGTTTCACAGAATCACAGAATGTTAGGGATTGGAAGGGACCTTGAAAGATCATCTAGTCCAATGCCCCTGCAGGAGCAGGAACACCTGGATGAGGTTACACAGCAGTAATTTTTAATTATACCTAGCTAGATTTTTGGGGTAATCCAAATATGACTTATTACACAACACTAATGTGTTCTATTCTTGCATAATCAGTTTAATATACTTGTTTCTAATTAAAACCAAAACAATCCTCACATACCCCCTAACTATTTTCAAGGAATTCTATTTTGACCAATCTCTATATGAACCAACAACACAAGAAATATCCTGTCACTTACTCATGCTGTTGCAAAAGTATATTCTCACTACATCATCCTGACACATTTCAACAGGTGTGAACCAAGAACGTAGAAACACTGAAATGCTGTTTACTCAGAAGCACCTCATATGTGGAAAGATGATGCTTTGTTAAACTGCCAGTCTCAAGAAGGACGACAGCTAGAGTTATGAGGCCATATCAGATTGTAGTTGGTATCAATATGGCCTGAATGCAATGTTAAGTGTTCCTGAAAAGAAATTAAAGTGCATCCATACTTTGAAACGTGGGGACAGTAAGACTGAAATTGGATGTGCACGTTTCATCCAGAGAGACTAAAGCTGTGTGTGCTACAAAAACAATTGATTGCATCATGTATAACACATTGCCTCTCCTCTAAATTTCTGATGCTTTGCAACAAAATAATTTTGAAAAAGATTCAACACCAATGTTCTATAACTCATTAGGACACAATTTTAGGTAAAAAGTAAAAGTGAAAGGAAACTGTGTGCCAGTCTAGGTTACCTATAAAATGTTCAGAAAGCCAGTTAGATGGGTTAGATGTATGCCTCAATTTGGTTTACATATTGTTTTAAATGTTTTTCTTGTTTACACTGAACTTTGAAAAATACTCCAGCTTTAAGACCATTGGTCTCTTTGGTCACATACTTACCTAATGATTATGGTTTGAAGGTTTCCTATGAGTAAGGAAAGCAACATATGAGACTTCAAAATTCAGCAGTACAGCTAAATGAAGTACACTAGAGTAATTCTGAAGTCCTTTTGTCATTGAAGAAGTGATGGTACTTGATAAAATACAGAAAAATAAAAGGGAGTAGCTATAAACCCACACTGAAATGTAACACTGCATACACAGTTATCAATTCATACAGGAAGTGTCACTTACAAGCTTACAAAATAAAAGAAGTGTTAATTACAGGAAGTGTTAATTTCTACCAGTATTTTTTCACCTATTTCACACAACACCACATCAGCTCCTGCTCTCTCTCCACCATACAAATTCCAAGTTGTGATTAACAGCTACAACAAGTGAAACACAGAAGGACAAGTGAAGTTGCCTTACTTGATTCTACCAGCCAAAACAGCATGAGAAGATTTACTTTGTCAGTTCTAAATCAAGCAGCTCTCAAAGGCATATATGCTTCCCCATCCCAAAGGAAAAAAGGTAATTTACCATAAAGGTTTGTTCCCAAAATGTCATGCCTTTCAAACCAATATCACAAGAGGTTTGTGCAATGCAATATAGTCATATAACCTCTTAATAATAATTGACAGCAGGGATATGGACATCACACAAGAAAGACAAATTCCATCTCATTAAGTGATGCAGTTTCTCACTATCTCCCATTGTTTTAACATTTAAGCTCTGAACTAAGACTAGAGTGGTGGTAGGTGAGTAGATGGTGGCAATTTTCATTCTGAAGGCAGTAAGTACCTCCAAAATCACTGTCTCTGCCTTCTCAACACTGCCTTTCTGTGCCAGGAGCAGAAACCCGCTGTCAGCAAACTCTGCCAAAAGAATTGTTGAGGAATCCTACTAATATACTGAAACTGCTCTTCGTTTGGTATTAAGACAAGTAATAATACATTCTGAGTTATACATAGCAGTTGCACAGTTTTCTACTAAAAGCTTAACTGCAGACATGTTAACGAAGGATGCTTTTCCACTAATTTTATATGTCCACAAATATTATCTGTTCATAAGGGATACTAATTGCAAAAAGGTGACACTGACTTTTGACATTTTGAAATCAAAAAGAAGTAATCTAAGGGTTTTTCTAAAAATATTTTTTTAGGCATAACTGAAAGCTTTTTTAGAAAGTTAGTATATGAAAAACAAATGCCAGATCTTTCTATACTTCTACTACTGGAAAAATGAAAGCAATTATATCAACCTAATGAAAACTATGAAGTTAGAACAGTACAAGTCAAGTGAGTCAGCCCTTGTGGCCAGGAAGGCCAATGGCATCCTGGGGTGTATTAGAAGGGGGGTGGTTAGTAGATCAAGAGAGGTCCTCCTTCCCCTCTACTCCGCCCTGGTGAGACCACATCTGGAATATTGTGTCCAGTTCTGGGCCCCTCAGTTAAGAAGGACAGGGAACTGCTGGAGAGGGTCCAGCATAGGGCAACAAAGATGATTAAGGAAGTGGAGCACCTCCCTTATGAGGAAAGGCTGAGGGAGCTGGGTCACTTTAGTTTGGAGAAGAGGAGACTAAGGGGGGAACCTTATTAATGTTTATAAATATATAAAGGGTGAGTGTCACGAGGATGGAGCCAGGCTCTTCTCGTTGGCAAACAATGATAGGACAAGGGGTAATGGGATCAAGCTGGAACACAAGAGGTTCCACTTAAATTTGAGAAAAAACTTCTTCTCAGTAAGGGTGACAGAGCAACGGAACAGGCTGCCCAGGGGGGTTGTGGAGTCTCCTTCTCTGGAGACATTCAAGACCCGCCTGGACATGTTCCTGGGCGACCTCACCTAGGCGTTCCTGCTCCAGCAGGGGGATTGGACTAGATGATCTTTTGAGGTCCCTTCCAATCCCAAACATACTGTGATACTGTGATTTTTGTCACATTCCAAAACATGGCATGAAGATGTCAGGACAAAAGACTGTGGAACATGGATGTGACTGAGCTTAAACACAGGTTACCAGCAACATCAGCTTCAAATAACTGGCACACTTGCACGCCAATGAAAACAGGCTGACATCTATATTATACTCTAATCCCAGAATCACTGTATTTCTGAGCAGGAAGTTTGAACCACTTCAGAAATTCTAGCAAACACAGTAAGACAAAGCTCTTTCACATAGACATCCTAAGCAGTAATAGCAGCTTACCAAGATAATGTATTTCCAATAAATGATTTTATATCACACCTAAAATCCAGATACTATGTTTGCGATTTTCTAGAATGCATCAGTAAAAGCTAAAAATCTCCCAGAAGACTTCCTGGGCTATTCTGTTGTTTCTGGACAATAAAAATATTGGCCTACAAACCCAAAACTCAGGCTTTTACATAAAGGAGTGTGAAGGACCAACGAATTATTCAATTTGTCCTGCAGGACAGTATGTCTTTGGTGAAAAATGGAAACAAACGAAAATTATCTGGGCAGAAGCAGAAAACATAGAACTCTGCTGGTCACAGAGGGAAATGTAGGAGGTACAATACAAATTGCAAAATATCTGACACCCTCTGGGTTTGCTCTTTGACACTTCTCAGGAGGCTCACAGATACCCTTTAGTTTTGTACAGGGTGCCTACACCAAATGAGACAGATACGCCACTGAGAATTTCAATTATTGCCCATACAGGTCTGCACATCTACATTAGACTTCCACTAAGGGAAGGCAAATCCTCTCAGTTGCTAACTGGATAGGCAGAAGCAAGCAAAATACTAATACAGTCTCCCCCTCCAATGAAACAGAATTCATCTATAGGAACTAAGAAGGCTTAAAAAAAAAAATCTTGGTTTCAGCTTGGTTCTGTAAATTGTAAAGCTCTTTTGTTTAATGAAGATGGTTGCATTACAATTATAGGCACAATTCAAACCTAGAGACACAGCAAATGTTTGCACAGCAAATTTTGTTTGCAAGTCTCTTTGTTTTTAAATAATTGTAATCTAAGCTTCATTTCTAACTACTAACTCAGTGGCAGTGAAATGAATAGACATTTTAATTATAACCCTTAACTTGATCCTTGACCTAAAGTTAGCTGGCAACAAAACTGATGAAAGTTTGTCTTAAGAAAAAAAGAAAAACAAACCCAACAGAAGTTTATACCTCGCATTGTTGAGCAGCTTTTGGCCATGATCATTAAAGCAGATAGGTATCAAAGTAGGTAGCTGAAACACAGGACAAGAGCAAACAGCACATCTAATCACTAAGTGATAACACATACAGACAAATACTGTCTATCTTGCTCATTTACAGAGCTAGCTGAACTGCTCTGCTAAGCAGTCTTCTCCAACAGAACTGAGCAGAAAGAGCATCAGTGATTTAGTGCTCAGCAGCAAAGACCAGTTGTTGAAGGAATAGAAGAAATACCAATGAAATGAATGCTTAAAAACTTCAAAGGACTTCAATTATTAGCATGTTAACCAATTGATTTGTTGTCTTTAAAACTGGAAATGTACCAAAAAAAGGGTAGGGATAGTGGAATAAGTTATTTTCTGTTACACAATTGGAGAATAAAAACATTTTCATCATGACAAGGTCTCAAAACAGCACACATGTCCTGCTTTTCTATAAGTCCGAATGGTATTATCTTATCCAAATTTAAATAACATCCCATAACTTTTAAACCTCCAACACTGGCTTGCACATTTTCTTCATAGCTGTTGGTTCAGTTAGAGAAGAACAAAAGGATTGACCTAAAAGAGGCCAAATTTATTTTATTCCTCCCTCCCCCGCCATGTCCTTAAAACCAAACTCTACTTGAGAAAAGTAAAAAGAGAAGGCTCCGGGGGCAGCGGCCTTTCAGTACTTAAAAGGGGCCTATAAGAAAGATGGGGACAGACTTTTCAGTAGGGTTTGTTTCGATAGGGCAAAGGTTTTAAACTGAAAAAAAAAAAGGAGATTCAGGCTGGAAACAAGGAAGAAATTTTTCACAATGAGGTTGGTGAAACACTGGCTCAGGTTGCCCAGAAAGGTGGTATATGCCCTATTCCTGGAGACACCCCAGGCCAGGCTGGACAGGGCTCTAAGCAATATGAGCTGGTTGAAGATATCCCTGCTCATTGCAGGTGGTTGGACTAGATGACCTTTGAAGGTCCCTTCCAGCCCAAACTATTCGATGATTCTACGATGTCTGCTTTTCTTCTCCAAAAAAATAAATGAAAAGATTGAAGAGCCAGTAAGCTCCTTCCATTGTCTTCCTATTCTGGTTGCCATTCTGGAAACCCAGTTGAAATCCCCTCTGCAAAAGTTGCCATTTCAAAAATGGTCAAAACCCATCTAAGATTACTCAGTAAGAGCTGCAGTGCCACCTATAGAAAAGTTTAGGAAAAGCATTTAATATCTGTTGATCTCAAGGATGATAACAGCTTAAAAGACTAAGAATACAACAGCAGGATGGAAATTAAAGACAAGTGAATTTTGCCCTAACACTATCAATTACTCATAATCTAATTACCTCAATTGTTATTCAGCTACACTGCTTCTGCTCAGCCCAGCCTGATGCCACGGGAACTCCACAACCACCTGTATGCTTTGGAGATATCCCTGGAAATATTAATTCCAAGGGGTAGTCAGGCTGGTATTAGCTCAAGCACTCAAAATTCTTAAATCTCTTATCAACTGGATTTTGACATAGAGATATTAACTGCTTTTACCCTCATCACACTGAAGGACAGAAACCGCATAATTCTATCACGTATCTCCCAGCAATCAAAACGTCTGATGTGCTGACTAATCACAGTAATTAATCTCAACACCTTCAGTTCCATTTTTTTTAACCTGTCTTTATACTCAGTGCCTGCAGAGAAAATGAAAAATATGGAACAAAAGCTCACATTAACCTACCTAGGAACATAATTCTTCAGAAATAACAGAGAATTGTAACAGAAATTCCTCTGCATCTTTAGATTAAAAATGATCAGTGTTTAATCTCTAGGCTAAAGAAAACAAATATATCACGCTTTCTACCAAAACAAACAAGCACAGTGGAAAACAAAACAAAAAACATACACACACACACGCACCAAAAATCCCCCCACCACAACAACTAAAAAGCACAACACTATATGGCAATTCAACAAACATTTCAGAGCTACAATTTCCCCTCAAAACCCAAGTTGACTGCAAATGCATTTCTGCCTGGTAAAAATAAAAGATGTATTATTGATGTTTCACCCATTTAAGATAAAAATTCACACTACAGTAAGCACTGTAGTTCTAGAACAGCACTAACAGGATAAAAACCAAAATGGGTGGAAAAAACATGACTTTCTAGATTCATCAGTAATTTATACTTACAATCTCCTCCTTTCTCCACTTCATCAAAAAAATGGATGAATGCACTTTCTAGGTTAAGCCCTCTCTAAAAACTATTTACTTTCAATAAAGGAGGAAATAAACCAAAATAGTGAACAAAAATATCAAAAGCTTCTAATGTACCTCTGCATCACAAGGCTTACAACAGCATCTGTCAATCAGAACATTGATTATCTATTTCTACACATACACAAATTAATGCATGGAGCTCACATATATCAAAACCCTAAATATATAGTCCAAAAATATTGGTCTGTAGTATTTTTCATTTGATAAATTACACTGTATCAAAAATACCTACATTTAAAATGTATCAAGGACAATGTTTTAAAACTTCCCTTTTTTCCTGGCATGTGTGTGCATGTGTCTGGGGAAAAGGATGTTTTTGCAGTGGCCTATATTAAAATTTTTGTCCCCTACAAATATCCATAAAGCCACAAAGCTCATACCGGAAAAGTCTCAAACTGCTTTTCTAAGCTGGTCACAAGTTACCATTTCTAAACTCTTAAGCACTACATCTCAACATCATAATTAAAGACAGAAAGCAAACCAAACCACAAGCAGCTAAAAATACATCGAGAATTTGTATATAGTTTCATATAAAAGTGTAATTACATCTCTGCTGTTCTACTCTTGGGCTACAGAAGACAACCCTACTAAAACTACAAATCACAGTCTGAGTAGGTGCCACAAACCCGTCTAAGTCCAAACCTGCTATCTGCATTACTGAAGTGGCAGTGGTGACAGACACACCTGAAATATATGAAGCATGACACATGGATGACACCAAATTCTTTTTGTTAGAAGTTCTGATTGCTAGTATCACGTTAATAAAATCTGAGCTGCTCAACTAAAAAGTCTGTTCAAATAAAGGAATATGGACAGTGAAAAGCAATGAAGGACATACAGACAATATTTTCCTCGCACCCACAAAATCCCAAGGTTGGCTCCTGGACCTCAAACGAGGATCATAGCACTGCAATAACCCTCCATCTGTTCTTCAGACTGAATGATGTTTCTTGCAGATCAGTTAGAAGTTTAACAATACGAAAAAGGTTGTGACACATCTTGTGTATCACATTTGAGACAAACAAAGCATCTTGGTACAGTGAGCTAGAGTCAGATATCTACCTTGAAGATTCTATACTTGAATAAACTGTGAAATGAAAGAAGTCATGTCAAAAGGGTCCAATATCTATAAAGCATAGAAACATGATGATGGAAGAAGTCAGACAGCTGATAGCCATTTTCTTGCTTTTTCACTCCAAGGTTTAGAGACTGGTAGGAGATAATTAACCTACCATTTGCAGAATTTAGTTATTTTATTCTTTGTGAGCACTACCATGAGATAGCATAAGGACAGACCTGTTCAGTCCTAACTTGAGAGTAAGCAAAAAAAAAAATGTATGTAAACAGCCTAATCAGAATGTCACCTGTCTAGACACAGGAGCTCCCAAACAAGAAGTTTCAAAAAGCCATCAACTACAGAGGAAAGAGGAAACAACTATCAAGTGAACAAATACATTCTGTTTTTAAAATATACTTAATAAGGAATAAACTCAAAACAATGTAATTATGCAAGTTATGCACATAAATACATACTATGCTGTTCATTTCTGAAGATTCATAGCTTCCACATGGATGGACACTTCCAATAGGTTCCAGCCCTTCTTCATCCCACATGTACGTGCCATCAGAGCTGTCAGATGGAGAAAGCTCAAAAGAGGACCCAGCTCTGTAATTCATCTCTGGAGAAATCACATTCTCGGTAGTATGCTTTGTGCTTTCACTGTTGTCATCCACTGCTTAAAAAAAAGTAGGAATAGTTGAGATTCCAAAATCAATCCAATATTCCAGAAATAAATATTAAGATGTGTATTATTGGTCCATTAACTTTCATGAAATGGTAACATAACAGAAATATCTGAAAGCATTCTACAGTATTGTTCACTCATCCTAGGGGGGAAAAAGGCTTAAGGTGACTTGGTAGCTACAACCAAGTAACATTCCAACCTACATCTCTGCTGGCCTTTTACACTGCACTAATTCACCCATCATGAAAGCTACTTTCTAAAATTCTGTATCTTCTTAACATATTAGAAGGTGGGTGCAAAAGTATATCCTTTGGATCCAATCTTTCAACTGTGACTTCTCTCCAAACATGTATACTACGAGAAGCTCAGAGAAAATGTGGCTTTTAAAGACATCTTCTGTCTCTTCCACTAATTTTTAAAGAATTAATATAGCATGCATCAGAAAAAACAAACAAAATCAGTGACAGTCCTATTTATAATTTGGCTGATTTAATTAGACACCCTACACTCATTCCCACTGCTTAGAAGCAGTTACAGCTGTTATTTGCCTACAGAGGCAGAAGGGGTGGGGGAAGAGAAATTTCATTAAAAGATCACCAGTCCAGAGTTATGAACGCCAAAGCAAGGATATAAGGAATCCCACAACCATACCACAAGTGTGGTCAAAGGAGGTATCATGTACTCTTCTACCCAAGAAAAAGAGCTCTTCAAATTCATGCTAGGGAAAAGTAACTATCAAGCAGAAAAAGCACTGAAAACAAACAAAGAAACAAACACACACACACAACAAAAGGCCAGCATAGAGCTAAGTTCCATTCTGAAACAATTCACAAGCAATGAGCAATTGTAAAAGACAACTTAAGACAACTTAATTACAGTTATGGAATCTTGATTTAGTACCTGTTTCAAACAGAACATAATAAAGTATTTACCAGACACATTTATATTAAGCCAGTCATCAGCATTACAGCACGATCCTCCACTTTCCTTAAGAGAGGCGAACGGTTCAACCGACGTTATACTCCCATGCTCTAGTTCTTGAAGGCAACTCTCCTTTTGCTGTATTTCTATAGTTCTGTTTGGGTCTTCTATATCTATGAAATCGTCACTGAAATCTTCACTCAAATCATTTTTTTCAGAGGATGACAAAGAAGATATAGATATTTCATCTCCATCATCACTCATACACATGGCTTTTGACCCATGTTTTCCCACACTTTCATGCAGGCCTTCATCAGATTCTGTTCTGTGAGCATTGCTCTCTATAATACTGTTTTTCTCAATTGCTCTATTAATATTTGTTGAAATTTCAGAGTTGTCCACGATGCATGTGTCAGGAGTTGTACTTTTGCTGCCACCCACAACAATATTTCCAGCAAACCGCTGCCTGGCAGGCTTCAGCAGAGAAGGACGACTTAATCTGTATCCAAAAGAAGGTGCTGACCCAGATCCATTTGACAGCGGGGGCTTCTTTGAAGAAGGAGCTGACATACCAGAGTAGGGCCTGGTAAATCCAAATTTCATAGGTTCATTTCCATTGGGTACATCCAACTGACGTGCATTTCTTGACAACAAAGTCGGCCTCTGAGATGTCCGGGCAGCTACATTTTGACTATGATAAGGCCTTGTAAGATCCACAGCTTTGTTAAAGGAATGTGACCTGGTTAAAGATGCAGTGGGAACGAAAGAATTCTGAATGGAATGTGAAAAACTTTGTGATCTTACCATTTTTTCACAGGAAAAAGCCTTGCTATTGTCTGTCGATTGTGCCAGGCTTTCTCCTGAACTTGTCCTTGTGGCACTGGAATTAGCCCTAGGTCTCTGCAAACCCACCACTGGCCTATTTCCATAAAATCCATTTAAATGTGATTTTGGAGCACTGAGTCCGGAATATGAGGTCCTTCCTGACAGGGTACCTTTGGCGAATTTTGCTGAACTGGAGAGTCCAGGCAAAGACTTTGGGTTTAATTCCTCTGTAGAAGATACAAACATATTGGTTTGCTTTGCTGCTTTTGATGCAACCGAAGCAGTACTGTTCAAACCCACCCTGAGCACATCGCTACCCAATGCTCCTCGAGATTGCGAATACTTCTCAGAATCATTTAATTTTTCATTACAGTTATGTTTAGAGTTGCTCTCTCTCCCATTTTGATCATGAAGTTGATATTTATTTGATTTTTTCCAGTTGAAGGAAAAGGAAGACATGCTAACAGTGCCATTGTGCTTGCCAAAATTTTTGCCACCATTATTCCCTGCTAAGCTGACAGCCGTCCCATTTGGCATAGGTTGCAAAACACTTCCTAAAGTTTTTGTTCCATATTTCGGTAGCCTGGAAGTCAAGGATGTCCTGATTTGACTTTTTTCTTCCATGAGCTATTGGGTACATTGGTCCTCAAACAGTGCTTGAATCTAAAGTAAATTAAAAAAAAAGTATTAGACCTGAATCAACCACACATGAAACAACATCATTTTCTATACATTCACATGCATGTTTATACATTTCTGTGCCTAATTATACCATGGTGATATAACAGGTAACCCATACAAATGATGTAAACTCTAGAGAAATACCTGTCACCAGTAGTTATTTGGCAGTAATGTGTTATTCAGGTCACACCTACCTCTTGCAATTTTCATTCTCTAGATAAACTGCTTTTTATTTTCTTCTTTTTGAAATCTATAAAACAAGCTTAAAAAGAGGGGTTTTTTTTCCTATTAACCTTTTTTGAGCAAACTGAACTTTTCACCATGTTACAGTTATTACATATATAAGACTTCATATTTTTAAAATCCCACAAATAAAACAGAGCACAAACTTTTGGTCAGCAATGTAAAACTGGAAAAACTATAATGTAAAATCTGACTAAAAGTTAATTCTTTTCCAGTTTCCCCAATGTCTACGTTATAAGATAAAAAATAATCACTAATCATCCACAGCTTTTTTTTTTTCCTAGATCTTACTGATATCCCCAATTCAAGATAAGCATTCCTGGTGATTTTTACCTCCATCTTCTTGTTCATGTAGGAGACTTGAGGTACAGGGAAACAGTTGCATAAAGTCAGTGTTAGTAAGTAAATTCAAAAGTTTTACTTTTGTGCAGTGACACATGAACACATAACCCGAGTTACAAAAGTATGAAATAAAAAGATAATTATAGCATTCATGCATTCCCTTGTATCTTGAATTTCACTCCCATCCACCTAATGTGGAATACAGGGCATCCACTACAGTCTTTAGTGAAGATTTGTTGTATCTTGACTTATGTCATGTTGGTCTATTTTATATCATACTTACTTTACTAAGCCATATCTGCTTTACAGACATATCTTTGCCTCAAAAATTTTTACCTTGAGAATTCCAGTCTCCTTCCTTTGATATACTGCTTTTTGTTCCTTCCACACTCATCTACATATCCATCCTACTATTTGGATAACTATGTCTGTATCACCCTTCTGTACAGCGCTTAGTCTGTTGCTTTGCCTGGCTATACAATATTAACAACTTGTCTAAATACTATTATTACAGACTTGCAATTCAGACAATAAGGCCTTGAGAAGTCTTCAAGTTTCAATGTTGCATTGTAAGACAAGTTCAATTCTGGTGTTAAATTCTGTATTTGCAAGACCCGGTTTCTGATTTTTCAAGAGAGTTGTAAAACAATATTTTGCTTTTGCTAGCCTGGATTTTATGTTTTAGTCAGTTCCACCCACTGGTCTTACAATGGTGTAAAGACACAGTATTTCAGTCTTTCATACGTTATTCCCTGAAACTATAATCTGTGTTTCTCATTTCACAAACCTACACGCAGCTGGCACTGTGGTAATCATTATGAGAATTAACACACAATAAGTACCATTATACTTATTCAAGGTACAGAAAATACCTTGTGTAACCACAGCAAGCACTACCTTAAAGTGAGTCACTCTGCAGGCTGCAAGACCTCACTAAGAAACACTTTAAGATAAAATCAAAGTGCCATTAAATTCATGCTAACTGAACAACCCTTAGGATTTTGTAAATCAATAGAATGCCCCACAGCTGTACTTCTGGAAGTAGACCTACATTAAAAAAGATACAAAGATAAATATGCTCAGAGACATGGCTTTTAACATAGCGAAAATATCAGAGTCCACATCCTACAACTGGTAGAGGGCATTTCCATTTAGAAACACACAAATCCAGAGTTTTAAAATACTGAGTGAATTCTTGGACATAACCCCTCACCCAGGCATACAAAGCAGCACACCAGGATTTCTCCCCGACCCCAGCTACAGCAAAACATTTAACTCATTATGTATAATACACACCTGCATGTGGATTTAGGTGTTTCATGTTAGACTTGTCTCAAAAACACCATGACCAATATGATCTACTAAGAAAAGCATTCACAGCACCTCATTCAGGTGTGTGTACCCATATAAAAAAACTTGCCTACAGTGTACCTGCACACTTTGCAAATGAAAAAAATCATTATACTTTAACATAAATGTCAAAGATATATACATTATGTCAAATATGTATAGCAAAAGCAATAAAGTACACCTTTTTAAAAAAAATAACTTCATGCATAACAAATGGCCTTTAACATAATGATGAATTCATTCACAGCAAGTATCATAGAATGTTCTCGGTTGGAAGGGACCCACAAGGATTATTGAATCCAACTCCTGTCCCTGCATGTGACAACCCCACAGTTCACACCATGTGTCCAAGGGTGTCGTCCAGTCTCTTCTTGAACACTGCCAGGCTTAAGTATCATACTACAGATGCATCAAAAGATATCCCAACTCCAGCAAAAAAGCTCAAGTCTTGTAAAGAAATCTTCCAAATTCAAAAAGTTAAATTAAAAAAGTTAGATTAAGCTGCTAATTTAACTTTCATGCTTTATAGACAATTCCCTTTTCACATCTGTCTACCATCTCTTAGGTGACTGCAAAATTTAAATGAGGCCACTTAATTAGATTACTTTAATCTTCCATGAAGTGCTGCAAATTAAACTTGAAAAGAAGACCTTTCAGTTCTCTAGCAAGGGTGCTTGCTCATTTATCCTTAATTAGGGAAAGACAAAACATTATCCCCAAGAAAACTGTACTGATTGCTTAAAACACTTCAGATAATTAAATTAAAAGATAAGCAATACTTGTCCACGTTTTATTAGCTACATGACTCACTAATGCATCACGTTTTTAAATCTAGGTTGCATTTGTTTCATTGAAATACATTTTAAAAACTCCTCGAAACTTAACAGTAACATGTATGGCAGATGTTACTTTTCCCAGAAAATGGGAAATTTTCTTATTACGTTCTCTTAAACATCCTCATCTTGACATGTATTTGCTACAAGAAGTTAGACTAACAATGAAATTCCCTTATGAAGAAGCACAGTACTTGCAAATTATGATACGATTTCTGCATCCCACAGAACTCAAGTTCAATACAATTTAAGTCCTATTCTGCTGTATTATGAAGAAATTTGAAGTAGTTTTAGACTTCAGCAGCCTATGGACTTTGAAAACAGACATTTAGTCAAACAAGTCTTATATGCTTTGCCTTGGGAAATATATTATCTAGTGCACACAAGCTTAAACGGGAATTAAGCTAATTAAAAAGAGCCTAGTCTTATACAATGATCCAGGGAAAAGGAGTTAAAACTTACAGACCTGCTCTGCAGTATAATCTAAACTGAAAAGCTGCTACATCCTTCCCTTCAAGGATACTCAAGATCCTGGTGATAAGCAAAAGGATATTCATTCTCACCCTCCTTTGTGCTTTCTATGTGGGATTATTTACACTTCAACAAGATTCCCCAATGTTAGTTTCAACTAGCAAACACAACATTCACTTTTACTTCATTCACTGTCTGTTTCAACAACACCAGGAAGGCTTTTTCCTATACATTACCTCCTCAGCACAGTTTTGTTTTGCATCCGAGATCCCACCCTATGTGCTGTGGAATAATTATTACAGCAGCAGACAGCTCAAAGTTCATACATCTCAATGTTTGGGCACATTAGGATGCTGCAATCCCTATGACCCATGACATCAGAGAGCTAACAGTATTTTCAAGTTCCAAACAGATTACTATGAGTGGGACCAAATTCTCCTTCTGTTGCCACAGCAGTGTGGAATAAACAGCTGCCACACGAAACATATCTGGTGACAGACGAGCAATTCTGCACAGCTATTGCTATGCCAACAGCTTCAGATGTATGTTTCATTATTCTTCTAAATTTTAAGACCACCTAAACAGAAATATTAAGTATCTAACTTAAAACGCTTTTCCTAAAGTAACTTACCAGTGTGAAGAATTTTTTTACTGAGGTAAAGACAAACCTACCCAGAAACACTACATCCATTAGTGCCCATATACCAGCAAACACTAATTATGAATCAGCCAATTTTTTTGGTATTTGGAGTGGACAGACTGACAGAACAACTGCTATGAAGCTCTGTGAATAAATGAATTATTCTTATTTCTGCCATCATGTGCTGGATGTTACTGAAGGCAATGAAGTTTAATGACCACATTCACCAAGCCAGACATTATACTCCTATTATTTGCCTTCCACAGAGGGTCTAAGAATTAAGATACTATCTAATCTACTTGTTTGGCTCGGTGACTGGTGATCTGAAGCAGCAGTTAACCAACATTCATACATATTTATCTTGCCAACTTCATAGTACTAGAATTTCCAGAGACCTTCATTCTTTTTCCTAGAAAACAAAAGTACATTTCTAGTACACTAACAGCACAGACAGGAAGGTAAGAACATTATCTCCTCTAGTGAAAAGCTTACTTGGCCACAGGATTACATTTGGGCAAAGGACTGTTATAACTGCTGCCCAAGCAGTGCAGGGAATGAGTGACACCTGCCTTTGGGAACTGAAGAGTAAATGGCAGCCAGCAAACAGCTTCAGGCAGACACAATCTACTGCCCTAAGTAACAATTACATCCTGTTTTCTGTGCCACTCATATAGCAGGAGAGGCCTGATGAAATCTGAGACTTAAGACCAGTTCTTCAGGGTGCTATGAACGTGATTCAAGGTAGTTGCACCTAACTTCCCACTGGTTTTCATGATAATTAAGATGTCCTCCACACAAATAAAAAGATACCAACTAGTCAACTTGGAAAAAGATTGCAGTTTACTTTAATTATCATCTGCTGAATCAAGACATATCAGATGGCCTTTGTGAATCTAACTGCACATGTATTTCAACTCTGTCAACTGTATGTGGCTCATAAAAACAACCTCTGTACAACTCTGGGTCTTAGCACCACAACTTCTATCTATAGTATTTCTTTTTCTCTTCAGGACACACAGAATGCAGATCTTTTCTCCACTGATCCATGGTGAAACTTAAAAGAACTATTTTTCTTAAAAATGTAATTAAAAATGCATTAGGACAGTTAAATGAAGATATCTTATTTCCATGAGCATATGGAGGTATTGAATGACATAAGGGAAAAATAAATCAGGGAGGCCACTGAAACAGATGCAGAAAAAGGCTTCTTCAGCAAGTAGTAAGAATACTGCAAAATGGATAGCATGCCTGAAAGTCAATTTTAAGCTTTAAGAGGGGGCATGGAAGCTTAACAGCAAACACCTCTGAGCAGAACAAGCCCTGAAGTATTAAAGATGATGAATCCTGATAAAACTGTGCAAGTTGTATGAATTAAATTGGATCAGAATACAACTAGAAAGCCTGATGGCTCTGAGATTGAGTTTCTGAGTATTTACAACTGTCACATATTCTTTTCTGTTATTTAGCCTGCACAGATGGGCTACAGTTCAGTACAAAAAAAAAAAAAAAAAAAAAACCAACAACAACAACAAAAAAAAAAAACAAACAAAAAAAACCACCACACAACAACAAAACCACACTTTCTCTTAACTCCAAGATCCAGTAAGATTTATCAGCTCTGCAGTAAAATCCTCCAAGCCTTCCTTACTTTTGTCTCCAGGGTCTCTGAAACAGTTCTGTTCTTGAATCAATTCTCAATGCTTTATGAAGGCATACATTAATTTTAGTGTCCCTCCACTTCTTATTCCAAAATGCACAGTGATTAATACTGGCATCCTTGGCAATCTGCCTTTTGAAGGTACTGTAGTCATAAAGAAATTCCAAGACACTCAGTGGTTATTGTTCTGTTTCTCCAAAATAATTCTGTTCTTCTAAGTTGCGAGATTCTGTTCCCATAGAGAGTTTAGACATAACTTTTTCTATTCTGCCTCTTTCACACTTAGGAATGCTGATGTTCTACCCATTTGCAAAGTCTGATCAACCACCAAGTAAACCAGTTATCCAAGCTGCTGTTGTGATGAATTTTATGCACTATCAGTCAGAATGCACTAGGTCAAGGAATATAAGCAGAACATGATAATGAATAGAGATAAAAGAGAGAACAAGAAAGACATCACTAAGAGATCTGGGCTTCTGTATTTAACATTGAACAGTATCTTTAGTTGATACAGCAAAAAGATGTGACATACTTTGCAATCTTTAAAAACATTGTTCATATTCATCAGAATATGTTTTCTTAATGCTTTGTAAGACTAGAAAACACAAGCTCTTACTGGAGAAAAAGAAATAGAAAAATGCATCTCTATTTTGCAGAAGAAAGCTACCAGAATAATTCAAGAATCAAAAACTCCATTCACATCCCTTAGGGCCACGTTTACACTGAGTATGGGTCACCTCAAGGGAAAAAAAAAGGGGAGGTGGGGGGCTAAGTGCTATCTGCCCAGAAATGTGTGCTTTCTAACAGTCTGTCCACTTGTGCTTTGCATATTAGTAAAATAAAGACTATATATTTTAAACCCTGAATTTTTATATCAAATCTTACTAAAAGGGTGAAACAAACCAGGATTTGAGTCATCCTAAAACCCTTAAGATTTTGTTTAAAAAAAATCGTTTCTCAAATAGGTAAATTTGCCCTGATTTTTGTCATTTTTACATGACTTATAAGAAGGCAGTCAGGGTTCAGATGCTTAGCCAGCTGCAGAAAGGGAACAGCTTCAGGACAAAGAAAAGAAGATGGAAGAAGATATTTGGGAGCAGGGGCATATTACTCCCAATAGGAAAGAATATTAGGACCTGCAAAAACGAAGATATAGACTTGAAACAGTGCACTTTCACATTCCTCTTAGAATGTTAATTTATATTATTACAGTTCATTCACAAGTAAGATGGGAAATACAGTGACACTTAGTCTTTTCTGCATTAGAGCTGACAGCCTAACCATTCTCAGGGACAGAGGTCAGCCAGCCATTGGAATAACGCATTGCAGTGGTACAACTCCTCTCTGAAGCTGCCAATCATCTGCTGCATCCTCTTGGAAGAAGTCATTGATTCCCTTCTTCAAAAGGGAATTGCCTTCTTGCCACACCAAAGATAAACATAGGTCTATTCTGATTTTTTCCAAGTTCTGGAAAATGCCTTTAGTAAGAACTAAAGGTGGCTTAGACGCTGACGGGCATTGGGTTTTCCTTAAATTTGCTTTCATGCACTGTTCCAATCACTCATCCAAAAGTAGCAGTCGTACCTTGTTAAATCTGACCTCACGATGTCAAATCCATACCTGCACATATATACACTGTGCACTGCATGTACAACCAACTCTACAAAACACAAGATCCAGAACACAGAAAGGCTTTCACTGGAAATCCAGCAACACAAGGCGCAGCTGACAAAAACACTGCATAAAATGGTTGAACCCCAAGAACTGCTTCCAGAGCACTGTAAGAGGCAGGCAGGACACACCATAATAAATCAGAAGCAGAAACAATTTACATAGCCATGATGGATATACCTAGCTGCAATGCAGAAACACTCCTGTTAGAAGGAATTAAATTATGTGGATTACTTCATTTGTTATGTTACACAAGGAACAGCTTTCTGTGAACAGAACCAATTGCACAAGTCATGTAGACCAAGCTTCTTCACCAGGGTAGCTTAACAGCTCTTAAGCTGCCAAAGACTTATTATTCTTAAAATCTTTGTTGGTGAAGAGATACAAGGAGTCTTTATTTGCTTCAATTATTTGATGACATAATTCAATTTAAATTGTTATTAAATTTTCAAAGATAAAAAATAAAACCAGGAAAACCAAACTAGGAAGTGACATAGGCTGTCTGCCTTACAGATCTAACGCTCTGCAGCCTAAAGACAAAATCATATGGCTGCAGAGAAGAAAAGAACTAAGCTAACATATTCCTCAAACATTATTTCTCCCCACACACACAAAAGTACTATGACTATAAAGCACATCTACATCTAGATTACTCCCTTGTTCTTGTATTTGGCAACATTTCCATCCTGGAACATAATCCATAGTTGTGTATATGTATATATGTGTGTACATACATATTCAAAAAACTCTGACCTTTCCCATTTGATGTAGATAGCTGCCTTTCAGAAAAGTTTTAAAACTGACATCACTATTTATATCATAAAACCAAATTAAATTTCATGCTGTAGTTAAGATTGACTGAATAATCTCTAACATCAATCACAGTCTAGAATCCAGGCTTTCTAGAAGTGAAGTGGTGGACCTCAATCATTCCTTTCAAAAATTTTGTGATTATGTCAGCAAAGCAACTGATAGCACAAACAGGCCACTGCTTTTGTTGATAGTATTATTCCTTCAGCAACAGCATTTCACATTAGTAATTTCAATATTTCTGAATTTATTCTTACAAAACAGATTAATGTGTCTGCGAGTTCAGACATAAAAGCAATGTCATTCTGCAAACAAGCCGGAATGACCTGCTGTTGTCTGCCAAATATTTCCACTTAGAGGAGCCTCCTTTTTCCCTCAGAATGATTTATTGTCACCAAATGATTCTAACACACCACTCCTATCTCTAACTCTATTAAGACAGACTTCACTATTGCTTCAGCAACAAACTGAAGAGTCAGCTTCCAGTTACTCTTTTCTGCTACTTTAGCAACGCACTCTACCTGGAACAGGATTTTCTTGCTGATAAGAACAGGCAGGTTGGAATCCACATGAGACTTTGAAAACAAATGATTACAAATGGAAATATCCATTTTTAGACTGTCACCTTGTCTATCCTACTCCGCTACTTTGTTTAGTCATCCAGTCCATCTTCCTCGTTTGAGAACACTGAGCTGTATCGAGCTAAAACCCTCTTACAGTGGTACAAACATTTATTGTTCAATGCATTTTGTATTGATTATATAATAACTAATGACAGAAACAATACTACCCATATGAACCACTGCTGAACAGTTTATGTAGGTATCTTAAGATTAAGCATTCTCATTAGTTTAAATCTGCAGCGAGGCTGTCCTTACCACAAATAAGATATTATTTTTTTTTCCCCTTCAGCCACACATGCTCATTCTTTCTACTGCTAACGGGGTAAAAATTCTAGTTATAGGTTAAACTGAATGACAGGCAGAGATAATTCTAGGAGACTGCCTGTAATTCATAGACTCACTATTACTGAGATATCTTCAGTAAAGCCTGAGGAGGTTCACAGATGATAACTGAGCAAGACTAGACAAGAATAAGCAGAAGAAAGATAAGAAAATCATTCTAGGAATTTCTTTTCCACATATTGCCAATGGTATTTCAATATAGTTTAGTTTTTTCCAGATGATCACGACCTTGAGACAAGAACGCATCAAATCAGTGCTACATATTTAAAAAAAAAAAAAAAAAAAAAAGAAAATCAATCATATTGTCATATTGCTAATTCAGCTACTCCTGGAATTAAAAAAAAACAAAACACCACAACTAGGAAAGGACTGATCAAAAAAAAAAATCTTTAAAAACCTCTCTTGAGAAAGGGTGAAGTCTGGATAAGCTTGAAATATTATATAAATCATGATATTTCTCTGGGTTTGAATCATTGCAATTCAATGTCTTGATTCATTTCTCCAGCTCAGACACACAGTTCCAGCAGTCAATCTTATTTTAAAGGCAGTGAATAAAAAGTCACATTGTCTCCTCTCATAGCCTTAAAAAAAAAAAAAAAAAAAAAAAAAAAATGCACCAAGATGAACACGGCAAGCACAGAATGTGACTTCCTCAACATAGAACTATTTTCAAGTCATATGATTTCTCGAATTTGATGTAGTTTGTTTAGGAACCCTGCACAGACCTCTCTTCCATTATCTTGTCCAACCTGTCCTTGAGCCCTCAAACTTTCTCCATCCATGACTGCCTTGATTAAGGAGTTCCAGAGCCCTACTAATAATTCTTTTAAATGTTACTCCATTGCCTTGTACAGATTCCTGAGAAAAACTATTTGTAAACTCCCTACATTGCAAGAACTGGCCACTGATATCTGCTCTCCTTGCTACCAAATACACCAGTTATATCAATCAGCTTGTTTCATATCTGTGTGCTTTCAAGAATATAGTGGATTACTTATATTCTCTGAAGTTTAACTTCTCTTCAACATCTACCCTTAACCAAAAATACTGCAGCCATATACTGGCACACAAGAGCTTTCAATTCCAAGTTGCTTATTTTTGAACCACATCGTCAACACGTCAATTTCTTACTATAGAATTTCATTACATTAGTGCTGGACACCTACAGCTTTCGTCTGTGATTCGATTGCTATAAATCAGTTGCCAACCTTAAAACCAAACTCTCTAAAAATATTCCAGTATCAAACAACTTTGCAAGTATATCACAGCATAACAAACATCAACATGTTTTAATCACAGACTGGCAGCCTTCTGTAAGCATTTTAAAGCATGTTTTCTATTTTCTTACTGATTTTCTGATACATGAACACAAACAGTCACATCTGAACTTACCCACCAAGGTCAGTTTTCTACAATGTAGAAGACACAGATACTTGTTATGTCATCATTCATTTGCAACTGACCAAAAAAAAAAAAATTCTCAAAGAAACTGACATGTAACTTCAGCTACTTAGTGACAGTTTGTCCACAGGATCAGTTTCCCCCACAGAAACTTATGGAGTTACATAGTTACATCTATGTTTATATTTTACTTGAATTTAAAGTAAGTTGATACATACAATTTGCTTTGTTTACTGAAGATCTCAAATTTAGTTATGGTAAAGTGTTATTTTTATAAACTACCATCTCAGAGAGCTTCCTTGACTGAAAGATTTACAGAGAGGGATTAATGTTTCTTTTGACTCTGTTGACTGATAGACAAGGCTATGCAGAATGAGAGGTTCTGCTCCTTTTTGCAAGTCTCCTGCTACTAACAGCAGTAGCTTTGGCCTTGCCAAGTTTACACCTATAAAAGCTTCCCACACTGAGATGATGTTAATATGTCTCTGTGATAATTTCATCATATAGGATCAGGAAAAAATGCATTTAAGTAAAACCTATCTTTAATATGATGTACAAAATGAACATGAGTATCATACACATCACATTGCAGTGAGAATCTCTGTATCTGTCTAGAAGAGATTCTTGAATCTCCAGCTAAAAGTACACAACATATTGATGAGTCAAGAGAACCCTAGATATTCAGTTCTCCCTTGACACTTCACTTGTGCTGCGTGTGTCACAAGCCATCTGGGCTAATGAGGCTGAAAGCACAGTTCTTTTGCTTCAGGGAATAAATCCGCAAATTGTTTGAAATTTAAGGGTTATTCCAGACCTATAACTTGTTTTACCAGCACATAAAAGTAAAATCTTATCAGCCATTTTCCTCTGGCTAAGAAGCCAAGCCTCCTTGCAGCAAGAATCTTGCCAACATCAACCATACTTCTGCTTCAATCAAAGCCATTAAAATGCACTCTGCAGAAGACTACCTCAGCTCATGACAGAGTAAGTGCTCATGAAAATCCTAACAATCTATAGCGAAAAAGGCATTTTACTGAGAACTCGTGACACCAGTTCCCCATGTGACCAGGGATAAGCATCCCCCACCCTGAGAAGACTTTCTTGCTTCAGTTACTATAGGATATTATCAGCAGAACTGCTCCAGCTGAATCCTCCCTTTAGAATAGGGAATAGCTAGTAAGCAAAGTCTGGGTCTCCGCAAATCAAGCTACTTTTGATCAAGGAGGAAACAATATTCTCATAATGTCTTCCAAATTGCACCTATTAGATAGAAGTTTAAGCATGAGCTAGGGTATGTGTCCCAGAGGTACGAAGAAACACAAAGACCTACACTGACTAGCTAAACTTCAACTTTGAAATAATTATTTTAATGCTGTTGGGATTTTATTGTAACATACATGTGTTGAGGTATCTAGATTCACATAAGCTTTTTTTGTTACTTCAACTGAAACACAATACAGGATTTTAAACCTAATTATCAAAACCGCCATTAGTATTTTCATCTTCTTAGTATCCCTGTTGGCACAGAATTTAACCCTGCCTGAAAGCATCTAATTAAGAAGATGGTGCTGCTGCTTACACTTCCAAATAGTGGCTAAAAGAGATCACCAGAACCACTGCTGCAACTGTTGCCTTTGCAGAATCTTTTATCCTTTCATCTCTCTTCCATTTTAAAGAGATCTTCACTTTCTAACAATTTTAGGCAAGTAATGTTCATCTGAAGATGAATGCATGATGGCTTTTTCTCTAGAGAGCCAGTGCCAACACTTCCTCGTAACTGGTTTATTCCAAATAACCAATCCCTCTTAAAGGATGATCAGGTCCAAAAGTAATAGGTTTTACTCCAGTGAGCTTTTAAATGAACAGTTCCACTAAATAAGATTACTCATTAGTATAATAATACATTAAATGAGATCATTACAATTCAATTTTTCCTATATTCATATATGTTGTTCCTTCAGTTCAAAAACACATAGTGCTATAGCGGTCAAAAATATTGAATATAGAAATCTTCTAAACACCAAACATTTCTACTGTTTTAATATCTTTACAATTAAAGGACAATAGTCAGCAGCTTTTGCAGCCCAAACATTGAGACTGCTACAATGGTAAGTCCTAACTGTGAGCGAAGATTAAACTTTGACTTTATAACCATTTTTTTCTACTGAAAGTTGTATATTTATGTAAATCCTTGGTTAACATTTAGGTAGCTGGTTATTACTAATGTTCCATTTGTTACGCATTCACCTCTTCAGCTTGGAGGCATTAAACTCAAAATGGGCCCACAGAATTTAGAGTTATGTGATCACTATATACCTGAGAAAAATATCTGCCAAATTTCACTCAGTCTCACCAAAATATGTAAATATTTACTGCCTCACACTAATACAATGAAGAGTTTTGTATTTTTGACTAGTCCAGAAGAGATATCTTTAAAGTTTCAGAGAATACTTGAAGTGGTTCTCAGTCATAAAATCATAACAAAACAAGTATCAGACCCAACTTCATTTCGCTTTTAACACCTCCATAACAAAAAAATCTATTCTGCATCAAAATAACACTCAAAGCCCACAAACACCAGGAACAAACCTACTACAAACATAAAGCATCAGTCCTACAAACTGAATCAATTCCCCTGAAAAGCACTAAACAACTTTATAGGACGCACCAGACAGAGTACCAGATCTACAATCCTTACCTTAATTTGTTGCCTGGCCACTAATGCTCTGCTACAGCAGAAAGTTCCCATTCAGTTTTGCTTTCTTTAACTGAAGACAAACAGCTCAGCTTCCTCCAACTCAAAGTTAAAGGCTGAAGTTGCCCACATTTCATTGTGTGTCAAAGTACATTTGACAGAAAACGATGTTAACAGCGGGCTCTGGATGATGAAAGCAAAGTCTTAGTGTCATTAAAGCAAAACCATCATAATGAACATAACATTCCATTGTTGTTATACATGAAACCTGAACAGATTATAGGCTAAAGTAGATATTCCACCATTACTATTTGAACTGTTGTCTTTGAACAAACACATACCGGGTATTTTTGCTGCTTCTTCTTTGGAGCTACAATGAGATCTCTGTGACCAGGGCCCCCAGCAGCTGTTTCTCAATATACCACAGATGCATCTCAACAAACTGAGAATTAAAAGACGCATAAACCACCGCAAAGCGGGGCCGGGCAGAGGCGCAGGCCTGCCGTGCCAAGTTGCCGGTCACTCCCGGAGCAGCGCGGCTGACTCAGCCCAGTGCCAGCCCCGGACCCCGCGGGCCCGGCCGGCACCTCCGCCAGCGCCTGGGCAGCCGGGGAGGTCGCACCTGTGGCTCGGCCCCGCTGACATTCAGGCTGCCGCAGAGGTGAAGGCTGCGCCCGGCAGGGACACGCAGGAAGCCGCCCCGCCCGCCCGGCCCTCCCCAGCCTCCCGTGGCCTGCGCGGCAGCTGACGCCGCAGCATCATCCCCCGGCCGAGGCGGCGACCCCAGCCCCGCCGGCAGGACCCCGCAGGGCGGAGGCAACAGCCGCTTCCTCCCCTCTGCCGGCAAGGGGACCCCCAGCAGCGCGGGCCACCGCGAGGGGAAGGGGAGGGAAGCGAGGGGAAAGGGGAGGGGAGCGAGGAGCTGGCACTCACCGCTGCCGAGGCGCAGCCGGCGCTCTCCCCGGCTCAGGCCGCTCTGCGCCCTCAGGTACCGCCCGCCCCGCCCCTCCCCGGCCCGCGGTGGGAGGGCCAGCGCGCGCAGCCCCCGCCGCGCATGCCCTGGGCAGGGCGCGTGCCGCCTGCCCACGCCCCTCCGCGCCCCTCGGATCACCCTGACGTCACGCGCGCCCGACGGTTGGGTCCCGCCCCGCCCGTGGCGCGTGGGGTGCGTGCGCGCGCGTTACCGTGCCAACGGCTCTTCGCGTGGTCGCGGATTGAGAGGGGCGGCCGGGAGCGGCTGCCGGGCAAGGGGCCCCTTCGCAAGCGGGCCGCCGCCTACCGCCGGGGCCGGGGCCGCACCAGCCTCCTGCGCCCGCTCCGCGCCCGTGACGGGGCCCAGGCCGGCACTGGGCTCCGCCAACGAGATGGCGCCTGCCCGTGCCCGCCGGCGTGGCGGGCTGCAGGGCGGCCTTGGCGCTGCATCACACCGGGCTCTCGAAGCCGTGAGGCCAGCTGGCCACGGCACACAGAATCACAGAATGTTAAGAGATCGGAAGGGACCTCGAAAGATCATCTAGTCTAATCCCCCTGCCAGAGCAGGAACACCTGGATGAGGTTATGTCCTCCAGTGTGCCCTAACAATTAGTGAGCCTGTTGATGAATGCAAATAAAAATTTGGTTCTTAAAAGTGTGAGGGAAATAGGCCTGTGAGTGTCATTAGCTCAGAGACATGGAGAGTGCTCCCATGGGAAAGAGGCCTCACGAGTGTCCTGCCTACAGGAAAGGCCTGGAAGGGCTCTTGCAGTCACCAGTGAGACGCACATCCACAGCACAGCAGCCTTCCTCCATGTTGCTGCTCACAGGACTCGTGAGTTAAATTTCCTCAAATTTTCTGCCTGGGCCAGGAATCAAAAGGCACTAACAGAGTATCAAAAACTTACGCAAGGTGCAGGAAATCATGTACCTGTGGTTTTGTGAGGTGGTTCAGGATTGTTTCACCACCTCAGTATTTATACCCCAATGCTTTTCCTGGCATGCTGCTCTGGGGCTTGTGCTGCTGCAATCTCCTGTGGTTTGGGATCTTCACACATCTTACCATCTCAGCATCCATGTCACTGTGCTTCAGCTTCAGATTTTCAAAGTTTCATTTTTCTCAGAAGTTTTAGCTGCCACTATTTCTAATTTTTTGCCTGCCTGCTTCACCAGGCCTCTGAGAGGAAGAAAGCTTCAGGCTATGTTCATGTAGAAAGAAAACGCCCTGTATCTGATAAACACCCTGTAATTGATAAGCATCATTTGCCGCAGCCTCTTGACTAGGAGCTGGGCGCACTGCCAGGGTGTAAGACCTGCTCGCAGGTGTCAGCCCAGGCACTGCAAGCACCTTCTCATCTTTGTAGACACAGGGCGTGAAGACTCCAGTACATTTGCCCTATGACCAGCAGAAATGCCTTTTTTAAAAACTAAGGAACAAGAACTGAAGCTTTTTGCCTGAACCTAAATGTAACAGCCACATTAATGCATTTATTTTAGATCAATCTGAAGCATAATTGCTCCCCTGTGGTACAGGAAGGGAAAAAGAAAAAAAAAAGCAGAGAGAGATTAAATCTCTTGCGCAAAGCTGAATAGATAGCAAAGCCAGGAAATGAACTCAGATTTCCTGAGTCGGGCGTCATTGCTTTAACCACACAGTCATCCTTGCTTTCAGTCATTCTCAGCTACTGAGCATTACTGTAAACAGCAACTGCGTTAGCATAGATTTGATTTTACCCTGCTTTGTTCATCAGAACAACTTCACTGTTGCCGGTGAAATTTCCTCTGACTTTCTTCTCCATTTCTTTCCCAAAATTAAAAGAAATTATATTACAGGCTTACTGGGAGGGTAGAATGATATTACAGACTCACTGGGAGAGTCTTAAATTTCCCACTGCCTTTCTGCAGGCACTGGCAAGTATTTCTTCAATCCCAATACTCTAAGCATCGGCTCACAAACCAATTGTGGAGCTTCCACGCTGCATCTCTTAAGCAGGGACTCAAATGCACAGCAAAGAAGGTCAAGAAATGAATAATTCTGTGTCATCACACTTCTCAACTAGCTCATAGGAGTACGGACCCTTGCTCCAACACAAAGGAGGCACGTAAGCTATGTGTACTGACCTGGGAGTGGTGGTATAACCACTTTTTTAACTCCAGCTCATACTTTTATTATCTGAAAATGGTTAAGAAACCAAACTCTAGAAGAAAACGACATGCGTAAAAGAAGAAAGCAACCTAGAGATGTATTAGGACAGATTTGAGGGCCTCCACTATCTGTTTACACACTTAACAGATTTCCAGAATGCTTATATAGACCCAGGATTAAGATCCAGTCGTTAAGCAGGATTCGTAGATTTTGAAAAATAACTTCAGAAAAGAGAAACATCACATACACAACTCCAGCTACTGACTGCTTAACCCAAAAGTCCTAACCATCCTACTGACAGTCCACAGACTAAGATCCAGCTATGATTGAGTGCGGTATCTTATCAGCTTGATATTTGACATGTCTTCATCTCAAGGACTTTACTTTCCATTGATTTTGTACTAAATTGATTTATATGGGCTTTTTATTACACTGGGAGGTAGGCTAGAAGCTGCTTGTATCCGCTTCACTCATTGACCTCGCATTGTGCTTCCTCCAAAATCCAGAGACAGCAGTGGATAACACTGACCATCCAGGTAAGAGATTAAGAGCAGGATGAGCAGATAATGATATTCACACAAATCTTCTCCCAGCCACCAGCAGTTTACAGGCCAGGGACTTTGAGCCAAGCACACTCTTTCCCACAAATTTGCTGAAGTTTGAGCAACTTCAGTGCAGGGAGCCTTGGGGGGGACTAGTTCTCCTAGTAATAGTTGAACAGGTATTTTGAGTATCCAGCTGTAACCTTGCTGACTTAGTTTCAACCAACCTGCTCATAGTTAATGAGACAGGTGTAAACAAGTAGCCATACAGTATTAACCTTGTTGATTATTGTAAATAAGAATATTTTCCAATCAGTATCTGTATCATAGACCAGCTTGAAGGGAAACTTCATTAGTTTTTCACTTCAGATTGGTTTATCCTTCATGTATTCAAGCATACTAAAATGCGTGTGTTTCCCTAACTCTAGTGGAAGCCGAAAGAAGGATTGGTCAAATTTGTCCATGTAACAAAGTTCTGCACTCTTTACAAAATCTGAATTTTGTATTTCCCATCCCCTGCATTACGGTGAAGCTGAGTTAGTCTGCTCAAGTTAAAGCCATCCTCAAAGCATGGACAATCTCATCACATCACTCCGTAAAAATCTTCTTTGCCATGATGCCCACAAAAAAAAATAAAAACTCCTTGCTAGGTAGCTAGCTCATGTGCTGTGACTGCTGCTAACTATTCTCTTCACAATGATGTTATTTTTACCTTGTGCATCCACGTTCTGTGGATGTTACTGTATTCAAGTATTTCCTACTGTCATGGTTTTGTTAAAATACAAGTTTCTCTTTTAGTGAATTTGCCTGTCAGCTAAAGCCTTCATATTAGCTGCATTTTCCTGGAGAACCAGATACATGTTTTGGTAAACATAGCAATGGAATGTGAAGTTATTGATAAGCAGGGATGGACATCGCATGAGAGGGGCAACGAGAAACAGGTGACCAAGAAACTGACCAACTGTGTATAACATTCAATTCACTTCATATAAAAGTGGGAGATCATGAAGATCTCATCCCTTTTTTCTCTTTTGCTTATGGCCGACATTAGGAGAGGACCTTGCTAATCACCCCTTTGAACTGCGGCCTAGTGAGAGACTGAATCCAGCTCCGGTTGGCTGCAGAGTCCAATCCAGGACTTCGGGTGCCAGCTCTGCAGTTGCTGAGACTTTCAAGATTGGTTTTGTATATTTTGTATTATTTTCTCTATTCCTATTAGTAGCATTAGTAAAACATTTTTAATTTTTCCAACTCTCTTCTCTCTGTGCTTCTTTTCCTCCTTATCACCTGTCCGCAGTGGGAAGGGGGGAGAGGGAGGAGCAAAAGGGGGAAGGGGAGGAAGGGAGGAGGTCAACAATACATCTGCCAGGGTTTGATTGTCACCCTGCAATCAAAACCCTCGACACCTACTTACACTGATTTTATATTATCTGCTACATAAACTATGTTTTACCTCTTTACATTGTTCCCAGTTCAAAAGGGCTAAGCAGCTAGGTGCCACTATTTTTTTCTACATATAAGTCATAGTTTATTAATTGCAGGCATTTTACAGAAAACTAGCATGGATTCTCATTATCTTGCAAACATTCAAAAAAAAAATAAAGCAGAGTTTACAATTAGAGATGAAGTGCTGGGCTTTCAATGAAACATATGGCAGAATGCAAGCAGTTGGATGGGTATGGGTTGAAATTCTCCCTTTCAAAATGTCTTGTTCTATAAAATTTACTCATTGACAGGTATCAAAAATTGAACTGTCATCTGTTTTCTTAATTTGTGCCTGTATAAATAGTTATTTCATTAAGGAATACATATTTTATATTTTCCAAGTTTTAATTTGGCACTAGAGATTCACTGTCTCCAGAATTACCTATTTCATTTTCAGTTTCAATTTCTTGTACTTTTGAAACTACACAAGTAACTTTATTTTTGTACTACTTTAAAAATATGTACTAAAACAAGTATTAAAAGTTGATGAGCTTAGTGCTGAGATAACAAAGAACAAAACCAATGGGCTAATGTCACATACAAAAATATCTACATGCCTGTGCTTGTATGCATGTGCATTTATTTGCATTTATTATTTTCATGCCTGGTGTCTACAGGTAAGCAAACTTTGTACCATTCAGCAATAAATAATTGTATAAGAATGAAATAATTAATAGGAAATTCTGCTTGGTACAAGCTGACATCTTTACAGTGGTTCACTGTCACTGCATCTTCTTTTGTGTATGTATGGGAAAACATAGAGATGAGCTCAAACTCATTCTGCTGAAGTACATTATAACCTAGTCACATTTAAGACTAAGTCCTGTATTTTTCTTAATTGCTTGGAAAATAATCCAAATTATGTACTTGAGCATTTGGTATCTTTTCAGGTATTAGTGGTATCTACCACTTTCTAAGTAATATTTAGATAATACTTAAAGAGGATACTATTTAGATGAAGAGCTGTTCCTTACCAGTTGGCAGCTGCTTTGTTATTTAATTAATTGGATCAGATGTCTCCCTGGGATGTGCAAAGACACCGTTGCTATATTTATGGTTTTGGCAAGTGAGTGACGAACTGACCCTTCTTACCCTTCTCCTTTCAGAAAAGTTTTATTTGGGCTTAAGTTGAGCTCTTCTTTTGAACGTTACTTAAAGAACACTTAAAATCAGTCCAGGATGTCTATTTTTAAAACTCCATCACATGTTACTCTGTGGCTGGCACTGCCGACCTTCAGAGATGCTAAGGATGCGTTGTGCTGTCTATTCATGCCGTGAAAAACTGTGACATTACGCAGGCCTAAACCACACTTGTTTTTAATATTTTTTTAATGTAAATGAAGAAATGGGCAGTAGGTTTCCCTCTCTGTCCCTCTCTCTCAAGGCGGGTGTACCAAATGTGAGTTAAACTCACATGCTTGACGTCGTACGTTCTGTGCTGCATCAGTGCTGTGGTAGAAGTGGCCTGAACCAGTTCAGGGAAATCTGACGTTCAAACCCGTCTCAGTGACGTTACATCCAGCTGCTGCTGTTGCCTGTTCTTCTAAGAGCTGACCACACATGATGCTTCAAAACGCTATGTTAGTCTAAATAATTGAGACCTAGTTAGGTCTCAATTATTATAACAGACTAGTTAAACTATTTAAGCGGTCTAGTTAAAGCTGCTTTGTAAAATACTGCCCATTTTTTCCTGCATGTCTTTGTTGACCATATTCCTACAATACACAGCACCTTTACAAACATGGAAAAGCATTTCTAGACAGTGATTAAAATCATATTGCACATTTCTAAAATCCAAATGCTCTTTCATTTCTTTTCAAACATGTGCTCCTCAGTATTTTAACTGTTAAAACAAATTAGTGTATAATATATGTAATTTAAGTCTGATACAGTTTCTTATTTTAATTTGTATTCACATAGGCTGAATGCCCAAAGGAATACAAATGCCTAATATTTCCATTAAGTCAGTGGGTTTTTTGAAGATTCTGAAACATACATAAAAAGTGTTATTTCAGCTTGATTTACAGGTATGGAAATTATTTCCTTTTGTGTGTGTATGTATATATATATATATATATATGTATATATGTATGTTTATACATATACATTTATACAGTCCTAAAATTACACTCGGCCCTTTGAAGGCAACCGCGAGGCTGATGTGGC
The DNA here is from genome assembly GCF_963082525.1 of Nesoenas mayeri. Lineage (NCBI taxonomy): Eukaryota > Metazoa > Chordata > Aves > Columbiformes > Columbidae > Nesoenas > Nesoenas mayeri. The sequence goes on along the minus strand of NC_137551.1, from coordinate 9,355,850 downwards.
TTCTGGTGAAAATGAGTTTGACATTGAGTAACTGAAAGTATTAAATGAGATTCATATGCGTACTATAGCAGGCATTAATGATTAAAATATGCCCCCTGATCAATTTAATGATCTACTTAAATAACAGATCACAGGGGCGGGGCAGGGGGAGGGGGAAATAAAGCCGCACCGAAGAGAGCCAGTGCTATAGCTGAACTTCATTGACATCTTGGCCACAGGAACCTGAAATGTTGAAGCTACAAATGCTGCTGGAGAGGTGAGGGAGCAGCTCAGGCTTGCACCTGGTAGATGTAGAGCATGTTCTACCTCCCTGAGCCTGATGCATCTCTCAGCCCCTCCCATGTCCCTGCTGGCTGTGACCCACAGGGAGCCCCTGACCAAGCAGACGGTTTATGGAGCAGCTGCACATTGTGCAGGATTGCAGCTGACCAGAGCCCGGCACAGGGGATACGTCCCACTTACTTAGATGAAACGTTAATTCATTCTCATTTATCTCATCCTAGAGAGGATCTTTATAAAAGGAATAATGCATTTTCTGAGTCTTGATTCATAGCTGAAGCAGAGTAGAGAATTAAATAAAGTGATATTGTTTCCATGAATATTACTTCAATCATATGGGGGTTTTATATGCAAATAATTCATTTCAATTAACTTAAAGACCTAAAAATACAAAAAGATTGCTCCAGTAGCAAACAGCATTTTCAAGAACAGTTCAGGATTTTAAAAATAGTTTTATTCCATGTATGTATTTGACCCTATTTTTTCTTGTCTGAACATTTGAAAGCATCAGAAGATAAAAACAATGAGAGCTGAAATTCCACTTTTCAGTGATTAGATTACTTTTTCAATATTAAACGACAATGAAAAACAAAGAGCTCAAATATGCAGATTAAAAAATGCAAATGCTTTTCCTCTTTTGGTGCACATGGCAATAACGTGCACTGAGAAAAGAGCTGACCTTATCCAAAATTATGTATGTGACCAATCTAACCAGTAGCTCAATAATTAACTGAATGTTTCAGAGCTCAACAGGAACATCAAGGACATTAACACTGTATGCTCAAAATCACAGTGCCCTGGAAAAATCATCAAATATCAGATCAGAAAATATTTTATAAGGATTCTTTTTTATACTTACTCCCTTTCATTTTTTATCACCTCTAGTTACTCAGGAAAGCAAGGCTTATGTTGCATGTGTGTATAATTGAAAATATATTTATATAAAATGTAACTTTTACATATATATGCCCTGATATACATGTATGTGTATAGATGTGTGTGTGTATAAAAAAGGTGATCTAAGCATTGGGAATCACCTCGAGAATGCAGATGCATAATTAGATTATTCCTAAATAGCGATCCTGGGCTGTTGGCGATATAATTTACACAGGTCACTGGTGATTGTGCCCGTGTTAGTCCTTCTCCACACAGGCTGGAGGACAAGCTGCCACTCTGCCTTCACTCTTCTTCCTCAACACTGAATCTTCCCACAAATTGTTTTCAAAGTCAGACACGGTTCAGTTGCAATGAGTGTTAAGTGCCTGCTTTCCTGCCAAGTGAGAAAGCTGGATTCTCTCAAAGACAAAATAGAAATTTTATTCTTTTAAGCTGGCGCCTGCCTCTAATTCATGGACTTCTGAAGACATAACCCAGAGAGATTTTGAAATACTGGCATCAGAGATTCAATCACTGCTCTGCCTATTAAGACACTTAGCAAGGTTCTACTGTACTTCCAAACCAGGAGATGTTGAAGTTGTTTTACTCTGAGTTAATGATTATTAACTGTAGATAGCAGCGAGTTTGAAAGAGACTTAACTATTTTAGAAGTGCATGCAATAAATAATAATGAGTATGCTTTGGGTGGTTGTCACAAGGCTCAAGGACAAATTCTAAACAACATGACTCTGGCATTTTAATGGCTAAAAATATGTCTTCAGTCTACACTATGAATTAGAAAATGCCAGCAGATGAAAAGTTACCTGCAAAATTATTAGCCAGTAGAACTGATGCCCTTTCAGTCTCACTATAAAGATACCATTGCGAATTATTTTGCACTCTACATCATTTTAAATCAAGGAGCTTCTGGTGCTCTGCAAACCTGAATGTATCCTCAGGATATGTTTGAATAGAGTTAAGGCTACTTATAATTTGTTTTGAATAAAGTGAGGTGCAGAAAGCTGCCAGCATCAGATTAGCAGGCTCGTGGCAGAGAAAAGGCTGGAATCCACAGTTTCACATGGTCAAATCAGTATGTTTAGGACTGAACCATGCAACACCCTGGATGAAACACTATTCCATACCAAACTGGTGTAGAGGAAGAACATAAGTTCCAATACACTGTGTGTAAGAAAGCTTCAACATTAATAACTGCAAGTAATTTAGGAAATATTTGTGGATATTCATCTAAACATTGGTAGTTAAAAACAGAGGTTCTGAACAGGGGTGCAGAAAAAAAGAGGACAACACAAACAAGCTGAAGGATCTGCCTTTACTGAAAATGCAGTTGGAGTGCAGAACCAACTCAAATCACAATGATGGACATAATGAAAGTATTATTAGATTAGCATTTAGAAAATGGTAAACCTACAAAGAACGCACAGATAAGTGGATAAGCTTTTAGGGAATGTCAGGGTGTCTTCCACCCTGTAATATAATTTTAAACTATGTGTTTAACCACAAACATTTTCTAGCTGTCTGTTGATGGTTTTTATGCCATATTTTTATAATCCGCTGCGACCCTTTTTGAAGAACGGTGTGACACTCTGGCAACATGACTCCGTAAGTTTCAAGGAAAAGTAAGGGCAAATACTTTAGACAATGCAATCAGTGATACAATGAGAGCTTCTGGGTTTGTGTACAGTATCTATGGGTAAAGGAGGAGCTTGGTGAAAGGGTATTGTCCTGAATAATTAATTTACTGAAGTGAGAATGGTCCTACCTGAACAATGGCTTTCCCAGTGCATGCAGTGACATGCATTGTTGTATGTTGTACTATTTAATTTCTACTGAGGCTCCAGATTCCACTGCTCTGTAAGTGACATACAATGTTGGATAACTTTGCAAGGAATATAATTATCTTTGTGTTCCTCAGAAAGCACTTAAGGAAAAAAGGTTCTCCTTTTGGAGTCAGAATTTCTAATTGTAATTAGCTAAAGACACACTGTGGTATCCAGAGGGAAAAGAGATTTGGAGGCATTTTCATTGTAAAGCAGATACCTTATTAGTCCTGCGAAAATCTTCAAAGATGACAAACCTCATTAATGTAAAAATTCAGCAACTTTAATTCTCTTACTGATTCCAAAATACTTCACAAGAGAGAAATTAGATGGGGAAAAAGTTCTTATGTTAAATTCCTTTAGGACAGAATTCTTTACAGGTATAATCTTTTAAATAAATAACTGTACCCTTCATCCTGGCAGAGGTGGCATGGTAGTCTGCATTTAAACTGATGTATTTCAATATTAAGAGAATAATAGCATGTGCTGCTGATGCATCTAAATCATGAGCAGTATTGCAGACTCTAGCTAAGATAAATGAGCCTTAGTTTTCCCTGGAGTTGTGCTTCTCCTATAGTCCCCGTGTCCTGAAAGTCTTTTGCTTGTGGAAAGCACAGATGCAGCTGCAGATAAGAATAGTAAGCATTGTCTTTCTAGGTGCAGGTGTCCTGGGCTGGTCCAAAGCTGGGCAAAATCAGAGGGGAATAAAAGATTAGAAAGAAGGGGGAACAAAAAGTACAAAATGAGGCAAAAAAAGGTTCTCCAAATCAGAACAAGACAACCCTGTTAGTAAGAGAAGATCAAATCTCATTAAATATTGAAGAGAGAAGTAAAAAAACCAGGCCTGCCATTTTCCCCTGGAGCGATGGAAGCCTCTGCTTTGCACTCACTTCATGCTACTTTTAATTCCTGATGTTAACACAGGGACATCCCTTAACTAGGTAGATACACAGGAGCATCTCTGGGGAGACACAATTATGATCTGTAAAAAATTTACACCTGAGGCCAATTTTAAGTACTTAGCTAAATATATAGTTTGCATATTCAGTGAATTAATTAAAATGTATGTATCAGACAGAAACATAATGGTCTTTAGATCTGTTTTCTGAATCAGTTCTTATAGGTACATTTGAATGTCTGTCACTGAATGAATAGGTGCCATTTAATGAGTCATGGAAGTCCATTGTCATTTTAAAGGCAGAAATGCTTGCATGGTAATTTTAGTACATTAGTACCCAAGGTTACTGGCTTTTTAAAAAAACTTGGGCAAGGATCTGCAGTCCTGTGACACTTTTAAGTTCTGTCTTGCTCCTCCAGGTACATGTTATAGATTCACTATCAGCTTGGGTAACATTTTATTTCAAATGTCATTTAAGTGAATTCATTCTATATACATTTTCTGTAGGTTCATGATGGATATGCAAATGTTTACCATCCTCATATGCTTTTCACTTAAGCACAATGAACCTACAGAACCATTGTTTAAATTAATGTTGTCCCATAAATAAATTTTAAACATTAGGATTTTGGTTAAGGGCATATTGGAAGATATTGTCATTTTTCCTGTACCCTCAACAGGTCTTTATTTAAAAAAAAAAAAAAATGTACCTCATCTTTTACTTGTGTTAAAGATTAAAAAAATCACTTAGCTGCCTGCTTTCTTCACCAAGTTGTTGCGCAAAAGTTGCACCAAGACTTAATAAAGGGGTCCACAGCTGATGGCAAACGGCATCTCTAACAATAGAAGTTAATTTGGAAGAAAAACAACCCACAGATATATTGATGGATATTTTCAGATCTTTCCATTATTAATAATTCAGCAGAGGATGATTTAGGCCTCTTACAAATTTAGAAAGCTCTGATGATAACAGTATCAGATTAAGAAACCTGAAAACTTGAAAACCAAAATCCTATATTTATACATGACTTAGAAACAGTTTTAAGGAATATATTGCTCTGCCAACATATCTCTCCTCTAAGCTAAGAAATCCTTCCCAGAGGAAAAGACACTTCCTATGGCCTTTTTGCCAGAACTACTAGTGTAACATTCGACTTCATAGAATAAAGAGCCCATGGTCAGAAGACAGGAATATTGATAACCACTGAGAATACCAGTTTTCACTGGAAGTTTGATCACTGAGGACTAGACTAGGACTTAAAATTTCCCCTCTTACTCTTTTAATAGCCATCAGACCGTATTGTCTGTCAGAAACGATACATCATCTTCACTGAGATGTGACCCAATTGGTGACTGTGAATTCAACCTCACTGTATTCCGTTTACTACTCCTTTGAGATAAAGATCCTATTATCCATTACTTCTGTCTTTGTGGAGCATACAATTTCTTATGAAATTTACTAATTCAGAAGCTAATGATTTGTTTAAAGTTTTGTGTTAGATGTTCCTCAGTCAGTGCCAAGAGGGAGTGAAGCTAATGCTAAAAGTTCATCAGTGTGTACAGTAAACTGAAAAAATAAAAACAGAGTGGTGAGAATGGGTTTTACAGTTGCTCTGCAACACTGAATTCTATAAAATGATATATACAAGTCAGAATACATTTCCATATTAAAAAGCAGTCAATAGCAGTAGACTATGTTTTCATTAGCATAATAAATTCTGTATTGGTCATCTTATAAATAAACTGGGACAAAGACTGAGATGAAAGGAATATACTGGAGGTCTTCTGTCCACAAGGATGTTCATTTTCTTACTGAAGGGAAAAAAATTCCTTATTACAGGTCTAGTGCTTTCTTGTTTGTACTCAACTTTATAAACCAGATCTAAGTTTTAGTTTTATGCTTATTTTTACCATTCATACTCCTGCCTTAATTTTTTACTTTATTTATATATATAAATATATACATTGTGTGTGTATATATATATATATATATATATATATATCTTGCCAGCTTGTTCTTAGAGGAATGAATGCAAGCACTCTGTCCCATTGTCTACTCAGAGACTTGGCAAATACACATCATCGCTGAGCCATTTCAGTCATTGCTTTCCACTGCTCTACAGGCCATCAGCTTAGGGAAATATTGAGACAGAGTAAGTCATGTCTTGCTAATGCTGATTTTTTTTAAGTTAAAGAGGAGAGAAGAAAAACAAGGCAGAGAAGGAAAAAGAGGTCTTCCCAGGTTTTGTTTGCTGGTGGAGATGAGACCACAATCTCAGCTATTGCACATTTCTGGCTTATTTAATCACTGTATATCCCTGGATCAGGCCCAGTAATGCTGCAGTGTTGAGGAGGGTGTGGGGGAAGCAGGTGGGCTTCTCCAGATCCCAGGGATACTAAAGATGGCAAAGACGACAGTAAAATTCCTTCCATCCCCCTAGCCTTCCTCCACACCCATTTCCCACACTATTATCTAACGACTTCAAAAAACCATAAGGAGCAGAGTCACCCTCCCATTACCCTGCCTGCTAGTTAGTTCTAATTGCCAGCACATCAATTATGATCCATTAATTTCTGGTTCCATTCCTCTCTTGTTTACCAGACATGTTGTCAACCCAGACTTTGGGTTGTATCAGTAGATGCTTTTGTTTTCATTAGTTCAGTGAGCCTTCATCTCCACCATCTCTCTCAACAGCCATTGTTGTAGGCAAATAGGACATTTTATGAAATGTCTCTCACTTAAAAATCCAGCTGACAGTTTGGTTCAGCCCAATAGGACCTCAGCAATTACAAGAGAAAATGTAGTATGCGAGTGTCTCCTAAGAACTGATCGTTTTTGCTCTGCTTAACTGTTAAAGCTAATGCCACAAAAATTCAAATTATCCTGCCCTCTAGACCTGTAATAACATTTAAGCAGGAAAAGTATTATGTGCTGTGTTTGCTTTGACAACTGTGTCGCTCCTGAGTGCTCCTGGCACCAAGAGTATTTCCACAAGGGCAGTATTGGTTTTATTCACCCACTATGTGCAGCATGTCAAGTCGTTCTTTTCTCATTATGCACTAATTAAAAAATAAACATGTAGTATGACAAGTTAGGTTCAAAAATCTCTGAAGGACAGATCTGCATACAGCAAATCAGCCGATACTCTGTGCCCTCAACTATGTCTTACTCTTGTTCTCTTAAATTACATTCTAGTGGCTGATCAGTTCATAAAGTAAATGGACAGCTGCAGTAGAGAGCAGAGATTTTAATAGTAGAGTGCTGTGGATATGGCTGACTGCCAAAGAACACATTGTTAAAGCAAGCAGCATAAAATGAAAAATGAAGATATTGGCACTAAGACCTACTGGTAAGAGCTCAGTAAAGGACACAGCAATAATCTAAAAGATTTTTTTCCACTAGATTAAATTTAGGACAGGCAGAGCATCCTCGCTTTGGAGAGGCGTTCTGCAGTGGTGGGAACTGTGGTGAGTCTCAAACCAAACAGAAAAGCCACTGTTGGCTGTCCTGGCTGCCGCAACGTTAACAATTTGGTACAATCCTTCTTTATAGCACAACTGTTGCAGCCGGACACAACAGCACTCAGATCAGTGCTGAAATCTACTTTATCAGTAATCAATATATATCTTAATGTATGCATTTTATTTGATACTCTATTTTGTATTGTTTATTTGGAAAACATCTACAGTTTCTTGAAGTTGCCTTTTGTCTGAAATGGCTGCAGAAAACAGCAGCGAGGCAACAGAATAACTTCAGATGCTTCTTCCTCAGCACCTGCCACTGTTATCGTTATCACCAGTTAACACACATTGCATGTGAAAATGGTTTTGAGAAATTCTGTAGTTAAATGGCTGCGCATTCATAATTCAAGAAACTCCAAACATGATTGCACATCCCTTCCTCTGGGTAGATATATTGTGCTCCAATTTTTACTTACTTATCATCATACTGTTACTCAAATAATATAATTGATTATTTTCATTGCTGTCCTATACTGTAATGTGGTATAGTCTGTGATGTGTCTTTACTCCCCTCAGTAATTCTGTTGTCACTATGACCCACCGTCTCTTTATTGACTCTGACTTCTTTATGTAAGTTGTGTTTTACTCCACAGAGGCATTTAAATAGCTTGTCAGCATCTACATATCATCCCATTTATTTCTCTGCCTGAGTACTTCTTCCTTTGCAGCAATTTAGGGTTGAAGTAATTATGGAAAAAGCCACAAATTGAGATGGTGAGACTCGTCAAAAATGTCTTATAGGACCTGTGAGTTAATATTACAGTATAATCCTAAACATTTTTTTGCTTGTTTGTTAATATGGAATCTGCCTAGGAGCATCCCCCGTGGTTCCTGAAGACCACAGCTAAGAACTAGGAGAAGTCTTCTTGACCTGGGGCTGTTCGCAAGCAACATGCAATCGGAGCTACACATTTCATTATTTGGAATCATTTAGCCAAAACCAAAGGTATGAGATACAGCCTGTGTGTGTGTGCCAGGAAATCTTGTCAGCTCAATGCAGGGAGATTTTCTCTCTCAAAGCAGAGCAGCTCTGTAATGAGTAAGGTGAATCATGAAGAGTATCCTTTTGTGAAGGTTTATTGTTAAAGCAGGAGCATTACTAACTCTTTCAATGATTTACAAAGCGCATAGGGATTGAGCCTGAACATCTTCAGCACAGGATTCATTATTCATCTGTGTTAATTGAGCACAACTCAGCCTTCCCTGTGTTGCACTGGGCAAAAAGCATCGTGTCTGTGATGATCAGCAGAAACAGAGCCAGCACTGCCATGTGAGGTGGTGAGAAAAAGGAGAGAGAAGGGGAGATGTGCTCACCACGTGAGGGCAAATACTCTCAGGACCTGGGAGTTTTTGTGCCACATCCAACCATGCCCTCACAGGAGAAGGGGAGCTGTTTCCCTCCCTTGCCTTTTTGTTTTAATTTTCATCCCACCTAAATCCAGAGTATTTACCTGTTGGTTCAAACAATAATTGCTATCTTGTTGGGCAGGTCGCAATTTTTAAGCTTCAAGGTGAGGATTTTAATGCAAGATATTTGTCTGGCCTTGCTCCATGTTGTTTTCAGGCATCAGGAATGAATTACTGCTACAAATAATGGTGCTCTCATACATTTGGAATTAGCAAACTATACAGAAGAGCTTGGAAAACATTACTGATTTGTTTTCAGCAACTTAATACAGATGAAACCTATGCAAAAAATAGCCTTTTTCACATAAAACATTTTAACAGGAAAGCATGTGACATTTGTACCATCATCTAATCTCTCTTATGCAAATCATCTCAACAGGGTATGAAATGAAAAATCATGGATTCATTCTCTTAAGTTTTCCTCCACAAAAGTTTCAGCTTAGGTAACTGTGTCTGACATTCTAATCACGAGTTGTTTAAAAATGCAAGCCACTGAGATACATAAAGAGATATAACTGCATCTGTCTGGATTTTTGGGCATTTCCATACCGACCATAATTGATTGCAACTGTCCAGTCTCTTTTAGAGCAGTCAGAGATCCTGGGTCAATTTCTTCTTAGAAAATTGCATTGCATTTGCATTATGTTAATACAAGATGAAGAAACAGCTGAATATAAGGGAAGATTAAAAACTGGCACAGAAAAATCAATCTGACTCCGCTTATGCACACCTTCCTTGTCTTGGGTCGCACCAATCAGGGCTGATACAAATACAGATATTAAGCTCCCTTCCATTTTAAGCAGCGTTATTAAAAAGACCTGAAAAGTGGGACAACTTAGCAGCTTAATATCGCTCTTAACACAATACAAAGACTAATCTCTGATATCTTTATTCAGGACACTCCTTCTCTGGGTTCTCTGCCAACACTTTCCCTCAGCTCTGTCTCAGCACAGGGAGATCTGGGTCCCACAGTGATTTGGGTCACTGGGGCAGCCAGTCCCAGCAATATAATCACCAGGCTGCAAACCACAGACCTTGGAGCCTGCTGGCAAAATCTCAGCCGCTGGCTGCCCCACATTGGGGAGAGAAGAGACCCAGACAGAGTCACATCAATACAGCTGCCCTAGGGCCCCCAAACCAACAGCATTTCTCAGGGATCCTCAGTCTCTATGAGAACAGAAGGCATTTTAAGCATCATTTGTTGCTGGGACCTCTGAACAAAACAACACCACTACTGGTAGTGGAGTGAATGCATTAAAAAGGCTACAACAACAGATTTTTTTTTTCTGAGGATTGTATGGCATAGGCTAAACCTAATCAGGGGCTAAGATTGAAGGCTAATATGAATAATCCTAATACCTGCTATACATAGTATTGCTGATAAAGTTGAGCTATCAATGTGAAAGGCAATTTTAAGGAAAAAAGTAAACACAGGCATAAATTAATGCAGATGGAGTCAAATATAACAGTAACAACAATAGTGAGTGCAATAAAGAATATCAATTTATTGCATCTTCTAGCGATGAGACTCTCAGAGTAATAAAAGCAATGCACATACTAACTATGGTCGAGGTTAAAGTTAGTGTATTTAACTTTAAGGCTCACTTGTTTCACTTCCTCTGCCTTCTGAAATCCTCTCAAATTTTAAGGCTTCAGTGACATCTGCTGTTGAAGACTTACCTAATTAATTAGTTATAAGTTAACAGATATTCCCTCCAAGTGAATTCTTCTTCCACAGAGTTTCTGATATTCAATTCTTTGTAAACTTCCCTAGCACCACAGAAACCCTTTAATCTGATCAGAAGACCTCTGAGACCGAGCTCTTTTGTTGTTCTCTTCATCCAACAAGCTGTTTAATCACTGGTTTGTTTTGTTGTTTTTTTTTTTTAAAGCAACAGAACTTTATGCCTTGTTCCTGCCCTTCCTTCCAATTTTAACAGGTCAAAGTTGCGTGAGTGCGTGTTTAACTGCCAATAAAACTATTCCCCATGTGTTCAAATCCATTGGTGGAACACCAAGATGGAGTTTATGATCCAAAAGCAACCACAACAAAAGGCTCTGTGTAAAATGATCCTGAAACTTTGTAAATTAATGATTCTGTGCTCTCACAATAGCCTTTAAGGAGGACTGGCAGAAAAATGTACACTAAAGATTATCCTCACTAATTAATCTGTGGTTCCCTTTCACGTGTGACTTTGATGCTCTCAAGAGCAAAACAGAAAGGCCAACAGGCTCCTGTCAAGCCCCTAATCTAAGCAGTTCAAAAAAGGCTGAAAGTCTAATTCTTCAGCTCAAGGCAGAGACAGAATAATTCAGAATTAAACTCATTGTATTGCTCAGTTGACACCAGCAGTTATGTCATATGGCAATTACTGTCCTGGATAAAAGCTGTTATGTCAATGTAACTCTCCGTTAACAAGGTATGGTCAAGCAGTATGCAGAATACTGCTGGTTAGTTGCGTTTCTTAATTCTCAATCTGAGAAAAAAAACCTCTCCACATAGTAAAATTAATGCCCCATGCCTCTGTGGAGTTGAGGCTGTGGAACTGGGGTCCAGAACTTTGCATCCTAGTTCTGCTATAAAATTGCCATATGAACTTGAGTGAGTCACAAAGTTAAACATTCAAAATCATTTTTCATTTCTGGATGATCAACTTTATACCCCAGATTTTTCTTGCAGACGTGCCTGGTACACCCATAGCAATAATGGAAAAATGGAAACAGTTAGCATTTAAGTGTCTCTTTTTAAACTACAGCTGTGAGTGAAACATCCCTTCTCTTGAGCATTTTGACCTTGGGTACAGCTGTAGCAAACAGAACCAGTTCCATTTAATGGGGTTTTTCCCTCACTGGAGGGGATCTAGAGCCAACTTTAGCAACCGTTTGTAGATTCTTAGGAGTTTCTGTACAGCTGCCTGGGCAGAGCAGGGTCCAAGGGTGTGAAAAAGAATTGGCTGATGAAGAGAGATCTCTCTACTAAAAAGAGGTAAGCATCAGCTATCCATAAATTTAAAGAACTAAACTAAGTGGTAATGACTATAAACATGACTATAAACTCAATTTTACCAAATTCTTTTAGGAGTACATTGTTGCACAGTGTATAATAAGAAAAAAAAAAATAATAATAATAATAAAGAATTTTAAAAAAACCCCACCCCTGAATTATCTGTCTTTCCAAAATGTGTTTACAATATACTTTGAAATTGGATACATTATGCACTGTTATATAATTAAATTTTAAAACTGTGGTTGTTGTAAGACTTCTTTGCCAATATTTATTAACTAAAGAAAGTGGCTTTAATATAGAAAGCTTATTATAAGGCTATTTCCATATCTATGGAATCAAAGCCACGCAAGTGTTGCACCACTGAGAGTTTTCTCTTGCACAGAATAAGCAAGATTTGTCAAATTTGCATTTTGGACCTTGTCCCTTCTTTAGTGCTGTATTAGTTGTATTTTTACTTATTTGTATTTCTGTTAGGTTTCTTGAACTATAAAAAAGCAAAAACTACAAAATTGTCATATTTAGCAGATTTATACGTGCTATTCTTTTACTAGCATATGAAGTCTAGTTAGTAATATTCTAATATTAGTAAGTCTATTAACAATATTCAATATTCTGGTAAGTCATATTGATTCATTACCTGGGAAATTCTCTTCTGCATTTAGACTTTATGACAAAGTCTTCCTTATCTGATTAATTTTTTCCATTCCAGTACAAGTGGGATATGGATAACAATATATACCTCTTTTTAAATTAGATTTCAGGAGAGAGCTAGATATTTTAATTTTATTTGGAATACTGTGCTAACATTTTGCATAAGCCCTCACTGCACAACTGCAATGCAAACTTGACAGCCAGAAATCCAAAGCTATACTCAAAGCAAGAAGATCTGAATTGATAAATTAAAAGCTACGCAGTTCAACCAGTGTCAGAAGCTGAGAACCGCACGCTGCGAGAGCGCCCTGTCCATGTGCTGCCCATGTCCTGATACTCCAAACTAAGATATAAATTCCTAAAAAACCCACCATATTTCAGCTTATATGAAAGTTTCTTTATCAAATATTTTATAGTAAGTTTAAGACAGACTTTTATGTATATGTATTTCTTGAAATAACTTCCATTAGAAATGAAGGACTTCATCCCTAAGTGAAATATTTTGAACACAAAAGCTCTGATTATCTCCAAGACCTTGACTGCTAATGGCACATTTTAATAAAAGAAAGTTAAATACACTAAGCTTGACTTGCAAAATCTACTGCAAGGCTGTAATGCACTTTAATACTTTCATTTTTTCAGAACCCGTTGGGATTCAAGCTGCGAATACCTAGTGACAGTTCATCGTCACATACTTGATCTTACATTCTCTCACAGCTAGACACAAAAATCCCCAGGCTGCTTTATTTTTTTGCTAAAAGATTAGCAGAACTAGAGTGCAAGTAGAACACTACCCCCCCCAAAAGCTCATTAAGGGGCTAAATACAGATATGAGTAAAACTTCAAATACCCTGTTTTCCCCAGTCTGTCTTGAACCCTTTCTCTCATTTATCCAGCTGTTTTGGACATGATTTTTCCACCTTTCTGCATCTGCTGTAGTTGATGTGAAAAGCCTCCATTTGCTTTTCCATTACCTTGAAGTTACAATCCAAAACCTAAGCATCTCCTTTTAAATAGCTTAAACACACTTTGAGTCCTTAGACTTGCAAAACTGACCAGAAATACGGGATCAAAGGGGAAGCAAAAATGCTGATACCTGTTCAAGTCCAGACCACCCAAAAGAATCAGTTTGAGAAATGAAAACTGGCACATTCAATCAGAATGAACTGTTAGTTCTACTACTTGCAAGTGGATATAAAATAACGCTTAGCTAAAGTTTCCAGCTTACACATTTATGACAATCCTGAGCTTCCTGCCCCATGTTTGCAGATATCCAAAATGCTGTGTCCTACTCAGGTAATTCCACTATACTGGAGTGGTTTTAGTATAAAAATATGTAGCTTATAGGTAGCAATTTCTAGATATCAACCTGAATTGCATCAGAGTGCTGGTAAATATGTTTCAATATCTCTAATTATTATTGTTTCATTCTATGAGATAAATTCAATTTTAGTTTCAGTTGAGCTGTGTAAGAATCTTAGAAACAGTAAAAACAACAGCCAGGAATGTGGTTGCTTGTTAGCTCTTTGTATTATGATTTGCAAACCTATAGATGTCCCTAAAGTAAGGCTGACCAGGAGAGGGGGTTCATATTTTAATACATAATCTACAATTCCTAGGCCAGATATGAGCAGTAAGTAGATGTCACTTTGCCACCAGTTCTGCCAGCATGCTAAATTTTTCCCAAACATTACAATGACTTAAATAAGAATTAAAGTGTTTGCCCTCAAGAAGCCCAACTCGCTCCCATTTGCATGAAAAGACCAAAGTTTGAAGCACAACAGTCCTAGAAACACCCTTGAGCACATTTCTTTTAGAGGCTGGAAGGAACAGATGGCTTTTGAACCCTGATGCTATTGGCGCTGTCTGCATGATGAAATACTACATCCTCATTTGCACTGATTGGGGTCAAATCAGCTCTAGCCTTTAATTCACCTTAAACACTGCGTATTTTTTCTCATTAGAATATATGTCATTACCCATTCCTACAGTAATGATAACCTACTCAACTCTAATGAATCAATCCCATCTGCCTCGCTGTGCATATACTCAGCCATTTCACTGCTCAGAATCAAAAGAATTCACCATGGCACACAAGCTAGGAATCAGAAGTGATGCGCCATGTACTGCAACATAAATTGCACATTTATTCCAGGTTGCACTGTGATTTTCTGCAGAATTTTGTTACTCAAAAGATTGCAAGGTCATTCCCCCAAGCACCTTTGACAGCCTGCAGAGCCAAACACAAAATACAAATGCACAGATACTGTTCTCCAGCTGAGAATTGATGGTCTTGTGAAGGACAGCGATAAAGGGCACCAAACAGATACATTCCATCTAAACACCACTTTTTAAGCTCCAGTAGGAGTTCATACATTACAGGTTGAATTCTGCTGACTTTGACACCTGGTTTAGATCAGAGGCATCACAGCATCACTCCAACAGGTAACAGATGTGATCCTGGCAGCTACTACAAAGTGATATTCAGAGCCCTCACAGAGCTGTTGATGTCCTGGCACACAGGTGCAACAGTTCATTTCATCCTACCAAAGATGCCTTGCAGGCAAGAGAGCCCTGGAAGGCCCACATGCCATGTGTTCAGCTCAAAAACAATTTAGAAACTTCTGCTTATTTAAAGAGGATTTAACTACTGATTCCAGCTCATTCTGCATAGAGAGGCATGTTTCACAGGAAAAAGAAGACAACAGCAGTTAGGTTACTAACATTGCATCAGGTTTATAAACAGTTTTCACAGGTCTACATTTAAGGGAGAACAGATTTACCATTTCCATCTCCTCAGTAATTGTGCACATTCAGTCCATTTTACTGCCTTACATTTTTTTCTCTTCATGCTCCTTCTTGCTTTCATGCCCAACTCACTGTTACATAAGAGAAGGTGTGGAAAAAAAGCTCAGGAACTAAGAAAATTGTTTCAAGATTGCTAGAAATAAGTGTCTGTGATACATGAACTGACCACAACGTGAAGGCTGAGTTCAGCAAGGACGTCAGAGCGCAAGTGCAGAGGAGGTCCACTCGCCCCTGGTATTTTGAACTAGAACATCAGCAGCAGCCAGCAGTGACAGAGTTTTAGGGAATGTGGACACCATGACCATGTTTCTTCGACCCAAGCCACTGGCCCTGCATTTGCCCACCTGAAGGGTGGCAAAGAAAGCATATGCATCCTTCAAATAGATGCTTTTAATTTTTTGCTCATATGTAGTATTTTACTATCAAACGGTACAGTGGCCATAGCTCAGCAGAAAAGCAACCTGAACTAGAAAAACGATTCGCAGATTGGGAAAATTTAGGCTGGCAAATGCTAGTCCTTATGCATTAACTCACAACAGGTCCCAGGTGTCTGGATGAGTTACAATGGAGCAGCAGAGCTGCACAAAAGTTGCTTAGTTGTGCGTTTCAGCAGTGGCAGAAAAAAAAAATCTGCTTGGATCAGCCCCATAAGACCCCTATGGGAATATTCTCTTTCCTCACAAGGGTGTTGTTTGACCCACAGCCTAGTTATACTGGCAGAAAGATTTGATGTCTTAAGACTGGCTGCTCTGAGTTGGCCTGCAATTATACCAGTGGCTGAGAGGGAAGGTTGATTAAATTGTTATATCATTTTGGCTAAAACCCATTTGTGCGTATTACATACGGCTTAAAAGTAGAAAGAGACATTTTTAGATTTTCAAGCCCAGCATGGTCCACCCTAGATATCTCTATTGTTTCCCAAAGGAAAGGCTTAGGAAAATTTGGCTCAACACAGGAGACATCTTCCAATCAAATTTTTGTTGCTAGATTTTGGCAAGAAGCTCAGATTTAATTTCCAGATTCAGATACTTACTTCTGGAGCATCATGAACAAAAGTCTTGTTTCTGGATTTCTCCACTGCCCGTCAGTGATCTGATCAAAAATACAGATGCAGCAACAAACCCCAGAGATTTTGTCAGCATAAAACTGATGCAGAACAGATGGAAATCTGTAATGACATATTCCGTAGCAAGTTCTCAAAGAACTGACACACAAGGGATGAATTTCTCTAGGAAGGGTTGTTAGATCAGTATTGTCCAGTCACTGTCAGCTGGCCTGGAGAGTCTCCTGGATCCCCCAAGCCAAGTGGCACCAAAACCAGAGTATCCCGTTAGAATTAGTTACCAAGATAACAGGTTGCTTGCTAGCAGATTGCTATACTGTCTTATTTCTAGTTAGGAATCAGCATGAAGAATAGATGACAACTGCCAGCTTGTACAGAAAAGCAAGATGATGTCCTGTGTATCTGTGGAGCTGTATCTGTTCAGGAGAAGGATGATGAGACGTGGTTGCCTGTGTGTCAGGGAAGCAGACAGAATGGCTGGAAAGGTCAGTTCCAGCCTCATGGTCTTGTAGTACAGGCTAGCCTGCTTAGAGTTTGAAATGTCATACTGTTAGCAAGTTTTTCATCTATCAAAGAAAGGATTAAATGGGTGCAAAAGTCCATTAGTGCAAGTATTTCATTATTGCATCTGTATGAAAGAGGCAGAAGAGTGGAGAACTGATGAGAGCGCATAAGCAGTTTTCAGTAGGCAACATCAGCACAGGCCTATGGCTTCACAGAAAACTGGTCTAGAAAGGATTTTAGAGGTCATTTAGCGGTTTGGGAATCTCATTGTACATCCATGTATTTATACTTCTCATATCTCTACATAAAAATCAACCCTTTGGGTAGGGCAGAAATTTTTCTCATATTGAGTATTTGAGATCATAATTAGGACAAATTCAAGCAGAGAATTACCACATGGTTGCAATACCACCTGAAAAAAAAATAAATCATGATCTGAGCTTCATATCAACAGCTACAGTAACAGAAATATTAGAAATATTAGAAAAGAAAAAGTGCTTTAGCAGACTCTTTTTCTAGAATGTCTAGATTTCCTTTTTTTTTCCCTAGGACTAAGCAAAATATGCAAAGTCTTGAATAACCTCTCATGAACAAAAATTAAAATAAATGCTTTGCAGCAATGTGTAGTTTCCTCTCTAGATTTTAGTTTAGGAAAATATTATTTCATATGAATTGTTTTAGTAATTATTACATATATTATTTCCTCTCGTTTATCAATGGTATTGCACCTATAGTTTGTTATACTATTTCTTCATCTTGACAGACATGTAGATATAATAATGCAAATAATTCTTTGCATTCCTTTACAGACTTGGAGCTTATAACCACTAAACACTTTTCAGTCAACGGGATACTTGACAGCAATCCCATAGAGTATGGACTAAATCCAGTTCAGTCAGTCACTCTTGAGAAAACGCCTCTGGTTGCTTTTGACAAATATTCTGGCACCAGTAACTGAAGAGGCTGATTACAGTTTAACCCTCAGGTGGGAATTTGCGTGATATATCGTTTCAAGCTGCCAAAGCAGAAGGGAAATAGCTTTCAGGGTACATCTGACTGGTGTTCCAAACAGGAGATGTTCTAATGTTTTATCTAAAATGTAGCCACTGAGCTACAATTTTCAAATGAGTCTGTGGAGCTAAAACCTAGTAGAACAGGCCTATGAATATTTGCTGAAATTCCTTGCACAACCAAAGCTTTAGATAACATATGAGGTCAGGAAACCTTCCTGCAAAAGTAAGAAATCTTATCGCAGTTCCTCCCCTGCTAATTTCCAGAGAATTTGCTGTATAGCCTTGAAAAGGAAGCACTATTCCCATACTATGGAGCAATTACTTCTGGTATACGCATGAACAAATGTTTCACAAACAAACCCAGGACCATACCGATACAACAAAGGCTTTTTCCTCCCAGCAGCTTCAGGAACATTTCTGACTTTTCCCACAATATCAATTCCAGTAAGACTCTTTATTTTCACACTTTCCTCTTAGCATAGCTGCACATTAAAGGGCAAATTTAGCACAATTTTTTTCTTCCCAGGCCACAGCAATAAATACTTACAGAGGGCATAAACTGTAATTTACAGCAGCATTTGCTTATGCGTGTGAAAACACAGTTTGCATGTACAATGCCAAATTCCCAACTAGTGTGAAGCGTAGCTCCCCTGTGTAAACACACCTCTGACGGGCAGACCCTTTCTTTGCAGAAAGCCCAAGTTCAAAAGTGTTCTCCCACCCTCAGAAGCAGGGGAGTGCGGGTGAAAAGACGACAAACACTGGAAAATTTGCACTGAGTGCTCACCAAGAAATATTGGGCGAGGACCTGATCTCTCTGGTCATTAAATTGCTCCTTAGTACCTGTTTCTCAAGTAGCAGTGGGGTGACATGGTGTTAACACGGGTGGTGCAGCAGCCAACCTCACGCCAGTCCTATTGCTGAAATGATGTGCTTTTCACTCCCATGAGACAACAACATTTACATATGTGCTAGTGGAAAGACTGATCCCATGTGCTGAATCCCACCATCCAAATCTGTGGTGTTGGCTGCTGGTTGCTCACCATCATCACATCTTTTCCCCAGCAGAAAACTCCTCTTGTACCTTCATGGAAGGGAAAAAGTTCTCAATGTGCTAAAGCAGCACATGGCATCGCACCCACGGTGGGTTAACTGAGCGGGCCAGGGAACTGATTTGTCTGCAATGATGTAGCAGAATGATGCATCACAGGATGACACAGCAAAATGAGGAGTCATACCCCGAGGGATCCAGGAGGAATTTTCCTGGTATCTGAGCACCATAGACAGATGTCTAAAATACATTTTAATGTGCTCATGAGGCTGAAATGGACCTGTGTAAGGGCATCCAGGAAATTCTGCAGCAATAAACAAAATATCTACCCCACAAGGGATACCCAAGTTTAACCTGCAAGCTCTACGAAATTTTCCATATGTTTAATAAAAGGGACAACAGTTATGGGACCTTGTTGGAAAATTAATCAAACTTATTTTTATTGCCCATTAATCTCTGATAGCTTTCTTGGCCACAGGCTGAAACATTCAACTCAACTCCTGCCCAATCCAATTAATAAACCAGTTTATCTGTTCACTCTTTTGTCTGTTGTATATAAATAGCTTGAAAATTCAAGAATCTACCTGAACTTGTATCAGTGAGTTCATCTTTCAGGCATTCACCTCTTACCATCTTCCTAATTATGATGGCAATAAGAACAATCGGAACTGTAATAACAGTCATTTCTTCAAAGCCATTATCCTGTGGCATCTAAAAGTCTCCTCGGCCTCAAACGAGGATGCTCAGGAGGCAGAAAGGCAAGGACACAGCCCCGCTCCAAGGAGCCAGCCAGCTGCACTGAATGTGCGTGTCACAGCCAAGCAACAAGGGCCATTTGTTTTTCTGTCTTAGTAATTTGTTATCAGTCAGGAAGCTTCCAAGCCAGGAGAGAAACAGGCTTCTTGTGCTAATCCTAACAACTGAAATGTATTGTACATGTTACTTTCTTCATCACACTATGGGGGTTTATTTCTGAGGTACTGTGTTTGGGAAGAACACAGGTTCAATGCCAAAATTTCCTTCTGGCCACATAAAGAAATAGCAAAGAGCGCAGGTGCTGCCTCATAGCCCTGAGAGCTGAGTGCATATCTAATAAACAGTTATTCCATGAAGGTACTCAGCCTCTCAAACATTGCTTCCCAAGGGCATTGTGCAACCCTTGAGGGCTGGAGGTGCACAGAGCATTAGTGCTGCTTCAGTCTAGGCTGCAAAGCAGATTAATGCTGCAGCTAACCTATTTCTTCCTAGCACTGTTTATTAGTTTAAGCCTGGCTACACGCAGTATGGTGAATACATTTTGAGGTTATTTCTGCCCAGATGTATAACAGTTCGTGAGAGTTGCTTGTAAATACCCAAAACCCAAATGCAGTCTATATAAGAGGAGAGAAAAAAATTCCAGGAGAAAAGGAAAAATGAGTTTTAGCAGTTAGCACATGGAAGGCAGTGTGCTATGCATCTGCTCTTGAGCTGCTGCAATGACATTTGTAGGTAAATTGCCACATCTACATGATGAAGCTGTAATTATCGTTTTGAAGCTTTTTTCTATACAGAATAGACATTTTCTTCCTTTTATAACTGTCTCAAGCTCTATAAGAGCCTGAAGTAGATCATGTAAGTTCTAGCCCAGAAATACCAAATTAACAGCATAACCATTTTTAATTACATGAATAAAACCAGTTTTATTTTGAAGAACCCCATGCCACAGACTCCTGTTGGTCTGTGCATCTGCCTAACCCAGCTCTGCTTCTTCCCAGCTCATGAGTCTGTTCATGGCAGTACCTGGAGATGCAAGATTAACACTCCCCATTGCATCCAAACCCTTTCCCCTTGCACACAGGCAGTCTTTAGTGCAGTCTTAAATGCCCATCTGGATCTCAAACAGCAGGAGCTGATGTAGGGCACTCTCATGGACTGCCTTACAAATACGGCAATGCTGCAGAGCTGTTGAAGAAATGCTCCACTCATCTCGTATTTCTAGTATATTTGCTGGGCTACCAAAGGGATGTGTCAGGTTTTGAAGATTTCTGGATGAGTCAGTTGCAAGCACCTCATTGACAGGGATTTTTGCCTCAAGTAACAGGTGATTTGCATCAATAACCTGGCACTATCACGGGCTTCACATGCAGAAGGATGCTAGGATGGATAAATCCTTGGTATACAGGTGGTGTGAGCATGCCAAAGGAGTCTCGTAACCTGCACATCCCGAGACAGAGACTGCACCTGCCACAGTGGGGGCATAACCTGGGCTACACTTCGTAAACACCTCACACCATGGGCACAGGGGACTCACTGCTGGTGTGGGGAGAATTTTGCCCACAGGAGCTTGGGAAGCCCTGGGGTCAGGCCAAGGTGGCCCAGTAACATCTTAGCGCTGGCCACATCCCTAGTTAATCTTACACTACCTTGACATTATTAAGGCCTGTAACTGACAGGAGCTCTACCTGCTGGTGTGCAGACTTTCAGTCAATCTTCTCAGCCTGGATGACTGGCGACATGTCCTTGTGTGAGGAGCCACCAGGGGGCCCCGTGGAGAGCCAAACATCAGCCTTGCCTGGCCCTTCTGCTGGGAAACTCATAGAGGTGGCCATGCAGCCACTGCACAGGGAGAACAACATCTGGAGCCCATTCCCGCGTCACTTTCAGGCTACTCATTGAGACACACACATTGATATGCTCCTTTACAACTGGTCTTTTTTCAGCCATTTCTTACAGCTCTGCTGTAATTACAAGTGCTACCCATGCCTCCTGAAGTCAGCACAAGCCTCCCACTGCACTAGTTCCTTTGAAGTGTTTTTTTTCCCATAGTCAATTTAGATTTGAATTAACATTACAAATTTTGTGCTGTATTAATTTCATCATAAGCTGTTTTACACAGTTGAGTAATTAATTTCAATTCTCAATAAAGGCTTTCATTAAAGTATTCCTATTGTTGAAACCCTATTTTCACAAAAGAATGGGATGTTCTCTGGAAAGATATTGAAACAGTTCCTCAATTTTAGATAAAGTTACAGTGTGATTGAAATTACTCATTATATACTATTCAATTTAATTTTCATGATGTTTCCAGGCCCATATCTAAAATTAAAATGAAGGCTAGCTTTTTTCACAAGCTTATACAGGAACTGCATTGTTTCTAGCTCCTTAGTGGCCTGTTGTTTTGATTTGAATTCACATTCTACATAGATATCTATAAAAAAAAATGTAAGAAACTGATACATTGTACTTAATAATTCCACATTTTAAAATAAATGGAAAGTAAAGGTGACAACCTACATTTTTTTATTTATACAATACCACAGCAGCATGAGATTTAATTACTCTGTTGAGTTTTATATAGAATTGAAATCTCTTTTGTTCTCTTTTTCTTAGATGCCTACAGGGCACTAACCAGCACTGCAGCATTTTACGCACATGTGTCAGACACGGCAGGAAAACAGTATGTGCTATCCCAGTTCTCCAGGCCCCACATGGGGAAAGGAGCAGGAAGAAGAGGTTGCATGTAAAACTTTTGTGCTTTGAAGTTGTTTTTACAAACCGGGTCATAATCCAGATTCTGCACAACTAGTACAAACTGGAACTAGCTTTGGCCATCTCAGTATCTTCTCCACTCTTTATATTCACTGAGGTGGCTGAGAAGAGCAGCAGTTCAATGCACGGACCCCCACCCTCCTTCCTAGATCTTCCACCCCGCCTTGGCAAGGCTGGGCTCAGAGACACCCAGTGCCTTACTGCAGCTCCAGGGTGCCTCCTCCATAGCATGGTTTCCGTGCTACTTCCAAATCCTCTACCCACTGCTAGATCAATGAGA
Organism: Nesoenas mayeri; assembly: GCF_963082525.1. Classification (NCBI taxonomy): domain Eukaryota; kingdom Metazoa; phylum Chordata; class Aves; order Columbiformes; family Columbidae; genus Nesoenas; species Nesoenas mayeri. The sequence goes on along the minus strand of NC_137551.1, from coordinate 9,333,122 downwards.
GGGAGGCATTAAAACAAACCAACCAAACAAACAAACCAATCAACCAACCAAACCAAACAAACAAAAAAACCACTCTACTCTGATGCATGTATGCTGAGAGCAGGGCTTGACCTCTTCCTGCACACATGGTGCTTGCTTTGTCCAGGCTCTGGAAAACTGGGATTAGTCTATATTATTATTTGACTTCCTGCATTGCTTTTCAGAAGCATTTTTTTTGCTAGAGTGGAGCAAGTATTTATTCTATGAGAACAAACATGATTTTTCTGTGTGTTTTTAGGAGGAATAAAAGGGCAGCAGTAAACAGCAAAGCTTCAGACTCAGTAAGCTACTTAAAGCAGCTGTGCTCATACCTCCAGCCAGCAATGTGCTCATTTCAACAGCTGCATGGCATAAATAGAAGCTGCTCACCCTTATCTCTCAGCTTAATACAGGCCTAAGGGTTTTAACCCCTATAAAAATCCTGTACTGTTCCTTCAGGGGAAAGCAATTGTTTCCTAATTGAAATGCCTCTAACCACATAAACAACAAGGGAAATCACCAGGAGCCCTGCTATAACTTCCTCTTGTGTACATACTGGGAGTCCCCAAGGTCTCTGCTGGGGTCTGAACTGAGGGAATCTAACCTGTTTACTTATCCCAGTATGGACATTGTCCAGACTCTTAATTTTTTAAAATACAGTTATTTAACTCAACACTTTGCATATTTCTTGAGCATCCACAATAATATTTCCAGAAGATACTCTCACAGCCAAAACTCCCATATTTACACTTTCTTATTGCTTTAAGAGCATATCGAAGTCTCCTGCATGCAGTCTGAGGCAGACTTCGGTCCATTAGCCACTTGTAAGCCACAGTGGTCTGGCACGTTCCTGCAGTTTGTGAAACTTCTGACTTTGGAAAAAAAAGCAATTCCAGTGTCCTTCAGAGCAGGGAGGCCAACAGAAGAGCTTCACAGTGATGAGGCTCGCCACAAGGGAAGCACCAAGCAAAAACCAGTTCACGTTGCTAACCAAAGGCGGCACATCGTAAGGGCTGCATCACAAAAATGACAGTGCAGGTCAGCAACCCACTGTCTGACCCTTGCTAAACACTGGATTTGCTACACACTACAGCAGTGTGGGATCCCCAGGCAGGGAACTCTGCACCACAGGTTGAAGAACTGCTGCAAGAGGGAGCAATGTGTTCTCTTCAGAAGCTGAATTCTCCCACAATTCATAGAAACAGTTAGTGCCAGATTTAGGGTTTGACAAGAAGGGACCTTGACTCGATATTTCAGAAGGAACTGAAACTCCAGCACAAATTGTTTTAGAGAGTCTTTAGCATTACACTAACAAAGTAATAAGCAAAACATTACTTATAACACATGCTTATTAAAAGCAATAACCAAAATATTCCAGCTGCAAAACAAGTAGTATCTAGAAATGTTTGCCTTCCTTAAACTTATGTTAAATAAAATATTTTAGAAATAAGAAAAACATTTTCTATATTCAATGTACACTGCCATCTCCTATGTCTCTCAAATCGCTTTTCAGTTTTTGCTAAATAAGACTTAAATAGTTTATTGGATGCTCAAATTTGTATGAATTGTTTGAGAATTTCCTAGTGGGGTGTACAGAAAATATTAGATGTAAAATGGAGAAGTGATTATTGTAGAGTAATTGCCATCCCTTCCTCATGAAGGGCGCTGTTCAACAGCATTCACTGTAATAGAATTTAATTGTGTGTATGAAAAGGGGTGTTAAGTAGCACCTTAAGAGGACAGAGTCTGCAGTGCACCTGTCACCAAATCTTCATCATAGGAATAAGTTACCCTAATTATATAATACAAAAGATACAGTCCAAGATAAAGAATTTTATGTGAGGGGGAGTCTTTCCACTATCTGCTGAGTTAATGATATTTCAGAGTATTTAATAACACCTTGCAATCAAAAGTTGAGGCATGAACTGTGAAAGCTTCTTTTAATAGAAAAATCCCAAGGGGCTGTTCATATATTCTGTAAAAACTGATTGTCTTTTTAAAATTGAAAAATCATAGCAAAAATAGATCTTACAAGTATTTCCAGATGCAGTCTTGTAATGAGCATCAACAGCTACTTAGTGTATTATGCTAATTATATTACCCAAATACATGCAAATAATATGAAGAAGGGGGGAGTATTCTTAGCTGTCTTTACAGTATCGGGCAATTATCCAATTAGACTAAAAGATGCCTCTAGGCTAATCCCTGCCTAGGTGTTCAAGACAGCCAAGCATTTTTAGAAATGTTACTGATTGTCTGGAAATGTAACTTAATTGTAAAACCGCCTAAATTTTAAGGCCAGAGCCCTAAGACCTCCACATGCAGACACGGTGCCAGAAGTAGCTTTGCCAGCAAGGAGAGCTGATGAAACACAAGTTTCACGAGATTTGTAATAGGATAGCAAGCTTTTTACCCTGATATCACTAGTTGAAATCCTATCCAGATGGGAAATGAAAGTCACTAGAGGCCTTGGCAGCTGGCTAAAGGGGTTATATTCTCAGACCAGTTTTAATGGGTGATATCGCTGCTTCAGACTCCAGGTGTTGCTGCAGGTGTGAGCATCTGCTTAGAGCAGGAGTTCCTCCTCCATGCACCGCAGCTACATTCTCTAATTGCCAGCACAAAGCCATTTCAGATACTGAAAAGTGTTTTGCAGTGCGTGAAATAGATGGTCCAGGCACCTCGGCATGCTAAGCAGCTCCATTTGACTTTTTTCCACATGAGCTCAAGATCTGAAATCTCAGCTGAGGCAAAACTCATTAATTGCTGTCTTTGCCACCATTTGGATTGATTCTAATGGGAGCAGGACGGGACCTCCTCATGTTTCAGCTCCCCAGACTGCAGACTAACTGTGAAGTCTAGTCCAGACTGAGAAAAACCAAGATTGGAGCAGTAGTATCAATTACGGGTCTGTCTACAATGATGTGTCACCAGACACGATACCATTCCTCCCTTCTCATCCCATGCTCCTGACACATGAAAGCTTCCAGTGTTGCGAGCTGGACTTTGCTGACATACCAGGCGTACACCACGGCCCTCAGAGTGCTTTACAATCAATCTTTACTTTTTATGTAGCTCTATTATACTGCACATGAGAATGAATGGCACAGCTGTTAAGATTTGTGGCAGACTTTATAAAGCACGGCTTTGTTTCTGTTGCTGTTTCCTGAACATACAGATACACACACGATTTCTGCTGCAGTATAGAAAGGAGTCATTTTCACTAGCCGTATTAATCCGGAATAAATAATGATGATAATCACCCACTTCAGGCTCAGTTTAGTTTAATTAACCTGCATCTGCTCCCAAGAATTGAAGGCAGAAAAATATTGTTGAAGTGTTAAACAACAGCTACCATCACACTTTCAAGGCATTACACAAAATTGCAGTAATACAGCTCTTACTGATTTTAGAGAGAATCACGTGGCTTAAATGCTATGTAATGCTTTGAAAAATCTAGGAATTAGAAGAATCCATCTGACCTGCTCAGGCTGCTGAGCACTCAAGGGCAGTAGTGAACACTTAACACAAATAACTGAGGCAAAACAGGTTTAAAAATCATTGAAGCTCGTAATATGCACTTAAAGACTTGAGTTGTACAGACTTCTCCAGAGAAACCTCTGAAAGATGCAAATAAAACTAAGAAAATTTAATAATTATTCTAGAAAACAGTACAAGTCCATAAGGAGGTATGCCACAACTTCATACATAATACAGCACTACTATTAAGTAATATCTAAATGTCACTCAGTGACTCGAGGCCCCAAATCTGCAAGTGAGTTTATACACAAGCTAAGCATCTCTGTTTTCAGAGTCAGAAAATGGCATAAAGGTGGTGTTTTCTAAAGCAAGCCCTCTGTTTTTACTTTTCAGTTTGTTAACCCACCTTTCAAACACAGGGCTGTTCTATCCCAGGCAGTGATACAAGAGGGTGTAGAAAATCTTCCCAATTCACATCTTCATGTAGTATCTCCAGGGATGTTATGCTGCAAACAAGCAGTTGTGGCTATAGAGCTTTTTATGGCAAACTCCTCTATTCTTGCTTAGATGTTCATTTTAGAGAGTCTTTAGTTAGAAGGTGTAATGCAGCCAAAAAACATTAAGCCTTTCTTTCTGCCAAAGAATTAAATCTATTACAAAACAAGACACAAGTGCCAGAGGTAAGTGTACGAATACAAAACCAACAAGCAGCATTGCTCACTGTGACAGGCAGCGATCTCAGCACAACAGCAGCATTGTCTAACTCTTAAACATCTTCATTTGTTGTTAAGAGAGAGAACAGTTTGAAAGAAATTCAGATGGAGATTCACATGGACATTGTTAGTAGAATTTTTACTAATACTTGTTATGGAAAGCCCAGAGGAACTTAAAAAATCTCTTGCACTGAAAAAAAAAAACAAAAAACAAAACAACATAACAAGACCTTTGCAGCCAAAGGGATGGTGAAAGTTGTTGTGGGCCAGTCAGAAACAAGGTTTGATATCTTGCTACAAAGACTTCAGAGGCATCAGACTGTGAAAGCAGTTGAAGGAAAGATCAATAACATCTTGTGCTAGAACAGAAAAGGGTGAAAGATGGGGAACTCAAAACAGACTGGAGACCAAGTCCTTGCCTTGGCATGCCATGTGCCATGTGGATCCAGGAAGGTTTGCTAAGGGTGGAGAGGAGCATACTACAGTAATCGACATGCGAAAGGGTTACAATCTGAGCAGGAGGTTTAGTGTGGATGGAGAGGAGGGACTGTACAGCTGTCATTCAAGGTCAGCTTGTGAAATATAGACCTCTTTTGGACATAAGGACATTTGCAGAGGTCTAGATGATACCCGCGCAGCAGGTATCAACCCAAGTCACAGCAGGACAGTGGTGATGCCTGCAGTGGTCAGAAAAAAAAAGCTCGAAAGCTGTGCTAAGGTGGGCATGGACATAGGGCCAGCAAGGCTGGCCCAGACTTGCATTAGGAGGAAGTGTATGATGGGAGAAGGATGAAGTGTGCGCATCAAGGCAATGGTTACCTGGGGCTTTGCAGGCAAGTTTTCCTGCAGCCAAGAGGAGGAAGAAATGGAATCAAAACTCCTGTGATCTTCCCAGCATTTTCTTGGACCATTAGAGAGAGATCTTCCAGCAGATATTGCTAAAGGGCAGATAAAGGGCTGGACAGTGACAGCATCACAGAATGCAAAGGACAGGTTTTGGGAGGAAGACCAAAGGGAGGGATGTGGAAGGCAGCTGACAGCCCCAAAAGGATGAAAAGGGTGTGCTTGGTATGAGCTTTGTGGGGTCTGAGAGGCTTTAGCAGCATGAGGAGAATTCCTAGAGAAAAAACAGAGCCACAGGGCCAGGCTGGGAAGAAGGGGACACCAGACAGCAAGGACAGATGATGCTATGACAGACAGCAGTCACATCACAGCAGTCAGGGGGATGGAGGCAGAAACTGGAGAAGCAGGTGGAGATAACACTCAGGTTTCTAAGGAACATTCTTTCATATTTTGTTACCAGCTAGCAGACACATGTTTCACATTGTCACAGTTGAGTTCCAACTTCCCTTACAATGCCTCTTTCACTCCCTCACCACTTTCTGAAAAAAACGTTTATTAGTTGTAAGATTCCACATTTTGTTGCAGCTTGGAGGTTGAAAGGTGCAGAGTACTGAGGCTCAGCAAATGTAGGCAACGCTTGTGGTCCTCCCATGTCCTACCTTTCTGCAGATGCATGCACACATTCATAATCTAACAGGCTCCATGCACTATTGGTAGTATATTGTTTGACAAATAACATGTGATAGAGGTGGTATCACAAATCATGAGAAGTGACGGGCTCCATTTGGGCTTTGAACATCAGTTCTGCATTTCTGCAGATTTTATTTCAATCTCAAATTGCATTTCCTGGTAAATCCCTGATTATCAGTTTTACTATTTATATTAGCATTAAATGTATAAAACTTGAAGACAAAAAGATAAATACATTTATATTAAAAATATACCTACAAAGTATCATTGTAATACTAGATGGAAAGAAGGGTTCAGCAGCGCATCCTCCCTGACCGGGGCCTCAAGCACTTGTGTGTTGAAGCAGTGACTAACACAGCGGGGCCATGCCCAGGGTTTACAGAAATAAGTGGTAATAAAGTAGGAAACACGAAGTATGATCTTTATCCCAACCTGTGCAAAAAGCCTGTCTGAAAAGAGGTAGAACAAGGGGGTCTAACACCCCTCCCAAAGCAGGACACACAGCATCTGGCAATGTACACTGGCTGTGACATAAGAGAACGTGAAGCGGCAAGAGGATAAAAATAGTTGGTGAAAATTCCGTGTTAATCCTAGTGGATAAACGCTTTATATTGATGCTTTCAAGCACTAGCTTTCAGGATACATTCTTCAAAGTAAATTCTTCTTTTAAATAATGAAATCGTGACTGCTTTTATAGCTTTGTTTTTACTAACAGTCTAATTATTAGCATTTATTCATTTCTACAAAAAATGCCATCAAGGATTTGAAACAAGATACTTCGATAACTGAATAAAAACAGCAGTCATTTACAAGACTGGTAAGTTTTAAATTCAAATGTTTTAATCATAAAACAAAGCAAATTTGCATGGAAAGGCAATTTGAGGATATAAGCATTACTAATTGGTTTTTGGTGGGTTTTTTTTTTTGTCTGTTATAGGCCTCTCGATTAGAAGAAGTGCAGCTTTTCTCCTCAATTGTGTGCTCAGCCTGACAGCAAAAGAAAACTTCTTTCAATATTAACCTTTCATTTAGTACCCTCTGCTGGCCAAAAGAAGCACAGACAGGGAATCCAAACCCCAACCTCTCGTAATGAAATAGATGCTGAAAAACCATCAGTGACCTTCAGCAGAGACGACCTAATCTGTCACAGGGGAGAAAGCTAACAAGCACACTCAACCCAAAGTAGAAAAATCAATACAACGCAATGCAATGCATCTCTCAAAGCCTGAGCAGATTTTTCACAATGCAGGAAGTGACACAAGCACTCTCAGATGGATCATCAGCTCAGTTCACTTTTCTAGCATTAGCTTTTGTTAAAAATAAAATTGCTGCTTAGTCACCTGGAAGGACTGGTGAAAGCCTTAGGTATTTGTCTGCTGCTTCCTCCTCCTACTCAAAGAATTATGTGTGTGAATCATATCATAACCTGATCTTCCCCTCTTTCTCCCTTTCTACAGCAAAACCTTTAAGCAAGAAATTTTTCAGTAGCTGCTCTGTCTGAAGATTTCCTGCCATGAGCTGTCCTGTGTGTAGCTGGAGATACAGAGCACCACAGAGCGGGCAGGCAGCACCTCACTCTCCCCTCAGGCTCTCCTTGTGACCCACCAAAGGTGTCCCTCAGAGCCAGCTCAGAGCAGTGCCCGGCTTTGCAGAGGGATGTGCAGCCCAGGACACTCGCTGCTCAGCCTGCGCTGGCCAGGGTGCTGCACCTTGGCTGCACTCAGGTTGGGGACACACCTGGTTGGCACACAGGGTGACTCAATATGGTAAGTCTGCTCGGGGTTTCACCATGACAGGAACAGTCACCTCCATGCACAGCTGACTACAGGCAGATGGAACAGTTATCCCTAATCCAGCAGGCCTTAAGGTATCACAAAAATATGATCAAGGTAAACCCTGGGCAATTGCTCTCAGCCTGCAATCTGCTCAAAGGTCACTGCTGCTTTCCAGCCCAGGAAGAAGACTTCCTGCAGCTTGAAATAATCTCCATATCTTGGGCTTTACCTCTCCCTACAAACTGTGAGGATGACTTGCTTGACTTATGAGAGTCACCCGCCAAGCAGAGCAGCACATTTATCAGGCTCAGCTCCTGGTCCTGGGCTCCAGCACAGCCTCGCTGCTGGCCCTGGCAGACGATGCTGCACAAGTGGCTGCTTTTCTCTTGGAATTATCATCCCGGGCACAAGCAGCTGAAGGTCAAGGCAGCTCTCTCCCGTTGCATTTTCTTTCCTCTTTCAGGAAAAAGCTCTGCAGGTTCACAACAAGCAGCACAGCTGTTGGACACTCATGTCACATAATGGAAACAAAGAATTCTGAAACGTATGTGTGCGTACATAGGCCCGCCCCAGGTCAGGATGCGGCGCGTGATCCAAACACCCCGGGGAAACCCATCATTGTGCATTGATACAAAAAAGCTCTGCCTGCTCAGTGATATGACATGCAACTCATTTTTGTCTACAGCTTATAAAAGCAAAGCCAGAAACACTTTGCCAAGAGCCAACAGTCAGCACAGACTCAGGAAAAGGAGAAGAGGGAAGTGTCCTAGGGAGATATAACACAAAGAAGACCAGCCTTGCTTCATAACCACATCAGGGAAGCACATTACTGCCAAGCATGTCACACCATGGTCTAGCCCTGTCAGACTGTGGTTTTTAACTATGTCCTCATGATTGGGCTAAAACCCCAAAGATCTGGCTGTGGTTTCATATACAGTCTTGTGAACTGTGCTGTAAACGGTCATAGGACTGGCATTTTGTAACTGAGCCATGACCTTAGCAATTGCTCAAGTCCAAAGCAGCCACTGGCTGAACTGGGCTCTTAGGTGGCACCTTGGATAGGTGCTGCCTTCACCAGTACCCACAGGGACCCCGAGCTGCACTGCCCGAACCAGCAACATACCTGAAACAAGTCTCCATCAGCAGGGGAGAAGTTCCAGCAAGCAGCAAGTTAGAGGTCTTGTCACAGCCTTTGCCAGCTACAGATTTATTCTTTTTAACCCTTTATCCCCAAACAATGGAAAGTTTCCTGACCACCACAGGTAACTGTAGCTTTCCAGATCCCATGTGTTTCTCCACCAGAAGGATTTTAGTTTTCCCTCCCAGCATGTCTATGCCGGAATTTGGAAGGATAAGGCCCCCAGAGTAAAAGTGCCTCATCTTTCCTATTTCACCTTGGAGAGTGGCAGGGAAAGAATGCAAAACAGAAAGCAGGTACTGGGTGTCACCTGCCTAGAAGTGCCTAAAAAGACTGCCAGCACAAATAAGATGACAGGAGCTCAAGAAGAGTCAGCCCAGACAAGCAGGTCCCCATCTTTCTGATACTGCTGTGTACTCAAGGAGGCGAGGACCTCCTGACCAAGCCTGGCTCAGCAGGGCCAACACACCAGATCTCCTCATGCCTTCCAATGGGTTTGCCCCAGGCAGGTCATGGGGACCAGGTGAGAATACCCGCATTAATCTGGCCAAAATACAGCCAGGGAAGCTGCGATCATCCTTCTCCAGGCTACTTGATCTCTATTTAATAGCTACAGAGCCACTTAAACTTCCCAGAATGATTGCCATCCTCAAATCACATCTGTGCTGTACTCTAGGGCATTCAGGTAAGAAACCAGGTAATAATGAAGTAAAAACAGGAGAGGTGTAGAAAAATATGCTTCCTAACTATGGTTAATCTTCTTGAAAAAGCCTTGTTTCAATAACAGGTTCATTGTGAGAACTTATGGAGTTTCTTTCCAGCTTAAGTCCCTGGTTTCTACTGCACCTCTCAGGCTGTTGAAGACCAAACATGGCAACAGATAAGAGCACTCACATGCTCAGGCATGCATTCAGTCCTGTTTTCTGTCCCATATATGCTAGTCACTTGTCTGTTGTTTGACCTGTCACACAGAGTTTGCTGAGCAATGCACAGCAACATCCAATTCATTCGTTAATCAGTTAACAGTTGTTCTTTACTCTTCCATTGCTTCAGTTATTTCATTCTTCCCATTTGCATTATATAGCAATAATTGATTCTATATTTAATTTGCTATTGGAAAGCACCAAAATCTGAAAGCTCCTTGGAATTCTTATTGTCTCCATCTTACTTAACCTCAAAAAACACTGTTCCTTGCATATTGTGTAATCTAACCTGGCTCTTAACAAAATCTTGTGGTGCGCCATAATTAACACAGCTTTGTGCTGAAATTTAACTAAAAAGCTTTTCGTCACTTAGTCTTTTAGCCTGCAGGTAAACCAGGACTTTCCTTTGATCCATAACAGTTCAGTATTTTAATAAACTCTTAAGAGTAGGGTTGGCAACAGAGACTTTTTTTTGAGATCACAAGCTAAGTATGCTTTTGTCCAAAGTTTTGTTGGTATACTTGAAGTTCAGCAGATTAAAGAAACATTATTTCCTTTAAAGAAACCATTATCCAACCACGTCTGTAAAAAGACTTTTAAAATATCTGTTTAAGTACTACCACAGCCAAAATGCAGAATGTTTGAAGTAATACTTACAGCTCTGAACTTTTCTATTACTGCTGCTTTCTCACATTTTAAAAAATACATAGAATATTCCTAAGCTTCCAGTACTACAAAATACTTTGACTATCTAAGTGAATTCCTTCCTTCCTTTTTTGGGAATATTGCAGTGGAGAGTCCACACCTCAGAACACAACAGAAACCACAGATGTGGCCAGCAAGAGCTGAAAAACCTTCAACCTTTACACCTTCCCCTGGCATAGCGTGTCGAAGCACTTTTCCACCAAATCTTAAAGTGAAAATCCCCTCCTGTTGAGTAACAAACACACCATATCTATAAATTGGGCAGGCAGAAAGTTCAGCTTCCTTTTCCAGATGTGCTTCCCTGTTTTCACTCCTCTTAAATGAAATGCACTTCACTTCCAGTGTGATACCTGAGGCCAGGGGATGGGAAGGTACCTCCTGAAGGTGCATCTCTAGAAAACTCCCCATCTTCTCTGAGTTTGGTCGAAGTCCAAAATAAAGAGCTGATGTGCCAAGTGCTCAGCAGGCAGCAGCACCTCCTGGAGCTCTGAGTTTAAGGGAAAGTACAACATCAGAGACCCTTCAGCTCCACGTTTCATACTTCCCAGAGGTTCTTACACAGCCACCCAGTCAGGGGAACTAGATTCCAGTTGCCCATCCTGCCAGCACAGTGTAGCAGCTTACAGTTTACAGATTGGATTCTCACCTCACTGAGCAGATTTTTAGGGCAGCTTTGGGGCAATGTAAGCTACAGTATGAGATATGAAGAACGAGCGGGTGAGTTGCCTGTCAGAGTGGTGACATGCAGGTGCTCCACAGAAGAGCCTGCTAAAAGAACCTGGCTAGTGCTAGCAGAGATAACATTACTGACAAACATTTGCCATGGTCTAATTTAGGCTCACAGTTTATATTACTATTGCTTTCTATAAAAACTAAACAGACTTTAGCCGCACTCATTTAAAGCAATTCACAAGTTGTTAGCTATCGTACACTAAATAAGGAAGGTATTTCCAATTTACAGCTCTAGAAGTTTGCTGATCTCTCTAGGTATTTGTATGCTCCTCATTCCTCTGAAACTTGCAGACGCTGCAAACATTAATGACTTTCCTCTGCCATTCCTGGGAGAGGCAAAATGTTTCTGTCAAACAGATGCACTGAGTTCAGATTTGCCAAAGGTCATTCAGAGGGACAGTGGAGAACTAAAATATTTTTCAGGCCTTAGCTCAGCCTCAACTAGGCAGCTTTTTAGTCTGCGCAAGACAGGACAAACTGAAAGATTAAACCTTCAGAATTACTCCCATCAGACAATACAGCCAAGTCTCATGTTTAGCACAGATGACCTCCCTCTTGGCCCTGTCGAGCCAGACTCACAAACTTTAAGACCAACTTTTCTTTAACACTGGAATAAACAATATTATATACTTGGCCAAATCTCCATACTGTTAATCTGTTTTAGCCACACAAATTCCAGCCCAGAACTGAGGTCCCTTAAACTCCAATCTCTTCTACACATTTCTGCAGATCAATATTTTCTAGCATTGTGTATTTGAACCTAAGCAGGTGAGAAGCAGAAAAAGACAGCAGAGGAAGGAGTGGGAAAGGAATCAAGGAAACATATATTAAAAAAAGATACATCAATTGAAAATAAAGGTATGAATGCCATAACAATCCTGTGCTTTTCACTTCTCCTGTCTATTTTTCCTCCATTACTTAGTTTCATACCAAACACAATTTCTGTTACCTTCTGCTTCCCTCCTGGCACTAGCAAACCTAAGCATTCCTAAATCGAAAGTCAGGCCCTCAGAATTACTTGATTGACTTACAAATCACATACGTCTTGAAAAAAGCCCCCTGCAGTGTGCCTGTAGAGTTCATTTCTTCGCACAGAGCACACGCTCACAAGGAGTTCAGAGTAACAGCCAATACGCTAAATACTGTTAAAGAAGAGAAAGAGCTGCTTACTAGCTCTCCTTGGCCCTGATGGACCAGACCAAGGCCAGATATTTAAATCACAATGTAGTAGTGAGTTTTGCATTTCAATTCAGCCCTTCTAAGGACAGGCGTGCTTACCTATACTAAACCCTTTACTCTGCTTTCTGATTTTCAACATATTAGGACTTGTTCAGATCATATTTCCTTGCAACCACCTGGATTTTTTTTTTTTTCCTTTACACAGAAGCTGTGAATAAAGCTCACGAGAATTAAAAAGAGAGCCAAAGTTAGCAATACTCTGGTTTTCTTTCAAAAGTATACTTATTTTAATTGATATTTAGCTCAGAGGCGTGTTGCAAACACTCGAGGCATTGCAGTGTTCCCACAATTCTTCAAAGAGAGCAAGTCTGTTATTTGCAATCCACTTTCCATCCTCCAAGTCCTGTGACACAGATGGAAACCAGAAGGTTAACCTGGATGAGTGGATCAGCTGTTTGGTAGATGGCTCAGAAACCTGGTACGAGGATTTCACATAAGTAGCAAATCCCTAAAACGTTCTGTTAGCATGGGAATAAAACAAATAACCCCTGCTGGGACCCCTAGGTCAACCAAACACACGCTTGGAGTTCAGTCTACAGGATAGATTTGTTATACATATATTTAATTATCTTATAGCCAGAAGGCTATAAAATTACCTGGTTGATAAGCTACAGTTAAAACACATACCAGTCCATGGGCTCCCAGAAACCATTTTACATGCCAGCAACACAAAGTAAAGAAAGACCACACGGAACAAAAGAGTTATTTAATAGCCAGGACACAAGCAGGTTATTAAAATCATGAACGAGACCTTTAATTACTTGCAGCAGTTGTGGGAAACATTACCAGTTACATCTCTATAATAGATTTGAATCTACAAGTCATCACTGGAAGGCTGCAATCAATCCTGAATTCGTTTTGCAAGACAGTTCAAAGAAAAGTTTAAACATGGAAACAAATACTGTGTCTTTTCTACAGAAAGAGAGTGTTTTTTGTTTCTAGCAGCTTCACATTTCCAGCAGATTATCTTAAAAAAAGCTTTTAAAATACAGCTGCAATCATCAGGCTTGAGAGGTATTACAGAATATGGAACCACGCAAAGGGATTAACTCCTAATATCATCCAGCTGAACAGCATGAGCTCATCTGGGCTTAACCTTCTGAATCCATTCCATTTGTAGGTCCCAAGCAAAAACAATAAATGACAACTAACAAGCAGGCAATTTTTATTTTAAACATTAAGAAGGCTGGTTGAATCCCCTTGCATCTCCATTAAGGGACAAATTTTTTCCTGGAGAAGGCATATTTATCCATTCATGACACCTACATTCCCATTAGTGCCAGGCAAATAATTCATACGGGATCATCTGACACAGGACACCCCTTTGAGCTCACACATTGGCCACAAACATACTGTATTTCTCTCAGATTAATTTGTGAACACAGAACAAGGACCACAGGGCTGGCAGGTGGAGTGCAAGTGCTGGTTTGCACATGGACTTGGGGACCCAGCATTGCCCAGGGCACAGATCCACACCTGGCCCAAATGAGACAGCAGTTTGGCAAATTGGTTACAGCATATCGTGGAGCTGGAAACCCATCTCTCACTTGTACTTGGGCTTTTCTATTCATAAATGTATTGCTTGGGCCAAAATCACCCTGGAGACCTGCTCCAGGTAGGTCTGCTCAGAGCAGATAGAGGGGAACAGCCCCTGAGCTGTGATGAACCCCAAGCAGGGAAGAAGAGGGACCCACAGGAATCAATCTGTGTGGATGAGTTGACAATGGAGGGAGTGTGGAATAGCAGGTAAAAGGCAATTCCAGTGGCTCAGAGTATGAATTTCCTCAGTGAATCTCTGATTAGAAATCTAAGGAATTCCAAAAGGTCCAAGCTGTTCCCTCTTTACCTCCAAACAATCTGATAAAGTGAAAGATAAAAAAATAAGACAGTGGGGCTTAGGAGAGCTTTGTGTTTGGTAGAGAAACAGGACGTTATAAGTGGAACCTCTAAGAAAGCTCTCGGCTGTTTTCCTGGGACTGTTGTCCATCACCTTTGTCCATGATCCATGCCTGCGATGTCTCAGTCCTCGTCATCCAGCTGGAGTTATGTGGGAGCTTCACAGCACTGAGACCTGAGGCTCCTGTGAAGCAGGACACCCCAACACTCATTTCTGTGCACTGTTGTGCAGTCTTTGGGTACCACCTCCCTGAAGCGGCCATGCTGTCACCCTGGGAGCCCACAGCGGGAGACACTTGGAAATGCTTTGCTGTCCATCCTACAGGAAGGGGTAAAGCAGGACTGACCCAACAAAATGGATCACCCCCTGCCCCCTCCCAAAACTCCCTGTCTCCGCATCAGAGAGCAGCCTTCCCACTCCCAGGTGCCCTCAGCAGTCAACACAAGCCCAGGCACCGGTTCCCTGGATCAGCACCGTGATGCTCTTTGACCACCTGGCATCAGCCTTGGGTTTGTAAGGCCTGGCAGGGAGCAGACACCCTCCTGGGCCCTCTGGTGCCTCTTGGCCCTAAGCAGATTTTAGCAAATGAGCGTAATGATGTCAGTGGGGAAAGAGAATTAGTGCTCAGAGCTAAGCACAGACTTAGCACACAATTTCATTGCTTTCAGTAGTGGTGAACCAGCTGGCTGCCAGGCTCTGAAGAAAGAAAACTACAAGTCTTTCCTTTTAATCCCCTTTGCCCTTTCAAAAGGCTGGTTCTAGGAAAATCAGTGGCCAGTGCAGTTAAACACTAAGCGAAGGGAAGGCTGTCAGAAGGACAATATGTACCAGAAGCAACACAGAAGCACCGAAACAGATACTGAACCAATTTTTGTGCCTCAGATTATACAGACTGAACTGCTCTGACAGCCTCTCTGCTCATCCTTAGCTGAGAAGAGGACCCACTGTTATAAAAACAAACAAACAAACAAACAAACAAAAGCAGAAGAACTCTTTCAACTTTGGTCTCCAAGCTTCCCCAGGCATGTTCTCATTCTGCACAGCCAGGTGCGCTGAAGGGGAAGGGCCAGGCAGGGCAACCTGACTGCACAGCCACATTTCAAGCTCATCTGGGTGGGAAAACTGGAGCACGGATGCTTTTTGGCATAATTACCTAAACACTTCCTGATTATTTTTCTTACTCCATCCTGAGTTATACTTCTTTTGGCACTTTTATGCATCCTGTCTGTACTTTGTTCTGAAATGAAAGCTCCCTCAGGAAGCACCATGGCATAGCTGTATCTACAGATACAGCCTGAGCCATCCAGGAGAAGCCCAGTCCAAGCGATAACACTTGAAGTTAATTAATCATTTACAGCACATGTGACTTATAAGACTATTAAAAACAGCAGAATTCCAAGTCTGATGCACACCATGGCACAGTAAATTAAACGGTTCTGATTTTGGGAGCATGCTTCTGCCTCTGCAGAGTGGCTCAGGCTGTACAAGGTGGCTGTGCTCCCCAACCACTCAAGGAGACCCTGCACATCCACCCTTTATCACCCTTCCTCTGCAACACTCCTTACCACAGCCTTATTTTTTTTAAACATTTATCCTTTAATTATAAAACACACTGAATAATTATACAATTTTTACTGATTACTCCAGTTTGATTGTTTGGGATGATTCAAATGGGCCATATGATGTTAGTTCTCATGAGGGATGATTGCACAAACACTTTTGATGTGGATATTCATCCTATGCCATTTAGACTGCAAATATTCATGTGCAACTATGAGATGCACTCATTCAAAAGTCTAGGACAGAGAGCTTTAAGTTTATCAGAGAAATCCTGGAAGAGTCTGAACAAGCCTGAAAGGAAAAAATGGAGGAGAAATTAATTTAAGAGTCTAAACCCTTTTCAGAGGTGGTATTACACTGATAGCTGATATGTGGCAGTATTTTCCTCCCTTCCCAGCAGCACTGAATAGCTCCATGCAGAAACACTATCCCACTTTAATAAAATTTCAAAGGCAACAACCAAAAGGGGCATCTGCCTTCAGTTAAGACCCAGGACTCCGGCCTTTCACTCCCAGTTACAAAGTCCACACTCAGAATAAGAAGCATACAACCCGCCACATACAGCAACCTAGGAATAAGGTTTCCAAAAAATAAGACCCAGATACTTATTGTGCACTTATCAAGTAATTAAAATTCACCTGCAGGACCATTGCTTGCTGAGTTTGTGCAGAGTTGCTGCAAAGTTATTTTCAGATTTAGTAATTTGGCAAGTTGAATACCAAATTTAACTGCTATTTTGCTCTGACCAAGGCAGTGCGTCTGCTCTGTGGAATGCTTCTTTACTGTTAGTTTTCACTGTTGATGCCACTGGAAATGGCGAGTGTCTGAGAGCAGAGGCTGGCTCCAGCCCTTTTGGGAAAACAGCCTGCCAAGGTCATTGTCCTCACCTGCATCCCCTCTGCCTGTTATTTATGTCCCCTGCTGCCCTGACAGAAACACTAATACACAAAGGCCAGGCAGCAGACTCCAGATTAACGCTCGCTGCGTGTGTGTGCGCCCAGTTTTAGGTGACAGAGGAAACAAGCAGCACTCCCACACCTGCTGGGCTGGCTCACAAAGCATATGCAGGGATACTGCTGAAGAAAAAGATATTCAGGAATCGGCTGTAAAGGCAGATTCAGAATGGTCACCTCTTGCCACTTCCATGCACTTGCAGGTGGACACCTTTCCCATGCCTGAGCCAGAAGAGAGCCCAGCATAGCTGCAGTTGTGGTGAACTACATATTTGATTTTTATTTTCTTGCTTTACCTAAAGAGTTGTTACATTCCTTTATTTTTCCTCAGCTGTCAAACTGGGACCCAGCAGCCTGCCAGATAGCAGGCAGCCAGCAGTGAGACACTGTGAAATCACAGAGGCACAGCCCATTTCCTCTTTACCATTAATAGAAGCCAGACCAAAAAGTTGGCCACAACTGCCGAGACACATGGCTCACAGCTTCTAGCCCTTGAAGTCTTCCTGGAGGCATTGCAATGAGTCAGTGCAAAATCCACCTTGGGGAGTGCTGAAATCCAAACAGCATGTGCCAGCTTCAGCACCTAGATGTGGCATGGGGACCACAACTCCAGGCAGCCTCCTAGGGGAAGGAGCACCCATAAGCTGTCTCTTCAGACACAAGCATTTCTTCCACCAACATATGAGGCACTTCCACTAGATAACAGATCACAGATCAGCTAGTGCTTTATTGAGAAAAAACACATTGCTTCAGCAGCTGCACAGCCCCTCAGGTTGAAACAGTTTGGGAGCAGGGAGAATTATCTGAATAATTAATACCATTTGCACATGTATACTTTATTATAGAGAGGAATTGCTTTCCAGAGCATCCATTAATAAAAATGGAACTCTCAGTGCTAAAGATGTCCCCAGCTGGCCCTTCAGCTGTGACCAGGCAGCAGCAGGGGCCAGTTGCTCCCTAAGGGACAGGGAGGGAGGCAGGCAAAGCACCAGGGCTGGCAGGACAGGTACCTCACCAGCCAGGGCCCCATCCACAGTACCTGAGCAAGGTGAGCTGCAGACAGCAGCCTGGACCAGACGACTTCATGTCCATGAGGAAGGTCTTCAGTTAAACCAGCCCACAGGTCCAGAACAGCAGAGTCCACATCCAGGAACCAGCACAGCTGAGCTGGAGATGAGCATTTCTGCAACACAGCTCTACACAGAGCTGAAGGCTGAGCTTAAATAGAGCTCCTGGGCGCATGGGGCAGGGACTGTGGATGGAGCCCCAGCTGAGGCTGGTCAGGGCCATTAAGACCTGTTAGTGGGACTAATAAGGACCCAGTTTCTCTACAGAAAGTGGCAGTTTGGTATCCAGTAGCAAGCCAAGTGAACTATCCTGACACTTTGTTTATGTCTCAGAACAGCACTGATAGAGAGATAATAGCAAAACATTCCAAGCTGTCTAACACAGTGACTTTGTCCTTTTGAAATGTTGGATGTGCAAAGTGTGGTCGTGCATTGTCATGGCAAAAAATCGGGCCCTTTCTTTGGCGGATGCCAGCTGAAGGTGTTGCAGATTTTGGTGCATCTCATCCATTTGCTGAGCATCCTTCTCAGATGTCCTGGCTTTGCTGGGATTCAGAAAGCTGCAATGGATCAGACCAGCAGCAGACCACCAAACAGTGACCGTGACCTTTTTTTGGTGCAAGTTTGGCTTTGGAGGTTCTTCTCAGTCCAGCTGCTGAGATGTTCATTGCCAGTTGTCATATACGATCTGCTTTTCATCACGTGTCGCAATCCGATAAGAAATGGATTGTTGTGCAGAATGAGAGGAGGTGACACTTCAAAATGATGATGTTTTGGATTTTCGGTCGGCTCACAAGGCACCCGCTTATTGAGCCTTTCCCCCTTTCCAATTTGCTTCAAGTGCCAAAAGACTGTAACAATAGACATTGAGTTCTTTGCCAACTTCTTGTGTAGTTGTAAGTGGATCGGCTTCAACGGTTGCTCTCAATGAGTTGATGTCAACTTCCCATGGCCGGTCACTACGCTCCTCATCTTCAAGGCACTTGTCTCCAATGTATCAAATGGCAAATTTCAACAATGCCAAAACCGCAGTTTCTTTTGCACCAACCTAATACATCCAAGGTGTCTTTAGTTGCCTAGCCCACATTCAACAGCTCAGAATGAAAACTTATGCAGCATTTTAATTAGTTCTGTTGCATGGTGACTGTTTGGCAGAGTTTCTGTGTGTTACACATCCCGCTGTGTGTCTAGACCCCCGCTACCAAAATGCAAAAGCACATTCTAGGACACTGCAGTACAATCCCTGATTTTATTGTGAAACACGGATAGATTCAGGACAGACTAAGAACTTTTGTATTACGGTAATGAAAAAAAGCACCAGTTCTGAGGAAGAACACATAGAATTGCAATATTTAGTGAAACAGTCATTGTGCACTTTGCTGTATTTTATACCTAGAGAACCTAGTAGGTGACTCCATTAAAGAGACCTTTCCCTTCCAATCAAATGGGATAGTCTTACAGTAGTTACATCCTACTGTGCTACGTACTCAGCAGTGCTAATTACATACTTCTAGTTTGCTGAAAAATAAAAAGCAATTGTAACAAATCCCTGATGCAAGATACTTTGAGCACCTGCAGGAAAACATCCATATAAACAGCGATACACGATATGCTTATCTCCTGGTGAAGTGTGATTGTTCTCTACTCTAAAAATTAAGTGAATATTGCTGGAAGTTACTGATTGACAGCTCTGCAGATAGAGAACCTGTGTCCATCCCTAGAGCAGCCACTGTGAATGAAGACATAACAAACATAATGTGAACAGATGCAGCAGGACAGTGACAGTTCTCCCACTCTGTAGAGTGGTTTCACCTCCACACAGAATATAAGCAGTGTGCTTGCTTAGTCACTCAATGCCATAAGGCTGCATAGCCTCACTATTTAAAAATCACTCTCAGACCTATTTAAAGTGTTTATACAAGGTGATTCTTTCACATCTCAGGGTAAGAAGGATTTCCATTCATTTTGCAAAACCTCCTTGTGCCTTTTCCCATTCCTTGTGTGGCAGCAGGTTCTGCACAGCCTCTGACTGGGCTGGTGAGGCATTTGCATACTCTCCCCATGAGAAGTACCAAAAAGGGATTACACTGATAGGTATATTGGGGGAAGAAGGGAGACACAGAGAGACAGCCCTCTCACTTGGAGAACAGGACTTACACCATTTCACAGAGAACATTCATAACTCTCAATCACATTAGTAGATCCCAAAGTTACCTAAAGTTGAAAAACTCCATGTTTCATTACCAGAGATCAGGAAAGTGAGATGCCCAGTAATTTAACCCCTCACAAAGTGACATTTCATCACCTGCTTGAATAATCTGGGTGCTTGAAATGTGCTGTTAACCCTTCAGAGTGATGATAAACTACTGGCATTTTGCAGTTCCTACTGCATATTGGTTCTTTTGATGGTATGGTAATTCACCTTGCAAATCAATGCTTGAGCTTGTTTATTTATACTTTTATCAACTTGCATTATTTTAGAGAGATAATTTTGTCACAGTTCTTCATGGTACTATTAAAAAATAAATTGAATGGTTTTAAAAAAATCCCATCTATTATTGTCAGCTATTACTGCTGAGAACAAGTACTCATCTGACCATCCACATCTCCATCTATTACCAAAACTGCCCAGAGGCCCATCAGCTTGTACTGAGCTAAAAGAAGGCCTTTCAGCTCCTCACTGGGAGCTCTATGAAGCCCAGAAAACACTGAACCATTCCTCTCTTGTGCACTGAGAAGAAAGTGAATGAGAGGGAAGAATGAAGTATCGGGAACCTAAGGCCTGAATTTAAGACTTATGGTGCAATGTGCACTCAGGCATGCCCAAAACAGGGATCTTAGTTGTGATCAGGTTGCTTATCTGAGGTCAGAAAAAAGACCTAAAGGTTGAGAACCTGTTTGGAGATACACAGTAAAGAAATGTAGGACTTCAGTGGAGGTCAGGAAATTAAGGAACTTTTTGGTTTTGGCACCATTTCACTTTTGAATGGCAGCAGCATGGTCTAACAGTGAATCAATAAGGACAATAAATGCTGAAAACCTAAATGGACTCTCAACATCAAGCTGTGCCATACAAATCTGTCTACCAGTCCACCTCAGATAACAATACCTCTCAAATAACATTGATAAATGCCCCGAGACGAACCATAGGTAGGAGCAGATTTACTGATTAGCATTAATTTGAGAATGCATCCATCTCCTTTTAAATGTCAGTCTTAAGGAAACAGTCTTGCCTCATGCTTAATCTGTTCTCTTCTGAAAATCAGATTGGTGACTCAGCCTTTCCCAGATGTGATGCCCCACAAAAATGCACCGTTCACATTGCTCTGGTCGCAGCTGATCTTCACGTCCCCCAACTCCATTCAGCAAAGCAGAAAGGACAAGAGGGTCATGATCTGCAACCAACAACAGTTGACCTAAATGTAGGAGAAGCTGCAGATTCACGTACTTGAAGTCTCAAGACTAATTCGTGAGGGAGATGGGCAACCTGTGCTCTTAGTTATGTCTGCACTCTGAAACAAGTGGCATCACTAAGTCTGCAAGAATTTTTTTTCCCTCAGTGGAGAAAAGAGCATACTTCCCAAAGGCTCCAGGGTTGGAGACACAAGTATAAGGAATTCCTCACTGAACTCCTTAGTACAGAATTATATGTTGCAAACTATGTATTTTCTCAGGGATTCCTGGATGGAGCTGATATTCATGTTTAAACTGGAAGTATTATTATTTTGTTCTATGAAATTTATCCTTGTGTCTAATTATTATAACGTATCTATCATCCCCAGCATGGCTCCTTTCCAGCATTATAAACACACCTGTTCTTCAATCTGCAAGAGCACTGGATGGGTATACCACATATTACAAATTAAATTTCCATTAATAAAGCTTCCCTCTTTCCTTGTGCCTGTGACAGAGGGGTACAACAGTCTGGTATTTTGTCCTTTAGTTAGCAGCAGCTCTGCAAGGAGGGAATCTCTTCTTCCTAAAATACAGAGACACACCAGGCGAGGTAAGAATCAAGGCTAAATTCTTTTGAATTACAGGCTAAAGGAACAAGTACCAAACTTGTCACCAAGAAATACTGCCAGTATCCAAAAAGCCTACATGCTTTTCTCTTCAATTCAGTTTTTAAAGCTGCTCGAGTTTAAAGAGATCTCTCACATGGAAAGGGTCTCCCTTTGGCCACCTCTGTCTGTCTCACTTAAACTTCTCCTCATGAGGAACATCTGCAGCTGGTGCAATACTGGCTTGAGAGAAGTCCCACCTCTGACGTTGCCCTCACCACTCCTGCTCCCATCACTGCACTGTGTCCCACTCCTACATGCGGAAAATGCTCGTAGAGCTGTGCTGAGAGCTAAGAGAAGGGCCTGGCTGCAAATAATCCCATGGGAAGCGTTCACACCGTGGGGCTGGGAATAGCTCCATCTATCAGCATGGGAGAGGGGAAAGGGTTGTCACTGAAGAGACATGAGTGCTGCAGAGTGATTTTGCTTCTAAAGTAAAAAAGTCAGTCAAGCTGACATAGTGAATAGATCTGATCACAGCCTTTATTTGCTGTTGCAGTTCTTTAAGTGCATATTAAATACAAAGTCAATCTCCTCAGTAAAATATGGAGAATCAGATATGTGGGCTCACCCTACAGAGCACCCAGAGCCACCAGAGCTTGCACTTTCTCCTTGTTTCAGGCCAGTGTGTTACATGTAAGGCTTATATGTCAGTCAGTCAAGCCATCATTGTTGCCTGTCTGTCTTGAAGTCCCATCCAGGGCTGATGCAAAGTGTTAAACTGAGTCAGACTGTATTACCTGCTGCCAAAAGCAGTAGGGAAACATGCTGTCTCAGGACTCTCACGGTCGAAGAGAGAGGTCTAATCTGTGCTGCAGAAACTATATACATTTCAATACAATTAAGAAGCTGATATACCATCTCTCACCAGTGCCTGCTGTCCATTACTGATGGACAGAAATAAAGGTCATGACACCACACAGGAGTCATCAATCAGCTTTTTAAGATATGTTTGATGGCAAAATTTTTCAAGGGTAACACAACCTGTCAAATTGCAGCCTAACTTCTCTACATATGGTTCAGAAATTGGTATTTTAATATAGCAAAAATATAAGTAGCGTCAGCCATGCTATGGCCATTGTAAGTTATGCTTTTATGTTGCTGTGAAACTATTGCTATTATTTCCAGATGGTGATCTAGTTGTTTTCATTTCTGGCACCTAGAACAGTTTGTAGTTTTGCCAGGGTTTACAAACATTTCTGAAACTTTCTTTAATATTCCTGATGCTGGGTTTAGTAAGACAGCAAAGGTATTGTACTTCCCACTGAATGGAAAGGGCAGACTGAAGACACTGCCCAGAGTGATGGACTGAGTTAATAGTGGAGGCAACATTAGGAAGAGGGAGAAAACTGGAAACCACGGTACTGTACTAAATGTTCTTCATGAGGAAGTGTCATCTTCACAAATGGTACTGCAGGGAATCACGGTCAGGACCGACCAAGGCTGCATGTTCCCATGCACCAGTCACGGGACCTGCTCAGAGCACAATCAGCCCAGTGCAAAACCTCCCAGTGACAGGGAAAGTGGAAGAGTAAAAGACAGAGCTCAAAGGAAATGTAACCGACAAAGTACCAGATGTGACTTGTCTTCCTTGTTTTGACCAACTAATATTATGCCATGCCAGTTTTCATACCACATTGCCCATGGAAGGAAAGGTTTGGAAAAGCTTGGAAAGGGCATCTAGGAGAAAGCAGGCTTTTTCTCTTTTTACCAAATAAAACACCATCAGCAACAAAAGCCGAAGCAGATTTAATTAAACAGAAAACCTCTATAAGAGGACCTTAAAAGCATGCGTAATTTGAAGCCTTTGCATCAGAATATTTAAATGCTGATATATATTATTGCTAGTGTAATAAAATGAGTGCAGGTCCCTCTCGAGTACTCGAGCACACCACCTAAAAGACCCGGACAGAAACTGAGCTCTGGATCTGCAGCAGCCTGGCAAAAGCTGGTGACTTCACAGAGCGTCTCCAGGAGCAAGAGCTTTATCCTCTGCTTTCAGAGATGGCTCTAAACATGTCTTGCAAACCACATTTGACATTCAACCTATCTTACAAGAAAGAGCAGCTTCTGACACAGCTTCCTACCAGCTTCTGCTCTTTTTTCTCCCTGTTTAGCTGGAAGGAGTGTGGACATGTCAGCAGAGTGCTGGGCAGTGTCTAGCAGGGTCAGCAAGGGAGGTAACTTAAGACTACCAAGCCATGCTTTGCCACCAAAAACCTCTTTGTGATGTGGTTTATGGTGGGAGAGCTCGAAGGAAGCAGGTTTTTCACCAAGGTATCATATCAATCACTTTCTCTGAGCATTAATACAATCTGCACCTGTGCTCTTGGTAGATTTTAGGCACCTCTGGCCAGGAACAAAGCTGATCCCCAGGGTCACGCTCAGCTCTGTGAGAACACTCAGCCTGCTCCGCTGGCAGGGACCACCAGGATGCTGTGAGCGCTCCAATGGTGGTGATCACCCAATCCCCAGGCCTGGTACCCCTCTGCTCTGTTGTGGTATGCAGCGGCAACTCACGTCTCTCAGGCTTTCAAAATAACAAGGGTAGCTGCAGTCTCAGATCCTCCTGCGGGAGCTGCTAACGTGGAAAAGGAGTTTTTGAGAAATGGAAAATCTCAGGGAAATCTCTTACGTGGAAAGTTAATAGGTAGATACTGTCGAAGCAGCTTGGAGAAATGGTCACATACATTTCATTTTAATAAGTGGAAAATATGTGGTCAGACTGCCAGATTTTTCAGCCTCTTTTGTGCATTAGGCAGCTATATAGCAATGACGAAATTGTGGGGGGTTTCTGTCTCAAAGTTGAGGGGCCCACCTCTGGTTAAGCTGTACTGTTTGTGGCATTAATCAGTTTTTAATTGGCTTTTTTTAAAAAAAACTGTGCCATTACGAGCACATTCTTAGCACCTTTCTAAGCCAGAATGTGTTCTCTGGGCCAAAGGCTCAGCTCAGCCCTGTGCATAACTTCACTGGCAGGAGAAGCCTTGTAAATAATTAATGAGCAGCGCTTGCAGACAGAGGCCCTCAAGCACTTTTACTGTGGCGAAGGAAGGAAAAAAGGGTTTGTTCTGTAAAGGTGTGACATTTATATAAAAAACAAACAAACAAACAAAAAACAAAACACAAAAATCCAAATAAAAACAAATCCCCAACCAACCAACCGCTTTAAAAAGACTTTGTTGGCTTGTTCACAAGAGCACAATGGAGTCAACTTGATCATCTGCTCTAAAGTTCAGAGAGCTCATGTGTGGGCTTCTGAAACCCAGGAATAAAGCCAACTTGGCCTAAACAACATCTCGTTTGTCTTGGCCATTTAGACTGCAGACTTTCCTTAGCTGTCTGTTAGGTTTTGTGTCTTCATACAAGTACAATATGCATTCCCTATGCACATGCTTCCTTCTATGGCTGGATAAGATTAGCATGTTGGAGAGTGAGGTGAATTTCCTTTCCTTATGGTCTTGTAGTTGGAATATGATGGCAGAGAGACATTATTCCTTTGACTGCATTTCTTCGACGACCTGCTTTGTATTTCTGAGTAGATCCTTTGAGGAGATCTACTTTCTTTCCCCATCTTTCTCCCTTGACTCTCTTCTAGCATCTTTATCTGAGACAAAATACTTTATCAGATTTTTTTTCTCTCCGTCAGATAAAGAAGTCAGGTGCACATTGCAGTGAAAAAACATTTTTAATCAATTAACAGAGGTCCCCTGCTGACAGCAGTGCAATCACTAAGCTAGTATGATAAAGGTGCTTATCAGAGGCAATAATGAAGATGTGAATTCCTTTAAGGAATTGACTGTTGCTTACCCGACAATAGTGCTAGGAACAGTTTTGCTTAGGAAGGTATTCTCCCAGAGAGAACATTTATCAATATCTAACTCCCCACCAGTTCCTTGTTCTTCATTAAAGTTCCACTTCTCTGATTGCTCTCCTGTTTTCCTGTGAAAACAGGATTTATTAGCATAAATCAGAAATATAGATCTGGGATACCATATGTCAAACAAACTCACTCTGGGAGCCAGATGAGGGGGAACATATTTTTATTCTTTGTCTTTTGTAGTACCAGGTTGTGGAAACTGATAAAACAGATCATGTGTTCACGCATGTTGATCAAGCCAAGAAAATCTGATAAACCTGCGTTGTTAAAATGGAAATAGAAGAGAAGCTACCCACACCCACCAGCACCCAGCCTTTAGAGGCAGCAACATGGAGCTAAAATGCTGTGTCTGCTCTTGCTCCCTCCTGCGCCTGACTTCTGGCTCTCTCTTCACCACCTCCTTCCCTTCGCAGCTCCTCTCTGTGCAGCAGGGAGTAGCTGCTGCTCTCACACTGCCCCTGCCCTTCCTGATTGCTCCACGCCTGCTTGAACTGGAAGAGAAGGAGAGAGTTGGTCTTGGTAAGAGACAGTTCCTGACCCTGCCTTATGACTCCTCCAAACACAGCATCTGCTGGGAGAATTAGACACTTCCTGAAGCTCTGCTACTTTCTGCTTGCAAGTTCAGCCATTGCCTGCTATTTACCCTGTGGCCCACCGTGTCTCGAAACAATGCCTTTCTCCTACAGCCAACTTGCACTATAGCTTCTTTTTAAGGTAGTTCCTTCTGTGACAGCAATGTCCCACCCTTGGCCCAGTCCCAAATCCAGGACTTAGAGCAAAGAAATTCCGCCCCTGCCACACACTTACCCTGTGAGGAAGGGTCAGACTTAGCCCCCAGCTCCCCTCTCACTGAGTTGGCTGTAACACAACAGCCAGAAAAAATGAGTTCCCAACAGCCTGGGAGAGAAACAGCACTCAAACATGAACAGCCCTCCACATGAAGGATTCAGCTCTGGGAATGTCAAAAACTAATGGTTTTGCTTCCTATTATACAGGGTGGGCCATGCTGATGCAACCTGTTTCATGGCTAGTGAAATCCAGCAACAATTTCTAATAATCACTTAAGGTTAAGTCTGAAATTACATAAGTTGTCATGCAGTCCAGATGCACTTACAGATGCCAAGGCTCTGCCAACATCACAACATTAGTTATTCTTAGTATCAGTCCTAATATTAGACAGACACAAATTAGAATCAAGTCTGACTCAAGCCAAGAACAATTCCATGTAGGGAAAAAAACCCAAGCATTAAGTCCTCAAAAGCTCACAAATAGAGCAGGAAAGCCCCAGAATTTCTGATGATTCCTCCTCTTTGATAATCTGTTCTTCACAGCT
The DNA here is from genome assembly GCF_963082525.1 of Nesoenas mayeri. Taxonomy (NCBI): domain Eukaryota; kingdom Metazoa; phylum Chordata; class Aves; order Columbiformes; family Columbidae; genus Nesoenas; species Nesoenas mayeri. The sequence continues at coordinate 9,306,115 of NC_137551.1, read as the reverse complement.
TTGAGGAAACTTCAGCCTGAAATAGTCTTCATTACCAGAATCCTAAAAAGAAAACTAGACACGGGGGCAAGAAGCCAAGGGGCTTGCAGTGTGGGCCATCACTGATGGGACAGGCTTCTCAGATCACTCCTGGCTGAAGCAGTCCCTACTCCCAGCAGCTCGCTGGAAAGCTAGGCACTGATAGAGAGCGCTAATGAGGTGGCGAAATTTCATTTAATGCTGAAATCTAAAGACAAGGCTCAGGAAGAAATGGCCACTGACCAAGAGGTAAAATAAACAAGACCAGTGTTGGAAATAAATCTGAAAAGCTGGAAAACACTAGAGCTAATCTAATGTCAGAATCAGTATTTTAACACAGACCAAGTCTGACATGTAAGTAGCTGTGTCAATGAAGGCAGAATACAGATTTAGTCCCACATGGGCTCGTGACTGTGCTTTCTTTACATATATTTGCCTCTGACTTAGTGCAAACCCAGTCCTAGTAAACATCAGGTAAAAGGTGGAATTTCCCCAAATCCTCTGTGGTTCTGCCTTTGCCATCACCACTTCTGTTGTCATAGGACTCTCCAGAGGCTCATCCATGAGTCCAGCAACTTGCCCATGGAGACTAATGGTCACAGCAGAGGCACAGAAAGGGTGATATCTGTTATCCTTGCCACAGATATCTCACATAAACCTCCAGAATGAACATGCTGTTGGAGCTGCCTTCATTTTCCCTAGTTCACCCCTGTGCTGCAGAAGCCTCATGGGATGATTTCGTAGAGTCGCAGTAGGATCACTGAGCCTGACTCTGCTTCCTTGGGTATAGAGATGAAACCTCATAGTTCTGGAGCCAGGACAGAGTCACGTTTTCTACCCAGACCATGCTGGCACTCTAATGGATAACTTGCAATCTACAGAATGTGAGAGATAAACATCTGCTACAGGGAAAAGGGAGCACAGGAAAATTTGCTGAGAGTATTGCAATGGAAATCTCTCCTCTTCCCCAAGGCAGAACAGTGCTCAGTCACTGCTGCTAGAAACTGCCTGGAAGCATAGATGTTAGAGTTATGCCAGATTTGGTGTAGGAGCAGAGAGATTCATTCCGTTTCATTATGAAATGATACCAAGTACCATAAAGGTTTACAGTTTTCAACTTCATAACTTATATATTAAGTGTAAATATCCCATATTCTGAGCTCGTCTCCAACTGCTCATTTATCCTTCCTCTGTGAAAAATTAATGAGTCTATAAAATAGCTTGTAAATTTGGAGCAGTCATTTCAGAAAAAAAAAAAGTCAATAGTGCAGCTTTCCTGGAGACTCTGAAGCATCATCTGGCTGCAGCCACTGCTCTTAATCACTGGTCTTAGGTGCACTGCTATGCTACAGCAAAGGTTTCCACCTCCTGCTAAGATCCCTGCTGCAGACCAGTGCCAGGGACAAGATAAAGCCCTCTGGTTATCAGGCTGTCTCAGTAGAGTAGTCCCTGCTTTCAGCAGCCTGGCAGACAGATTCCTTCAGGGGGTGCTTGAGGACTCAACATCTTATCCAAGGCATCAGGAGAAGAATTAGCGAGACAATTTTTATAATCAAATTTTCTAAGTGGAAAATTCACCCCAGGCAAAACTTTTGGTCTGTAAGAAGGAAAAGGAGCAGAACCAGATGAGCTAGCTCTGTATTTCCACTAAGAGGATTCCCTGAGGGGACCCTTTCACTATTTCACATTTGGCGGGATTTGCACAATAAAGAATTTTGGCTAAAAAAGTTGTTTCACAGAAATAATCTCCTATTGTTAAGCTCTCTCATGAAATATCCAGCTTTTTTTTAATTGAACAGGAAAAAAATATTAGAGTAAACAAGGCAGAGTAAACAAAGCATGGAGATTACTTTTCCCCTTCTGCATACATATGTATGAGTGTGTCCTGTATTCCTTCTTCTACACAGTCTACCACAAACAGTAGGTCACTGTGATGATTTATGACAAAAATGGCAGATTTTATTAGATGTAATGTTAACTTATTCATTCAATTCCTGCAATCAAAGATTAAAATGTATATTATTTCTCTGGGGACAAGACAGAGAGACAAACATAATAACTTTGTCTCTGTTGCATGTAAAATACTTCTAATTGAGCAGAAAGCCTGATCTCAAATACTTAAAAATATAAGCCAGCAAATGTGATTGGTTTTCTTATAATCTAATCATTTTGGTCCATATGTGGCCCCCAATCTGTTTAGGATTGTTCAAATTCCTGGGTATTGTAGTGCCTTCCCCAGAGAACGCTGGGAAGAGCTATGGCCAGCCTGGACCAGATGGGACGCCAGTGACTCCAGCCAGCGAAGGCAGAAAAGAGGACAGCGGTTAACTCCTCCTCTGCCGGCCACCACAGAGGAGGTCTGGACAGGAGAATTAATGCAGGCTACTTTCCAGTACTCTAAGAGGCGATTTGTAGTTTAAAGCTCCTGGGAGCAACTGCTGCAGCCCGTGGGGACAAAGCAAGCGAGGACCGATAATCACATCCTTCTGAAAAAGTGTTCAGTGCTGTAGGTGAGAATTTTGGATGCTTGCAAATTCCCCTGGGGACATAAAGGAAGGACGGCTCCCTCCCAGGAGGGAACTGAAATGCTGTAAATGAAACCAGCACCTCCAAAATGAAAGGCCCTTTGGTTAAATGGAAGGTGTTTATAGAAAGCTTATGGAGCAGTGCAGGATCAGAGAGCCTCTCTCCAGAGAGGTGAAATTTGGTAGGCCCATGCTTGATTTAAGAGCAAGAGTGTGGCTATTCAGCATTCCCTGTCCCTTTCTAACTTGTCACCGAAAGGAGTTAAACCAGCGCTTGAGAACTGCCCCCCACAGGAAACACTTGGATGCTCGTTGTCCACCAGGATGGATTAATTCTATTTATACGAGTTTAATCCTTTGGCATATAAAACAAGTGACACTGTAGCTAAAAACAAAATATAGGATTACCCTATTAAAATGACAGAGTGGTTACAGACATTGCCACTTCTTTCCTTCCTGTGACTTTCTTAACTGAGATAACCAGAAGATTGTAGCTAAGCCAAAAACCTCACCTTATTATTCCATACCTTCCCAAACTGTTATGCTGCTTTGATGGCTTGAAGGTAATTTTGTAGGTATTTTCTAAGATACTATATAACAGGACTTAACCTAAAATCCTGAAAGCTTAGGGCTATAGTAAAAGGAAAAGGAAATGAAAATAGCAGCTCAGGACCTTCAATATATTTTCTTCTTCAATTCATAAAGAAGCTGTTACTGTAATGCTGACTCTTGGCTGCAGACTTGAAGATTTTTCTGTTGCACTGAATTTACTCTTACAGAGGAACAAATTCATGAAAACGAGGAATTTTCCCATTAAGTTGGACATAATAACCTCAAAAGCAATCTCTCACAGCTCACGAGGTCAGAGATTTGCACAGGAAATCTCCCCTATGTCACATCTATTATTCCTTGACAAATTCCTCTCATTACAATCATTCTTAAAAATGCAGAATACAAAAAGAACGAAGAGGTAATAATTTGCCCATAATCTTTAGATTTTTACTTACTAAGAGACCGTCCAAGGCTATCTTTAGTTTCAACAGCATCAGAAAAGATCATTTTCAAGTGTAAAGGTACCAACATCTTACCCTGGAGAGGGACCACTAAGAAAAAACTCACATGCAGTTTTAGTAGATAGACCAATTATCACTATATAATTCGCTAGAGAACCTCTTAACAGACATGCCATAATTCAGGCTTTGAATCCAAAACATAGAAGGCCACTGGCTTTTTATCCCACAAAAACTAAACATACTACCTGGACAACTCACTGGCTTCCAAAACAACCTATTCCTATATTCTCACCTGGGTACATGCTGCAGGAAAAGTTCAAGTCTGCTTTTGACTTATAAGCAATTCCCTGTCTCTCCTGGTTATTAATGCTTCTGAAAAGGAACAGACATGGGCTTTTCTTATAAGGCAGTCCTTTGAGTGCTTGTGCATTGCCAGGATTTGACAAAACCTGGAAGAAATAGAAGCAGCTACCCCACTATGGTACCCTCAATAGGTTTTAAGTGCCAGACTTTTGCTTAGGCTCATCTTTCACTGCTTCAAAGGAAAGTGTGATTCTTTCTGGACCCCAGCTGTGTGTCTAAGAAGGTATTTTTTTGAACAATAATACTAACCAGAAGCATGTTAACTTCTTAAGGACATACTAGTTCCAGTAGCTGTTGAGTAATGATCCCAAAAATCCCTCCACTTGGGAATGGATTTTTACAGAAATTTGCACCCCCCCTTTCCACAGCCATAAGGACAAGCTGGAAGTTTGATTGTGTTGCCAAGAGGAAGAGACTGCAACTTGCAGCCATAGAAAATGCAAAATGTATTTGGATCCTATAATTTCACCTGCAGATCTGATATAGAAGTCACTAGAAAATGTCAGGCTCCCATAGCTGCTGCGCTCAGGGCTACAAACATAGTTTATAAATGCTAAGGTATTTTGCAGGCAAATGGGTAGCTGGGAACCAAAGACTAACAATTTCAGCTCGGTTCTTCAGAGGATACGTGTATGCATATATAAGAGACAGAAAAGGAGAATATTGTTGGTCCCATAACTGAAAGATGAGATTTCTATTTCCGCATGCATTTTTAATGTGCTTACAGAGTTTCACGAAACAGAACTCCCTGAGCAGGGCTGGGCGCAGGGAAGTTGCCTGTGTTTGGGTGATCCCTGGGTCACAACCAAGGCCCCATCCAGCTGAGTGGCAGGAGGGTAGACCCTGCAAGTCCTATCACCGCTTGCCCACACATCATAGTAACAGGGGGAACTAGAGCTCTCCCAGCCCTTCACACAGACACCGCTTTCTGATGAGGGTGACCTGACCATCTCAAAGGTAGGTGGCCAGGGCAGGGGAATAGCCTCATCAGAAATACATGTTGTCAATTTTTTGCAGCCACCCTGCCTCATACCAAGCAGTGCTGCATGGGGTGGGCTGGAGCAGGGTGCACAGCTCCCCGAGCATCCTTTTGCAAGGGCTGCTATGAAAGGGCAATCAAATGCTGTGGGCAAGGGGTGCTGGGGAACACTGTGCTGCCAGGACCAGGGGACGCTTCTCTGGCTTGCAGGATCCTACACCTGAATATGGAAGCTGGGAGTACAGTTTCAGGAAATACATATTCAAAGCATCTTCAAGAGCTTCAAGTGAGATCTCTGATTGTCTGACTCTGCTCCAATTTCAACAGAGCTCCTTTGTTTTTGGCACTACTGATCTTTTAGCAGAGCTACCACGTAAGAGTATAAATCAAGCCTTTGGTGTCAAAGGTGGTCATCTCTTGTGTTTGTGAAAGCTGTTGATGGCCAGCAGGGCTGGGACAAAGGTAGGATCTCTTGAACAGCCCTCCTGAAGTCACCGGCTCAGCCCTGAGGTGCAGCAGATCCTGCTCACTACAGGCTACATTTTTCTAGTGAGGAGTCTGTTGTATCAATTTTATGCCAAATCAAGGGTTTGATTTATTCCTGTTTTAACTCCACTGAGTTCCGACAAGCTACATGAGTCAGGAATTTAGCTTTTAACTTTCTCCATAGAGAATACTATTTTTTTCCTTTGATACTGCTTCAGTCAACCTCCAAGTCTCCAAAGATGGATCTTGCTCCAGCAAAGCACGTAAGCACAACATATGTGGGAAGTATGTGAGGAATTATTGTGAGAGAAACTGGACTACTTTCACACTTAAGCTGTCTTGTCGGCCTCTTTCGCCTGACATCTTTAGTGGTATTATTCAGTGCAACACAGAGTGCTCCTTTAAGGATTTGGCTTAAAAGAGCTGAAATGATGACTGATGGAAAGACTCCTGTTGCCTTCCCTGGAAGCTGAATTGTGCCCTGGTTGATGGCTTGTCTTGATGGCAGTGGGGAGGTTTGGGGAAGACAAGACAGTGAGTCCATCCCTTCTATAACAAACATATCTGCTGTGTCCATATTGACTAGGGCTTTTACCAGATACAAGCGATGTCTGCTCCTCAGCCCTGCCCATAGATCTTCCTACTTAACAAGGCTGGTTACTCCCTTACAATTCTCCCTGTGTTCTGCTACCCATTAATCCCTCCCAGTCTCACCAAAAAAGCACTATAGTCCCTACACTTATACTGTGGCTTATATACACTTATATCTTTTCTCTTATGGCCTGTTTTCAGTGCACATTTTTTAACATACCTCATCTGACCTACATTTCTCTCTTGCAGGCCTGGTCTGGGAACTCACTGGACTTTGCAGCACCATTTTATCATGCTTCTCTTTCATTAGGGGAACCATTTGGCCCTGGCTAGGCACTTACATTTGCATTAGTTCCCATGTCTGTTACCCAAACATTACCTGTTCTGGATTTCACAACACAATTGTAACTTGTCTGACAGATCCTTTTTGCTGTTTACCTTACTTTTGCTAGCTGTCCTGCATAGATCTTGCAATGTCCTTTCCTAGATTGACAGTGCGAGTACTCTGATCATACAGTGCGTGTATCAAGATTCCCACACAGTGTCCCTTTTTTAAAAACCTGGTTGCTCAGCAAAATTTTTCTGCAAACAAATTTTTAGCAAGCCTTTGATGAACAACATTGTAATTATTTCTGCCATCTTCTGCAATGAGAGTAAACACACTGTAAACATTTCTTTCCATTACATCATTTGATAAGCAAATTTATGGTTTCATAAGAATCTGCTACACGGAAACTGTTGAAGTCTCTTCCTACTCCTGTCTCACCTGCCCCTTTTCTTAGCAAACTTTTAGTCTTGGAAAGGCTTAAATAATACATCTTGAATCTCAGTGGGACAATGGTAAACAGTTACTGCAAGTCACTCTCTCCAAAAACTGGGCAAGAGACTTTATTACTAAATAAAGGAATGGTGTAGCCTCCCTACTATACTCAGTCTTTACTCCCTGCAAAGTGCCTGCCTAGAAGCTCATGCGGGTTTCTGGGACTCTCCTTTCTTAGCAGTCTGGAAGCAGCTGAGCACACATCCCCGCAGGGACAACCCCAGGGCTCTTTTCCCCATATCCCAGGCTGAGAGGCCATGAAGCACAAGCAGCACATGTCCCCTGGCCATCCCACACCCTCGCTCAGCAGGAACAGGCCCCTTCAGGACCATGGCTTTGCTACAGCTGCTTGGTAGCCCCAACAGAAGCAACTTCTTGCTGAGACCATCTCCCATGCACCCTGTCTGCTGCCCCAGCCACAATGCTTTCACAACAGAAATACTCCCCCAGCCCAGATGCTTTTGGAGTTTCTTTCTCACATGGCTTCCATAAGCCAAGAAATCTGCTCAGCTCCATTCAGTAGATTCCTGACAGTCTTCAAAGGATTGCTAATTCCAATCTGCTTAAAAAATGCAGAGCATTCCCTCCCTTACAGCTTTTCTGTCTTCCCTTCCATAAGCCAGTCAGCACCTGTTGGGCCATAAAAACACACCAAGAACAGGGCACACCTGGAACTATCCGAAACTTCTGCAGTGCGGTGGGCAAGGAGACTACGTGCTCTGTGGAGGAACCATCAAGCTACTCGTGTAGAGCTGGTTTTCTGGAGGAGATCAGCATGCCCCTGGCTGGCTTGTATGAAGGGCTAAGAAGGGTTAACAGTGTTTGCTCTCTCCATCTCACCCCCTCCTCCTCCCTGTGCGTTTCTGTGACAGACCTGCTCTCCGGCCAGCTCCAGCAGTCTGGCTGGGGCTCTGTGCAGGAGGAGAGTCCGGCTGCCCGCAGGCAGCGCCGGCGAAGGTGCCTCCCAGCCCTCCAGAAGGAACTCTAGAACTGAAAAAGCAGCAATCAGAATGATGAAGATTTCAAAATAATGCAAGTCTAAAATAACCTTTGGAAACACCCAACTTAAGAAAACACCAGAAGTCTCTGGTTATTTTTCCTTTTCTTGAAAGACTGCAAGCATTTTTGTTACTATGTCTGCTGAGGAACCATATGGAAAAATCAGTTCACTACCCTTAAACTGGTTGCACAGTTTTGGTTTTCATCTGCCTACAGAGAACTGAGAAGTCTATATTGTTTTATTTTACGCTTTTTCAGCAAATATAACAAGTGCTCTGGGAATCATCTGGCCAGGAACACAATAGGTAAGCAGAGTATTTTTTTGTGTAACATTTTCAAGAGTCTGAGAGTATACTGTTTGTGTAATTGAGTGAAATCAGCCTTTAGCATGATGTTGTCTTTGGGATAAGCTGATTATAGGTTGGTTGGTCGCTTGGCTTGTTTGTTTTCCTGGACAAGAACAGCTGAGCTGCTGTGGTATCAGTGTGGTTTGCAAGATCCTGTCACTTAAGCTGCAGAAAGCCTTTTTTTTTCCCAATCCTCTCCAAAGCACAGAGCAACTCTGATTCGACTCTCAAAGGTAAAACAAAATATTTGGGGTTATGTTTTGAATCTGTAAGCTATAGTTAGACTGCAAGAATAACAAAGTGGCAAAGAGATGACTCAGAGTCATAATGAAAGCTCTGGTATAATAACATTAAAATGGAATTGATACAATAAGCTGTTCTTTCGACTTGTTCAGATGCTTGTTTAGTCTTGCATTCCGCCAGGTGCTAAAAATATTACAAAGGAGAGGAAAATATCTTAACTTTGTTAAGATGTTAAATAAGACATTCATATGACCTAGTAGTGATAATTTCAATAATAATCTTACCAGTACTAAAGAGGTGCATTACTTCGAGGATCACAGATGAAAACAAATTATGTACATGACAACTAGAGATGTATTTATTACTAGGTTTAAATGTGCATGTTTGAAATGGATTTGTAAAGAAACTGATTCTTTCATAAAGTCACTTTAATTGTAACGGACAGGTCTGCTGAATTGTAGATATTTTGACGGCATAAGATCTTTTCCACATTTGCAGGCACTGTGAGGAAAGTGCTGATCTCAGAAACAAGTAAAAATTACAAAGGATGGAGCCTTTGTCTTATGTTCTCTTCTATCATTAGCCAATAATCAGATTTAACCAGGATCTTTACTACTTTGTGCTCCTAAGATGCAATAAGCTACTTTTTCTGAAAAAAAAAAAGGGATCTTGCTCACAGAGCTCCCTCTGCTTTCCAAATCCCTGAGCTACAGCTGGCACCTGTATTAAAGGTCCATGCCCTTCCTTCTCCCATTTATACCCTATCCACTTTTGCACTTTCCTCTCTTTCTGAAACTGGATGTAGCAGACACAAAAATGTGTAAGGATAATGAATAACCTCACCTAAGAGTGTATTGTCAAAATTTCTTGTCCTAACTGGAGCATCCTATCTGTGCAGCTCTGTGGAATGTACACAGCACACTTTAAATAAACTCACCATTTTCAGAATTTATTTTTAGGACCATTTGCATGCATTACTTTCATAGATTCAAAGCTGACAATAAAGCCTCCTGGTTAAAGGAGGACATACACAATTTTTGAAATCTCTTATCAGAGTGAATCCAATAGTCTGTTACAAGTTCCAGAGAACAACAAATGCTGCAATGGGCTGGAAGCGATGCAGGTGTGAAAGGGATGTTCAATAAAGAATCTCAGAATGATTTCTCTAGCTGCTCTACAGCATTAAATCTTTCCTCCAAATGAGATACACTAAGAGCTTAAACTCCTAAGTATTAACTTAGGGATTTTTATCCAAGATCCCCCAACTTTTCATCAAACAGTGTCTTATACTGCTCTGAATAACTTACTCTGATCCTCTTCTCTACACATACCTGTAGTCATGATTGATGAAATAAAAATTAAATGATCTGTAACAGAACAGTATAAGCAGTGTTTCAGATACAGTGACCTACTGTAAGTTTGAAAATGGCAGTTCCATTACAAATAACCCAGCCTTGAAACTTAGCAAATGAGCACTATAAACCAGAAAAGTATTTCAAATGTAATTCTCCACTCATTTTGTCAGCAGTGAAAGGTTTTTTTAGTAACTATCTTGTGATATTGCACTTGTGCTACATTGACTGTATTTCTCCATTATGAAAGACTTAATAGCGGCTTTTGCCATTAAATCCTTGCATAGAGATCTTCTGAAAAATATTTCTCTGCAAACTTTAAGCAATTTAGCAAAATGGAGACTGGCATTGTTTGAATGTCTGCCTTGCTGCAATTATGATAAATACAGGGAAAGACACAGAAAGAGAGGGCCATTGACTATTTTCTCACCAAAGACAGCATTTTCCATTCACTTTTGTCATCTTATTTTGCAGTACTGAAGATGTTCTTTTTTTATCTGCCTCTCCATCTTCTCATGGTGGCTTGCTTGTGTCATTCCATAAAAGTGCCCACCACCAGTTCCCAACAGAGCTTTAAGACTGACCTCTTCAATTTCTACCACTCCCTGATACTTGCTGATGGTAAGGAAACTACAGTTCACCTGCTGAAGGATATACCTAAAAGGTAAGAGCAAACCAGTCCCTCCTGTTCTCAGATCCTTCCCTCTGACACTGGGAGCTACAGGCTACCAGTACAAGCCAAGAATTGCCCTCTCAGTGTCCACTGAATTTCCAGAGAAATACACCATTGCTATCAAGGCCAAGGGCCTTTACATTACCCAAAATCCGGAATGACCCTCTGAGGTGAAGTTTAGATTCAGGTATGTATTTCAGGCACTTTTCGGTGGTGCTTGTCAGAGCAGCAGCAGAGCTGATTCAGAGCAGGTGGGCTCCAGCAACAAACAGTTGTGCCACATACACAGCCTGGCTTCAGACATGTAGAGATGTATCAGCCATCCTAAATTCACTGTGAAATATGGTTATTTTACCCAGCAAATTAACTATTCAAAAAAAAAAAAAAATCAATATCTGCTCATATTTCCTCTTTTATCAGAAAATCTTCTGCCAGTGTCCTGCACGCTGGAAGTGTTTTTGTTGAATGGTGCTAAAGCTTGCTGAGATCAAAAGTGCTTTGCATGTGGAAATTCCACTTCCCCAAAATATCTGCAAAGTTTTATGCCATATGTAGACACGGTGGTGATCTAGATATTACGACTGGCACTGCATCTCGGGCAGCAAAGACCAATCTGCTTGTTGGGGAACAGACAGACTCCAAGTGGTTGAATCTGACTCGTCTTTGGACAGTAACCAACACGTGTGGATTTTGACATGTACCCGAGCAGAGTGCTCATGGAGCAGAGAGTGAGCCAGATGGTTCCGTCTTGCTATGCATCGCATGGAAACTGGAACACAGCACATGTTATATAATGTGACAATGCTTACAAGAGCCAAGAGCTCTTCTTGTTAAAGGCAAATGGATATTGAAATATCAGAAAAGCTAATTTTGCAATGCTCTTGTAGCATAACATTAAGACTGCAATCAGGAAGCAAAACTTCCTGCAGTTTAGTATGATCAGGTGAGGACCTTATGAATCCCAGAGTCATCCAAACAGGAAACCAAGAGATGACAAGTTTTGGCTTAAAGTAATGGACTCCAGAATGTGGAACTGTTTCCAGTGGAGCTTGACTGTAGCCCAGTAGCCATGTCCTAAAAGTAAGCCAGACCTCTGGGCTGACATGATCTATCCATAATGACTAGGCTTGTCTCATTAATTAACAAAAAACCCCCTTGAATTGGTTTTATTTAACTGCACAGTGAGTGACCCAAGTCCATACATTTATATGGCTCTATAAAGCTATACACTAAAATCAACAGAAATAAACAGAAGACCAAAGGAGTCAGACAGGAGACTGGGCTTTTTTAAGCAAGAGTCAAAGCCTGACCAAGTAGACTGATGTCACTTTGTGATACTCACCTGATGCATGTTAAAGTTCAGTGGGAAAAATATTGCCAATGGTTAATGGAACTTACAGCAAATATTTGTGGATTAGGAAAAAAAAAAAAAAAAGCATGTGTTCTTTCCATGGCTGAATATTTTGGACATTCAACATCTCTTTGTGCTGATGCACCTCAAAGACCATCAGTCATTTCTACCCACAGTGGAGTGACACACTTCAGAATGGCTGATTACAAGGAGTCTTAGGCAGACTCGAATTTCCTGACACTGTCCCTCTGTTTTTAATCCACATTTACAGGTATTACTTTGTTTTGGAGGAAGGCAGAGCCCTTGCACCTTTCACAATAACAGTGACCCCCTGTGATGTTCCCATTGAATGGAGCATCCATGTGCACAAGGCTTCAGCAAGTTTTCTTGGAAAAGCAGCACGAGGTAAGACCTTTGGTCTGCTCAAGCAGAGACAAAGAGAGCATAAGCTGTTCATACAGAGTTGTGGTACAGGAAATTCCCCACAGGCTTAAACATCTCATGCCTCCCTCTCCTGTAAACTGCCATGGGCTGATGGGAACATTCCTGTCCCCATGGGTGAAACATGGGATTTTACCATCAACTCAAGTAAATTAAGGATTACATGCAAAAAAGTTTAAATCTAAGGTTAATATTTGGGAACAACCCTGGGTCTTCAGAGTTCCACAGATAGAGATCGCCTTCACAAGCTGTTTATACTGGCCCAAATTTCCCTCTGCTGCCTCAGCTCTTTTTCTGTGGCTTAGGCCACTTGAACCACTCATTTTGCTCCCCACAGTGGTGTGGACTAGATTTAGCTGTTTATTTTTTTAGGAATACCATCTACAATGGCAGTGGGCATTATGCTGCCTTTAGCCTAAGAGGAAATTCCATTCTCTTTCATGATTATTTTAAAAATTATTTTTTCAAACTAAAATCTGAAAGTTGCCATTAACAAATTCTTACCTGTCAGGCAGGTACACCTGACTGAGGAGTTCAAGTAACGTTCCTTTGAAGTAATAAGTTCTCCCTCTTTATAGGAGACGATGGCACAAAACTAAATCAAAGAAAACTCCTTTCATAGGAAGTATGAGTCTCCTTGAATAAAGAACCTGAAGAGGTAGCCATTGGAAAAAGAAAACTGTAGGGACATCAGGCACAATACAAGTCAAGCTTTTGCAAGTTGTAGTTTTATAATTGGTCTTTTTGAAAACATAATTTTCCAGCTGCACTGCTAAATTAAAATCTACTCAAATTTTACTTTAATAAATAGTCAGTAGCAAAAAGTATTTTTAGTTATAATTACTGTTTTCAGGAAGAAAGTGGAATGTTCCCTGATGTATGAACAATGAAACCTATGTGATGTGCTTTATTACACATCTGTTAAAATAAAAGTTACAAGTCTGGTTTTTTTTTTCCTGCAGGTGATCATGATACCCAAGAAGACTCAACATCTCAGAAGGCTCCAACCATGGTATCCACCATTTTTAACTATAAAGGAAATTCTGTAGAGACTTACATGGGTATGTCTTTTCATGCTGCCCTTTATATGCTAGAGTTCTTATCCACTGAGCGAGACACACACATTACCGTGTACTTTACAACTGACACAACATCTGGGCACCTCTACCCAGAACTTCCAATGGATCCGCGCTTAGATGTTGTTGGCATTGGGCATACAACAGTGACTCTGACCTGGAAACACAGTCCTTCTGTCTTGCAACATAGAGAAAACATCCAGTACTGTCTTCTAGTTAATGAAAAGCACAACTATAAGAGCTTATGCGCCGCTGAGACAGCAATCAGATCCTCTGGAATGAAACCGCCACCTGCATTGGCTTTGTCTCTCTCTCCTTACCTTCTTGAACCACAGCAGGTGATGATATTGTCCAACAGTGAACTGAGCATCATCAACAAAGCAAGTAGTGGGGAAGTCAGGCAGATATGCGTGGGTACCAAGAACACATACACAGTGCCCAATCTCAGCCCCAGCACTCAGTATTACTTTGATGTTTTTGTTGTCAATCTCCTCACAAACGCCAGCGCTGCTTACACTGGCACATTTGCAAGAACCCTGGAAGAACCTGAACCTAAGGTGATGGAGCTGAAAGATGGCAAAGTGATTCAGGTTGTCCTGGATGGGAAAAAAGGTAAATTCTACAGTCTGCAGTACCAGGCAATGCACAAGAAAATACAGTTCTCCTTTCTGTTGTGTCATGGCCAAGTACGGATTCACATAACAAAAAATGGTAAAACGGTGGCACTGGAAAACATCTCAGGGCTGAGATATTTCTCTCTGAAGGGAAAGCTGCTGGACACATATTTGGTGCAGCTGAGGTCCACAGAGGAGTTTAACTCTTCTGTGAAAGTCCAGGTGTCCTCCCATTTCCACAAGCCCTTATTCCCACTTCTTCCAGAGAGCTTAAAAATCAAATCCTTCAGTAAACTGAGGACCTGCAACTCTGTCACCATTGCCTGGCTAGGAACACAAGAGGAGAGCAAGTACTGCGTGTACAAGAAAAGGATTGAAGAAGATCAGGTCTGGAGGGAACTGCAGAGTGCGGACAGGTGCTCTGGACCTGAATCCCGGCCCAAGTCAGAGAAAGTGCTGTGCAAGTATTTCTATGATATAAATCTCCAGCGAGCTGTCACCACAGAGACAATTCAAGGGCTGGATACAGGGACACTTTACTTGTTTGATGTTTATCTCTTTGGGCCATCTGGCATCCCCATCAGATATCACAGCAAAGTTGTGAAGACCAGAAAAAAATGTTGAAGGTTTTTAAAGAAAGGTTTTGAAGTGAATGAAGACTGTTATAAAAATCTATGCCGATCCATGTCATAGACTGTGCAGTTTAAAACATATTGAGACAAAAAATTTAAAGCCATGAGATTCTACAGAGGAAACATCTTAGTTGTCTAGATTATTATGCTTACTTTTGCATCTTCTCTCCTGTATGTTTGTTTTTTCACCTCAGCTGTCTCATTCAGACATCAGAAACAGACCTGTGAAACAAATCCATGCATATGGAAATGAAATTCCCACAAGGGCACCCAAGAGAAATAGATTGGTTACCTAAAATACTGAAATCCAATATAGAACTGGTGGAAAATGCCTCAAGAAGCACACATTATTTTAAAATCCCAGAGAGTTTCCCACTTTGTGTAACTCTACCAGCTAATGGGGAACTGAGATACCCCACAAGTCAGGCTGCTTTTGAGAAAATGAACTTCCCACTGTCTCTCCAACAGGGACAGAGACAAAAAGCAATCAAAAAAAGACTGTGGAACTGGTGTAAAGCCTCACACCTTGAGTGAAGTAGGCTGAAAGACATCTTCCCCTATCACCCGCATGTTTCCTTGGCTTTCCTTTCTACAGAGAACCTGTGCTTTGTTAGAAACCAACAAAATTCAGGCCAGAAACTGGCCCAGCTCTTCTGGGGAGTGTACAAATACACTGCTGTGTTGTTGCCCATGGAGGAGAGCAGCCAGTAAGGAATCTCACCATGGAAAGGTGGTTTTTGTCTATATTCTGATATGAAGCCCATGCCTATCACCATGTGACTCCTGAGTGTAATATAATCACTCTTTGCTTCCTTAACCCAACCTACAACAATGAATGCATTGCTTTAGGAAAAGTTAAATGTGGTTTTCCTAATAAATATTATGGAGGGAAAATATTTGTAGTGAAAAAATCCTGACAAATACGTTTTTTATTGTCTTGTTTCCTTGATTATCTTCCTTAAATGACAAGAGTGTAAAAAAATATGAGGAGAAAAAAGTCTTTATAAAAATAATCTTACAGTCTACTTCAGTTATCAGCAGAAAATATTTTGCACATAGGCTCTTGGCAGGTCTGGAATTTACATATAAAGAGGTACAATAGATTTACTAACACAGAGGTTGCCAGAAAAGTCTTGCCTGTTGCAATGCTTTTTGCTCCACAATTTCACTAAGCAAAGATAAATTACTAATTCCACTGTTGTACATTTCAGAAGTCTGCTTGCAATTGCAATTCAGAGTCATCAAGGTTTTAGTTTACTCTGAATAGTTATTACTTCCAGGCATGCTTGGATGCTCTTGGTAAGGACTGAACCCCTCCTCTGTTCACACACAGAAGATTATACGTTTCCTACTCCAAAGACCGGTCAGCATTGTGCACCCTGTGTAGCGCACACTATACATTACCAGACTCATCATTCCCAGATGAAGGGCTCTCACATTGCATGAGATCAGCTGCAGTATCTGGACTTAGGCTGGGCTTTACATTCCTGCAGACGTTATTCTGCCATGGCAGGACCCATGTGCTCTGTGACCTCCTCCCCACACTCTGCCGGCCCTTTGGCTAATTACAGGGGTTGGCAGCCACACCGCCTTCTTTCCAGGACAAGCCTTCTCTTCATTCTGCTCCTGCCAAAAATAGTCTGAGCTCAAAGAGCAGCAGAGGTCACCTCCACTTGGAAATCTTTGTTTTCTTCTGCCTTCCTACTCAGTTTCAGGCATTTGTATTCTGGATGAACTTCACTTAGATGCTCTACAAATTACTGTAATAACAACCATAATAATAATAGAGGAGGAACGGGAAGATCTGTTTAATTGTAGATACTATATATTCTTAATCCACTGTCCTCAGCCTGGCAAAGCATTAACCCTTGCTTTTACCCTCTGTACACAAATGCCACAAAAATGTCACTGGGAAGAGCAAGACACATTGGCACCTTGCCCAATACCAGTGTCTCTACTGAAGAATATCTTTCACTACAGAATTGGCTTTAGATTTCTCAGCAAAACCTTGGTTTGGGGCTGCAGCCAAGAGGTCTGAGGAAGAGGTAGAAGGACAGTGTGGGAGAGGGCAGAAAGAGAGCTGAGCAGAGGTGACACATAAAGGCTTGGTGTAGCACTGAGCTGACTGCCAGTTAATCAGAGTTTGGAGGTCAGCAGATCTTTCAGGGGGACTCTGAGAAGATCAACAGCTTCTCCTCCTCTCAGCTTCACCAGCTCCTCTTCACTCCATTCCCCCTGGCCATTGCAACTTGCAGAAGACAGGCTGAGGTAGAGACCAGTGAAGAGCTCTGAAACCACAACTTACTGCTGCTCCTGTGGCCCAGGCTGTGGCTACTGCTGCTGCTAGGGGGGCCAGTGCTGGTCCCTGGCTCATGGGAGAAGCTGCCACCCACAAGTACTAGTCCCTCCACCAGCAAAGGCCCCTGCACACAGGAGAGCAAGCTTGGCTGTAGAGAGGAACACACCATTCTGTCAAAACGCATTGCCTCTAACACAAGCTGAGAAGGTGTCCTGCCCCTGGGGAGCAGCCCACTTTGCTCATGTGTGCAGCCAGCCAGAGTCTGTAACAGACCCCAGTAGCAGCAGGGAATATTCCTCTTCATTGATCTTTCCACTGTGATTCCACCTGCATGTGCCAGACCACAAACCTGTTTTCAACTCATTTGTGCCCATACCCTGCTTATGAGGCTGCTTTTGGGGGTACTGGTTTTTAAGCTGGGTGTCATTTCACTGACTGTCCCGGGCTGTGCTACACCATTGGTGCTCTTCCTACCCCCTACCAGCTGCTCACTTGCACAGCTCCCCCTCTTCTCTTTCAAAGCTGTTCAGCACCTTTTTATCTTCTCTCACAACCGTTTCAGGAGTGTTTGCCTGCTGCAGCCTGACCATAAACTTTTCCCAAACTAAATCTACCTCCTTCCTTCTCATTATGCTCTCTGCAGTCTTTCTTGCTGAATTTCTAGGGAAGCTCTGTTCCTGCAGCCTAGCCTGTACTAAGCTGTCATCAGCTCTTCCCATTTGCTCTCCATCCCCACCAGATCTGGGTCACATAGGAAGTTCAGACAGATATCTTCACGGAGAATATTTCAAGAGCAATGTTTTGCTTTTGTGGATCATCTGAAGTCCTCAGCATTGTTGTCAAAGTATTTTCCTAGTGTTCAGTGGTGGGTCCCAGCTTTTCTGTGCTTCCAGCTATCGGATCTCAAGTCCTGTCACAGCTGAGATCAAAGCCTTTGGCCATGCTTCTCTCCTTGATTTTTTACAGAATTGCTCCCATTGCTAAGCCACCGCTCCACAAAGAAAGTGGGGGTCAGGGGTATTAAGAACGGAGAGGGCAAGTATTAAGAAAAAACAGGTTTCATATCCATATCCCCTTCCTTTGTAGGCTCAGCATCACAGATATGAAACAGTGAAATAATAGAGCACAGGCTTCTAAGTTTGCCATCGTGTATGCCTGTAAGCCACAAAATAGTACAGTGAGGGGCTCTTCAGTAGCACTTTCCCGTACTTCATACAAGTGCTATTGCTGGAAACTTTGAAACATAAACGAGCAATTATTATTGTCTTAAGTCACGTACTTTGGATAATACTGCTACCTAAAGCCAGTATAGAGGTTTCTGACGTTAGGTTCAAGGACTGATGACATGAGTCAATATTTAACTGACATTGAGAATCATCTATTCTGTTATTCTTTTTTCCTCCTGTATTTAACAGCCCATTTATTCATTACCTTTTACTTTGAGTTTCCTAACAAATAAAAATACTCTCCGAAGTGGATCTGGTAGTCTTCTAGAAATTGTTGCCTCTCTGTCCACAAATACATTCAGGGATGCATTCACTGCATTGAGCTTTTTTTTAAAATTTTGTCTTTATATCTTTGCATGTTTTTTCTGGCTAATACCTTCCCACCCAGAAGACTTGCTTTTAACTTAAGCAACATGTTAAAAATAGTCTTGCTATTTTGGCTCCAGGTGCTGGACTGAAATCCTGTTCACTAATTGCTTTCAAAGACACAGAATTGATGTGTTTGTTTACATGTATACACATTAGCCTCATTTAGGCTTTATTACTGTTAAGTTCTTGGATCTTGGTAGATGAATTTTATGAAGTATGGACACTGCTGTTTAACATCTGGCCACATGTAGCTTTACACAAGGCTTAAAATCCAATTTTAAAAGTCAAATAATATTAGCACTGACTGTGAATCCATGTCAGTGACCCCAAAATGCCAAAGGCTTTCAGGTGCTGTTAGAGCAACTGAATCTCTCTGGCATCTAGAGAAAGATGGATGACTTAGCAGCTGAATGCTCATCCAGCAAAATGACAAATCCAGGCAAAACAAAATAGATTGTCTCTTTGGGGATGAAAGCAAACAAAAGATGTACAGCTGCTCGTCAACATTACCTATTCTGCACATGCTGGATGAGAAATCAACAGCGTGACAAAGCACAGACAGTGAATGCACTTCTCTTGCAAAACAACAGGTATTTCCTGGGCAAATCTGCCAAGGAATATTAAGAGACAGCATGTAAAAAGCAGCTAAATTCACTAAAAGTGGGAAACAATAAGTATGTCACGCTCCTGCACCGCATTCTACTGCACAGCAGCACGATGTAGCTCCAGGGTGAGCCCAGAGCCCGCTGGGCAAAGCGCCGCTGCCTGAGCTGCTGCCGCTCAGCGGCCAGCGCTGCCGCAGCAGGCTGAGCATCCCGGGTAGCACCCGGAGCGCTGCGCTGCCCCAGGCTGTGCGAGACGCAGAAACAGCTTATTTGGTAAGGCTTATCAGGAGGAAATATTTCAGTTGAAGTGAACAAGCCAAGCATCTTGCTGATAAGAGTAAGGCAGAATAGACAGAAGAAAAATCTAAGGAGCTTTCATTTTATTTTCTTTTAGTCTTTCAAGTATTCCATTTTTTGCTTGTTTTGTTTTTGTTGTTGTTTAAAATAATGGGTCTAAAAAGTGACAGCAAAGGAACAAAAAAACAAACAAAAACAAAAAAAAAACCCAAACAAAAAAAAAAACCACCAACTTGCTCAAAGGATGGTAAAACCAGTGCTGCCAGTGCCTCTGAGATGTTCAACACTGCCATCATCTGAAGCACGGGGGGTTCCATCTGAATATGAGTAAAAACTTCTTTACCTTGAAGGTGACAGAGCAAACAGGCTGCCCAGAGAGATTGTGGAGTCTCCTCTGTAGACATTCAAGACCTATCTGGACACATTTCTGTGCAGTTTACTCTAGGTGTACCTGCTTTAGCATGTCAGTTGGACTAGATCTCCAGAGGTCCCTTCCAAGCCCAACCACTCTGTGATTACTGATGGGGCCAAAGCTTCTATAAAACAGAGAAATAGAGTGGTGCCAAGGACAGCCACAGCCTTCATGAGGTTAAAGTGGGGAGCATTACTTAGACAAGATCTGCCCGCCCAGTTGTGACCACAGATGCTCCTTGACAGGTTCATATCTTCTCCTGCAGTGCCCTTGCCCTGAAGCAGGTTCTCTGTAACATTACCTCCCTGTCTCCCTGACAACACTAAGCAGCAACTTAACTCCCTCCAGAGCAAAATGTCCCACCAGTACTCTGGGACATGGGCAACAGACCCCAGTTTGCCAGGGATTTGTTCTTCAGGGATTTTGGTCACTGATTCTGCAGCCTCAGAGTATTTGCTCACAGGGACCAAGCACTATCCCTGGAAAGCTGTATACCCTTGTCCTGCTTTTGCTCTGGGGAATGCTCTCTGCAGTGCTGCTCCTCCACCTCAAAGTTACAAAAGCATCGAAGGGCAGCCTGCCCTGGGTGACAGCAGAGTAGATGAAGGAGGTAAGCACCAGGGTGCTGTTTCTTTTTGCAGGTATTAGTATCGGTGACACATGAGCTCAGTTTAAAAGGGTATTTTCAGACTTCTGTGGTAAATTGCATTGAAAGCAGAACCCAGTAGGAAAGGAGACCTTCAGAGGCCAGGGTGGGAGCAACAAAGCAAGAAGAATCTGAAGGTAGTGAGGTACAACTTGTGGGCTTTTTTGTTTGGTTTTCTGTTGTGGTTTGATTTAGTTGGGGGTTTGTTATTTGTTTGGGTTTGTGTTTCTTTGTTGTTTATTTTTGTTTGGTTGGGTTTTGGTTTGGTTTAGTTGTTTGTTTTAATTCATTTGGGTTTTTTTTTTTTGGCCTGGACAGGGATTTCTCCAGAAGGACATACATTTTCAGTAGGGCTCTGCAGGAGCCCTGGCAAAGGCTGCCAGCAGGATACATCCATCCTGGCCCAGCCTGCAGCATTTTCCAGGCATCAGCACCACGGTGGTAACTGTGATGCCCATCACTTTTTCATTCTCTTTCTAGCAGAAGGACAATTGTGCCTGACTGAGCTTCACTACTGATTCATTTCTGCCTCTGAGATTCAGTGCCAGCCCATAAACCACTAAGCCCTTAGTATTCCTGTAGCTCATGACTCACACGAACAGGAGAACTCAGCATGCAGCGTGTTGTCTGTACTAAGACTGTGACTCTAAGGAAATACTCGATCTCTGAGTCTTCTTTAGAGGCCTCTGAAAATAACCACACACAGCAGACTGTTTAGGTAGTGTGCTTTAAGACCTCAGTTTCACATCTAAGAGATCAGCTATATTGAAAACAAAAAACCCACCAATCACAAAAAAACCCAACAAAACAGGAACTTGGAGCAAATAGGCAAAGTCTAGCTCTTCTGTTCTCACTTTCTTCTGGGAGGCACAGGTCAAAACCAGCCTGGCAACACTTGAAGCAGTTCTACACACCACAGCTGTTGAGAAAAACATTAAATTTAATGATAGAAATTATCAGTGTAGGCTCCAATACTTTCTTTGGAGGCATGAGGAGCACAACTATGGCTTTAAACAGGTTAAATGAATCTCCACAATGAGCTTAGGGCATGGCCACCCATGTAATAACTGGAACATTTAAGGTCAGCTGTTTGAGTGGATCTCTCAGTTACAGAAGCACAGAAAAGCAACTCTTCTGCTGTGTCCCAGTAGAGAGTTTCACAGGTAGAGCACTGAGAAATGGCTGAGAAGCACAGCTAGCAACCTGACTGGTTTCCCAGGCCTCACTAATGAGGAAAGGAGGATTCAGGGCCATTAAGATCACATGCCATCTGGTTGGAAAATTTAAGTTAACACTTCTGCATGCAAATAACCAACAACATTACAATACACTAAGTACATTTGTAAGATACATAGGTGGGAATCCATAAAGCCTCCTCCTGAACCTACTTTCATAAAACCTATACTACAAACAACTTTATATAAAGTTACACAGTGGTATGTACAGATATCAAGTCACCCCTTAACAATGTATGCTCTAGGCACTACTAAGGAAGGGAGTTAAAGCCCTCTCCACACACTCAGACAAATATGCATGAAGCTCCTTAACAAATTTATGCTTTCAAATCCCATTGAGCTTGCCTTGGAAGAAATTAACCATGAGAAGGGACTGGAAAAACTTGCTATAAAACATAATTCAGAAGATGTTTCAGAAATGAAAACAAAAACACCAAAACACAAAACAAACAAAGGAGACTGAAAAGAGTGGATGGGTCAGAGTTGAGTTTCCCATAATTTCAGGAACTAACAAAGCTACCAACAATAAATACACATTACCATGTTTCCAGAATGCTTGCAATATTGTGATAAGAGGAGTGGTGTGGGACAAGCAGAACTATTGCTATTCACTGCAGTGGTGCCAAGGGTTCATCCCTTAATGCTTCACCCACTGCACCCCTATAGTTAGGGAGTTAATTCCTCTACCTTTTCCCATTCTTGATACAGAGACAGTAATTGTATGCATAAGCTATGTGGCTTAACAGTATATCAGTGACATGACTTTGGGCCAGTTTCATGATCTTAAGCATTTGGAGTTGACAGTACCCATGACTGTGGATTGTCAGCTGCAGATTCATGAAGAACCACAAAAGCACAAACAGTTTGCTTAAAGTGACAGTCCAGTAGCCTCAGGATGGTTAATTTAAATGATGGAAAGTGAACTTGGAGGTTTCTTTGGCCTTCTTTCATATAGAAGAATCTCAACCAGAGAGAGAACTGATATTAAGCATGACTGTCAGTGAACAGTGCCTTTGAGGACAACAACAATACACCTACAGAGAGGAATTCCTTTCTCATCTACAAGTCAAAGAAGGAAACAATTTTATTATTGGGTTGACCTCAAAAAAACAATATCAAAGACTTGAATTCAGGCAGTTTCCTAAGTGGGTCAAACCCTCTGGTTTTGTAATTTGTGGCACAGTCCTCTGAAAACCAGATTTCCAAAAGCACATAGTGCCAGTTTCTGAGCTCAGATTGAGAACCCACAAATTGGCTGGACCATCAGAAGTGCTTTGTACATATTATCTCCTATTGGGACAAAATCTTTGAAAATCGGTCTGTAACTCCATGAAACCACAACACTTACATTTGCAAACAATTCAGCCCATAATATTTTCCCACAGCTATGCCCATGCAAATGAAAAAAATACTACTTGTATAGAAACTACTTAATCCATGTTATTCACATATACTGATGCTCAATTCTCTAGAATACCTGGGAGAAAGCAGCAAGGTGGAGGCTTTTTTGTCCTAGAACTTAAGTAGCTACAAAGAAAAAGTCACTTCTAATCCCCAAATACAAGCTTTCTATCACTAAAATGCAGACTGTTTCACTTTTAAATGAAACTTCTTTAAAAGTGATCTCAGAATCCCTATTCACACAAATAGTTTTTGTTTGCAAGGGTAGTTATTCTTGAAGAAAGGGCTCAAAGATGGAATTGAAAGGTGATTCAAAACGTGCAAAAAATCTCCTGTAAATCTATAGTTCAAAACAAGACAGAGCAGAAATAAGCAATTCACATTATGTCAGGGACAGTCAGTTCTGACTGGAATAACTGACAATTATTTAATAGCCTTTTGAGTCCCAGAAATTGGCAGCAAACCTGATATTTCAGCTATTTGGATAAAACTCTTCCTTGTCTCTAGGGTATTGCTGTTTATTTGCCTCAATTCTATTAATCCCATCTTAACCAGGTATTCAGAAAATGCATGATAGCAGAATTGATCTGTCAAAACATACTGAACATTCTTTTCCAGAGGATTGAGAAATAATTCATTAAAGTAGTTCTTTTGCAACATCCTTTGGCTACACAATCCCTCCCACTGGCTTCTTATAAGGATAAATAATTACATCTATTTTCTCACTACTTTCTTTCTCTACAGACTTTAGCAAGATACTCACATACACTTTTACTCCATGTAGAGCAGGAAGTTACTTTTTTCCCCCCCATAATAAAACAGTTCCTCATTCACTCCCCAAGAGAAGTGTGTAAATTGTCACAGCAAGGCACAATGACATGCAACAGTAAAACTGTAAGCATTCTCATGTCCCATTGAACTTCAAGATAAGCAAGTGGAATTAAAAAAAATAATGGAAAGACCAAATCTTAAGTGCATGGGTGAAAGGAAACTGGAAAAAATTACCTACAGCCTCCACACAATGAAGCAGATCCATGTCTCCAGGGGTTACATCAGGGAGGTGAAAAGCTTGGCTTCCATGCTACAAGTCACCTACAAGGACTTGACCTCCTCCGAGTGTCTCCACAGGCTCTGCAGAGTTTCTGGTTTGGGTTTGCAGCCTCTTTTGCCTCAGACAATCCCTTTCCTGCTGCCACGGGTCCCTTCGCACACCTCCAGCCCTGTCCGCCCTGCAGACCGCATTCACTGCAGAGCCACCAACTGCACAGGTAGCACAGCTGCTCCCAAACACTCAGAGGCTCTGAAGATGGTGCAAAATGAGAGGCGCTATTGCCATGCATCCATGCTATGTTTCGCACATTCAGAGACACATCCTTCTGCTTGCTGGAGATCACACAGGACCAGTAAGTTATGGCATTATGACAAGAATACAGAAAAAAAAATCTATACACAAACCTAGCTTCCCTATCTGAATTTTCTGTTCCCAGTAGAATAAGGGTGAACAGCATACAAGATTTTTTTCATTTGTCCTTTTACAAAATTATGGGTTATTTTCAGAATGCAACTTTGATTTAAGTACTGGTTGGTTTAGTTCAGGCTTGTATCCAAACCTTTTAGAACAGTTCAGTTAAAACAGTTAAAAGTAGTAGTACAGGGTTTACTGTACTTTTTCCTTTAACAGTGAAATGTTTTGACTGGAAGCAATTTGGGTCAGGAGCCATTTTTTATTATAAGTGTATTCAGATCCTGATGGACCAAAGTACAATAATAAACGTGGTGGGTACTGATTGTTTATTCTCACTTGAAAGTAACTGAGTAGTTTTACCATTAGGTGGCACCAGAGAATATTTTAACATTCATATACAGGACCACTGGAACCGAAATCTGGAATGGTCTCAAAGCAGATATATACACTATATTTAAAAGAGTCATCTTTGCTATGCATATGAGCAGTTTAATTAGTTGAGTGTAAGTGATAGCTTTACACAGCTCATCAGAATGCAAGTTACAGCTAAATCCACTATTTCATTATTAGCATTTTTTTCCTAATCTTAACCACACATGAGAAATATTTAATGTGAAATTGCCATACAGTTTGATTTAACTGAGATGAATGGCTTTGTAGTGTTTTATTTGTCTTACTGAAAAGAATTATATCTGTGTCCAGACAATTTCAAATGTAGGCTATTAAAAAAAGACGCTTTCGACAGTGCCTGTGCATACCTGGTACGATTCCAGCTAGGTCTATGAATAATTTACCAGCTAATGCACTCTTTTCTGTTTATTAAATAATACTCTTAAGAATAGTAAGACAGGACATAAGCAGTAGCCATATGTTTCTTCTTGAATTCCAGCTAGACAAATGACCTGAAAATTGCTGTTGCAAGAACTTCTAAAACATATGGCTAAGTACAGGGAATTTGTTAACTTCTTGTGTCAGATCCAAGAGTTTCCAATTATTAACAAAAGATGGCATACCAACCCAATTACTCCTGATATATTCCAGTCCAGATAGATTCCAAGTAACTATAGCCGTGTGGGTGTATGTGATTTGAAATAACAGGGATCACTGAAAATTTAGTGCAAATAAAAAAAGTAGACCTTCTACGTATCACATTCAGACGAATGTGTCCCAGTATGCTGAATGTGCTTTCAACAGGAAACAGGAATTTTCAGGCATCCTACCAGCGCTGATTTCAAGCCATCATAAACTATTAGAGGTACATTTACTTTCCAACATTACAGAAAAATCCTGCAACAGCCTATTTATTTCATTTGTCAGAGTGGAAAAAAATACATGTTTCTTACATAAGATAACAAAAATGTACCAAATCATTTTCAATTACATTTTTTTAAAATTATTAATTGCAGATTGCTTTATAAAGCAACATCCTTGTATTGCTGGATAAACATGAGGCTACAATTAACAGTCAGAACACTGGCACATTATACACATAACTGATATATCTGACTAAGCAACTGAGTCCAGTCCTATGTTCTTACTCATAGGAGTACTTAGACCTAGACCCTGCAGACACAGTATGTTCTCATACCATGCCTTCTCCAAAGAATCTCTGGGCATTCCACTTGACAGCAAGATGGAAAAATAATGATAAATTCACAACAATGAACCAGAATTCATAGAACCACTAAGGAAAAAAACATGAGGAACACATTTGTAAAATAATATTTCATATTAATACTGTAAAACTTATTACATCATTAAGAGCTATATGAACTGTCAAGGATTATTCCCACTGTACTATGTCAGTGTAGCAATCCAGGTCAATGGCAGTATATCCTTCATCAAGTATTTCTGTGGTTTAATTTTTGATTTAATCCCACACTCATCTTGCTAGGAAGATAGAGGCCCACAGGTCACTTCACACTGCATCTATGTTTGAATTCAGTACATCGAAAGCCACTGCTTAAGTCCTTTATTTTTAGCTTCCAACTACTGCAACTGTTCTAAGCTTCAAGCCGTGAGTGGTAGCACAACATATGAAATGACAATTATACATAAGCAAGCCAGTTACTGAGACATTTGCCTTTTGATCAGCCACAGCCCTGCAGTCACTCCTCAGACATCGGTGCCCTTGGGTCACATTGTGCAATCCCCACCAGAGCAGGATTCACTCATTACACCACAGACCTCCAGCTTTGCTCTAGCAGGAGTACAGCCTGAGTAAATGCTGCAGGGACAACCCCAACAGGCTCCTTGCTGAGGAAAAAGCCTGACAGGAACCACATCACTGGTGAAGTGAGAGGGGAAAACACCCACAAAGCCCAAGAACCTCCTCATCTTCCTCAAGATTTCCAGCTAGACAAGCTGAGCATGAGAGAGACTGGGTCATTCCGACAAAGGAAACAAAATTCATGCAAAATGATCCCCAAATTCTTAGCACAGACTAAACATTAAAATAAGTGCATGTACAATAAATGTTTAAGAGTCTAGAAATGCAGTCTTTTCTTAAAGGCTCAGCTTCCACCTTCATGAAACCGAAAAAAAATCACTGATTTAACTAATCCCTTATTTACTATATCAACTTGAAGAGTAGTACCTGAGCTGTTAGTATAAAAAAAAAAAGGCAGATTTTTTTTTAAAGAAACACAACTTTGGTATAATTAATATGTCACAAGGAAAAAATAGAGGTAAAAAATAACATTTTGTGCCTGCCTAAAAGTTAACTACAGTAGGAAGATTTTTAAAAATAAACTTTAAAAAGTTTATTCTGAAATTTGCTACCTCCATGCTGAGCAGAGATGACTGATGTATTCCTCCCAAACAAGATAAAAACTAAACTGTTGTTCCTTATCAGAGCAAATAATATCTGGCACTGTTCATAGGAATTTCCAATATTAACCCACCTGTAAACCAAAGAAAACATTTTCTCATAGCTCAGGAATCGCAGTGCCATGGCAGCTCATTTGTAAGACACAGGAATGTTGCTTGTGAAACTTAATCTGGTATGAGCATATGGAGGTTTTTCAATGATTAGCTATTGTTTTATCAGCTCCTTAATACAAAAAGATGAGTTTTCACCAGAATGTGAATGGTATCTAACTGGAAATGCTTCCTCACCACCAGAATAAACATTAGTAGTCAACAGGTCTTCTTAAGTGTCCTTATATACCTTTTTCTTACTAAAAAGTGGGAAAAGTACTCAGAGGACTCTGCCATGAATCAAGATACCAACTTCTAAGCAACAATGCACTTGCCAAAACACCAGTCCCCACTGCACAATATGCTCCACTTGTCAAACCTGGGCTCTCAGACTTGCATACAGCAACAGCCAAATACATATTTTTTATCTCCTCCTTTTTGTGCAATTAATTTTGTTGGGGATTGTACTTTGTCCCTGAAGTGCATTCACATGTTAGAGCTCCAAGTATGTGACTCCATTCCAGCAACACACATAAGCAGACACATTAATTCAATCACACAAGTAAGCCAATTGATTTTGGTGAACCTACTTCTACACATTAAGCCAGGCTTAAGCACCACAGTGAACAATGGCCTTTATATTCTTAGATATTGTCTAGAATCATCTAGTTATCTTAATGTCAAGAAATGTATGTGCCATCAGCTTCAGCCACTTCAGAATAGTTGTGTCCATGGTTTTTATGTTATTAGCTAAACATAGATGTTGTGGTGCTGCAGAGTGGCTGCTCGAGGGATCTGTGCCCTTCTCACCCTTCCTGCTGAGAGACAGGACATCACAGGCGAGCCTCTTGACTACGACATTCACAGGTGATCCAAGCAGTCTGCCACTGCAGTAACTATACATCTGCCACTGGATTATGTGCCTGTTATACTGGTTTTGTACATAAATGATTATGCATCTTTCATCTGCTTTCACCTTAAGGCATACATCCCCTTGGCCACTCCAACACCACCCAGTTTGTTGCATAAAATGAGTTCAGGAAGAGGACAGACTAGTTAAGTGAGCTTCATTTAGCACACAGGATGTGTGCAGTAGTCCCTGTATTGCAATATGACATCTCACAAATGAGAGCCCCCATGTCCTTGGCTTCTTGCATCCCTCTGAGATGGGTCTGCTCTTATCTAACTCCACTAGCTCCTTCTTGTGCATGATGGTTGTACAGAAGAGTACTGCTCATTAGATGGAATCACTGCTGCACCTCTTTAATTTGGTTACGTGGTCTGAAACAGTGGTTTTGTACTGGATATTAAAAGATTTGTTTATTTTAAATATCCTAACAGTCAGATAAGACACACTCAGTCCATTTTAGTACAAAATGCATAACATTCTTAGAGAAAAATGTGCGAAACTCCCACAACTATTTAAGTTAATAATTAAAAGGCCTTCCCCTAGGGTTAACCAAGTCAAGTTAGTGATTCATCTCATTTAAAAGTGCACATACTAGGACAAAAAGGGAATGGAAGGCTGTTTATTTTTTCATTCTATCCATGCATAGCTCTGTATTATAACTGCAGACAGGAATTCAATATACATCCAGAGGAGTAAAATATTGCCACATACTACGGTAGTTGTGACAGAGCACAGCAAGCCACATACCTTGAAGCCATCCAACCCTCCCAGTGCCCCTCAGATTGCTATAGAAGACATACCTGCATATCTGAAACTACTCTGGTGACTGCACCAGTTCAAACACTGGCATTCAATCAAGAGACAGGCAGACTTGTACCTGTAGAAACACATTTGCAAAGTTACTTTTACTTCCTACCTCCTGGACAGTCCATGGTAACTTGTACCTGGGAGTCCTAGCCAATCACTACTCCAAGCAATGCTTTAAAAGCAAATTTGCTTTAATCTCAGTACTGTTCACAGCTTTGCAGAAAGACTAAACAGCAGGAGAAGGCAGCAAGTAGAAAAAAATTCCAGGGAGGCACAGAAAGAAATTAGGTGCTTGATTCCTGTTGTAAACAAAACTAAATTGACTGCCTAATTTAATTTGTTTTCTGAGAAACCTTTTTTTTCCTAACCTTCTCACCTACACCAACTAAATCCAGAAACGCAATAACCCCAGCAGTCACCAGTTTAGCATTTTGGAAAGTAGATCCACC
The DNA here is from genome assembly GCF_963082525.1 of Nesoenas mayeri. NCBI lineage: Eukaryota > Metazoa > Chordata > Aves > Columbiformes > Columbidae > Nesoenas > Nesoenas mayeri. The sequence goes on along the minus strand of NC_137551.1, from coordinate 9,276,552 downwards.
CCTTCTGCTGCCAGAAAATTGCTCAGCAGAAAAAACAATGTTAGTGTGGTCAGCCTTACAAGAGACAACTATTTACTTGAGACACTAGTCAATTGTCACACAGAGCTCCAGGGGAGAGACTAGTTGCTGCCTCCATTAGGCAATAAACAGGGGTTTCACGCCAAACCGAACTCAGTCCCCATTCTCCAACATCTACAGGCACCAAAGCTTTCTGCAAAACAAGAGAAAAGCAGCAGCTCCAGTCACCACAGCAGAGGTGCTGTATTTCCCAAAAGCTATTATCATTCCATGAAGGTGATACATTAGGGAAACACTTTTTTTTAAACAAAAAAAAAGAAAACATTCAGCACAGTCCTTAAGAAAAAAATACATACAAAAATACAAGAGTGCAGCACCAACTCCAAAACCAGAAAAAAGTGAGAGACTAGAAAGATAATCAAATATGATACTAGAAGAAGTTATTAGTAAATGATTTTTGATCATTTAGGGCATAAAGCATAGCCACATTTGTTCATAATATGCCATGGCTTCAACTAGCAGATGTAGTCCGTAATGAATAGTAAAATAAGCCTTTAACGAAGTTCCACATAACATTCATATAAGTAAACTAGAAAATTGTGGTTGAGACTAAGTTTCTAGAATAAGAACATACAACAGTTTGAAATACGGATTCAGAAAAGAACACCTTGGTATATTGCATAAGAAAATAGAATCATAGATTGATTTAAGGTGGAAGGTCATCAACCTGGTCCCATGTTCAAAGCAGGGCTGATTAAATCACATTGCTCACAGCCATGTCCAGTCAAGTTCTGGCCCATTGAAGGATGGAAAGGCCACATTCTCCCTGTGCAACCTGTTCCAATATCTGACCATCCTGAAGGTGATCATGTTCTAAATACAATCTCTTCAGGGCTCTGTGTTCTAAGATACATCCACTATCTCCATCCTGTCATCAGCTGGCTGCTCTTTTGAAAAAAGAAAAAATAATAGCTATCAGTAAGGCAACCCTTCTATGTGCAGCCACAGGAACACTGGAGATTGTGCTGAGGGCAACACCAGCTGTTCCAGAAAAATACCATTAAATTAGTTGTTCAAATTTGGAAAGAAATACCAATTTATGTCTTAAATTAGTTTTCAGATGAATTCTATGTCAACATACAATCTTAGTAATTACAGTGGAAACCCAGGTTTGGCTTTACTATTTGTAGCCCATTCATGCAGTAAGATAACAAGCATTCCTATATAATTAGTCTTGGTAGTAATTGTGTTTAGTTGTACTTTTTTTTAAGAGCAAGACAAACATGATTCTTTGAAGCTAACATTTTGAAAATAGGCATATTAGCAAATTGATAGTCAGGTATTTATTAGGCAAACTAAAGAACATGCTTCATGGTATTGCCAAAGAGTATTTGTTAAACTACAATCTCTGGATCAAATCTTTTATCTGTTACATGTACAAATTCATCTACTCCAACACATCTGTATAAAAATGTCCAAGAGCAAAATGTTTTCCTTTATGTCCAATGAAGTTCTTGGCCATTTACAGTCACTAACCTGATAAAACACTATTACAGACTTGTTTTAGGAATGTAATTCAGTCATTTCAGTGCTTCCTGTCTCTGCCTCTGTGGACTAGTAAACTTGACTGCAACAGTTTGGTTACATTAACCTAGCTTTTCTTGCCATTACTATGATGTTTTTCTTTCTTCTGAGTACCATGAGTCATTTCCTTAAATCTTTGCTGGTTTGGCTGCAGTCTTTTGGATACTAGGAACTGCCAGTGCTCCTCTTCCACTTCTGGTTTTAATTCCACTGTGTGCTAGAACCATTTCTCTATTACATTGGTTTTATCTAAGGTATTTTTGTTGAAATAATTAGATTTTCACCTGATGTAAGTAATCTAAGCTTAACTGCCAGCACAGCTTCTTTGAAGCCATACAAGTTTACAGTTGTTGAGGGTCTGAGCCCCATGTTCTATTACTCTTCTGATAAAGCAGATGACTAGCTGTTTCCCATGTGTTTAGAAACATGGCTATACCTCTCAATTATTTCATTCCTCTGCTTACACTGAAGGAATAAATTGAAAGACCTATTTTTGCCTAAGTACATAAAGGCTTCTGATGCATTTTGATGGCTCAGGTAGTCCTCTATGTATTCTTAAGCCTTGGGCAGGAGAAAACACATACAAAAAAGGAACAGGAATATCGGTGCATGAAGTCTTCGACCTCTCAAATGTGAACAATTTTTTTATTCATTTATTTCCCCACTGGATCACACACAACTCAAGCCAATTCTTAATAAATAAATCCAGATGAAGAACACAGGTTTCCTGAAAGACACAGCTTAACATGATCGGTACAGAGGAGACCAGGCAAAGTTGGTTTGCATCATCTTTGAACCACTTGGGCTCAAGTCTTATCACTACTGAAATGGTTCTTGTGGGCTTTAGGAGACTCCATAAAAGCACAAGAAACCAAATGACATTCCACAGTAAGCATCTGCTTCACCAAAGTGTTACATAGATAAGGAAGAAGAGAAACAAAAAAAAGAATGACTTCTGAAACTACCTCTGTATGTGGCCAATATACAGACAAACAGTGTACCCTGGCCACCAGTGATGTCCCCACTAGCACCAACAGGAACAATACACATTTCTAGTATTGTAGAAGCCAGCTGCAAAGCCAGGCTTGCTTCCCCTCACACCAAGCAGTAAGATCATGGCTGTGTTGGTCCTAGACAGAAACACTGGAAAAACCAAAGCTACTCCTTTCTCAGTCATGGCCCATGTTTAATACATGCATTAAAATGAACTAGTTTTACCAAATATTTAATTACGCAATTGGTCCTCACTCTTGGTATAGCCAACACCTCAAAAAGGAAGAAATCTTCCCCTCTTTTATTCCTCAATTAGATATTAAAATGATCATATAACACAGCATATAATATAGTATGAGATATGAAAGAAGAGAATAGGATTGTTTTCATGCATCCTCACAATGCAGTTCATACAGCTTGGCTACTGCTTTACACATAGCTATATTCAGCATTGAGAGAAGTACCATGCTGAATTTAAGGTAACATCTATACAAATGGGGAACAGAAAATATTGAGAAATATTGTCTCCTAAAAACTCCACATGTTCTGAATAGCTTTAGCAAAACTAAGCTTCTGTAGCACAGAAAAAATAATGCAATAGAAAGATTGTGTCAGTTATCAGTTTCCTTGTGCTTATGATGAGGCAGCCTCCCTGCCTCTGAGTACTTGCACATCTTCTCATAAGGACAAGAAATTTTTTGCTCTCACAGCCACTTGTGTGTTAGAGTTCATGGACCTTTTGTCTCCCTTCCTTTACTAGAGCTCACATTTTTTTTTTCCTTTGTAAACAGAGCAAAAAGTTACTCAGAAATCAAGCAAAACTAAAGAAATCAAAGCTACTAAGAGTATTAGGAGAGGAATGGAATTAAAATAAAAAAATAGAGACGATCTTTTTAAGACTTGTTTCTTCTTTTTCCTGCAGTTCCACCATCCAATGAAATACCAAGTCTGCTCAAGTCAACTGGTTATTTTAGGTTAAACAAATTAAACACATTTAATTTCCAAAGAGAAAAAAAATTAAAAAGCCCCTTTTTTTGGTTCTGATGACTTTTCACTCAGCACAGCTACTTATACCTGCATAAAGCAGACATCAGTGTTATATTGCCAATAAATAACTAAAAATAGTAACATTTGACACTGGACAAAAAAGCAACTACACATGGTAAAGGGTATTGGAGAAACAGTCGCCTGGAGTTCAGACTGCAGCTCATAAGGACTTTCCTTTTTTCTGATAACTGGAAAACACATCTGTATCACCTTGTGTTACTGAAAAGCCTGCTATAAAACTCAGTATAGTTCCACTAGTGTCACCTCCAAAATTCTGGTCATAATTAAACAGCTTCAGTTTGCAGTATTGACACTCATCCATGGGGGAGTTGGGCTCCTTTTCAGGAATCGAGGCCAGGCAGCTGATAAGGGACATTCCTACAACAGAAGGGAAGTTGCCAGCAGGGACAGGACCAGCCAGGAGCACAAGACAGCAGCGCCTCAACAACTCAAACAATTCCACCCTATCTCAACAAAGCAGGAAGAACAGGGTGCAGATAACAACTCCTACCAAGAGCCTCAGACCAGGGTCAGTGATGAATCACCACAACTCACCCAAGGAATACATGCAAGAACAGCAAAAGACAGGACACCACCCACCTACAGCACAGGCCCCATGTCCCATCAAGGCAGAGACAAAGGAGATGGAGCTCCAGCACAGCTCAAACCAGGTCTTTGTGCTTGGGACGGAGCTTAAATAGAGTTCGTGGGCCCATGGGTGGAGAGTGTTGGTGGGACCCCAGGTGAGGCTAGTCAGGGAAATTAAAGCTTCTCAGTGCACTCAGAGCCCTGACAGGGCACAAGTGTGGCTGCTGAGGACTGACAGTCATGTAGCTGTGGACAATAAATGCAAGCATGTTTTAATTGCTAAATCTATCTAGGTGGTTTGTGTTTGTTTGTTTTGTTGTGTTTCTTTTTACACAATAGTGACTGAGAAAGTGCAAGTGACTTTTAGTAGTGAAATAAAGTATTAAACTTGAAAGAAAAAACAATTAGGATCCTCAAATCACATTTTCTGTCTGATTTCTGGTAGACAACCGAAGGCTGATCTCAGCAGCTATTAGTGTTTATGACTGAAGTGGAAATGCATGAATTGTACCAGCTATTTTACATAACATGGAAGCCTTGAGTGACCAAGGGTGCCTGTGCAGTTTACACTTTGTTGTGGGACTAGTATAATAATTTAGTAAATCTTATTTGCTGAGACAAATGGAAGAATAGATTTTAACAATGTGCCGTTGTTAAATGCAGCATTTATTTATGCAGGATGCTAAGAAAGTACATTACATGTGCAAATAATAGCAAACCAAAAGTGATCAGAATATTATTAATAAAGAGGGTCAATGCATTTGGAGCCCGACTCCAGAAAACACTTTAACATACCTATAATTTTATTTCTATACATTTAGGAACGAAGAGGAAACTGTTCAATTATATATTTAATTTGAGTGAAGGATTAACTCCCCTCAGGGGTAAAGTTATATCAGAAATCAGTTTAGGTACCTTCTCCCTCTTTTAATAAAGACATTCTTTCCTCCCTTCCACTTTAAACCTATTTGAGTGAACAGAAGTTTCAGAACAGGAATAATTATTCTTAATCCAGGAGGAAATTTTTCCTGTGGCTTCTGAAGAAGAGAGACAGTCTTTCTTTCTCTTAAGTAAGAAAATAATACAGTTACAAAATACAGGATTTAGATTCTAATTTACTGAAAACATTACAAAAAAACTTTTCCTAATTTATAGATAAATAATGCTGTTCCTTTGACAGCAATGCAGGATATTGCCTGACAAGTCAATTCTCAGTGTAGTGTTCATGTTCTCAGTCTTTTTTGTTTGTTATAGTCCCATCTCCAACTACACCCTCATTCATGCTATTATTTATTAAGTACTCTCCCCACATATTAGCTAATATCAATATGTTCCTTCTAATTGGTAATATTTAAATCTCTCTTTATAGTAGATTTCTGTTTAGATTTAGAATGTGAACATATTACTTTGCTTCTGAGAGACAAAAGAGACAGGTTGCGATCTTGTCAGAAATTGCCACTGCAATTTCCAAGAGTGAAAACTGCTAAATTTCTGAGCCTCTTACATTTGTTTCTAATTCTTCTTATGTTTCAGCAAAGACAAGATTCACAAAGTCTGTCTGTTGAAAAGTCTTCCAGAGATTAAGATGTTTAATACTGCATGGCTGTAATAAATACCAGTGTATATATAAAATTGTATAGCACATTGAATGTTACCAAATGTTAACACCTTGTATGTGGTAAGACTTTTAAGCCTAGACTTTTTCAGATCCTCTGGTTTTCTGTCAGGTTCGCCAAGGCTGTATTTATTCCCTTACTTATTCTCACAGCTATTAATGGCTTTCTTTAAAATTCCATGGTGATGGGTGAGGTATCAGAAAACTGGAAAAGGTCAGTTATAGTGACTGTCTTATAAAAGGCAGGGAAAAACAAGAAATTTTAGCCTAGTCAGTTTAACTTCAGCTCTCAGAAATATTCCAGAGAAAAAAAAGTATCACACAAATTGGAACGGGTAACTAGAATACGTAACTTAATAAGAAGATCTACACACAGCCAGTATATATCTGACAAAAATAAATCTCATTAGACTAATGTGTTACTACAACAGACCAAGACTGTCTGCAGACTGGGGAGCAGCAGCAGAGCCCATACTTAGGACTTGAGCAGAGTTTAAACATTATTTCCTGTAATATTTCCATAAGGTATAGCAAAAATTGCCAGATGACGACATAAAAATGGGTGAATAACCATCTCCACACAGGATTGTTATGATTGTTTCACTGTCAAAATGGAAAAATGTATCAAATAGGACTGTGATTTTCTGTTCTGGGTCCATATCTGTTCTGTTTTTCATTGATGATCTGGATAAAGAAACTGGAAGTGTTATTAGAAGGTGTAAAAAATAAAACTGCAAAAGTACAGCATTAGTGCAAATGGATGTTAAAAGATCAGAAAAACAGACTTTAAGAAAAACAGGATGAAATTCAATACGGACAAGACCAGGAGACCATGCTCAGAAAGAGTAATCTACACCATTAATTAATTAATTAATCTACACACATAATGAGGAACTACAAGTTAGACAGTAGGTTTTCAGAAAAGGACCCAGGGATTAGAGTATATCACCACAGGCCAGTAACATCACGCCACAAAGACAGGATAAGTGTGGCACAGAGATGGGTAAGCTGGAGTGCAGTTTGTGAGACACTTGATAAGGTCATGCAGTTCTGTTCAGCACTGGAAAGGCCTCAGCTGAGTTACGCTCTCCAGTTTTGTGCTTTGTGTTTCGTTGAAGAAGGATGTAGGCTGCTGTGAAAAGGGTTTGCTGGAAAGCAACAAGAAACATGACTGCTGAGTATGGGCTGAAAGACACAGAGTGACTAGTTAAACAAAAAGCACACTTAAGGACTGATCAATGCTTGATAAAAGTCTTCACAAGCATCAAAGGTTGATACAATGAAGAAATAATCCATTCACCACGTCTGTGGTGGACGTGACAAGAGCTAATGGCTTTAAGTTACAGCAAGAATAATTCAAGTTACTTATTAAGGGGAAAATGTACCTCTTGATGGTAAGTGAAGCACAGGAATTTCCTGGAGAGGTCATGGAGACCTCATAATTAGAAATTGTAAAGGAGTGGATAAACAAATATCTATCAGGAATGAACTCAGTATAGTTAGAAGATGAACTAGATGAACTTTTGGAGATCTCTTTCAGTCTTTTTTTACGGTCCTATGGTTCACTGTAGCTGATAAGATGTTTCAGAATCTCTCTGCTCTTGGGAATTTCTAGGGGAGGTAAAGTTTTTGTAACAGATGTGGAGGACCTTCTATTTATATGCTTGTGTGCCTTAAGTGCATGCTACTTTAGTACATAGCACGCCACAATTCTGAGAAACTGGAGTTGATGTGGCCTGACTGGGGAATATGGCACAACATCATGAAAGTCAAAATATTATGGGCTTTTCTGCAAAATACATAAATACAACAAATAATGTCTTTCAAGATGTCCTCAGCATCACTTTTCACCAGTAATAAAGATCTCCTAAACAACTAATCCCAAATTCAGCATTCTCCCTAGAAAAAATATTTCTACATACAACAGATCACTTTTAAGGATTCTATATGCCTCCTTCTCTTTCCCCACCCTCACTTTTTAGCTTTCTGAGGTGGTCTTTTTGCACATGGCTCCCACCTCAAACAAAGATAACTGCATTTTGCTCCACAATGGTGTTGTGAAGTAAATAAATTAAAGAATAATAAATAAGTGCAAGCTCTGGAATACAGACTGTGCTGTATTAACGATAAGTTACATTGCACCACTCTTCCATTTACAGATAAACTTTACATGTTGTGCTGGTGGAGTGCAGAGGTATCCAGCCACAAGCTCTGTGCTTTGGCAGCAGAGCCAAAGCCACCTGATGTGACTGTCCCTTCTTGTCCAGGCCCGGGGACATACCCACATTCTTCACAGGAGAAATCCTACACGACTCTAAGTCTGGAGGTTCTATGGAGTCCCAAAGAGATGTGGCTTATAACAGTAGATCAATCCATTCACAAATCTCCTTCAGATCCATGGGATCTATTCCACGGCAACAAATATTATACAGTAGACTTTGCATTTAGAGGCTGAGTGCAGGAATAAAACACTTTTCTGTTCAGTTACATGTTTTCTGAGATTTGCAGATATTCTGTGTGTGTGAGGTGAGGAAAAGAGACCAGGATGAAAAAAAGAGGGAGAGAATGTGGCAAAATACACACGGTATGCCAAAAAGAGAAAGATCCTGTTATTCTTTTCTTTGATCAAGCTACTGGCCACAGAAAAATGGCCAACATAGATTTTATATGCCAAAGTCAACTTCAGTCATTTGATCTTTTATCTGCCAACTTCCACCCATTTTCCCCAATTGTATCCACATTTAATATTATTTTAGCCATTAAAATGTGGTTTCCTACTTAGTTCAAGTTTTCTGGGCAACAGACATTTTATTCTCCCACTGAAACATATTGGAGAAATAAAATATCTTTTGTGCAACAGAAGTTATATTCTACTGAATATATACTACCAATAATAACTCCTAATCACTAAAACTGTTAATTTCTTTTATCATTTATATGGATTTAAATAGGATGTCAAAGAGTTTAGTTCTTGTTTTTAGTCTAAAACCACACTATGAGAGGGTTATTTTCAATGAATAAAAACTGCACATTGATATTTTTAAGAGATCTCTGATTTATTTTATTCTTTACATGGCTGCTGGAAAAAATACTGCTGAGTTCAACCATCACTAATTGATGAGAAAGGTTTATGTGACTAAATCACGGGAACCGATAAAATGCAAGGGAAGTGACCTCCTACATTGAGAATCTCTGACTGTAAATCTCACTAGTTTCTGACTGGAAAATACCCCAAAAATTGTTTTGCTCAGAGGTGCTAAGCACCTGTAGCTGCTGTGGCCTGTAATTGACGCTGTCAACACTCGCAACTTTTGCACATTTGGACTGTGTAACTCACTGGTCCTGGCATCTAGAAGACAGACAACTCCAGCTGGTGCTGATCTGGGGTGAGGCAGCAGATTTCACTGAATTTCAGGTTGTTTTGAGATGGACACTGTTCAATTACCCATATTAAAAAACAAAACAAACAAAAAAAGTGGTTAATAACTGTAAACTTCTGAACTAGGAAGAAAAAGACTTTTGGTCTTTCCTCAGACTGCCCTGCACAGCTGAAGTATTATCACACTACAAGCAAAATACTGTGAAAATTGAAAATTGCACTGTTTTCGTTACTTATATTTGTATTTTCTATAGTTTTTTTACTTTAGCTTTTTTATTTCCCGTGGTCATGAGAAGTCTCAGAATCTTGCGAGCAGTGTGTTGCCTGCAAGCCACTGGGTAGCATCCACAGAGGCTGTGAGACCACTGAGTGAATTAAATACTAGAGCTGAATACTGGATGTTTCCGCTAAGATTGCCTCTCTCCATGCACACAGTGTTCAGTACGAAAGAAACCATGGGTACTGTCGAATTCACATTGTCATGGCACTAAGTGGGAAATATGTAAAGACTCAGCAAGTCAAAACCTGAACCTCTGTGAAAACCACTGCATATTGCAACTGGACACAGAGCAGTTATCATCTACCTGAAGTATCAGCACAGCTCCTGATGAATTTTAACATGGTCCTTCAAGCTTGTGTTAACTATGCGGTGAGTTTATCATCACCTAAGTCAGCTCTAATCTTTGTGTTGCTTTCCAGCAACCTGGTTTGGCCATCATGAAACTGAGAATGCTCCTCCAGTATGGGAGAAAACAGATGACAGACACCTGCAGCACCGCAGGTGAGCTGTGGTGCTCTCAGGGTGGGAGATCTCATGGGATTCCGGACACGGCACTGCTAGAGCATCTCATAGCAGACTGCTTTTTCATTGGAAAACAGGGATCCATCGAAACAGAAAGCTTTTGTTGGAATATGTGAGGTGCAGCATAACTCTTTTTGTCAAAGAGAATTGCTCAGATTCAGGAGAAATGAGCTGGCTGGCGCTGGAGAGACCCAAAAAGAGGGATATGTGTGCATCACCCTCGCCTGCCTGACCTGGGCATCCAGACTTTGGGCAGATCAGCCCTCCAGGCTGTGTCCGGCTGCAGGAATGGAGAAGCGGCACCACTGCAACTGGACCAGCATGTCCACTCATGCTGACGCTTTCTCTACATGGGTGTGTGCTTTAGGGCTTAAAGTGTTTGCAAAGCCACACGAACTGCACTATGCTATAATCTAGCAGCGGGATGCTGGCTGTGGATTAACGCAACTGTGCCTTGAAGGTGAGAGATGTGTAACCCGGTTTATTGCGGTGCAGCACAGGGCACTTCACCTTTCTGAGGCTTCACACAGACAAAACACCCAGCTGAAAGCCAGGGCCCTCCTCTACTTGACATCTGTCAGCCTTGCCAAGCGAATGCCGTTTCCAGGACGTGCCGTCGAAACTTTGGCTTGCCCGTTTCTCCTGCACACACACGCCATTTCGGGGACACCCCTTTTGGGCGGGGGGGCTTATTCAGGGCCCGTTTTCCAGGGCCGCCACCCTGCCCGTCGCGTGTTTCGCCAGGCACTGCACGATCGCTGCCGGCGCTCCCGGAGCGGCGGGGGCCGGACGGCTGAGGGGGCCGCGGGCAGCCCAGCACCCCCCGCCCCATCCGTCCCGGGCACCGCTCACCCCACGGCAGGGCTTGCCCTGAGCGGCGGGCGCCTCCCGGGGCGGGCAGGACGGCGGCAGTCCCGGAGCGCCGCTGGCAGGGACCCCCGCCCCGGCCCGCCCTGAGCAGGAGGCGGTGCCCTTGGGGGCGGCATCTTCCCTCCCTCTCCCCTCCCCTCCCTCCTCCCGCCGCCGCGCCGCTGCCCCCTCCTCCCGGGCCGCGGCCAGGGATATCCCCGGCCCCTCCCCGGCGGGCCGGCGGCGGCCCAATGGAGGCGGAGATGCTGTGCGGGTTGCGGGCGGGCTGGGGGCGCCGCCGAGCCGCGGACGCCGCCGCCGGCCCGGGGACGCGCACAGTCGGCGGGGAGCCGGAGGCAGAGGCGGGCGCAGGCGGCGGCGCCGGGGCCGGGACTCTGGCAGGCGGCGGCGGCGGCTGGGATGAGCCGGGGGGGCGGCTGTGGGGGCAGATAGCGTCCCGCGGGGAGGCGGCCGAGTGGGGCTCGGAGCGGCGGCGGGGTCCGCCTGGCAGCGCCATGGCGGCTCAGTGCGACCCGCTGAGCGGGTACCTGCAGCAGCCGCTCTCCGACCCGGGCTCCAACAGCGAGCGCAGCACCGACTCGCCCGTGCCCGGCTCCGAGGAGGACTCGGCCGGCCCGCCGCGGCCCCTGCACAGCCCCGAGTGGGGCGAGGAGCGATTCCGGGTGGACAGGAAGAAACTGGAGGCCATGCTCCAAGGTGAGGGCGGTGAGAGGCGGCGGCGGTCCCCTGGGGGCGCGGGGCGGCGAACTGGGAGGGGAAGGGCCGCGTCCCTGGCCCGCCCGGTCCGGCCTTGCACTTCGCCGCCGGGCCAGGGTCCTCTTGTCAGCCCGTCCGTCGCCACAGAGGGGCGGTCCTGGGTCGGCGGGAACCCCGCGGGCCGGTCCTAGGCTCTCCGGCGCCGTCGTGGCCTCCCCGGACGGGACTGTGCGGGCTGGGGGGAACCGGCTCCTTGTCTTCCCCGCTCTCCCGGAGCGGAGCCCAGTGTCGCGGCCGGGGAGCGGCTGACGGGGCACCCCCGGGCGTCAGATGTCGCTTGGGTCCGGGCCGGCCCCGGCGTGGCGGGTGGTGCCGGTGGCCAGCCCCGCCGGGACTCTCCCGCGGTGGCAGCCGGCGCGCCGCGGGGCTGCGGCTTCGCAGGTCGAGGGCTCTCAGAAATCCCTCTTTAAGAACAGCAAATCCTCGCCCGGTCCGGGCGGTTCAGGCTCTGGGCTTTCGAGGAACGGCCGAGGCCGCCGCGCGGCGGGCAGGGAGGCTCCGAGGGCAGTCGGCCCGGCCGGGGGAGCGGGACGGCAGGGGAGGGCTGACAGCCCGTGCCGCGGGACTTGCTCTGCCTGGCTTCTGCTTTCTACTTTTTTTTTCTTTTTCTTTTTTTTTTTTTTTAGCTTAAGACTACATATTTTATCCCGGTATGTTTTGAATTATCTCTGAGTGGAAGTTACGTAGGCAGTTTTTGACAAAGTAGCATGAGTAGCGATTGTGGGTTTTGTTGCTAAAGAGCAGCATAATAGATTTAAACTGATTGAGGATGTTGCTGAGAGGGGTGATTCCCCTGGGGTGTTCCCTGCTCTCTGCCCTGAAGAGCCCCTGAGAACGGAGGTGAGTTTCAGGTCTTACTATGTCAGCTCTCAGGGCATGTTTGGATCAACAAAGGAAGATGAAGGTGGTTTGGAGCAGCATATTCCTTCCTCTGGGATTACTGTTTTGTAAACATTCAATGCTAACACTTGACATGGTAACTCACATATTTACTTACAATTTCAAAACAAATAGACCCCTGCAAATATCTCACTGTTGTTCCTGTGGCATGGAAGGCGTTTCATTCACTTATGGAGCTGTGGGCACTCGTTGCCCCACCATCCCCTGGCAGAGCAGCCATGGAGGAGCAGAGCGGGTGAGCTGGGTTGGCCACTGAAGAGCTGTGGTTTGACTTGGTGGCTGCAATGATTGGAATTTTTTTAATTGAGATTCTGTCTCCTGGGGGTGAGTTAATCTTTAATCAGTTAATACTTCAGTGCTAGTAGAAAAATCTCATTATGTAATGCAGTAAAGAGGAAAGAATTTGGAGAAGCAGAAGTCTCGTAATCAGCAACAACTATTTATAAAAATGTGCTCATCCAAAGTGTCTCAAAACAAAAAACGTGGGTATTGAAAAGAAAAAGTATTGCTGTGTATGAAGTGGTAGGAAAAATGGTTGAAAGTTAGAGTACTGTAAGAAGATTGAAAGTTGCGTTAAAATTTTCCTTTAGTAGCAAAATAAATTTCCATTATCTCATCCCACATACAATCCTTCCTTCTGCTGGCTGAGGTAGGAAACGTGAAGGTAAACAAAGCTCCTAAGCAGAGTCCAAATACTGTATAGTTGTGTCATCCAGTAGCAGCAAGTGTCAAAACCTGAGATTTTTCATTTGCATATTTTAATTTTTTTTTTAATCATCATAATGGTTGATAGAGTAGAGTGAATAAGCGCAAAGAGAATCCTGCCTACTTCTTGATGAGAGGTTGCTGTGTGTCCAGTCTAGCACACAAATGCTTCGGGTGGTGGTTTGAGGGGTTTTTACATCAGTTACCATTTTTTGTGAAGAAAAGCAAGTGTTGGACTTTGTCATAAATGATTTTTGTGTGAAAGCTAAACTTTCTGGCTCATTGGTAATGAAAAAGTGCTTGTTAGGAAACAAGAGGCCAACATAATACTTCTTTCTATCTGAAAACTCTAAACTGTTAAACATTATCACTTTCATTCGGTTTCCTCTCTGTACTTTACAAGTTTTCATCTCACCTCTTGACTTCCTACAAGGCAGGCTTTACTTACCCTTTTCTTGTAGAACACCTCAATCACTGTGTAGCTCTGCCCGGGTGTCAAGGAGAGCATGATGAAGGCCAGATCTGAAACTGGTACCCAGAAATTCAGAGTCAATTATACTGCTGGTTACAAGCCAAAGTTGATTTTATTTTTTAACCTCTTCCCTCCCCCCTTTTTTTTTTTTGCTGTCTTTTGGGAGTGTAAACTTTGACTCCCTCTAGTGGGAAAGGAACCATGGAGAAGAAGCAGTGTGCCATCTCCAGAAACTAACTTGTTAGAAAATTCATAGAGTTGCATTTCCTATGGTTTCTAATACCACATCCTTCCCTGGAAGTTCTTCAGATACATAGACATGGCATCATGGAAGAGAAACATCTCTTTAGTCTAGGTGGTGATGACCAGATTTCTGATTTTCCAAAGTTTTTTCTTTTTTTAATTTGAGCTGGTGGAAATACAGCTTCTTATTCATATTAGATGCTTAAAGGCTCTTCATTTGCTTCTACTGGCTGCTAGAGAGCATGTTTACACTTGTGAAAGTTAATTTTAAATGCTTAAAAACTTGCAGTTTCTTCTCACATTCACCATAGCTTTCTTATATTATGGGAAAGTGAGGAATATGTCATCTGTAGTTCAGTTGTCTTTAAAGCCAGGTTTGAAACAGCATCTGTAGAAGAAACCTGTTGGGAAATGTTCTCGTTCTTGCTTGGGCATCCCTTATTTTTTTACTAGTCAACATCTGTTGTTTACTAATGATGAAATGTGAAAAAGCAACCAGGAGTAGAAAGAATATGAAGCAGCTCAGCGTTTGGCTTGGTGCTTCTGTGGCTCAAGATGTTGAGTAGCTCTCTTTCAAAAAAAGATGCTGTGGCTAGTTTGCCACCAGTTGTAGCTGAAGCACAAATCAAGCCTGGATTGAGGTGTCAGAAAATATTGATGGATTTGAGACTGCTCCTGGTATATATATGTATTTTTTTCCACTTCAAAATAATTGGTTTAGTATTTTTGGTGTTTTGAAGTTTGGTTCTGAATGGCCTAAAGATAAATGTTAAATGAAAGGTAGAGGGAGCTGCTCTAAGAGCTGCTTTTTTTTCTGTTTGGGATATCGGAAAATGCAAAAGCTGTTTTAAAAACCTTGAACATAAGAATTATTATGTTCTTGTTGTGTCCTGCTATTTTGTATGACTGTTTCATTACTTGCTTATAGCTGATTGGAATAGTGTTCCATAAACTACTCTGTCTTTGCAGTGGGGTGTCAGCTATCTTACGCTGGATGTCTTTGTCAGAGTTTGTTGGTGAAGAGATCCCTTTAGAATATTTTTTTTTTCCCCAGGAAGCAAATAAGAATAAAAGTGAGCTTTTCTTTTCAGCAGTGACAGAAGGTGGTATTTGATAGTAACCCTATCAGCTCTGCACTACATTCTGGTGAATGCTGAGGTGATGATACTGTGGAATGATTTAGGGAACGTCTGAGTGCCTGCTACCATAGCAGCCGAGTATTATTACAAAAATGCAAAACACTAAACTTAGTGAAGCTGTCCAGAAAGTATAATCTAAAGGCTAATTTCACAGCCATCAATAGACTTAGCCCAGTTGGCCATGCATCATAAAAACAAACAAAAAAAGACCCCAACAAACAACGACAAAATGAAAGCAAAACGCAACACCTTTTTCTCTTGAATGGTGTCTCTTATTTTTGGCTACAAGGTGTTACGCCAGTGGATTTCAGATAATCCTTTTTCTACATTACCTTCTTTAACAGACTTTGGAGGTTTTAGTGGGATGTATGTACGGCACATTCTCAAGTACTTTGTGACTTTATAATGCAAGATCACGCAACAGTACTTGGGTTAAAACAAACCCAAACAAATCCATGTCACTGTTTTTCAAGAAGAGTCCATCTCTAGCAGTGGTGTGGATGCCTATGGCTCTTTCTTTAAAAAAAAAAACACAACAGCTTTGTGCCTGTTAGAATTCAGATTTTCTCTGTTCTGTGTGTTTGCGTGTGGTGGTTTTTTTGGTTGTTTGTTTTCTTTAATGCATCAGCATTCGGTTTGGGGGCTGTTTTGGTTAATTTTAATTTTGGGATCTAGAGACTTTTTCATGAGTGGTTTTATGCGTGGTGATTTTTTTTTTTTCCCCTTCTCTCATGAGGTAATTCATTATTTGTGTTGGGTATTGATAACTAAACACATGAAGAAAAGCACAGACCTATGTGCTCAGGAGACTCTGAAGAGTACTCAGCACCACGAATACCCTGTTTGCTGCTGGGTTCATCTTCCAGAGCAGGATCTGTTGAGACCAAGTGGGGCACAATTTAATCTGGGTGAAGCCTGTTTACTGTAGATCTACTGCAAACCAATTGTTGATTCCTTTGCCCGAGGGTCGCCCTTGAGGCCGTGTCCCAATCCCAAGGCTGCACTTCCGCAATGCCCCGTTCTGATGCTTGAATGAGAACAGATTTATTTTGTTTGCTGATCCATCAGGTGAAACTTGCTCTATGTAAACAAGTATTTTTTCCCTACTTAATGCGTGACTATGTGGGAAATTGTAATTGTAATACTTTTCTTAGACTTCTCAGCTAGTTTGTTTCAACTACAGAGAATGATAAATTGATAAGTGGGACAAGCAAAGTTTGAGGGGGATGGAAGGGAAGATAAACACCTGCATTTGAGTGTACTGAAGACAGTGGAGATGTTCTAGGAAATTAAGGCCTCTGCTGAGACTGCTAAAAAGCATAGATTTATTAGAGGCTCGACCATGAAGAAATGAATTAATAGACTTTGAGTGAATTAGCTGCATAATAGGCAATTGTAATTGAATTAGAGTGGTCCTGGGTGTAATGGTTTCTGTGTGGGCATAGCAAGCTCTGTGATAAATTTACATTGTGTTTTTGTGTTCAGATGCGTAAGTAGGAATTAATACTTCTCTTTTGGATTTTTTTTTTTTTTGGTGGGTATGATGGTGGCAGGGATCAGTATGATAAAACTAAATGTACTGTCCTGCTTAAAATAATTGCTACACCTTGCTTGCAACTGAAGTTAAAAGTACTAAGAATGCTGTTGATTTATACCTGTGTTTAGAGTTCCCCATGTCCCTGTTGGAGCTGGAAGAGATGTGAAGTGTGTCTTCTCTTTGACTAGATTCTTACTCAAATATCTTACCAAACTCTTTATTTTAGTTTGACTTAAACGCAGTTTCTTTTCCTAGAGGAGGAAAATATTTTTTCTACTAAATTGTGAGATTTCTCTTGGTGGTTTTTATTTTTTTTTCAGTTCTTTGCAATGTATCAGCATAACCTGGACAAGGACATAGTTGTGGGGAAACTGGAACCTTTCTAATAGCATTTACATTCGGTGTTTAACTTGCATGTAGCAGAAAAAAAATCAAATTCTTTGTCAGGTTTTCAAATCCCTAAAGTGCTGAATGGTCTCTTTCTACAAAAATAAATACATGAAATGAATTTGTGTGACTTGTAGTTTAAAAATGTTCTTGCATTCCTTTGTTAACAATTGTAATAATACCACTTTCTCAAGTTTCAGTGTTTTTTAAGTAGTACAACGGACTATCATGGTTTGGCATGAACTGCTAAGTTAAGTATTGCTGGCTTGCACATTCCTGTTGGTTATATTGTAATCTTTACCTCCATTGGAAAATATGTCCTATTTTGAGTACTTATTTCAGGCTCTTGGCTTTATGCCTGTCAAACAATGAAATACGCTACTTTTCTTTAATTTCAGACCTCTGTGTCGAAGATCTAATAGCTTTTTTTTTTTTACAGTAGTATTCCTTACAGTGAAGACACAGTAGTAACTCTCATGAACTTTAAGCATAAAAACTAATACGCCTACACACGAGTTGGAGTTCAGATAGCTTATTAATTGCGTATACTTCTTGTAGCCAAAGGAATGAGTACTTGATTTAAGAATTTATTCTTTAAGATGCAACCTGTTAATCAGTGGTAGTTTTAAAAATAATTTTGACTTAAGCAAGTAGAAACATTCCTTGAACATATCTGCACCTTCTGTTTAGTATTGATTTTTGGTTTATGACGGGGCTTTCTTGTCTCTGGTTCAGATCAGTATGAATGTATTGCATGGGGCAATGTAACTCTTCATGTTTCAGTAACTTTTATAGCTGATTTATATAAAGATGTCTACAGCGATATCCTCTTTACTGGAATAGGAATAAATAGTTTTCAAAAAATTTCCTGTTCAAGGTTCACTGATATTGTGAGGGGACGCTCATGTGTGATAGCAGCTCTCTGCCAGGTCGCTCTGTGTGTGTGAAGCTGTTGGAGTAACTGTGATCCTCATAGTAAACATGGGGCTGTATCCCTTCTGCTGTTATCTCTTGTCATCTCTGTAGCTAATAGAGTCTGAAGAATCTGGGTATTCAACAAGTTCTCACATTTGTATGCAAAAGTGTAGTTTTTGGATACTGGGGAAAATACTCTGTCTAATCAAGAAAAGATGGATGTGATGGGTACAGGGTTGAAAACAAAGCCAGATAACACCAGGTGTCTGAATAGCTAAGTCATTTGCCTAGTAGCATAACTACGTTTAATTTTTCCCCTGCAAACCAGATTGCATGAGGAGAGATTGATGGGCATGTAGCAACACTGGTCTGTCCTACTCATTATCCTGGCTGTGTATCTCTAGTGTAATAGAAACCAGGACACAGAAATTGGGAAGGCATGTAACAGGCACTCTGTGCCTGCAGGGCAGCTACAGAAGGGCTCGTACATTTTCTGGGAGATCCACATGAGTGGGTACCTCCCTGAAGTGCCTGGTGCTAATTCAGGGAGCATGGATGGTGGAATTGGAGGTCTCTCCTTTGGAGAGTAAAGGAATCAAAAGATTCTTAACTACAAAGCTTAATGTTAATTTTATGTCTCCAATTGTTGAGTTAAAATATTAAGTCTAATATTAGACTGTAATATTGGAGCATAATATTTATTAATGTTATTTATTGAATAAGACTATAGATACACATTTTTAGGTAAGTGTTTGATCAGACAGCAGTAATAGAAATGGCTCTTTGCATCCTGGAGTGTACTCTGGGTTTGATAAAATAGTGACTGAGTGTACGGGTCAGTCTGCCTTCCTCAGGGCAGCAAGAACCATCTGCTGGGGAAAAATGGCCTGTACATCCCACTTGAAAAAGTTCTGGCAGGATTTAGGGTTGTGTGTTTCTTTTTTTAACTTCAGATTTCTTATGCCTATTGATGCTTTTTAGTATCTTGTCAGTGAAACAAAATACTGATCGAGCAGTCAAAAGTTATTTAGGTTGCCTTTGCATCTTTTAGCTGCGATTCTCTTGAACAGGTAAAAAATTACTAATACTTCCTAAATCTTTAATCTTAACGGCTGGACTTCAAACTGAGGCATCAGGGTTCGCTTAGGGAACTGGATAAACCAGCTGGAGGTTTGGTGGTGGAGCAGTGGGAGGTGACTGCGGGCTCCAGTGGCCTTGCTGGTTCCATGGTGTAGTTCATGGACCCCATGCTGTGCTTTACACCGTGTCCTGCTGATCTTACTGATGGCAAGTTGTGAAAACAAGTCTTCATAATGCAGCCTAGATTGGGGCACAGTTGTGTTATCTCTATAGCTTGGATTCTGTCGTATAAACCACAGAAAGACTTGTTGCTCTGTGTACCCTTCCATGACGTTTGTTTCTTGCACATGTGAGGGAGAAGAAACAAGAGAGAACTGGCTCTTTACCTTTCTTTTCTTTCAAGGGTAAGGGGTTTTAAGAACTGTTTATGGAAGTATCACTTGTGATGAGAAAGACAGACAATAATAGATGTTGCATTTAAGAGGCATGAGGTTTCCAGTCCTTCTGCCAGCCTCCCAAATGGCCAGCTGCCAGCAGCTGCGGCTTGTGAATTTGGCATCTTGGCATTAACAGTTTTAAAGTGCTGTGGAATAAAGCTCCTGTTTTTAATGTTTAGGGGTTTTTTAATGTTATCCATGTTGGTGTTCCCTAGAACTTTAAAGACCACATATTGACCCATTTTATTAGAAGCTAAGGATTATTGGAGCGCAGTGTGGTCACTTGCTAGGACATACATAATCTGCAATCACCTGAAGATTTTTTGAAGCCGTAGTTAGCAGCTGATAAGTGATATGCATGTATGCAGTTAAATGTTTTAGCTGTTACGCCACCTCTGGAGAGGTACAGATCCAGCCCGATAAAAATGTCACTGGACTAGAAGCAGTATCCTTGACTGATCTGCCCTAAGACCTTGATTAAATTGCTTTTCTTTCCCCAGTCTGATTTGATGGTTGAGCCCTTTTGCAGAGGCAGGAGCTGGTCTGTGCAGTTCCCGCCCCAGTGTGGCCCCAAATTCCCCATTCCCATGCAACTCCAGTACTTGCCTGGTGTGTCAAGTTTGCCATAAACCTTGTGAAAAATACCCTTGCAGAGAAAACTTGATAAACTTGTATGGAGAAGTTTTCTCTAAAATATTAAGCAAAAAGCGACTCTCCATTCCTCTTTTGGCTTTTTGCCTGTTAGGAGCATGTGTAGATGCAAGTGAAGCATGAGTGGTTCCGTCTTCCATTTGCTGAACTTATTTGTGGGCCAGGCCTGGGAGGCTTCGCTCGGTCTCTGTTCCATTTTCTGCTAAAACTACTTTTCTAGACCTGTCCAACATTTTATTTAAGAAACTATGGGGTGGTCATTTTTTTTTTCTTTAGGTTAGTTCTTCTATACAGCTTTTTAACTTGCAAAGATAACTTCTATTTGTAGGAGTCACAATGCCACGGGATGTTTTTGCTCTGGATGCTGGAATATTACAGAGCTTTTGAAAGCAAAGATTACAAATAAGAATGAATGCCAAGGAAAATAAAAAATGAGGCCTTATGCTTATTTCACTTGAATGAACTAGAATATAATATATAAAAAAAGATTGGGCTGTGTTATTTCTCACTTGGTACAATGTATCTGTAAAAGCTAGATTCATTGCTTGTACTAGCAATGAGATGACTGGCAAAACAAAATGAAAATATCATCTGCTGCTTATGGAACAGGTCAGATTATGGTGTTTGTCAGGTTAAACTTCCTTCTTGGAAAGGAATTATGCTGTATTTCCTTGTGAGGAAAACTTGGAGCATTTTCATAAGGAAATTCATCTAAGCAGTTTGTAGTATAACACCTCTGAAAATCAGCATGAAGCCAAGTAAATCTGGCCTGAAAGAAGCAATGTTAATAGATAACTGGAGGCAGAAAGTGTTGATACTAATGATTTCTCCTAGTTTTAAAAAAGGTGCTGTTTCAGTCCTTTTGAGCTTATGATATACATACATGTTGTATGATATAATTGTGCTATTAGTATCTCCCTATATATTTAAAAAAAAAAATTAATTGCATTGATATTCTAAAGTTTCATGGTGAGGTTTTATATATATTTTCACCACTTCCTTTTTTCTTTATGAAATATATTTTTTTTGTCCTACTTACAGGTGATGATACTTTTTTCCTTTCTAAGCAAAGTCTGGTTTTTGGAATCTTTATTACCACTCTGAATTAGTGGTTTAAACTAACCTTTAAATTTGCCTTTTTCCTCTATTGCCAATAACTCTGTGAATGGAGGACTTTGATTATATCTATTTTCATTGGCTCTGTTCTGTTCAGACTGTGCCTGCAGTAAATTTATGGCAATTGAATATATGAGATTGGTAACTTAAGACAAAGCATCTTGAGAAATGTAAAAAACAAAATCTGTAATTCCAAAATAAATATTAGGTCAATTAAGTGATGCATTTTTAATGTTATGGAAAGCTATAGCAGATTGATGTCTTCTGAAGAAATTCCCTGTGACCTTTATGGTAAAATAATTGAATGGCTTGTGGAAATATAAACTGGGATCTGGTGAACTGTTTGCAGTGTAATTGAGCTAGAAGCGATGTTGTGTTGTAAGGTAGTTCCTGTGCAGAAGATGATACTGCGATACAAAAGCCATGATGAGTGACAAGTTAATCACTTGAAGAAAAAAACAAAGGCATTTAAAATCGTATCTGTATCTGTAACACATATATTTAAATAACAGATATGTATTTGTATGTAATTCAAATGAAGGATATATACGCATGTTATCCTTACGTGACATGAAAATACTTCATTTCATTGTGATCCACATCAAAGAATGTAAGACTTGGTCATGCATGTTCTGAATGTGTAAGTGCATCCATGGGTGAGAAGTGTATAGAAGGTGGCATACTAAATTACTTTAGATGGCCTTTGTTTACATGCAGTTAAAGCAGTTAAAATAGCATTGAATTAAATACTCTGGATATGGAATACATTTTTTTTTTTTATATAGTGGAAAAGAATCTTAGTACTTTTTTTTAATAAAACAAACATAAGTGCTGTTTTTCCTTAGTAAATTTACTTCTGGAGTGGATAAGAGAGAATCTGTTTCTAATCTGCTCCATGTGCAGAAACAGTGAATAAATTTGATCAAATCTTTAGTCCTTTATAAGGAATTCCTTTTTGAAATACTAACATATCCTGCAGAATTTTCTTTCCTCCCTCTGCGTGGAAGACATTACCATTACTAGGGTCCAGAATACATGGATTCTCAATATGTGTGAAATTTTTTAATGCACTGAACAATTGAACATATAAGGATGTTTTCTGGGTTGCTTAGGAGCAGTCAGGTTTTTTACTTTAAGTGGCCTTCAGTGACATATTCAGATTGTTCAGAGATTTGGCAGAAATAAAGTCGTCATCCCAGCGTTTGAAACATGAGGAATCGCTTAAGCTGTGAAAGATGTAGGGTCGGCTTATTGTAAAGTTTTGTTTATATTGAAGCATTTACAAAACTTTATATTGAAACATTTACGAAACTTGAAATGTTTACAAAACTTTATATTCTGAGTTCTTGTAAATGTTTGGGAGCAGTGAGTGCTAGAAGAGTACTCTATTGGGTGTTAAGTATTGATTTAGGTGACTTCACCACCTGAAGGATGCTAACTTTGATTACAGATAAATTGTAACTGAACTAAGTTTTTTTTTTTTTAAAACTGGTATCTGTATCTAGTTGGAAGTGTATTTCTGTATTTATATATAGAGCTGAGTATTGTTAGTGGTGTTTTGAGTTGAGAATGTAATTCAGGCCAACTAAAATGTAAAATATTACATATACTTTTTTTTTTCTTATGATATATCAATTGCATATTTACAAGGATATTTTAATAGGGAAAGAGTGACATGGCTGCCTGGGCAGGTTGGCCAGACCAGAGTTGTAGTAGGAGGGAGTAAAGGCCAAGTTTTTCAGACAGATGGGAAAGATTTTCATTTTAAAGCGGGAAATCTTGGGACCTGAGAGGCAAACGGAGACATGACTAAGAGGATTATAATAAGTCCAGTAGCTTTGGATGTGCGCATGGAACATCTCCTTGTGTGTTGGCCGGACGTGCTGCTGCAAGAGGAGCTGCTCCTGGTGCTTCTGTTCAGCTTCCCATCCCCTCTCTTTGTGTCCTGTGAGAGGAGAGGAGAAACCGCTCACCGGCTCTGATCCGCTCCTTCCAGCGGTGTAATGAATCAAGGTTGACTGGAGCACATTCAGCGTTTCTGCAGCTGGTGCGCAGACTTGGGGCTGTTGCCACTTTGTGAGCGAGAGCAGGCTGCGGGGGCCCAGGGAATATTCAGCTTCTTCCCTCCTCTTCTAACCTGCCCTTTCAGAGGGAGCGGAGCTTTGCTGAATGCTCATATTTTAGTGTAGGCTTTGGTGTAAACACTTTCTTACCTACCCAGACTTGCCCTCTTTCCATGTGATGTGTAGAGCAGGGAGACCTGGTGCATATGTCAGAGCTTCCATGGGTCAGATCTGCTTTGCTGGAATGGAGGCACTGGTAAGATAGCGAGGACTAGTGCATTTGCTATTTGCAGTGGTAAAACAAATTCAGATGTGGCAGTGCGTGTTAACTTCCATATTAAAGATTTAAACTGGAGGACCACGATGTAGAGCTGCGGGTTCTACATCAGTCATCATTGGTTTGCATCATTCTACTCCAGAAGAGAGAAGCAGCAACCATCAAATAAATTTTGTAATCTTCTAGAGATGTTAAGATTATTGTGCTTTGAGTACAGTTGAGTCTTCACTTCATAAGGTATTTGTATTGTTCTGTTTTACTGATCATCTTAATATCTAGCAAATTATTTTGAAATAATTGAGTTACTATATGTGTCTTTAAGGTAGATCTATTTTACCTGGCAGTGTGATGATAATGGTAAACATACAGACAGAACTTCTTATTCTGAAGCACTTTAAAGTCCCTAGTATTTAGCATTATGTTGTAGTTTATCCTTTGTTACATCATTTTAATAATCAAAGGAATAAGAATTCATTCTTGACAATGTCCAAGTAATTTTATACCCTGCAAAGGAGTTTAACATCAACAAAAGTTAAAACATTATAGTCTCTTCTAATTATAAAATAGAAAAATCTTTCACTGTGTTCTCTTGTATTAACAACTCCTAACTGATGTAGTCACCTCAAACATTCTGGGTTTTGGGCTGTACCTCTCTAGTTCAGGTTCAGAAATACAGAGGCTATTTATCTCTTTAAGTAGTTAATGAGTTAAACTTCGTTGTATTTGAAGGGATAGTATTCTGACATTTTTGAGGACAGAAGAAGAGATGAAGAAGCTTGTTTAGGAGGCAGAGAACTTTTCAGGCAAGTTAGTATGTAATTTTTAATTCAGGTTTGCTGTTGTGATGTTTTGTTTGTTTGTTTTTAATGTGCTCTAATGACTCCAGTACTTTCTCTGTAAATGGCAGTTACTGCCCCAGATGGATACCAGGTCCAAGCCAGTATGTACCAGCTTCTTTTGCTCAAATACAGCCTGTTTAGTGATTTTTCTGGCAGGAACTGCTTAATTACTACAAAGTAGAGGTTGCCAGCTGCCTCAGCATCCACACAGGGTTTGGTGCCTGAGCTTGGTCCTTGATGCTGCTTCTCTAGCAATGTAAGAATAGTTGTCTTTTCTGGAGAAACATCTCTAATCTGTGATCAAGTGGGCTCATGCTGGCACAGTTAGAGCTGGTAAATGTTTCATTTTGACAGCTTAGGCAACAGAAGCCAATTTGTCTTATTCTAAAACAAGATGTTTCTTCTGACACCTTAAATTCGGTGATTATTTTTCAGCAAGTTACAGCAGAGATTTGTATCAATTTCTACAAATCAGTTTTGCCAAGGTTGTGGGTTCATAGTAGCCAAACTGTCTCATGATTTCAGGGTAGCAACTTAGAGCTGAAAGTATTTTATGGTCAAAGTCAGTTGAGCTGTAACAGGAAACCCGAATTCAACCAAAATCAAAATAAAAGAAAAAATGCAAACAGGAAATGTTACTTTTTTTGGCAGTCTTAATAATATTATAATAAAGGCTTATGAACTCTAGAAATGGAGTAGACCATCCAAGCTTTCACCACTGTTATTTCTCTTTTTTTTTTCTTTTTAATTAAGCAGAATTGAGATTTGCAGAGACTTTCAGAATCTTGTGAGTTTTTTTATTTTTATACTGGCCATTGCAATGTTATTTCCTCTGTATCAAGACAGCTTTGGGAGCTTTGCCGTGTCTATGGAAAAAGAATAATGTATAAACTTACATGCTTTTCCTTGCAGAGCAATCGACTAGTTTCCATACAACTTAATTAGTCCTAATTATATGCAATGCCTCACTGCTTTTAATAATGTACCAAAAAAAGAAAACAGTAGCCAAATTATAGTTTAAAGGGACAGCTGGAATAGTTGAAGCAGCACTGGTACAAACAGCATGAAGAAAGAAGCTTAAAAGCATAAATTCAGTGATAAAGTCATTTGCACAGTAGAAAACAGAGTTGTCAAGTTTGTCTCAAGAAAAGGCAGTAAAAATTATTCTTCCTTAATAATGGAAGTGCATAAAGTGTGTTGGAGCTACCTCTGATGCATTGTGCTATTGCATGCAGTTGATGGTGACACTTGTAGTATCTCGAGCCCAAGAATAAGTTGTACTCATGGTAAGTGTTGTCTTTAGAATGTGGCCAAATAAATAAAGTGTGTGGTTTTTTGTTTCTTGTTGTTGTTGTTAGAATACCTGGATTTCAGTGTTAGGAGTTGGTATTCTGAATCTTGGGTTTGTGTTTCTGTATGTGGACTTGAGTTGTTGTTGGGTTTTTTTTTTTCAACTGTAGAGGCTTGATATAAAATCACTTGGAGTCTCTGCTAGCTGCAAAACTGGGAAAATTCCTATGGATTAATTGCAACTCTAGGAGAATCCAGTTAAATAAAGTCAATAGTAGGCGGCTTTGCTTGATACTTACCATTTGTGGGTTGGACTGTTTGTCATTTTTCTGGAAGAGGCATAATGTAGTTGTATGCTTCGTATTCCAAGTGGACATTTTCACTTTAGAGAGGATTTTTCTGAGTTTAAAATGCTCCTTTTCTCTGGTGTCCATTGCATCTGCAGTGTGACAGCAGAGCTGAGCATCTGCTCTGCTGCTGGAGTTCTTTCAGCAGAGACTTATCATTTCTCAGTGCCTTTAAGATTACTGGATGAGGACCCCTTCAAGATTTCAAGAGCTAGTTCTTATGGAAATACCTCACGTCTGCAAGTGGAAGTTTCCAGTATGATACATTTGCAAGAAAACTCTACTAATATAACTTATAGTATTATTAACCATCTTCATCTTTAAGCACAGTCTTCTGCAGCCTTGAGATACTGTTTACTCTGCTTAAAGGCTCGTGAAACATGAACTTTCCAAACATTCAACTGAGGAACTAGAGCAGCAAGTCCTGAATTTTCCCTTTCTGCTTAGTTTTAAAGCTAATCCATTTAAACTGCACAAAGAATGTTCTTTTTCTGTTAGCTGGTTTGCACCGCACGAAGCTATAGTTCACGTTGTGGAACATCTTGAAGTCTATATTATTGTAACGGAAGAGGAATGTTAGGAATCTTTTGTGGACAGTTTATTTTTTGCCGCAAAGCTTTCCGTATCCTTGCTTTGGATGGAAAAGAGTAAAGGCTGTAACTGCTTGTTTAATTTTTTGTTCCTTACTAGTAGGCATTTTCTGATGCAAGGACTCCATGATCTATCCTGTCCTTCCTTAGGAGAAACAAGACAAACCGAAACAAGCAAACCAAAACAAACAAAACAAAAACCCACCAGAAACAAACTGTAGGGTTGGCAATTGTAGGCAAGATACTTGTCCTTAAATTTCCAATTTTCAACTTTTTTCTCTTCTGGGTGACTTGTTGGCAATACTCAGCATTACTCTAGGTTTGCATAGTTCTTGCAAACCTGTGAGAATACTGACCTGACTTTCTCTGTCCTGAATCACTGTGGAAGAGAAGGGTGAAATAAAGGCCAAGGGGTCAATATGTTGAGAAGAACACATCATTTAAGAGGGTGGTCAGTGTAGTTTTGTTTTTTCTTAAATTACAAGAAGAAAAGGCATTAAAATGTAAATTTAACTTGCAGGAATTCCCAAAAGTATAAATCGGACCCAATGTGTGAAAGACTTGTTTTATGAGGGTTTGATAAAGCCTTGAGAAAGTAATGAACACTTAAAAGCTTCAGATTTTTCTGTGGTTGTGTTACTTGTCTGTATGCATTGCAACTTGGTGTTGAAAAGTCATGTCATTTAAAATAGTTCTCAGAAAGTGAGAGAGAATGATTATTGTCTTTTGGGTAAACAGTGTACTTCTTAATAGGGGTTTTATATTCCTGCTAGTCATTGTTTTTCATTTTTTGTATTATTTTCTTAACACAGATTTAGAAGAACGAAGAACTAAAGCACTACTTTTCAGTATTTATTAATTGGCTCTGATTAGGAACTAGAGCAAGGCATTGTTGCTTTATTTATTAATTAACTACTCACTGTTGTTTAGCGAGACAGTAGCCAAACAAAAGCACACAAGGAGTAGTGACCAGTCTGTATACCAGGGTGGTGGTTGTTTTTCACTGGAATACTAAACTGATGTCCCCTTGGCTGTCAAGTGGCCAAGGTGTCCTTGTATTTAGTAAAAGTGAGTCCAGTAAAACTGAGTACTTGAGGTTTTGCTTATTGTTTATTCTGTTGAACCTAAAATGCTGATATTTTTCCTTTTTGGCTGAAGATAGTGCTGATGGCTATTGCAAACAAGCAGATAGTAATTTTTTTAATTGATGAGTAACTTGTCTCCTTCACAGAAACCTGACCTCAGTACATGCTTATGTCTGGGAATGCCAACTTTGAGTTACTTTACCCTGCTCTCAAGTGCACTGTATTTCTTTAGGAAGGTTTGTTGTTCAGAGACCCTTTCCTGTTTGAAACAAAACTCTTGTTGAATTAGAAATTATGCATTCATACAGTGTTCTTGTTTTTCCACATATCAACTACAGATATGATTATTGTAAATTAAAATAATTTGTGTAATTAATTTAGAATAATTTATGTGTACATGCTTACATGTTTTATATTGTATAAATCAAATACAGTTAGGTACATCTCAGGAGTAAATGGCTCCATAAATAAAGGAGTCCTTTTTCTCATATTACATATCTTTATAATTCCTAGTGAGAAGTACGTTCAAGGACACTCTTATACTGTTCCTTAATTATAGCTGTTTGTTGTTCTTTTTATAAAAAGACTTTTAGATAATGTTTCCTTTTGCTAGACTGACTTGATGTTTAAGTTGATGCTTTAGGCTAGTTATTTCTTGACTTATTTTTAAATAACTTTATCAATATTTATGTACCTGTTAAATAAAAGCATGCTTTCCAGTAGTTAAAAATCTCAACGTTATCTGCTGCCATAGTAATCTAATCTTTACATGTTTTTGCACAACACTTTGTTAATATTTTTGTCTAACCACTGGCCATGGTTTGGGTTTTATGCACTATCAAGTCCTCAGAGTGACCTTATGCTCCTTGATTATAATATATACCTTAAAAATGATAAGGCTTTTGTACACTGTCAGCTCAGGTTCAACAGTTAGATCTGAATGTGTCTGTTAATTATTATAGTTAATTATGACAACTACAAACAACACAAATTGGCAGATAACAGGGCAAATAAGATTTTAAAGTAGACTTGATTTTTCTCATTGGTTCACCGACATTCCTTCCAAATTAGTGACATTTCCATGTCACTTAGAAAGCCAGCGTTTTGGCAAAAGCTTTATGCAGGCACGAAACACGTGAACAATGTTTATAAAAACGGGGATGTTTTTCAAGTAGAACATGTTGAGAGATGTTACACAATGTTTCATCCGCAGTGCTTTATATTGGTAGCTGGCAATGTAATTTTGCCTTTAGTGATTAAGAATTATGATTTTTGCATTTGTAATCCCATTACCTAAAATCTGCTCAAATTTAAAAGAGCTGTAAGCCTTATCAGTTGTTACGCAGTGTACTGTAGACTGTCTTTGAGATTTGTTTTTGAGGAGTAGGCTGGTATGCCACCTGAGTGGAGGCACTTACTACTGTACTTGAGATTTTGAGCTTTTTGCTTTAGTACTGAATATGCATAGAAAAGAAAATGTAAAGATAGACTTTAAGGGCACCACTTTGCTGGTAAATGTCATGCTGGGATATGCTAGATGCTTGTTATGATGCTTACCATAGCTTCATCATTAATTGAGATGTGCCTTGTGCTGATCAGCAAGCACTTAACGGTAATACAAAATATTAAGTCATGTTCGGGTCATTTATAAATGTGCATGATGATGTATTAAAATTTTCTGCTACAGATTAGGTTTTGATGAACTTTCTTACTTCTCCTGTGTGCAAGTTTTTATTACTGTACACACTGAAAATAGATACTTTGCATAACACAGAAGAAAGAATATTCATGTGGACTTTTATTGAAAAGATCCGAGTTGAATAATAATGAGCAGAAATGGTACAAAATTATTCCTGAAAGTTACATTTACAAATTGCATTTTATTAAGTCAGCTGCACTAATATCTTGCTACTTAATACTGTTTTTGTCTGAAAAAATATAGTATTTCTTCAGCTAAAGCTCCCACACAGAAACGGGAGGCAGAAGTAGGCTAAATATCAGTTCCTTGCTCTTTTTCGTTTGTTTTTCTAGATTTTGGCAGAAATCGCACATTCTTTGTTTTAATTTTTCACTTCCTCACACTTGACATTTTATATCCTTTAAGTTTACAAGTTTATTTCCAGTTGATTTTGCATGAACTTAAAGGGGTTTGGTATACTATCAGCTCTTCGAAGCAGGACTTTAAGTCTTAAAAGTGGAAAAGAGAAACTTTAATTCCAGAAATACTCAAGGTTACTAGATAAGTGGGTTGCGTAACTCAGAATTATAGTTGTCTAACCACAAAACAATGCTTTCTTGTTTACTTGTGGTCATTAATTTAGCTTAAGCATTTCCTGCTCTGTATCACAAGGTTTTACAAATGGAGTTTTGTAGATTTTCTCTGGCTTATATGTTTCTTTTAAACAACAGTTTTAGACATAGCTTTGTGTTCATAAAAATACAAATTAGCTGGTGGGGGCTAGATACTTTTCTTCAAGATCATACACTGTGGGCAATGATTTGCTTGCGTGTAAAAACAGAGGAGTGTTATGATTTGAGTAACGTGTTTTGGGCCTGTTTGTGTAGGCAACGTAACTTCAGAACAACTCTCCGCTTCCTGGCTATTTCTTGAATGCCTTGCTCAGGTTATTGAAGTTTGTGGACTGGTGAACCTTTTATTCAAATGCTGGCTTTGAAATCTTGTAGTGATGTTTATTTAGAAGTAGCGTGATGCCTATAGTGATTTTGTGATATTTGCTTTGACTGCTCAGGGTTATTAGAGGTTTCAGGCCTGTACAGGATTGCTTCCTGAATACTGGAAGGTGCAAATGAAGATTCGTCACATCTCACAAGTGTAGCAGTTCAAAGGTGCTGCCAGGACACAGCAAGTCTCTTGGGCAATGGCAGGACCTTGCCTCTGAGGGGTGGAAATCACCAGGAATCTTATGTTCATAGATCTGGCTTTCTAAAGACCTATCTGTTAGGAGGGTTGGGGTGGGGGGAGCTTTGTAGTTCTATACATCTCCATTAATACGGAAACCAAGAGAAATTTACTTCAGCATGTTTGTATATATCAAAGCATGGCCCAAAAATACATGTGGGTTTTGGCTGAGCTATAAAGTTGGTGATACTCTTTATAATATGTTCATGTATTTTTATGTATTCAAGTACTGAAAAATTTATACCCCTGACTAATTTTTGTCATCTTGAGATCAGCCTAAATTTGAGAAGAGTCTGTGTGAAGATGGTTAACAGCCTAGGTCAGTGCTTTGAGGTGAATGGGGAATCTTAAGCTTATCATCAGTTTTCCACCATCCATATGTAGTCTCAGTGATGCGTGCTTCCAGCATCTCTATTTAACTTCAAAAAGAGCTTTGGCGTCTTTCTGAGAGACAAGTCTCAATAGCATTGAGCTATTTGAATATAAGTCTTTGTACATTCTGCAAAATAAGATTTTGATTTGTTGTGAGTCTTGAGGGGATTTTTGTTTGTTTGTTTTTGTTGTGTATGTTGGTTGGTTGGTTTGTTTTTTTACCTATGTCTGACTAATGGTCTCCTTAATTTTTTCCCCAAGGGAAAAGATTTATCTTCCTGTCCTTCAGCTCTTCATTGATTGAAGAGAAAATAGTTGTAGTTTTTCTGTAGTTATTGATGAAAAATTGACTAGAAATTGTTGGTGAAAGACTGCAATTATCATTCACCTGAAGTTCACAAGGATTTGCTACCTATGTACAAACATTTTATAGAAGATGATTTACTTTGAAAAACATGTTAGTAATAAAAAGACACTCTACCAGTGTAAGTGCAAAATTCCTTGTGGAGTTATCTTTCTGTCCAGAAGAAGGCTTTCTCCTGGTGCCAATTTAGAGCAATTTTTTTCTGGATATGTGTCTGCTACATCTCAGTCTCGTACTGTTCACCTCTGTAGCGTTGCTTCAGTGAAGAAGCAGGTGGGGTTTCCCAAACAGAGTAATTTTAACGTAAGAGTTAAAAATACTTGTTTTAATTTATTTTTGTCTTATTCTCTAAAATCAGAATGCTTATGCTTGTCTCAAGCTATCTGTACTCTTTTCTGCTAAACAGTCCACAACACTGAAATACAAGCTATTAAGTTACAGGTAACAGCTTGTGCAGTCCACATCTTCTAACATCGCCTGATTTGAGCCAGTGTGGATGCCGAGCTCCTGGCTCAGCTGTACCACTGCAATGTAAAACAGGGCAGGATTTTATCTTACTGTAAACTGTATCTAGAAATCCTAATTATACAACATGACATTCTTTCTTCACTCTTTGTGTTTATGTTTGTATGTTTTTATTTATATGCATATGCATAAACAGAATTATTTAATGCTTTGGCAGCTGTATATAACAGTTGTGTTCTTTAATATGGGAACTGTTAGTAAGAAAAAAATGATGAAAACATTAACATAAAAACAGCTGTGAAAATACAACTTTTTCACCTTTACCAGAAGGGTCTAGACTTCTGTTGTGCTTTTATCTTCTTACCTAAACAATTACTTCATTTCCTTAGTTTCTTGCAAACAGAAAGATCTTGGTGTTGTGAGTAAACTTTAGTTTGGTGAAGTAACTTCTATTGCTAGTTTTTGTTCTGATACATAATTTGGATTCCTTGTCTAGCTAATGTACGGGAAAATAGGTGACAAATCGGTGCCCACTTTGTGGTGATACATAGCTCTGAATTGGATCTATGGGCAAGTTTCTCATTCCCTCTACCTCTACCCTTTGGGCAGATCCATCTCACTCTCTTCTTTACATGACTACTTTGTAATTTCCACATTGTTGTTTGCTCTATATTTTGCCATGCGCAGAACTAATTGTATTTGTTCCTGAATGAAACAGATGAGCTTGTTGTATTCAAGTGTTATCTAGATTATGGTGATATCTAGGAGTAAGCCAAATTGGTACATTTTTTTCTGTAATTAAACCTGTGAACAGTATGAGTTGAGAGATACAATGCATTGCTCTAAGTTGGGTTACACGTTAAAGTGTGATTTTTACATTCTGTGTTAAGATATGAGGTTTTGTATGTTCTCCAGTTCTTAATTAACTGAAGACTTCAATGCCTTGCCCCAGTGTGTTTGCATGTGCTTATTTGAATCTGTTAGTATGTTATATTTTTCTTCTTGACTTTTTAAACTTTTTGTCCTTTATGATTTTATACTAGTTTATAGCCAAGTTATGCTTTTCATGAAGTAGCTAAGTGGGTTTACATTTTTCTGTATGTAAACTCAGACATCTGTTTTTTTTCATTCAGGAGGAGTAAAAAGATACAAAAAGGATTTGATTTAGTTTTATCAAATAATCAAAGCAACAGTTGATATCTAGTGGCTACCACTTCAGTAAGAGTGTCAGTAGTGTAACACATTATATATTTAATCTAGAATTACTCACAATCTTATACTGAACTGGATATCAGTTATTCTTAATTTAACAGCCCTCTTCTAGAATTCCTCTGTAGTCACATACCTATAATTAGAATATACTAAAAATAAGACTGAATTGGATTTGATTGATGTTTGAAATATCAATGAAGGCATTTTGTTTCTGTGTGAAATGGAATTGTATAGACTTGTAATATATATTTGGTAATTAATATAACTTATTTTCATGGTGCCATTTATACATAGTAGAATAGGTACTGAACACTTGTACTAAATACTTTGGAAGGAGACTGGAGTTGTGAAGCAAAAGGAATAAAAGTATCTCTGAGTGGGATCTGGGAATTTACATCTGAGTTGATCTATCTGTTTTCAAACTGACTAACACAAAGTAGACAAAGGCAGATATTCAATAGAATGCTCAGATTAAAGGAAAATTTATGCCATGCAGTGCAGAGGTGTGGATTTGTGAGTGTGATCTTTTTCATATGAAATGTTCCCAGCTGTGTAGATGTGTACGAACAGGGGCTTGGATGCCTAGGAAAGGCATTAACATTCATTAACATGTATCATTTAAAAGCTCTGAGGCTTTTTTTATTTTAATGTCAATGAAAGAAATAAGTGTTTTTTGGAAAGAAAAAGGGAACTGTTTGTGTTTTGTTCTCAAAATATTCTAATTGCATCCAGGAAGCTGGAGTGTGAGGTTGGTTGGTTTTTAGAAAACCAAGAGACCTAATTCCAAATAATGTTTTTTGTCCCATATGTATTTGAGGAATCTCGCTCAGCATAATGGTTCCAGATATGCATGGTGTCTTGTTACTGTTTGAAAAGGCTTTTTTTCCTTGTAGCTCAGTATGTAACCTGCATTTCAACAGACTTAAACTGGTTTCCTGTATAAAGCTTTGTCTTTGACTTAATCTTGGCTTCTCTCCTGTAACTCCACATCTGTGAATGACTCATAACAAGCAGGGCCATCAGAAAAATATTGTGTACATTTTTATCCAAATCTGTAGGGTTTTTGTCTTTAATTTTTTTACAGCCTTGCTACATCCCTTGCTCCCATGTAATGAATCATACAGTATCTGTACACATACCTGACAAGAAGGGTGGTTATGCATTGAGAGAAAGTTGAATGCTAAACAAATAGAAAGAATATCCCCAGCCATCAATCTGCTGAGAGCAGAGCTTTTGTATTTGGCAGTTGTCCTCTGTCAGCCCCTGGGGCACTTGGGATATTATGATTTTCTTTCCTCCTGTAAACAGCAAGTTCTGTTAAATGGATACTCCAGCCTGGGGGCAGAGTCGGATCTGTGGGGCACTGGCAGTAAGGGAGGTTCTGCCTCCTGGAGCACCATGGGGATGTTTTTGAGCCCTCGCAGGATCCTGTGAGCTGCATCCCCACTGCAGAGCCTTTTAGAAAAAATGCAAAGCGTTACACCTCTCACTTCTTACTCTGACATGAATGTTTTGACTCGTTTCCAGATGCACAGGGGCAGCTCAATCAGCTGCTCTGTCCCTTCTGGAGTGTTTATGGTGACTTAGGCTGCAGGGAAGAGGGAAAATGCTATAGCCTAGACGATGGGTCTTTGTCTCCCATCTTCTCACTAAATTCCTTCCTAGGTGAACAACAGCCCCCCAATTCAGTGTGAATTAAGTGCACATCAGCTCATATGCTAACAACAGGGGAGTCAATTTAGGCAAGATGAAAGCCTGGCTGGAATGGCTTAACCCACTGCCTTGTTTTGATCTCTTCCCTTGTGTCAGGGAGTAAGCACATCGGAATGGAAAAGTTGGTTGCTGGCATAAATAGCTTTTCATTGCTGTGATGAGGAATGTTTTACAACAGCAATGGGCCCTATGGGATATTGGTGAGATTTTCCTACAGCTACCAGAGCTCCAGTTGTTTCCTCCAAAACTACCTCTCTGGATCATGGGTTGAGGGAATTGATACTATCTAGACTGTGTTTAATGTGGGAGAGCACTCTTGCTGGCTTTGCGGCCGGCCGCTGGCTGCTTCTGTCCGTTGTGCTCCTATAAAGGATTCGGAACAAATTAATACAATGTGAAAATTGTTTCTGGCCAGCCTGTCATTTTGACCACAGATTCCCAGATTTCCTGAAAAACGGAAATGTAGAAAGGCTTGTTTAAAGGAAAGGAGGCAATTAACTAACTCCTTGAATAAAGTAACAGAAGTTAAACCACCTCATCTTTCCACTTCTCAGTAGAGGTGACATTTCTTGGGATATGACTCCACTTGGCATCTTTCTGGAGGTGGCTGAGGAGTGTAAGAAGCCTGACGTTACAGATGCTTTATTCTTATACATTTAGGTGGCAAAATTGTTTTATGGACATTGGAATGAATTATTCTCTTCCCTTTTTAGTACTGTATCCAACATATTATCAAAAAATGTTGTTGTCCAAACTGGGGGAAAGACACCAGGGTGAGCTAAAGTGCATTAATGCACTTAATATATGTTTTAATCAGTTTCACTGATACTAATAGCCATGGATCTTAATAAAGCTGTCTCATTGAAACTGACAGTGTTGGTTACTTTCACTCTTCAAATTATCAGTAGCACAGATACAAATTCTTTCTGTCTTAAGTGAAATTAGAAATACTCAGCTACTACAGCATTTACATGGCAAAAGGCTGACTTCATCCTTAATTAAAACAGAAGAAAAATGTTGCTTATAAGTAAGAAATCTGATTATAATAATCTAAGAATCTCTTGGTGAAAAATTATCTAAAGTTAGGTCTCTGTTCTTGAAAATGAACCTTTTCACAAAGCAAAGAAAACCTCAGTTTGCCCACATCAAATATGTTCTCTAACTTCATATATTTGAAACTTTAATGGTGTTATAGAAGTTCTGGTGAAAAGAAGAAATAAAATTATAGTTTTAAAAATGTAATGTATGAATGCTTACAGTAATGCACCAGCTGCTCTTGTTTCAGAAAAATATCTAGTATCTTTTACAACCAGCAGCCCTCTAGTTGGGATGTCCTGTCATGAATTCTTTCTTCCTTTGAATTCTCATCTCCTTTCCTACAGCCTAACAGCTGACTATAATTCTGCATGGATGTTCTCATATAATTTTAATCTTTTACAATACAATTAAAGTGCTTACAAACTTGAAATTAAATTCTTGCGTTAGCTTGAGACTCCTTGTGCTTGAAGGAAAATCTTAAATGAAGTCGTTCTTCTTGTTGTTGTTTTACAGTCTCTCTGCTTCTCCCAGGTGCAGGGCTATTGATTTAATCTGGAATTCAGAATGTTTTTTTGAAGAAAAGTGTAAGATATATAGTGACTTCCAAAGAGACTCATTACTCTTTGATTTATCATGTTATAGCTGAGCAACTGAGTATTCTAAGGGACAAGAGGCTTTGGTTTCAACCTAGATTTTGACAGTGAGAAATAGAAAGGTGAGAACAGGCTCCAGAAATGTGAGCATCAAATTAAAATGTTGCTAAAAGTTTGCATGAAGGAAGAGGAAGTTGAAAACTTGATCTAGAAACATCAGCTGGGATATCTGCTATAGGAAACAGCAGAAATCCTTGGATACATCAGAAGGCTGGTGTAGGAGACTTCCAGGAACATTTTACCCAGTGTGCTGGAGCATGGAGTACAAGAATGGACTTGCACATTGTTGGGATAGATGGCCAGTCATCACTTTTGCTTTTTGGTCTCTTCCTGCTGTACGACTGCAGTTCTACCACAGCAACCATAATCAAGCTGTGAAGGGGACGGATTTGTTACTGGGATTTCTACGTGTAAGGAAAGAGAAGCAAAATAATAGAGATGATGGGGTGTTGGAGCTTTAATAGTGAACAAGTGTTAATCTGAGGCAGCTAATAGAGTAGTTCTAATCAGGTAATACAGTGCTGACAGCCAATTAGTTTTCCTGGCTTCGTTCTTCAGAGCAGCTGGCGGGAAGCAAAGCATTTATTTCACTGTCTCAATCAAAATCCTGAATCTTATGCCACGTACTTGACTGCTCCACATCGCATAAGGCAGCGTTCTGTGGTTGTGCGGATAAACCAGACCCATGTGTGCTGTTCAAATGAGAGATTTCTGATGAGGAAAAAGGGGCTCCCAAAGCAACCCCAACTTCACAGCCTGTTTTCAAGCTGTGACTTGGCTGTAAAAATAAATAAATAAACAGACTTTCTCTGTGCAGAGACTTGGCAGACAGCTTTTTCCCTAGAGATAAATCTGTTTTTCAAAATGAGAAAAATCTGTTAGATATCTAAAATTTACAGTTGTTATGTATTAGATTATTCGTTCTGGATAGACTTTTATAGTTACGCAACTCTGAAAATATTGATGTAGAGGGGGAATCGACAAGGCAAGTAGCCTTCAGTGTAACTCTATTTTTTTTCCTTTTTTATTTTCCCCTAATGCTATTAGTTGCCAAATCCATGGGGTCCTTATGGAAACTAGAAGCAAATCTCTAGCAATACTTGTCCAAAATCAATGTATTTGTCTTTAGTGTATATTTTTTTTTTCCTTGACAATGCATGTGTTGGTGGTAGAAGTAAGCATGGTTTATTTTAAGCTTTGCCTTTTTCTCTGCATTGTTGTTTTCTTTATTCATCGCAAATGATGGATAGATGGATGAAATTTTATAGGATGTGTAGGATGGCTTTAATTCTTTGCCAACAGTCTTAATTTTAATATAGGGGAAGAAAGGTTTATTGGAAGGTACATATTCTAATAAGTGAAAATGCCCATATAGTCTTCATGATTCTGGATCTGAGTGTAAATGTGGTCTTTAGGAGAGAACAAAGAATATGAACATCTTACCTGGCTATGTTTCCATGTGCATTCAGATGACATGGGCCTTGGTCCAAGAAACCTCATCCGGCCAGCAGGTGGTCCAGATAGACACCATAGATGCTGGACTTCCTGGGGGCTCATGGACATGGGATTTCACCATCAGGGTACAAGTATCCCATGCTCAGTCTGCTTTTTTCCCCAGCACAACTTGTGTATGTCAGAAGTTACAGCACATCTGGCCTCTTTATGGATGGCTTAGTAGCTTGTGGATCAAGTTCCTCCTAACAGAAGGAGATACAGTGGAATCCACCCAAAAAATGTCCAGATATTAAACAGTCTATTTCTTGTCATTTACTCAGCATGCTGAAATTCTTCCAATTCTTCCTTGGCTGCTCTACCAGATAAAGAATGCTCCCATATAAACTTTTTAAATTTGTATCACAGATATCTTTTTGTCTGCAGTATTTTTTCCCTTCTTAATAAAAGGGTGACACTCTCATTGTCGCCTTCAGTCCAGGAGTCCTTTTGTCACAGAATGAGACGCTGGGTAATTTTTTTAACATCCCAGGTATCATGTATGTCCTGACTTGACAAATTTGTCAGCGAGGTAGATGGAAGGTATATTTTTGCTAGTTTTCTTGGTTGTTGAGTGCACCAATAACTTCTGGAGTATTTTGGGTTTTGTTTCCCTCACCTACCTCCCGTTCTGATACCCCCAGTTGAATTCTTTGCTTTATTCTAACCTGTATGTGCTGAGCATCTTCAAAACATCAAGGTTGCTATATGTGAACTTATGGAAGTTTAAATGCCTGATTTTCATTCACTGACTCTGGAAAACTTGGTCATATTTATGGAGCCACAGGAGACCCTAAAATACTGAGACTAATGATAGCTGTTACAGGTTGGTTTCTGAAATTGATTATAATAAATAATGAAGTGAGAAGAATATGTAATGTTACTTAAAAGCAAATTGAACAATTGTAGTCAAGATTGTTTCATGTGCAGAATTCTTGTTTGTTTAGATCTAGTTACATTTCTTGCCAGACCCTTTAATTTCAGCTAAATTGTCTCTTTAACATCTTGGTTCCTAAGCTGAGAGCTGGAAGTGAGACTGGCTTTTTAACAATGAGAAAAGGGGAAAGCCTTTTTTGTTTGGATGTCAACAAATTCGGTTCAAGATCAGTTATTTTCTTTAAGAATGTATGCTCTAGCTTTTCCTAAAAGCAGATTTTCAGCAGTTTGGCTTCACTCTGTGGCCATCGAGGTGGAATTCTTTACCTTGGCTTGACATAAGGCAGCTTTTGGAATATGTATGGGTTAGTGTCTGACTTTGCACAGGAAAACAATTCTTTTGTCAGGTGGTTTCTGGTTCAATGAAAAACATTTTTAGCTGGGTGGTGGGTTTTGTATGCGATAACCAGCTTGGTAACTTCTGAAAAATAGCGCAGCCTTTCAATATGAATAACTGTCACTTTCATTAAAAAAAAAAAAAAAAAAAAAACAACCCAGTTATGTAGCTACCATGTTTCTATGGCAGTTTCAGGAAAAAAATCAAATCTAATTAACATGAGGACAATTTCAACATAAGTGTTATGAATTCCTTCTCATTCAGTAGACAGTGATGACTTACCTTCAGGTAAATTATTCTACAGTTCCTTGAAATGTTGTCTTGTCTTGCTAAAATTAAAATAATACCTAGTTATTTATTCTATTAAAGAGTGTTTTGATGCCAGGAATGATTGTTTCATCACAGCTGAAACATGAAAATCAGAACATGCTTTTACATTGTCTTATAAATATAGTCTTTCAATGCAGATAGAGGAAGAAGTTTTGACCCTAATCAATGTAAAGACAAATTCACAAATATATTACATTGTGTTTTCAATAATAATTTCAAGACTTTAAAAAAAAAAAAGACACAGAGCTAATGTGTGAGATCAATGCAGAGTTACAATAATTCATTTAAATGAGACTTGACTTAATCAGTGTATCTTGGGTCCAGTTCTTGTAAAACATGGCTTGTATCGTAACAATTTTTTTTTCATAATTAAAATAACATTAGAAGTAAAAGTTCAAATACGTTTTTCCAGGTGAACTTAGAAGAAATTACAATTGGGCTTTTTTCTGATTTGGTGATGAAGTAGCCAGGCAGTGTACTTCATGGGTACCATAATAGTTAACACCTGTTTCAACTGTTTGATATTTGTATTGGATGGAACCCTGGCAATCCAATATATCTTGAAAAGCAAAAACCTAATCTAAAATATTTCATGGTATGGAAGAAATTATAATAAACAGAGTACAGCTTAAAATATAAAATGCTTATTATGCACATTTACATAGCCTTTCGTCTGTATTTCTGAAACCAATGTTACCATTTTGTGTAAAAACAATCCTAGTTTTGTGAAGGTCAGTTAAGTGATTATTCAATACTATAAAATAAATACTGTTTCTAAGAAAACAGTATGTCCTGGGTAGCAGAGGTTGGCAGACATGAACCAATTTGTCAGTCAGCAGTCAGTACACTGTATTAATTACCATTCTCTCAAATCTGTTTTGGGGACAGGGGCCATTGGCGGGAGGGTGAAGTGGTCTCTTAAGGCAGGTCACCAGGCACAGCTTTCCTGAGCTCACCTGGAAATCCTGTCCAAGTACTGGTGCTTGTTCGTATTTCTCATTAGAGACCCTGTGAAGCGGTTGTCATTGGGCACACTTAGTTGAGTTTGAGGAGTACTTTCATTGACTTGGTAGCACTTTTCGCTGTAAAATGTGCTCTTTTCCTACATGGGTCATATTTGTGGTGGCAGAGGAGCCTGTGGTTCTGAAGAAGATTTACAAAAAGATAATTTTGTCTGGTGGTGCTTCTTGAAGCTGTGGTTGCCCAAACACCTTCAGCTGGCACATGGAAGAAAGATCTTCTCCCTCTGCCCTTCCTGGCCAAGGTAGACCAGGAGGGTATTCTAGTAAATGCTGCTTTTTCTACCAGGTGTAAAGCTGGTCTGTGTTGCGGCTGCACAGGAAGAAGAGCAGAACAAGGTGGAAGGGAACAGCAAAGGCTCTTTCTTTTGGTGGCTGGAAACGTTCTTATAAAACAAAAGTCTGTCTTCCACAAGTAATTACTTGGACTTGTCTTTGAAAAACATTCTCACAGCAACTGAGGATGGTGAGGCTCTAGTGACCTGTATCTGTAAGAAGAAAACTTTAAAGTGTTTTTAACTATTATTTGAAGTGGAATTTAGCCATTGAATAACTGAATTGCACTTGTTGACATAATACTTCCTAGATAGGGATTAGTGATGGGAACTTAAGTGCTAGGAGTTAGTGTCACTTTTAATGTTGTTTGTTACTGATACTGTATTTTAAAATAATTAATTTCATTTACGAAGTCGGACAATGCAAACCTTTCTCTGTTGAAATGTGAAAGCTTATTTCCAGTGTAATGATGAGCTGGGCTACCTTGTGCCTCCCATGCAGCACAGGTACTCACTGCCACCCCCCTCAGCCTCCCACAGAAAGCTTGTTCCCTTGGGTGTTTGAGATCTCGGAAATTTACAGCTTTTTGAAGAAAGCTTGGTTTCATATTAAAATTTTAATTAATATTAGTAAGATTACTAACATTCTCTGCCAGGGTATATCTGTCAAATGAAAATTTTGGGAGGTTTTTAATATATTTTAAAGTTGAGGTTTATTTTGAGAGTTGGGGTTATTACTCTCAAGATTTGTTTAGAAAGAAGTTGAGCTGAGGATGCAATGACCTGGCAGACTTTTTTCCTAAACACAAATTAACGCTTGCTTTTATCTCTGTTTGTCTGATTTGAGGTGAACCTCAATCACTTATCAAATTGCAGCACATTGTAGTGAATACTGTAAGTGGGTTCCACTCTAATGACTTGTGCATAAATTTCATAACTCTGGAATGCTTCTCTTACTCATTTCCTTGCAAGAGATGCTGGTTTTGTCTTGTTGTTTGAACAAGGTCTGTTTAACCTTTCAATTATGAAAGAAGAGGATAAATTTTCCTTCATGTTTGGTTAGTCTTACTGTTTTCAGAAGTGCTAGAACTGTCTCTGCCTGCTTTGGAGAGGAAGAGAGACTTCAGGATAATATCACGTGAATGGTAAATGTTTTGCACACATTGGAAACTTTCTTAAAGATAGACACTTAGTTTGGAGGAAAACAGAGATTAAAATGTATGTGATTGTGGGTAGCATCCCAAAATTCATAAACTACTGATGAAATTTATTTCTTAACTCTAATTTCTCCTCATAGGAATAAAGCAAATTTTAGGAAGCAAGTAAAATAAGAGTAAACCAATATATCTGGTACAAAGTTATATCAACAGGAGGGAGGACAAAAAGGAAGTAACTAGAGAATAGCTAGCTTAAAAGGAAATGTAATATACTGCTTCATGTAGTTTATCTTCAAATTTTTACGCATTTTTTACTTTTATAGTTTAAGATACCATCATAAGTGTAACTCAGTACTTTAATCTGAAATTCTGAGCATCTTGATAAATTCAGTGGATAATGGAGATAGTAATGACTAGCTCACCTTAATATACAAGAACTATTTCATATGAAAACTGATCAGAGGCCAGCCTCTTCATGGATTAAATAGTGCTGCATCATGGACACAAATTGACAACATACTAATATATTACAATGTGGTTTTAATCATGTGAAGAACTGCTTTAAGGAACAGAGACCTTAAACTTCAGTGTCTAAAAAACACTATACAGGCTTCCCTGTCTTCTCATAGATATTGTGAGACCTGACAAGTGTTATCATAAAACATATCTCATGTCCTGAAAAGCTATAAGGAAATACCAGATCTTTATAGTATGGTGCAACAACTGAAACCACTGATTATTAAGTAAAGATGCTTCTATAGTGCCATTTGCTCCAACTTCACTATCTCTATGCTTTTTTTTTTCCTGTGAACCCGGTTTAGGATGTTCTCATTTCTCTTTTTCCTTAATTCATCCGTGCTTGTTGGAGTCCATCTGTTGTACCATACAGTTGTGGGACCAAGCTGTAAATCAGGTCACCAAAATGATTCAGATTTAAAATAAACCTACAATAAAAAGCTTGGAATTTGCTTTGTCAGCATTCTGTTTAAATGCCCTGCAGAGCATCACTGCTGTTATCTAAGCCATCTCTTGTTTGTATTCAGTTTAGAAATCATGTGTTTGCAGCTGGAACAAAATCTGTCTATTCTCAAAACTGCAAATTCAGCCTCACATCTGTCATGTCCTCATCTCCGATTTATCCCCTGTACTCTCTGATTAAAAGCATGTTGGTCCAATGTTTCACTTGAAACAGTGTGGTGGTACTCTTCGTTTCCCAAAAGTGTTCCATAGCTATTTCTGAGTTAATGGAAAACTTGTAAAACAACATGTACCTATGACATGGCTGCTGTCACAAGAAATTTGTTTTCTTACCTGCTGGTATCTGTAGCTTGTAAATCCAAAAAACTGAAATCTTCCCCAGTTACTCTCTCTGCTTCCAGAAAACCTTGTTCTGGTGAAATATGCACCAGTTTACTCTTCTCTTACAGGCACTTGTGGGTTTTGAGGATGAGGAGGGCTTTGTTTTCTTCTTGGACTTGTGGAACTGCGGAGTCTGGTGTTGCTCTGCAGCAAGATGACTGCTCGACAGGCTTCGTTCATCGCCTCTGCTCTGACTGTGCTGGAGCTAAATAACGTGAACTTCTGAACTGTATGAGATAAAACTGCCTAGCGTACACTTTCTCCATGGTATTTAAGTGTCATTATTGATATTTTGAGAAGCCTGGCATTGCTTGCTCTTGGGTGGAAAATGTCTTCTCATGCCTTCAGCCTCTCTCTGCTTGGTTGCATTTGTTTTTAGGTTGTGTTAGCTGAGTTAATATTAAGAGTTTGGAATTGTTTGTGTCATTGGAAGAGCAGGGAGAAATAAATACCTGAAACAGAGTTTTGAGGCTAGGGTGATAGGGTGAGCTAGAGGTTTGTTTTGGACATGAGAAACACAGAAAGATCGTGATGATAATGACTTCCTTCAGTAATCCAGTACCATTCAGGACACATAATTTTTGTGCTTGGAGTTCCA
Organism: Nesoenas mayeri; assembly: GCF_963082525.1. Taxonomy (NCBI): domain Eukaryota; kingdom Metazoa; phylum Chordata; class Aves; order Columbiformes; family Columbidae; genus Nesoenas; species Nesoenas mayeri. The sequence continues at coordinate 9,232,588 of NC_137551.1, read as the reverse complement.
TTAGTAGGCATCCCTTTCTCCAGAGAAAAGGAAATGATCCTCTTCATAATCAGTTTGAGCTGTTTTGAGTTGGTTGCTAGGTCTCAGGGTGCAGCACAGATAAGATACAACATGAGCTATATGCAAACAGTTGTATCATTTTAAGTGCAATCATTTACATTAAATAAATTTATAATTATGTGGGAGGGTGAAGCTGTCCGAGTTTTTCCCTGCTAACAAGTGCTGCTTTGCCCAGGGTTGCCAAGCCCTACCAGTAGCTAGGTTTGATGCCACTTTTGGCTTCAAGTCATCTTCATTGAATGTTGTTCTCAAATGTGCTTCTGTCTCTGGTTTATCCAGTGGCACCATTTCTGGGGGAAGAATCCAGGGCTGCCTTTTGGTTTTACCTGCTTGGAATGTCAGAGCTCATGTACTTTCTACTAGCCAGTGTTTGTTGCAAAATTTCACTGGATAATAAGCAATTGAGAAAGGAATATTTAACAGCACTAATAAGTTTTTAGGTGTTTATGGCATTTTCTTAGTCTTAATAAACCACATAGCAGTAGCTCTATGTTTCACTTCAGTATAAAAAAATAACAGAATAGAGGAAAAATATTTTAATGTGATTCTGGCCTACTATAATGCTCATTCTTGTTTTGGTTCTAAATTTTAATCTTGATATAGCAAATCTTGTGCCTTTCTAGCTTTCTTCTGATCCTCCTGTTAATAGAATTACATAGCAGAATATGCAGTGTGAATAAATCATTAGACTTATGGGACCATATTTACTTTGTAACCAAAATATGTATCAGTATATTACAGCTCTAGTGTGCAAATACAAACATCCGCTTGGACTCCATCCTTACCAAGTGACTTGCAAAAGGTCATTCTGGGTCTTAGTTGTTGACAAATATTTATTGCATGTGAGAGAATTACTCAGTTATAATTTCACAGTAGCATGTACTCATTGATAATTTCTATATGTGAACCTGTAAATTTTATCCTATGTATTTAGTAACCTGGTCTGGGTTTTGTTTTACAGCTGCTGCTGAGGGCAAAGGAAAAAGTGGGGAAGACTTTTTCCAGAAGGTAAGAAAGATATTTTAATCCTATAAATTCAGTTGACTAGAGGAGAAAATATGCCCATTACTCAACCATGAGCTCAAGTGATTCAACTTAATGTGCAGTTTTCACTGTATTGATGAAATGTTTTACAAATGCTTATTATTTAATGTGTTTACGAGCCATTAGCTATGCACGGAGTGTGATGAACTATATGTCCCTTAGTGTGTACTACTGTCATTCATGCTCAACAACTTAAGTATTCTTTAACTGAAAATGTCAAAATACACATTATGAAAGCTTCTTTTGCTTAATAGCAGGGGGTTCACCTAAAAGATGTTGTGAAGTGGTCTTAAGGTTTTTGTGTCTATGGATAAACGCTACATCCTGTTATTGAAAAACTGACATGAGACTTACTGTGGTATCATTGAAAGCATAAATATTTGGTTGAGAAATGGAAAGGCCTTTTAAGAAAGAAATGCACAGTCCACAGAGTGATTCAATAAAGATTGTGGTTAGACAGAAGCACGGAAAGACTGGAAAAAAAAACAGTCCTTCAGCAACTAAACTACAAAGAGCAACATGGTCAAGAGTAATGACTTTGAAACTATTTTTGCCCTCTTTTTTCTTAATAGTGTGTAAAATATTATGAGTTATGTTAATGAAGATCTGCATACAGTATGCTAATAAAAATCATCATTTTTTTCTGTACTATAGAGAAGACACTAAGTTTTCATGCTGTATACTGATATACCTTGAAACTCTTTTTGACTTGGTTTTCCATTAAACAAGTAGTTTGCTGTATTTTACATGTTTTCTTCATATTTATAAATGGTACTTCAAAACAGGTCCCTTTAGTCATGAAAGAATACTTTGTCCTGCGTGTGGTTGTCGGATGCCTCGATGAAGGCTGGTGGGGAGGAGTGTGTACACTGGCAAAATGTTTGTTTTAAGGAGTGTTTTATAGGAATCTTCAGATTATGTTGCTCTTGACTGACAATGTGTTACTTTTCTGAATGACATGCTTGTGCTTAACTGTCCAATAGTAGTGTGCACGGAGGAAGAATGTGTCAATAATTCTTAGGATTTTATGAAAATGCATGGGGGATTTTGTTTACTTGCTGCAACAAAGCTGAGCCACAGTAGCATATAATTCATTCTACAAATTCATTTTACAACACAGTGTTTTCTCACACTTGTGTAAATCTGCTCATAACTCTTGAAGCTGCAGACAAAATATTTCCTCTCTGTGGCATTAAGTGGCTTATATTTTTGACATGTATTTGTATACTTGATTATTTACTGTAGGTACGGTGTACCTTAGAATAATGTACCTATTAGTGTAATAGCAAAAAATACAGTTTTGAATTTATTAGGAGAGCAAAATGTGCTACAACTTGAAGTATGTGAATAAAAGTACATTACTTATCCATACTGGTAATAAATTTAGTGGCTATTTTGGCATTAGTATATTGTCATATATGTGCATAATTGTTATATAGGAACAGTGTGGATGCTGCAATAGGTTAAAGCTACTTCATTTTGCCTGGCATTCTTTTTGCAGTCTCATCTACTCTATAGTTTAGATTACTGAAGTTTCTAAGTACATACACATGACATTGCAGCTAATAAAAACAGATGGAAACTATCTGCTTTGAGAGTTTTCTTTTGTTCAAAAAAAAAAAAATCTTTGGACAGTTGCTCATAGCTTACTCACTGTCTCTGTCTGTGCAATTTCCTTTAATCAGGGTTACGCTTTTTCTTTCTCATATGACATGAATAAGGCAGTTTCTGGAGGTAAAATGAAGACTCTTTTCATGTGTTTCGGGCTGTGTAGTGAGGAAGAAGGTGATTTGTAGCATTAGAAATACATTGCAAACTAAGGTGGCAAGATACTTTCAGAAACTTAGTATGAATTTGAAGCTATAGTAAATGCATTTTTAAAAATAGTTTTGTAAGTTACTCTTGAGGGAGTTTTTGAGTGGAATGGGGAGGGGAGGTGCATCACTTAGGAGGCGCATCAAGAACTGAGGTTGTATTTGGCATAAGTAATGCCACGTGTGGTATTTTCTACAGACTACCCTCAATGTGCTGAAGCTGTTGTTGGGTGGAAGGAGTGTGTGGGGCGGAAGAAGTTTTCACATGAATGCTGAAATGACAGAAGTGACAAGGCAAAGATTCAAGACGGTGATTCCGTATGTCAATACATGCATAGTAAGAGGGAGGAGAGAGGCGGCCTGGACTGGAGGGATGGGAGGAGGGAGACAGACACGCTGACTTCTGGCAGGCGGCTCTCAAAGTGGCCACTGGGCTCTGCTGGGTGGCTGGTCCATGGGAACAGGTCTCAGTTCCTCATCAGCTTGTGCTTAGGAGGAACACAAGTTGCTCACATGCTCTCTGAGCTGGGCCCAAAGTCAGGGGCTCAGCCTGGATAGTTAAACTGTATAGAGTATGCTCTAATGAATCTGTTGTGCTTTTATTTAAAAGTGCATACCAGGTCTTGGTGCTAAGTAGTTTTTTACTGGTCTTTAAGCAGTATTACCCTCTTGGATTTTTGTAATCAAGCAGACTCTGTGAATGTGGACCGTTCCTACCAACTTTTACCTTTTGAAATTTAGTACAGAATAAGCTCCAGATCTTGGCTGCAAGGGGCAAATTAAGCCATTTCTGTCCTGTCATGGTAGGGAAGATAAAGTGATGAAGTGTCCCTTCCTCTGCTCCTGAAATGAAAAGTAGATAAATGATATTTGGTAGTGTCACTTTAAAAAAATCTGAAGACTTTAGCACACTTTCTTCCATGATTTCTACATTTTGGTACTGCTTCAAAGAATGGAAAACCTAACATAGTCTAATGTGGATTGTTCAAAGCCACTGGGAGCTGCTAATAATTTAGCAAGAAATAAGTAAATAACCTGATAGGTTTCTCTCTGGAGCTCTCTGGTCTGCAGTTCAGTGACAGGTATTCTTAAATAAACAAGGACTGGCTTGCTGTTGTGTTACATACTATTTATATAAAAAGATCCTTGTGGACCTTGCTCTATATATTATTGTCTTACGTATTACTCTCACAGAATAAAATAATATGAAGTTACTACTTGTTCTTGATCCAAAGCCCATTTTCAGTTGATGGTGGAATTTTTCCATTGAGTTCTGTTACATCTGGTTCACGCCTCATAGGCAAGCAAGGCCCTTCCCAGATGAAGCCAGGACATTGTTCCAAGGAATATATGATTTATGTAGCACTATAGATATGCATGGCACTCTTACATAAAATGTAAGAGGGTGGTGAGTCTCTACCCTGAAGAGTTCATAATCCAAAACAGATGAGGCTTGGCCATGTGGACAGAGGGGAATTTAATGCTTTACTTTCTTCTTAAAAACATGGAAATGTTAGTGCTGGTGATAACCTTTCATTCTGTAATTTCTCAGGGCAAGAGTGGCCATCTAGCATTATCACAGGACTGTCAGTATGGTGGGCAATAGGTGAAGGTCATGGGTTTTTTAGACGTTGGGTGGAGCTCTTGGGCTAACGTGGGACAGCGCTTGCAGAAGGTGGTGAATGGAAACGGTGCACATGTGGTGTTTTGCCCAGGTGCTCGACTCTAGGTCTGATGTAAGCTTCTCATTTCAGCATAACTTGGTGTGTACGTGTGTTAGTTGTGGGCTTTGGGAGTGTTTTGGAAGGGTTGTCCTCAGCTCTTCCTCTCCTGGCTTTCAAGAGCTTGTTTGCGGAGTTTGGTTTTGTGGAAAGCACAATGTACTACCAGCCAGCTGTAACTTCTAGGTATTATTGTTTCTGAATATTTGAGATTATTTAGGTTTTGTGTGGTGTTTTGTGTGGTTTTTGGTTTTGTTTTGTATTTTTACCACAGAGGAATGGTTTTTGTAGGAATATATTAATTTACACAGATGCAGATAGAGTTTTTTAAGGTATTATTGGATTTAGGCAAAAAGTGTGCTTAAATGCTCATGTTTCTCTTGATGGCGGACTGTCATTCCCCAAAGGGGGTATAATCATGCTTGGAAGTGTGATGGTCAGATTGGACAAATATTGCATGTGTGTCCCAAAATCTATTCTGGTAAGCATTAGGGGTTTAGGAGTGGAAAGGAAGACTAGGGGTTTTTTAAATTTTCTTTCCTGTCCTTATCTGTAACATGTTTCATCTGTAGCTTCTTATCTTATTCAATAAGTAGCACATTAAGAGATATTGAGACCATTTTGGGGGCAATATTGGGTGAAACCATCCTTTAAAATGAGTTGCCTTTTCAGTATACGTTGGAAGCAGTAGCAGTAAGAGATTTTAAAACAAAACTCCAAACAAATACCCTCTCCCCCCAAAAAAACAAACCAACAAAACCAAACCAAAACAAACAAAACCCCACCTCTTTGAAGACATAAAAAATGGGAATATCTAATTGTATCTTTAGTCACCTCTATTTTAAATTCCTCTTCTACATGAAGTATTTATTAGTGTTTATTACCTTTTTATTTGTTTAGTATGCTCTGGCAGCAAAGGGTGTAAGGAAGCTGCCTTGAGCCATGTTTATCTAAGACAGTGAGAGACCTGTTTTGCAAAATCCTGTGTTTTCACGTGTATCTCTGGAAAATGTTTGTTAGGCTGATCTGGGCCAAACCTTGTAATGTTTGCGAAATTCTTATGTTTGAATATATTGATACAGTATTTATGTATGCCTGAGTGCTTTTATAAGTATAGATAGTATGTATTGATACAAATAAATTTAACTAAAAATATATTTTTCTATGTGCAGTAAGTCAGGCTGAGAATTGGTCGGTCTTCCTTTTTAATCTCTGAACATGAAACGTGTAGGTAGAGCTTCAAAAGTGAATGGCTCAGGGCATTTTCAGACATAAAAAATATTAATCATTGACCTGAGACTAAGATGTCTCAAGCTGATTATTTTCCATGATCAGCAGTAACTTCTGAAGGGCTTTCCATGTGTCTTCATCCATGACTTCTCTTGTAACTATAGTTTGCCTAAGGCTGTATTCCCTTTTCTGACGGCAATTCCTTAGCTATCGGTTTCTTCCAGTTCATGGTTATTATACATTATCATGTTGGGTTTTTTTCCTATATTTCAACCGCAGGGGCAGTTTCGAACTGCAGAAGCTCCACACCTTCCACTTTTTAATGGGTAGAAATTAGTATCCGCATTAGCATTAAAATAACCTCTTGATGTAGAGTTTGCCTCATAGCATGTGACAAGGATATATTAAGGCCATACGTCTCCAGAATGGGAATGAAATGCCCAGCTGTGCTAGACTGTGATGGGAACCACTGGCATGTGCTTCTGATTTACATGAGGCTTCCTCTCGTTTCACTTCCTGGGAAGAGGAAGCGGCTGCTCAGGGAGGGTGGTGTGGATTAGGGGTCTAAAGAATGTCGGTGGCAGTCAGTGTTTGCAGAAGTCTTGAGGTGGAGAGGTTTGTCTCCCTTTTGGCAAACCGCACCCAGTGGAAAGAAGGAGACTGTTTAGGTTGGATCCGTTTCTCTAAAAAGGTAAATCAAGAACGCTTACTTAACTTTTTGCTTAGTTCAGGCAGAGTTAAGTGGTGGGAAAACGGCATTCATCATGTGTCTAGTATAGCAATCATTCTGTTAAGGAAATGGGGTAATTACAAGGTTTATTTATTTATTGGATCTTTAGTTTCTTCAGTGTTGCTTCTAAAATAATGGGAACAATCTTCAGAGTTTACCTGTAATATGAAAATGCTATGATGGGCTTAATCCTTGAAGTGGAAAATCCTTGAAAATGCTCTCTGATGGGCCTGGTCCACTGCACGTAGAAGTCTTAAAACAGCAACTGTCCTTGCTGAGTTGCTTGTGAATAATTCCCTTGGCCAGAAACAGTGAGGATTTTGATCCTGTGGTATTACACGGAGTGGCTCTCCACTGCTGGGAGCTTGGTCTGAGTTCCAAGTGAATCAGAGTTTCAGTTGCTGATGATGTTCCATTTTGTGCCACCTTATTGCTATACTTAACATTTTGTGCAAGGTCAATTGCACTGAAAAGCAGCAGACAAGAAGCAATTTGTCACTGTTATCTTGACTGAGATGGTTAATCCTTTTCACACTGAAAGTTAAATACTCTCTTAAATAGAGGAGGGATTTTGGTCCTTGGAAGTGGTTGTGATCTTTCATTTCCCTCTAGGGGGGGGAAAAAGAGGTGGTGAGTATGAGAAGGATACAAGTTAATAATACAACTGGATTCCTGATTAGTAGGGAGGAGACTTGCTGCTTCCAGAGAGAAGAGTTGGCTGCATACTTGTTTCTAACGATGTGTTGTGGGGGGTTCATTGTTAAGTCATCTTTTTTTCTTAGCTAAACTTCCCCCTTTTATATTAGTTGTGTAGAATTCATTAATGCTGTACACACAGATACATTTATAGGGTTTTTTGCATGTTTAGATAATCCTTTTAAATTTTTTACATTACTTTCAGCCATTTATATAAAAGAAAAGTATTACCTGTGACCTTTGATTAATATTTCCATTGAGGGTGAGTCAAACATTCAAGCCAAGCAAAGGAAGGACTTTAGTGTTTCACCATAGGTAAGGGCATTTGATCAGAAATGTTCTTCTCCCTTAACTTCATTTGCTGTATTTGTAAATTAAGTACAAAGTTCTGTAAATGTTATTGTTGCAGAAGGTTCGCTTAGTGCAGTTGTGGGATGCAGCAACAATACTGCAGTGCTTTCTTAAACAAGACTCTTGTTTTAAGAATGCTCTTTTCCAGTTCATTTCAGGTAAAGTGAAGGTTAAAAGATGTGGGGTATGTGTGAACATGCATGTGTTATCTTTCCTTCTAAGCTGAAAATGCCATAATGGAAAAGGAAACAATATAAATTCCAAAGCCATATCCACATAGGTAGCTTTACCTAGTTTTCTCCTTACTGGTGTAGAGCTTTTATTTATGTCCTAAAAGTTGTAAAGCTGATGTTATATACTCTGCTGCTTTTATTCCCTTTACATATAATCTGTTAATTAGTTCTTTTGAAGTATTATCAGCTGATCCCCATTGATCAAAACTATGAATACATAAGTACATTACCCAGGGTGTTAATCTTGTCCTCTAATTTTAGCTTTGGTACTTCTTCATCCTCCATAAGTTTACCTTAATTATTGACAAAGTTCATTAGGAACAATTGTGAATACCTAGTGAGGATGGTAAGTTTGTTTAGAGTTAATCTGGGCTAGAATATGGTCTTCAACAACAAAACAGCCCGCTTGCTGCTTTGTGGAAGTCTCAAAGTCTGTACGTGCAGACCGCAAAAGTATTGGATATGAGAAGCTGGAGGAAAGCATGTTAGTACTGTGCTTAGTTTGACATGAAGCTGTGTAGAAGTATGACAGTGGGAAACAGGTGTGTTTTCCTTCTATTGCCTTTTTATACCCCAATCTAAATTAGTTGGAAAATTTAGAAACACATGTGTGGCAGTACTGAACCTTATTCATACAGCTTATCCCATATGATAAAATATTACCCTTTTCAAAGACAGGTGAAGTTAGGGGAGAAGGACTGGGTGAGTAGTCAGATAGTTCTCTAAAAATGCATTTGGAGTTTCTGACAGAATATGAAATAGGAAAATCAGGGACCCCTACCCGACAAGAGACACATGCACTTGCTGCGTCCTCGCACTTTGTTCATCCTGCTCCTTCCTGCACAGACACTTACACACCTGGGGCTTGATCCTCGTCCTCCCTGTGCATAATTTTGTTGTGTATGTTTAAGTAGTTTACATTTGCATGTGAACTACTAGTATCCACAATCTAAATGAAGAACAAACTTAGTGTTTTCTATGTTTAATCATTTTAAATCTCACCCTGTATAGGAGATGGCTTGTCTGCCCCGCAGGAGCACAACCTCTACCCTCTGAGTAGTGGGTTATTCCAGGATGCCTGGGTGTCCTGCTCAGGAATAGCCTCTCATCTTCCCCTGCAGAAAGGTGCCATTGATACTGTGGAGTCAGACGCACTGTACTGCCTTCTTTTGAGAGTAATAATTGTAATTTAAACAGTGGATTCTAGTTTGGAATTTCATATATAGACTAGCTTAACGGGGTGGGGGAAGGCAGAAATCTCACAACAGAGCTTGGGATAGGAATCCATTGCTATACCCAAAATATTGGCCAGGCTTGCAAGAGGGCTACCCATTTGCACAGAACTTTGGGCTAAGTTTTGTCATCTCATCTTTAACTTCTTACATGCCCTGTATGTCCTCATCAAACCCAACAGCCCTTGATGGCGGACCATTGATGTGCTGGCTCTGGCCTCAGCAGTTCTAGAGGCTGAATTCATACTGTCAATTCCTGGATAACTGTATGCAATTTCTTTTTGTTTCTTGTTCTTCTTTCCCATCCTTGTTCTTCCTCTGCTAAACGTGCCCCCCCCCCCCCCCAAAAAAAAAAAAAAAGAATAACTAACCATTAAATATGATACTACTGCTGGTTCCAGCTACACCCATTGCTCTGTTCTTGCTGCCAAAATTTGTGTTCAGGGGTTAGTCATCCTTTGAGATGTTGCTGCATTAGAAGCAGTAGTATCAACCCATGTAGAATTTTCTTTTCGACTGTGACTCTTCAGCTTGGGCCTTCTGCTTATATAGAATTTTCTTTAAATTTTCATGCAAATGATATTCCACATTTCAAATAAACTGTAAGAGTGAACTTGCTTTTACTGCTCTAAATGCATATGTGCTGAGGGAGCCACACTAATACAGCTTCTCTGAATGCACAAGATGAACACTTTGTAAAACAAAATATTCAGAGACTGACAAATTTTGTGTGTGTTTGTTGTTATTAGGCATCCTGAGGTCTGATATTAAAATTGTCATGTCACCATTTGGTTAACACTGGATTAGATTGTACATCTAATAGTTTCATTTTCTACAATGAAATGATCATTTGGATGTTAACAATTTTTAACTAGTGAAATCTGCAATACTGAATTTTGGCTGTTTTTGTGAGTCTTAGTAAATTGGATAACTAATCCCTTTGCCCTGTTACTTTTGTCTGGTTAATTACAAGCAGATTTTGCTTCCAAACTGTGACTGTGTTTATGTTGAACTCATTTTGAACTCATTTTGTCTGTGTCTTCTTAGAAAGAGAAATGGTTTTGTTTTTAAAATTAAAATTGCTGATCAACTGGAACTCCAAACTTCTAAATATTCTGTGCACAGCTTCAGCTTTCATTATGGATCTTAAAGCTGTGTTCAGAACGCAGACTTATGCTTTTCATGTTCAGTTTTAGAGCTGCTGGTTCACTTTTTGTAGCTACTTTGAGTTGAAGCAGTTGAAGCACTTCATTTATGAAAACTGGACATTTTAGCAGAAAGTGTTGGCATCAAATGCAGCTTCTGTGCATGTGTAGATGATAGTGGGTAAGGACCTGTATCTGTCTTAAAATTAGTATTTGTCTACTAAAAAGTCATTTTGCAGATGTTGCTGAGGTTAAGACAGTACTATGTGTTGGGTTTATATTAACCAATTTCCTTATTAGTTTAAGATTGTTCTATGTGTAGAGTAAAATTAACAGGCACAAAATGAGGGTGATATTTATCTTGTGGTAAGATAAATGTGATCGGACCACTCTGATCTCTCATAGTATTTTCAATGACTGAATTAATTTTGTATCCTGAGGAATATTGTAGGTAATATTGGGAAAAACAAATGCTTAAAAGCCTATATCAGATGATGGATGACATCATGTGAAGTTCAATTAGGTTTTGGTCTCCTTTTTGTAACTGCTTAAAGGCTGTAACAAGACAGATTGTTTGGTTGTTTTTTTGTTGTGTGTGTGTTGTGGTGGTGTTTTAAAGCTTTCTCATTCAAAACCATACTTACAAAGCTTTTGCAGTTGTTTCACCGTAAGGTTATTCAACCAGCATATTTGTCAGGTTCTATAAGGCCATTACCATGGCACTACTTTTACTATTGCTGTGTTTCATTTTTTTCTTTGCTGTCTTGCACAGTAACTTTCATCTTCTGCAAATGGATGGAGCAAATCTTGTTGACGATGGGGGGAAAAATGGTTCTCTGAAAACAGCCCTATTGAAAATGGGGATGAATACAGTGATGTGACAAAACAGTCAGGCACTTTCCCTTCAGCAGCTCTGTGTGAAATATTTCTTGGGTACGAATTATCCTCCAGAAATCTAGTAACCTATAGTCATCCATAAAGAACTGCTGTGTTTTCTCTAACCTGATGGATATTCAACTTCAAGATTACCAAACTTCTACTTACAGAATTTCTATTACCATGATCTTTATGTAAATAATAGTTTTTTCTAATCCTTTTTGTTCTTTGCTGTCCTTGTCCTACCCTCACACATGGGATTTTCTTCTCTGCAGCAGTTTAACTCTACACTGTTAACACTGGGAAGCACTTGTTTCTACTAATACATGCTGGGGGGTGCTTCTGGCTCTGAGTGCTTTGTAGTTCTTACGTCAGTGAAGAACTGGATATTTATCGATGCTGTGTTACAATGGAGATCGGGAGCAAGCTTGAATTTGCAGATGCAATTGACTCTGAAGTTCCAGATGGTCATGTTACCAATAATAATGATTGTCTAGAGGTGCCCTTATAATTGCTGCTCCAAGGTGTGCACATGAAATATAAATGAACAGTGCTTATTCTGCATTTCTAGTCCCTTTTGGTTTGGTTGGTTTTTTGTTTATTTGGGTGAGGTTTGTTTGTTTGTTGTTTTGGGGGTTTTGTTTGTTTTGTTGGTTTTGTTTTTAGGAGAGGGCTACTGGTGCAGTTTAGCTATTTATCTTGTATGTCACACTTTAGTGTGGTTTTGTTCTTTTTCTAATTCACTGTCATTTTCTTATCTTTACCCATTTACCTCTTCCCTTAACTTGCTACATTAACACTGCATCAACTTATTTTAATTTTAAATTTCATATGCTTGGAAAAATCACATCTTATTTGGCCATACATTTTTGCCTTGCTGGAAGACATTATACTAAGAAATGCTCTCTCTGTGAGATGTGTAAATGTGAGGTTAAGAATGACATGAAGAGTTGACTCAAAAGATAATTCAGAATACAGTTTGGACCCTGCCATGATTGTATGCTTTGTGGTCATTTTTTGTCTGTGCACAGGGTCACTTTGAGTGAAAATCAAGATCTGGAAGGATATTGTTTTTCCCCTATAGTGTCCTTTTTTACTTTGTCACAGAACGTGCTGAAGCAGCAGGACCTGCCCCCAGCACCCCAGAGGAAACTGGTTCACTTTTAGAAGGGTTAATTAAGTTAAAGAATCACTGCTCAGTTCCTTCCTCTGCTACTCATTCACCTCTGTATTTTATGCTGCCTCAGAGCCAATAATATTTATTTTCATGGATATGGTCACCTGTAGTTATTGAGCTTAATTTTCTTTTGTGTAATGTACACAACTGGTCGACTAAAATACTTCATGCAGGATGCTGAGCTTTCAGCATTTGTCACCAGGCTCATGGATGAGATTTGCTGTTTGCTTCCAAGGCATGGAGCGTAGTCTCTGAAATATTCCAAGTACCAAAGAAGTTAGCTGCTCTCTGAGGATTTTCATTCTTTGAAAGTTGGAAATAAGGTACCGTTGCAGTACTGCAGATGTTTAAGTGTCTCGTGCCATTGATGTTGTTGATCTAAACCGAGGTGTTTCTGTTTGTTTTTAACCTGCACAGAGTAAAACCAAGGAAGACTCTTTGCAGACCAAAAACTCAGCCATTCAAAACATGATATGGCCAAATAAATAAAGCCACCAGTGGGCTTTATAGGCTTTTAATAGCATGAAAAATTCAGGGCGTCTACAAAACCTTGTGTTGTGTGTTTTTTAAGAAGTGAAATATGTTCTTACATATAGATTAAGATAAACATGTACCTGTTCTAAAAATATAATTTAAACATGTTTACAAGATTTTAAACATCTATTAATTGTCTAAGCACTCTGCATGTTAAAATGGTGTGTGTGCGTGTATATATATATATATATCTTCCATTGTATTAAGTGAGATTAAACTGAGGAAGCTCATTCCTCACACTGCAAGAGAGGGGTTTTCCATTGATGAAACAAGAAACTGCCTTTTTTTTTGACAATTATGCTTGCAGTTTCAAGAGCTACTGTTGTCGTTTCACATGGAATGAGCTCATTGTTGAGCTTGAGTTGGGAAAACCAATTGTAGAAACTCACTGGTAGACGCAGGTTCATCTCTTACCCATTTTTCATTTCACTTTGAATGAGAGCTGAGGCAGAAATGGCTGAGATGCCTGAATCCCAAAGGTGGGAAGATCAAAAATAGATACCTTAACACTAATTACAAAGAATACTACTTCCATTTAATGTGCTTGTTTTAAATGAAGAAAGGTCTATTTCATAATGTTGTTCTTCTTAATCTACTGCCTGTGAAATACTTCCTTTGAATTCTGGGATGCTCAAATGCTCATGGGCTTTTGGGGGAGTTTTGATCCCTTTTCTTTTTCCCGTCGCATTCAGGGCATTCCAGTTTCCATCCAAAATCAGTTAAACAAAACTTAGAACATAAAAAAAAAAAAATAATTTCTTGCTGTCTTAATGTAAAACTCCCCAAAGTGCTCTAACTATAAGTTTTTCAAGCTGGAATACAAGGAAGCCAAAAGTTTTTCTTCCAGCTGCTTTCCAGCTAGACGTTCTTTTTCTTGAAGGCCCAATGATTTGCAGCTAGAGACAGTTTTTTTCAGGGTCAGGGCAGAGTCTTACTTGTTTTGTTGATATCTTCTTGTATCCTGTGTCATCTTCTGTATGTTCTGCATGGAGAATAGCTTACATATTTTGGCTCCGTAAACACTCTGGTTTCCCCTGGGGAAAGGGGAGGAAGGGACGATGTAGATGCATAATTTCTAAGGGTTTCCCTCATCTTGAGATTTACTATGGGATTCAATCTTGCTGCCAAGTATGCCTGTTCCCTTTGGTCAGTTGGTCCCTCAAGGTGAGTAAAGTACAGATTAGTATGAACCCTGTCACTTTATGTGAACAGAAGGGAAGCCTAAGCAGAGGTGCTATTCCATAGAGACCATGAACTCTATTCACTCATCCCTCGCCTGAATTTCCTCTGAATGTTTTGTTACTGAAGTATTTATATAATGAAAATACATGTATTATATCTACATTACTTGTAAAGTGAGTTCTGTTTTCTGGTTTGTTCATTTGAGAGCAGTACTGCTGCTTTCAGGGTATGTCGCATTAACACTGAGTTTTCACTAAAAAATATTCCATTGCAACATGCAGTTGATGTTTTTATGGAATTGAGTCCAAATTTGTTTCAGGACAAAAAAAATATCCTGGCACTTAAAACTGCCTGGGTTAGAGTGGTAAAACAGAACTAAAAGTTGATGCAGCAGTGATATATGCTATGCAGAGTTTTACCATTGCACAGTTTTCAACATCATTTTTACCTTCAAGTTTAACAGCTACAGTAAAAATTAAGTTTCTTGTTTTCTACAGCTTTGTGACACTCCTGCTGTTACAATAATACAATATCTAAATAATAAAATAAATATAATAGTTTAAAAAGCAAACAATGTAATTTAAACTCTTAAGGGTTCCTATGAAAGCCCCAGTTTCTCAAAAATAAAATGTTACTTTCCATTGCAAACCTCTTTAGGCAGTTAAAATGCTTGAATTGTTTCACAGGCAAGATAAATTATTTTCACTGGTAAAAAAAGACGTACTATAGCAAAACCCACTTTATTTTCCCCTATATAATATGTGATTTTCGAAATTGTGTAAAAGCTGATTATTGCAATCAGCTTGGAATTTATCATGAAGTTTATTGCTTGGAGTTGAAAGCCAGCACATACTCTGAGCATTTTTATACTTAAATAAATGCACTTCATTTAAATGCATCCAAACTTTTTTGTGTGTGGTGTTGTTTTTTGTTATTGTTTGGTTTTTTCTTAGCTGCCTAAGACAGGTGATAAGCTTGTCTTTGTAGTGACCCAACTGAGTCTTCTTTTTGGTCTAACGCGATAGTTTTTAGCATTGTGTTCTGCAAAGCATTTGAGGATATTAGGTGGCCCAACCTCAGTGGCTGGCGGTCAGACTTATTTTCCTTTGAAAATCTCAAATACATCTTCTCATACGTCCCCTGAATGTGTATCCCTGAAGCTGTGGGCTTCCTTGTGTTTTGGTTTAGCATGAGAAATGGAGAGAATCGAATTTCTTCTTTAAGACAGAAGTCTCCAAGCTTTAATGATAGAGTAGAAGACTCATGGGATGTAACCCTTGTCTTGAATGATATTCAGTCATTCCTCTTCCATCTCCTCTCTTGTGGTTCTTTATATGTTGGATCTTCTCTCAGTCCTGCATTGCTCTCTGTTTTATCATCCCCCTTCTGCTTTTGGCTAATGCCTTGCTATTTTCTGTGTATTTCGTCGCCTGTTGTACAATTAAGAATAATCCTGGCCCAAAGCCCTCTCAGACACAAGTGAAATAGCTTTTTTTCACATGTGGATTGGAATATTGTGACAAGTATGTGTATGTTGCTGATGGAGTTTCACCCTCCTGGAAATGTCTTGTTTCAGCTGTAACTTATTATCCAATAGTTGCTGAAACCCAAAATATAGTATAATGCAGTCTGGCTGACATTTCCAGATTTTCCACGTGGTGTACTAATCTGGAAGTTGTTGTGATGTCCTGGGGATTTGGATGTAACAGATAAGAATTAAGAACTGTTAGAGAGGTTTGCCTTAGTTCCATTATGGTAAACTTATTGATATTGTAGCTGTTAATGCGTTCATTTACTTCTTGGAAGTTGCTTTGCTAATTATTTTGGAATTTTATTTTTTTGTTATTGCTTATGTCTGCAGATGACCATAAATGCTAAAATGTACTGCTTTGTTTAATTCCTTCCTCCTTCCCCCGGTTTGGTGAGTTAACTTGTTTAGATAGTGTCTGCTTTTTGTGTATTGTAGTTCTCTTTTGTTTGAGCAATCAAAAGAGCACAATTACTTTGAAGTTCTTAGGAAATGGAACAAATGTTGTTTGGTTTGGTTTGGTTTTTTTATACAGGAGGAACCTGCCCCTGAGTTGCTATCTGAAAAGCCCTCTCCTTTTCCTTTCCTACCTCTTTTTTACTTCCAGCAATCAAATATTCTTTCAGTTCTTCTGTTTCAGTTTGTGTTTTTTTTCTAGTTTACAGCCTAAGTTTACAGTGAGCACTTTTTTACTTGTTACCATTATATTCATTAAATGATCTCCTGAATACTTATTACCCAACATGAATTTCTCAAAATCACTAACTGTCTCAAAGAGTATGACCCAGCAGACCATGGGCAGTGGTTACTCCTGTCTGTCCAGTTACTGTAAGGCTGCATGTGGAGTAGCTTGCTCACTTATGTCCCCCTCAACCCAAGGAAGATCCTGACAAATGGGATAGATTCCAGAGAATGATCACCAGGTTGATCCAGAGCCTTGGAGAAGCTGATGTGCAGAGAAGCTGAGGGCAGGATTTGTTCAGCATGGAGGTGGTGAGGTAGAAGAGGGTCTGATCACAGCCTTCATTTCCCCTGGCGGTGCTTAGAAGGTAAACTGAGTCAGGCTCCTCCTAGAGGTGCACACTTAACAATGGCCAAAGGTTGAGCAAAGGGAAATTCAATCAGGTATGACAAAATAATTTCTTGGTAAAGGTGGCCACACACTGGAGTAAGTGTGCAGAGAGGCTTTGGAATCTCCTTCCTTCAAGATAATGGAGCTTGATGGGCAAGGCCTGAGCAACCTGACCTAACTTTGCACTTGGTCATGATGTGAGCATGAGTTTGGACCTAAGTGACTTCCAGAGGTCCCTTTCTTCCAAGCTTGTTTTGATTCTAAGACCCCTTCTAGCTGACATTACTCCAGCTGAGCAAACTGATCACTCTTAATCTGTTTTTATAATAAACCACTGAAGCTTTCAGAGGAGTGAGGACCTTTTTGCTTCTTGCTGTATGAAATCTTGTCCATGTGAGAATAACTGGACAATTTCTTCCAGGTGAAAACTCATCAGAGCCTTCTTTTTAGTCAACATCTCTGTTAAAAAAATGCCTTGTCCAATGCTGCCTAGCATGATATTTAATAATGTGTTTTCTTGGCATCCTGTGACCATCTAATATGGGCAGATCTTTCTTACTTCCTCAGATATTCTTTTTTACTCATGATGATCAGATACTCCCATCTCTCAAGTGTAATGAGAGGTATGATCATGATCTCATAATACTTATTGATGAGATCTCAATATCCAGGAGAAGTTCCTTAGTCTCAGTAGACAAACCCAGCAATTTTGATTAATACATATGAAGTCTTTGCTGTCATTCAGTTCCTTCTCCTGTATTACTACTTAATGTGTTAGGGATGCACTGTAACTCTGTGCTAGTGTTAAATTTCAGTATAATATGGCTAGTGGACTTGTTCAGTAAAACAAGTGTGGCAACAGAATGAGAGTCTACATTGAGCCAAGTGGCTACATGGATTTCAAACTATTATATAAATGTGTGCATGGGGTTTTTCCCTGTCGGCCAGCTGGGGATTTATGGATAGGTTGCACACTATGTTATAATAAATGCTGTCAAATCTCTGCTCTGAACTGCTAAACCAAGAGGTAAGATTTTTGGAGTCTGAATAGGCTTACAGCAACAAGTTACTTTCAGGTAAAGGTGAGGAAAGAAAAACAAACAAACAAAACCCCACCAACCTTGTGAAGGCAAACTGATGTATTTTGACTTATGGAGACACTAAAGGACTTGATTTGAAATTGACATGCTTTACTTAGAAGCCATTTTAACGTAACTAAAGAAATACTTGTATGAATTGTAAGACTTTGAAATTCCTGCTGATAGACCTAGAACATGATGTAGCTGGTGGTGGTCACTTGAACTTAACGGGAACTGTTGAGCATCTTGGTTTGCGCTTTAGATTTCTTTTGAATGATCACAACTCACCTGTTACCAGACAAAAATGCTTCTCAAGAAAAACAGAAAAGTGGTTAATGACTTGTGCTATTTGTAAGTAATAAGTCAACAGATTTTAAAATACCAAACATAATTTTTGCCAAAAATGAAATTTTGATTTTGTAGGAGAGCAATAAAAACTTGATTTCTCACAAATGCATTCTTTTTAACAGATTATGGAAGAAACAAATACACAGATTGCTTGGCCATCAAAATTGAAGATTGGAGCAAAATCGAAAAAAGGTATTTTGTTTTGCACTCTTTATGGGGTGGGATTAGTTGTTAGAGAAGCCACTTCTTAGAGTCAGGATGCCAATACTAGACAGGTCAAATATTTTCTTTTTTATCTGTTTGTATAAGAATTCCTTGTTAAAGTTAGCTTTAGGTATTTGCTGTACAAACTCACTTCAAGTAGCTTGCGCTTCTGCAAGTACTTTAATATCGATACTGTTGTACTTACAGAAGGCGGCACACGTGCCAAAGACAGTATGATTCTGCATCTAATCTGAATGGTTGGTTTATTTTACAGTGGCCAAAGTCGATTAGTCTTTCCGGTAACATCACAGATTAGTGGGTGTTCTATGAGGTTTTTTGTTTGTTTGTTTCTGTAGAGTCCAAAGATGTGTGGTGGTCAAGCCCTGTTAGAGCAATATATGTTCCTTGTGTCCCCAGCATGCAGTCTACATGCTTTTTCAGTGGCTTTAAGAAACCTAAGTAGAGCTGTTTCTTAGGAATGGCCAGTATTATGTGTTTTAAATTATGCTTTCTTTTGGAAGCACAGCCTATGATTGTGAATCTGGAACATGTCTTTTTGAATTAAGCCTTCTTACTTCTTAAAGAATCATAGCTGTGACTGAACAAAAGTAATACTTAATTCTTCTTCTCTAGGAAAAATGAATTTGGAAGCAAATGTTAACATTTCTGTTCAGGCTGATACATATTAAAAACCAAGAAAGTAGAGTTCAAATAATTTCTCTGTATATTGTATTTAGAATGTGTAGGTGGAGATGTGGGCTAACAACCTTTGTAAATGGAGATGGTCTCATGTGAAGAAAAATAATCTCTTTAGAAAGGCGCAGGATTAATAACATTTTTATGGTGTAAAGTGAGATTCAGTCTCTGAGGTACTTTCCCACATGTTATTGAAGTACAAATTGATTTTATATATAATATATATAGATATATATTTCCCTCTCCCTCACTTGCAAGGGAAAAGAATCTCACTGGAAAGATGAAAAGTGGTGAAGGAATTCAGGCTGGAAGAAATGCAGGTTTCATGTATAGGTATATATTCATATGTGGAGCTAATGTTTATGGTAACGTGAGAGTGAGAAGGTCGCTGTGCAAACCTGTGCTGTACCTGTGTTCCTCTGCGGAACTCCTGAGATGCTGTGAATTGAAACACGGCTAAAGCTCCATAGGAAACCCAGGCAGGGGAGTTTGTTTTTTCTGTTGAGGGGAAAAAAGAATAAATAAAGCAATACTTGCACCTGTTTTCTTTCAAATTTAAATGAGCCTAGTTCTGAAGCTGAAAAGAGGGGTAAAAGAGGTAGCTGGGATTCTGTATTGGTACTTAGAGATGCAGCTTTATGTGTAGATTAATTTAACCACTTTAGTAGTTACTCAAAGAGAAGACACTGTTAGATTTGTGGTGACACTCTATCAGTCTATGGAATGAATTTGAATACTGGGGGAAATAAAACAGCTAGAAGTTATGAGCTGATAATAAAACTAAAAATTGAGAGGAGGGAACACATAATACAGCTGGGCATACTGAGAGCATCTGCAGTGGGAATGATCATTTTGGAGAGTCTTTATTCCAGAAGAAAGTTTAGATAGGGCTGCAGGCTGATCATTTTGGTGCTATGCTATACTATTAATAAAGTTTCAGAGGCCTGTGAACTTACAGGGTAGCTCTAGAGTTAAGACTTTTACTCTCTGGCCACCTTTGCTCTGGGAAGTTTTGTGTATATATACACACACTTAAGATAGTAAATTACAATATGTGTACAAAGAACGCTGTAACCTAGAGGTTCCTATTTGTGAAATAAAGTGTAGTTTATGTATTCTGTTTACACTTGGTATCAATTGTTTGCTATAACAGCTGTTTATATAGGGAAAACATTCTAAGTGTTTAACATACTCTAGCTTTACTTAATGACATTTTGTGATTCAGAGGAGAGTCTGCAGCAGATGACTGGCTGGCTCTCTGGGATCTTGAACTCAAAACATGGAATCTTTCCCTGTCCCCTTGGCTGGGGACCGAGTGCCTGATAAGCTCATTCAGTGGGGGAGAAGTGGTTACGGATGTACAGGCTTGTACCCCAGCCATACACTGTACCCTGTCATATTTAAGTGATACCAGATTTTTTTCATATACTTTTCCAGTAAAATTTCCTTGCAGTTTCAGTAGCTTCACGTTCTAAGGGCAGATAACCTACAAGTTGCCAAATTGTTTCTTTTCTGTGTTATATGAATATCAGCTTTTGAATTGATGATTGCAAAATACTAAGTATTGAGTATCATAGTGGTAATTCATTAACACAAACTTGATAAATATTTTCTGAAATTTTTTAAATTGTGAAAGGCTAGTGTCTGGATTTAGCATATGCAAAATTTTGAAAATTGCCAATTAAAATTTATTGTTTAATATGAAATTGCTAGAATAGCTCTCTGCAAAGGCTAGAATGAAAAAAAAAAAATCAATTATCAACTCTCAGCAGTTTCATAAAGAGCACACCAGGAATTTCCTGGCTTTAATGAACACCAGATGCTGCAGTCTTGCTCTAGTGCTGAGGGATAATGAGGGTTAAAGCGTTTTGAAATACATGTTTAGAAAACACACAAACAGATATAAATTTTCCAGTAGCATCCTTAAGGAAGCCACTTGCTCAGGTTGGCAAAGAGATCCCGTAACATTAAGGTTTCAGAGAGGGAAGTGAAACAGTTTAAAGTGCTTCTGAAATGACTGATTCCTGCCTAACAGCAGTGAAAGAGTCGGCACTGGGACAGTCTGCTCTGCTTTCCATGGGTGCTGAAGAGTTCAGGGCATCCCAAAACCTCAAGTTCTGGAGGCTTCAGATCTTCTGTAGGCCAATGAATTAAAGATCGAACTGAGAGACAGTAACTTTTCTATCCATTCCCCTTTTGCTCTCAACATACTTCTTCACTCTGTTATGGTTACTGTTCCTTAGGAATGCTATTAATGGTCTTTTAAAGATTTATTCACTGGTATAAAAGTTTAGAGTAGATTGCCAAATCCCAAATTGTCAGATGCTGGAGTTCCACAAACACATTGAAAGCAGGAGTACGAGAACTTTATTTCTCTTCTCCCTTCCCCAGATACTGACCTGTCCTGCTTTCTGGTTCTTGTTGTTCAGCCCTTTCTGCTGTGCTGTCACTCATGCTTATATTGCCACATAGGGGACCAGGCTGGCTTAAAACTAACCACGCATAATTTTTACTATTGTAGAGGGGTGTGGTTGGTTTGTTTGTTTTGGGTTTTTTGTGCATTTGCTATCTGGCTTAACCCAAACTATATCCTCAGTCTACTTCACCTCATGGTTATATGAATCTGTAATGCTTAATGCATTGGGAGCAGGTGAACACCACGTAATTCAACAGCAGTGCTTGTTGATGGCAATGTAAGGTGCTCTTTAGGAACTTAAGAAATGGGTATATGTGAGTTTAGATTTCACCCATATTACTTATTCTTTTTCTTATTTCAATTTTCCCCCACCTCTCCCAGGTGTGTGCCTTTGTATTTCAACAGCCATAAAGAAATTCTGGTGCTATGTGTGTGCTCAGAATGCAGACACCCTTGAAATGGCATTTGGGTAACAACCAGCATAAGAAACTTTTCAGCTCCTGGAAACTTGGTGGCTCTAGGCAGGAATTTGTTCAGAGAGTTGGAGCGGAGAAAATTTTGGGTGGTTAATAAAGGTGGTAAGGGAAATGCAAATGAAATTGAATTGAGCTTACGGAGCAGGGGTATCTCTGGGGTCTCTCACCATTCACATTCAAAAAGGGCTGCTTTCACTAAACTGCCATTTTTCTCTCTTTCTCTCTGTTGTTCCTGTATTTTCATTCCTCTTTGTCCAGATTACAATTTCCAGCTCTTCTTTATCTGCATCATCTGTTCAACTTACCTGCTCATTTCTTTTCTTTCTTTCTTGAGGTGCTCTTATTTAATTTCACTTGTTCTTTCTTTTGCTGTTTGTGGTTTGGGAGTTTGGGTTTTTGTTTGTTTTCTTCTTGTCTGGTTTTCCTCCCTCTTACTACTTGTGCATTTTAAGTTGGTTAAGAAAAAAAAATCCAATCCATTGTTCGTTTGTCTGTGTTTTTCTCACTTGATTTTTCTTTTTTTCTTACTCTTTC
Source organism: Nesoenas mayeri (assembly GCF_963082525.1). Lineage (NCBI taxonomy): Eukaryota > Metazoa > Chordata > Aves > Columbiformes > Columbidae > Nesoenas > Nesoenas mayeri. The sequence goes on along the minus strand of NC_137551.1, from coordinate 9,210,210 downwards.
ATCTTCTGTTTCAAAAACATCAAGCTTCAGTAACTTTTTTAATGTAAGGTGCTTTCTATTATTGAAACATTTACTACATGCTATTCTTCATGAGTATATCAAGTACATACCATGTCAAATTGATATCTAAGGAGAATAGCAGGAGGGGAGGAAGCCCAGTGGCACTGAAGGTATTAGAAGGATGGTGGCCGTGACTGTCAGTGGGCACTGCTGGTATTCATTGCCTGGCAGTTTGGTTTCACACTTTTTCCTTAAACTTTGCCTTTTGCAGGCTGTCTTGAAAGCAGAATCCCATATTTCCTTCGTTCCATCTTAAGTGCTGAGACAAAATGCAAAATAAAGTTAGTAACTGTAATACTGTATTTGAGGCAAGTAACTGTACTGAGAGACTTCAAGCAAATTAGATCAATATTCCTCCCATTTATTTGAATGTTTAGATGCGAGGGAAGAACTTTGTGCATTCCAGGAGGCTTTATGATAAAAGCTAGAGACTTTTTTGTTAAAGCAGAAGTGTCACTACATGGTGAACTTAAGGGCAAACTTGCATGCAAGTTACTGCCTTAGATATTAAGAGTAAGCTAACATGTAATCTCTGTTTGTTGCTTCAGACCTTTAAGTCAATTTTCAATTGTTTGCCAATATTGTAATAAAAGCTGAAGTTCACATTTTGAGAAGAAGAAGGGAGAGAGAGAAGAGAGAGAGGTGCATCAGGCTCTGCAGCCTTATGAAAGCGTGCAAATATGGTGCTGGGTTATTTACTCTTTTGGCATAGGTTTTCTGATAAAGCTCCAGTCTGATTTTATGCTTTTCAAATAATTTCTTTTTCTTTTTAGAAATAATTATTTTTCTCAATTTAGTTTATCAACAAAATCTTGTTGCTAAGTCTCTTATAATAGAACAGGATACACGGGGAAGTGGTTAACAGAAGAGCAGTTCAGTGCTGTACTTGCCAGAATGTAATGTCTCATGTACAGACACTTCATAACTTACACACGTGTTCCATGGAGAGATTACATAATTTCTTAAAACATAAATGCATCCCTGGCTGTTATGCAATATTGCTTTCAATATTGGAACTCAGCTGAATCCCACATTTTTTCAAAGGAGAGACTGTCTTTCCCAAGTAGAAGATTCAGTGAAACACATGGCAATAAAACTGCAAATGCCTCAAATCGTATTAATGGATGCAAGTAAGACCTTGTCAGTGGTCACATTCAAACCCGATAGTTTATGATGAAATGTCAGTGAAAATGGTTAATAACCCAGTGCAGCATTGTTCTGTAGGAGTTATGTGAGCTTTAAATGGCATTGTAACCTCTTGTAGAGTATGTCTGGATGCCTCTGGATTCTCCTTCCCACCCCCCCAAGAAAAAAACACAACTGAAAACCAGAGACCCCCAAACCACATCAAACCAGAACATCCCTAAGCAAAGCAATGAACCTGATGAGGCAGCAGCTGAGAAGCTTCGAGTACTGTCAAAAGTGTCTGGGTGGCCAAAAGTCATCTTGGACCCTCACTTGAAGATATTCTGTCTCATTATGATGATAATAATTTGTAATAAATGCAAAATTTAGAGAAATGAATGAATTTCTCTGCTTTCAGTTATCACTGGGATCGCTGGAGTACTGAAAGAATTTCAGCGTAGGATACTAAACTTTTAAGTTACATGCTTAATATTTTTCTAAATACCAGGTGGCTTGGTGTAGTTCAGAGGCTGGCGTGTTTACAAAGTGCAGTTATATAATCTGAAATTTTCCCCATGAAATTGGCCAGGTCTGAGTTTAGTCAAACAAGCATAAAAGTAACTAAAAATTACCTAATAGTTTAGGCTGTTTACTTCTTCGTCTTATATAACTGCTTAAGTTGAATACTGTAGACTCTATTTCCAACAGTTTGGCATCCACAAGACTGAAGACCTTACAGTTTAAATATATAATGCTATGCTGTGTACGTGCATGTATATGCATATAGAACAGTGACCGTTGGGATTGTTTTATTTTTAAAGTCTTCAGTGTTTTCCTTTTTTTCAGGTTTGACATGTACACATAGTTATCCTTACTTAATATAGTTGCAGTCATAACACAGCTCTTTAATTCTGTGTTTTCCTTAAATGACTTCATTATCCTGGCTCAAGAGAGTTTAGGTTTTTTTTTCCTGGTGCATATATATTATACCTGTTTTGAATTTTGTTTCAAATTTGTTGAGAAGTGCATTGGAAATAGCTGAATTGTGGAAAAACTGCATTTATTAACAACACAGCATCTATTAATTACCCCTGCTGAGTTCTGAGATGTTTACCTTCTCATTTTGATTGTGTACATGGAGATAGTGTTTCTTGTTTGATTCTTTTGGTTTAAAACAACAAAAAGTCTGCCCTGAGAAACCAAAAAGCAACCAACAAAAAAGCAAACCAACCCCACAACCTCCCCACAATCCAAACTCCAATACTGGGCTATGAAAACCCATTGATTTAAATGGCAAGAGCTCTTGTATAATAACTTGTCTCTACGTGTGTTGCTTTTAATAATGGTCACATTCTGTACAGTATCATAAGACCACTTCTAAAAGTGTTCCTGGAAATGAATGGTAAGGAGGAATTGCTTGTGTGTTCGTGTTTGTTTGTTTTTTGGTTTTGTTTTTAAATTAATCTACATACATTAAAAAAATGACCAGATAAAGTCTAACCTATTTGGATACTCAAACTTGAGAGTCAATCGTGTCCGGTTAACCTGACTGCATATGAAACTCTTTGCTGTTTTTACAACGTAGTGAGGGAGTATAATGCATCTTTTTTATATTGGAATTACCAGATTCTTTGCAGAGAATATCAATATAGTCTGGAAAGGTTAAAATAAAGGTATATAAATATACACACATGTACGCAGATACATAATGGAGGAAAATAAGCTGCTTCTGTGAATATGGGCACTGAGGTTAAGAGTATGCTCAGACTTTATATAGATTTAGACAGTTTGTGGCCTCAATCTGAACATATTAATGTTTCAAATTAATTGTTATTTATTATGTACACTGTGTTTGACAAATTGAGACTTAAATTCCAGGGCAGAGGAAGTGAAATTTATATCTGCATATAAATGTGAGCCACTGCATCAGCACATGGGTTTTTTCAAAGAAGTTAAAGGTTATGTATATCAGAGATGGTTTAGGTTGCATGAAAACACTTTTTTACAATGGCTAAATTTCTTAATTACACTTGATATGATCTTATTTCTTTGAATAAAAACATGAATCCTGCTACTTTTCTAAAGAATATGCCCATGTAAACTGTCTGAGTCTTCATGTGCATAAAGCTTCCTATAATTTCATTGTCTTCTAGAATTACAGGCTCTTCCTAACCATACGTAACCTCTTAAATTGCATAAAAATGTTGTGGTGAATAATGGGAAACAAAGCTTAAAGTGCTGGAATTGCTTGTATGCTTGTCAGTACATATCTGTATAGCTACCTTATCGGTCTTTAAGCTTAAGAAAAATACTCTTTACTGTAAATTACTGTGAATTACTGTAAAAGGAATTCATAGTTTGTCTTACTGTAAATGCAGTAATACATCGAGTTTCATGCTGTGTGTCAGGCTTAAACGCTAAGCCAGCCCCACCTAAGAAGGTCATAAGGCATCACAGGACTACAGATACTTCAGACTTGTTAATGAAGCAAGTACTGTAACAGTAATTTTTCATAGTTTTGGTCAGTGTTTGTTCTTGACCCAATTTAATCTCTGTGTGCTGTTTCTACTTAAGATAATTGTAGCTTCTGCTGTTCTCATCCAGAAAAAACCCCACAGAACAAATCGAGTGGAAGAGGGTGAACATGGATAAACTCAGCTAATTTTCCTACCTAAAATTCAGTGCTGTGAATAGCCACTTAATTGGTGTAGAGCCCTAAGCTTTGCTTAAAAAGAGAAAAAAAAGGGAAAAGAATAATCCGGACCCTGGAGACCTGCAATGGTACCTGGAGCTTTGTGACAAACAAGCTTCTAGTCCGCTAAGATGCTTTTAAAAATTGTGTCAGCTGTCCCGTAGGGCTGTACCCTACTGTACCCTAACTCTTGATAGGAAATAAAAACGTATGGAGTGATGTCCACTCCTGAACAATCACAGTCTGTTCCGTCATCTTAGTTGAAGATGGTAGTTAAGGGGTGCAACATGATGTGGAAAAGAGAACACCTAAGCCTCTGAAGTGCCTGGATGCTCATGTGCTTAAAAACAAAGGTAACTTTTGTATTGGTTCATGGTCAAGTTTTGGGTTCTGTTGTCTCAGTGTTGACTTCAGTGGAGATGAATGGAAATTCAGGTTCAGATTGCTCAGTGGCACACTGCTTCTTACAAAGAAAATAATATACTGCACACTAGCCAGAACTCTGCCAGCTGTTCTACCGCTGCTGCCCATCCCAGGCTTGTTTCAGGTTCTCGCAGTGCTGTTGGGTGCCTTCCCTCGTTCGTATGGATCTCCACCTTTACAGAGCAAGGGAAATAATCCCTTGTCAATAACCAATCAGGTAAGGTGGGTGGGGGTGATGATTTGATGATTCTGTGCTGTTGGAGAGGAGCTTTCCAGCTGGTCACATGTGGGTCAGCAAAAAGGTGCTAGAAGATGAGCTTTTGTAGTTACTCCACACGTCTTTCCCATCTGTAAGTGGAAATGGGATCCTAGTGCATCAGTTTGAGAAAACTTCATGCAAAAGCAGTAGGCACAATAGTTTTTGACCACTGTACCCACAGGATGGCCTTATTCTGTGTGTTGTAAATAACAATAAAGCCACACTTGGTTGTGTGTTTTCCAGGCACTCCTAAAGGGAAGACTGGTAGCTACTTTTATTAGAAATGAAATTGAGGGAAACAGAACTGTGTTCGCAGATCCTCAACAGCGCAATTGTGGTCTCACCTCCCCTTGCCTTCTTGCGTGCTCAGGGTTCGTCCCTCGGCCTCCATAGCGACCTGCCCGCTAGCTCAGCCCGCGGATGGGGAGGGCATTTGGGGCGCCTGCTTTATTGAGCCCTGTGCTCTTTTGTCAGCAGAATTTTTCTTCAAGCTGTTTAGTTTTGGTTCCCAAGGTATGAAGTTGTAGGTCTGACTTTATACCACTTCAGTAAAACTTCTCTTAAAAATCTTGGCATTTAAATGGCTTTTCCTTGTTGGTGCCCCTGACAACCGAAGTGTTGGTTTGGGTATTCTGTGTCAGTGCTCTGTGCATGGAGAAAAATTCCTTTGCAGCTTTTATTTGACCTCACTAAAAACCAGCAAAAAGATTCATCCTGTTATGCAATTGTACAGCTGATAACTGTGTATATTTGTAGAGGATTTTAAATTATGTGCATATCTTAGGAGAACATGAATTTCACAACAGTATGTTTGTGCACTTTGAAGGTAGTAATGTCCGGAGATACAGGATGCTCTGTAATGTTTCTTGAAAATGCTAACAAGATTTGGGGGACAGGGAAGGGGAAATCATTGCTTAGACCTGCAGTGCTTCATAAAATAGATGTCAGTTTGATCTGGTACATGATCTGGGAAACTGCAAGTTTTTTCTCATCCGTAGAATGGCATTAAACTTATTTTTGTGCTTGGCCTTTGCACAGCAAAACTAATGCTCTTTTGCATTTCCCCATAGGTAAAAACAGATTAATTTGATCATTGGGGCATTTTATGTTGCTTTTTTAAATCATGTAACTTAGGTGAAATAAAACCAAATAATTACACACTCTGAAATGCAGAATAACTTCATTTTGGAAGTTCTTTATAAGATGGATAAGTATGTAGTTATTGTATGCCTTTCTCTAGGTACTCTGGATTGTATCCTCTGAATTACTTAAAATTGGTTTATCTGACTTGATCTGTCTCTGATATAAATCAAGTGGATGTTTTCAAAAGAAATAAGATTACAAAAATGCATTAATAGCCTGCATCGTCAGTGATGGTCAACAGAATACAGAAAATGCTGGTCAGCTAATTCATATCAGTCATTCAAGTATTTTAGTCTGACAGGCTCTCAGGGAGGCTGCAGTCATCTGCTTGTGATGCTATATGCTATCTGCTTGTTAGCCATTATCACTCTCTGAGAAGGGATTATTCATTCTCTTTGGCATTTGTCATAAGAGATGATGAACTCTTGGTGTCAAACATCAGTTGAAGCCCCAAAGAATGTCTTTGTTTTGTTTTGCAGCATGTACTTTTTCCTGGGTTTGGTTAGAGTTGAGAAAGGAGAAGTGTCATGTTTCATCTTGTTTTAAGTATAACTCATTCCTGCTTCCATGTGTTTAAATCATAATGGTTCAGGTTTCAAGGGATGTTGAGTTCTTGATGCTGATCTAATGCATTATTGTATGCAAACATTTGACACTAACATGAAAAACTTATTGCAAGCCTAGTTGAGGATGCTAATTTAAACACATCAGTTATACTTTAAGCATTGTTCAGTGAATGGTAGTGATGTGTTAGGTTAATAAACCTGATTCAAAGTTTTGTTTTGATTTGGAACAAAAATAGCTGAAGTGGAGGAGGCCAGGATGCCAAAGCAGCTTTCAAAAGCATGGAGAAACTAACATGTGTAGGAGAAATTCATGTAAGGATCTTGTCATAGTTAAAAAAAACCCAAAAGAACAAAACAGCAACAACAATAAAAACGAACCAACCAACGAACCAAACAAACAAAAAAAAACCAACCAAACAACAAAAACAGAAAAAGCCAAAACCAGCCAGCACCGTAAAATGATAAGGTCACCAGTATTACTGGGGAGATCACTTCCCTCTGCAAACCAGTGCAATGCCGATACACTGGCTAAAATTACAACGTAAGTGGGTATTGTCCTGTCTCTGCAAATTTTTCTACTATAAATGAAATTCTGATTAATTTTTTAAAATTGCATTGCTTTCAAGCATTCTTTATACTGTGCATTCTAAATATAGACTGTGTCTGTGCCAAAGACCAAGTGCAAACATACAAAACCATCGTTGATATCAAGTCTCTTTAATGACTTCCTCTGGAAACTATAATTTGAATCATTTGATTTTTTTTTTTTTTTTTTCCTCGAGTAACAGTAAGAGGGAATATCTGAAAAATAACTAGAGTATGGTTTTCAGAATTGTAATCTTTTCATCTGGGCAAACTTAACTTTGTATGAACTGTGCTAGTCATTTTATTCCTTGATTATTTGGCAAGACTAATAGTTCCTGTAAAGCCACTTGGATCTAAAGAGAAATTGTTCCAGGACATAAATAGTGTTCTTGTGGATTTTTTTTTTTTCTCCAGATTTTTAGCAGTTACAAAATAATTTGTAATTTATGGTAGATGTTTGCAGAGAACTCTGATAGCTTTGGCTGCGTGGCAGCAACTGAAGCTGCTGCGTTGGTGCAGTTTAACTAGTGAGACCGATGCAATCTGGCAATGTTTATCAAGAAAGGCGAGTCGCTGCGGGCTGCTGGCAGCAGATACTCCCCATATTAACTCCTGCAAAAGGGAAAGGCAAATGATGTCTTGTTAATGGGAGGGAAGCTGTGGGAAAGGAGAAAGTTGGGAATGAAGTGGAGTGGGGGAAGTGACAGGGAACTGGAGAGGAAACGAGAGACTGAATAAAATTGGAAAGAGGTAGATGTGATTCAGCAAACGAATGGCAGGGAAACATGGGGTTAGATTGGAAGTCTTGAAGAAATAAAGTTTTTGAAAGAGCAAAATAACGAAGATGGTATAAAGGTAATGAGAAAACAGATGCAAGGTGGAAAGAGGAAGATGTGAGGGAAGGACTGGTTGAAAATACATACCAAGAAGCAGAGAGGAGGTATCTGACATCCAATACATGTCCTGGTCTTGGAAATGAGATTGTACACAATTCTAAAGTTTGTACTTGATGAATATCCTGGGGAAAAGTTGGTAAACCCCACTGTGCTGATGCAGATGTTCATTATTGTTCCAGACCAGTGACTAAATATCTAACATGTCGCTCTTCTTATCTCCAATATCTTTGCCCCCCTTCCATGAAGATGCAATTTAGACGACTGCAATTTCAATTTGTTTAGTATTTAACAGATGTCTTGTCTTGCGTAAAAACATATGTACGTTTTTTTAATACTCGGAATGCAAAACATTAATTTCTAGTCTATGGGAGCTGAGGATATTGGCACTTTCTGCTAAAAATCATAAAATAGAGTTAGAATGTGCGCAAGTAAAACAAGACAGCAATAAAAAGGATTAAGTTTGAGTGCAACTGTCATCCAGCTTATTAGATTTGTGTCCAGTGCAATGTCAAATAATGTAAACTGCTTGGTTTCACAATGCTGGCGAGAGTGATAGCCAAAAAAGTAAGCTGAGAAAATATTGGGCTCTAAGAAAATGCAAGCTGTTTTGTGGAACTTGCTTAAAATATTGTAATGCAAAACAGTTCCCACCAAGATTAGTAATAAATTTGTAGAGTTATGCTAAGCTATACATGTGCAAAACACATCCCTGTGTGTATTTCTCATCTCCCATTTCTATTGTAACAAAGTGCAGTGAGAAGTTAAGCTCATGATTGCTTTCCTGCCCATGGGTGCTGTCATGTGGAGAACAACAAACACGAATTGACTTCTTATAGATAAACATTTGGTCACTCCAAAGGAATCTGAACTTTCAAAATGAGCACACGCGTTCTGGGAGGGGATAAAACCACCAAACATCATTGTTTGGGTGCAGTATTTGCTGCTTTCTTTTCTGCTTGCAGGAAATTTCCTTGAAGCCCAAGGAGGTCCTGTGACTTCCCATCCCTAAAATGATTAAAATGCAGTGTCTGTCCTTATTGTACATATTCTGATATACTGTCCCATGCTGGGTTGTGTTTTTATTGATCAATAATTGATAGGTTAGCATGTGTTTATAGAATTTGCAACCCATATTAAGTTGACAGAACACAACACCCAAAACAAATTGGACAAATAATGCAAAATTAGTAACAGCTCAGTAATGGCAATTCAGCGCAGGCTGCTTGGAGAAGAAAGGTGCACAGTATTAAAGAGAGGGGTTTAAACATCATTGTGTACCACAGATTTAACAACCAATGGAGCATGATGCTGTATCCCAGAATAAAGTAAACTGGAATGTATATTCAGACTCAATGTTTGTAAATAAAATAAATATTTATTTTATGCAACTTAGTAGTGTGAAATCACACCGGTTACCAGTGCTTGTCTTCAGAGTTTGAACAATTTGGAAAGAATCCAGGGGAAGACAAAGGAGGTGTTTGAGAACAAGAATTGGGAAGATTTGTTTTAAATCTAATGTTATAATGACTAAAAAACCGTGAAGGTTATGTGGGAATAGGAAAAATATGATTGCTATCAGTGTCTACTTAGGAAAGGATTAAAAACAAACATTTCTGTCAGATTTCTCTTGCGTTTTAGTGAGGACAAGGATAGCTAATTGTTGTAACAAGTTACATAGGCTTTGGTGTCTCTGCTAGTGGAGATTTTTCAGTACATATTTAATAACTATCAACAGTGCTCTGGTATACTAGATCCTGCCACAAAGGTGGCTTAAATTACTACCTGTAAGAGTTCAGTCCTTTTTTTTTTTTAAAAGAACTGGTACCGATGTAGTTGCTCACTGAGGGATGCTACAAGAAGGGATCCCTGTAGAAGAGCTGTGATACTGCACATCGGTGCTCTAGGGAGGGGAGCAGAGGTTTGGATTCTGTAAGTGAAGATGGGGTTTGTTCCAGGGTGAGAGGACTGGAAGAAAAATAAACCAAAAACTTAATATAGAGAAGGCCTTTAGCAGCATGAATTACTGGTAAAATAAGGGATGGAAGCGATAATGAAGTCTGAGTTCAGGAAAAAATGGACTTTGTGTTTAATTGGCTGATTCATGGTACTAAAAAAAACTACTCAGCACTGTAAATATCAGATCAGCCCAAAGGAAGAAATTCTCAAGAAGGAACAGGCTCTTGGTGATTAATTCTTTGGTTTTCTCTCCCCTCTACTCCCACCAATATACATTGACAGACAAGGATAGTTTTTCCCTAATTTTTGCTTCTTCCTCTTTTGTCACTTTAGTAAATACAACTTGAACCCCAGTCTTTGCTGACTTCAGCAGCGGCTGAAGATGAACACCTGGTAACTTATATTTAAGTGCTTAAATTTAGCTTCCTCAGTGCGTGTCTGCAAGCAGTGTCCGTCGCTGCCCTGTTCTCGCCTGCTGGCAGGGGAGCGCTGTGAGCAGTACCCAGGTATTTAGAGCCGAATGGTGAACGTTGTGCTGTCCCAGCTGGTTTTGCTGGTGGGTGGCACGGCACCTGTGTTTGGTGCATCTTTTGAACCTAGGTGGTGATGTGCAGGAGCTCAGCCATGCCTCCTCTGCTCTTTGGGTGCCGTATTCAGTGGGGAAAAAAGCAGGCGAGGTACACAGCAAGTGTCTGGAATAAATCAGTGAGGGGTTATTGACATTCGGGAGTTTCTCTCAAGCAGCGTCTTTGTTTTGTAAGTCTTGTGTTTGCAGGTAACTTTTGGAGTGGCTCTTACACCTGGTAGTAGCAGTAAAAACAAGTATTTGCAAAAATTCTTTGTTTAATTCTGGTTGAAACTTGTCAGAGTAAAATCAGTTGAAAGCAATTCTTTGACTATGACACATTTATTATTGATTGAATTACCAGTTTTTACTTTCTTTTAACTATACTTGTGAGCTAGAATTTGACTTTGATTTTTCTATACTTGATGGAAAACTTGTCTTCTCCCACAAATATTTAGACAGCGAAACTGTGGGGACAATTTTCAGCTGTTTCATGTTGTTTGTCCACAGCTGTTGCTCTGAATTTTCCTGGTTTAAATTGATGGGACATGACGCATTTGTAGGAGATGCTGGAACTGGGTTGTAATATTTTTTTTCTTTGCTATAAAGAAACAATTATTGGGAAACTAACACAGCAATTTTTTTTTTTTACTTTTAGCTGTGTATATAGAACTTGAAACAATGACTTTTGAGTTTCTCAGCATCTCACTGGCACCCATTTTCTAAGTGGATTGGGTATATTCTCTACTTGAAGGCCTGAATCTCACATTCCTCACAATCATCTCATTTTTCTGTAATTTGTCAAGATTGACAATATTTGTGTATTTTGCAATTCAGCGTGCATGCACACACACAAAATATCATCCAGTCCCTTTTTTTGTGGCTGCTCTCCTCAGGTTGAGAGATAAAGCTGGAAAAATTCAGCTGTTTTTTGTGTTGATGTTTGGCTTGTGGATATATTTATGAAAAGAATCTGTGTGGTTTTAATAGCTCTCAGAGTATTCACCTTAGCAACTCGCTGCTAAGATTACCTGTTACCATTTAATAACTATGGCTTATCTAAACACAACTTTGTAAATGGTGAATATTTTCTGTAATATGGTGCTAAGGCAATCAATACGTAATTGATTTAAAGATTTAAAGCAAGTGTCTTGCTGACATTGTGTTTATTGTTTGGAATGCCAGATTAATTACAACATGTATGGCAGTTGCTGCATTATGAGCGACATCTGCTTTTTGTTAACTTTCTCTGTAAATGAGAAACTGCCAGTGCATACTGTTTCTCATATTCTGAAGAAAAATTCCCCAAACCCTATAACTGTGTACTTTAAAAATTAACAGACCTTTGTGTTTAGATCACAAGTTAGTTTATTTCCTTTGTTTCTGGAGGAGCTGACCCAAGCACAGATGACTCCTCCCTGTTTTGCAATAAATAAATGAACAGAAGACTGTCCCAGGCCGTTTGAAACTTGGCCATGGGAGCTCATGTTGATTCGATCTGAGCAGTGAGACACACACAAATCCATAGCATCCTTGTGCCAGCAGCTGGCAGCAAATACTTCATTTACTGGAGTTACTTAAACGAGCTTCCTAATGCTGCCATCTCAGAAACCAGCCAGATCAATTAATTCCTCCCCCTTTGCAGGCAGTGTCGGTGACAGCTGAGAAAGCTTTTAAAGAAAATCACCTTTATTGCTCGAGCCTTTTATCTCATTTGCAGTTGGCTTGTCGATTCTTCTGAGCTCTATGTGTGTGCACATACAGCAACAAATGCTGGTTCTACCCAAAAAATGTAAAATCATTAATTGTATCACTCAAAGAAAGATACGTTTTTGTGGTCACATTTCTGAATTATTTAAGGAAACAAATTCTAAGTAGCAAGGAAGCCAGCAGGTGGGCATGCTGCTTCTAGTAAATTTACAGCAGAGTGATTTGATCCATGTTTGTTCCTGGAAGAAGAGCTGGAGCAATGTTTTGGCCTTTTTCGGTTTCTGACTAGGGCTTGCTGTACTTGCCATAGCAGCAATTTGCTTGTACTCAGGCAGATAAGGGAGAGCCAAAATACAAACAGAGTTGTAATATGAAGGGGATTATCAAGGGCCTCAATATCCACTGGGAGTGCTTGGCAGTATCTCTAGTAGAAACTGAAATTTCAAGCCCTGGAATGTAGTAATATAAACTCTTATCATTGTAATTAAATTACTTGGAAGTAGAAGTTTGCCACAATCATTCAGCAAAAACTGGAATTAGCTGACTTCTTGGATTTTTACAAGCTTCTAGCCATTGCGATGTGGTGCTTACTGCATTTACATGTAAACTAGAGCCTGACGTAGTCTTCCACTCTGTGCTCCCCATCCTTTTATTTAAACCCAATTTTGGGGCACACAAAAAGCATTTTAGCGGAACGGCTGCTGAAATTCACATCACACAGATGTTCAACAGATGATTTAATTTTCCAGATGTGAGTTTTGCTATTGGTATAATACTGGAGAGAGACAGGTAGAAGAGATGCAGGGAAAATTCATCTGAGAACAGCACAGGGATTGTTTCCTGATTTCAAAGCAACACCTCACAGCTTTCGGGTGTTTTTTTAAGCACATCATAAAGAAATTACTCTTACAAAGGAGCAGTGTGGGTAGTGTGGTGATTACTTGCTCTGAAACCCTCCCTGAAAAAAGAAGCAGAAGCTTTTAAGTAGGTCAGTGTCCTTCAGCAGATGAAGGTTCATTTCCCAGATAGCCACAAACTGCCAGTCATTATGGAGAAAATAATTTAATATCTGCAAATAAGAATAACCTTTAGATGTAAGATATACAACGGTTACAGTGCCATATGGATATTACCGTGCTAAAAGTTGAGAAATGGGAGCTTATTATATGATTAAAATGTGTAAATCAGTACTTGCATCATAAATCACTTGTAAAAAAGCATCCTGAAGTTTTCAACAGTCATAAATACTTTCCACTACGTGTCATTTTCTTGATTAGGTGCATCACAAATTCATTTAGAAGAAAGATGGTAACACTACTTCCCCTATCTGCTTATTCTTTCTTCCTGGAGACTACAACCTGCAGAGCAGTAATGCATGGATAAAGCTATTACATTGCCATGCTGGCTTCAGAAAAATAAAACAAGGGGAGGGGTGCAACTTATGCTTTTAAAAAAATACTACTAAAAACTAACCTTGTTCAATGAATGGCAGAAATGCAGAAACTAATCGTTAACAATCGTGGCAATTTTGTGCACTTATTATTATTGTAACTTCATAATATCTATTAAAATCTAACATTTCAAACTTGATATATAGAAAAGTGATCTTTCTGTATCAAAACCAAAAATGACCGCCCCCTTTAGAGCTTCATAAAGAGTTAAGGAAGTTGTTCTTCCATAGTATCTCTCTATTGCAAGCAATGTTATTTGTATCCGGTAGAGGTAAAGATGAAGCAAGCAGTGAGTATGATCTGCTTGCACTCGGATTCTCTTTCATAAGAGACCATTAAAACACTATTAGACCGGGTAGGATTACTGAGCAATAAGTGAATAACACCAAAATACACAGGTGTTATTTTTATCATAGGTAAGAAAAATCAAGTACTGTTCAAGATGAGTAACAAAGGTCTGTTAGAGCTCTAAACTCAGTCTTTAGGAACAGTTCACTAGAATGCAAATAGTAAAACCATCCAATGGAGCTTTTTTTGCTTGGTGTTTGCAGTATTTTTTGCTCAAATCTTACTGTTGACATTGCACTGGCCAGAAATATCTCTCTACCGCCTGCCAATTGGTCATATATAACCATTCCTGTTCCATATGGGTGTCTCCTCTCTGGGGTGCTCTGTTCCTCTGGGGGGTGTTCCAACTCTGCATTGTGTTCATTGTGCTTCACATCTTTACTTGGCGGCTGATTAAGCGCTTTATGTTGGACATTTCTACCCGTTACGTTTGGGCTGGGATGTGATGCTGAGAGGCAAATACATTCATCATGCGTGATCTGACTATGCCTTGCTGTAACTTGAAATAAGAATAATTTTCAAGTACTTCATGTAGCTGGTGCTTCTTGGTTAGCTTTCGAGAGGGTTGTATGGATGTTTCTCTATTGGACTGTTTTTCTCTTTGTTTAAAAACAGAGACAAAATCAACAAAAAAAGGCAGTTCACTACATTCAGCAGAAACACAATTGACATAAGAACGTGTAAAACTAAAACAATCCAGAAAAGGGAAATTTTTATGGAGCGAATCCTTTTTACTCTGTGGAAGTGTGATACTAAAGCAGAGAAAATAATAGACTATTTGTAGTTGTAACCAAAAACATTATGCTTAGCTGTCTTTGGCTTTAGTCACCAGGTGTCTGATGTCCTGTCAAGAACCAGCTCTTTTGATCTTTCCGCTAAGGTTTCATTTTGTACTGATGCTCAGAGGACAGTTCTGTTTGTTCTGTTCCCTCAGGTGTGTGTAGTGCAGAGGTCTTTGCTGCCAACCAGCTGCATCCTCCTGTTCCAGCCAGAGAACTAATGTGTTCCAGTGGCTGTAAAAAAACAGCTCAGGTGGTAGAATACAGTGAGTTGGAGCAGTGAGACATGAAAAGGCACAGCAGTGACCGGGGAGCATGAAGATGCAAAGTAAGCATAGTTGGAGTTGAGTGTGGGACAATTTGAGAAGAAGGTCGAGCCTCAGGCACCTATTTAGGCTCATGAGTCAGATGTTACAATGCTTTTTATTTAGCAAAACACGGCCACAATGATTTTGCAAATGTGTGTGTAAGAAACTAAAATTATCTTGAGGCTTATGCATCACAATTTGAACCTTGAATGTGAGTCTGCGTGCAGTGAAGATAGAATGGTGTTATTTTTTATAGCAATGTTGTGGGTTGTTTTTTAAATCCTCTCAAGTTGATCTTCTAATACTATAGTTTTTCTCTTCTCTTTTCTTTTTTTTTTTGTTTCCCCAGCATTGTGGTTCTGTTTTTGTGTTTTGAGATACAAAGGCAACAGCCTTTTAAGTAATAAACTGTGAATTCATTGGTTCCATGCTGAAAAAAATATGACATAACAGACTCTGTGTCCTGCTGAGAGATTGACTTGCTTTGGGTGGCTGCTTAGGCAAGAGGCTGAAGAACAACTGCCCAAGAAGTAGCAAAATTGCAGCACGGCATGTGCCTTTTAGTGTCTGAATGCATTTATAATATGTCCCTAATGACCTTTTTCAGAAAAAAAAAAAAAAAAAAAGATATTTAGGCTAATTATGGTGGTAAGATGCTGAAATGGTGTAACTGAACTGGAGTCTCTGGGTGATTACAATTAATTCATTCTCATTTCTTCTTTTCAGGTTTTCTTCTTCTCCACCTTGGCCTTCCCTTTCTCCCTTCAAATCTGGTCACTCTTCTGTTTAAATTGCCATGTGTTCTATTACCTCTTCCTTGTCTTGCCTCTTTGCTTACGCTTTAAGAGAAGTCTTTCCAGCTTCATTTCCTCTGTCACTGGGTCCAACATCCAGTCATCAATAGTTTATTTCTCCAAAAATAATAAGTTGTACAGGTAATCTATTTTTTTAAAAGCTTATCTGGTGTTTCTCGTGAATTTTCACTGAATTCTGAGCATTCTGAACACTTATTTTTAATGTTCTGCTGGGATGTATCAAGGCCGCTAAGAGACCCAAATGTGTGAGGTTCATCTATGATTTGATATACAAGTGCACCTCGTTTTATTTATTTTCATTTGTGAGGCTACATCAAACAGATATTTCACTTTAAGTAGCTGTTTTAGTTAAAGTAGCCTGTTAACATGTTTTAAAGTTTTCTTTTGAACTACACTGTGAAATCTTCAAGAAACAAAGCGCTTTTCTGTGCTCTACCAGATGTTGCATGGCATTTCTTTTGTTTTGTGAGTGTGTAAGGTCGATGTTTTACCCAGTCTCTGCCTCGTGAATGCCTCTGTGTGTGTCTATGTATGTATATCTGCATATACATGTATTTTTAGAAATGGTTGAGAGAAGTAAAGAGCGGATAGTAGGCTTCATCATACAGTTGTTAGAGTGCCGGATTGAACACAATGCTCCGATATTAATGCTTTTGAGGTGACTACGTAACAACAGCTAAAATGTGAAAAGAGCAAAGGATTGCTTTGTAAACTGCTCTCCCTGGAGCTGTGGCAGAAGCAGCGCAACAAGTGTTTACTTGTTCTCAGCTTTCTTCTCATATTCTGTGTAGAACAGAGATTCTTCTAAAGATGGCTTGGAGTTGGATGCCGGTAAGGGGAGAAGTTAAGAGTTAAAAAGGTCTGAGAAGGCAAAGAGCCTTTCAAATGCCAGGCGCACATATAGGCAGTAGCTGTGGCTCTTCTGAAGGACTTTTAATCAGCTGTTTGTCCACAACAAACAGATCCCCTCTGATGCCCAGAGCCTGAGGATATGTCTACTCTGAAGACACTATTAATTGCTTGCAGCCCATGTTGAGTTTTGTGATGCTTTGGGTTGGCTTTAGATCATGCCCAAGGTAGCTGCTTTAAATCAGACTGCAGCATCATCATCATTTCTGAACGATATTTCAACTACCAAAAAAAAACCCACCACCACACCAAACCTAAAGCAATAAGCCTCGTGTTGTTGAGTGCTGTGTCTGAGGATACACAGTGAGTCTGCAGGAGGAAACGTCCTGTTGCATTCTGCCTTAATACACAAATAGCTTTTTTCTTCTCTGTTCAGGATACTGTGAGGTGAAGTAAGAGAGGATGAGAATTCTTTTAAACTGATAAGCCAACAGCAAGAAGTGCCCAAGTGACAAATTTCCTTTCTTATTCGATCAAGTTGTTTTGCATATGCCCTTAATCATGAGCATTTGCTGCATGCTTTTAGCCTAGTGCTGCTTTTCCATGGGAATAGATGGAGCCTATTTCAAGTCTGTCTTGTTTATCATCAATTATCATCAATCCATGTAGTTTGGTCAGTGAATATCTGCTGTAACAACGGTACACACAGTACTTCTTAATTTATTTAAACGCATTAAATTGTTTTCCCTTTTTCCATATTAATAGGAAGTCCTACTTGACCTTTTTGATGAATTCACTTTTTCTGTAGACCTATGTTTGACCTCATTGTAGTGTGAATAATGTACTTGCTCTTTGAGCGGAAAACATACCAAGTTACGTGTGTTCATGTGGCTTTCTCTTTTTATTTTAACTTCTCATATAGCTTACTGCGTTTTTGTGTTTTCTGCCCAGTTGTCTCACTGTTTTTAGACCAGTGTTATTGCTGTAACTTAAGTCTGTTCATGCTGTAAACAATCTAGGTGTGTAGCTGTGCTCTGAAGAGACATTAAGTGTAATGTCTGATTTGCAGGAGGGGCCTACACAGTTAAACGTGTTAATTACTTGAAATACTTCTTGCCTGGCAAAAGTGCAGTGTAGATGCATTTATACTGCAAGAAATGTCTTCTTGCTCAGAGGAATTTTATTTTGTTTACTGAAATGTTGCACACAATAGTAGCAAAAAAGCTGGAGGCTTGCTGGTGTAGCTGTGGACAAAGGCTGAGGAGGGGAAAGCTCTGCCAAAGTGTGGAGTGAGGAATTTGTGGATAGGAGCAATAAAAGGCCACTTCAAGGCAGGAGTCTGGCAAAATGAAGACTGTTGAGAAAAAAATGCAGTATTTTGTGTTGTGTAACTTCAGCTTTCTATTTTATGTAAATATTCTCCCATTCTTGAGAAGGGGTGGGGGGAGAGAAACCCAGTCTGTTAAAATTGAATTTGTCTTTTCTTAGGGAAGAAGATACTGCCCATCAAAATCAATTAAAAGATAGATTACTACACAAGGAATTTTTTTTTATATATTTTGGAAGACACTGCTGCAGTTTTTTCTTACGAGTCAAACTCTTTCTCAGCTTCTGATGCTGCACTTGCATTTGGATCATTAGAGCCTTATATGCTTTTAGCACACAGACTTCTTCTGGAACTCTTTTCTCTGTTTGCAAATAGTTTTTAAAGCTTTGTTGCCTCATGTTCTTCATTCATGCTAGGCATCTGTTCTTTGCTGTAACTCTAGTTTAAATAAAGTATAATTCCAAACAAACAAAAAAAAACACATTGTGCAGGTGCTATGGTCAGCCAGGTCAGCCTAGATACTGACTGGAGGATGATCTTATGCATATCGTTATGCACAGTACTATGCATATGTTACACCTCCTGTACCTTTATGTTGGGCAGTCCTCTTCAGACTTATAACAGTGCTAATCGTCTTGTTTTGGACTTGGTTGAGAATCCATTGCTACCGTTGTACCCTCTAGGGACTTCAAATACTAAATGTAGAGCTTTATACACTGCATATTTCTATCTTGGTACTAAGACAAGGTAGTAAATTTTGGCTAAATCAAACAATGTAACTGTAAATCCATGGAATAAATACTTCCACCTGGAAAATAGGTGTCAGGGAAAAGCTTTACATTCAGCCCGGTCTAATCTAAATACAATAACAAGTAGTCACCGCTTGTCATACACAAGTACTGAACACGCCAAGCTTGTGGTGCCAAGAAGTTACAAATTGTCTGGTACCATTTTTAATGTGTTTGGCTCCTTATTGGTGGCAGCGGTTTCAGAAAACATTTAGAAAGCTTGAGTCAACTGTTTTAGCTGCTCCCTTGTATCAATGTGCAAAGATTTTACATAGTCATTTCATTCCCACTCGGACAGAAATCCTGAAAATGATCTTCAGATACTAGCCAGTTCCAATCTTTTCCACAAAATACTTCAGATTAACCAGAAAGCTGAAGGTAGGTGCTGATTCCACCAGTGATGGGTTTCCTCTGTTTAGCAGACAGTGGTTTGAGGTCAAGTGTAGCCTGACTTGCACTGGGCTTCTGAGCACTTTGGGAGATGTTGCCTTCTGGTTATGTCCTGACAAATCCACCTGTGGTGCAGTGTTTGAAAACAGAAATGGAAGGTCCTTGACTTTGAAAATAAGTAATTTAGCCAGGAGAGAGAAAAAACAACAACAACAAAATGCTCCCCCGAAAAGCCCCAAACAAACACAGTCAGCTTCTCTAACTCATTTTCTTTAATGGTTTTGTCAAATTAGAATATTTAGGGTTGGGCTCAGTAAAGGAGATGGTAAAATAATAGGTGATTTCCTTAAGACGTATGGACCTTCGTGGGAAGACATTATTGAACACTAAGGGTTCTTTAATCTTGGAGGGGGCGGGGGGTGGAAATAATACAAGAACCTGTGAGCCTGAGTGAAAACTATGTCACAAATCAGGCACAAATCTGGGAGGCTGAAGCTGCTGAACCTTTATAGCAGACAATTTTCCATTTATCCACATTTTCCAGAGGAACTGCAAACAAAGTGATTCCGCAGAGAGGTATATTTAAGAAATATAGGAGTCTGTAATACACAGAAAATCAGATTATATGATGTAATTGCCCTTCTGAATTTTTAAGCAGTTCCTGAAGGAACTGTTTGTTTGTTGGTTCAGTTAAGGAAGAATTCTCTCAACTTAAAAACAAGTTGCTTCATATCCATTACCAACCACTGTGTCATTGAGGAGAAGCCAAGTCAGGAGAGGGTACTTAAAATCAACTCAGAAGATTTCATAGTATGTTTTAGAATTGTCACTGGCGTCAGTGGATTCTCTTTTGCGTTGTGCATTCTTCTTTGCTTTTGTTTTTCAAGTGAGTAATTGAACTCTTTTTCTTCTAAAAGAACAAAGGGTAAATGTAGAAATACAGGATTTTTGCTGGAGCTGTCAGTATCAGCAAAAACTAGGAGTCCAACAGAGACAAGAAATGGAAAAAATAGATGTTATAAAATATATTTTCACCCACAACTAAACAATTAATATTATGGAAGAGCAGTAATCTTCTTTGGTACTAGTAGGATGCCAGGCTTATTTCAGATATTTTTCATACTTGTGACCAAATGCGTATTGAAATATAATGTTAACAAATATGTGAAAATCAACCCCGAAGTGGTGGCGGTCTGGATTTGTGTTGTTTCTGGTTGCCTCTAAAGAGCCCTTGGAGCAGACATAGCGTGATAGAATCTGCTGCTGGGAATCGCTGCCTGCGACACCCACTTCAAATATCATTCGCAGCTTAAACACATTAGAACCACATGGCTTACTGTCAACTTTAAAAAAAAAAAGAAAGAAAAATTGCCCTTAAGACTACTTTGCTTTTGTTTTTCTTTTTTTTTTTTAATTTACTTTGCTTCATTGTGAAAAGGCTGAAGCAGCAGATTTTTGGATCTTCTGTAGATTCCATGCATGTACCATGTTTTTTCAGCTACACTTTTTCCATTTTTAAAAGTGGAATATATCTGTTTCGCAGAACTCAAAATGCTGCATTTTTGTTGACTTTCATGAAACTTGGCAGTGAATCCTGTGTTCCTTCAAGATTTCTGTATCCCCAGACGAATGTGCTCAGAACTTCCCAGTAGTAAAGACTGGAGGCTTTTTATTGTTGGAACAAAAAGAGTATCCAGACATGGCTTAAACACTTTCAATTTTCAATTGAGTACAACAGGTTTACAACCTGAAGTTGTTATTTGGCATTTCTTTAGTAGTGATTTCAGGCACTGAGATGATGGGAAAGGCAGATATGTTGTGCTACAGCTATGTATTCTCCTGCCATTGAGAATATGTTTACTTTTATATACCCTAAGATGTGTGTATCTAGCTACCGCAATCAATAAGATTAATTCCTTAGCCCTAAGAGGGTTTAGAAATTTTGAGAACAGTTTATCCTGTCACAGGGGGAGAAAGCACTTGTTACCCATCAGAAGGACAGAGGACTCAGGGGCTGGGGAAAGAGAAATAGGCATCACCTGCAAAATCATGTCCTTGTTTCTAACACTTAGAAATGTGGGTAGTAATTGGGGATTTTTCTGTTTGTTTTAATTGAATGTTTTGACAGAAACTTTGCATTGTGGCACTTTATGCTTCTGGACACCAGATGGTGCTGCTAAACTGTCGAATATGTAATTTTCGGACTTTTTTGAGTAACCGATACCTGATTTAGTTCCAAAGCCAGTTCTGTATTTTTCTGACCAGGTGTATATTCCAGGATACAGAACTGACCTGGCAGCTCAGCACAGCACTTCCTGCTGTTTGAGGGTGGTGGTCTGAAAAGCACAATGTTACCTAAAGTATGGTGTAGAGTCAATATTTTAGATCTCACTGGGCAATAGCTGCCATCAGCTGGTGTTCTTCCTGGGTCCAGAGCTTAATGGCAAATTTCAGTTTCTATACTTGACACTTCAAAGATTTGATGTATTATTTCAGTGTAATTTAAATTTGATTTGGTAATTTCAATTTGAAAATGTCTCATGGAGGCACCTTTATTGCCAGCTTAAAACTTCAAAGGATAGTTCTAGAGACAAATTAAAAATTAAATATAATGAAATTATTATGAGGGTGGGTTTGAGGGTTATTTTTTTTAGACATTGTGTTAAGCTTGAATAAGGCTGCCAAAAATCTTCTAGCTGTCCTCTATTAATATTTGTTTGAGAAGACGTGATGACTTAGCTATGTAATTGCATTACAGACAATATTTCTGATACTGTAATGCACATTTGGCATTTGATTTTTATTTATTTTAAGTTTGTTATCTATAACAAACTCATCTGGTAATCTTAACCATGGGGCTGATGGGGTGGAATGATACATTTGTTTTTTAGCTGAATCCCAAAGGGTAGTGGTACCGTTCATTGCTGAACTATAATGGATTCAGATATTTTTGATAGATGTTTTACTGTATTTTTCTTACAAGTCTTTATTTCTTTTATAGATCCCCATATTAAAGTCTCTGGAAAAAAGGAAAATGTTAAAGAAGCAAAAGAGAAAATCATGTCTGTCTTGGACACAAAAGTAAGAATGAAATTACTTAGAAAGTCACCTTAACCCCTAATTTTGTGGTGATATTGATCTCTTTAAATGGGTTAATCTAAACAGAGGATATTTATGGACACTCTGGAGTAAAGCCTCCAGTATATTCCTTCTGGATGTCAATATTTGGGGAATACACACATATTTAAACATGCAACAAAAAAATACTTGCTTAAAGCACCATTTCCAGGTCTAAATTATATAGAAATAATATTTCCAGCCATATGGTTAAAAGCATACAGTTAGGTTGGGTTTTTTACTTTAATCTGAAATACACAGCTTCGTGGCAAACAGTAGATTATACGGCCACTTCAGTG
This sequence comes from Nesoenas mayeri, assembly GCF_963082525.1. NCBI lineage: Eukaryota > Metazoa > Chordata > Aves > Columbiformes > Columbidae > Nesoenas > Nesoenas mayeri. The sequence continues at coordinate 9,187,759 of NC_137551.1, read as the reverse complement.
AACCTAAAATTTTGTGTTTGTTTGAAATTTGATTTTGGGAGCATTCATGCAGTCCTGTTTTTAACTGTTACTGTATTTCTATACTCTGAAACATTGGGACCAGAATTTCTAAAATGTCTAAAATATTGGCCAGAGGTCTCATACCTTCCATCAGCTTTTCTTTTCAATAGCAAGTCTTTTGGGGCAGCGTATATGGCTTCCATGTAGTTGTATGTCACCGCGCCGATTCTCTCAACAGATTGCCAAAAGGAACAATGCAGTGATAAGCACAATTTTTTGAACAATATTAACAGCATTGTTATGGTCTGATAGCAATATAGCTTTTAAGAGCAGCAGAAGGCAGTGTTTATATGTTTTAAAAATTGATATACCAGAAAAATGTAGTGTGTTTGTTAAAGGAGGAAAAAATTCTGTTGTTTTAGGTCCCATGGCTCTGTGATTTGCCAAAGTCTTCATCATATGATGCTTTCACATCAGACAGGGGTGTGTGAATGCAACTGAAATAACACAGAATTAAAATAAATTAGAGTGGATTGCAAAAAGACATTGAAGTCACAGTTGATAAAAGCTAGGGCATGTTTTAAAAGCCTTAGACATTTTTTGAAGACGTATCTTTAGGGTATTTATTTCCATGTTATTTCCAAATTGGAAAGAAAATGTGAATGTTTTAGCATCTGACTATGATCCATATTAAAAAAAATGTTACTTGACTAGAAGTTAAGCCAGTTAAGCCTCTGCAAAAATACTTTGGAAATACAGTTTTGAATGTCGTTCCTGAGGTTACACAACTCTAAAATAGTCAGGTTTTACGGTGAACAAATCTAATAATCAATGCTTGATTTCCAGAGCAATCGGGTAACCTTGAAGATGGATGTTTCACATACAGAACATTCTCATGTGATAGGGAAAGGTGGCAATAATATTAAAAAGGTGATGGAGGAAACAGGATGCCATATCCATTTTCCAGACTCAAATAGGAATAATCAAGCAGAGAAAAGCAACCAAGTAAGTATTTTTTAATACTTTAACTCATTTGTACTTTAACTCATTTGTACTGTAATTCCTGAGAGTACAAAAAAGTTTTAAACATCTTTCATCAGTTTGGGTGTTTTGGGGACTGGTCAGTTTATGTTCAGGGAAATAGATTTTTAGTATTTATACTCAGTGGAAAGCATAGGACTTCCTAAGTGAGCAGATCTTTAAAAACAGATGGAAACAACTTGTGATGGCTCATGAATTAAAATAATGTTGAACATATAGAAGTCAGCAACTTAGAGTGAATGGTAGAGAAGCAGTATGAAAAGCACTGCTTTTGTAAATTTTTTTCCTGTTCAACACTTGACTTATTTAGCATGTTGATTAATTTCTTGGTGCTTTTGGCTTGTGGTATAACTTAGTTGAAACCTAAACTTGGTGAATATCTAGCAAAAATGAATGTCCTGTTGTAAGAGTTCATCTTCATTAGAATTAGTCATGGAACCCAAATTGTGCATCTTCTGTGATGCTAATATTGCTGGAATGTTTACTCTCAAGTTTTTTACCAGCATATTTTGAATTCCCTTGTGTGCATCGCAGTGGCTGCTGAGCAGATTACAGTAATTCTAAAACATACAAGAAAACTTAAAGCTGCTGATTATTAGCACTGAGCATATGTATACAGTATTTGATGCAAACAGCTGTATTGTTTGATGTATCAATTTTTTCTAGTTGCTTAAGCCTATGTAACCTAAAATTCTATCATATTCATAGATTATTTCTTTAAACTGTTTTTCGTGTTCAGGTGCTGCTTAGAGAACATATTAGGATGTCAGCAAGTGTGTAATAAGTAGTGATTTTTTTAAATTTTTTTATCTTAGAACACAGGTGTCTAAATAGCATTTCCAGTGCCTCATTTGAAAATGTGATACTATGTTTTCTATATTCTTGCTCTTCCAGGTGTCTATTGCAGGACAGCCAGCTGGAGTGGAGTCTGCAAGAGTTAGAATTCGGGTAATAATCTATTTCAGTATAGTGTTCCCTTGAAAACACCTGAAAGGAAAAAATATGTAGTTTTGAAAACCCTAGGGTTGTCTGGCTCTATCTTATGATAGCAGGAATATAGAAACATTGTGAGTATCCATGTGAGTAAAATTCAAAGGGTCTTATAAAAACAGTGATTCACGCTTTGGCCAAATTTTTAACTAGCCCAAGGTAGATCCTGAACATGAAGTCTACAGTATGAGTGAGATGTAAAGTATCCCATACTGTGTCTGAAATTGCATCTTAACTTACCCTCCACAGATGACCTGCAGAAGCTCAGGCATCCTGTGTGAATGTAGGACTTAGGAAAGGCAATTGCTGTCTTTTTAATTTTAACCATTTTCATGTATAATTTGTGTGAATAATTTGGTGGAATTCAGTTTTGTTCTACGCTCGTAGCATTTTTCTATCTTTACCTTTTTTAGTTCTGATTTGTATGTCTATTTTGGCATGGATAAAAATAAATCTAAAAAAATTACGAATGCTTTTTCACAATGTTTGTAGTCAGGTATGTCACACAACCTTGGTCTTGACAGTCATGAAAGAATCAGATGTTTACGTAGCTATGAAGCTGACTTGTTTGATATTGACTTGTTTGTAGGTCTGCATGTCCTAAGTGTGGGAAATTACCTGGCTTTATTGTTGCTACATAGTTGCCAAAGATCTTACTATTTTGGTAAAAAGAGGAAATGAAAAACAAAATAAAGCCCATTGAAACAAACAAGTCCTGTGTCTCTTAAAGTCAGTGCCTTTTTCCACCTCAAGGATACATCTTTATCAATGAACCTTGGGCAGAAGATGTGTGATGTCAATCTAATCATCGCTGAGCAATATGATTCATTAATAAAACTGTAGCTTTAGTGGGTATGATTTTGGTTTTCAATATTTGCTCTTCAATGTTTTTGTAGGAGCTGCTTCCATTGGTACTCATGTTTGAACTACCTATTGCTGGAATTCTCCAACCAATCCCAGATCCTAATTCTCCCACAATTCAGCATATATCTCAGACATATAATATTTCAGTTTCTTTTAAACAACGCTCTCGAATGTATGGTGCTACAGTCATTGTCAGAGGGTCACAAAATAACACAAGTGCTGTGAAGGTAACGTGTTTTAAGTAGGTGTCTACATGTCGTAAATATAGTCATAATTTAGTTACTTAAAAACTGTACTGCTGTTATATCCTGCCTCATGAGCAGATGTTGTTATTGTATAATCACTTTGGAAGCCTGAGGGTTTGATTTTTTTTTTTAAACTTAACTGGTGTAGGTGAAGTGTAAAAGTGCCTAGAAAATAGATTTAAGTTTAGAGTTTAGCATTGTTTGTGCAAAGCTTTTAATCTGGTTTTAATCTCTTGCACATCTGTTCAGGTTTTCAGGCATTCAGTAATGTATGCTATTCTTACTCATCTTTTAATTAAAATTAAATTATTTTTTTTTAAAAAAAGAGAATTCTTTATGCTTTGATCTTCTCAGTAGGACCTCAAATATATAACCCAACAGTCAGTGAAACTGGGCTTATGAGGCCAGATTTGGGAAATGTGAAATTGACAGTCAAGTAAAGGAGCTGCCATGAGCCCATTTATCTTAATAAACCAAAACGGCTTCCTTGTTAACAACTGGCAGTGAGACAGATTGATACGGTCTCAGATGGGTGTATCTCAAGACAGTAAGAACATCGTAGGCCAAGATTGAAAGACAGATTTTGCAAGTATACCTACCCAAATAAATCTCTATCAACTTTATTGCTGTGTGTGGGCACAGAAGGTCTACTGGGTCCACACCATTTGCCATAGCCTTACTGCCTTTTACAATGGCAATGAAACACAGCATTTGGTCATAAAACAGGAATAGTAGATAGAGTTCAATCCATCTATCACCTTTAACAAATCAGTCACTTTTTACCAAAACAATTTTATTTTCATTGACTGTGGAATGCGTGACAAGTAGGGAAACGGTCTGAAATGTTTCGTGTGCTTGTGAGCACTCTTTCTTTCATGGGATTCTTGCATTTCCCTGCAGGAAGGAACAGCCATGCTGTTAGAACACCTGGCTGGGAGCCTGGCCTCTGCAATCCCTGTGAGCACACAACTCGACATCGCAGCGCAGCATCATCTCTTTATGATGGGGCGGAACGGCAGCAACATCAAGCACATCATGCAGAGGACTGGTGCGCAGATCCACTTCCCTGACCCGAGTAACCCACAGAAGAAATCCACTGTCTACCTCCAGGGCACAATTGAGTCTGTCTGTCTTGCCAGGCAATATCTCATGGTAAGTACTTTCCATGAAACTTGTTTGAGAAAAATGGCAGGTTATAGAAAATAAACTCTTTTGTATTATATACACTAATGATATTTATGGGTCAAATATAAATTAGCCTTAGAGAGGAAGGATTACTACTCACATTGCAAAAGGCTGATTCAGTTGAGTGCTTTATTTTTGTCAGTGTTTTTAGAGTGTTCGTAGTTATCTAAAATATTTGTAGTCTCTGGGATCAAGATTTGAAAAATGACCTTGGTACCATAAGTGCAACAAAAGCAATTTAAATTTATTATAATGATACACTTCTGAGTAGAAGGCAGATTTTTGGAGGGTTTTATTGTTGTTGGCTATTGGGTTGATTGTTTTGTTTTGCCAACCTGCCTTTTCCGTGTTTGTCAGGTAAGTAGGTTTCTTTTGGGAGGAAGCGGCAAGAATTTCTCAGTTCCTGTATAGGCAAAATTTCAAGGACAATGGGGAACTGTAGGAAATAATTACTCATTCTGCAGTCTCTTCTTTCTAGTACCATAGCATCAGTATTTATAAGGCCTTTTATAAAAATAGCTCCGATGATTAATATTATTATTTGTACAGATTTTTTGTTATGTTAGTCTTTAAGCTTCACAGATATTGTTGTAGTACTAATGTTTGTACACAGATTTTTATATATATGGATATTTACGAACCAGACATGGGAGTGCTGGACTCAAATCCAGTGCGAAGCTGGTATGAGGATAAACCATTGAATTCTGGAAGTCCGTGTTGCTCTTACATTTCACTGTGCCTTGCTGTGTAGTGGAAAATAAAAACATGCTGCCTTTCTGTTTATACAGTTATATTCATGATTATTTTATTCTAGGATACTAATGTCTGTAAAAATGAAGAGAGAACCTTATGTATTTTCTAGGTTAGATTTAAGCTGTGCTTTACTGGACGTTTATGAACTAGGGGGAAACATGAACAAGTTATATGAACATCCAAGTACACCTTTACTCTAGAAACTTATGAGAGGGACATTTTTTTAAATACTCAAGTTCAATTTAATACCAGACACATCAGTACAGTTTAGTGTGCCACATCACATCCACTATATTCCCCTTTAAGAACTACTCACCAGGACACTTGTTCTGTTTTATCTTGCAGGATTTTTATGTCCTGAAACCATTGTTTTCAGTTTTGTAGATAAAACGAGTATTAAAAGCAAATTTTGCAAAGAAGGAATATATCTCCTTAAATAATAAAAAAAATGAAAGGCCAAGGGAAGGAGTAACTAACCAGATAAAAATTTACCTCCGATTCCTGACTTCGTAAAACCACTATTTCTCAGTTTCAGATAAAAACACCTAAATGTGCTGGCCATGCTGAGACCTACACACAGACACACAGCTGCAGTTGTTCTCAGCTGCTTTGTTGAAATAAACTTCACTTGATTTGTTTTCTTCTTGGGCTTTGTTCAGTGGGATGAGATTCCTGAGTTGCAGAGTGACTTTGCACAAGGCAATCTAGTAATTTCTAGATATCCTGTGACCATTGAGGTTTTTGTTGTTTCTTGGGTTTGGGCTTTTTATAGGGACATGCTTTTTTATGTCAAGTTTTAGAATTCCAAGTGTTTCAGAGATGTCATCTATGTCACTTGTCCAGCTGATCTAGGGCGGGGGAAGAGAAAGGTGAAAGTTAAGACCTGGGCAATGGTGCCTTTCAGATAAATTTTTTTCAGAGTTGTTTCCTTATCTCAAACATAGTTTAATTTGAGCCGTTTGAGTGTATGAGAGTCCTACTATCAATTCCTGACAATATTTTGCTCTGATTTAATAGATAATAGTGGTTCTAGATTTGAATCCTACAGGCACCTCGTAAGTCTGTATAAATAGCTAATGCGGGGTGCAAGTGCGCTGATGGGAATGTCAAATATTCAAAAGTCGTTTCAGCCTTATACCACAAAACCGTTCAGAACCCCAGGGCAGAAAGATACACCTGTATTCTTGTATGAGAGGAAATGGCTTTACTTAAAATTTCACCCTTGTTAATTTTTCTGAACATACTGTATTATGATGTACACAGTTGAAAATCGCTATATTTCAGTTATGCTAACCTTTTCATGGAAAAAAGATAGGTTATAAGTTTTATGAATTTTTGTGTCTTTTCAGGGTTGCCTTCCTCTTGTGCTCATGTTTGATATGAAGGAAGAAATTGAAGTAGAACCACAGTTTATAACACAGTTAATGGAGCAGTTAGATGTCTTCATAAGCATTAAGCCGAAGCCAAAGCAACCAAGCAAGGTTGGTGAAAAGCTTATATATTCATTTTAGGCTTTCATGACAACTTTTCGGAGCTGATGAGTTGACATGTCTATTTCTCCCTCCTACATTAATGGGTCTTAAGCTTGTAAGAGGCATTAATATTTTCTGTTGTAACATTGATATTTCAAATAACTGTCCTTTATGGTAACTTGAATTTCATTAAATATATGATAATACAGAGACTAGCTTTCATATGGAATATACTGATAAAAGAAATAAATCGTGAGGAGAAATGTATCTGACTAGAACCACTCTTGATTTGTTTTTAGAGAAAATAATCTTAAATTGTAGCTCCCCCATGTAGCTGCAGTTTTCTTTAGCTATCAGAATTAAACAAAAAAAGGCAAACAAAATATGCCTGTGAGAAAAGTCTCTGTTCTACACAAGATGTTGAAAAGAACCACAAGAAACAGAATTTTAAAAATTCTTTAATGGGAGATGTTAATTGTAAAATACTCAGGCAACTATGGATAGGCAATTCTCACAGCTATCTGCATGGTTGTACATAATGCCATAATAGGCAAAAACCTCAAAATATTAAACGAGTATTCCATTGTGTCAGTAAGTAAGCTTCTTTGTGTAGAGATTATAGAAAATCAATACAAGGAAACATCATGTAGAGAGTGTACAAGAAAAAGGTAATGGCTTTTGTAATTTAATTTATCAGACATTTGTTAATTTATTCTCAGCTATGAATTTAATAGCTGAATTTAATATGAAAAACTTTTTTGTCCATTTCGAGGTATAGACCGCTGATAAGAGAAGAGTAGATTTTAATTATTGATTCACATCTCTAGATCTTGGGGTGTTTAAGGTTTGATATACCAGGTAACACCAAGGTACAATAATAATTACTTTTCTTGAACAGAAAGGTCTTTCTCTGGTATCATTAACAAGTGCACACAACATCCTGAAAGTTAACAGAGGCCACTGAATTTGAATAGTTGTTAATGGACCTTATCTCACACTGTTGTTACTGATAGCCGTGAAGGAGTAGTAATAAGAGTTGTGTGTTGCAGATCCATATTATGTAGTTACTACTCATTGTTTTTTTCTTGTTTGTTTGGGTTTTTCTTGTTTTCTTTCTCTACAGTCTGTGATTGTAAAAAGTGTTGAACGAAATGCTTTAAATATGTATGAGGCACGGAAATGTCTCTTGGGACTTGAAAGCAGTGGAGTCACCATAGCGTCAAATCCCTCAACAGTCTCATGCCCTGTTGGTTTGTCTTGTCCTGGTTTGGATATCTTGTCCTCAGCGGGACTGGGACTCACTGGGCTTGGTATGCATTATATTCTTCATATACTTTTTAAAAAAAAATATATATATATTTATATTTGAAACATAGTTCACTTGTACTGGAAAAAAGGACCAGATGTGTGCTTTGCATAAGGAATCGCGTTAAGGCATTAGAGAATTCCAAAAGCATGTGGCCTTTCAAGGGCTTGTTGTAAAACTTCCTCCCAGGCTTTTGAAATCAGCCTTGACTCATTTCTGTAGAAAATCCTCCTCCGGCAGCTCTCAAAGCACTTGGCTCAAAGTGAACGGGAAGGATGTGCAGGTGAAGTAGGACATTACTTTTACAACTTTCAGAAGAAACTCTTTAAAATGAAATTTCTTTCTTTGGCAATATTGTGATGTTTGGGGCTGTCCCAAATTTGGGTAGGCACCTAAGCCTATCAACACTACTGTGAAAGGTAACATAGCTAACACCAAATTCCATTTCTGGCTTTACCTCATTGGCGTTGAGGGAAGCACATGCTACTAGTTTAGACCTTACTTATCAGTATAAAATTTAGGACAGAAATGCATTAACTTTCTGTCTTAATGTAATTATACAGAAGAAGTGTGTAGTCCAGAGTGGAATTACCACATTATTTTTAAGCTCCACAAATACCATATTATCAGAAATAAAACCAAGAAGTCCAGAAGAATTTAGTGACAAATCTTGACACTGGCTCTTGGAACCTGGAGTTCTTACACAACCACCATGCTTCCTGGAAACCTGCCATCCCAGAGAGCTGTGTGGTGACATGTCACACGTGTTCTTGGGAGTCATGTGCGGGCGAGTGTGTGTGCTATTTTGACATATTTGCTTTTGTTACCATTCTTGTCATACCTGCACTTTGGTGTTGGTTTTTTTTGCCTCTTTATAGCGCTGAGCTGTCTTGTGAATGTTCTTCCATGGAGAGCTGGTTGAAGGGAATGCTTTTGGAATAAGCGAGGCATCTGGGGGATGATTTGTAGTCAGTACTGAAGATGTAAAAAGGGATTCAATTCTTAGTCTGGAAGTAGTGGTTCAGTCATGTGAGCTGCTGAGAAAAAGGTTACTGTCTGAAATGAAGTTAAGATTGTGTGGTGCAGTTGCTTTTTGTCTTTAAGTGATGCTTCTTTAAAACAAATTGGCAGAAGCAATGGAGGGACAGTGGGGCTGGAGAAGCACTCCTTTTATGACAATAGAGTCCAGTAGAAGGACATAAGAGGCTCCAATTCTTCTTTGATATGAGCCCTAGTTTAAGAACAAGCATTCTTAATGTGCTCTGTACACCAAATTAACAGCAGGTTTATTGTTAAAATTTGTAAAATATATGCTGGTGCCATTTAGTGGGGTTCTGTTTATTTTTCACAAAAGTACTAATTAAAAACAATCTTCTGTAAGTCTTATCTAAGTATTTACTTGCGTAATTTTTTGCAGGTCTTTTAGGTCCAACAGCCCTATCAGTCAACACCTCAACTGCTCCAAACTCTCTGTTGAATGCCCTGAATAGCTCTGTGAGTCCCTTGCAGAGTCCAAGTTCAGGCACACCAAGTCCCACATTATGGGCAACATCTCTTGCAAACACAAATGCCACAGGTTGGTAGAAGGCAAATGTGAATTAAAACAACTGTGCAATGACAATTGGAAAAGTCTGGAATCATTTATTCTTTAAAACCTTAATTCTTGAATTTGTCTTAACACAGATGAATAAATAACCAAATTTAAACTTACAACTTTATATATGACAGCATAAATCTATATTATGTTGTCATCTGTTTTATGTATGAAACTGTTAACCTACAATGTGATGGTTAGATAAAGCATTACATTTTGGACATACAGTTTTAATGGAAGTTTGTTTAGTGATATATGAAAGCTATACAAAGATAGAGATTTATATAAAGTACTATAACGTGTGACCAAGTTAAATGAGAAACTTAATCAGAACATGACTGAATTTTGTTACAGGTTTTTCTGCTATTCCACACCTAATGATACCATCAACGGCTCAAGCAACACTAACCAGTATCCTCTTGTCTGGAGTACCCAGTTATAGTCAGAACACTCCGTCTCCGCCACCAGGCTTGACTCCTGTTGAAGTCCATGTTAATGGCATGCAGTCAGAGAGTAAAAAAGTCTCACCTTCTTTAAATGGTCATGTAAAGGTAAGCAACATTATCTCTGGAGAGTGAGATCTGTTTGTCACAGACCTCTGGTAAGGAAAGCTGAAAGAGAAAACTAGATATGAGTAGATTCTTAAAGCCGCTAAGTTTAGAAGTAGAACAGTAGTGGTTTCAAAAAGATGACTTAAAGATTGAAAAATGGAACATTCAAACATACTGTTCTCCTATATTGGGAATGCATTTCTTGTTCTCCTGCACAAATAGAAAAGGGAAATTATTTCAATATTCCCTTGAGCATAACAATCACTTCAGTGATTTGGGGTTTTTTTTTGACAATCGTTTCAGACCTCAAATATCAAGTATGCTGCACTGTCTGCCACATCGCTAGGAGAAAATGTGTTGAGTGCAAATCATAGTGATCCGGTAAGACAAACAAGTTCTCATGGTGCCTCGGAAAAAGTAGCTGCCAAGTCAAATAGTGCAGAAGGTGAGGTTTTGACATTTTATTCTTTTGTCTGCTAGTGTTTCTGCAGTCTACATGCAGTTCATGAAACAAAATGTAAATATATTGCCTGTGTGTCGTTTTTGTAGCCATGCTGAACAAAAATGTGGCTGGGTCTCCTGGATCCATTGTCAAAGAAAATAAAAAGAAATTGTGGCATCTGAGATTTACCTTTGATAGAAACACTTTAAGTCAACATAAATACACTTGTAACACTTCATTTATTCCCTAAGAGTAAAGGGGAAATAACCTATGAAAATTTTAGTATGTTTTACAGCAGCTTAACTTCATTGCTTAAAGCAATCTCTGCTGGCATAAACAAATGTTGTATTTTTGTTTTTTAATGAAAGGAAAGAATTAATGCTTTTGAGAAGGTTATTGCAGAAAATTACATGTAAATCAAACCTAGATGACACTGGAAAACAGAATTTATTTGCATGTTTTGTAACAGCATTTCATTTATGCTGCCTTTTACAAGCTAAAGGATCTGATGAACTGTTCCCATCCTTCTTGGAGGAAGGGAAAGGCACTTCTACTTCAGGCTTTAGCAAATATGTGTGTAAAGGCCTCATTTCCCCTGCAAATACTGATCAACGGGGAGATGCTTTTTTTTTTAGGATTGTGGTCATTTGAAATTGACTTGAATAAAAGGTACATTGCCCACTTGAGATAAAGACTTGTAAAAACACCATTCTAAAAATATTTGAACATTAAGTGGGGAGCTTTTATTCCAGCAAAAGTTATCTGAGCACCTGGCAAGGTTTATTAAAAGTAGATGTAAGACAAAATTTGTTCGAAGTACGTAGTCACTTCTGATTATCAGTCTTTAGATGTTAATATTAACTAATATTACTTATATATTTTTTAAAGAAAACAGTGTGTCTACTGTATATGTGAATATTAATGACTTTTTTGTTCATTTGAACTAGTATTTCTGACTTCTTAACTCTGACCAAGTTATTATCTGTGAAGACTACAATAATTCTGTGAGGAAAAAGGACAGGTTTTTTTCTGTGATTGTCATTCCTTCACCAAGTTCACTTAGAACATAAGAGGGTTTTTTTTTTTAACTATTCTCTTTATTGGCTTTGTAGGTTGCAATGATGCTTTTGTAGAAGTGGGCATGCCAAGAAGTCCATCCCATTCAGCAAACACCAGTGACCTGAAGCAGATGTTGAGCTCTTCCAAACAGGCCTGTGCTAAGAGACAAACAGTTGAGTTACTGCAAGGCACCAAAAACTCTCACTTACAGTAAGTTAAATTTACAAATACAGATTAATGGAACTGTTACCGTGCGGAAATACTTTAACGTGTTTTTGTAGGTAGGAGTGGCTCAGTCACAAGGCACTCAGAGGACTGATTGAAGTTAGGCTTGATTTTTAATCACGTTGGGCATTAATCTACCCCTCAGTTTGATAACTGCAAACTTTGAATGCTTTGTGTACATTGTAAGTATTTTTCTTTGGTTTGAAAAAAACAAATGTCTTTACTCTCCCACAAAAGAATGGGGATTTTTTTCAGAGGAACTTTCATTACTTATTTCTAAAGGATACATGTTTGTGCTTTCCTGGTTTTTATTGATTGCTTTGAGAACAATTCTTAACTGACAGCCTTTTTCCTTTTGTCTGTACCTGAGGCTGTTTTCTTAGAAAAACAATATTGCGGCATAACAGCACGTTCCTAAACAACTGTCTCTATTTTTTTATTTGGTTGTTTTTTGTGGTTTTAATTAGCCAGCAGTGGGAAAGGCTCTTTTGAATCACAATATGTCTTGGCAACAGGGGTTTTGTGCTTAATGCAATGTTTTGTCTGATCTAATTTAAGTAATGTTTTCACTGTCCCTTTTGGGAACCGTTTATCATTGTTCTTTTGAGATGCATATTTTCTCTTACCTCATTTATTTACACTGTTAAAGCTATGATATGTATTTCATTAATTGTGCTTTCATAATTTAGAAATCCAATAATTCCTGCTAAGCAGACTCAGTTGTATGTATGTCTTGCTCTTTTTGTTGAGGTTATAGTGCTCTCAGTTTCCTTAGGGCATTTTTCTGGAGTGGTCTACAGAATCCAAAACATGATCGCTTTGCTCTGAAGTAAGAGTTTCTACTCTTCTAGAGAAGACATAAAATATGGCTGATTTTTAGGAAGAGAAGATTACATTAAGTGGTGCTTTGTTGTGTGCGACTGCAATTATTGAAGCTTTAAGAGCAAGTAGGACTCTTGTTAACTTTCTTAGTCTCTGTCATATATCTCTCCTTTATCCTACTACCATCAGTCTGTTAGAACTGCAGAACTGCCGGCCTGAGTGAGGCTAAAAAGGTGTGAAGTCACACTATGTAGGGATTGCATGTGATAATTACAGATACCAGACAGCTCAAATCTGAATCTGTAAACTATGCCTCATACTGGGTGATATAAGAAGCAGCAACACATGCTTTGTTTCACTGTTGGAGAAACAGGTAAAGGAAAGCCGAGACTTTGGAAATATTGCTATAAACACTGAGATATCTGTGTATTGGCATTTCTTGAATTTTGCTGCTAAACTTCTCAGGGTAAAGCTCAGTTATGAAAATTGCGTTGAACATTCACTGCTTGTGAGGATGGCGACTGGAGTTAACACTGGCTTTGCTCCTGCAGCACTGCAGAGAGGCTGCTCTCGGAGGCAGAGTTAAGCGCTTCTGAAAGTCCCGTGGCTGATAAAAAGGCTCCTGGAAGCGAACGGGCAGCAGAGCGAGCAGCAGCAGCCCAGCAGAACTCAGAGAGGGCACGTCTGGCTCCGCAGCCGCCCTATGTGAATATGCAGGTATGTTTCCCTGAAAAAAACAAAACCTAGTGCAAAATTTGATAACTGCAAAGTGAAATTACAACAGAAAAGCAAAGGTGACTGTTGACTAGCAGACTGACTTGGCATTACCATTTCAGCAAAAACATTTCCCAGCAAAGTCATCAACTATTTCAACTGAAGAGTGGTTTGTCAACTGAAAGTCTTGAAGACAAAAAAGCCATTATGCTTCTATTGAGTAAGATAAATATAAGTACAGAATAAATTGCATGGCTATATTAGTCTATACAAGCATCATTTGTGAGTAAAAACAACGCAAAACAAACCTTGCTTTGAGGACAATTATATCTACAAAAGACACTTTATAACTTTTAATAAGCAATGTCAATACAATCTTTCTATACCTTCAGGTTCATATGTAAGGGATTTACTGGAGAAACTACACTGGTTTTACCTTACAAATAGGAATCTGTGCACACACACTTTTTTCCTTGTATGGTTCCTACTTGCTTAAGTAAAGTCTCATACTATACTATAAACTACTTCCATGTTATTGCAAATCTCCCCAAAGAGACTTTGACTGTTTTTCATACAGTAGTAACTGAGTAGCTTTCGGTACAGATGTATCAGTGTGTGGGTGTAACTAGACTGCACAGAGTAGTGGAAGAAGGGTAAGGTCAGTGGTTTGCAGCCTTTATCAGAGCTCTGGTTATTTCAAGTGGTGAACTTAACAGTTCAGGCTACATATGCTGCATGTTTGTAGTTTTATGTGTATGTTCAGACTTGCTCATCTGTAATTCAAAGACATGTAACTTGATTTAACCAGGGGTAATAAAACCTCAAATCGTCCATTGTCAGAGGTGGTACAAATACAAGATTTCTTTTAATTCTCTCAAAATGTCAGTTCTTTTCCTTTCAGAAGATGAGTGTGTGGTGAAGAACTAAACTTGAAAGAAGATTAGTAAATACACCTGTGGTGCCTAGTTTACTGTCTAAGATATATGTTATCTTTATTTAACTGTTAAGGAATGTTTTAAATGCTAATAACAGATTATTAAGGAAGAGAAACTATGCTTGAAAAAATATCTTATTAAAAAAAATTAAGAAAAATTCTGCTCAAACAGGTTGTAATTCTGCCTAAACAATTTGTAAATGTTGCTGCAGGCTCATTCAAATTGATACAGGATAGTTATTTAAAATCTTTGTTTGAGTGAATGGTTTAAGTAACTCAGGCTCTAACTGGACTGTCAAATTACTGTGCAGTACTTCAGGGTTCTCCTAGATGTATTCACTGACCAGTTTCAAAACCTTTGTTTTTACAAAGAGCTGAGTACTGGAATGACATTTAGTTAGAATGGCAACTAAGCTGTCTTCTGCATGTTTAATTTTTAGGCATTTGACTATGAACAGAAGAAACTACTAGCAACCAAAGGTATGTGGATAAACAGTGACTTCTGGAAAGTTTGTTAGTATACGATGGAAAGAATTTTCTGAAGTTTCAGGTTTTTTAATTTGATTTTTTAATCAAATTTAAAGCTGATAAGTGAAACAGTTGTACATTAGTTTTCATGTTACAAAAACTTCTTAATACCAACATAGCATAAAATACAGGACAAACAACTTTCAGATGGGATATTCTCTGTGTGAATATTTCCATGTGCAAATGTTCCGTGTTGTTTTCAGAGACCTCACAGCTGTAATTCTTGTTTTTATTTGGATGCATATTAAGATGTTTGTTATGTCAAATAAGTTGTTCCTTATTTCATGGATAAATTAAGTACAAAATTGATAAGAGACTTAAACATATCTTTTACCCCATTTAAAAATAAACCAAATACACTCACACCAAAATCACCCCAAAACCCCTTATTTTTGAAACAGATTATTCTTTTGACTTCCTTGCAGCTCTGTGGGGTCTAACTATCTTCTGACAGAGTAAATTGCCTTAAGGAAGAGTAGGTAGGATTCAAGCTGTGTAGGGTGTGGAAATGTTTAGAATTTACCATTTCGTGGGTTGAAGTCTGTTACATGACTTCAGGGTTATAACTGCAGTACCTTTACTGCGTTAAGAGTTACAAATTTGTCTCTCTTTTTCAGCTATGTTAAAGAAACCAGTGGTAACAGAAGTGAGAACTCCAACGAATACATGGAGTGGTTTGGGGTTCTCTAAATCTATGCCTGCAGAAACTATCAAGGAACTAAGAAGAGCAAATCATGTATCATACAAGCCATCTATGACAACTACATATGAGGTATAAAAAATATGCTGTAATGATACAGTTATTTCTCTTGAGAAATGTCTATAACTTTTGTAAAAAGAAGTCTTGAAGGTAAGGTATTTGGCTTTCCTCTTATGGTTCTAAATATTTTTTTATGGTGAAAAATGTTTCTTTGGTAAATATTAAGGCATCTGGCATACATTCAGCCTAACACACCAAGGTATTTCAGCTTTATAAATCTTACTCTAGCTTTATAGAAGTCTGCTCCTGAAAAACATATTTATTTAAGGAAACTTAAAATAACTTAGGGGATCAAATGTCTCAGTAGTTGTAGACAAGTGGTAGAAATGTTGTAACCAGTGTGTATAGAACAGATCAACATGATGTGCATCACTGCATGGTGGAGCAGTGTGTTAGAAAAGGAAGCATCTGTGGCTCATCTTCTGTCGATGAAGCTGTAGAACTGGAAGAGCTTTCTCTATTTGCACTATTCACTGGGCCCATGGAGAAGGCATCTGTGAGGTCCAGCAGGTCTCTTCAGAGTCCCACCATGGGAATCTTGCAGGGGATTTATGTTCTTTGCTTTTCAAGGATGTTCTGAAGTTGCTCCTTAGCATGTTTCCTTGTTGTAATCTTCCCTGCCTTTCACAGAGACACCTTTTTCTTTATTTCTGTCCTACTTATGTAAAATGTAAATAGTATGTTTCTTCAGGACTGGGACTTTATACAGCTTTTCTACAATACACCTGTCTCTTAATGCAAAAGAAATATTGAATCATGATAGAAATATGCTTCGGTGTCCCCCACTTGATGTGTGAACTTATAGTGTCGTTCAGCTACGTGTAATAGGTTTGGGTAGACATAATGAGTTTGCGATAGTAACTAGAGGGAGAGATGTGCTGCTAAAAGTTGCTAAGTAGCCATGTAATTCTAACCAGGAACACTGTATTGTAGTCACTTGGAGTCTGTGCACACCACAGGCTTAGCTCTTGCCAGTGTTAGGATTCCTGCTTCCATTGTTTGGTATGAGCTATTGAGGAAACATCTGGAGAAGCTAAAACATCTGGATTTCTTGTGTCCTCCTATTTAGCAGTCTTCAACATCTGTGGTGTCAGAAGCAGTGCTGCCACAGTTCCTCCATACACATATGCATTAGAGATGTGCTGAAGTCTTTGAACAGATGTAGTAGTGATATTATAGTCTAATGCCTGGGAGGTTAATTTGTAAAACAAGTTCACCAAACATATTTCATCTTCACTGTGGTATTTTACTTTGCATTTGATGTTGCAGAAACATCAAGTGATGTCTTTTTTACTTCATGCCTCTTAGCCATCACTATGATCTAACATAATGTAGAGGCCCTGTCTCTTGTTCTTCTGTAAGACCTGAAGTTAATTCCTGCTTTTTTTTCATTTGTTGAGTCATCCTAACCACACCTCACACCTTCCTAGTTTTGCCAATAACAAGGAACTTTCACCTGTTTTCTTCAGTGGTGTCCCTTTTCCTAAATAGTAGAAAAGATTGCTGCCTCATAAGTTTTGCTTTTCAGTTAGAATTTGGTGTAAATGTATAGAATTAAATTGTTCATTTTGCTCCACAATTTTCAGTTCATGTGTGTACTGTCAATAATGTCTTTTTTTGGGTACATCTCCTCCCAATTCCATAGTTAACAGCTGCTTTCAGGGAATACTCTTGCCTTATTTTGGAACATTCTGACTCACAGTGATGGGAATTAATTAGTAATACTGAGGAATATGAAAATTATTTTAAAAATAAATCTGCAAATTTACAACAAAAATTCTGCAATGGTTTGTGTTGTGTACTTGATCCACTTACCTTCAGATATATGTTCTGTTATGTTCACTTCCATATTGGGGAAGGGAACATGTAGCTGATAGACTTTGTCTAGAATTTGTGGGAATTTGATGCTATGGAACATTTTAGTAACAAACTTGGAAATATTGAACAATTTATTTTGAAGCCTGGTCTTCAAATAATTTCTGCTTCAAATCTGTAAACTACATATGTTTTAACCACATCTGCTGTTTTTTGTGTCCGGTTTGCAATTTGACTGTTGATCAACTGCCAAAAGAATGTTTTGCAAACATTAAAAGCTGTTTGGTTTCGTTTGCTTTTTTTTCTCTCAGTCACAATGAAACTTCTGTTTTCTGCCCACGTTTATTTCTTGTGATTTACAGGGTTCATCGATGTCTCTCTCGCGGTCCAACAGTCGAGAGCACCTGGGAAGCGGCAGCGAATCTGATAACTGGAGAGACCGGAACGGGCTTGGACCCACAGCTCATAATGAATTTGTCTCCTCAATTGGCAGCCCCAAAAGGAAACAAAATAAATCAGGTTAATAATTTCTTAAGATCTGATTTTAAAAAATCAGTGAATATTTATCGTAATATAAATGTTTCCTGATATCACTAGGTATTTGAATTACTGACACCTGTGAAGTAAACTTCTTTACAAACTGAAAAGTGAAAGCATATGCAAGGTTGTGTAGCATGATATATGAATAATGGTCCAAAAGGAAAACTTTTAAGGAATTTTTTTAAATGCCAGGCATTCTTGCTGAAAGCTCTTTGTCTTGGAGTTTTTCAAGGTGTACTGCAAACAGACCGCTATAAAAGCTGATTTCCGGATTACATTGTTCTGCTCTGTTATTGATGCAACAACCACAGCCAGGTGTTTATTGGGCTCTTTGCTCACTGGTGGAGAAGTCATAACCTGTGCTGATGTTGAGTTTTAAAACATGATTCTCTTTATGGTGATAAGGCTGTCCATATGTTTGGCATGGCCTAGCATGTGAGTTTAAAAATGTTTCCATGGATACAGGCTGTAAATTTTGTACTCTACTTTTCGAACAATGTTTGAAAATTTTGCTTCAGTGGACAATACTGGTCTATACTAACTAACTTTTTTTATGAAGATAACCCTCTTAGGAATCTAATTTAAAATTGTATAGAGAGTGCATTTCAAATCTTAGTCTTTTATAAAAATATAAGGAGGTTTTTTGTCTGTATTGTACTAAAATAATAGCCAAATCATGTGGGTACTCGATAGTTCCTTTGCCAGGAATTGCTCCAGCATGGCTTTTTCCCCATCCAGACCAAGAGGGGCTGGTTGCATTTGCGTGCAATGATGTCTTCCAAAATATTCACTGGTGAAAAGAGGAGAGGGCTTAAGAAATGTGATCTTTCAGCTCATTCCTCAGTACGAGTTCCTGAGTTGTATCCATGTGACAGTTCACATAATGTCATTTTGTTGCTTAAAAGATTTACCCAAATATCCTTCCATAGAAAACAAACACTGGAACTTAATTAAAAAAAAAAAATTGCTTTATACTGTTCACTTTGTCACACCACTGAGAGTTTTTTTGCTGACCAATAAAGATTTAAATACTTTGTTAATGTAACCATCTAATGGAATATAATGTTGATATGACGGAAAATCCTGTGCTTCTGTGATGTGACTTACAAAGTGCAATTCTTTCTTTCCAGCTGAGCACTATCTCAGCAGCAGTAACTACATGGACTGCATCTCCTCGCTGACGGGGAGCAACGGCTGCAGCCTCAACAGCCTGTTCAAGGGATCCGATCTGCCCGAGCTGTTCAGCAAACTTGGTTTGGGCAAATACATAGATGTATTCCAACAGCAAGAGGTCAGTGTTCCTTTGAAAGACACTTTCAAAACCGTATCATACATCTTTCAATTTCCAGATAGCCGGCGTGGACATGAGTGCTCTTTTGTCCTGCAATTTTAATTTGTGCTTAACAAAGAATTAAACTAGTTTGTCGATGTGTTGTTATTATCCAAGAAAGTTTAAACCTGTATTCCGGTGACAGATTTAGGTGTGTCACATCATTACGGTTAGGCCACCTGCAGGATTTACTGGCTCAGAGTCCCCGAGCTTGTCCTGTAGTTGTATGTGGGAAGTTGTATGTGTCAGACCACCAGAATTCGGTGTGCAAGGGAGAAAAACAGATGTTTGTGTGGGTGTCAGCTCCTCATGTGGTAACAGGGGAAGGACCACAGCTGGATTTGGCAAGGGTTTGCCTGCAACCAGTCTGAAAGTGGCAAGGTCCTCAATCTGAGCGAATAAACCCAGCTGTGTCCCAGTTAATTCTGTGTACAGTTCCTCGGGGTTATCTCCACTGTTCCATAATACCTGTATTATCCACCCATTAATCCTTTCCTATTGTCTCAGCCACTTGCTAAAAAGGAGAGATGGCTGTTGTGGTATATAGCACTAAATATGGCTTCTGTTTGACAGGTGGGTTTTTGTGTTTTGTTTTTTCACTCAGGAGTTAAGTGTGATGAGGAAAGTGATTTGGCCAGAGTGAAAACAGAACAATTTTCCACTACATTTCTCTGAATTGTATTGGGAGCAAAAAACCCACAGACATACATGGTTGCACATAGGTTGGAATGCTGTGAAATACCTGGTGCCTTAGCTCAAGTGCATCACCAGTAGTTGAGCAGTTGTCCTTTGCTAACCTGCTGTAATCTGAAACACCTGCAGTATCTGCAGACATATGTACCTGGCTATTCCCAAGTACATTATAGCAATTGTGGTAAATATTAAATCCTAAGACTCATAAACAAATAAGATTAATTATTCTCTATCCTTTTCTAAAACTGCTCGCTTCTCAGTTTGTCTTATTTGTCAGAAATACAGAGAAGCAAATTGAGCAACTGTGTGAATAAGCCATTGGAAAGCCCTGATTGCCATTTACACTCAAAGAACAGGTTAGCAGAGTAACTGTAAAATGTGGTAGAAAAAAAAATTGTGAAGCTATCCTGAACCACATTTATGGTTTAATAGTTTTTGCAAGAGACTTGTTTTGCATAATTTCCGTTTTTCTTTTTACTCTAGATTGATCTGCAGACATTCCTTACTCTTACTGATCAAGATTTGAAAGAGTTAGGAATTACCACTTTTGGTGCCAGAAGAAAAATGCTGCTCGCCATCTCAGGTAATTTACATAGATTATAATTTGTTTATATATATATATATATTTTTTTTTTTTTTTTAGTATCATTTTTATCTTTCTCACTCCAGTTGTATGTTTATAGTTGACAAAGGATCTTGGAAAGACTGAAAAGTATGAATCTAGTCTACAGGGGTCATATTGGCTTGCTCCTCATCAAAAGGTGCTTAAAACCAGGCTTTATAGACCTTTCACATTACTGAATAAGACTGCAGTTGCATAGTCCTTTGAAAGCTGGAGCTTCATAGAAAGTTTGTTTCACAGTAGATTGTGAGTTATGTTTTATGGTCCAGGCTGTGGGTCCTAGAAGCTCTGGGACTTAGTGCTCTGCAGAGTGTGAACAGCACGACACAGCACTCAGAACTGGTGTTTTCAGGCTTTTTTGTTCCCTCTCCTCCACTTTAGTGATCAGCAGAGCCATCATCCTACTGGGAAGAGTGTCTGCTTTGGTTTTGGTTTGTTTTTTTTTTGCTTGTATGTGTATTTGTTTTTTCCTGTTTTTTTTCCTCCTCTCCCAAGGCTAGTTCTTTCTACAAAATGTATAGGTGTGAAAGAAACACATAACTCCTACTTGGAATTTTTCCAACCCACTTTAATTAAAAGGTTGTCTTGTACTTCGCATGCAGAAAGAGGAAGGCCAAATACAAGTTCTTAGTATGTGTTGTGGTATATAATGCCTAACTATTTTTTTTCCTAAGTATAATATATAGCATGAGATTTCATATTACATAGGAGGGCTCTGTTGTCATTGTCCAGGCATTGAATTTGTATGAGAGGGTTTTCCTCAGGTGCTTCATTTGTAACCCTAGATCATTTTTCTCCCAATTGCATCTCTTCTACCTATTCTGTTTGTGAATGGGGTTTTTTTTCAATTTAAAAAGGATAAAAATGCAATAGACTTTTTCAATAAGAGTCATGAAATTCTATGTAATCTTTCAGTGATTTGTAGATCATGGAGTTTGTTTAATAGAAAAGTGGAGAAAGGAGCAACATTTTGGATGAGCAATTGCTAATATAAGCTTAGGGTGCATGTTTGAATGATAGGTAAGCATCTGTTCTTTTCTATAAGTCCTTATTAAGATATTCCTTCAGTGTTGCATTTTAAACTAAAGACTTGTGCACCGAGGGATGATCAAGATGCTAATAAGATTTTGTCATCTCAGTTTACATTGAGTGGTTTTGCTGCAGACATACATTCTGTGTGTACCTTCAGGAAGATTGCAGCCTTTGAGTATTGTAACAGAACCTTTTAAAAGTGTTCCAGCTATGTCAATTTGAGCTAAATCCGTATTGCGAAATACTATCTGCTCCATGCTGTAGCAGTGCCAAATAAGTATTGCACCTACTAGGTGCCTGCATTCCAAGCAGCCTCTACGAGTCTTAACCTGGCTTTCTGTCATGTTGAGCTGTTAAATTGAACGAGTGCCTCGCAGGCATTTTCAGTTCATACTGTTCCATCCAAAATATCTTATTTTATATATATATATGTAGTTTTGTTTTGTATCAAAATATTAAAATCAATTTCTGATGAGAGATTTATTTTAACGTGTTTATAGAACTGAATAAAAACCGAAGGAAGCTCTTTGACCCGTCCAACATCCGCGCCTCGTTCCTGGAAGGTGGAGCCAGCGGGCGACTGCCGCGCCAGTATCACTCGGACATTGCCAGTGTCAGCGGCCGCTGGTAGCAGTAAGTTGTGGCTCAAATCAGCAGTAGAGATGGACATGGCGATCCTGTGGACAGCCTTCACTGCACACCACCCTCTGCACTTTGGGAGTTTGGGTGTCAAGGACCAAAGCATTTTGTCTGCACAATACTGTGCCAAAAAAAACCCAGAGAAAACACATTTTGTCTGTCTTTCAAAACACCAAATGTGGGTTATGTTTTACTCACGTAGATTGGACAGAATTTGCAATAATAATAATAATAATAATAATAATTTAGGGTTCTTTGTTTAGTATTTTATTACCTATAACTATAATGTATGCACTGAATTTTTACTTTGAGTGAAGGAAGAATGAAGAGCTGGGATGCCAGAGAGCATAGATTTTGCTTTTATCAAGATGGATTTTTCTGGTACTGCTTAAAATAATTATTGAGGTCTTTCTGCACTTTACATGTTCTGACTTCTTGTCCTGTGGAAATTTACTTCTCTCTTTCCATATCCATTTTTGTATTGGCACTAATCAAACTTTCGTCAGGTATTCCTGCATTAAGTCACATCTCACTATAATGGTACTAGAAACTGGTTCTTATGCAGATTTTTTTCCTTCCCTCTGTCTCCCTGGTAGTTACCTGAAGAGATTGTTTGAAAATCAAGCCACTTGTTAGTGGACCAGTCCTGTTTGCTCTTAGGAAGCAGTCTCATGCTGCTTGCAATAATACTTGCTCACTGTAACAGATGCAATGAAAGACCAAAATGGACCTTGCAATATTAACCCTTTGCAGTCATCGTATTTAACTGCCGCCTGTTATGCTAAACCTGTTTTTAATGGTTGTCTCAAAGCAAAGGGCTCTTTTTAGTACCCTGCCACTAAAGGACACTTATTTATATCAGACTTTTATTTTTAGATTCTACACACTTACAATATGTAACAGATTAAACCGATCTACTGCAGATTTATGGTAGAGAATGAAAGGCATTCATCAAACTAGAGCTCTGGGCTGTCAGTTTGATTAAACAGACAACTAATCTAATTTGACAAGACAGCACTGTTGCCATTTAATAAGTGACACATATTACTTACATGACTATGCATGCAGCAATTAAGCGACCTACATAAAACAGGTGTAATAGCATCTGTTTTATTCAATCTAGATTTGTAGTTGTCAGCTGCAGAAGTGTTTAAAACTCTGGAGATGAACTATTTCTGAAACAAGTTATGTTCAGCAGAAAGAGTCCATGTTATGAGTGGCTAGAGCTAACTGTTGCATTCTTATACTGTGAAAGTCCAAATAATTTGGCAATATTATTCCTCTGTCTTTACAGATGTCTTGTTATGGGTTTATGAAGGGTTCTGATATAATGAAGGAATTAATGAAGTGCCTATTTCTGCAATGCAATATGAAGTTTCCAAGCATTAATTTGTTGAAAAGCATTCCCATAAGAACTATTATGAATTACCTCTACTGTAGCCTATTATTTATGTTCAGTGTACAAGCCTTTTGAGATGGACATAAACCACTGTCAAGTGCTCTTAACAGAAGGCATTAGAATAACATTTACAGTAGTTGGTTTTTTTGCAAAAATGGGTGAGAAATAGTTTTGACACTTTCCGTGGATAATTCTTTCTTTTAAGGTGAGAATACAAACTAATGTATAGAGAAATTTGCACACACAAAGGGAAATTAAAGAAACTATTACTTGATGGCACAGATGATCAAGCAATAATATAAAGTCTCGTTGTGGTAAGCAAAAAATAACTGCTCAGTACTCATTTCAGCCATATCTACTTAATGGTGTATAGCTGGGTGACTTCCGCTCTAGGTCAAGTAGCAGTTTGCTTCCTCTGACTTTAAAACCGTAGTACAGATCTGAATGGATAAAAATGCATCTTGTACACACACAGTTGTTCACATCTGTTTCTGTGCTCCAATGCCAAAAGTCAATATCCACATATCTGTATTAGTGTGTTACACGGGCAAGAGCGTCTTCATGGAAACCTTTGTGAAAGCCACAGCTTGTAATTCTGAAACTATTTACACTTGTGCTTAGTTCTAAGCATGTAGATAGTTCCATTTGCATGGACTACATATGTGCTTACAGATAAGCTGTCATTTAAGTGTTTGCGTTTGCAAATCAAATTGTATTCAGTCATGTTAATTTTATAAAATATTTTTAATGAAATAAATATTCAGCAACACTTTGTACAGAATTTTCTGCAACCCTTTCTTATTATTTTGCCTAAACTTAAAAGCATCAAAAGCCTTTACGCTTGTAGATTTTTTTTTTTAAGTCTTTTGTAAGTACATGCTATGTATCTAGACAATACTATACTCAGAAACTGATTTTATTACAGAATTAAGTTGATGTGGTCTTTTGCTGAGCAGTACTTATCTACACCAAAGTGAAGAATTTCCCATTAACAACATTATTTTTCAATAGGGCTTCACACAAAAACAAAAAAACACACTGGAAGAAAAGAATTTCTCACTTATTTTGATTCCACAAAGGGAATATGACAGTACAGTGTACCGTATTGTTAGTGTTATATTATGCACAAATATTTGACTTGCTACATAAAAATGTTAGTTTTAAATCTGTGCCTTAATAGTGACCAGTTATCTGTAAATATAGAGCAGATACAGATTGTATTTTTGTGGGTTGTGTCCTTTTAGTGATTTTTTTTTTTTTAAATAAAAGATGAAATTAAAACATAAAAGTGGGAATTTTCAAAACTAATCAATGTTGCATAAAATAAATTTATATAACTCCCTTGTATTCTGATTGGTTATTGAAGTATTTTTTTTATATAGACTCAGTTCCAGGGATGCTTGCTTGTTAATAAAATATAAAAAGCAGTATTTGACGTAATTGCTACATGTTTCTTTCACATGCTAATGCTCCATGTGTTTTACAGTTCTTTTTATATCACATAGCGTGTTTGTCTGGCTCTTAAATGAGAATGCTTTTTTGAGATACCCCTCCTTAAAATGAAGATGAAAGGAGTTAAACTGTCTCAGGTTCAGTTCACAGCAGGTTTCACTGGTTTGGCTTACATGAGTTTTATTCTTTCTTTGGTCTTCCCATACATGTTTTGGTGTGGTTAGCAGGACAGTTGTATTTACTCTTTTGTGACGGTCATTGTACTATCACTTCCAGAGTAGAAGTGGAAAAAACCAATCGGGACTTCATTTGGGATGCTGGCTGCACAACTAGTCAGAAGCTTGCAAGAGTCATTGTTTTCGGACGGGGTAACATCTGCATAATGTTACATCAGTCTTGTCTGTTTACTTGACAAGTAGCGATAAAAGTTTAGTCTTTCTTACCTCAGTGTATTCACGAATTTCATGATTCCAGCCTAATGTGTTTTCTTCACAGTTTTATATATGCAGTTCTCCATATAAATTACAGTATTTCTGGCTCACTGACCTTTTACAGATCTGTGAGTTGTTTTTCTGAATACCTACTGAGAACTGCAGATGTGGGAACGAGTCTGGGAAGGTGACAGTCAACAAACTTCTCTTGGGGACAACTGAAGGGTATAGGGCCGAGTACCAACTCACAAGGCATTGGCATGAATTATGTGGAAATTGCACAGATAGTAGGTAGACTTGCACATTGCACAGAGTTTCTGAAGCCTGAGCAGTGGTGAACTACAGGGGTCTGAAACAAGGTAGTTTCCTTTGTGGAGCATTTATTTGGGAATATTGCTTCTAACGGACCACCACATGGCTTCCATCAGGAGAGGAGTGAGGATGGTGTGGGGAAGAGGAGGAACAGTGGTGGTGTGTCAGAGCTGGATGGCAGCTCTCCAGTTCCCAGCAGCTGGTGTGGCACAGCCTAAATAGGATTCTTCCCTGAACAAAGAGGCTTGACCATCCAGATGCTCATCACCTCTCTGCTACCAGTTAGAAGAACAAAACTGGTGATTTCCATTCTGAAGAGGAAGATGTCAACTGAGAAATGTTGCCCATATACAAAAGAAAAGCGATGTGTAGAGGTTAACAGTGAGACAACTGTCCTTACTGTTTTATGGAATCATTGAATCTAGGATGGTTTGGGTTGGAAGGGACCTTAGAGATCATTTAGTTGCAGCCTCCCTACCATGGGCAGGGACACCTTCCACTAGACCCCTTGTCCTATCACTGGCCTTGTAAAAACTAAAACAAAGCAAAACAAAACAAAGTAAAACATCTTTAGCTCTCCTGTCAGCCCCACTTAGGTACTGGAATGCTGCTGTAAGGTCTCCCCAGCACCTTATACTGTCCAGGCAGAATAACCTCAACTCTCTCAGCCTGTCTTCATAGGAGAGGTGCTCCAGCCTCTGATCATCTTTGTGACCCTCTTCTGGACTCACTCCAACAGGCCCATGTCCTCCTTATGTTGAGGATCCCAGAGCTGGATGTAGTACTCCAGGTGGGGTCTCACCAGAGTGGAGTGGAGAGGAGAATCATGTTGCTCGACCTGCTGGTCACGCTGATGGTGATGCAGCCCAGGATATGGTTGGTCTTCTGGGCTGCAAGCATGTTTCTGGCTCATGTTGAGCTTCTCATCGACCAAGTCCTTCTCCTCAAGGCTCCTCTCAATGCACTCTCTGCCCAGCCTGTATTTGTGCCACTCCAATCAAATGCTTTGGCGGAGGAGACATTTTTCCCAAGCCTTGGAAAACATGGTGTATGAGTACTGTTGCAGGCTGGCCAGGAAAGGTGTGGTGTGGTAAGCAAGGATATTCAGAAATTTGTGCTTGTTGTGCGAAGTAAACCAAGAAGTATTTGATTCCAGACAAGCCTGGACACTGCTGGAATTACCTTTAATGCTTGAAGAACCGGCTTGTGTTGTGTCACAGACATCTGAGCAGAAGAAAGGCTTGGCTTTTATCTGGAGTTGCTGCAAAGATCTTTAGGATTTGAGAAGATGGAAAAGCAAATGGACTTGTAGAAATTTTTGCAATATGCATCACTTGTGTCTGCAATATTTTTAACAGCTTATCTGAAAGTGGAGAGCTGTAAAGACATGTAGGCAAATAGGGGAAGTGTTTACAGAATGCCTGAAATGGTTAGAAGATAAATGAGCTCTTATTTTGAATTGGGAATAGTTGTGAAGGGAAAAAAAAACCACAGAAAAACAAACAAACAAAACAAACAAAATGCAACCTGAAAACCACCACACAAACTCATGCTTTTGGTGTAAATTTCCTTTATTTTTCTTCTGACTTAAGAAACTATCTGGGGCATTTCTGTATCTGAAAATTAAATCCAGAAATTACAAGAGGCTTTTAACAGATTGATTTGCTATTGTATTAAGGAAAATTTGGGTTTTTATCTTGTGTCCTGTACTGCAGATATACAGACATTTCTGTTTGTACTGTTCCTGATTTTAATGATTTACATGATTTCATGAATCAACAAAGCAAATATTATAAATTTTACAAATTATGCAGGCTCAATTGGAGTGAGCAGTGTGCCCTGAAAGGGCAAACCACATCCTGGGATGCATCATGCACAATATAACTGGCTGGTCAAAAGAGGGGATTGTCCTGCTGGATGTAGTGTTAGTGCGACCTCACCTCAAGTCCTGTGTGCAGTTCTGGGGGCCACAATTTAGTAAGGATGCGAAGGTGCTTGAATGTGTCCAGAGGAGGGCAACAAAGCTGGTAACGGGGCTAGAAGGCATGTCCTGTGAGGCACAGCTGAGAACTTTGGGCTTGTCTGGTTTGGAGGGGCAACCACATTGCTACCTGCAGCTTCCTGAGGAGGGAATGTGGAGAGGGAGGTGCTGAGCTCTTCTCCCTGGGATCCAGTGATAGGACGTCGGGAACGGTTCAAAGCTGCACCACGGGAGGTTTACACTGGACATGAGGAAGCGTTTCTTTACCAAGAGGATGGTCAGACACTGGAACAGGCTTCCTAGAGAGGTGGTTGATGCCCCAAGCCTGTCAGTGTTTGAGAGACAATAATGTGCTTTGACTTTGGTCAGCCCTGAAGTGTTCAGGCAGTTGGATTAGACAATCCTTTTAGTCCCCTTCCAAATGAAATATTCTATTCTGTAAAACAAAATAAATTAGTAGAACACTCATATCTGCAATTTTTTAGTATTGACACAATATTAGGAGGAGCTAATGATTGTTAATCAGATTATTTTTTCCTTTCATGTTGATGAAAGTATACTGTTAAAGAACAGACTCAAATATTAAGAAAATGCTTGCTGTATTAAGATTGAATAGCAAAACAACCGTAAGGAAAAGCAAAAACAACTCATAACTCATCAAAAAGCAAGTGTTCAGAATTGAAGGAAAAGAATTATTTGCAAACTTTGAAGTTGCTGGTTGTTCTGTGGGGTTTGTTTGTTTGTGGTTTGTTTTGGGGTTTTTTATATATTCCAGAAAATACTCTGAAATTCTTGGAATTTCATGTATGTATAGTTACAGTGTATTGTTTTGTTATTCCCAGTACTCTTTAGATTATCTTGAGCTATGAGAAGTATTCTGTGAAATTCTTTTGACATTGAATTGAATCAGAGTAGATATGAGTTAGTTTGGTAAATGAAGATACTTTGTTATGAAGATACAGAACCCTATGCACTAGTCACAGCATCACCTAGTGTCCAGTTTCTCCAGTCTTCTAAGGAGTAGGATTTGGGCAATATTTGCTCTACTGAGAAATCGAGAATGATTCCAGATGTTTGACGAAAATATGAACACATTGTGATGGAAATTACCTAGTTTGTGCCAAAACTGTGTTGCAACTTCATGGAAACTAACAGATGGAAAAAGCAAAACATAATATGAGAATAAGAACCAATTATATAATGGAGTAAAAATTTGTCACTTCTAACAATAGGTGATGAATGTTTTTAAGAAATAATGTTGTCACTAATATAATAACCTTAGAACTGTGAATTGATACGGATGATGTTACACTCTTTTGCTATGATCGCAGTTTGTCATCTATAAAGTAGAGAATATTTGAAGAGGCCTGAAATGCAGGTGGCACTACATTATGGTTCCCAAAATTAAAACCATCCTTGGAAAACATGGCACTAGGTTATGGTTCCCAAAATTAGAGCTGTCCATGGAAAATGCAATCTCATGCTCTACGTGAACTGTGTAGAAGAGAAGAGGAAAAGACAAGATTTTGGGGCGAAGGATAAAGTAAGAGGCCTCAAGTAGACAGTAAACTTTGCTGTATGTTACATGTGAACATGCATGTTACATGGAACCCAAGAATGAATAAGTTTTAAAGCAAAAGAAAATTCAGGGTCAGATATGACAACATACAATCTTTTCTTCTAGCAGGAGTCTTTGCAACGTGTATCAGAACAGTTTTTGGTAAGCCTCTGTTTTCATGTGGAAGGTCACCTCAGTGCCAAGTTGCTATTGTATGGTACCAAAAAGATCCTTACTCTGAAATAGCTGGAATGCACCATTGGATGCTTAGCAATGACAGTTCAGTACTAAAAATCCTGATTCTTTTTGGTACTGAAAGGTATTTTTTAATATAGTCCAGTATCTAGAAATCAGTACCAAAAAAAAAAAAGCTAACATGGTACACGAGGCTAAATTGCTGACAGATTTGAATCTTGCTTGGAAATTGGAGGGGAGACAACTAGCTAACTAATCCCTGTGGGCCAAGAGATATTTTTGTGCAGCTATATTAAAATTATCTTTGTCCCAGCAGTGTTTCTCCTTGCACCAAACAGTGACAATAGCCAGTAAGCTGGAATGCTGAAGGCATCAGTCACATAGGAAGGCTCCTCTTGAACATGCCTCCAGCACTGGTTTATCTTCTGTCTTCGCTGAAAGTGGTTGCAGATGCTCCACTTTTGACTCAGTGCCTTCTTTCCATAATACTTTTGGATTCCAAAAGCTAGAAAGGGCTAATTTTTAAATTTTACATGCAGTTTCATGAGCTTTTTGCTTCCACAAGCACAACGCTCAGTTCTTTTCCGAGGAGTGATTAATGTGGAGAGTATCCAGAACCGCTAGTGTGGATAAGAGCTTTGAAGGATTTTTTTGAAGAGATTTAAAAGTCATGACTGAAGACTGGAAATAACACTTCTGGCACTGCTGCCTTTCTTGGCTGCTGGTGGTGTCTGCTCACCTCTCCTAGATCTTGGCTCTCCCATCCTTGGCTCTAGTTTCTGCTCTCTTCTGGTGAGCAGTCAAGTTTCAAACAAATACTATTGGGAAGTTTTGAAGTATTTTAAATTTTCAGGCAGACTTGTGTTTCCTTTGCTTTTCGTGTTGGACTTCAAAACTAGGGCTTTAAAGGTACAGATGCTAATGGTGATCCTTGGCCAGTGTGAGGAATGAAATTTATGAGCACAACGTAAAGAGTACATTGGGATTACAAGGCCGGTTTAGATGAGGGCATGGTTTCTTCAAGTGGGCGGTTCATGAAGAATAAGTAAAGGTAACATTAATTTACTCGTTTGGTTTTTAATACATTCATAAAAAGAAGCATCTGTCCTTTTGCCTGGTGTTCTTATTACAGATTAAAAATTATTATGCAAAGTGACTCCACAGGGCACTTGCTGTAACCAGTAATAAATACACAATTATTTGTAGATTGAAGGATTATTTAATGTCCACCCATTTCCTCTTTTAACATTAGTTATTGGAGTACAACAGCACATTTCTTCCTTGCTTCCCATCTGTTAATATTTCTGCTGAGGCCAATGGCCAATGCGTCCATGTTCTTAGGCTGTATATTAATATGTGGTTATTCTCTGCCCTGGAGCTGCTGCAGAGACGAGATAACAAAACCTCAAAACCAGAATTGCTAATAATCCAGCTCCTGGTGCATCTCGCTGTGTAAACATGTCAGGAGGTACAAAAGAAATTCTGGATGGAACAGATATGTTGGTCTGCTGAAAACTTTGAAACCCAGTCCTCTCTCTGCTTCATCACTGTGTAATTTGTAAGCTTCAAGACATCTTACATCTGGTTCTCTTTGTCAAATCACTTTCAAGTGTTCCGGTTTTTGTGATCATGCTATCTGGAATGAAATGGGCATTAAATCAAATACTGTATGAGCATGCATTGTTTTTTTAAGGATGTACTAGAAGTTGAATACTGGAGAAGCTTTTTACCATTGGTCAGTTTGGAGTTTAAGTGAAATTTTATGGACTTTACAGATTTTTTGTGTGTGTACATAAAACCCCAGAATGTTATGACAAAGAATCACTGAATCTGTCCCTTCCACCTCCCTTCCTCAAAAGAGAGAAGAATCGATGTTTCATCTTAAAGCATTTTTTAATCTAATTAAGATTTTTCCAAGCACACAAAATTTGCCAGGAGACAAATGAAGTTATTTATGGTTCCTGAAAGCAAATAATTTTCTGATAAACATTCCAGTGTGTTTTCTTACGCTTTTCAACATGGGAGGTGTGTGGAAATATCAAAAAGACTTTGAAAGCTTTCTCGCTTGACCTCTAATTCTTCACCAGGTCAGCTTTTCCTTTTTGCTTGAATCTAGTGAACTTGTTCTGTGTTTACAGCAATACTTCCTCTGTGCATGCTGTGATCTTGCCTACATTTTTTGAAAACAAGCTCTCCAGACTTCTAGACCTGGCAATATGTTGAAAGAAATGTCTATATGCTACATGTTAATCTACTCAGAGATGAGAAGCTTGTGCTCCATGATGAACAGGCTCTGAATTTGTGTACCTAAGGGAGCCAATTTATGTCCGTGTTTCGTGCCCAAGCATGAAAAAGCAGAACTCCAAGATAGTATAAATTTTCTTCCTTTTCCCATAAAAGCTGTCTCTTGCTAAGCTGCTTCTGTGAAAGTGGTGTTCTTTCTATTCCTGTTAAATGAAGTGGACTGCCCCATTAGGTACCTATTTGTCAAAACAAATGTTGTAGTCTAACTCCTGACAGCTACTGAAGTCTGCATAGAAGTGAGTTTTACTCCATGGGGACCCATAACTGAAACCAAGAGTGGCAAATGCTTTGCTTAATGGTTTATTCTTCTTTTGCCACATTCACAGCTTTCATTATGTAACACTCCAATAAAGAACTCTTCGGCATGATTTTATTCTTATTTGCAAGGTACAATATTCCCATGTTACAAATAAAGTGAAGAGTTGGACGGTCTAAGATTAATGTGAACAGCTATTAGGAAAACTGTGGATGAAAGTGTCCATGTTTGACTTAGGAAGAGAAGCTGCAAAAGATCTTGAAGCAACAGAAAATATTGCAAATCTTTGCTGTTGCTTATTGGGTGGAGTGGTAATGATTAGAGGAAACCAACTGTGTGGTGCACTGTGCATTTTCAGGAGCTTTATCTCAAGTGAAAATGAGCAAAGGGAGCATCTCCTTGGAAGTACGATAAACCTTTTAAGCAGCATTACCAAATCACTGCTTGGAAGAGAGGGGAATAGTGCTTCATTAATGTTTTTAATATCTCATCATGAAACCTATTTTTGATAAATGTGGGCTCACAGCTCTACTGAGAAAGTGTTTCAAAGTTTTCAATTAACAAAAACAGTCAAAACAACACCCTCCATTTTTAATTATTTAAAATCTTTATTTTAAATTATTTTAAATCTTTAGCAGGTGTTTGAATGTTCCCTTCTAAGCAAAAAGTCTAACCTTACTTTAGATAAATTTGGAATCTATTTCCAGCCCCTTCTTAACATTTGTCGTATAAATCAAATGAAATTGTACCTCAGATTTCCACAAGGAGATACTTATGTTGCAATAAAGTCATGCTTCAGTTTCTGCCCCTTCAAGTTAACTAGATGGAGTTCCACATGTCCTTTACCAAAGTATTTTGGATCTCTGTGCCCCATTCTCCATCCTTTCTCTGCACTGCCCTTCTGAAAAGGGAGCACCAGCCATGGACACCTTATTACTGCAGCAGCACAGGCACTATCTAAACACAAGGGCTTCACAGGAGCACAGGGACACTTGATCCCAGGTTTGGTGAGCTCGCTTCCTGCCCTCAAATATTCTGAACATTGAGCTTGACTGAAAATGCAAATATAGTATTCTTTTCTCTTTCCTCTGCCTGGGCACACAGAAGTGAAAACAAGCTGTTTCTTGGGAAGTTGTGCATCTTTGCTACTTACTTGGTCACAGTACCAAGCTGGGTATCAGAGGGCAATACCCCATACAGGTTTAATTTCTTTAATTGGTACAAAGTGGCCAAGGTGACCCCTGAGCCCCTGTGGTGGGTCAGCTGCTTTCTTGCTCCCCCCACCTCAGCAGAGGGGAAAATAAAGTGAAAAAGCTCATGGGTGGAGATAAGACCAGGGACACCCCTTAGGTGCTGCTGTCACAGGTGAAACAGACTCAACTTGGGGAAAAATTAATTTCATTTTTTAACAATTAAAATAGGTTTGGATGGTGAGAAAGGCACCTAGCTGCCACCCCCTTTTTCCACCTCACCCTCCCACCCCCGCTCTCCAGCTCTGGGGCCAGGTGTGTTTTCCCACCTCTCACCTCTGCCGCCCCCAGGCACCACCTGTGAGGCTGAGGGGCTCAGCAGGGCCACCACAAGTGGCTGGAACCCACCGTGTCCCACCCCAGGGAGCCCCAGCCTCTCTTCACACAGACCCTTCAGCCCTGCTGCTGCCTCAAATCCCACCTTGGCCCTGCTGAGCTCCATCGGAGGGGATTTGGGAGCAGTCCCCCAGCTCTGTTGATGCCTGCAGCTGCCTCCCACCTCAGCGGGCCGGGGAGCTGAGGCTGGTTGTGCTGGTTTAACACACAAAGTTTGAGAAGTCCCAGCTACAAGGAGCCATTTGGTGCATAAAGATGGGCTACTGGAGAGCCAGCCCAGGTGAGGGCCGTTGCTGGTGAAGAGCTGCTCTCGGGGCTCCTCAGCGCTGTGGTTTTGGGGTGCAAGCAGCAACTGAAGCAGATGCTTTTATTTCCACAAGGTTCTGCTTGTTGCCCTGGAGTGGGTAATGCTGGCCCTGGTGAGCAGAGAGCGGTGGGGCAGGAGGAGCAGCACTGCAGGAGCACACACAAGCCTAAGTCCTCTCTCAAAATCCTGTAGGAGAAACAAGTTGATTGTAAAGCTGCCTGTGGCACAGTTGGGGCTGGACACTGTGTTCCCTCTTTTTGCTGTGTGTTGCCTGTGTGATTCACAGCGGGGTATAACGTCTGCTCTCCCGTAGGTGATATGTTGTCTCTATGTTCAGTCATCATAAACGCCTTTCGTTTCTGGCTGTGTAGCTGTGCCTGTATTGGGACCACAGGATTGTAGAGGATTCTTTAGTCTCCAAATGCTTGTTTTCCTTTGTTCTAACATGCTTCTTTGTAGCCAGGCGTATTTTCAATTGCATATCTAGCCTCCTCCGAGGCTTAGTTTGTCAGGGGTGGGTGGAAATGCTTGCATTAAATCGAACAGTAGCACCCCGAGGAAGGTCCCCTCTGCTGCTGTGCGCTCAGTCCCCAGCTCCAGGTGCTGTGTAAGCACAGACAGTGTGTTTCTCTGTATGACACTGCTTGGTTTTAAATTGCATTCTAGTGTGATAAGTTGTGTGATTAATTTAGGTCTTGGCTTTGGGAGAGAATCGTACGTTATTCACACAGGTCAAAAGTCATTCACATCACAGTTTAAAAAAATTGTTTTGGAAGAAATAAATTTGGGATAGACTGTTGAACATATTTAGTTATTTAACATCCATACAAATCTGACCTTGCATCTTTGTTCCTTAATCTGTGCTGATCTGTTATGTTTGTGCGAATATAAGAGCAATCAAAAAGCAGTCATGATTCAAATTAACAACATTTTTAAACATCTGATAAAGGAATTGCTTCCTATTTCGAGTCGCTGATATTTTTGTGAGGTATGGGAGTAAAGGCAATAGCAGATGGCAAAAATTTCCAGCAACAGGCAGTGTGACATCTAAGCAAAGCTTTCCCAACACCCCTGCTGTGGTAGCAGATGAAGAGACTGGCACGTAGGGAGGACGTTACTTTTACAGAGCTCGGTGCTTCGAAAGACGGGCTTTGCCGGCTGAGCCAGGCTTGGCAGAGCTGAGCGTGCGGCGGCAGCCAGGGCCAAGGGAAGAGTAACAAATGCTAAGAAAGGGGATGCCAAAGGCACCGCAAAAATGTAGCAAAACCTTTAATGGTGTCTTGAGGTTTTGGACCTTTTAGGACTTCTTCTAAGACAAAATATCAGAGTTGTGGCTTTCCGTCAACGTGTTTGCATCCATCCGTACATACAGGGAAGAGTATTTCAGCATTTTGTAAACCTTTGCAAAACGTTCAGAAACTTAAAAAAACCTGTTGTTTCTGGGACAAATCAAACAAATACCTAAGTACATAATTCAGATAATTGCTGTTATCTGCATCTGCTAGAAGTGTTTAAAGTAGTGATTAATTGTGCCAGAAAATGAACCTGCCTTTATTCTGCTTGTATTCTGCTTGTATTTCAGAGCTGGTAGAAAATGAATTTTATGAAAGCTTCTAGGTTAGTTCTTATTTTACATCATGTATTATATACACTATTATGTTTTCTTGCAATGTATTTTCACTTAACCCATCCAAAATGATAAAACTTCACCGCCTCTTTATAAGCAATCTCTGTAGAAATTACATTTGGACCTGCAATTCCAGTGGTTAGATTAGTATGTGAAAATCTTTGCTTTTGGGGCTTGTGTTGACTAGGTTATTATTTTTAAGGGCTTTAAAATTATAACCTGATCTAGTTGAAGAAGCCCCTGTTGTTGCAGTGGGATTGGACCAGATGACCTTTAAAGGTCCCTTCCAACCCAAACCATTCCATGATATACGTAACCACTGAGAAGCACAGATTTAAAGACTCCCAAATAAATTATTTTAAGAGTCAAGGGTTTTAGAAGATTTTTTTATTTATTGTGTTGTTGAATAATGGATATGTTTAAAGGAAAACTATTTGGAATATTTTCTTTTCTGCTTCTTAGTTTTGGCTGTTGGATAGTGGAAATAAAAAGTGTTTCTTCAGGTAGTTATGGGCCTGGCATCTTGAAAAGACATGAATCTCCTAAAGCAGCTCTGGAGAAGCATATTAGGACTTGATGTTTCCTCTGGTTTGGTGCAATGAAAAGTGCACACTGTTGTGCTGTTGGACTGGTATGTGGGAGGCTAAAGAGTTTCTGGTGTCAAAGAGCAGCACAAGGACACTTGCAGCTCGAGTTTACATTAGAAGCAACAAAAGAAATCTCCTTGTGAGTGTCACTGACTGATCATTAAAGTGAAAGATTTTTCTTCCTTTGCATGTAAAGTTACAGCAGGTTAAAGTTGCACTCGGTGTGTTGTTAGCGCAATACACTTGTATCTAGCTGAAGCTTTCTGAGGACACTGACCTGTGAATTGTATTTTAAAATCTGCCACTGAGCTTTGAGGTGCCCAGAGGCACCATCTGGACTCGTCAGGAATCGCGAAGCAGCTGTATGTATTTCATAAGAGTCTGGAAACTGGCCGGGTAATAACCTCACAAAACAACATCATTCTGGCTGAAATGATAAACTTCATTAGGTCAATATAGCTACACATACTAAAGAATTTAAAGCATACTTTTACAAGATTACATAAAAACATGCTTATAGACCTTATAAATAGTGAAGTCTGAGAAAAATTACCTAGTGCTTACTAAACTTTCTTCCATCTTCTGAATTCTGTAGTCAACAACACTGACATACTTTGGATATTACTCTCTTTGCAAACAAAGAGAAGAAAATAAGTTAAATGTTTTTGTAGTTAGACATTTCAGTATTATTACAGCATACTGTAATAATTACAGTAACTTCCCCTTCATTTTTTTTTATTTAAGCACTCAATTTATGTAATTTCAGGAAAGCAGGTAGAAGACTTGTGATGATGTTAGGGAGCCAATGCCTAATGTTTTATTTCTGTGAATGTTGTGCTGCATTCTAAACAACTTTAGCTTTTAGGATGCTGGTTTTTGAGAAGCCACAGGGAGTTAGTAGCGATAGTGTTCTTCTGAATATATTTATTCCTACTCTTTTCAGTGGTTAATATTGAATCAAATATAGTACTGGAAATGGGAGACTTAGTGCACTTCCTGTTGTTTGCACAAAAGCTTAAGGTAGGTTAAGTGTTTTGGCAAAATCTGATTGCAGGAAAGAAGCGTGTGTAGGGGCTTTTTGTTGTTTTTTGTTTGTTTGTTTTTTAACTATAGAAGGGTATTTTTTGCGTGCATCTGTGAACGTGGGATTTTAATGCAGGTTTCTACAGTATACTCCATTTTTCTTGTTTTAAATTGGGAGATTAACTGATGGTTCATCTTAAGGACTCCTCCAGTTGTAGAGAGGAAGATCTTTCTGGTAATAAATAAGCAGCATATTTGTGCTCCCCAAGTGATGGAAAGAGGAGAGGTAAAACTTTTATAACTGTACTCTGCTGCACAAGCAGTTCAGCTGTATGTACTAAAAAAAGCAACTTTGTAAAGCCCTGCCTGGCCCAAGCAGACAGTGGCAAACCGGGGAAGGGCTGTGCTGAGGCAGGCCAAGCTCTGCCCTGTCCTGGATTGTGCTGCCCACAGCCGTGAATGTGCTGTAGGATTTCCTCTTGGGATCCAGCAGAAAACTCAGAGGCCTCACACAACACAATCAGCTTTAAATTTGATAGTTACGTCGAAACATAGAAAAAGGGTGCACTATTTAATTTTCTAGCTTCTTCTGACAGCCTTGTGACTTCTTGGAATTTTTGAGTCTGGGTTGTTTTTTTTTTCCTATGTTTAAAAGTGTTAACCTCATTTCTTGATTTTTACCCTGCTATTGCCTAAGTAAAATACAGTTGATAATGTGGTGTAGGAGGGGAAATGTTGTCCACATGTTGCTATGTTGTCCACACAGTAAAAAAGGGGTGAACCAAACCTTTCAGTGGCTCAGGCCAGGCTCATGCCTTGGTTGTACAGGTGGAAACACTCTCCCTGTGAGTGATGCTCTCATGGTACAGTGCTGGGAATTAATGTTTGTTTGTTGTTGTTGTTTTTTTCAGAAGAAAAATGTTGAGTTTGTTGTTAAACTCTACAAGTTTTAAGTTCTCCAAGAAATCTCCAGAGCTTCCTCTTCCCAGCCAACACTGCCCTTGATTTGCAGCTGAACCCTGTGGGATGAAGTAATCAGGAGAAAGTTCTTGTTTTCCTGTATCTGTTTTCCTACACAGACTTGTTGCCTTATGAATTTCACTAGACTAGGCATGTGTTTTAAGTCTGACTTGTGTTACGTTAGAAAGGTCTGTGCTGTGGGAGGATTTCCTAAACGTTATTTGTTGACTTACGGGAACAAGATCATTCCTGTTGCTCCATGCTGGCCTTCAGAAACGGGCTGACGTTTGTGTGTGGCAGCCACATGCTCTGGGAGATGGGGACAGCTCCGTCCTCTTCCTGTTGCAGAATCAAATTAATAACAACAAAATAAGAAAGCTATTGTCTGAGAAGGGCCAAAGACTGCTTTAAAGAGGCATCCGTTTTATTAAAAAGAGGTGTTTTCTAGCCAGGAGGTTCCTGAGAGCCTTGCATGCAGGCATTAAGGGGGGTAAGCGGTATGTCTCTATCTGTCAGCCTGCCCGAAAGAATCGGGGCAGAAGCATCCGATTGAAAAACAGGCACTGACTTCCTCTCATCCTGGTACCTATCCATGAGAAAAGAAGCAAAAATCCTGGGGGGAGTATTTTGGCATCTCCCTGAGGAAGGCAATAATCCCAAATGTGGTGTGAGAGCCCTTCATGATCACACACTGGCACTCGCTCCTCACTCTTGCTGCCAGTTTCCCTCCCACGCTTGCTCAGTCTCGGGGGTGATGCGAGTCTGGATGCTGGACAGTTAATCAACTGCAGGAAAATTAACGTTTTGGAGGCCGCTCTTTGGTTGCGGGGTGCCTGCTGTTTAATAAAATGCAGCATGCTGTCACGTATCGCATACTTACGTGACCTTGCTGGCTGCCTGCTCTGCTGGCTCTTGGGTTTGGCTGGAGTTTAGCATTTCTCAGTGCTGAGTGTCTCTGTTGCCGAGGGGAGGGTGGGCTGTGGTGCCCTGGGGAAGGCAGATGATCTCCAGTCTCGACTGCTCTGTGTTT
This sequence comes from Nesoenas mayeri, assembly GCF_963082525.1. Taxonomy (NCBI): domain Eukaryota; kingdom Metazoa; phylum Chordata; class Aves; order Columbiformes; family Columbidae; genus Nesoenas; species Nesoenas mayeri. Next base: position 9,148,595 of record NC_137551.1, on the reverse strand, counting down.
TTCCAGGACTGCACGCCCTCCCGAGAGCAGCGTCCCTTTGTCCCTGGGTACCTGCATGCAAATGGGAAACACTCCCAATGTGGTGATTGCATTTTGAATGGTCCTTGTGAGGCTATTTTGGGGAGAAGATGATGAAGGGGAGGTGAAGGGCCATCTGCCAAGGGGTGGCCAGGTGTTTCTTATGGTGATTTTTGTGCAAAGGAGAAGTTGCCCAGCTTTTAGCTAATGATGGCATGAGCCTCCAGGTGTGGAGCCAAAATCCCCATGGTGTGGGGAGGCTTTCCAAAAAGTGACTGACAGCAGAGCTGGGGTTGTTCCTGTGAGAGCAGAGCTGTGAAACAAACATAGGCCAACCGTGGGGAGGAGCTCTGTGTGCAAATCCTGCACCTTGGGTTGTGCGCACCTGACAGCACATGAAGGACAACCCACCCCTAAAAAAACCCTTGAAGTCCTTCTTTTGCTATAATTAAATATAATCTTCATTATTATATTTTAATATTTGCCATGAAAACTTCAGGCTACATCTAAAGCTAGCAGTGGTGCCACAAGGTTGGCAATGGTGCCACCAGAGCTAGAACCAATGCCACAGGTGTGGTGATGTGACCGCAAGGGCGGTAATGATGACACGGAACTAGTGATGGGGCCACAAGGCTGCCAATGGTGCCACCAGAGCCAGAATGGCACTGCAGGGGCTGGCAATGGGGCCACAGGGCTGGCACTGGCACCACAAGGCAGGGAACATAGCCACAGAGGTGGCAGTGGGGACACAAGGCTGGCAAATGAAAGTTTTCCACGAATACCACTTTTTTTTTTTTTTTTTTTGAGCTAGAAAATAAAGTCCCCAAATGCCCAGATAGTTTTTGTGGGGTTTTTTTATTATTATTATTTGGTTTGGGTTTTTTTTTTTTGTTATCTCTGATTTCTGCTGTGGGATCAAAACCAGAAATTTTGTGACTCTGATAGGAAACCTGTTCTCATGGGGCTGTCAATTCACATGCAGCTCTGGCACTGTTTCAGCTTGCGTTTAACATAAACCAGTCTCCAGATGTTTGAGGCTGGTACTAATGGCTGGGTTCACTCATTTGTTCTCCAATTATATGCCTTACAGGCTGCAGAGAGTGTTCTTTGACTGACAGCCGAATATTGGCAACCTGACAGCTGACTGCGAGCCTGACAACAGCCACACGGTTTCGAACTCATAAATCCTTTTTTCAGAGATGTGCATGTGAGTACTAGAGAAAGTGTCAGACCTGGGATGCACAAATCTGTAAAATTCAGCAATGTTAGCTGGTGACCTTGGGTACATAAATCATTAAAATAAGGCAACGGGGGCCACCCGGTTTCTGAGTTACTTGGCTGTACCATCACCCTGTGCGCTGGGATGCAAATTGTTTTCTGCTGTCACTGATGGACTGTCTTTGCTGTCACTGATTTTTGAGACTGACAGCACCAGTTGGATTCCCTGTTTCCCAGACACCTTAGTGTGAGCAATGTCCCACACAAACGTTGCTTCCTCAGCTCTGCTTTCTTGAGGTCTCTTGTTTTCTGCATTTTGCTGGATATTTAGTGTTGTCTCTGCTCATAAACAGAACCTTCTCCAAACTTGTCTTTTTAGGTCCATTATGCTGAGTCAGAAGGACCTGACCTTGCTCTGTCAAAGCTCTGGTAGATGCTAGAAGGACTCTGGTTTGCAATTACACTGGTTTTTCTGAAGCTCTGTAGCCTGCTTTGTATCAATTTAACTGCATTTCAGAACAAGTCAACTTAATTAATAGTTTCCCTCAGGATATCAAACAGCAGTATATCAGATTTCTTACTGAAATCCATAAACATTACATTGTTTCCAATTAATTTCTTTAGTCTTCTTCAGTTTCTTTAAAAAGAAAATACCATCAAGCTTGTTTGGCAATATTTTCCTTTAATGAGCATATGTTGTTTGATCATCAAGGTTTGAGTCACCTTGACCTTGTTTTCTATTAGCTTTTCATGCTCAGTAGTGAAGATGGTGCCACATCATCTGTTGAAAATCCACTTATTGTGTGAGACTTTGGAAATTTTAATTGGAAATTGCCAAATGACCAGGTTTTCTCCTTCCTTACAGAGTCTGTGTCACAGAGCCCAGTGAGCAGAGAAGGGTTACCTTTAAGCTTCTTTAAAATAACAATTTATTGCTGAAAAAAGTATTCTGCTTTAATTTTCCTTTCTACTGTTGCTATATGAGTGGTTTCCTAGATCAGTTATGGAAATCTCTAAGGGTTTGATGGTGCTTCTGTTTCAATCTGTAAAGATTGTGCTGCCAAGTGGAGGGGACATTTTCTCAGGAGCACAGGGGAGGGTGTGTGTTATGCTGGTGACTGTGGTGTCACACCAAGGGGCTCCTGTAGAGACAAGGGGAGATGCCATCGACTGCAAAGTCAAGGCTAAGAACTAAAAGGGAGATACTGACTTGAAAAATGTAGCACCAGCGTTTAGGTTTCTTAAGAAGTGGGAAAGCTTTTGGAGCTAAGTGTTCAGAAGAAAGATGGGCTTTACCTAAGCCAAGCCTGGTTGGTTTTAATTATTTTAGTGGCGTTATACATCACCAAGGCTTGTACGCTTTTTTTTTTTTTTCCCCAAACTGGAAAAGACATTGTGCACAAATCTGCGTGACACATCACAAGCAAATGGAATCTTGAAAATCCTGCAATCCAGGAATAAAAATGATAGAGAATAATAAAATTTGTGAAGGAATAATAAAGAATATTACAAGTAAATAACCCCTTATAATCACAGCACATAAAAATGAGCAAGAAACAAATGTAGAATCATTTTATATACAAATGCCACAGATCCAAAACAAAACCACAAACCAACAAAAAAAAAGCCCCTACTATGCATGAAAAGAAATTGCTGGTTAAAATCAGAGTATAAATAAAAGATATGGAAAAGCTTGGCAGAAGAAGTGGAATGCTGTAATAAAAAGAAACAAAGGGGCATGATGGCTCCCACCATGAGGAGTTATACTTGCCAATCCATTGGGTGTTTTAAGGTGTTGTCAAGAACAAAACCACCCGCTTCATACAGTGTCTTTGGATGCGTAGAAAAGTTAACATAGGTGCTTTAGCACATGTTTCTATAGATACTAAGCTGCTGTAGGGTAAGAAGGGTTTCTTTTGGTCTGTTTTGGTTTTTGCCTGGATATAAAAACATGAAGTGGAAAAAAGGGGGGAACAAATGGTCACTGACAAAGTTTGCTGAAGATTTAAAATCATTTGGGATGGTTCAAACAGATGTTACTTGGTATTATTCAGGGTGGTGGGACTGTGGTTCTTAAAATTCTGCACAGCTAGATGAGAAATCGGCAGGAACTGTGTACTGTTAGAAACTGAATGTTCAGTTCAATAGTGCAGGAAACAGGTCCAGTGGCGCTAACCTGGGGACGGGCTCCAAACAAGCTGCTGCCTTCTTAGGAAAGAGTTGGTACGGTCATTCTGGAAACTTGACTGAAAATGTTCAGTCAGTGACACTAATGAACATATCTAATGAAGTTTTCCTCCCTGATGACAAACAAGTACGGTTTTCCTTATGAGATGTCTCTTTTTTTCAAATGAATAATCCTCCGCTTGCGATCGTGTTAAGTAAATGAAGTTCATTAGCTATCCCTTTCACTTCCCAATTTAATCCTCTGGTATTGAAAGTGTGTGTGTGTGCATTCCTATTTTAAAACACATTATCTTGTTCAGGTCCAGTCTAGTGTAAAGTTTTGCTCTGAATTACCTCAAAAGCTTTTGGTCCATATTTTCTGCTATTCAGTTTGTTGTATTTTCTATTATTCTGTTTCTTAGTGTTAGAAAACTTTGCTTCCTCCGCACCAGGGTTTTTCTTAATTCAGTGGAGATCTAGCACCTGTTAGAATTTTTTTTTTTACAGTTGAGGTGATCTGTAGTTTGCAAATTTGGTGATATTGTAGATTTTCTTGAAAGAATTTTTCTTTTTGTTTTATAGGCATTAACTATCTATAGTAGCCATTCACAGTTTCTTCCATTTGCTCAGTTTTGTCCTGATATTAGTAGGCTTGGATGCAGTTTGAGACTTACACGGGAAACAGTTATTTAATAAGAACAGTAAACTGATTTAATAACAGTTTAATTTCTGAAGGATTAGGTCTATGAGCTTTCACTCAGAGGTTGACTGCATAGTGTTCAAAACAATCTTCTCTTAAATAATCAGAAAAGATCCTTCTGGTATGAAAGCCTCTCAATCTCCCTTGTGGCTTTCACAGTTTGTTTAATTTTTTAAAAATTAGTTTTTCAGCATTATAGCATGGACATGAATACTTAAATTATGTTTGAATTGCTGAGCAGAGCAGAAACTATTGCAAAAGAGTCTCTTACATTCACTGACTTGAGAACTTTACAGGAAACCAAGTAAAATATGGTAGATCTCCATCTTCCTTTTTTTCTGGATAATTACACACAGATCAAAATTCACTGCCCCCACATTCAGGCTCACTTTTGTGAACCCAAACTGCTGGGGGGGTGAAATTTAATTCCTCAAGGAACTGCTTTTGGGATTTGTGCCCAAGAGCAACCGACCAGGTGCCTGAGAAGTCGGGCCCACCGCAGTGCAGAGAGCATGAGGGGGAGTAGCTTGTTTGCTTTATGAAACTTAAGCAGTAAAATGAACTGTAAAACCATTTTTCATGATTGAAGGAAGGGTCTATCTACATATAGAAGTAGTCACATTCGAATTTATTTCATACAGAAATATTATACAACATACAAACTTGTTATTCTTACTGCTGAGATACTCATTCAGCAGGTTTGTTTCCTGCAAACTCGTTCACTCTGAGCACATTGATGCATTTGCTGTTCTGTACTGAGCTGATCCACATTAAAAAACCCTCAGAGGGTTTTTCACTGGAGTTGCTTTTCATTAATCTGTTGCTTATAATATATGCAGGAATATGGAAATAAATAAGTCATTTATTATTTCATTTGAAGAAATCGCTTAGGATTAATAAGATTATTCTTTTTTCATGGAAAGCGTAATAGCTGACCTTTAAAAGAATGGTTTTATTGTTCTGATGAGATACTGAAGTCCATTTTTAATTAAAATATTTTTTATAAGCTTCAGATTCTTAAATGAGGAAAAACAAATTATTTCTTTGCTCATGGTTATTTATGCCACAGCATGGAAATCATAAAAAGGAATTAAATCAGGAGAAAGATTGGTGGCTGCTTCTCTGTTCCACTCTTCTTCCCCAAATCTTCTCCAATTCTAGTACAACTAGGAATGCAAGTTGTAAATAAGATATTCCTGAAATGAGTGTTGCTTAATTGCATTTGAGAACAACCAAAGTTTCAAATCTAGAACACAAATACAGAATTAGCATTTTGTGTTAGTTGCTAATTACTTGGACACAAGCTGAAAACCAGTGGCAACTGTCACAAGTATTTTCTTTAATGTTTTTTTAAAATGAAATCTTTTAGAATGTATAAATACTAATGAGAATCACATTGGTTCAGCAGAATTACAGACAACTCCTCAGAAAGATAAGCTCGGTACCCTGCATCTGTATGTTTTCCTTTAATTAAGTAATGTATTTTCCTATTTTATCATCCTCTGAAAATGTCTCAGGACTGTCCTCCATTAGGTGAGAGCTAATCTGAGCAGATATCCACTTTCTCTTTGCCCATCACCTAGATGGGATGATTAATGTAACATATTGCTTTCAAGTAGGAATCAATTCATAGGGTCTTAAATAGGATCAAGCAGGAGAATTTAGACTTTCATGTAATCCAGTGCACCTTCCTCCATCTGGAGCATGACCAAATATTGCCCCTGTTGCCTGCTGGGTCCACAAAATGCAGCAAGGAAAGAAAATGCCTTTCCCTGAACATTTGTTGCACGAGCATCAGAGGTTTTTGTAGCTGGTGGGTCTGTAACCCTATTGTGAAGATCCTTGTTTTCTCAAGCCCAGGGGAGGGACTTGCTTCCTCACCTTGGCTTGTGTTTCTCACCTTATTCTTGTCTGTGCTGGGTGCTGCCAGCTCCTGAATTGCAGTTCTTTAAAAGGAAGGAACATCAGTTTCGGCAAGGAGACGACGATTTACAATAAAGTTGTTCCTTGGAAAAAGCAGCAGGACATGACTGGAAATGTCTCCAGCATCAGAAGGAGCATCCTCCCTAAGCAAAAGACAAAGGAGAACAAATGCCTTAGATTAAATATAAAATTGTGTATAACAAATCCCACCCTCCTGATGCTCATGGAGGCAATGATAGCCCTGTTTCCCTCCCAGCTCTCTTTCTCCCTTCATGGCTTCAAGTTCTTGCACAGAGGTTTTGAGTCCCACTGCAGCAGAGCTACAGAGCTCCCTAGAGACTGAGAGCTCCCCTTTCTCCTTCGTTTTGCCCTACCCAAACTTTGGTGACTTAATAGGAGCTATTTCTTATTTTCATTGGTGTAAATAAAGGGCTCAGCAACAAAAATGTTCATTTTAGCTGTCCAAAGAAAAGCTTATAATGAACTACTACGTACTTTTTGCCTCTGGACTCAATTGATCTCCAGGAAGAGCAAAGATGAGCCTGGGGGTGGGCGGAGAAGCATCACAGAAAATATTTCCTGAATGCTCCGTCCCCCTGGAATTGATACAACATTGATCCTCTGCTATCACTGTGGTCTGTGACTTCTGACTCCATGTTTTATAGCACACAGAAATCTTGCACAGGGGGCACGTGGTGTCTCTTTGTGCCTGGGAAGTACCTAATGCCTCTGAGGCAGCAGGCTATCAAGTAAGAGTTTATCTGTCTGGAGACCTGCACAGCCTGTCTCAGTTCAGGCTCCTACTTAACCGATTCTTTTGTTTGTTTTACCTACTCGGAGAGGAGACCAAGCCCACCATTTCTCTGGCACCACCCTTTCGAGTTGGCCGAACTGTGTATGTTTTTTTACTTATGTGTATATATAAGTATGTATTAGTTTTGGGTAAGCTAATGCAATTGTGAGAACTTTTTTTTTTTTTTTTATTGCCATTGGCAGAGTTTGAAACCGTTTGAAATGCAGCCACATTGGCTTGTGCTCTGTAAGAAACAGGAGGAAGGAATCGGCGTCTGCCAAATGGAAAAGGATAAAACTGGTGTAATGATATGTTGCAATCGCACTGCAAAACCTACCACAGTAAATTACTGCTGTAACAACCTCCTTCCTGTTGCGAAAGGCTCCAGACCAGGCCTTCTTGTGTCTGTCTGCTTGACATTTCAGTTCTTGGGAGAAAGTTGCCTCTGCGACCCTTAGCACTGAGTGACTGCTAAGGTTCTTGGAGGACAAATTGACCAGCAAGGAAGAAGGCCAGGAGGGGCAGGTGCCTGATTTTGGGCTGGGTGATGCTGCCGGAGGTGAGGACCATCAGGCTGTGACAGCTGACCCACAGCTTTGTGGGCAAGGCTTCTTCTGGTGTGTTGGTCCTGCTATGTCAAGTCTTTTTCCTTCATTTACTTGCTGATGGTTGGTATTGGTATTGGTAGGTCACCTGAAGTTTTCACGGCATTGCCTGAACAACCCGACTGCTGGATGCTCCAGCTGCCCTTTGGCTGCGCTGGGTGGCTCAGGGGAGTGTTGCCCTCTGAGGTGGCCTGTGGGAAATGAGCTCCAGCTCCTGCTTTTGTCCATCCCACATGTGTCTCCTCTCCACAGATGTTGCACTGTGTTTGGCACACAGTCATGTTTTTTTAACACTGAATGAAGGAACAAAAAGGGAGAGAGCCAGAAAACTGAATTACTGTCTTGGTTTCAGAGTGATCCTCCTAAAGGGAGGGGAGAAGGTGACAACCTCAGCGTGGGAAAGTTTTCAGGCTGCTCTCAAAGTTGTTTACATTCTGTGGAGAGAGTGGTTTGGGTCTCCTGAATCCAACTGCATGTTTGAGAAAGAATTATTCATCTGTTTAGGGGAAGGAGGAAGGAAAACCTCCTCTTCAAGGGGAAAGCAATGAGATCTCGGTGGTTTTAGAGGCTTAAGGTGGTGGCCCTTTGACAGACCTTTCCAGAAAACCATGATGCAAAACTTCATCTGATAGTTAACACTAAACCAGGAAAACACTGGGAGGAGCTCAGAGCTGCCTTGTTCTTAAAATGTGCAAACCCCACCCAGTGTGACCCAGGACCCAGGCTGTCCAACCAGTGACCAGGGAGGCGTCTCTTCCCAGGGGTTTCACCTCCTGCTGGTGAGAAGGACGCTGAGTATTGAGGATGCCAGGAATTACACATAAACAAAATCTGTGAGACCCTGAAAGCTGAGTGGAATGGAAACTCCCTTTTCTCAAGGCGCTTTTCAGACGGGTGAACGATGGGGCTCCCAGTGCCCTGTGCCTGTGTGTGTGCTCAGCTGGGGGCTGCTTCAGCTGGTCCTGGGCTGCTGGGCTGTTTTCCCTGGATGTGGATGAACTCCCTCTAATTTCTCTTCTGTGGTGTTTATACAATTAAATTTACTTTTTCTTTTTTTTTTTTCTTCTTCCTGTGCTTGAAGTTCACCACCACATCCTTGCACTCCCCGAGTCCCCGACGTCTGCTGCTTCCAATAATAATAATAAAACCTGAAAAGGCTTGTTTTGTCCTCTTTACAGCTACAACAAAATGTATGTAGATTTAGCTGTGCTTTTCCCCTCAGATATCTGGCAGCATTCCCTTTTTCTCTCTCCAAGTCCTCCTTGTGAGGAATGAGCACAGCTGATCACAGGGATAAGGATCAGCTCAGGGGAGCGTGTGCTGGCCAGGGAAATTGTTTCCCTTTGATGCCCATTGCTCCCCACCTCTGATGTCTCATGCACGTTTCACATTCTCCAAGCCCAGAGTCATCTGAAGTCACAGGCCAGAAGCAGCTTCTCCTCCCTGGCTGCACAGACCAGATCACCCCAAGGGGATTTTCTGTTGTTAAAGTTGCCAGCAAAATATTTTGCATGGCTTAAGTTGAGGTATCAAACTATTTCCCAGCTATGGCCGGTTTGAACCGAAGGCTGTTATGAAGAAATGCTGTCCGTTACATTAATGTGAGTGGTCAAGAAAAGCCCCAAATAAAAGCTCTGAATAGACAGAATCCAGTTGGCCAATTTCTTTTTCTTTTGTGCATTTAACTAGACTTTCTCTCTTAAAATGAAGTTTGATATTTATGGGAATATCTCATTCCCTATAAAGCTATGATTTTATTATTTATTTTTTTTTTTGTGAACAGACCAAATGGTACATGTAAACCGCATGGAACAGATAAGTTGCAATATGTTTAAAAGAAGTGGATTTTATATATATATATATAACAGAAATGGGTGTATCTCATTCTTTCATGCACTCAATGCTCTCTATGGAAAAATCCATAAAACAAAATGGGAAATAAGAAACCATTTCTCTGCTGGTGATGTAAAATGACAGAGAAGAGAAAGTTTCTGAATTGTAATGGATCAAGCACAAATTTACCTCCCTGACTACTCTTTCCAAAAGAAAACTGAAAAAGTCAGAAATCCTACATACCAATGGGATCTATTTGGGCTGCTTGGTTCAGTTTTGCGTCAAGGGAGTTTGTTTGTGTCACTTGTGATACTAAATACTCTTGGCCAAAATTTCCTTTAATCATGAACACCACAGAGTGTCCATTTCAAACCGTGTTTGAGTAATTGCTCGTAGTGGCAAACGAAAGGAACAGAGTGTGGTTTGGGGTTAGGCTGGAAAGGCAGGGCATATCTCTGGTGTGGGGTTTAGTTTCAGTGCTGTGAGGACCAGGCATCAAGGAAAGGAGAGCGGCAGGGGGCAAGCAGGAGCCCGCGCTGGGGTCTTGCTGCTCAGCGCTCTGCCATGAGGGGAGTATTTCTGCTTGTGCAGTAGTGCCAAAAGTCAGCTCCTCACCTTTGTTGCTGCAAGGAGAATGTGTTGGGAAGCACGATGAGTGTGCCACTCCATGTCTTCATGGTGGTTAGAAAGCAAGGGAGGTGCCTGGGTACTGCTCCCCCCACACCACCTCGAATGGGGGCTGCTTTTGCTCCTGCTCCATCCTTCACTCCTGGAAACCTCTAAGAAGTCCATCTGGCACTGGAGAAGGAGAGAGAGGCTCAACATTGCTGCCCAATCACCCTGCACTGCTTTAATCCCATTGCAGAGAGGAGAATCATGGCATTGAATGGCCCATGGAACATAATTCGCTGCAGCCGAAAGCTGCCTCACCAAAGGGATTTAGGTTATTATTTCTGTGTATTGCTCCAGTGACGCTGTCAGTCAGTCCTGTGCTCAGTCAATGGGGATTTGAGCTCTGGGAAGCAGTTTTGTTGCTGTCACAGTCAATGGCTAGTGTTTCCAAGGTAATTCTGATATTTCAGGAAACCAATTTCTTTGTTATTTCAAAAGACACTGGGCTTAGTCCTGCATCAGCCTAAGGAATAAACTTTATACACTCTTTTCTTTGGAGCATGAAAAGCAGCCTTGCCTGTTTAGTTTGTCTGCTTTTCTAAAAGATTTTTTTAGTGTGTCTGCAACCTGCTATAGGGGTTATCTCTGTTCTTCCTCTGCTTGCTGCCAACTGCTGAGGTGGACAGAGCTGTGGATGGATGAACCCTCAGCTGGGAGGTGTTCCTGTCGGATGTGTCTCCCTCATCAGCTGCAGGAGAAAAAGTGGCATTTTTACTTTGCTGGACCACTAGATGGGGAAATTGTACTTACACTTTTGGGTTGCAAAATGGATCCTAGCAGCTGGGCTGGAGCTCTTGAGAGTAATGAAGCATATCAAGCCTGTTATCTGCAAGAGATACGTGGTGATGACTCAGATTTTGTCCCCGTCTTTGCCAGCGACACTGCAGCTCCTCTGCAAGGAGGCTCTGCTGAGCCCCGCTGGAGCCCAACATGCTTTTGGGGACATACTCTGCAAAACTGGCTTTTACTAATGTCCCCTCCTTTGAAAGTTTTCTGTGGTGTGGGGCAGCACAGGGATTTCTCTGGGAGGCCAGTGGGTGCTCACCCCACTGCCAGCCCCTGCATGCACCCCGCAGCTTCACATGGGAGATGGGAACAGGGCATCAATATTCCAACAAATTTCTGAACCTCTGAGCTCCCATGACCAACAATGGCTCTCTGGGCATGAAAGCTCACATCGGGCTCAAGGCAGAAACAAAAGGCAACGTGTGATCAGGGCCTTCTCTTGCTTTTCACATTTTGTTGCTGCCAAGCCATTGGCTTTTTAATGATTGAAGTATTTCTGCACAGAGTGGCAGAAATAACAGCTGTATGGTGACACCAGGTCTGATGGGCCTGAAGATAGGAGACCAGTGGTTATGGGGCAGTGTAATTCATAGGATGACCCTGAGAAGATTTGGTAGGTACAAGGATATTTCAAAGTTGGAGATTAAAGATCTTTGCCCCAACATGGCGAGAATTAATCCTCAAGCATTAGATCATTTTGATTTAAAGCAAACATTCTGGGAAACAGTGAACCTTTTTTCTTGAAAGAGAGCAGTAAGACTGGTTGTAGTCAATTTTGGATTACACAAAGCTGTAAGTCCACAAGGTGACCGGTGAATTGGCAACACTACCTAAAGATGTAGGGGTTGGTTGTTTTGTTTGTTTTTAAAAAAAGGCAGAGCACAGGTCATGGGGATGATTTTCTTTACTGCCGTGTGAGAATGATGGGACTGCAGCCTGATGCAGTGCTTCTGATTCAATGTTACAGTAATTCAATAACAACTTGCTCTGTGTAGTGCTCCTTACAGAGCAGATATGGCTTCTGCTAAGATGCGCAAAGTTTTTCAGACTTTATGCAGTAATGGAACTTCGTAAGGAAGATTTATTTCTCTAAAGGTATCACTCTAGTATTTTGGGGAGGATATTTAAAGTGGTGCAACCATCACAATGTGATAGCAGCTATAAAACCACACACCTCTACCTGTGCAGGCAGGGAAATGAGCCATACCATGAAAAGTTACCTTCACGGTGCTGTGAGTGCATCCATGCAGCTCTCTGTTCCCGGCTCTCCCTGCGTGGGGTGCAGGTTCTACACGAGGCCTGGGCTGCCCCTCACTGTGTCCCTGCTGCAGTCGTGATGGGTCTTGCCACAGCTGGTGAATGCTTTTGTGAAAACTCAGTTACCCAAAATCAATATCAGCTCAGAAAGAAGACACAGGATTGTGTTTAAATAAGCCTATCTGTGCCTTTTTGGCACTTGGAGCTATTGTAAATAGCCTCACCAAAAATATGGGTGAATGTTTGTGTCCTTTCAGATATCACCACCAAGCAACTAGAAAGCCAAAATGTTTTTGCAGCAGTTTTGTGGTTTTTTCTGCATATGCTTTATTAGAGAAATAATGCCTTTGCATTGGAGTCTGGAAGCCAGTAACAAAAGAAGATACCTGTGAACAACAGTTACAATTGCCCTTTGGGGATTTCAATTAGCCGTTAAGGAAGACATCTTGCATTCAACCAGACTTGCCACTAGGACTTTATACGTGATTAACCGAGGAAATCACACAGGGTCCTTTACTTCTGTGCATTTGGCTAGGAAAAGTCTCTGTTGTGTACCACAGTGTGTTTGGCGATAGATGATTTGTGGAAGTCTTCCCCTTTTGGTTTACAGAAATGCTTCCATAAGGGAAATCTTGGGCTGAGGCTCCTCAGGAATTGAGAAAGTCCTGGTACAGAGGCAGCAAATGTGGAGTATGCTCAGGGGAGCCGAGGTGCCCAGGTAGCGGCAAATCTTTTTTTGTGCCATGGAAGAGGTAATCTTTCTATTTCATTAAGTCATCTGCTTTTGCATTTTTATCCACAGATCTTAAAATGATTCATACATCTTAAATATGAGGAAAGAGAGAGTGAGTGTGCATGCAGACTGGAACAGAGCTTCTCCCTCCCCATCCCAACCTGCAAGTCAGCTTCAAATGGGATAAATGAATATTCCCAGGACACTTAACTGACAGGAGGAAAGATGTGTCTTCTCCAGGGTATCTGCCCTGATTTTACCATCAAAAAATCTTCCAGAATGTATTGTCTTCATCTCGTGACGTGGGATATTGTGGCATGGCAGATTGCACCTTTAAAACAAGTGGTGCTTTGTAGATGAAAGATTGATATCCCATGCTGTGACCTCTTAGTTTTTGGGTTTCCTCTGTCATGCTGGCGGGGCAACTGTGTGAGTGGAGGTGCTGGTGGTGGTGCGGGCAGCAGCGTGGGAGGGGGCTGCAGGGCTGGATCTCACAGGCTTTTACAGCAGACTGCAGAACTGGGGGCTGCTCTGTCACCCAGCGAGCCAAGCTGAGTTTCCAGTCACACCACAGTGATGGCACTGAAAAACATTTCCTTGCCTTCACACTGACTTTCACACTGGGTGATGTGCATAAGGTGCTTTCTGCACTCTTGTTTTTCCAGATAAGCTAAGGTTACTCTGTGTTCTAAATCATAAAGAGGCCTTTTATGCAGAGTTAGATTATGTCTGTCAGCTCCCCGCCATGTCTGATGGAGCTGAGGTTCAAAGTTGCCGCATCAAAATTACATTTTTAAAATTCATCCATGAGCCAGCATAGGGAAATCTAGAAGTTGAGATGTAATCACAGTCCAGCTTTCCCTGGGCATTGAAATGTAATAGAAATGTCCTTGTTACAGTCTTAGCTTGTATTTCATGCCCTTAGTTGAGAACCTGTTTGTCTGCTATCTTGATGTATTTATGATTACACTTTGGCCAATGCAGGAGCTCCCACTGAGCTTTGCTGCTGCTTCTCACCATCCTTTTGCAACCATTGGTTAAAGAAAGAAGCTGTAGACCACACACTCTGTGTAAAGGAGCAGTACCTTGGCAGGATAGAGGTAGGATGGGATTGCTTATCATTCTTGTTTGTGTATGGCTCACACGGGCTGGCTTTATAGATCGAATTCTGAAGAGAGGCGTAAATGCATGACTGACAGTTTCTTCAGTCCCTCAAGGGCTTCCCAGAGCTCTCCATCTGAGATCTCATTTTTAATGGAAGACCATCTGCTGCAAACGCACACGGCTGTTAGCAAATGCCTACCTAATGCTGTTCCAGGCAACACCCAAGGTAGATGAAACAAATTAAGAAAATATACCACCTGCTTTTCTATTCGTTTAGTTCATTGCATTTCACAACACATTGTGTATAGTCAGTTTTACTGTTCCCCTGCATGGTCTGTCAGAATTTGATTTTGTGGGTTTTTTACACGTGTGTCTTGAGAGATAACGGAGGAAACCATACGGGTTATAAAATCTCAAAACAAATAGCTGGAATGCAGAAGTGTCTGCAGGAATGCCTGAAGCTGTCTGCAAACCAAAAATGGGTAGATGTATAGTAACGAGCAAAGTACCTTCAAAGCCCAAGTTATCTTCAGTCTGCAAGTGAAAATGTGGAGTTTCGTGCCATCTCCCTGTTGACTAGGCTGCAATTCCCAATGCAGTTGAGAGTGCTCCCCCTGTTGCTTTTGAGAGCCCTCTAGTAACAATTAAAGTAGAGATGTATCTCTCTTGATTTCTGGAATGACTTACCAAACTCACATCTTTGCTTTCAAACTTCTTGATGTCTAGACAGTTCATACAATTTGCATATTCAATTAAAAATTATTTGCTTCTTTGACCTTTGATACACAATGTAAGCTTCACTTGGCTGCCTGCTCTTTCTAGCCAATGTTATTAGCAAAAGCTTTTTAATTATTGAGATGTGCTTGAATTCCTGTGAGCACCAAAATATTGTGATGCTGCACGTGACCATTCCTAAACTCCGAGACTCCACTACTCTCAAAATCTTTGTATACACAGGGCAAAAAACATGTGTTTTCATCTTGCCAAGCTCTGTCTTGTCAGGGTAACTACCAATGAAAGACTGTGGGAATTGCTCAGGGTGCATCACCACCTGGCATTATGGATCTGGCACCAAGCAATCCTACAGAATAATTGTCCCCAAAATTAAGAGCAAGGGACCCAAGTGTAAATAATCAGGTTCAGATTACTTAATTTCACCGTTAATTTTGGATGCAAGATTTGTGACTATGATCCTTAGTGAGAGGCAAGAGAAAGAGATGCCCGTGCCCACCTGGGGCAGCCACCTAGGCAGGGAAAGAGGACAGAGGTGGGCAGGGGTGTCCCTGTCCCTTCCCTCCCACCAAGAGCAGAGAGCTGTGCCGCTTGGCCTTGGACAGCTTTGTACCAGCAGAGGTAACACCTGCAGTTTGCTTTTCAGAAATAGGCAGTTAGGGCTCTTCCCCTCCTCAATTTAGGAAAAATTACAGTTCAGCTACACAAGAGCAGCTCAAAGTCATGTACTTAATGGTACCCACTCTCTGATGAAGGAATCCTGTTTTGCTCTCTCTCCCTAATTGAGTGGGCTGTCTCCGTGCAAAGCTCGTACAGCAAATGTCTAAGTGAGGATGCAGAAATCCCAACTGGGGGTTTACATAAGCCTTTTGCTTTCTCTAGGCCCATAGCTTGGATAAATAATAAATGCATCTCTGCTAGTGTGTATTTGCAGACCTACCCCAGACAAATGCCCACTTGTTCTGTTATAAAATGTCCCAAGTGTCATAGGCCAAAACTAAAATGTATTGTTTTCTTTGACTCTTTTTTTTTTCCCCCTCCTTTCTGGCTTGGCTTATAATTACTTCAGTAACACACACAGCTGCAGGCTGAACAGGGATGCTCTATAATCTGGCTGATGTGACAGTGGTATTGCGTGGCACAGCTCAGAGAAGCAGTCAGATTTTCATGTCTCCCAAAATCTGCTGCCACCTCATGACTTTCCACCTGCCAAGAGCCAGAGGGTGTGGAGTGGTGCTCTTGGGAGGGAATGTGGCCTCCCCACTCTGAGTATCCCACAAGGACTCTTTACTTCTGTTTTTTTTCCCTGCCCACATGCTGGACATCATGGATAACCTAAACTCTTGCAGATTGGCTGATTTCAGGATTTTCTGGCAAGTATTTTCTGTGTACTGTGATTTCTTTCCTTTTGTGATGAAAACACATACCCTTTGTGTGCCTGGTTCCCCCACTGCACACCACATGTTGTAGGGTGTCAGCACAGGGCAGCTTGTGCAGGCAGCTGAGTCTACTATGCTGTGTCTTAAGCCTATTAAACTCAGAAAATTTCTTGGGTATTCAGTGTAAGGTGGTTTCAAACTGAGAACTTGCTCCACTTGATTCTTGCAGTGGGAATACAAAGCTTCAGCAGTTTCTCTGCACAAAGGAATGTATTAATTATCTCTACCAAGCATTACAGCATCATTAAAGTACCTGCACTGCTCAATTAATTTGTGCTGCATCCTCTGTGTAACTTTACTGAGCTGTGCTTGGAAGGAGCTGAAATTGCTCCAGGTGTACCAGGCTGAGCCCAGCATTTCCTGCATTGCATTTCCACAATGCTGCAGCCACAGGCTGCTTGTCCTGCAACTGTGTTTGTCCTGTTCAGCTGAGCCTGGGCTCAAGGTAGCTACGCAGCCTCCAGCTACATGAGAAATGCCCACGGTGCACACTTTGGGAAACAGAAAGGCTCAGAAAATGTGAGATGGGCAGCAGGAGGGAGCAAGGGCTGGGGCTGCTCACCAGACATGCATGTGGGATGCAGCCTCCAAGAACATGAGCTCCTGATAGAGTCGAAGAGAAACAGAACAGATCATAGGAGCTCATCACAAAATTGCAGGTAGTAACTGAACTGCCTATCTATTTTTTTTAATAATATGGTCTTTCTCCCTGTGCTGTCTTTAAAGACGATTTTGTAAAACCAATTGTAAAGAGCCTGTATGATTTACTGCCTAGTTGTCTACAAAAGCACACAATCCATTAAAAGAATTAAGGGATAATGTCATACTAAAAAGTGTACAGTCTGCAATGTAAACCAAACAGTTTGTAGGGGTGGTTAAATGTCAGTACATCATGGGAACGTTTAATAACCACAAAAGCCACCTATTCCAGATATAAAAGACAACGTGAAGGAAAATATTTTACTTTGGCTTGCAAGAATTTGAGAGGTCTGCACCACCAGCACTGATCTCTTAGATTGTCTTTCAATATGGGCTGGAGTAACAGGGTGAGGAGGTGGCTGGCTGAGAGAAGGTCCAGGGAAGTGAGTAATTAATCCTGGCCTTCACTGATGGGGAAAAGGGCAGGTCAGTGTAAGCTGACGGGCTCAGGAAGCTGTGGCAATCCATGTCCTGTCTTGTGTTTATCTGGCTTATTTAGCACTGAGGGGAGCACAGCAGGAAATAGTGACTGCTCTGAGGCATCATTTGAGATTATACCTTGTATGAAAAAGAAATGGGACAGGTAGGGAAGGAAAATGGGATTTTGGAGGGTAGAAGTCTCATGATATTTTAGGTAATGCCAGTGCTCCCAGAGAGTCAGTCTTGCAGCTTTTTAAAAATGCAGTGTCACACAGCAACCAGCTTCAGGAAACAGCAAATTCCCACAGATACAGACACCCACCCATTCGGTTTTGTAGTCTGCTGCTGCTCTTTCCAATCTTCTGTTTTGTTTTCTTCTTTTTTCTTCTTTTTGCTGTCTGTGCTTGAGCAGGGAGCCTTTCCTCTCCTCCCAGCTCACATGCAGCCCCAGCAGCTGCTGCCAGGAAGGACTGACCAGTCCTTTGTCACCAAGTAACGCTATTGTTGATGTCACTAGTCTTGCCCTGACTCTGGGTACATCACAATCATGGTTTCCATGGTATGTGTCAGTGTGGAGAGGAAGCAACTGAGGTGTTTCCCTCTGGGACAGGAAGGAGCTGGGACTGAGATGCTGCCACATCCCCACCCTGTGCCCTCCACAGCCAACAAATTCTAAGGTATGTTTCCTTTTAAGAGAGGGCAGCAAACCACAAGGATTTCCTCAGGAGAAAACTCCATGTTCAGGGTGTGAAATTTCTCACTTTTTCTAGCTGCCAGTGACACTTATTAACTGCAGCACTGATGTTATTAACCTGGCCTTGGCTTCTCCAAGGTAGAGCAGTCTGCTGCAAAGCAGTCCCTCTCCTCAGGGTCTGGGAAAACGGATTCCCAGTCTGAAAGCAAAATATGAGCTGTTGGTTTGCAGTTCGGTCTTGTTTTCCAGTGAGTGTTGCACAGCTTCAGGACAGTGTGATGCAGAGCAGAAGCAAACATGGACAGCTCTGGACACGATGGTGGCAACCGTGAAAGGGTCACTAGGAAGTCACCATGGGGACAGCAATGGACAGGGAATACACATACTGCATACATATTCTTCAGGCTCCCTATCTCTTACACATGGGAAGGTGCAGCTCTGGCTGTGGGCCAGGATGGATCAAGAATATACTGAAAACTCAGTGCAGCTACATCAAAGATGTTCAGACTCAACCTGCATGTGCCTTTGTCAGGCACAGATTCAAAACAGCAATTGAAATCCCTGCCAATACCTGCTGGCAGCAGCTTGGGCAGAAGTACAAAGGAAGAAAGAGTCTTGCAGTAAAAAGCAGCTTCTCTGCCCCACTGATTAGGGACAGCAGGGCTGGTTCCCCTTTGCAGAGCTGTAAGGTGCTGGATGTTCTGCTCTGCTGGTTCCCCTTTGCAGAGCTGTAAGGTGCTGGATGTGCTGCTCTGCTGCTGCCCACGAGCAGCTTTAAAATCTCCTCCCAGGGTCTCAAGAGCAAACCTCCCAGTTCCACTATTGCACAGAGTCATGTACCCAAAGGTGCTCAAGAAATGGAGAATTTGGAAAACTCCTGAAATTTTCACCAATGGAGACAAGAGCATGTTCCCCTGATTTATGTGGTCATTCAGTAATGGATTACATGACTGCATGCTGACAAGCCCAGGGTTA
Organism: Nesoenas mayeri; assembly: GCF_963082525.1. NCBI lineage: Eukaryota > Metazoa > Chordata > Aves > Columbiformes > Columbidae > Nesoenas > Nesoenas mayeri. The sequence goes on along the minus strand of NC_137551.1, from coordinate 9,129,828 downwards.
CTCCTTTAGTCTATCATTAGCATATGAAACATTTTAAAACCAAAACCAAACCCCTTCAGGACAAAGAGGCCTTCACTGCTCTGTGGGGCAGTGTGCAGTGGCTGGTTGCGTTACCTAGAGGCTACAAGTTTCTTGTGTCTCGGTCTGGGTTTTTCTGTCTATAGATGGAAATAAATGTGAGGAGATACTAAAGAGGATAAAGCATTGGGAATAGACTGAATGGTTCAAGATGAAGATAGCACTAACTGCTCTACAGTACTGTACAAAACAAGGCGTCTTTGTTTTCTGTAAATGAAGTGTGTTCAACTGCTCTCTCCATCTCTCATCTCTTTCTTCCCTTAGTAAGACTGGTATTTCTGTTATTTTGATTAGCCTGCAGACAGTACTGAAATGAAACTTTAACCTTTCTTGGAAATGGCTCATTTAATCAAAGAGCTTTACACAGAAGTACTGGGATAAATATGCACCTTCTGAACTGAACACCAAAGAGATGTAGATTTGAAATTAACCTGTGTATGCTCTTGAGTAAGTGATTCTAATTTTGGTGAGAAGATAGTGCTTAGCAGAAATTCTGCCTGCTATTAGGAAGCATAAACCATGCTCCATTTAAAAACACGCACACTCTCCTCCTAGCAGCAATATAGTTTGTTGTTAATAACCACAAACTGGAAGTGAGTGTTAGTTAAGTTAAGCAGAGATCCCCCTTTTTCTGTGTTTCACAGATCTTGCCAAATTGTACCCTGTATCATACAAACACAGACCATGGTAAATCCCAGTCAAGGAGAACCGTAGCTTCTAATTGTTTATTTAAAAAAAAAAAAAGCAGAAATTCCGTTGGTTTATAGGCATTGATGGCAGAGACATGGCAGCCAGCAACGTCCCTGGGCACAGCTGAGTGTACTGGGATGGGCACAGTGTGTGTGCTCTGGGTCCCCTCCGGGCATGGGGCCAGCTCCTCAGGCCTCTCTGCAGCCCTATCAGTCCCAAGCCAGGGGACAGTCAGATTCAGTTCTTTGGTTTCCCTCTATGGCTCTTGTGTCTGTGCTCTCTGTACCACAGACATGTTGTGCAATGGATTTGAAAGTAGTTTTCTGCATTCTTTCATGTGGCTAAACCCAGGTTTGTGAGGCTGGCTTTGGAGATTTGTAAAGCTGCATCAATGGCAGCAACTGCAGCTTGTGGCTTAGGAGAAGGCTGTTGGGGGTAGAAAGGTTGGGACATGGGTATGATGGCATTGGAATGACACAGTGCTAATAACACCTTTCCTATCTATCTGAGAGGGTTTGTTGCCAGAAACACACAAATAAGAGCCTTTTCATGCAGAATTAATTTTGCTCTTCACAGCCCAGTGGGCACATCTTTTTAATGGAGTCAGAGACACACCTACACTGAGTGTTTACCTCTGTGTGTGTCTATATAGGTTTTTTTTAAAGCACTCTGCACTGAAGCAATGTTAACCACTGTAAGAAAGATCAAAAAATGCCTTAAGTCTCCATCTGAACTATATTTAGAAACCTGAAGGGGACTGCCATGATGGTGCAGGTTGTTTCTGCTGCCAGTGCAGTGCTTAGGGAACATCCTGTGCTAAGGTGCAGCTAAGATTGTAAAGATTCCTTTGGTGCATGGACTTGAAAGCATGGTGCACTCAAACTGTAATACCAAAAATACCCCAGCCAGCTGAACTAGGATTAAATTTATGAAAATGAACAGCTTCTGATTTTTCAAAACCTAGATCTGATTTACCTTCAGCTCTAGGCTTTGCAAACTTATTCAGCTTTGTTCACTTGATGGAGGAAATATTCTGTGCAGTTTCTATTGATCTAGTTGTTTTTACTGTATCCCTTCAACATGTTTTTAGCATTTTATGTTGTCACCTGTGGCTATGGTATCTCCTATAATTCAGGTCACTCACAGCCTGTCCTCGCCTCTGGTTTCCCTGACCTGTGGGATACTCTGTTTCATTGCCTGCTCCCTGGGAGTTCACAAAATGTCCCCAGAGATCATAAATAATCTTTCTTAAGGCAGTACCTTGTACAAGTGATGAATTATTGAAGAGATATGCATGTGGGATGAACCGCACGACATTTGGTTCCCTGAGATGGCCTGTGCTTCCCAAGCAGGCAGTGTTTTGCTCCAGACAGTGACAAAGTTTGAAGCGAGTTGTTCCATGTGCATGTGAGGCACTTTCTATCGTGGGATGTTCGGTGATGTTTGAAATCCAGCCTAACCTAAGCACTCAGTCCTTCATGTGAAAACCCTGTGAGCACCTGACCCGTGGCAGAGGCTGTAGTGGGAGACTTTGATGTCACTATAAATTTGCAAAAGCACAAGGGGACTCCTCTGTGAGGGTGATGTGTGAGGCAGCTGCCCTGGCAGGGGGGACATCTCTGTCCCCCAAATCCCTTTCACAGGGGGGTGCAGGGTAGAATGCCGTACTTAGTACCTAGGTGTATTTCAACATAGCACTGGAGGTTTTTAAGCAATTACCATATCATGATATGTAGAAGAATACCAATATGCTAAATATACTTACTGTATGCATGAAATCACCTGTTTTATATAAACACTTTTCATGTCATCAGATTACAGGTACTTTAAATTGTGTGAAAGTTGCTGTGCTCAAGCTGAAGTGAGCTACCTTTATAAGCCTGTACAAGACAAAAATGAAGACTAAATGATCTATTTGAAAAGCTAGGGGAATTTCAATTACTTAGAAATCCATCCAGAACACTGTATATTGCTCTAGCTGCCCCTGCAGAAAATGTTAGAGGAGTTTTCTTGCTCATCAGTAGCTGGTGCCGGCACTGCGCGAGTGCATCATGGTGAATCGTGGGCTCTGACTCAGCAACGCAGCGAGATGATGAAGAGCCCCCACCTCCACCCTGTGCAACTGCTGTACATCCATCCTGATGCCATGGCCTTAGTTTTCCTGTGATACGTGTCTGTGATATGAGGTGTGATATTGCCAAATATTTTATGTAAAAAAAAAAAAAGTTTCTTCCCCCACTTCCATCCTGTTTAGGTTCTTATCCCAAGTTAATCAGCCTGAAATACAAGTGTCTAATGCTCTAAATGCCACAGCACTTATTTGTCACTCATGATGGTCCTCCCTTGCCTCAGGGATGGAGAGTGCATGGGTTTTTTGTGGGAACAGGTGTTCTGTGCCCAGGCAGGTGAGGAGGAGCATGCCCGCAGGTGGGGAGGAATGGTTGGATCTGAGGTGTCTCTGGCTCTGCGGGTCTTAGCGGCCACTGCGTGCTTGACCAGGGGCAACGCTGCCACTGTCTGCATCCACCGTTTGTGGTGGTAACGGGATGTCACTACCTAAATATTGACTCCATTCAATGTTCTGCCAGTATCTTAGAATAACACAGTGTACTATTTTTACCTGATTCAATATATACAAAATATCATTGGTGCATATGTCTAAACTCCAAGTTCCTAGTTCACCCCATCAGCCACGAAGCGTTGCAGAGGGGCTGTAAGAGTCCGTGCCGTGGCTTTGAGGATGCGCATTAGCCCGACCTGCACGGTGCAGCTGCTGTCCAGCCTTGTGAGGGGCAAAATGCAGAGTGCCAGGAAAAAACAAAACAATCTCCAACTACATGGTGCTGAAGAGCTGGGGTCAGGGAGCACATCTCCAGTGCCTGCTCTCTATTTTCACTAAAACAGATGAATTTTAGAGGAGGAGCTGACCTACATAATGTGGGAAGCCTTGTCTGCAACTGTTCCTGGGAGATTAGCCGGGTGTGGGTAATAACACTTTTTACTTTTTTTTTTTTTTTTTTTTTAGTAGCTATTTAGAGTCCAGCCTCATTAAATCAATGCATTCCAATTCAGTGGCCTTTGAATGAATGGCTTAATTCAGTGTTATTTTATCGCTTTCCTCCTGCACCCTGCAGCTGTGCAGTCTAAAGTTATCTTGTTTTCTCATTTATAAGTGTTGTAAAGGAAGCTCCTTGGAGATGATGCAGTGCGCTGAACACGAAAGCCTCTGCTGAGCTCGATTGCTGCGAACAATCATAACAGCTCCACAAAGCTGCAGCCTGGACCACACTTCATGGGGGATGTATTAACTGTACATTTCTCCTTTTTGCTGTTTCACCTGGGGATCTCTGCAAAACACCTAGAAAGGTGTAGAGCATCAAGACAGCAGTATTGATTTGTGAGGTTTGGGTTCATTTGTTTTGGTCTGGGATGACCGTGAATTACACCTTCCAGCAAGCAGAATCAAAGCAGCTGCAGCTCCAGAAAAATTGTATGAAATATTAGAATTTGTGCTCTTCATTGATTTTTATATTGTAAATGCTGGATTTTGGGTTCTCTGTAAACAGAATTCTCTCATGCTGAGCACAGCAGGCTTCAGAAAAAATATCTAGAATATCTCAGGTCACTGAGTAGTGGCACTAGGAGTGCTGTGGTAATGTGCACTGCATTTCAACAAAAACCTCCCATCTACTTTGGCGTAGAATTTGAAAAGCCTCGCTGGATTTCATATTTCCTGGTAGATAATGAAAGTTTGATTTGATTTTTGGGATGGATAGTTGTTTAGACTGGAAGCTGCCAATGCTGTCTGCCTTCAGCATGTCTATGAAGCATCCTTGACTTCTCTGGAGAGCAGACTAGGGTGTAATGAATCTCATCCTTCAAAGTGAGCTGGGGATGTTCCTAGAGTGCAATCTTTTCTAGGTACAAATTATGCTGTAGGACCCTTTACCTCCCCAAGCCTTTTCCCTCCTGCAGGCATCATCTGCCACATCTCACATTCTCTGTGTTGGTGTTTCAGATGAAGGGGGAGCACCCCAGGGCATCGTGATGGGACAGGTCCCACCCAGCGCTGCTGCAGCCCTTTGCAGGGCAAATGCAGGAAACAGAGGCTTTCCCCTGGCAACTGGATGTTGAGTGCAGGTTAAGAAGGTGAAATCTGCTTTGTGGTGTAGGCAGGGTGGCCATTAGTTGGAGAAAAGCTCCACTGAAGCCATTTTAGGAAGCTGAGCAGTAAATGCAACAGAAGCAGCGGAGCCCTTTCTGCCTAGTCACTGCACACTGTACGCTCTGACCTCCTACAAGCTGATTACACCTTTTGCTTTATCCAGAAGTTTCCTTTTATTTTAGTTCAAACCTCTCCTCTGAAAAATCTGGGATAAAAACCTTCCCACTCAGCTTTTTTTCTTCATGTAGTGTTTAAAATGAACAATTTCCTAGTTGAAGATCTAAAACCTCTGTGCAAGATCCTCCATGAAACAAGTAGCCTGCCCACAGCTTGGAGAAACAGGGCAGCCAACTCGAGTAGAGAAATCCCTGTGGTTTGTTTCGAGGACATTGGAGGCAGGAGGCATCTCAGAGATGATCAAGAGGGCTTGTTTTGGCTCCTTGCCCGAGGGACCTTGGGGATACCTCATCTCCTCTGACAAGCGCACTTGCACGGTCACAGAGGGGCTGAGCTCTCTGCAGCCTCACTGCTGAGAAATGGGAACACTGTTGGTATTGCCAGCAGAGCAACCAAACCAACCCAGCCTCTATCCTCTGCTGCCCAGTTGCTGGGCACGATGTGTATTTTGTTTAGGCTGGGTGTTCACATGTCCTCATTCATATTGCCTTGTAGGATTCAGTCCTCTGTCCTATGGCTGATATACCACTTTGGAACAAAGAGGAAATCTGTTGTGCTCCCGTCTCAATCCAGTTGTGTTTTTCTCTGCTTTGTGTTTAATTTTATGTTTAAAGTTGATGATACATCAGGAAAAGTTGACAGGTAAGGTAGTTAAAGAGTTCCCAAGGGCAAGGTACTTAGGCTGTAAAATTTCTTAGACTACTCTCTCCCTCTGCAGGTAATTAGTAAACTGCTCACTGAGATTATTTCCTATTAACAAATTTGAATAACTGCATAGTCCTTATGCTGCTTGCAGTTTGGTACCTGATAGCCAGAATCACACACGTAGGTAAATGTGGAAAATAAATTACTCACCAGTGCTCATGGGCTCCAGGTCTGACTGCGTGGGGGCTGACTTAATGCCACTTTAAAGGTGAGCTGGATGATAGATCTGCAGGAGGGAATTTAACTTGATTTGTCCTATACCTGTCAATTGAATCAGGTTGAGGTTCTTGCAGGGAAGGTGTGTTCAGACAACATCAGGGCTTGGCTTGCACCTGTCCTGCCCTGGCTGAAAGCTGGAGCTGCATCTGTAAAAACCCAAAGGCAAGCGATGAATCATCGTCATCCTTTGCAGCTGCTCCAGGGTGGGTGTCTGATCAGCAGAGCTGCTCTTAACCAGGTCTCTGCTCTGCTCTGCAGCCCCAGCATAGGGCCAGCCAGGGTGGCTGGGGCTCTCCCAGGACCTAGAAAAGCTGGTGGTGGGTCCCACTTGCATGATGCTGTGTGTTCCCCAGGACCCAGAGCTGTCAGCCCCTGTTTCTGGCTGTGCTGGCAGACTTGCTCTGTGCTAGTGCACTAACTCCTGCAGAAATCTTTCTTCCCCGGTGTGGAGAAAACATCCATTCCTGCCAAAAGCATTCCTTCACAATTAGCTCTGAAGCGAAGGGCCCTTAGTGCAGAGATGAAACACCAGTGGGATGAGCAAGATGTTTGCTCTTTTCCTCTGGAAGTCCTTTGTTTTCAAGAAGATGTGGCCGTCACTTCATAATTAAGTTCTGGAAAATTATCTGCATCTTTAGATGGAGGCTATAGTAAAGAGACAGGTTTTTGATCCTAAAATCTAAGAACATTTAAGCATATTTGGGCCCTTTAGAAATTATTGTAGAACACAAATCTTTGGAAATAGGCTTAATGCAGCAGTTGCTAATACTAGTATTAGGTCAATGCACAAAAATCCATTCATGTAGCATCAGCTTTCCAGTTCAATTTTGGCGTTCTCTCTTATAGTTATTTTTGTTTTATTTTTAACAAAAAGCACTAACCTCAATATTGACAGACGTCAGTAGTGTTACATAGGACTAGGAGGGAACTCTAGATAGTCTCCAGTCTAACTCTAAGACAAGACCAAGTTCACCTACTTTGCCCTGAGAAATATTTGTGTAACCTCTTCTTAAAGCCTTCCACAAAGATTCCCCCAACCTCTAAAGAAAAAAATGGAGTGTCAGGCCCAGACTGTACTCATTATTCTTACCAACACTGAAGGGAAAGGAATAATTGCCTGCCTTATTAGTTCAGCCCATTAAATCTGCCTCCTGTTCATCAGCATTGCTTTGCAAACTCCTGTTCAGTTCAAGATGACTCCTAACGCTTTTCTACATATTGCTGCCTGACTAGTTATCGCTGACATTGTATTGCGTGTTTGATTTTGTCTTCTTCAGTGTGGGGATTTGCATGTGATAAAACATTTTGAATCATGTCAGACAGGATAGATGTGTATCAGAAGCAAATGCAGCTTTGAAAGTCAATGTAGTTTCTGATGTACAGTCAGTTATTCTGTGGTAACTGCTCCAATAACAGTGGAGAAATTTCATTTCCATTTGGTACGTCTTATGTATTTTGTTTCTAAGAAATAATAATGCCAGTAGATACTCATTTTCAGTTAACCAGGAAGATACTGATTTCCTCTTGTCCCCACTACACATCTGAAGCTGAATATATTTATATTCCAGACTATAGGAAATTTTGTACATTTATTGATATGGTAATTCTCATGGCAAATAGGAAAAGTCTGAGACAGGATATATGCTGATTAGCACTGTCTTCTCATTGACTACAATTAGGTAGTTTTCTGTACCTGTTCTGACACAATCTTCCCTTTTTAAAAATCTTGAGCATGATGATAGGTTCAGCTTTGTGATACCAACCTGGAGAAAGAAATTGCTCTCAGCATGTATTACTATTTTAAACATGGTTAAAAGCAATTTTCAATACTTGAAGAAGCTATGTGAGATAGCTTAGGTCTTGCTTGAATTTCTTGCATGGAGCTTTTGTTCTGTTTAGGGGTGTAAAATCACCCTGGGTATGTGCAGATGGGGATGTTAACTTCAGCTTCAGACAGCTGCAGTGATTCTAAATAGGAATAACATGGCTCACAATCATTTGTCAACAGACTTGTTTTCAGTCTCCTGTTCCAGGCTGAAGGACCCCTTTGTGAACAGCATAATAACCAGCGGGCAGATGACTTTGACTCTCTCACTCTGAGGGGCACGTGAATAAGACCTAATGAAAATTACAGGGAGGCAGAGTCACAGCTACTTTGCGCTGCTAACACTCCATATCTGTAACAGTCCACATCTACAACACACTGAACAGGACCAACAACTGTAAACAATGTTATCAGAAGACAATGTGGGCTGTATGCATGTTTATTCCAGATAAATTAACACAGGCCTATTCTTCACTGAACCAGAGAAAATAAAGCAATTCTTTGTCACTCGGCAAAAATCTGATTTAAAAAGAGCAGTTTTAACCAAGAAGGTTTGGAAGTGTAACGTTAGTGGTGATGAGAGGCTGATCTTCCACTGTCTTCTCTTTCATTGTCATCCTTGTCACCTAGAAAGAGGGACACTATCTAAATATGCTGCTTATGAGAAATGCAAAGGAATGTAGAGATACGTAGGCCCAGTCTAAATTTTTAGTTATGGATGTCATCATTGCTTCTAACAGAGATTTTTAATTCCCTGAAAAGACATTTGCTCTTTTGCTCAAAAAAATATTATCTTTTATTAGGGCTTAAAACCTCACCCAACAGTAAGACAAATAGACTGAACAAATCCTTCTCTACCAATATAAAACATCTTCAACATGCCATGTTTGGTTTCGGCAAAACTCCAGGTGAATGCAGCAAAATAAATGGGATGTTTGCCTGATAGGTCTTGGTAGCTGCTAGTAGGACTAGACACAAAACATTCAATATAAATTATAAAATGTAGGTGCAAAACCAGTTCAGTTTTACAAAATAGAGTGGTGAGAGATGTGCAGTGCTATAGTAATCTATGCAACATTAGCCTTAAAGAAAATCGTTACTGTATTATCATGAAAATAATTTACCCACTTCCACAAGTCTTGTTTTTACTTTTTGTGTAGTTTTATCCCTGCACTTTCCAAACAAACAACAATACATAATTAGGCGACATATTGGGAAAAGAAAGTCTGGAGAAGGTAATGTTGAAGTTTGATGCTTTTACACCCCCTCCCAGCCTTGACTGTCATGGTTGGGTACATTCCTCACAAGCACCACATGATTTGCTTTAGAAGTAAATCCTGAGACCTGCAGCTTGTGCTCCCCTGCACACCTACTCCCATCCACCCTACAGATGGAGACAGTGAAAAGCATTACTTAAGGCATTTGGAAAGCTATGGCTCTGACTAACAGTGTCCTTATCCAAATAACTTCAAAGAGTTATCCCAGAAAAATATGATACCCTCCTTGCTCATGTGCACGAAAGGATGTGAAACTGGATCAGGTGTGAGCTAATGACTGAGGCTTGGAGACTATCATATGCGATAAGACCAGAAAAACTTCATTTGTTCAACCTAGAAAAGGGCAAGGAGATCTGTGATCACACTCAATTAGATGAATCAGGGAAAGAAACTATGGAAAAGCTGTTTCAGTTTGAATAAAAAGCTGTGATGATGAAAAATAGGTATAAAGTAGTCACAAATCTAAAATGGAAAAAATGAAGGGGGCTTGGCAAATAATGAGTTTTAAATGAAGTGTTTACCAGCTGTGGAACAAAGGGCATAATGGGATAAAGCTCAATAGCTATTTTTCATTTAGGAAAACTTGATACTTCTTTTTCTTTTGAAGAATGGTAGCTACAGCAGTTCTTGTGTGTTTTGAAAAGCATTCATTGCTTATAGAAGAACCTTTTATGCTCAAGGCACCAACCTACTTAATGTTAATAGGTCTGCAGTGGTGCAGCCTTTGGTTGTGCCGTGGTTCACCCTGCCATTCTTTGAAGTACACGGGAAAACTTCCACTGCCTGTACTTACAGTGGCCCTTTTCTGTGAATTAGGCAATAAAGCATCCATGCCTGTCGATTTTGCAGCCCCAGCTGCATTTCACAAAGCACTCAGAGCAGGTAAACACCAAGGATTGCTACAACTCTGCCCACAACCTAGTGAAAAATTCATAGTAAACAATTCAATAGGCTTTTTTTTTCTTTGTTTATTATGAATTATCTGTGAACAGATGGTTATAATTAATTAGTTCAGCCTTCAGAATTACTTCATAAATGCTTTTATAGCAAAAAATTCCTGTCTGAAGTATCTGCTTTGACTTTATCTTGATCATTCATCCCAATGAAATGAGCCCCCTCTCTGCCTCGTGGTTAGGAAGGCCAGAGGACTATGAAGTGATGCTGCAGTGGACAGCCCAAAGGTAGAAGAACCCAATGTCAAAAACATCATGGTCCAAATTTTCAGCTTCTTGGGAAAGAGAGTCCTAAAGTAAGTTGGACTGAAGCATTGCCAAAGCCTCAGTGTAAAGCCCAGTTATGCACTAATTGAAAAGCAGTAATAGTTACACTAAAATCAGATGAAAAAATCATCTTCACAAGCAAACAATGCTATAGTTATCATTTGATGTTGTTTTTTACACCACTGTAAGTTTTAACTTAATTTCATTCAATTAGTATATATTACTGTTGTTTCTAGCAAACGTTTCAAAACTGAACCTCATTTAATTTAATTTTAAATTTTATTTTATTGCTCTTAATTCAAGTTACATTTTAGTTGGAGTGCCTTTCCATAACAAAGAAAGGAAAACTATTTGGCTTGCTATCTTCTAGTCATCCCCTAGAAATTAAACAATTGTGTTCTGAATAGATACTCTAGAAGCAAGCATTCAAAGTAAACCTCTATTGTCAGGTTGCCAGGGCCCACACTACTAATTACTTTTGGTTTGCTATCAAAGCTGTATCTGAAAATTGAGCAGTGCATTTACAGATGGGTATTCCCCCACACTCTATAACTAAAGGAAAATACACCATAATTTGTGAAAGACTATTAGTGTGCAGGGAATCACCTTTCCCTGTGTTAGTACAGAGCTCAGAACAATTATGCACCTGAGCATTACTATAGCAGACATGAGGAGCAATGGTGTGATAAGTAGCCTATTAAAATGACAGTCGATGCCATATGAATAATTTCCTTCTAATTTGTCACCGATCACTGCAGGATTGGAGGTGCAGGAACTTCTTTGTAAAGGCAGCTCCTCCAGCGAGCTTGAATGGGTGCAGGGCTCGGAGACCAGGTTTGGGCTGTGGCGGGCACTCGGTGGTGGCTGCCCAGCAGTCCCAGCACCGCGGTGCAGCCAGCCTCCCCCTGGGTGTTTTGGTGACAGCAGAGCCTGCACCCAGCTAGTAATCTGAGTGGGATCTTGGGTCAGCCTGCTTCTGCCTCCACTTCCATGTTTGTCTGCTTGGCTTGCTGTGGGCACGCTCCTAAAAGCTGGGCTGGGGAAATGTCAATTACAACTCTGCGTACAGTAAGATCTTCTGCTCTTTTCGCTGTGTGAGTTGGGTCGTGCTTCTCACCACTGTGGTTAGGGGGGCAAAGGTAGGGATGGGAGCAGGAGCTTTTGAAGTGATGGGATTAAGAGATAGTCCCTCTGTCTGTGCTTGGCACAACAGTTGACTTGCATCTTGTAACAGCCCGTGCAGCATTAGGGGAGACCTACAAGCAAAAAAAATGTGTTGTTGCACTGTTATGTTCCTGATTTGTATGAAAATTTTGGGGAGATAAGAGCCAGGCTTTAACGAGCGACTGTCTCTCCCCAGTGGTTAGGTGAGTCTCAGAAGAAGTGGGAGATCTTGCTCCAGCTGCTGCTGGACATTTTAGTTTAGCAGGACATCTTGACATGCAGGGCTTAGCAGGAGCATGGCTGAACCTGCCCAGCCCCACATGCTGTCTCTACTGAATAATGGGGCATCCCCTGTGCTCACCCCAAAATACCAAAGCGTGCCCAGCAGGGGAGACTGAGGCCATGCACCCTGGGAAGCTTCTGCATTGCAGTTTAAATGAAATAGATAAATTTTAGTTCAGGGAACCGGCACTTATCTGTTGATTACAGCTCGCAAGCATGTATTTCCTTTGCCATAATGAAGCTACAGATGCACGCTGTTTGATTTAAAGTATGAGAAAAAGCAATTGGCTCTGAGACTTAAACCCATATTTCCTCAGAAATGAAGCACCTTTCCTGCCAGAGTTCCTCAAAAGGGCCTGATGGTATCATTTCCCCAGAGTTACACAACATTAACTTTGTGTGTTTTTTCCAGAAATTAGGGGAAATTATGCGAACATCTAATGCAATTAATTGATATAAATATGCCTTGTGGCAATGAAGAAAACCAAATAATATTCTTCCTTAATGTAATGAATCAGTTAAGAAATTGTAAAGCGATAAATGTATCAGACTTTAAATTTAACAGCATACACTGAAAAAAAATGATGCTGTTAAAGCCACTGTTCTAGAAATGATGTATTTCTCTGAGATAGCAAAAGAGAAAACTATAAATAGAATAAACTGAATATCAATGTGTTTCATGCCTGATAATTAAGAAATCAATAACAATACTATATGAGATGCCAGGCTCAGCTGCTTTTGACATTTCTAGGACCTGAACCTCCAGACTTTTATGTGAACACAGGATTTTATTCATATGAGCATTATCGTTGTTGTCAGGGAGACAGTCACTCGTCTACCATTGCTACGCAGAGCATTTTAATCATCCCCTCTCCAGTCAGAATTCCTGCTTTTAAAGTCACAGACAAAGGTTCCTTTTCTCACTTGCTTTGCATCCAGATACAGCAGTTAGACAAGTCCTGCATCAGGTCATGTGCGATGAAGGGAAAAAGTCATTCTCAGAGAGAAAAGAGGTACCTATTATTAGTGCTCCCAAGACACACTGTTGTAAGACAAAAATATTGATTTTTATTTTTTTTTTTTTCATTCTTAATGTGTTCTGTGCCAATACCTGCTATTTTTGCTGTTAGTTTTTCACGTCTACCTGACTGTTTTATTTGTTGCTGTTCTGTTAAAGCAACAACCATCTCACATTAAAAAAGAAAAAAAATTGGTCTGGTAGGAAGACATTTTAATCTCTTGTTGAACTCAAAAGAAACTGTCAAAGACCTTAATGCCACAGAATTGTGGGAAGCCTGATTGCTGCTCATGTGTTTTTAGTATTACTGAATAATTTATATTTTGAGGGAAAGTGTGCAGGTTTTGTCACCTTTTATTCCTGTCTTCTCTGTAAATTTTTGTATCTCAGTGAGACAGTGTGGAAGTGCCATAAGCACAATAGGGATTGTGCAATGATTTCAACGCCTGTAATTTATAATTTGTGTCTGTCAATGCAGAATAATTGCTTCTCCACAGATTGCCATGATTCGCCTGCAAGCTCAGCCTCTTAACCTGGCTGCTGGTTCCCAAAGGCACCTGGGCTGTGACGCAGGCTTTGTGTAATTTGGGGCTAAAATAAACACACAAGAAAATATTCCAAAGTGGTTGGATTCGTGCATTACTGCTACAACCGTGGTATATCATAAAACTGCGCTGAGCCCTCAGGTGACATCTCACTCAGGTTTCTGTGCCTGGGGTGGACTGGCTGTGTCAGGGGGCTGAGTGAGGATGTGACCGCCCTGCACGGGCCAGGATGAGGATGTCCCAGTGAGAATTGTGTCACCAAGAGACAGGCGAGAGATGGTCTCTGTGTATTGATTGTCCTACCTGGACTCCTGCTAACCCAGGAAAGAGACACAGATGTTTTTGTAAGTCTAAATAAGTAACTAATGGACTCCTAGTGAATGGGAAATTCAGAGTTTACGTTGATTTTTGCAGCTTGTTTTCCTAGTGGCCTCTGGCAAGTCAGATAGATCCTGTCTCCTACCTCTGTCTGTAGAGATCATTCGTTTCTTATCTTGTGGGAATATTACAAGAGTTGTTTAGCCTAATACTTGTGAAATGCTTTGAATGGGAAATATGTTGGACAAGAGACCATTTCTTTCTAAAATCTGCTTTCTGAGGTAATTATAAGCTGATATTTGAATGATTTGTTTCAGAGCTACACAGTTATTATATAACATGCAGGTAGTTGGTGAAGCAGCATTTTACTATGTGAGAATTTTTTTTCTTTTCTGCCCCAAGTTATTTGAAGAATTTCTCCAGGAAGAGGGCAAAGCAGGGAGAGTTGAGAGGCTCACAGGGAAACCTTAGCAAAACATTAAGGACACTGGACTGAATCTCAGTTTAAATGTCAATCTTTATTTTTACCATTGCATTGGAAAGGAGGAATTCCAGAAACAAACTATTAATCTATGAGAAAATGGTTTACTGTCAGCAAAAACTATTAATTGTATAATCTAAAATCATATACGAAGTTGCTCTGTGGACCAGAGACAGACTTGGCTGAAATATCAAGCTGGATGTTAGGGATTGTCTGGCTGCACTGTGGATCTTGCCCTCTGCAATGGGCAAGTTCGTGAAGATTAGTTCTCTGTATGAAATAATCATTTTTCCTTGTGTCTATTGTGTTTATCAGACTGTAAGATTTTTGTAATGGAGAATCTCTTTTTGCCTGTTTGGGTTTTGACAAAATAAACCTCCTGCCAAATAGTCAGTGCTCATCCCTGCTCACCTGTCTATGATGTGATGAACTGGTGCTACAACTAATACCTGGTCATCGTTATAATCTGCACAACTATATTTAAGTATTCATAGCAGATGAAACTATTTCATTTTTTTTTTCCTAGACAGTAGATTTCCTTTAAAATTAGTGTCATGAAAAAAAAGAAAGTGTATATCCAAGGCTGTGTCCATGTTTAGTCTGGATTTGATGAGCAGATTCTTTGGGAAAACATATGTAAATAGGGGTAGGGATTGAGACTATACAAATAAAATGAATTTTTATCATTCTGCTAGGGAAGCTCTTAAATGAAAGACAAGGACAGATCTGATAAGGAACGAAAACTTAATGTTGCATTTCAAGTGGAACAAAAGATTTCAAATTACCTGAGCAGGCATATATCAAAGCTGAAAGAGAAATTTTCACTCTGCTCTACTTCACATTCTTCCATGTTAGCTGCTTCTAGAAGGAAAATTTTCTTCCTGTGGCACTCTGGCATAACTTTTGCACAATATCCATTTTGATTAGCGCCTCTGGGCAAATTTGTGCCCAGGTTTCAGGAGTAATTTATTGCTTAAGTAACAAGAGAAACCCGTGCTGTTTGTAAACTGCACAGCTTTAGTTGTCCTAAGTGTAATTCATCTTGTTGTAAGGCAAAACTTTCATGATACAGCTCTGAAACTAGTAATATATTTCAAAAAATGTATTCCCAAGTGCATGCAGTGGCATGCGTCTTTATATATTTAATATAAACTGCATCTACTTTCAGTAAAAAGCCACCAGAATTTTCCAAGCCAGTGGGAATGTGTGTATTGTGTAAAAGCATAGAAAGTCAATAAAACATACTTGGTAGGACCATTAATTTCAACTCTAGTGTAAAATCCAGTTTTGCTGATTATAGGGGTGTCGAGGGTTAAGATTGCGGGGTGACAATAAAACCCTGGCAGATGTATTGTTAACCCCCTCTCCCCCCCACTTCCCCCTTTTTGCCCCTCCCTCTCCCCCCTTCCACTAAGGACAGGCGATCGGGAGGAAAAAAAGAAGGACAGAGAGAAGAGAGTTGGAAAAAATTAAAGATGTTTTACTAATGCTATTAATAAGAATAGAGAAAATAATACAAAATATACAAAACCAATCTTGAAAGTCTCAGCAACTGCAGAGCCGGCACCCAAAGTCCTGGATTAGACTCCACAGCCAACCAGAGCTGGATTCAGTCTGTCACTAGGCCTCAGTTCGCAGGGATGACTAGCAAGGTCCTCTCCTAATGTTGGCCATAAGCAGAAGGAAAAAAAGGAAAAGAAGGGCCGAGATCCTCGTGATCTCCCATTTTATATGAAGTATTCACGTGAATGGAATGTTATACACAGTTGGTCAGTTGTTCCTCGTCGCCCCTCTCGCGAGATGTCCATCCATGCTTATCAATAAGTTTGCATTCCATTGCTAGGTTTTACCAAAACATGTGTCTGGTTCTCCAGGAAAATGCAGTTAATATGAAGGCTTTAGCTGACAGGCAAAATTCACTGAAAGAGAAACTTGTTTTTAACAAAACCAGGACAAGGGGTCAGTAGGAATTCTGAAGTCTTTAAACAATTGTTTTGTTGTGGTGAGTTTTGTTTGTTTGTTTGGGGGGGGGTTTGTTTTGTTTTGTTTTTGTTTGTTTGTTTTTGGTTTTGTTTTTTGTTTTTTTGTTGTTGTTGTTTGTTTTGTGGGGGGGGTTTTGGGGAGGGGAGGGGAGTGGGTTTGTTTGTTTTTAGTGGGTTTGTTTGGTTTTTGGGGGGTTTTTTGGCTGTTTGTTTAGAGTTGTTAACACTGGCAGACTAGGAGAGCAATGCTACCTGTAGCTCACGATGTAACCATATTTTACAGTGCATCCTAAGCACTACATCTTAAAGTCAGGTTGTATCTTATCAGGCTAGATTCTCCTTCTAGTTACACTGGCATAAACAGTTGTAGCTTAATTCAATTCAATTCAATTGAATAATAGCTGTGAGAAGAAATTTAATTCACAGTGCAAATTAATGTTTTGAAAACAAACCAGGTACATTCAGAAGCTGTGCAAAGTGCTAAACGCTGTGAGATTCTGTAGAAGTTCAAGAAAGTCACATTGCATTGGTGACAAATCCTCATTTGGTGCACATTAATAACCTGCTAATTAAACTCTGTGTTTTTGTGTGAAGTTCCATAAGCGATAGAAATCTATAGAGTTTAGAAATCAAATGAATTTGTTCATCTAGCAACAGAATCCAGCCCGCTTAATCCTTCTGAGAAGCACATTAGCCTGTGCACTGCTGCAAGGGCTTCTCTCAGGAGCGCTTAAGGCACGAAGCACGCAGCTGGGACCTGATCCTCCTTGTGAGCCAGCTTTGGGTATGGGCCAGTCCATTGCTTCAGGGAGACTTCTTGGAGTAAAATACTTCTTAATGAAAGCCAACACGGCATGGTGACAGACACACAGCAAAAATGGTGCACAAAAATTAAATGGAAAAGGAGTAGCAGGCAAATCTGTCAGCTGCAGCTATAAACTTCCATTCAAAGTGCTTTAAAAATACTAGTTCAGACTCACAGCCTCCTTGAGGAGTGAAGAAATATGATCACGTCAGAGATAGTTGCTGCTTTTCCTGCTTTTTTAGGACCATACACTTAATGGTACATTGGGAAAGCTAAAAATCTGGAAGCCCCAAGAACCTGAAGGTCTTGAGGATATTTCTCATAAAATAGCAGTTAGTCCTTATGAGTATTTGATTCTTGGTGATTATGAGAAATTTTGTCTTGCAGTTCAGTTTCTTAACTCGAGGAGTCATGTTAAGATAGAAATAGTACAAAGAATTATTATGTGTGAAAATTATTGAGGGGGGGCAAGTTTCCTTAACTGATATTTTACTAATCTGAAACAAAAAATCCAACACCATACAGACATCTGAATGACTTTTTATTGTTCCCTTGAGGAGTCTTGAGGTGACTTTGAAAGGTGAACATGGCCTGACCAAGCTTTACCCTTAGTGAAGACTTATTAGTCCCTGCCTAATGGACTCATCTGAAACACTAAGAAGTGCCACTCATGCTGGCTGGTGTGCTATCACAGCACACAGCTATTTCTGGATGCTCCCCTAACAAAAGCTTATCAATAGACAGCGTGTTTGCTTCTCAGCTGTTCTGCAGCGGCAGCAGTGACCAGGACTCCTATCACGTGGCTGTTGCAAATCCGTTCTTGGGCTATACATACTGTGCATGTAATCAACTGCCATTCAAGTTCACTCATGTGATGTTCCCTGTGGAAATAAACAGATAAATTATTTACAATGGGGGCAGGATGACGCTGAATACTATGGCAGCTAAATATTGTAGTTACACTAAGTTCCCGTGAACAGGACATAACTTATTCATAGACAAGAAATGCAAGAACTCTTTCACAAGCTAGATTTTTGTCAGTCATGATGGTTTTCCATGTGTTCTGTACAACAGGAAGCCCTCTTCGAGAAGAGGACAGTAAATTATTTACCATGCAGGAGGACGACACTAAATGGTACAGCAAATAAAACATGCAGTATATACAGGGTATTTGCATGAGCAGGATGTGATGTTCACAAATCATTTATTTAGCCTGGCTTCCACACTAAGCTGTCGATCTCTGGCAGCCCATGTCTGCTTTCCAGCTGTAAAACAGAGCTGTCATCTGGAGAGCAGGCACAGGTCAGTCCTTTGAAACCTGCAGCACCTTCACATCTGTCCAAGAAACAGGTTATTTTAGCTGTAAATCTACAGGAGGTATCTCAGCCATTATGGTGACTCTGGGTAGTGCTCTGCCTTTTGAATTTGTTGTCATCTGGGGCCAGACCCTGCCTCTGGTTGGCAGAGGCTTAATCATCTCTGCAAGGTGATATATGTGCTGCTGAGTGATGGCCTCAGGACATGGTGCTCTCAAGGGTTGTTTTGAGGTGGAATTGCACCCTGCAGCTCATGTACAGCACACTGTGTACACGGTAGAGTCTGCCGTAGACACTGATATAGTGTGATGCCTAGTTAGCCAGAATTCCTCTTTGAAAAGGGGGAGAGAAGAGAAGAGAAGAGAAAAATAGCAAATAAAGCAGATGGCACCTTGAACACTGAAGTAAGTGGACTCAAGTGCTCATCCACTGTAATGGCAGGATAGTCATATTGAACATCAGACTGTCTTTGGAGGGCTGGAAGGGCTTGTCATCAAAAAAAAAAAAGATTCTCCTTTGTTTTATACAGAAGCATTTTGAGGTGTCTGTGATGATTATTGTGGTTCCTGGTACTGGGAGCCTGATTTGGGAAGGAATCCTTCCCTGCCACAGCCCCTAAGCCTGTGCTTTTGTCCCTTAGTCTGGGAAGAGTAGGAAATACCAGTGGTCACAAAATTTTTAAGGAATGAAACAGGGAGGAAAATTTACTTTCTGCTTCCTCATGCCTATCCTTAGAGTTCTTCCAATCCTTGTGTCTGTCATAAGGACTTTTGCATCTCCTGCCTCCAATGTGCAGAGCAGATGTTGTACTGTTCTCTGGAGGGTGGGAGCTCTGGTCTCTCATGCACGGATGCAAGTGGTGACACAGTGAAGCTGAGTGACTTGCCTGTGACCATCTCTGGTGACTGGACAAAACTCCACTCCTTCTGCTGTGCTGCTGAGGAAAAGGAGTTGTCATGCTCTTTATAACTTAACATAGATATAGCAGCACGAGAACAAGTGTGAATACAAATTGGAGAACATTTACCTGCAGAGAGTTAAAATCTGCTTGTCCCTTCCAATCCCTAACATTCTGTGATTCATGTAAGCCTATATATAAATGTGTTTATTGAAGATAAATTAGCTGTCTTAGCTAATTATTCTGCATACTTCTTATTAGCTATGTTAATTCCCTTAACTCACCCACCACATTTCTCCTTTTTGCCTCAATTCTGTTTTGATCCTCTCAGCACTGGTTTGAGTAAGTTTTACATCATGACTGTTGTGTTAAAATACTTTCCAGAAACAGCCATATGCTTTCACTTGCTTGTGTAGTGTTTCTCTCTTACAGCATGGAGGGGTTTGTTTGTTTGTTTGTTTGTTGGTGGTGGTTTTTGTTTCTTTGCTTGTTTGTTTACTGTGCAAATGCAGTGGGTTCTGGTTTTGCCTTATTGCATCTAATTCCTAGAAGCAGATGTATTTGCCCAGTGCTGTGTCCTTTCTGGGATGAAGACAGAAGACCTGTGTCTTGCTGAATACTGATAAGGGATGGTGCTATTTCAAGTAGAATAGAAGACTATGTAAAACAATGTTTGAAGTCATACAGTAAGAAGTGCGAAGAAAACACCCCACACCACGCAGTACACTTGTGAAAATACTGTTCCTTTTCCTGCTTTGGAAGGTGTACACTGATTTTGAAAATGTATTTGTTGCTCAGTTTCTGAATGAATGCCTTGTGAAAGGAGAGTTTCTCAGCAGATTTCTGAGGAACTATATGCTGCTTATTCACCTTTACATGCTTCTGGATTGTGGCTGTGGGATGCCGCCCCAGGCTGAGTCCATGCGTGGTTTACTCAGTGACTCTGAACCTGAGAGCTCTGTCTGCCTGCCCATGGGACTGAAAACTCAATGTTGACTGTGAGGCTGCTCCTTGCCTCCTGTTTGTCAGGGAGCTCACTAAAGACTTGCAGTATGGAGCTGTTGGCTAAGTACTATACTGTCAAAATCTAATTGCTCTAACCAGTGAGAGCTAAACCATGGCTCTCCTAGCAGACGACAGGCTGCTGGGGAGAAGGTCACCCTGGCAACATCACTTGCAGGTACTTGCTCCTGCTGAGGATGGCTGATGAGAGCTCATCAGGCAGCTCTTGCAGAGTAGCAATGGGTTTTTGCAAAAGCCACTGTGGTTTTTGCTCTCTCAGGCTATTTCCAGCAGCTCAGTGAGAAACCCAGAGAGTCACCAGAAATCCTTCTTTTCTTAAGACTGTCAGACCCTTAGAGACTAGGAGAGGAGAGTTAGTGATAAACCGTGCTTTTCCAAAGAGTGTTGCTTCTGTGATGACCTGTCACTTTACTCCTTCAGTAAAGGCTGTGACATATTCAAAATGCCATGAAAAGTATTTTAGTTCGCATTTATTACAAAATTTCTGCAGATTTAGCTGGAAACCAAACCCATCCTCCTGTGGGAAGAAGGTGTAAAAGGCCAGTGGGAGTCCCAGCTGGGACAGAGCTGCCCGGGGATGCAGCAACCCGGCACCTCAGGGCAGTGTGGGGAGTGGCCGATGTGAAAAATGCAGGCAGTGGCACCATAGCAGCATGTGCAAGGCCCCTGGGCTTTCTGTTCAATACCTGGACAGTCTGACCTTCATGAACTGTAGTTCAGAATTTTTGGTTTGCTTTTCTTATTTTCTTTATAGCCACATAGGTGGTTTTTTTCTCATTTTTCACAAGTAGAACATGAGGTTTCTGATGTCCTCTGCATGGGGAAAGAGAACTATTTCATAGTCATGAACCATGCAACAAACTGTTTCCCATTCAGGTAAATTTCATCCTTTTGGTCAAAGTTTGAACTTACTGTAGTGCAAAGCTGCTAGTCATGATCATTCCCTCAAGGGCATTAGACAGTCTTTCAGCCAAGATGATCACTGAGCTATTTCTCTAGAAACAGAGTTAAACCAGCTCAAACCCTCAGTATCAGGATGGGGTATCTGCCGAGCTGCTATTTCAAAAGCACCTTCAGCTTCAGAGCAGAGACCACAGATGGCCCTGTGGGACACTTCAAGGAAAATCCACGCTCCGGAGTGGAACCCTTCTCCTCTTTGTGCATCATGAATCTGCCACTCCTTCAAGTCTGACCTCAACATAAGACAGAAATTTGAAAAACCTGGTCAGGGTGTCAATTCATACTGGCAAAATATCCCCATTAAAAAAACCTACCTGAAAAAACAGTCTGTCAGGTGCACGTTCCATCTGCTGCCCAAGTGAGCAGGTCAGGTGAGGAGAACACAGGGCTGGGGGTAGATCTTTGCAGGTACAATATTGCCTATGCTTAGCTGGCAGATGCAGGTGGGCATCTCTTGCTGTTTGCTTATTCCAAAAATGTTCCTCTGAGATCTAAAATCTCTTGCTGTGTTTAATTTACAAAACTCTCTGTTAATATTACCCCCAAATGCTTATTATGGAATGACTTCAGCTTCAGTTTCTCAGGTTGTTATGTCTTTAGAAATGCAGCTTGAGAGAGAATTTTCAAACACTTGAGACAAAACCTACTGGCTTGATTCTAACATGTACTTCAGAGCAAAATGAGTGGTACTAACCGTTCCGGTACATCTAGTCCTTCATTTAAACACCCTCAGACATGAACTTGATGCATAGATTATGAATGACAAGTGCAATACTTTAATGAGTTTGCAAGGTAGAAATAAGGAATGTTTGGGTACACTGGAAGTTATTGCATGCAAAAAAAAAGCAAGATCAGATGAATCAAAAAGGATTTTATTTTTTTTTTAATAAGATCAAAACCAATATATGTCAGAGGCTTTCTGACTTGACTGAAGAAATACATTTTCATCAAGTAGTGATTTGCCACAACTCTTCATAAAAGGCTAGGCTTTCATTTTAATCAGACCTGCAGCAGCAAAATGTTTGCCTCTACACAGAACATACTATTGATGATGCCTTCATAGTTATTCCTCAGAAATTTTACAATAGCATGGCTTTCAGTAGTTGAATATTTATCTAGACAAGGGAGTGCAAAGACCCCAGCAGAATAAGTACCTTCTGTCATTATAAAAAAGAAAATCAATCTGATATGTACTTTGATTCATGGGCAGAGTGGGAAAGTTCCAAAGCAGGCACAAAGACCTGCAAAAATTTAAATTGAGAGCATTGCTTGGCAGGCTCCAGTTTTCACAAATACCACAAGCTAGTGAGCTGGAGCAATTAGTAACTATGTGAGGATGCCCTCATCTTTAATGAATCTCCGCCAACTGCTGCTTCTCCACTAGGCCTCATTAAGGCCTTGCAGATTTGGAGCTAGGGAGAGATTAGCTTTTTGGATTGGAATCTTTGTGAGTGCTTGCCAAATGACCAGCACTAAAACAAGTTGTCATTCACAGACAGAACTAACAAAATAGAATGAGGGAGACCACCAAGATGCTGCAGAGAACTGCTAAAAGTGAGCGTAGAGGACAGAAGAGCAGTGATGTTGGGTGGAAGACATTTACCAAAACGTTACCAAGAGATGTACAAAAAGCATTTTCTTTCCTCTGTGGGTGCAGTAAAAATATATCACTAGCAGAGTTTTGGGGTTTCTTTGTTTGTTTGGGGTTTTCATTTGTTTCTTTTGTTTGGTTGTTTTTTGTTGTTGGGGTTTTTTGTGTGTGTGTTGGTTGGTTGCCTGGTTCTTTTTTACTCTAGTGTAACAAGAGGCCTTTGCAGAAAGTCCTTTTCTGCTGTCCATCAGGAATTAGCCTGCGAGCAGGACTTTGTTCATGTTGCTTGCAATCACTGCTGGCTTTTCATGCCTCCAGCTCGTGAAAGGAAATCGGCCTTTTCTGGTCGTGGTAATTCTTCAGACAGCGTGAGGGCTGGAGGAGGTGGGGATTCGAGACACCCTGACTGAAGTTTGTCATGTCAGTTGAAAGTGTCCGGTTCAATTTGAAAAACCAAGGCTGAAAAATTTCTGCAGCAGCCAAAAATAACAACGGGCCTTGAAAATAACCCATGTAGCTTGTTGTTTCAGAGAGTGACTGTAGGCCGTTGGGAAGAGAGATATTTCAACTAGTCACCAACTTCAAAAAGGAAATATACTTTGAGTAGAGCCAAATACAGCACAGAAATTTAAGCTCAGTTTTTGATCAGAGCATACATTAAAAGAAAAAAAAAATAACACGTGTGTTTCACCTAATGTCTTTTCTCTGGCTAATGTCTGTCTGCTCCAGCACATGCATTTTGCTGAACCTTTATTTCTCAGACCTTCCAATTTGTTACTTTGGCACAAGTGCTTTACATTTTCATTCTACCTTTCTGTTTTGAATTGTGGTTTCCCAGCTAAACTACAGATAGCACAGCAGGGTGACAAATACACAAGAACCTCTTTGCTGCAGCTTTCTGTGATGTACACAAGTAGAAAACTTGATTTACTTGGCCAGGCATGCGTTTGTTTGTCGATGTCCTTTCCTTCTGATTCCTGGTGTCAGACGAAGTGCTGATACAGTGTTTTCTGACCTAATGTCTAGGATGCTTCCTACAGTATTCCCATGGCTTCTTTCTTGACCAATATACTTTGTTTATACATGTTTTAAATAATATAATTGTATTTCTCGCTTTCTTTGGCAGTATTTGCTTCAAATCTTCTGCAGGCAGCATCATAAATCTTGCATAAGGTGCCTATACCTTTCTTGTCATGGCTTTTAATGAGTTCAGCAAGTCTGCAGTCACAGTCACTGGTCTTCTTGTGTTCGCTCACTGCTCTTTCTGCTTCAGTGCAGATACTGGTTCCTGTTCATTGTTAGCTACAACAAAATTTCTTTATCTGTCTGCTGTAATATTTTTGTTACATGCGTTCCACCCTTTCTTTGTCTTTTTTTTTTTCCACTTTATGCTGTCAATTTAACCACTGGTGATGATCCCATGGCTTGGCTTAATGTCTGAAAGCCTGATAGGAACTCTCTGATCATATCAGATGTTCTGAAATAATTTGCCAGTTGACGCAGTCTAGGGAAAAACAAGCACTACATCACACAGTTTGCATGTGCCCCTTCTACCTGTCTCACTTGAAAAGGAGGTCATTTTCAGTATGTATTTTTTCCTCTTACACATGAAGCTGTATTCAAACAGAGATGTACCCCCAATGCTTCACTGTACTCATCAGGCAGCAGCGTATTGAAGCACACACCGATTTTCACTGAACATCTTTTGTCTCTCGTGTTCAGTTCATTCCTGAGTTACTGGGCTAGGGTGCATTTGCAGGAAAGCTGGACTTTCGACAACAATTAACTAGTCATTTTATGCTGGCAATTGACAGGATAAGGAAGCTGAGAGTGCAGTACATTTAAATGCAAACCTGCTTTTTCCAGGATGTGAAATGATTTCCATTCTCCAGTGCTGACCTTGGGATTTCAGGCTGTTCCACTGGCCTCTCGCTGAAGCAGGGGAGGAGCTCGGTCCCGAAGCAGAGTTATGAAGTTGTGATCACAATTCTCCTCCTGCATATGAGTAGTGAGGCCCTGGCAACTGCCAGCGTGGTATCAGGAAAAGAATCAGAAAGCTGATTTTGGCAGTCGCCTGGAATTGCCAAGGCTATTTTTTTTCATAGGGCTGTTACATTTGCCAGGGCCTTGGCACTTAGGTAAATCTTGTATTCCTTTCCCTCATGTTTGTCAGATGTTTCCATACATTTCATGTCACTTGGCACTGAGACTGAAATAAGGGAATTTCAGGCAAAAATTACATAGCTGGTCGATAGTAAAGCATATTGTGTCCTGATCTTGCCTTCAGGCACTAATCTAAGCTCTTCCTCTCCCTTCTTCCCTCTCCCTTCTCCCCATTATTCTTGAGCCACCAGATTAATCTTGAAAACTCAGTTTTCTTGTGATGTACATAAAACTGTAGCAACACATTCATACAGTCTATCTGTTGAAACACGGAATAAAAGTAGAAATAGTCACACGATGTATTAGTCATTGATAAAACAAGCTATGCAGCTTTGCACCTAAGGATGGCACAGTAAGAGAAGAACTCCCTGGACTGCGGAGGGTTCTGGCTCAGCATTTCTCTGGTTGCTCATCCCTTGTGAAAAAAGCAGTGGGCACGGGTGGGTGGGAGAGCTGCAGCAGTGCAGGGGCCGGGGCTGTGCTGGGGGACGTGGCAGCTGCCCTCCCAGCTTCAGCTTGTGCAGTGAATTTTGTCTTTACCCCAACTGCATGAATAACCAGGAGGCCTAATTCTAGGTGCTACAAATGACACACATGTGGATTTCCTCCAGAAAAAAGTTAAATTCTACTGTAATCTAATATGACTTTCAAACTATTGTAAGCACCTGATTATTTTTTCTCCTATGACAGGTGCTTCTAAGTCATATGGATTTTACAGATAGGATTTTAAGCTACAAAGAAGGGAGCTATCTGTACTAATTTAACTGGAACCATTTAATTTGCCAAGTTTATCAAAAGTCTTTAATCTGCACAGATTTCAGATAATATTTAGGCAAAATGAGGAACCTGGAAGAACATGGATTAGAATTAGTTATCTGACGGTGCGTGTGTCTGTTAACTGGAATATTACAGAGATCTTTGCTGGTATTAATTAAATTGGTGAATGAGAATATATTAGTTCTGATTCAAATGCATTACTGCTGTAAAGCCCATCAGACAATACTGGTGGGGAACCTTTTGTGGGTCATAAGTAAAATGGGAGAACACAACACGCGATTTCCTAAGTCCTTCTCTAAAATGTGGTGGCAAAATATCAGGGCTTATAGGAGGTCAGTCTGAGTCTTAAACTCACATGTTGAAGTTCTTAGGCACTCAAAGTGGATCATTATTAAAGTTCTTAATTGTAAAGCCAAATTTTCTATTTCAAAATTTCTTTCTCTTTATACAGAGTAGCTGCATTTTGAGCCTAATTCATAAGATGGAAGGGAGTTAGTTGATTGGCCAGAAATCAGTGTTTACACAGAAGCTGGTGGTCATGACCTGATGATTTCAACAATGGATAGAAAGAGGACTACTCCAAACTGCTGTTGTCCATGGCAGCTGATTCCCAAGGCCTACTTTGTCAGAGTTGCACAAAAGTTACAAATACGACATATGTGTGTGCATATGTGCACACACACAGAAGAATATCAAAGATCTCTAAGATTTTTCTAGATTGCCAAAAATCCAGTATTCCATAGCAATGCGAAAATATTGTTTTGGTTAAAATAATATCTTGCCTTAGGAGAAAACAAAGTAAGGAATTAGAAATATAGAACGTAAAAAGTGGTGGGAAATCAAACAACTTACATTAAAAGTTTTGAAAAGCAAACGAAGAGTAAAAAAGTTCAATAATATCACCATCACTCTGCAATAGCAGGGAATTTTCCTAGTGACATTTCCAAAAAATGGACTAGCTCTCATTTTGTAGAGCAAGGCAAGAAAAATCTTAGGAAAAAAATTCTGACAGAGCGAACTGAAGAGTAAGAGTGTAATTAACGTGGTCAGGCGAACCTGATTCCAGCCTCTGAAGTAAATTTACTTTTTGACTGAGATGTATGTTTTTATCATTTAGCATTGCAACATCGAGCCCGCAAAGTGCTCTTCAGTGAATGATGAACAGGCTAAATGGCCAGCGCAGCTTCTCAATAATCTGACAGCAAGCATTAAAAATGGGATAACACAGTGACTGGTAGAATATTAAATAACAGGATGAGCAGCATATCGGAGATATCCAAGCCACTTGCTAAACTGATTAACTGATTCATTGGAAGAATACACCTTCAAGAACAAAGATTGCCAGCTACATGTAGCCGCTGTCCCAGCTGCTGAGTATGGCTGGCAAGAAAGACAATATCCCATGTGCAACTCCCAATATGTATTCCGCATTGGGAAGATTAAAAAAGAAACAAGCAAAAAACCAAAACCTAAAACCAACCAAACAACAAAACAAAACAAACCACAGTTTGCTAAAAGAGGCATGATAAATAGGAAAAAAATGATGATACTGTTTTGAACACCTTTGGTGAAGTGCTATTGAGGAAAAAGATCTGGTCATGGTTTTTTTTAAAAAAAGGAGAAAATATATTTATAAAAAGCAGCAGCTAGGAAACAGCAGAGTGTGGCAAGGATTCCCAAACTGATTTGAAGGCTAGAGATAATTCCTTCCATGGAGAGGCTTAAGAAGCTCAATCTGTTTAGTTTCTCCGGATGGGGCTTGAGGGGTGACTTGTCTGCAGCATATAAATACTTTAATGGGTTCTAAGGGGCTCTTGAATCTAGTGGAGAAAGGCATGAGGAGGATCATCAGCTGGAAGCTGCAGCCAGATCAGTGCAAGTAATGAATAAGAAAGGAATGTTTGACAGTGATTTACAATTGGAACAAAATATCAAAGAGAGAGGTATATTCTGCTGAAGTATCTGGTTCCTTGCTGACTGCCTTTCAGCATAACGTGTTTTAGTCTGACAAAAAGTCATTGGATTCAGCTCTGGAGCCTTTAATAAGCAGGTCTGGCTACGAGATCTGCTTGTTTCCCTGTTGACCATCTATCTTTCTACAACAGATACATTTGTATATTGAGTAAAGAACACAGAGACTTCAGTTTTGGGGTATGATGATGAACTCCAGCACATTCTGTTACTGTAGAATAAGTTGAACTGGCTGAAATATTATTTTATTTTCTGGAAAAACAAATAAGTTTTTTTCTTTCGAAAAATTTCTGAAACTTCCTTTTAAATTTGCTTTTGATAAATTCCATCTTCCTGTCCTCAAAGTTCTGGTAAAAATAGGGTGTCTTCTGACCATGTATGCTTAGATTTTTTTAATAAGTATTTAAAAGCAAGTACACTAAAGAGGATTTTGAGTGATGCATTGGAGAATCTCCAATAACTCCTGATACACACATGGCATATGTCAAAAGATATTTGTGGTGTATCAGTTTTCACATTTCAATTTTGGGATTTGTGTCTTCTGAAAGACCCTGCGCATTCAACCTCAAAGCCAGGTTACCAAAGTCATGTGTGCTTTTGTAGAGAATCTGTACTAAATTAGCAATATTATAGTTTTTCCAGTGTTTCAGTCCTGACCACAATAAACCATCCATTGCACTGAGACAATTTTTATAGCTCCAGAGCCATTCACTGACTACTGCAGAAACTGGCAAGGCAAGCAATAATTCATGATAATTGTGATAAATTTCTGTGTCAGTATTTTAAAATAAGCAGTCTGGAACAATGTGCTGCATCTTACCCAAGCCACCCGTGGTGCATGTGGATGGGGAGCTCCACCTTGCTGCAGGCTGGGTGCTCGTTCCTGGTGCTTGCTGTCCCTTCCTTTTTGCAAACCAGATATGTATTAATTTTCCAACTGTTCATCTCATCCAAGTTGGAAGGCAAAATCTGCCCCCTGATGTGAATATGCAAAGACTATTCCTGGATAAATCAGAGATACATGTGCTTAAAGGCTGGAATGTATCTTTTTGGAACAGTCTTGGGGTGGGCTCCTAAAACTTGTTAGCGTTTCATTGTGAGGCTCACTTTGATAGGTGGGAGTTATCCTGTTTGTGAAGCATAGTGCTGAATTTGCCAAGATTAACCGGGGTATTTAAATAAATGTGAATGAGAGTACAACTTTATGGAGCTTGAACATCCCACAGAATCTTTCTGCTAATAAAATTAATTGAGAATCATTAGGATGTGCATGAAAATATAAGTTAGAGTAATTGTAGGACAGTAAAGTAAATGTTTATAGAGGCTGCAGGAAAAATCTGGCAATAATATCTTGCTCTGCAGAACTGAGATTCATGGCAAAACTGTGTAGCAAAGTGATCTATTTAATCTGGTTTATGAATACTTTCAATCAAACAAACTCTATGAATATGATTAGAATAAAAATAAATGCTAAAAGGGCAAATATTTATATGGGATTCAAGTCAGAATTTATGCTGTGATGCAGCCAAAATGAACACAATCCAAGAGCCAGAAGTCTCTGATTGTATTTAGAACAACAGTTTTAAATAAAATAATCTCATCAATTTACTGTATAAAAACCCACAGGGTATAGCAGTGCCAACATTTTATGCCGGAAAAGACAGCATGCTTTCAAAGTACTAAATAATAGGGAGTTTTTAAAAAACATCCTAATAATAAATATGAAGACACAGAACTGTCGCTTTGCTGGCAGAGGAAGGAACTCGGCAGTATTTATGATGAATTGACAGCGGCTGAACCCGAGAAACCGAGCAGCTCCAGCTGTGTCTGTGAGTGCAGAAAACGGCTGCCTGTGTGCATTGGGCACCTCCTGGATGCTACCAAGCCTCTGTATGAAAGATTTGAAGGATGAGGTGGAGTTCTTTGGTTCTTCCCATGCACAATTTTTCTTTTCATTGGACCACAACAGATGCCATGCTATGCAGACGAGTGACTGAGGTACAACTGCAGAAGCACAAATACTCAGAAGAAGAAAGCAGGAAAATCAATTTTGTGAGCAAAGCAAAGCAGCTAAATATTGCTTTGAACTTGATTGAACCTACGAAGCTTTTTGAACACCCCAGCACTCATGCCGAGCAGTTATTCTTCTCCTTTTAATCTCCCTTAGGTTTTTATTGCTATAATAAGCAAAATACATCTTGGTAGAGCTAAGTTTTCAGGTCAGGCTGGTTAGAGGCCATCAGTTCTGGGACATCCCCCTAGGACATGAGCCAAAGCTCCTTCCTTGGTGAAGACTTGAGGTTTTGGGCTCTTTCACCTTCAAGTGCTGCCCTGACAGTGCATACAGCCTCCCCTGTCTCCCCAGCTGCAAATTAGCAGCTCTGGCTGAGCTCCGGCAGCTTTAAATATGTTTCTGATGTGCGTTTCTTTAAGTTTCTCTTTAAACACTGCAACGTTTCTTTCCCGGGTAATTTCTCAAGGGTTTTGCTATGCTTATTGTTGGAAACTTTTATTTTTTATTTGTAAAGTGGTGGGGGAGAAAGCTGAAAGTGAGGGAAGTGGCTAAAGGCGGCCTTGGACATAATTTTCCTCTTAGTGTGTTTGCAGCTTATTTGGTATAAGAACACAGAGTAACATCCCAGGACTTGAGGGTCATCCTCAGCAATCTTAGGTCAGCAACAAAGGCAGGTTTAGAGCAGAAATAAAGTCTGTCCTTGGCTCAGGTTTCCTGTTCTGTGTCTTGAACCATTACAAATTACAGTTCACATGCTCCTGATGCAAAAACACATCATAAACCACAAATAGCAACATGGAGGAGTTTTGTTACTGTTGGGGAAAAAAAAAAACATTCCACAGTGCCCTCCGTGGTTTTCAACTCTTTTCTTAGTTCTGCCTCATGATAAAGGCTTTGTACATTAAAACTGACACGTACTCTGAGATAACTTTTCATCCATGGTTCTCTTCTTGTATACTATGGCAGTATTTTCAGGCTGAGAAGTGATTTCTTGCCAGAAAAGCAGCCAAAGGTAGGTTTAAGCTTTCAAGGTTTGTCTGATCCTATTTTCCATCAATTGCTTGAGACTGAAATAAAACTACTGACCACACAACTTGAATATTTCTAGGACTTTTGTTCCTTTAAACAAACAACACTAAGAATGTTTTATGTAAACCAAAAAGTTTAGTAATTGGCTTTTTTTTTTTTAACCACAATATATAAAACATTTTCACCTCAGGATGTATTCTACCAGCATCTGGTTTCATCATTCAAATTATCTCATATTATGTTGTGGAAAAAAATAATCATAAACAGACATTTTAAGCTCAGGGCTCAAAAGGCTGCAAGTGCCTTTCAGCTTCAAATAATTTCTTAGGGTATGTGCAAGCTTGGCAGGTTGTGCAGCCACTTCAGTAGCTTGTGCACAGTGTGGTGCTCCAGGATGCGCTGTTCCATTCAGTTCCTCTATAAACCATGTGCAGGAAGAAGCTCTTTAGAAAAGTCTGATGATCAGCTGGGTTTCAGTGTACCTTCAAGTGGGCAGATGCATCATATAACACCAAGGACATCATTGCCTGCTGGGTGATGTGGATTTGTGTGGTGCCCTCATCTTCTCCCCTCCTGGGTGCCTCCAGGGGCTGCAGAGCAGCGGAGCTGACATCTGCCACACACGTGCTTTTTCCCCCAAGCAGTGAGGTGTGTGCAGGAGAAAGCGTCAAGGGTTTATACATAAAATATCCTGGCAAATAAAATGTAAGGTGGTGAGGTTGCTGGGGTGCTCTCAGAGAAGCCGAGGTGAGTGCTGTGGGCAGAGCAGGGCTGTGTGTGCTGGGAGGACTTGCTGTGAGGCTCTTTGCCTGCTAGAGCCATGTGCCTACAGCTGGGAGCCAACCTGTCCCACCACAGAGAGGCTTTTCCAGGCAGAGGGGTGAGTGTTGATACGGTATGATAGAGAGGTTTGTATATATTGGTGTCTGAACGGTCCTGTTAAAACTGCAGAGCATGGTAAATATCTTTCAAAACCTTGGGAACTAGAGGTACCATATAATTGTATTGGACCAGCGCGTAAAAATTCTTATCTGTGCTTACTGTATGGGTTTAATTCTTCTCCCTCAGTGTGAGTAATGTCTCTGACTCCAATAGGAGCAGAGCAGGACACTTTTTTTGAGGAAGGTATTTCTCTGTGAAGTATAGCACTTGTGGAACAACACTGCTTTGACCTGCACTTCTGTGAAAAAAAGAATAGTGTATTTTACCTTTACTAGTTTACTCTGAAAATAATCTTAGTTGGCCTTAGCAAGGCATAATTGAAATCTCCCAAGTACTCCTTTGTACTAATTTTTGCCCTGGACTTGGGTGTGGGTGATTTCCTTCGGACTCGCACACTGTGAGTGTCCTCACGCAGCAGCTGAGACTCTTTCAGCTACCAGCTTTTCTTTCCCCTCTCTGAGCTATGGGGTTTGTGTATCCTTTTGTCTCTATCCTGTCAAAACAACAACACAGAGCTGAGGTCAGATTTTACATCTGAATGTGTTCCTCAAACAACTGGGTACTGTTTTCCCTCCTGATTCCACAAGTTTGGTACAAAAGATTTTATCAAGCACTATATAATGATGCCCTTTAAAATAGCAAAATGTTTTTTCTGGCTCCTGTTTGTGTTACTCCTGGTGACTGAAAGGTCTGTAAAGTCACTCCCCTGCGTGGTTCATTCTCAATGGGGTGCTCCAGCAGCCCACAGTTTGAATGCATGTGAACAGACATGTGCTGTTTTCCAAGGCAAGCACCCAGTTGTTAGTGTGAGCCGCTCGCGCTCTCCTCTCTGCGGGAGCTTTTCCCTGTTGAACTTTTGAACCACTGGAGCAAACGGAATCGTATAGATCTACAAAATGGAAACCGGCATTTGGGCTGCATGAAGGGAGCATTCCAGCTTCAGCTCAGTTCCCAGGGAAGCAAAGCCAACAGAAGAACACATTGTCCTGGATGACTAAAGAATAAGAGCCTGTTAAACAAGTTTTGTCTCTAAAGTTTGTACTATCTTATGTCATCTCTTAGGCATGATTGCATATGTAGGATGATAAACTTTTGCAAGACTTTTCCTGTTTGACTGTGATTGCTGAAATCTGTGCAGTACCTGCTAATATGATTTCCAGGACTGGTGAGAATGGGTAACAGTGCCAGAACTAAAAGCCCTACATTTACAAAGGCCGTATGTACCTTCAGTGTTATGACAAGGGAACACACCAGTTGTTACAACTGGGACTCCTTTAGACCTCTTGAGTGCTGCTGTGCTGGGCAAGGAGCTCCTCTGGGTGCATCAGGCCATGTAGAGGCACAGCCAGCAGCCACAGAGAGGAGAAGAGGGGCATCTCATAGCCAAAGGCTCAGTGTGCAGGGCACCTGTGGGCTCCTGGGGTAGCTTCTCTCCTCTTCCTGGGGTGCAAGCAGCAGATGTGGCTGAGGAGAGGGCAGGAGCAGTGGCAGCGCACTCAGCCAACACAAGTCCAGCAGCAATGCTGGGCAGAGGTGATGAGAGAGGATTCACATGAGTGCGCTTGGGCCCTGGCAGGTCAAGTTCAGTGAAAAATGGAAGAAGATGGAAAAAAAAAAGACGACTTTTCTTTAAGCCTGCAAATAATAATTGAAGAAGCTGATTGAACTGTTATTATTGAAACAACTTCTTAAAAATATTGCCATGAAACCAACTGCCCTTTGGTGTACATTTCAGACCTACCACTTCCCTAAAATGAGTTTAGAATTACCACACCTGCACTGAGGAATGCTGCATAACTGGAGTCAAAGTTCAAAAAGAAATCCTGAGCAGAGGCAATTCCACAGCCAAGCTGAATTGTGTATGAGGGTAGAGAATATTTCCTAGCTGATCTTTGATGAATTTATTTTCTAGCAACATTTTAGCTCAAATCTTGTTGCATTTCAAGTCTGTCTTCCCCAGAAGTGTCCTCAAGCTTGAGAAGACAGCACTGATCAAGTGGGCTCATCTAAAATGCCTTCATCTTTCATGTAAAGATGCTCTCAAATTTACACAACAGCAGTGAGTCATTCACATAGGATCATGGTTTTATTCCCACAGCAGAAGTAAAGCTGGATTTCTCTGCCTCCAACTCCAGCACTGCTAAATGCCGGACATGTACAATTGATATGCCCTGGAAAAAAACATTACTAGCTGGTGATGACACCTCCGTAGTAGACAATGTTACTGTCATTCATAAGTTTTAACTTATTTTTCATGTTCCTTTTGCTTGTTTCCAAGAGAAGTAAATGTGAGTGATATTTCTGCATTTCAGCTGGGAGTAGGAAGGGTCAAAGGTGTTAAAAGCCCCTCTCATTTGTTAGAAGCACTACAGCTGTAGGTTTGCTCTTTATCCTTAATGCTGTGTTAATTAATCCTGCTAAGGATGGCATATGATTTATACAAGCTTTAACAAGTGAACATCAGTCCATCTTTTTGACTGAGGGCATGATTCAGCAAGTCATGCTTTTGCATTTGCCTGACCATAAGAATGAGCTAAGCTCATGGAAATAAGCTGTAATGCATCACTGAAGCAAGGTATTAGGGCTGGGTCACACCTGTGAAATTAAGCAAAGTTGATTTTAAGCAAAATCAACAGCTTTCACTGCAACTGGGATTCCTATCCTCTACACTGGGCTTTATAAATGTCAGCTATGTAGCCAAGGTCAGCCATCCAGGTGGAGCTGGTCACTGGAGAGGATCCCAAGACAAGGATGGGGTAGAGCAAGGTGTTTGTCCTGCTGCATTCGATCCTAAGACGAGGATGTGGTAGAGCAAGGTGTTTGTCCTGCTGCATTGGATTCCAAGACGAGGATGTGGTAGAGCAAGGTGTTTGTCCTGCTGCATTGGATCCCAAGACAAGGATGGGGTAGAGCAAGGTGTTTGTCCTGCTGCATTGGATCCCAAGACGAGGATGGGGTAGAGCAAGGTGTTTGTCCTGCTGCATTGACCACAGAGGTAGTCCAGAGAGTTGTTAAACTACATCTCTAATGCACTAATGTCTATACATGGCCAATGTGCTAAATCCTACCTAACTCCTGACTCTAATGATCAGCTCATGTCAGGTGTATGATTGATAAAATTGTTTAAAAGAAAAAGAAAGAATATATGTCAGCACAGTATGTGGCCTTTGTTTCTTAACCAGCTCTGTGTTGGTTTCAACTAATTATCCACACCACAAGTTAAATTAGCTTTTAATTTGAAATTATTTTTAAATATCTAGAAATGGCACATCACATTTAAGTCTAGTAAGCAACCATGTTGTAAAACCATTGAAAGCAAGGATGTTCAGATTTAATGATTTTTGCAGGACACTGAATTATTTCACTGTGTTCAAGTAGAAATCTGTACATACTACAAATTTGAACGTAACATAAAATAAATGTGTCTTATGCCAGTATAGTTTCTTAATCGTCTCCCTGGAATTACTCTGGTTTTTTTGTTGGATAACATTGGATGTACAGATCCACTGTGCATTATAGCAGATTGACTGCAGACAGAAGAGAAAATACATGTGCTAAAATTTGATATACAAATCAATAAATCATGTGTCCCTTTAAACACAATGAAAGTAAAGGCTCATATTGATCTACATCAACTCTGATTAGAGTTGCATGGTATTCTCTTTTGATAAAAGGCAGAATAGCTGCTGCTGAGTGAAATGCAGGCGTCAGATGTTACATAGCTAGCTCCCATTGCAGTCATAGGAGCCAAAACAGGTAGGGAGCCATAGGACTTTACCAGCTTCTATAAAATGATGCCTGTTTTGAAGCTGGGGGTTTACAGTGTATTTTCTATAGCTCAAGCATTCATTGCACTTTCCATCAGTAAGAAAAAGAAAAAACTATGGAAAGGAAGCCTGTCTGTGAGCTGAAGAAATGTTGGCACACTTTGCAGTTTATTTCAGCTTTGGATTTTAGGGAAACTTGCTAAGTACACAGTAACAGGGCCTGTGCTGCCAGCGTATTCTGAGGAGAGATAAAACTCTTCTCAAGATAAGATCCATCTTCACTTTCCTGTGACACTTAATTTTTAAAATAAGGTATCTAAATGCTTTGCACGCTTGCATGCTCTAACTTGCTCAAATGTGCTGCTGTGTTTGCCTGTGGATTCTGGCTGTGCCTGCCCTCTGCTTCCTTCAGCCACCCCTGTGCAGCACAGACCGTGCACGTAAGGGCAGAAAGTCCAAAATCCTCCATGGCCTCCTTTGCAGCTTGTTAATTCTAAGATCATTTTAATTTGTGACTTTGGCTTGAACATGATATATATCCAGGTTGTCTGGGTTAGGAACACTTCATCATCAAATCTTGCTATTTTGCCCTTGACAGTAGGTTTCTCTTTGCTAGTCTTCCCACGCCTTGTGCCAGGTGGTGTCTTCCTGAGTGATGTTACAAAGAGGACTGTGGGACAGAGACAAGCCAGTTGTCAGACCTGTAGGGCACATAACATATCCTCTGTGTGAGAAGGGTCTCTGGAGCTGGGGATGCAGGGCACAATGCAAACCCTCTCCATGGGCACAGTGCATACTTGCTGGGGAAGTTCTGCAGTTTGCTGCATCCCAAAGAGTTTGCAAATTCCTCCATGCATTTGCTCCTCAAAATGGCTATCTTGTATTTACGACAAGGATAGGAACTGCTTTCAAAGAATAAACAAAAGCTTGGTGAGAAAAATGGGGAAGACAATGGTTGAGCAACATTTTTCTTCCTCATATTTGCTCTTTTCTGTAAAGTAACAAACCTTGGGTATGGAAGTGAGTGCTGCTCTGTGCTTTATAAATATGCTGAGGTACAGCATGAAATGCAAGACCATAACATAGATTCCAGGGGCA
This sequence comes from Nesoenas mayeri, assembly GCF_963082525.1. Lineage (NCBI taxonomy): Eukaryota > Metazoa > Chordata > Aves > Columbiformes > Columbidae > Nesoenas > Nesoenas mayeri. The sequence continues at coordinate 9,093,328 of NC_137551.1, read as the reverse complement.
TCCCCTCAGCTATTTTACCATTGTCTGTTCGTGTGATTACTAGCATTCCTCAAAATGGAAGACTGTCTCTTCTTCTCCAAATTTCGTTTAAGACCTTATGCAAAGATTATGGAACAAGTCTGTAAGACTGTGAGTAGAAATCAGGTGAATGGCTAAAAGTTCAGAAATGCCCATACTCTTTCCTTTGGGAAAAAAAATAAAAAAGCTACCAGAACCAAGCATCTCTCTTGAGCATATTACCTGACCCTGAAGAAGATTAAGTGTTGCTTTCCCCTAGCACTGGATAATGGAAGTGGCTACGATAAACTTAGCCTCTCCCTACTTCACTTGCATGTTTTTCCTCAGGACTTTATCTCACCATTTCTCTTGCTGTAAATTTAGAGAGACAGACAAATTATAGTCACATGTAGTAGCCTGACTGCTCAGCTGTGCCAAGGGCCTCGGACTCTCTCCTTGCCCTGGTCTGTCAGATAAATTCTTCCTGTGTTAATCATTAGGCAGCACCACAGCTCAGTGCAAAGCAGGTGCTGCTTTGGCTTATCTGTAGTGCCACCAGCGCATCTTATTCTTGTTGATTCCAGTGGAAGCTCTAATGTCATGTTACATATTATCAAAGGATATCAGGTCATCCTTTACACACAAGCTTTTCACAAGTTAAATCTGTACATTCTTCAAAACAGGAGCAAAGGGCTCATTTCCATGCTCTGCCCCAGGAAAACTACTTTCCTGACACGGTGCAGGACTACGGATAAGCATATGTAAGGATGGAAATATACATTGCTGTATTTTATTGGGTTATTTGGATGCTGCATGAAAGTGGGACACCAGTGGTTAATTCTCTTGAGTGACATTTATACAGAAAAACACTTTGGGATTTACTTCAGGAACAGAGTGTGTGGGTAGGTATCTTCTCTGTCCCTGAGAGTAGCTGAGGAATGCCGTGCTGTTCATTCACCACATCTTCAGATTTTTCTCATAATCCTCTAAAAAATGCGAGCAAACCAATTAATATAAGTTGCACTTTGGAAACAGAATATCTTGTTTCCTTTATCAGAGGGAATTCAGTGTGCCATACCTCCAAATGTACTAGAAAATCCATGCTTTTTTAAGGTCACCTATAATTTGTTTTTGTTATTGAATTATTTTTTGTGCTGATTAAGAAGTACTGGCTGCCCACAAAAGATTAAGAATCCACACAGATCACTTATCCAAGCTTAGATCTTGTATACAATTAAAATCCTCCTGCAATTTTAGCCACGCTTTGAAATTCAAATGGATTAAGATAAAAGCTCCTTAAGGAGATTGCAACTAGTTAGATATTTTATTGTATGTAAATTCTACATATATGCTTACAGGCAGATATGCATAATGTGGTAGTGTAGTTTGCTTTATCAGTGTCATAGGTGGATTTAGGAAAGTCCCCAGTTCCAAACTAGCAGAAAGTTACACAGGATCGCCCCCTGGACTGTAGATATGATCTGCATTTTGGCCTTGTTCTTGAAAAATCTCAGATACTCAGTGTCAATTTAAACTCATGTATGGAGGTTGTTTCATGTCTGATAGCCTTCAGAGCAGCACATCAGAGTTAAGCAGTGGAATGCTACTGAAATTCAATAGGAACTGAGCAGCTAGATCTTTCAGACCCTTTGGAAAATCTCTGTCTAAATGCAGAGGAATAAGACAGCTGAAAAACAGATTAAAAACTTACTTGGAATAACTTTTATGAACATCTGAATGTGAAGGATTTTTAAGGCTCTTGCTGTCCCAACTCTCCCCTTTCGTTCAGAGCTAAATGCATCCTCAGCTCTGTGGAATAAGATGCTGTGCTTTAAAAGCCATCATATTTTAATGTATTGAAAAGCTTTTTTTTCTTGGCCCAGGCTTGAAACTAACTTCTCTTGGGCTTCGAGAAAGAATTAGTTTTCAAGAAAAGGTCTATATTTTAATGTAGCCAGCAGACTGGAAATGCCAGCTGTCTGAGCCTGTTCAACGGTATAAAACTTCAGAATAAGTCCTGACACAGAAAGGTTACTGGCCAAAGAGTAGCAAAGGTAATTAAAGGTGCATTTATCAAATAGCTCTGTGCTTTATCACTTAGTTCTATGGTTTATCACAGGAATATCACTTCCAGGGATTCCTGGCTGTATGTAAAATATGCAAGCTAGCCCTGGCTTTTTTCTGCTCAAATACAGTGTTTCATGGGAACTGCAAAATCTGTAGCAGTTGGACATCAAAACTGAATGTTATTTCCAAAACACCAATAATACACAGAATGCTGTCATGGAAACCTTCCTTACAGAGCCCTTAGCACAATCAGCAGTCATCCCACATTATGCTACAGAAATATTTATCTGTCACCTCATCAGACTATGTAGTCTGTAAGTTGTAGTCACAATAAAAATATGCATTTTTGTCACATGATTCTGCTTTTCATGGACAAATAGTGCAGCCTGCTTTTCATGCCTGAATATCTGTCTACACATTGCATAGCTATGTGGGATCAGAGGGACTTTGTTACTTTAAGAAAACTCAAGTTTTCTCTTTCTTTTGAAACCCATGTTAATATCAAAAGCTACTATGGTTTCATTAATGCTTTTTAGATTGCTTCTGACTTGGGGTACAACTCCTACTTAATCGTGTCCCATCAAAATCAGCATTTCATTGCTACTCACTAGTGGGTTGGTTTATCCTTCACAAAATCCTTGTGGGTCTTAGTTATATTGCCTGAAGTCATTTTTCTTTTTCCAGACCATAAACAGATACAGTGTACCAAATTTCCAGACAGCAAGTCAAGCAACAATTTATTGTCTTTATCAAGTGCAAAGTGTAGGCAAATTAACTTATTGCAAAGATGTAACATGACAGTGATATTTAGACTGTGAGAGCAGAAGTAGTAGAGTTTTTGTATTTATATGAAAGATGAGATGAAGTTTGGCAATTACTTAACAAAAGGGTTTATATTGTGTCAGATTCATTTCCCAGCCACATGCCTCAAAGAAAATCAAAATTATTGAATATGAGACCACAAAGCTATTCAGATGAATAAGCTACAAGACTGCAAGTATCAGCTTCCTTTGGACTGGGTATATTTAGGTGAAAGGGACGATATGTTCAGGCATGTGTCACAGTATGGTTTTAGTTGCATCTTCAATTTCAAGTGGAATAGAAAGGCTGAATCAGGAAAGCTGAATCAGGGCATTTGGAATTTATTACAGGGAGGAAAGAGGGAAATAATTGATCTTTTCTTGGTTTGGCTTTAGATTGTTCCCAGTAGCTGGTTCTTACAGTACGCAAGTGAAATTTTTTCTATGCCTTTCAGTGCAGGTGGTTCAGTGCCTAAAGGGCATCAATGAATATTTAAACAGATTGCACTAACCAGAATGTATGTTAAAAAAAAAAAAAACAAACAAACAAAAAAAAAACCAAACCAAACACAGAAACAACAAAAAACCCCAAACAAACAAAAAACCCCACGAAACAAACAAACCAACCAACCCCAAACAAACACATAAACACACAAAACCAAAACCAAACAACAAAGAACCTCAGGATTTGCATGGTGGAAATATAGTGATTCGTAAGCCTTAGTTATCATAAACGTGATAAAAATAGAAAGTTACACTGTTCTGTATGCCCCTATAGACACTGCTGTTAATCTCTGTTCCCCTTATAGGAATTGTATTTTCTGAAACAGTCCCAGGAAATGCTACAAGTCATTTTAACCTAAAACCTTAGTAAGATTGTCCCTTTCTGTAGATCTATCTCTAAATAAAAAGCCAACAGGATGCCCAATATCTCCTTTCTCATGCTACATGTTTGCAACCAAGTTTTAGAGATTAAGTCATATAAATTATACAGTTTGGTGTAGAAATTTCCTAGGTGTACTGCACAGTAAATAAAATTACAAGAAAATAATCAGGCTACAAAAAAATGCCAATCATATAAGATTCCCAGCACAAATAAGGAGCTGCCATAAAATTAGTTTTCTGTGAGTGGAACTCCAAAGAACAAAGAGCTAAGAGTAAGAGATAATGGGCTTAGACAATCTCACAGAAGTTAATGGTGCTTGCAGCACTGTGTGGGATCAACTTTGCTCTGTGGCCTCTTATAAAAGATTGTCACAATGCCACAGGAGGGAGAAGAATGGAGATGGCATCTGTGCATTGTGGAGTAGTGGAGAACACAAGAAAGTCTACTTTTCACTTTGGTTTCTGGTCTGACAAAGCATTTGTGACTCTGCCAGATGCTTTTCAGGTGAGCGAATACTACTGAGTTTTATGCCGAAGATGTTAGGGGATAAGTTTCCCTTGTGTTTCTGTACAAGTTGGACTAAGTAAATCTTGAGAAGAAGAAAACTTTAAATTTACTTTCAGGATGATTATTAGGAAAGAAAGTCTCTTTCTCAGATGTTTTTCACCCTAAGAGAGCGATTCCAAATAAGAGTTTCTGACTTTCTATTTGATATTTAATTTGCTCAGAAGCCCCAGTAATTTTTGGAAGAGGTTTTCTGCCTTCTGCTTTCATTTCCTCCCTTTTAATAGGAAACTCTTTGTTCCTGTGTCCGAAAGTGAAGAAAAGTACACTTCATTAAGCCTGCAATTGTTTAGAACTCAGAAGTGTAGATTGATTACCAAATACTCTACAATAGCTCTTATAATGGAGAGCTTTAAATAAATGGGTTTAAAACTATTCTTACAGCTTCTAGTGCTTTTTATACAGTCTAAACATGCTGTGTACACTATTCTTTGACTCTGCTGTGTTCCTGGAGGGGAATGAATTGGAATATTCTGAATGCCTTATGTAACGTATTTAGAGAACTTTTTTGTTTGTATCTTTGTTTGAATTTCTTGGACGGAATTAATTAATGGCAAAGTATAAAGGCCAACTTTGAAATCCTAGCTGACTTATACACTAGAGCTCAATTTGTATTCTACATCAAGGAAATGTTTGGATTTGAGAGAAGGACACCATTATCAAAAAGATTTCTGTAGACGGCTCTGTTCTTCAGAGCGCCATCTCTTTGCCACAGAAGTACAGTTTTAACATTTGGGTATTTCAAGAGGAGATGGATTTTTTTGATCAGAGTATATATTTAATTCCTTATTAAAAATTAAATGTAGAACAGGAAATAGTAACTGATTCGGGATAGGAAAGAAATTTTAAAGGTTGGATTTGTTGAAGACAATTTCAGAGGAAAGGTAGAGAGAATGAAGTCTGTAGCCTGTGCTTTTATGGTCCTGTAGAAACTTGATGGTTTTTGGAAAGAGAAATATTCTTTTTCTTTTCATATCCATATTTGCATTGCAATTTTGTAACTATATTCCTTTGTACAGTAGTACACTACTGCAGTAATAAGTAAGGATTAGTTTCTCGGTGGGTATAAATTTGTCTGGCTTCATTGAAGACAGTGGAATAAAGATAATTTACATCAGCTTCCAAAGAGTTTGATCAGCTGATCACTGCAGCAACAGGGAAGTTGGCAGGAGAATCCTGCCTTTTGTCTTTGCGGAAAAGGGGCTATTCACAAGATGCCATGTTTTGTTGAACAGACAACTAAAGCACTGTCTTACAGTATGTGAGCATGTGTGCTTCACCCCTCTGCCCATGTGATGGGCAGAGAAGCTGCTGGTTGTGCTTGCACACCAGTGCTTTCCTGGGTTTCAGGTTCTACATTCAGGAAGGGCTTTCCCTGTAGGCAAAGCACCCCAGCTTAAGTGATAACAGAGAAGGAAAAAAAAGTGTCCTCTAACACATACACCAGCTTCTGTTAAAGCTACTGGAGTTTTCACGGAGCATACTGTAGGCGCAACGTCAATTCTTGGTCTGTATATGGTGCTGCCCAAGGGAAGCTTGACATTCAGTATTTGTAGAAGGCTAGACCTGTACCTGTGTTACAGCAGATGGAGGCAGAAAGCTCAGCAAGAAAGGCCAGAAGGTTTCAAGTCTGTGCATTAATTTCAGGAAGTACAGGGAAAATCTTTCCAGTCTAGAGATCTCAAAGCCTGGAGAGGGACAATCTTTTTTCTGATCTATTTCTTGTGTTCTCACGCCTTGAAGTTCGTGAGGCCACTCAGGTCTGTGCAAAGTCAGCATAATGCTCTGGTATCTCACATATAGTGCCTAGCAGTAGGGTGTTAAGACCTCTAGACCTTCCAGGATCATCCTCCCTGTCAAAGAGAGATTAGACATGAGAGAGTAGAGTGTTGATAACATCTTTTATGCTTTTGATATTTGTAGGGTAGAGAAGAAGATTGGTTGAGGTTGTCTTTTCTGGTTTTAAAATGATTTTTCTCCTCACACCATTAACTCTCTTTTTTTTTCTTCTCAAACATTATGTATTTTCTGCCTCATTTATTTACCTCTGTGGCACCATGGCATGGTCCTGAGAAATGCTAAACACTATCCAGTCTGTGTCTTTAGAAACAATGGAGACAATTTTGTAGCATTAGACTCCAAATGAGAATATTTATTGCAGTTCCACTGCATTCCCTTGTCCTATTTCTCCAATACCAGCTAACTTCCATGCTCTCACAAGAAAGAGGGAATGGGGATACGAGCAGTAGCTGGTGTACAGAAAGCAGCCCAGCCTCCCTGGCCTGTTTGACCCTGGGCAATCATGGATTTCCTCCAGAGCTGTTGAGAGGGCTGTGGACAAGCCCGTGTTTATGCTCCGGCAGTACAGTGTGAGCAGTGGCACAGAAAGGCTGCTGGGCTCCTGCCAGAGGGCCCCACAAAGGCAGCCAGATCATCTCCCTGCAATGCAAATAGGATGACAGTGGTGGCAGGGGGAAGCCTGGCTGTGCAGCCACCTCCTCTTCCCTGCTCACCCTCCCCTTCTGGTACCGGGAGAGCATCTGTATGGAGAGGGAGGTCACCAGGAGAGGTGACTGAGAAGAGATTTGGGGAGGCAGGCTGCCTTCAGAGCTCAACACTCACACCTGCATGACTTTGGGATGGGACTAGTAGCATCTCAGGTCACTTATTGACCCTTCACTTCAGGTGTCTTTGGTGTTTGGCTAGTGGCCAGAGTGGACAGGACAGTTCCCAGCGTGAAGCCCCAACACAACTTCCAACAAAACCTCCCTTCTCTGTGTCCGAATGAGGGGACTGGCGGGAGCTGGGGGAGGAGCAGCGGGAGGGCGGTGCGGAGCCTTCTGCGAGGGGAAGGGCCCACGGAGAAGTTGGCATCTCCAGCGTCAGCATCTCCCCAAGCAAGGATCCCAGCTGCTCACCGTGTGCATGAGGTATGACAGTCCTGGGGCAGAGGGAGACCAGAAAGAGAGAGGAAAGGGAGCTAGAAAAGAGCCAAGCAACTGAGAGAGGAAGGTGGTGAAGAGGGCAGAGAGACCAGGATGGAGGAGCTTGGAAGAACATGACCACCGCCTGTAGGAAAAATGAGATTCAATGAGATGCTCAGATATGCTGAAAGTAGAGAATAGTGATGCTGTAAGGAGCAGGAGGAGAATTTATTGTAGAATTAATGGCTTGATACAATCCTAACTATGCAGTTACTGAGGAAAGTGAGTAGGAATACACACGTTATACAGATAAATCCGATGTGCATTTTTCTTTAAAGTTTTACTCTGCTGGCATTAACTATTTTTGTCTGGTTACCACATGTCTCTAGAGTTTAACAACACAAAATGGTATTCTTCTATATTGCTGATCTTCTCCTAAGGCGTGAAGTTGGAAAACTGTCTAGAAACAACTTTCAAACCCAAGAGTTTCCCTTCCTAAAATCAGCAAGTAAGGGATTCACTGCATCTCGGTCCATCAGGTTTCCCATCTATTCTGAAGGTTATAGCTACTTCCATTAAATGAATATATTTTTTATTTATTTCTTCATGGAGGAGGGGAGTACATGTATGTGATTCGTAAAGGAGATGTAACAGATGGTGCCCTCTTCTGAATGCATGGTCAGAACTGCTCTTTAGCATGTGACAAAGCTCAGATGAGATTTGTTCTCTTGGACTTGAATGCCTTTGGGTCCCAGATGCTCCAGGATAAAGGTTTTCTTGTTTGTTTGTTTGCTTGTTGCTTGTTTTCGGAGTGGAGTTTTATTTATTTATATGTGTGCAGAATGATCTGTTCTACTGGGTGTTATGTCAGATTCTTTATTTTGGCACCTTTATTGTGCATATGAAGTGTTCTTGCCTCAAGTCCCCTTAGGACTGTAAAACCCACTGGAGTAGTGGTTCACTGCAAAATGAAGAGTGAACAGTGCTTGGCTTTATAAATTTCTTAACACTTTCCACACTCTATGTCAAATTCATGCATCCTGTTTTCATAAATCTCACATGGGTCAGCATGCTTGGATTTACTGATTATTTTTTTTTTCATTTAAGTTCTTATTGGAAGAGTAGTTATACAGCGTATCAATTTCCAGCTGTCCTTGTTTTGATACAAGATTGTTTACTACTTTATTAAGAAAATCTTGTCCAGAATAACACTGTTTATGTCATGGCAGAGTATTTGCTATACAAAAGGCTGTTTTACAGTATTACCCTACTGACGTTTCTCCTAAGACTTGTTTGGTACTTGGGAGACATGCTGGAGATAGCTGGCCAGTACAGCTATGGCTTAAGCCTTATCCTGTCATTATCAAATGCACAAATCACACCACCATATACAGGATAGGATCTCTAGCCATGGAGTAGCTACAAGCCAGACTTAACTCACCAGGTAGTATCTGCTCAAAAAGAGAAATCAGAGGTGGGAACAGCAGATATAATGATGCTCCCTGAGCAATGTGTGAGTGTCCACATTGACACTGGTGGGGCCCTCCTGTGTCCTTGGGACACTGAAAACACCCTGGGAGAGAACAAGTAGTAGATTCATTCCTTAGCTTTGCTGTCCAGTCAGGCTGGTGATGGCTGCATGAGGCTCTTCTTTCACCTCTTTGGTAAATACAAATGAGGCAGCTTACCGTGCAGCTGGAAGAGGTGACTTTGTGGGGCGATTGGGCTCTCCTGGGGCTGTCCCGTCCCCATGAGCTCTTCGCTCCCTATGCTGTGTGCTCACTGCACAATGATAGTAAAAAATTAGATCCACCTCTGCCATGGTCTTTCCTGGCTGCCTGCTGCTAAAATCAGTCTGCTGATATCTCACTTTCCAGAGCAATCTTTCAGGATCTTAATTTTCATTCAATATATTAAATTCTGTCCTTTGGTTTTGGTGTGAGGGTATGTTGCAGTTTGATATTTCTCTGCAGACAGAAATTTCAAGCTTTTAGGCTTAAGGGATAAGGTGGAGAAAGTATTTTCTTTTTTTATGCTGGTGATAATAGTGGTCAATGTAAATAGCTACACTACTGAAGCGTATTGAAAATATTTGTTAGGGAATGTGCAAGTCATTAACTTTTCAGTAAGAAGGTGTAAATGGCCCTTCTTCTATTTGCATGTGAAACTACAAAAGTTGATTTCCTATGCATACGAGAGCATTTTTGTCCATGATAGTAGCAGAAGCACTTTATTAAGTAATTTATTTTGAAATAAGTACTGTCATTTTTTACCTCCACCACTTTCCCAAATTCTTTCATAAAAGACAGCGTATGATTTTCGTGAATGTAAAAATAAAAACATGGGTGATGTTCTGTGGGTAGAATCCTCATGTGGAAGCTGGTTTGGAGAGTGGATAAGCACCATTACTATTGAATGGAAAATATTATTTACCTGAGTGGCCAGCTAGTTTTAAGAGTGATAGGATAGGAGATTTTTTTTTGTTTTTATTTTAGAATTCCTCATGCTTATTCTGCAGTTCATGTCCATGCTAGCAACAAGATACTAGTGGACAATGAAGAAAGAAATAAAAATGAGGAATTGATTAGCTTAGGCTATTTTCTGAGGTCCTGAAGATAAATAGTGATTTATATCACCTTACTAAATCTAAAGGCAAGTTGTTATAGTGTATATTTTGAGTTTGCTCCAGTTCTGTGTCTCTTGATATTTGTGTCTGGAAATCAACCTTTTTGAAACTCCACAGACAAAATGTCTTGAAAATACCTGTGGTTTGGACTCTTTAAAATGGTGATGTTTCAGTTGTTGACACCATGTTAAATTTTTATTATAGAGAACATTTTTTCTAAGGGAACATACACAGCATAAATTACAGGGCATTGGGCTCTGGCAGTTATCAAAAATCAGTAGCTGTGTAGGAATGATGCTCGGAAGGGTAGCAGTGGTGGACCGAGGCACAGAAAGAAGGCCCTTTGAAGAAGGTGGAGAAAGAACTGTAGGCACACTCCTCACAGAGAGAAATGTCATGGCAACATGAAAACAGAATGACTAGAACACAGAAACCTAACACCAGGTATTTTTTTTTTCCTAATAGTAGAATGTAGTGATTCTTTGTGTAAGGGTTGTAAGAGATCCCCAGGAGGAAACCGCATGGCAAGAAATAGTTGTAGAAACATACCCCACGGAGGCTTTAGTGCCATTTTTATCTACAATATTGTCTTGGTTGTATAACTCCAATAGCTATGAAATGTATCAATTCATGTGAAACAGAAACTATTTCTGTAGTCCTAAAACAATAATTTTAATGTCTGTCCTATTTCTAACAGGAACAACAACAACAAAGTTGTAAATAACTTAAGTGCTTCCCTTTTATGGGTGCACATACAGTTCAAAGCTGCACCAGGGGAGGTTTACACTGGACATTAGGAAGGATTTCTTTACTGAGAGGGTGGTCAGACATTGGAATAGGCTTTCTGCAGAGGTGGTCGATGCCCCAAGCCTGTTAGCGTTTGAGAAGTTCAGACAATGCTTAATAATAATAATGATGCTTAATAACATGCTTTAACTTTTGGTCAGCCCTGAAGTGGTCAGGCAGTTGAACTAGATGATCATTGTAGGCCCCTTCTAACTGAAAATCAGCTATTCTATTCTACTCCATATAGTACATAGAGTCTCGTAGTAACAAAAATTGTCACGTGCACTTGACAACAGCAAGCCTGTGTTTTCCTTAAGACTTGGGTCAGCTGAAAAAAGTGCCATGTTGAGCATTACACTATTTTTCTCTGAATAATTGAATTTGTGAATTATTTCACTATTTGCCTATACACAAGATTTCAAGAAAGCAATTTTATTTATACAGTATTTAAGCATCCACAAAGGCCTGCTGACATTTGCTGGGATTACAAATGAAATCCTGCTGCAGGTGCAGAGAATACTCAGCTTTTTCCTCCAAAAGGCTAGTCGTATCTTCACATATGATGAGATATTTATTGAGTACAATGTTAACAGCTACCATATTGCTGTACTCCCACGTTGACACAAATGTTGGCAAAAGCTACTGTGCCAGCTGCCCACTTACACACTCTAGCAGCACCTTTGCTGTTCCTCAAATCCACAAATTGCCATTCTCATCCAGCTAATGCTCAAACACTGGTGGGTTTTTTCTGCCTCACATGTTTAGCAGATTTTTGTCAAAAAATAAGAGCTGAAGATGGATACACAGGAGCCTGTCAAAGCAGACCAAACCCAGCAAAGTTAAGACTTTTGCAACACCAGAAAATACCCCAGAGTTGTCTGTGGAAATATTACAAAAGAGAACCAGGGATTAGTGCAGAGACTGAGGAGATTAGACCTTAATTAAAATGAGCGCTCGTATACAGTACATATGGCAGACAACTATTCTTGTAGCTGTAGTGGAGCAGAAGTATTCCTGCAGTTACACAGGTCCTCCTTCTTATCCTACCCAAGGAGTGGGTTTCTGCAGCGGCTGCTGGAGTTCATGTTGTTTAGGTCAGTATAGAAACATGCAATGACAGAATATTCCCTGTGCTTCTCTGTAAAAAGATAGAATGACTTCTGTAATCAGCATTTGTATCTAAACTGCACATCTGGTTTTTGCCCTCTTGCTCATAGGTTGTGCTCCTCCAGCCCATGGTGGTATGATCACTATCAAGCCAAAGCATGGGAGCTGCATTCCCCTCTTGGGTGCACAGAAGTGGAGGTCTTAGGGAACCTCATAAGAGATATTTTATCCTTATACTTTTCCTCACCCTCTATGCCTTACTTGGCACATATATAGGTGTAACATATAAATAAAAAATTATTTCTATTACATATGCTATGTTACAAAGACAACCTGGCAAAATAGGGTTGAGAGGAGGAGAAGGAAAACGATGGCTTCAGTGCAGAAGACAAAGCAAAAAATTTGCAGAAGCAGAGGAAAACTGTTACTTCAGAATTGTAATAAGCAGTATTAATGACTTTTAAAATAATAATGTCTTCTGGGGCACGTACAGAGGAGAACTAAGAAAGCCCACCTATCTGGTCACTGCCAAATGATACAGTTCTGCAGCCACTGCCTCCAACACAAATAGCTTGGCTACGCTTGAGTATCCTTACTGGAGGCAATCAATCACATATGGAACAGAGCAGTTATAAATAAGGTTTGTCCTTCATATACGTTCAGTTATTTTTGCAACTAAGCTATATGTGCATCCAAAAGAAATATCTGGATAACTGAATGTCTCCCTCCTAGAAGGAGTGGAAGAAAAAAGAGTGCAAATTGTCAGCATAGGTCAAGAAATAGTAGAAGTTCAGAATTCAGTGCCTGGATGCATTTCATCTTCAGAACCAAAGCGTTGCAACCCCGTACAACCTTTTGAAAGACATTGGCGCCTTAGGCTTAAGTACCTAATGTCACAGTGAATGAAGAGATCCAGACAGTAAACTTACTGTTCCTGATGGAAAACACAGCAAGCAGAAGAAGGAGGAGCACTGTAAGAACATTATAAAAATTGCAGAGATAGTTTAAAGAAAACTGTTAATAGAAAAGATATCTTTGAGCAGAAAGTTAGCTTCTTGAAATTCCCCGTGTCTCTGTTTCTTAGTGTGACAATAGCAAATTACTTTAAAAACTCTGCCTTGTTGTTTTTTTTTTTTTTGTGTCTGCTCCACAAAGAACACTTGATTTAAGAAATTTCAGTCGAGTATGTATCTGCACACTATGGGTTTCCAGGTCTCCAGAACTGTCCAAGGAGTCTGTCTGAAGTATAATGAACTCAGTTGTATATAAAGCACCAGTGAGAGACACAAACAGATTCACTTGCTGGGCACAGGGCAGCAGAGCAGAAAACTCCCAGCACTGGTGAGTGCAGCAGCAGCGCCAGAGACTTCAGTAGGGCTGTAACGTCATCAGCCGCTCTGGTAACACCTCTGCTCATGTTTAGTAATTCAGTAATAAACATCAGGAAGTCTCATTTTCTTAACTAACTGAATCTAGTCAGATGTTATTACTGTTTTCCCCCCATAAAACAAGAATATCTTCCTCTAGTTTGTATTTTTTTTTCTTCTTACTTTCCATCTTTTTGGACATTCTATCTCATAGTTCAGAGCTATTTGCAGGGTTTAAGAGAAGACAGGTGTGAGTACCGTGTTTGGATTTGTTCTGCCTGTGATATTTCATTGTAAATGGAGCTAGTGTTAGGAACTTTAACCCTTTTCTCCATGAGTTTGTCCCTGGTCTTGCTGCAAATGAAATGCACATCAACTAATGTTTTGCATTTTAAAGAAAAAAAATGCAAAAAGAAAAAAAAAATGGACAAGTTTTTGATAAAATATGTAAGTTTAAACAGTGTTTTCTGCTTGAGAGGCTGATAAAGTCCAGTATGAAAGGCATTTCAATGTTAACTATTTTCAGAATTACAGCTTTTTGAATAGAGGGGGAAAAAACAACAACAAACAAACACAGATATGTGTGTTTTTGTTTATAACTACTGTAGTGACAAGGCAAACAAGAAATTTCCTTAGTTGCTTCTATCTTTAAGAATCCAGTCTTTACCAATGCATTATTCCAAATCCTTCACTGAATAATTTGCATAATGATTTCAGTCTCTGTCAGTCTCATCACCAGCAAATTCATTCATTACAATGTATATGAAGGACAAACATAGAAAGAACTGAACACAGCTGAACTAAATTAATAAAAAAGTTTGAGCAAATGCTGGTGGATTTTTTCGAGTATTTCTGAGCTCTCCTAAAAACTAATTCAAATCTCATCTGAACGCAGTGAAAAATCTCCATCACTTACTGAGTTTTGCAAATCTGTGACCCTTCTATACCTCATCCTCAGAAAGAAAGACAGCATAAACCTCCTGATTTTGACCTTTTTTCTGTATGTATGGAACTTGCTGAGGTATTCTCACAGTGCTACAAACAGCCTCCACCCATGAACATTGTTAATATCTCTGGCATGTTCAAGTCTTGCATATGTTGGCTTTTTGCCATTTTATCTGAGCACGATGTTCTTAAAGCTTACAGTATGACACATAATATAGCAATGGAAGATAACAAAGGGAACAGAGCAGACAGTAATAAATATGAATGAAGAGGGCAAAAGAGTGTTTCCATATTTTCCATCTATTCTGCTACTCTTGCTTTGTTTCATTTATCTTTTGTTTTATGTTCTCCTCTCCCTGCCATCAAGTTTTTAAACATTTTAAGTCATACCCTCTGTCTTTCTCTACTACAAGCATGAGTTATGAGGAATGAGCAATAATGAATGAATGCACTCTTCCTTAGGAGCCACAAGCAATACACTTACAGCAGGAGCTGCTGACACAGCACATGGGGAGACTGTGAAGGGAGTAGCACAGCATGGTTTTATAAATCGGTGTGAAAAAATGTCAGACATCATGTGTCACCAGGTGAGAGCTGGTTAGGAAGAACAACTTGTTTTTCTCCAACCTGAACCTGCCCCAGGAACAACCCATTTGCAATCTGTAAGCTCCAGGTTTTGGAGTTTTTCATTCAGTTTTGGTTTGGTTTTGCTTAGTGTTAGAACTTACTTGCTTAGTTACCTCCAATTTCATTCCATGAACATCTCGTTAGCTAAATACCAGGGAGTGGATTACCACACAAGATTCTGTAGTAAGATACAACTCCCGTTTAAGTTTCTTGTGTATATCTAATAGGTGAGTTTTATTTCTGTTGGCTTTTCATTAACTTTGGATACTCAGAAAAGTCTTCAAAGATGGCAATACCTGTGTTGAGATGCAGATCCCCTGCTTATTTGCTGTTCAAATTCTGCTCATTACATGTTTTCTTTCTCAGTCCTTACATAAGGAGATTACATAAGAGAAGACTGTAATCTCCAAAATCATTTACAATATTAAACAGCAACTACCATCAATGGATCTTTATCAGCCGCCTGAAGCAGAAAGGAGACACGTGGCTGTACATTTGGAAACTGGTTGTTTACAGTACTCATCAATGCTTGCTGCCAGTTGTGGGCAGATGTCATCAACAGTCATTATGCAGCTCTGTAAATAGAATCTAACTTGACCTGGACAGGTCCTCAAACAATTGATAACCTGCCTCTGAATGATGGAAATGTGTGGAGTCCATTCTCTCTACCAGCCTCCTGCCACTCAGGGATCCTGCAGGCCCAGAGCTCAGGCAGCGTGGGGAGGGGGTGCTCAGGTGGGGTGTACATGTCAGGTACTCAGTCAGGATGGACGTGTCATGTGGAAGTCTCTTCACTCCCAGGACTTGTGTGTCTGTGTGTCCTCTTGGAGAGAAGCATGACCAAGCATGAAGCTTGCTGACAGCTGCAGCACTGCTGTGTCATATCAGGAAATGGCAAGTCAAATTTGCCACTTGTTGTTCTTCCCTTTTCTCTTTTCCCCTGGAAGCCACTGTTAAGCAAGAAGAGTGAGCAGGAGAAAGCACTTTGAGGAGAAGGGCAGAGAGGTTTTGACAGGACCACTGTCCTGTGTGTGCTTCTTTGGCTGTCCCAGCCACTGTGCCCCTGGAAGGGAAGATGCAGCATCAGGGTGCAGACAGGTTCTTGTGCCTCCGTCTTGACCACTTTCCCAAACATGTGAAGTCAACATCAAGGGCTGGGGTTGTGGCTCTGATAGCCCTGCCATGGTCTCATGTTCATACGTTTTTCCCAAATCTGGCTTCCTCTGCTCATCTCTCATGAGAGGGTGAAGAGTATGGAAAGCGGCTTCCTCTCCCCTTCCTTCCCCCGCCCTCACGCAAGGCCTGAGAGGAACCTGCCTCCTCCTTTTCTGTGAGAAGCGCTGCCGAGCACAGGCTGTTGCAGACCCTGCAGACAGGGCTTGGCACCCGGAGTGCTCAGCTGCTCCCGTGCTCCTGTGTGCTTGTGGCAGAGGGCTTGAGAGAGGGAAGCAAGGTTACACTTCTGAAATGAGACACAGCAAGCGCGGTGTGCCCGCAGCTGCAGCCAGCCTGCCAGTGTTTGTCTGCTCTTTAGTTAGCAGGTAGAACATTACAAGTGCTCTTAGTTGCTTCCCTGCAAAAACCCCTCTGACCTCCAGCAAGCCTGGAAGACATGACTTAAGGCTGTAATAAATGTGTTGCTTAGCCTTTTTGGAAGCCCAAATCTAGCATTCATGTGGTAATTCTGCCTTTGAAATATAAGAGTGCTTTTGTAAAGGCCACTGATACTGATAAACAAAATGATAGGAAAAAAAAATAAATAACGTGTCTCTGTCAGAACAATATTCTGTTTGCCAGAAACAGCCAACAGTTCTCCTACAAAGGGCTGGATGTCTCTTTGCTTCTCCTCCTCCACAGTCTCTAGAAGGGTGCATGCAGGGGGTATTTTTATCTGCTTGTCTACTTTCCCAAAAAAAGGAGGACACCACAGCAATAATCTTTTGGTGACAAAAACGTTGGACTGAAGTTTGTTATGAGCCATATAGCAGATTATGCTGTTATGCTTTATCTGTGCATGGAGTGATCTCTTTATTTAACAGCAGCTGCAGCAACAGAAATGTTACTGACTACAGTTTTTGGTTTTATGCTTTTCCGAGCATTCTCTTCCTCCCTTTCAGTTGTTCTTGAAGTTGTGACATGAGATCAGGGAAGCTTAAGAGCTTAAGTGACTTCTTAGCGTACCACCATTTCAAGATGAATAAGTGTTCATGAAGACAGCCTGTGGGAAGGGAATTGATGTACTAGTTGAATGCCCTGACTTTATAATTCATACAAAACTCTCTCGGTAGGAGTGTGCCCAGTGCTGAAAACTTTGCCTTAGGGTTCAGATCGATCAAGCACTAATAATACCCCATGGCTAGTTGAGGGGGAGTAAGAAGAGAAAACAATTTAAAAGCAATGAAAGAAGATACCCACGATCATTGCTGTAGCAAAGCTTTTGCTCCCACAGGCTGTGGAGCTACCACATAATAGGCTGGAGAACTGACCCCACTCTCTGTTGCCTGTCTTGCAGCTGCACGAGGGATTGCAACCTCAGTTTGGGAATAACTGGCTGAAGGAGAGGCAGCTGGCTGCTCTGCTCAGCTCTAGTTTGAGATGAACGATTTTCTGTTGAGGTCACTGGGAGTTTGACAGTATGGAGAGCTAGAGAGGGTGGAGAGATCCAAAATGAGAGAATAGGGATAAGACCATATGTTCTCTCTAAAACTGGTTGCATGATCTATTTCAATCTGAATATATTTGTCCACAATGTGTTTTTCCCAGTAAGATACAGGAAGGAGGTTTTTCTCCAAGATGAATTCACAGTTTACATAAAGCTTGCATAATATTTCCATTTAGATAGTGCTGTCAGGCAGTCATTTTAATGAGTGCTGAAAACCCTAAACCAACTGTAGTATAATCCCACTGCTTGCTCCTGTGTCTGTATTGACACTCCTGGCATCTTCCAGGCAGTTGCCTTCTGCAGCTAAACAGCAACACATCGGGAGTGAGCACCTTTGTCCAAACTGTCTGCTATTTAATAATGCTTGCTGATAACAACTGTTCTCATAAGTTCTAGATGTTATGGTTTCAAATGCTGAAGCAGCGTGCACCAAAATAAAACCAAGACACAGATAGCTTGGTTTTCTGCACATTAGCCATCATCTTCACTGCTCGTATTTTTAGTTGATTTTTTGCAAGTTTTATTTAAGAAGTGAGTTTTCAAATACCTGTTGAGAGGAGCGTGGGGACAAACCTCTGCTTTCACAGCAGGGCTTCCCAACGTGTGTTTCATTTGTTATTGTGTTGGTTATTGCTCCCAAGCATGGGAAGAAGCCCTGAAAACATCTTGGAGCACCTTCTTGTGTTTTCTCCCGGAATTATTTGCTGTCACATATTTATCAGACATCACTACTCTGTGCTGGAAGCAGGAAGGTTTGCTTGTAATTCAGACAGAGGCCAGTCGTGTGCATTTTTGGTGTTTGCGATAGCCTGGTTATTAACTCCTGAGGGCATAAGACTTAGTGGTCAGGCTATAGATAGCCTATGGGTCTGATAGCTGCTAATCTCATTAACTCTCAGTCTTAGCTTTGATTTATACTTCATTTGCTCCCCCTAGTTTACAGTAATATATCACTCTACTCCACGGAAGAACAAAACCACAGGGTAGATGATGAAAAAGCGGTCATGGAGCATTTTTGCTTAGGCCTCAAACTCTGTGCAGAGAATGGAGGACTTGGATATAATTTAGTGCCACTGGCACTCATTTCTATTGCACTATTAGGCAAATGTGAACAGTCCTTGGTCGGTGCTAAAGAATTTCAGTTTTCAATCTCTCCTCAACCTCAGTCTGTGCCATATCTGCCTTTTCTGAATAACTTCACTTGAACAAATTTTATGAATGTAACCACACATGTAGTAATAAGTTTCTAGAGGTTTTGCCATAAATGAACATTTGGCTCTCGTCCAAAAATACACATGGGTTTCAGTACTTTCTTAATACCAGGGCTAATTCATTCCTGCCAGGAGCTGTTTAGTAGTATACAGAAATTAAGAGAGGTTTGTGCTCAGTTTTTCTATTGCTTTAGCTATATCACAGCAGACGTGGGTATAATTAGGCTGGTACAACCTCTAAATTAATTTGATGGAGCTACAGCTATAAATTATGTTTAAAAGGCTAGTGACTGTTCTAAAAACATAAGGAAATAAACTGTAGTAGTGTAACTATTACCCTTGTGGAAGAGTAGGACTAATCTAGATGACTAGCATTTAAAATACAAAACTCTGTACAGCTCCATGGTATAAACCATTACTTTTGTTGCTCTTCTGGATCTGCATCTGAAACTTTTCTGTCACTTACATACACAAATTCATATTTTCACAGCATGACAAGGAATACATTATGAGACTGATAAAATCCATGAAGACAGCTTCCTTGTCTAGTTGCAGCTACTGTAAACAGTAATGCTAAGGACAATAAACCAGAAAATTTAATTTCACTAAATAAAATCAACCACTTCAACATAGAAAGCAATTTTTTTGCTATTCTCTATCTGATTTCCCCTTCACACCCCAGAAATGACCGGGTGGATGTCATGTGGTCAAACCTAAAAGACTACTGTCAGTGGCTAAACTGAATTTATACGGAGATGTATCAGTCAGAATCTGGCATCGAGGCAGATGGGAGTGGGTAAGGTTAGACTAAAAATAGAGAAAAATAAGAAACAAGAGAATGAAGAAGAAATATACTGGTAATAAAAGGAAAAAAAAAGAGAAATAACTCTAGTAAATTTGATTTAAAAAAAAAAAGCTCAGGTAAAATATCAAGTTAGCAGTTAGCATGGAAGAAAAAGAGGAAATTGGAGAAAAATAATTTACAGATGATGGGCTTTTGGTGCGAGTTTGGCAGGTCGTAGATAAGCAGCAATCAGACAAGTCTGAAAACAGACCTGTGTTCCATCACACGGGAGCCACTGTCAGACCCCGGTCATGAGGCACCAGCTGTGCCGGGTAAATGACGGCTTGTTCTGCCTGCCAGCCCTGTCCCTGTGAGCATGTGCAGATTAAACCCTCTGAACTTTGGACAGGGAGGTGAGGGGCTACTGTAAGCCTGGCTAGGAGAGAGACTTGTCCTGGATTTGTTTGCTCTTCTCATTTCCCATTTGACAATTTGACAGATTATCAGAGACGGCTGTTGCAAACATATAAGAACAATTTAGGAGGCCTTCACAGAGGATGCTTCTCAGGATGCTTTTCTCCCACAGCTTCCCGTAGAATCAAAATAATGCATTTCCTCTGGGGCAACTCGAAGCACCTACAATGAGCTCCCACTGAGACTTTCTGCTGAGGATTTTACCACTCCACACTGGCTGTGGAAAGATCCTAAGGCAAATAAGCTCCTTAGGCTAAAGGTGGCCTTTGCAAGTATCCTCCTGTGCAGCCTGGTTTAAGAACCAGGAGCAGGGAATCGGTCAGCAGGAGATTTTGGGGTCAGGGCTGATTTTCAAGGCTCACAGAATGCCACAATTCCCCCACTGAATTTAAACACCATGGTACTGCATACATACAGCAACTGGAAATCTGTAAGGATTGCTATAATATCAATAAATAACATACTGCAGGGCTGCCATGTATTCAGAACACAAGTAACGGTGATATGATCTCTTTCAGAGCAGAACATGGTTTAATTAAAATGCTTGTGGATGTTATTAACAAAATGGTGCTATAAACTAACCATCACTTTATTGTCTGTTTGTGTACTCTCTCTAATCTGCTTGTATGTGGGTGCTAAGTGGGCATGCAATTCCTACCAGAGTAAAAACATGTAAAATGCAGCACTTAACTGCCATTTCTAATGTATTTCCTTGTTCAATTCTAATAGTGGATCACATATTTAAATAATTGTATATGTGAAAGACAGTATAAGAGCTTGTACTGACTATGAGGCAAGTTAGTGAAATTTAAGACTAGTATCCTACAAATCCAGGCTTTGAGCCAAGGAGAGGGTATGTCTGGGTGTTCCTCCTCTCATTCATATAACATAATTTTCTTTCTGTTTCCTTAGTAGTTAATTAGTTGTGTTCCTGGTAGCAGAGGGGGATAAGATAAGGGAGTCTTTCCTGTCTTGTCATGTCACCTCAGTCAGAGTAGATCTTGATGGTACAAAAGCTGGCAGGCAGCAACATTAATCTGGAATGACTATCTTCTGTGCTTATGCAAAAAGCTTAAAGCTCTGTAGTTATAAGAAAACTAGATCATTAGATGACATTGAGGAACTAGTCAGACTTTCTTCATTAACTTTAGGGCTTACTGAGCTATACCTCTTTCTTGGCTGTCTTTGAAGAGTTCTGACATCATCCAACAAAATTATGTAGTATTATGAGGAAAATGTGATGCACAGGATTAGTTAAGAGAGTTTAAGAAAAGCCTTTGTGGAAAGGGAAAGGGCAGTAGGAAAGACTCCAGAAGATACTGTAATGGGAAGCCAACAGAAATGTGTCTTGTTCCAATGAAAATGGGAAACACTGAGGAGAAAATGGGTCACTGTGGGCTACTTAAGCAAGTAAAAGTAAAACATGAACTGCATTTGAAACAAAAAACTGGAGGGCCACCAAAACAGGCTTTTATATTCCAAGTTTAGTGCACATGAGAAAACAGGGACAGCATGAGGATACACTGAAACAGCTGCCAAGAGCTTAAATGTAATATGAAGAGACTATGAGTCCTGAAGGCACAGTAACACAAAATGACTTGACCAAGAAAATATTAATTGTAATTAATTTGTAATATGGAGATAAATTTTGAGACCAGTTCTTATTCCCACTAAAACTAATTGGGCTTTTGCCATTAAGTTTATTGGAAAAGGGATTAAACTTTGAATAATGCCTTGGTTAAGAAATCATTGATGTAATTGTGATCTGCTGGGAAAACGTAACTAAGAAATACATAATGAATATCATCACTTGAACAAATGCATTGGAGGTGTCCCTTTGGGTATTTATAGAACTGATGGAACAATTGGTGGCTAAAAAAACCCATAGAGAATTGATGAAGTATCAGGAGACTAATAAAGTGTCAGCATGTCACAAGTCTTTAAAAATTGAATTAAGAGTAACTATGGAAACTATTGTCTTATGGGCATGGCTCCAAATTGAAATAAATAGTATAAATACTAAAGCAGAAGGGGAAAATGCATTCATACAGAAGCAAGTAGAGACCCAGATATGACACAAGTGTATGACAGTAAACTAAGCTAGACAATTAAAACATTTATCACTCTACTTCTTTTTAAGATGAAGCCAGAAGATTAGTAGAGTACAGAATAGCATCAAGACTTTACAAAGGCATTTGATGTTCTGTCACATAATAACTTAAGGAACTTACCAAAACAAATCAGCTTGGGCTAAAATTCACTAAAAGGTACCACACGCTGGCCAGTGAACTGCAGACAGAAAGCAAATCTGAATAGCAGTCAGCATTGTCAAGGACAAGCAGTCAGTAGCATCCTTTAAAGGTCAAGATATGGCCCAATATCTGGAGGATAAAGCACTAATTAAAAGTGAAAATGATACTAAAGTAAGAAGAATGAGTTGTTCTCTGGGGATACTATGGATCTAATAAACTGAGGCTAAACTTAAAAGAAAAGCAAATTAATACATGATAATGCTAAGTATTAACAGCACTTCGTGCCTATTAGGCAACAAATAAATTTTATGAAGCCACAAGTACATTATTTTTGCATGTGAAAGAATTTGTCTTTCTTAAATGCTTATTCAGGCTTTATAAAGCTGATCAGAAAATTGAAATTTGGAAAGCAGCAGCATAAACAGCATTAATGAAATGATAATTTGCTTGATATATTTCTGTTTATCTGAGAGGAACATTTCTTTTTAATTGTTTGCTTTGCTCACAGTAGGTTGGGAGTTGCTCACCCAGATGGTACAGTTGGAGGGCTCCAGCCTCGGAAGTGTTTATGATGAATGAGGACAGCATGGTGGTGGGTGCCAAGGATGAAGGTTACATACCAGGGCATTTCAATTCACATTGACTGTGCTGCATCAGACTGAAGACCTGCCAGGCCCAGTATAGTCTCTTTAGCAGTAGCTGAAAATGGGTGTTTGCAGAAGATGAAGAGCAGGACAAGCACATGTAACAGTCCTCAGTAACTCTTCCCCAGGCTCTAGTATTGTTTTCAGATTGGGGACTCTGACTTAGTAGCTCTAGAGGATTTCTTTTCTGTGAACGTTTCCAGCCTCTTCTTGAACCGATGCAAACTTTTAGCATCGACACTATCCTTTGGCCTTACAAGTCTAACACCGTTTCTAATACCACCTCCTTCTGCTTGTTTTGAAGCTGGTTGCTATTAACTGCATTTGACACACTCTTGTACGGGGACACTTGTCAAACAGTCAGACTTTGGCTACCCTGTTTGTGCTACTCGTGCTTTAGTGAATTTCCATCACATATCCCCTTGGTTGCCCTTTTCACAGAATAATTGTCAGTAGCAGCCTGGCTTTTCCCCATACAGAAGCCATTTTCACATCATACTATACCAAAACCTACAGATTCATGAGTAGGTCCCCTGGCATCAGAAGTTACAAGATTACCTCAGAATTGTATCTTTGATGTTTTAAAGTATGCTTTATGGCCAATTATATCTTTGATGTTTTAAAGTATGCTTTACAGCCTTGCAATAAAAGCTTGAATGCATGAACTGAATGCAATTGCTGAAATGAATTCTTCTTAAGAGGGAAGGAGAGACATTTTGAGATGTATGAACTATATACATCTCACCAGACAGTCTCTGAAAATAGTCAGGGCTTTTCAGCATCATGAGCTACATCAAAGCAGAAAACAGCAGACAGACCCCTTCCCAAGAGAGCTGTGGCCTCGCTGCTGATCTCAGTGCCAGGGTGCCTGGCTGCAGTTCTTACCTTTGCAGAGAGTGGGAGAAAGATTCACTCCAGAGGTAAGAGTGAGCACCGCTGCTCTTCCTCAGATTTTCCTGGGAAAAAAAAGGGAGGACCAGTACCATCATCCTTCTTGTTTGAGTATTTGAGGAGGCTCTTGCTTTGCTATCTGAAAAACTAACAACATAAAAAGCCCCCACAAACAAACAAAAAACCACAGAGGTTCCCACAGAGATCCTGTGCCTAGAGCTCTAAATTGTCACACAGCGATGTCTGTCTCCACATAGAAAACGAAGCTGTGTCGCACTGCACATTAACTGTACACAGTCACAGCCTTCACTTAGGATCCTAAATCTTATTCCTGTCTTTCTGTCACCCGTGTGTGAATTCTACTTCAGTCCTGTGGTGTTTCAGTAATATCTTGCATGCAACCCTTTGCAAGTATGTGCCTTTGCACGCTTGAAGCACTGACATGTCCACTGAAGACAAAGAATGACTGTGAAATTGCAAAGCATTTTTTTTCCATGAAACTTCAGGAGTTAGTTGCTAAGCTTAGTCAATGCTCCTTTTAGGACTGAGCCAAAATGCTGGATGCTGATTTTGACCCTTCCATTTATCTGTCCTTTCATATTTTCTGTTGTCCTCAAAAGTGCCATATTAGTAGAAAAAAAAAAAAAAAAAAGAAAGAAAAAGCCATCTTTATTTCCTTGCTTGTTTTTCTTTCCTGAAAACTGTGTCTGTAGCCTTTCTGCCTTCTGCTTGCACAGTCCACTGAGCAATAACACAAGTCTATTTTATTCCCAAGTGGGAAGCAAGAGCTGGAACTTTGAGTCTTGTTGAAGTCTGAGAAAGGAGCTTTCTTTTATAACTTGCAAATAAAAACCTGCTAGTGTGAAATACAAAAGTGTTTTCAAACAGGAAGAATGAGGTTGCCTTACAGCTCTGTGCTGTACTCTGCTGCTGTGAAACAGTTTTCCCAAAATGAAGCACAGCACAGGTGGGAAAGAACTTTGTAATGGTGTGTGGGTTTGTTTGTGGGGAGGAGAGGAGCACACAGCACCTTTTCCTCTCACTTTTATGGGTCGAATGAGGTTGTGGGTTTTAGGAAAGAAGCCACATGTGTCTCTGTCTGTCTGTGCCTGTTTGCTGTGAAGTGGCAGCCCTGCAGCAAGGTCCTGGTGACCTACCTGGGGGCTGCGAATGTCAGGCTAAGGCACTGTTGAACCTGGCCAGGCAATGGCTGTGTGTCACAGCTCATGTCTCCTGGTACATGTGTCATGCTAGAAAAACACCCTTTCTCTCTCCTTATGTGAGGTTATAATAATAATAGAGCCACTCTTGTTGAACTACAGAAATTGGTAATACTCTATTTAACATTGAAAGTGCTAAAGGCTGCCGTTGTGGCAAATTCTTTGCAAGCTTTTGCAGTTCCAAACACATGACGCTGTCTTGTCTCTGATGTTATGCTGCCATTGGCTGACTTCCCTTTACATAATGTTTACCCCTATTAGTGATATGTGACTTTTTTTTGCTAAACACTGTCAGGGTTAATCCATCACAGAATAAACTTTCTGAGTATATGCTGATACTCTGTCGTCCTTTGGCACAAAAGTAACTTCTGCCTCAGACATGCTATTCCTTGTTAAGACAAGCAGAGTACAGTTCTTTCGGGTAAGAAAAACACCAAGAGGCTATGGTGTGCTTTGAAACTGAAATACCTAGGACTAAATTCACCGCAGAGTGATTGCATGATGGAATCGCATCTGGGAGTAATTTGAGCTTTAAAAAATGTTGAGACCCAGCCCAGGTGATGGGAGTAGCGATTGGCTGAGGGAAGCATGAAGTCTGAAGTGTGACTCTGCAAAATGCTGTCTCAGGCAGGTCCAGCTTGTTTCATGCTTCAGAAAAGTAGAGCTATGGAAAAAGGTTTCTTTGCTCTACTCTTTCACTGAAGTCTGCCAGTATTTGTAGAATAACCAGTCTTTTCTTAAAAAAAAAAAAAAAAAAAAAAAGAAAAAAGTGTAATGGTGTGGGGAGATAAATAGATATAGCTCAGCCTGGGGTTATTGCTAAAAGGCAGCTGAGAAATGAGAGGTCTTGGAAGAACTGGAACACCCCCAAAGCTGTCTGCCTTCAAAGAGCTATGCAAAATCCACCTGTTCTATAAAACCTGAATTCAGTTGCATAGAATAAAAAGTAGAGGAGAGAAAGGCGTATAAAATAGAGGCAGAAAAAAAATGGGAATTCTCTCAGTATTCAAGAACAAGGTCTGCTTCAAGTGGACTTTATATAATGTTGCAGCAAGGAAGTAACAAGATTGTGTGAGCTGCTGAAGTGTCTGCCACATTGTGGAAAGGAATGAATGTGGAACATGAGGCTGAGAGACTAAATACGCTGGCTTCAGAGACAGACATTTTCCAGTCTTACGTAGGAGGTGACTGTGTGCTACGAACAGTTGCAATATCTAGGAGAAAGGTTTTGCTTCTGTGCAAGAAATGAATGCTTGTCAGAGCCAAAATTAAAACCTGATGAATGCAGTCTCATCCTCTTTCATTTCTTCCCTCGCAGACTCTACATTTGTCCTCATTCTGTCTGCACATTCATTCATATATTCCTCTGCCTTCCCACCTCCCCATTGACTCACACTCTCCCTCCCTGTTTGTTATCACTTCCTTTTAATTTCTTTTCCTTTAGGTTTCCTTCCCACTCATTCAATTTCTCCTTTGCCTGACCCCTCTGCACACATTTTCCTTTAGTTGTGGAAAAATGACAGAAAGACAAAGAGAAGGTGAGCAAGGAAGGGAGGAGGCGAAGAGGAGATGATGCAGAAAGGGTGGTCAGCATTGCAGTTTCTCCCCATGCTGCACTACAGATCTTTGAAGGTGCTGTAGGAGTCAGAGCTCCTAAAATCTGTTTGTTTTTCCCAGGCAGCAGCACTTGGCAGTGGCTTTGTGAAAGGTAATGCCAGAGCTCAGTTCCTCAGATTAGTGTCCCTAGAAACCATCACAGAGAACAGAATAATCCCAAAATCCAGCGGGCAGCCATCCCTGAGCGACAAACATCTGGCTATGTGTGGAGCTTGCTATCACGCCAGCTCAGTGAGGACGTGATAGGAGACTGTGTGGCTCTTGAGACTCGAAAATGGGAAATGGGAGCTTTAGGAGCACTCTGGACTTGCTGCCATGTAATCCTGGCCAAGAAACACTGCCTCAAGCTTTGTCAGGGATCACTGTGCAATGAACCGGTGTTTCTCAAAGCAGCGAGTGCTGATGTCTCAAAATGGATGGCCAAATGTTGCCAATTTTGGTTTAGTGAATCAACAAAGGTACCATCAACGTTTATTGTGATTTGCAGCAGGAAATGGGCTGAAACCACTTTGTCTGTAGCCTGGTGATCCCATCCAAGCACGATGAGCTTGATCCCCAAGTCAGTCTGTAAAGTGGAGCAAGTGCAGCACCTCCACAGCCCCAAGGCTGCTCCTCCATCATCCCCACAGAGCTGAGGTGAGGAGGCAGCTGAGCTGTTGCACCTGCCAGCCCTGCAGTGCTGCACAAGTGTTAGGTTATTCTTCTGTTGCTCTTTATTGACATTTTCTCCTTTTCTGTCCCTATTCTTGTTCCTGAAACAGTTAACTGAGATGGAATTGTTTCTCTCTGCTTAAAATATATATATACACACACACATATATATATATATATATTTATTTTTTTTTTCCACAAAAGACTGGTAAGAACAGCATTGTTATACTGCAGGTTCTTTCTCGTTCCCACGAAAAGAGCAGGAGGGAAGCGTGCAGGGCAGGTAGCCAGGAGCAACTCATTCCTGTACCCTGTCCTACCACCCCTAACCTTCTGCCAGCTTTTCTTCTTTTATCAATTTAACAAAGGATAATATTTCTTCAAATTCCTGCATAATTGAAGGAGCAAAGTTGAATGCATGCAGCCCTTGCAGTTCAGTGCGATTTGTGTTTGTGGTGCACTGTGTGCTGGGGAAGATCAATAACCATGGGGTGTTGGGGGTTTTGCGTTGATGCGGATCCCCCCAGGGGGCGAGAACACCTCGAAATGAAGCGTGCAGGCCGGCTGTTTGCAGGGACGATTCCCAGCGCCGCCTCAGCCGGTGCGTTTTAGATCCCCGGGACCTCCGGTGGGTCCGGTGCCGGCCCGGCGGGGCTGTGCGTGCCCGGGAGGTGCCGGTGCCAGCCCGGCGGGGCTGTGCGTGCCCGGGAGGTGCCGGTGCCCACCGGGGAGCCTCGCACCGGGCGTTACCAACGGTCGCCGCGTCCCCAGGGACCTGCGGGCTGTGAGGGGAAGGGCCGAGCGAGGCGGCTGACGGGGCCGGAGAAAAGGGAGGTCAGGCGGCTGGCGAGGCTGCCGGTGGCGGGCAGGAGCCGCTCGTCGCCGCCGCGGTTACATAAGGAGGGGTGGGGGAGGGGAGCCGTCCGAGCCTCCGTTTTGACGCGGCGGCGGCGGCCCCTTTAAACGCGGAGCCTGGGGTGCGATGAGCGCGCGCCTCTCTGCTGCCCCCTCCCCGCCTCACTGCGGTGACAAATCCGCTCCCGCCTCCGCCGAGCCCAGCCGAGCCGAGCCCAGCCGAGCCGGGCGGCGCCGGGAAGCGCCGGGAAGCGCTGCCGCGCGGCTCTGCACCGCCCGCCCGCCCCAGCCCCAGAGCCCCCGGCGGCGCCACAGCAGGGAGCGGCGAGGGGCGCGATGGAGGCTCCGCGCCTGGCGCACACCATGAGCAGCCCCACGAGCCCCTGCGAGGAGGTGATCAAGAACCTGAGCCTGGAGGCGATTCAGCTCTGCGATAGGGACGGTAAGTCCGGGCTCGGCAGGGCTAATCCCTGCAGACGCAAGATGCTGTTGCCCTCATGGATGCTAATGCAAATTAATCCCCGCGGCGTATGGTCCTTTGTTATTCCCCCTGTATTTGTAGGTGCAAGTGTTCCCCACCCCTCCCGCCGCCACCTTCCTGCCATTGAGAACAAAAGAAAAAAAAGAGAAGCTTGCACCTTGCTGGAGGGAAGGGAGGGAAACCCGCCGCTCCCTAAGCCATGCTTTGCGTTGCAGTGCGTTTACCCCTGGGCGAGCCTGCTGCACAACCCTGCCCCTGCCTGGAATGGACGCCGGGGTTGATTCTGGGAGAGGCGATGAAGAGAACTAGAGCAGGCTCCGCAGAGAGTCCGAATCTAGGAACAGGGTAGTGGCCCTGGTGTGTTTGGGTTTTTTTTTTTTTTTGTTACCCGTCATCTCCAAACTCCTTTGTATTGTAGGGCAGTTCCTATGCTTAAAATACACAGACAAATCTGCTGGCTGGCGCGGGCTAACGGCGAAAGTTGGTGCCGGTGGCTCGTACGAGCGATAAGGCGGGGAGTTGACCGAGCCCGTGGCTCGGGGGTAGGCGGCGGGGCCGGCGGGCCCCGCGGTTCAGCACCGCGGACAGCACCGCCCCAGCGGCGGGCTCGGGCGCGCCGTGGAGGGGGCAGCAGTGACCTAGGGGGGCAGTGACCTGGAGAGGGGCAGCCCTTCCCCGGGAGGGCACAGCCAGAGCCTCCAGCTGCTGGAGTTTGGCGTGGAGATGAAGGATCACCTGGTGGAAGCAACCAGATAAACGGAAGGTGGTGGTGAGGGGCAGCCGTAACAAATTTGTGTGCTTAAAACAACACTGAAAGCTGACTGTGGTAGGAGAGGGTGATATCATTTATGCACAACCATGAGTAATGAAACTAAACAGACAAAACTGACAGACAATGCAAAAATATTTTCTTGTAGAGTGGCACGTAATTTGTGCTCATCCACTGGCTTATTCTCATCTTCTCATTTGATATAGTATTATCAAAAATAACTTCTCATTTTTGGATGCAAAATGTGCTTTGGTTGTGGAATGTATTTTACCTGGTAAATATACTGTGGAGGGGAGATATTGTGTTAGTGGATGGTATAGTTGAATTAATGAAACAATTTCCTTGTTGTGGGTGTATTTTTGGAGCGTAACTGTTATAGGTGATGGTCAGTCTGGTTTTCTCAGTTCTTTTACAAATTAGTTGTGAAGAAATAGTTCACTCTTTTGACCTGGGCACACTCAGTGTTTGAAATGCTGGATTTTTGTAAGCTCTTTATTTTTCTTAAAATAAACAAGAAATTGACAAGACATTGAAAAGTCTTTTCAGTAGCTATTTTTCACATTGCATTGAAAATGCTTTGGTTTTTTGTTTTTTGTTTTTGGTTTTTTTTAGTTCAAATTGAGATACAATATTCATGTCTGCCCACTCATATCTAACTCACTGCCTAGAGAACTTGGACTATGTTCTATGTTTGTAGTAGTGGAGGCTAGACTGTTTTTTTGTTAAGGCAATTTTCATGTCTATTTCTTTTTTATTAATAGTAGAGATAAATGAAAATAGATAAGTCATGCAATCCTTCGTATTAGTCTGCTCTGAGTAATTATAGTGAAGTACTCCACGTTAATCATTGCAGACTCTACTTGGCTCAACAGACTAGTTAAGGACTGCTCAGTTTCTATGGAATAGTGTCATACAGACAAGCAAATCGGAAAATGTAGTATACGCTTCACTGGAAGACAACAACTTTCTTGTAGATCTGGTTTTACAAACTAATCTCATCAAGTAAGCCACTATCATATAGGGTCATCCCTTCCTATGATAGATGGTTGAATTTCTGAAGGAGGCACCTATATTTGTCACGTACCAATAAGCAACTCAGTGCCTAATTTGGCACAAGACTGCACTTGAGCATACTTCAGTATTTCCTACAGGTGGCACTTATGTATCAAAAAGCCTGTTTTAATGGGAACAAAAACCAAGCAAGCAAAGGTTAGGGCATTAATCCTTCTAGGCAGGCATGCAAATGTACATGCAACATGTTTACATCCCGAATAGCATACATGGGATTAGTTAGTGCATTTATATTATCAATACTTACAATTTATTTTAGAATATCTTTGTTGTAAAGCACATAGTTGTTAAGGTGATATGTTGGCATCCCTGAAGTTAATCAAAGTTTTGTGGTAAATACCAATATATAAGCCATAGTGAATTAGAAATGTTAGATTTTCACATTTTGAAAGTGTCCTTGATCTCTAAGCTGTTGTAGCTGTAAAAGCAACCAATACAATTACGGCATCATATATCCAACTATGATAAATTCTGCAGCACACTTAGTTTGGAATTGCAGTCAATGCTGCAGTATAAACATAAGCAATAATGGAATATTTATGCAGATACCAAATAATTTTTCTCATTTTCTGAGATAAGGGAATTACTAGCGATACATTTAGTAGTCAGAAAACTGGGTTATTTCTCCTATGGAGGTATATGTGGGAGCCAGAAATCCCGAAACTGGAGTGAGTAATTAATAATATAACAACAGTTCATACCTTTTTAGATTTTTTCTGTGTTTTTAATTTTTCTTTTCACTGTTGTTTTGCAAACATCTTCATCTCTTTTAATGAATCAGGACCATTAAGAAAACTTACAAATATCAAATGAAAACAAATTATACATTTTGGAGATTTTTTTTTTCAATAAAAACACCTGGTAAGATTATTTTAAAATGAATGCAACATTACAAAGCCAATTATCAGCTCTTATTTTTAGCCTTCTCTGTTATTTACAAATCTATATCTTGCATTACTTTTCCTCATTATTTTAGGTGGGTCTACTAGCACAGCTCAGTATTACTCTGTTGCACAGTCTAAGATGTAGTTCCTTAGAGCTCTGCTGAACTCACTTTGTGTATATGAAAAAGTGCATAGGTTGTTTCTTTCCTTTGCCATATTTCAACATTGTAGCCATTTTACTCTAAACTTAGATCAGTAAAGAATGTTTAATCTGTGCTAAAAATTCTGGTGACCTTTCCATAAAATTTATGTTAGCCCTACCTAGGGATTAAACCTTTAGCAGGCGGATGCCCTTTTTGTCCTGAGCAGGCCAATTCTATTAAAGTATATCTAAGTTCAGAAAATCACATGCCTTTGAAAAAACTGTACTTTTCACAGACTTGCTACAGCCCTTAGATTTTAGCAGCTCTGTTTCCTGGAGCTACATGCTGTGGCTGGGCAGCGCTCCCCCTACAGAGACTGCACTTGGGCTGCTGGGCCCTGCCAGTGTGAGAGCAGTGATGGTGGCATCCGCTTCCCCTGCTCTTGTGCTTGGCATGGACAACTGGACAGCAGAAGACACCTATCAAAATGCAGAAAGGAGAAAAGCAGAGCAACAAACCTTCAGTGAGGATGTTGGAACTTGGGAGACATGGTCTGGGGAGAGGGGCAAGAAAACTGGCTTGGTGGTAATAGAGACTGAGGCAGTAGGGAAAGACTTAGAAGCTGGGGATGCTTGTGAGGATTAGATTGAATAGGAAGAAAGAAGTGGGCAAAATGACCCTGAGTAAGAATAGGAGAAAAAGATGGAGGAGCAAGGAAGGTAGTCCAAGTTCAGGCAGGATGCCTAGGGGAGTAAAACTGGGAAAAAAAGATGAGGGAGCGTTCACCCAGATGAGATGAATTGTATGAATGAGGACTGGGAAACTCTTAAGAGTAAACCTGGAAGCGTGTCTGCAGAAACAGAAAGTACAATAATGTGCAAGGTGGAACTGGATGGTTTTGACCATAGAGGTTAGGAGTAAAGGAATGGAACTAGGACTTGCTGGGCAAAAAGACTGGGACTGAAAAGACAACCTGAGGAATGAAGAACAGCACTTCTGAAGTGTGACTGGGAAGTAGAAGAACCACAGGGCAGAAGTGGCTGTGTTTTGGTGTGGCAGTCGGAGAAAGGTTAGTGAGTATCAGCATGTGGCATCTTTCAAAGCCACACATGAGCCCAGGATACCAAATTCTCCTTGTTCATTTGCCAGCAAAGAGGTCTGAAATCCACTGACAAAGTGTGACATCCATTTTCAGTGCTGATTTTTGTGAAGGTTGGTAGTCTGGTACGGCTGATGGTTGGTCCCTTAGCTCAAATGGTAGCACTTGTGCCTCTTGTTATGCACCTACATGTTCCAGCACAGCAGGTTACCCATATGAGAACTGATATGAAGCCACATGTAGTTTTTTTCTTTTTTTTAGTTATCATTTCGTAAAACCCAATGAATTGCAGACATATAATAGGCTGTTAAGATTAGCAAGTTAAGCACTCAAAGCTAGGAAACAGTGAAAGTTTGATCCTCTGTGCAGAAGTGGCATGGTGTTGGAATGTTTATGTTGTATGGTGAATACTGGGGAAGTTGAATGGTATATCATAAGCAAGGTGAGGGAAGAAATAAAGGAGAGAGATATTTAGTTCTATCCTGAAGTCTGTTCCAGACTTTCTGCATGGAACTGAGCAAGGGCAAACTACTTTTTAAAGGGGTTTGTTACTTGTGTTTTTCCTTTTCTGTATTATTGCCTGTCCTCACAGAGATATTTTCAAAATAAACTAATGAATGTTTGTTAAGCAGCCAGGCAATGTAGTAGCCTGGAAAACCCTTGAGGTACATGGAAAATTCCATGAGGAAATTCATAATTTTGTCTTCAGAGAAGAATATGAATAATGTGTAGCAAATAAGTCCTGGGACTACACACTGAACAATAGTGAATTGCTGTTACAAGAAAAATAGTTCATTATGTACGCACTATTCATTATGTATGCTGAATGAGTCAGAATTTATGTGGAAAAAATAGTATGTAATCATGTAGTTAAAGACTATAACATAATCTGAACAAATAAAGGAGCCAATTTAAGGTTATTCAAGTGTGCTTCATTCTGATGTTTTCTAACTATTGATGACTTAAACTATACAGTCTCACTAAAGTGCTTTTAAAGCTTTTTTTTTTTTTTCTGTGCTCACTTCATGTATTTGAAGACAGTATTTGGGTATCAGGATCAGAACCAGAATTAGCATCTTGACCAGTTTCAGTTGAATGAGTCAATTTCATCACCTTCCAAACACTTGACACCATCAAAATTGTTCAGTCTAACAAGCTTGTATAAAAGCATTACATCAAACAAGCTAAAGTGTCATTTCTGTCTTATGTAAACAACTTGCATCGGTGGTTTTCCATGTTATTTGAGCATATCTCATGTTTTCTTATTTATTTTAGAAGTTTATTATTATGCTGGATTTGTTGGAGCATTCCAAAAGATATTTCTTGAGTTTATAACTGGGAGTCTTCATGCTTCTATCATGTACACATTTGCCTTTCAAACAGAAGGGATAAAGTGGCATTGTGCAGTCTCTGCATGCGTTCTTCAAATCCCTTTTTTTTTTGGTATTATGGAACAGTATCACTGCTATTTTTGAAATTTTATCCTGCAAGTCTCAGAAATGGGAAAAAATTTAATTTCTAGGTGGAATCCTACACAAAGGACAATTGAGAGATCCAATTTTCACAGTAATTCTTACGTGTCCTGAATGGTTGGACTTGCATAGTTGGTTTGGATGTTTGTTTTGTTTTGGCTTATTGTGGTTTTTTTGTTGTTTTTTTTTTTTGTTTTTTTTTGATTGATTGATTTTTATTGGTGGTGGTGGTGATGATGTTTTTGTTTTTTTTAAACAAACAAACAAAACTGAGCGTTCTGAGCATAGGAATAAACAAATCATATTTTTGTACCCAGCATAACAGAGAAGTGCTTGTAACTGATCGAGGCATGTTTATTGGTTTTATTCCTCTCATGTTTATTGTTGTTTTTCTTCCTTTCCCCAACTGCAAGTTTGGAGGTTTAAATTCAGTCTCTTCAAAATGCAAACTTTTCTAGGGTTTGAATGATAGAATGGCCAACTAAGAAATGTATTTCTTCCATAACATTTCATCTAACCTGACTGAACTTAAAAATAGTGATTTATTTGTTTGTTTGTTTTTTGGTGATAAGAAATAATGCTGCATCAGGTAGGAGCTAAAATCTAGTAGCACAAGCTCTCTTTTTGCAAAGAAAAATACTTGCTATTGTTTTAGCTTTATATTCATGCCAGAGATTAAGATTCTCACATGTTATATTCCTTACTGTTAGGACACAGAAAAATACTAAATGGAGCCAAGCAACTATTTTGAAGTATTCATAAATGATCTTTAAAACTGTGGAAGAGAAGAACACTAGTGATTTGCTTGTCTTTCACTTCAGCTCACGGTTGCAAGTGTTTTATCCTGTCTTGTTTTGTATCTTAAGCAATGACAACACTAATAACTAGGGAGGCTTTGCTAGAAACTGACTCTTTAAAATCCCTGTGTCAAGAAATGTAGTCATCTCCATTCTTCCTTTATATTATTTGATTTTGAGAGTTATTTTTCTTCTTTCTTCATCCTTCCTTGTCTTCTTTTAGAGCTTTATGCCTCAAATCTGTTTAATTGTTTATTAACTATTTTAACTGGCAATGACCAAGTTATATATTATTAGTGATTTAAATCTTGACTGGTATTCTATTTGTGCCTCTATTGATTCAATTATTCTTCACTAATTATTCCTGGTGCTATACACTGATATTACTAGGTTGAAACTCAAATATAGAATGTGGGCTTTGTAGTTAATTTCTACTAATTGTTATAATTAAGGCTTTTAAACATTACTGTCTCCCATGCATGTCCCTTCTTCTTTGTGTTTGTTTCAAATTATAGTTCCCAGACACATTCTTTTATTTATTCTGTAACAGAATCCATTTTATCATTTTCTGCCTTTGTTTATAAGCCATCTCGCACTTGCAGCTCCTTCTGTTTTAATGCTGTCTGCAATACAGAAATGTGATATTTCTTTCCAGATCATTCATAAAGATCCTTATTTAGCTTGGAACTAGCCACAGGCTCTATGGTAGCCCAAGAGACACCTGAACTTCTGCTGTTTTTCTGTGTAGCAATCTCATCTCTGTCAGCCAGTGTTCAGCCCTGCAGATCAGGAGTTCTTAATAAGTATAATGGCAGGAGGAATCATTTAAGGAAGAGAAATTGTATTCTCTGCAGCATTTGAGAGGCAGGAATGCCAAGCCAACTCCTCACTTAAAATTTCATATATCTTCTGCAAATCTCAAAGACAAACCCTGTTTTTCTTTAGTAAGAGATAAACCATTAGTATCCTTTCCATCTGTTTCACCTTCCATCTTGAGATAGATGGAGCAGTTTTATTATCAGATTACTAATCTGATGGCTCTAACACCTCTGGTAAACTGTATTCTGAGCTTGCTTCTCCCAATATGCTATTTGCCCTGCAGTTATGCCTGTATAATCTAATCAGGGTCTGCCCTACAGGCCACTTCAGCTTTTACAGCAGCTCTCCAGTGAGGTCCCTGCTCCCAGAGCCATGTCTTCTAGAACAAGCAGAATATTCCTTCTGTCACGCAAGGCTGGGGGAGGAGAGACTATATCACATTCTTATTTAGAGTTCTCTAGTATTCCATCATTCATTTTTGAATGGGTTCCAGTCAGGCATCCTTGTGTTCAATTGTCTCCAAGGGCTTGCTGAAGCTAATCTTCTCGACCTTGGATTTTCCTTCTGAGACTTCTCTGCCTCATTAATTTTCCATTTTTTTTCCCTCCAAAATCTAGAAAGATCTTGTCCTTTACCAATTCCTTGTAATTTCCTCCACCTTTTATTATCCATGACATCTATATAGCAGGTTTGGAGGCCATGGCTTTTCTAAATAAGGTAGTTTTCAATTCCCTTTTTGCTGCTAAAGTAGAGCCAGCATATTTAACCACAATTGAGGAGGTAATCTTTAAAAGTCCTTGCAGCCTGGGTTTGTTTTTCTTAGTCCGCTTGGTACAGTAGGTACCTCTGCTGTGCTGCCAGCATGCATGGCCTTTTGTGCTATATGTGACCTGGAAGGCTATATTTAATCATGGCTGAACACAGCCCAGAATCATCCACTATGTTTTTTCTCTTCTGATAGAAATTTTAAGCATTTTGCTTGCAGACTACTTTCTTCAAAAATTTATAAATATGTCTGAAAAAGTAGTACTAAAATTGCCAATACATGATACTGTGGTGGGCTGACCCAAGTGCCCACCAAAGCTGCTCTGTCACTCCCCTCCTCAGCTGGACAGGGGAGAGAAAATATAATGAAAGGCTCATGGGTTGAGATAAGGACAGAGAGAGATTGTTCACCGATTCCTGTCATGGGCAAAATAGACCCAACTTAGGGAAATTAGTTTAATTTATTATCAATCACATCAGAGTAATGTAAAATAAAAACTAAATCTTTAAACACCTTCCTTACACCCCTTTCTTCTGCCCAGGTTCAGCTTTACTCCCAGTTTTGTCTACCTCCTCCCTGCAGTCAGTTCATCACACACTGGCTCTGCTGCTCCTTCCTTCTCATAGGAGGACTCCGCACACTCTTCCCCTCTCACAGGAAACAGTGTTCCACAAACTTCTCCAGTTGAGTCCTTCCCACGCGCTGCAGTCCTTCAGGAACCAACTGCTCCAGTGTGGGTCCCCCATGGTGTCATAAGTCCTTCCAGCAAACCTGGTCCAGTGTGGGCTCCTCTCTCCACGGTCCACAACTCCTGCCAGGAGCCTGCTCCAGTGTGGGCTCTCCATGGGGTCATAGCCTCCTTCACATATCCACCTGCTCTGGCATGGGGTCCTCCCCGGGCTGCAGGTGGAGATCTGCTTCACCATGGACCTCTATGGGCGGGACATCCAGCCTCACCATGGTCTGCACCACGGGTGCTCAGGTGCCTGGAGCATCTCTTCCCCCTCCTTCTTCAATTATCTTGATGTCTACAGAGTTGTTTCTCTCACACGTTCTCATTCCTACCTCCCCTTCTTAAATATGTTATCCCAAAGGCACTACCACCATTGGTGATGGGGTTGGCCTTAGCCAGCGGTGGATCTGTCTTCAAGTCAATGGTATTGACTCTGTCAGACATGTGGGAAGCTTCTAGCAACTTCTCAGAGAAGCCACCCCTGTAGCCCGCCCCCCCCCTCAAATCTGCCATGCAAATCCATTACAGATACATGGATAAAATATGTCACTGTGTTAGGAAAATATGAACAAATGCAAGATTTACCACATCGCAACTAAGGAAAGCTCTGCTCCAGGATCACTTAGTGTGGTTTCCACACTAAGTTTTATGGTGGAGCATCCTTTATTTGACCTTGAAAATGTTGCCTTCAGCACAGAAGGTTTGCTTAGAATTTGTTGTAGTGTTTGTAGTTGGATCAGTTTCCATAGCGGTGTTTGTAGTTGAATCATTAATCAGTTTTATTTTATTGTTTTCCCAGTGTTCTTGTTTTATTTATGCTTGACTGAACAAGCTGTTTTGCATGACTGTTTTTTAAAACAATGATTACCTATACTGTTTTTATAACCTAACAACAGTTTCTATGAGCCTTGACAGTTCTAGCTGCTGCCAAAAAGAGGAAACCTTAAAACTAGTTTGGTGTTACTCTTTCATTCCTGCACAATGGCAGGAAGTATTATCAGACTCACACTCTTTCTTAGTTCTAAGTATGGAGTGGCATCTGGAGTTTATTTCTTCGATACTGTTAAGTCAGACACAGCTGGCAGCTCTAGGAGAAGCACAGTTTGGGGAATTCCCATGTTAAGCTTTGTATATCAATGCACTCTCATTAGGAGAATTCTGCAGTTTGCAGTTGTCAGAGGCATCTCATAAATTTATTCCCTGAGTTGTTCCATTGGCTTCAATAAGACTTTACCTAAAAACAAATTTGTGTTTGCAACATGGCATGATTTAGATCTTACAACAACTTTATTTTCCTAACTTTTGTTGTGTGTATTCTATCTTATTTCATACAGATAGGCATCTAATTTGGAATTTCTCTCTTTAAGTTGCAATTTGTTTGGATTTTGTCTACCTTTGGTTTTGGGGAAGAAATAACATTTCTAAAGTATTATTCTGTTGGGGTTTTTTGCAGTTCACTTCTATGTGTAGTCATAGTTGAGCACATATGGCCTTAAAAATCAGCAGGATAAAAAGATGTTAAAAGGCTCTTTCAATCTTGACCACCCATAAGTACTAGTATACAAATATCAGTGGGGTGATT
This sequence comes from Nesoenas mayeri, assembly GCF_963082525.1. Classification (NCBI taxonomy): domain Eukaryota; kingdom Metazoa; phylum Chordata; class Aves; order Columbiformes; family Columbidae; genus Nesoenas; species Nesoenas mayeri. The sequence continues at coordinate 9,054,755 of NC_137551.1, read as the reverse complement.
CATACTGTGTCCTTGGTCCTTTTAATCCAACTTTTGTAAAGGGAAATTATACATAAGCAATAAAATCGAGAACAGAGTGTGCACCAGATTGTATTTTAATGCCACTAAGGTGCATCTGATGACATAAAGTAAATATTATGCACTTACTCTTTTATGATGGAATTATGCTGGTAATTTAATATAAATGTTCCGCAGTAAACATGGCTTTCAGAACACTAATGTTTCTGATGAAGTTCTAGCCTTTACAGTTTCAGTGGAATTTCAAGGTATATCTCTAATCACAGGAAGTAAAAATCCTCAAACCTATCTGATCACTGAATCCATTGTGTCATGGAGAATACTGGAATTTTAGCCAGTGTTGCCTGTTCTCTGATGACACATCTGCCACCTTACCGTTCATGAAAGGACAGGTTTGAGCAGTAAGACTTCATATGCAATTTATTGGGACTGTCTCACCTCTGCCAATATGTAGAGGTTGCTTTCTCTTCTCCCCCAGATGGAGGCACCTGAAACTCCAGGTACATTTCTTTGTTTCCTCTGTCAGCTGCTCTGTACCATGCTTTCGGACCTTGATCCATGGAATATATTGCTTCTGTACTTCACTTTGTCACTCTGTTTAGGTAGCATGGAGTTCTTAAATCACACTTGATTTACAGTATAGCAGCCTTTCTAGAGCATGAATGTTTAATTTCAAGTTTTGTGACATGTCAGGTAGCCAGATGCTCCAGCATAACCTATGTAATAGGAACATGTCTGCTACTCTGTGCTTTCTCATAACTGTACAAAGGCAGGGAAGACAGAATCAGGTCCCATATGTGAAAAATAAAATACTGATTCTCCTCCTTCTTTTTTTTTTGTATATTCTGTAATGTTCAGATGGTTTATGGGTTGCTTCCTTGAGCAAACCATTAGCAAACCACCGAGGCTGTCTGGTGAGGCTGTCAACCCTAATGCAGTTGTGTACCACTTGAGATGGAAGCCATAGAGTGAAACAAAATTTTTCAGTATATCTTGCTATGCTTGTTGTATTTAGCCCTTATAGTAGGGAGTGTGAATTGGAAAGAGTTACTTGGGATGCTTTTGAATGCTGTAAATCTAAAAGATGAAAAAATGAATCTAAATATTAATTATTTTAAAGTAGCATAACTCTATAGGTAATCATTCAATTTTGTGTTAGCGTGATCATGATTGATAACTTGTTATGTTCTAATGGCTGTTTGATAGCCCAAATTATAAGACTACAGAAGTCTTTGTAATGGAAAGTATTTAAAGTATCCAATTGAGCTGTTCTTTTTAAAAAAATATTTCTGGAACTATTGAGGACCATGGCATTCCAATGAATTTAAATCTGATGGTTCAGAATAGTTATAGGTTTCTTTTGACTTAATTACATCAAAACTTCAGTTTGAGTTTTCTCTTCTTCATTAGACAATCTTCTTTAGAGATTCTACATGAGACATCTGTTACAAATGCCATCAGGACAAGAAGATGATGACCCCGAGTCAAGACTTTTAATAAACCCATACAGTCTATATGCTATCCTATGTCTGAGTGAGGGGTGAATTCTAACATGGCAAAAACTGTGCTTAAAGATTTCTTCTGACTACAGTGTTCATAGCTGTGTCAATTTTGTATCTGTGAAAAGCTTGAACTCATGGTAGCCTTCCTCTTGGTAGGCAGGATCCTCTCTCATTTCTGCATGCTTGCCTGCTTTAATGGAACTGGCAGCAACCTGAATTAGATATGAGCTCCCTACACTTGCCAGAGGTTCAAAAGTTAGTAGCAGTTAACCAATGGCAGACTCACATCCAAAGACCCTGATTATGTTTCATTGCCCTAGGAAACCACCTAAAAATGAAGTAAAACAGAACAACTTCAGCTCCTGCCAAAAAATTCTCTCAAAACCCCTTTATCCTTCATTTGTCAGGATCTGATAGAAAGTCTGAAACCTGCATAAAAATTAAATTAAAAAAAAAATAGTACAAGTTACAGTGTAGAATTTCCTAAGCTATTGTAAATTTATAATACATTTCAAATCACAGTTAAAAAGCACAAACTGGTGTAAAACAGCTAAATCCTATTCCTTAGCAGAGATCTGTATGAAGAGCACACAGCAATTACCAGTGCGCTGAAGTAGAGAAATGCTCATTCATGCTGCAGACTAGCAGGAGGGTATTCAGTGAATTACAGAAGCCTACTCATGCTGAGCACCCTACTTTCTCAAGAAAAAATGCTTAGTAAAAGTGTATACCCCAGCCCTGAGTTCTCCCTGCTGCCCTTCAAGTGACGAGTTTTGCCTTTCTCTCGGGGCTTCCCTTTGCTTGAAAGAAAACTAGGTTTTAAATGAAAATCCTTGTATGATCGAGGCAGACAAGCTGTTAGGTCAAATAAAAGCTCATGTGAATACAAGGTTGCTGCTCTTTGCTAGATTTGAACTCAGACGAATTGAAGTAAAGAACACATTTTTGGTTTTGGTTAAGACACAGCTATGATAAATGGCACAAGCTGTTGCCAGCCAAATAAGAATGAAGTAAACAAGTATGAGTGTGAGGTTCACAGCAATAAACTGAAAGGACAGTGTTTGTTTGACTCTCTTTTGTTTAGTGACATGTGAAAACACAAATCGTGAAAGGCCACTCACTTCTCTACTATACAGTTAATATAAAAAGCAGTAGAAGATTAAGACCCTCAGTTACACTGTGATAGATGAAGAGCATTGGAGCAATTAGGCCAATGACCCAGAGCTGCATAACTTGAATTGGAATCTGGCCCCAAGCAACTTGTCCAGGGTCATACAGTCAGTGCCTTCATCTATGAGGTCTGTTTTCTGTTGTTATTAGTCTTGGAGACATAGAGAGTTCCACCATCTCAGAGGCTGCTATACTTGTTTATTCATTGGAGGAGAAAAACCTCATGCCATAAGAATCCTCAGATCCATTCCTGCTCTAAAATCTGCCCCTTTAGTAATCAGCAGGGTGGGAGTCTGCTGAAAAATGTCACTCCCTGTTTTCCAGCAAAGCAGTACTGAGATAGCATCCTCTCAGAAATACACCACAAAATGGTTCTGAGTGCTGTGTCAAGTATGGTCAGAATTTCATAAGGATGCATAGATACCTGACAATGCAGGCTTCTCCTGCTAAATGAATAAAGTACATGTGACAACTTGATCCGATTTTATAGTAGCGTTTCTGATGTAGTTACTTGCTTTCAAAAATCTGAAATTCCATATAATTGAAGGTATGCATTATATGCAAATTCTAGTGTATGTTTCTGTAAAGTTCATTTTAATTTTTAAATGACATTTAAATTAAGCTAGAAGATGTTTTAGAGCTTCTTACATCCGTTATTACCTTCTTTCCTTTTCAGCAGCTGAGAAATGCTCATTTTATTTAAAATTTGGTTTTGAAATGCATCTTGTAGTCAACACATGCTGAGAAGAACCACTTACCACCCATGTACTGTAAGCTTGCTGTTTTGAACAAAATGAGAGTATTATTTTAATTAGTAGTAAATAATGTGATGGCATAGTGTTTGCAGTCTACTATAATGTCCTGTTTGATTTCAAGAAGGTAGGATTGCACCAGCACTAGCTCTGATGGTCGGGGCATGAAAGCCAATGCTGTGCCAACTGTAGCTGGTTTTGCCACGCTGCAATTCTCATTCCATAGAGGGTTGCAGAGAAGATTGTTTAGCTTCAATATGACAAGGTACAAGGTATAATAGTAGTAGTCTGTGTTTCAGAAAGTTTCGTTTTTTGGCTGCTATTGACACTCTGAAAATGCGGTTAAGTTTTGAATGAGTGAAGTACAAATACTAAATACTTTCTAGTCATCAGAATACTCAATAATAATCTAATCTTAGTGAAAGGAGGAGGTTGGCCTTGCTATATTAACCATTGCACAAAGTTTTGCTGACCAGATTTTCAGTCAGGTTTTGTTTTATACGTTGGGTTTGTGTAACTTGTGTGCCTCCACAATTCACTTTCAGCCATAGCTATGCATTTTTAAATATTTGCAGTCAAGTTTTCAGAAGCCCTCAAGTAACTCAGCTTAAATCCCATTGATTTCATTAAGACCTTTCCAAATAATTTAGGTACTTCTGAAGATGTTACCAAATGTTACCTAATTTTTTGCTTCAAGTCAGGATGGGTCAAAAATCAAAAGATTAATTAGTACTGAATTGGAACAATTGGCTGATAACAACAGAGGAGAATTCACAGTGATGTATCTGATAATGGTAATCACAAAAGAGGAAACAATTGTTTTGAGAAATTGGTTTAATTATGCAATTGAATGCATTATTTATTTTATTTAAAATTAATTAGATTACAGTTACTAAATAACTTAGCTGTAATTTCAATTAGCAAGATATAAATTCATCCACATTCAAGTCTAAATGGTCCTGAAATGTTTGATCCTGTTGATAGTTTCCAGAAATAAATTGTGAGCATAAGTGAAAAATTCTGAAGTGTGTGACACAGAAATTCAGAGAAATTATTTTTGAAGTTTATTCCTTTTAAGACATCACTCCAGAGGACATTTCTGAGTCTGTGTGATGTAGATTTCTTTGCTATGGCACTTTAGAAATTGGCTGCAGTGTAATATTTACCTTTTTTTCTCCCATGTTCTTTTTCCTATTTGTCTTTGGTGGGGATCGTGCAAATTATTAGAGGTTACTTTTGCATCATGAGGATCATGAGAATAGTTGAATGTAATTTAGGAAATAATTACAAAATGTGACTTCAGCTAGCTCTTAACTTCTGTGACCTCCCTCTCTAGTCTCTGGAAAGAATTGGACTCCTCCAGGGCAAAGTTAAATGTGAGAGCTAAATGTAGATATTCAGATTATCCACTTCAGGAAACTGCATTTCTGCACTGAACAGAAGGTGAGCCTGTGGAGACCAACCTCCCAAGGCTGATGTTGGTCTTTTTTAGTATTTTCTTCTTTCTCAGAGTATTAGTGGTTTCCACAGTAGTACATCGTATCAGTATTGCACATGAGCATTGTTGCAAGTCATATGTATAAAATCTTTTGGACAGTAGCCTTTACTTTTAAATTAGAGGATGCATCTTTTGTATAAAATTTATTTCTTTAACATTGAAGGAGTGCATATGGCCCAACAAATCTACTCTGGAGAATTTTATATCTCAGCCAAAATTTATATTCCACAGAAATGTTGTAATGGCACTATTTGATTTCTGCTAATTCTGGTAACCTCCTCTGTACAGATACACAACTAAGCAACTAAGCACCTCCCAGCCGCTCGCTAACTCCACCCCTGATGGAATGGGGGAGAGAATCAGAAGAGTAAAAGTAAGAAAACCCCTAGGTTGAGATAAAGACAATTTATTAAGTAAAACAAAAATTGTGCACATGAGCAAAGCAGAACAAGGGTTTCATTCACCACTTCCCATGGACAGGCAGGTGTTCAACCATTGCCAGGAAAGCCGGGCTCCAGCACATAGAACGGTTACTTGGGAAGAAAAACAACATCACTCCAAACATCCCACCCACTTCCTCCTTTTTCCTCCAGCTTTTTATACTGAGCATCATGTCATATGGTGTGGAATATCCCTTTGGTCAGCTGGGGTCAGCTGTTCCAGCTGTGTCCCCTCCCAACTGCTTGTGTGGCCCCAGCTCACTCGCTGGGCTCGGGGGTGTGAAGGTCAAAAAGGCCTTGGCTCTGTGCAAGTGCTGCTCAGCAGTAACTAAAACATCCCTGTGTTATCAATACTGTTGCCAGCACAAATCCAAAACACAGCCCGATCTAGTTACTATTAAGACAATGAAGTCTGTGCCAGCCAAAACCAGCACACCTATTTAACCTAATGTAGTTCACTAGGTGTTCACTAGGAGAATGCTTGAGCTGTAAGCCAAATCCCTGACGTTCTGATGGCATAATTGTATTTCAGACTATACCAGTGTAAGACTTCATTTGCTGCTGCTAGCTGTCAGGTTTGCCACACTTAATTGTGTATTCCCATTTATGTTAGTGAAAAACATAGACATTTGAGGAAATAAAGCCTCTGAAGTCCTACGTGTACAAGGCCTCAAAATACATGATAGTCAAATGCTTTCGCTAAGGGCAAATGAGCATCTCACTTGAGTTAGTATTCAAGGGAAGGGCAAAGCACCAATTTGGTGCTGAATGCATTTCTTTCATTATATATTGTCTTTCAGTTGCTGTACTACACCTCCTGTCAGGTAGCAATGAAGTCTCCGAGCTGTCTGTGTGCAACAAGAGGCTGCTTGTAGAGCAAGGTTTCAGTCCTGTAGTTGACAGCAGACAGTGAGAAACGAGGCTTGGGAGGGAGCGGGGCACTGCTCAGTGGGAACTAAGAGCCTGCACATTTGTTGCTTCCAGTGGCAGGATTGAGATATTGGTCTGTTGATTTGAATCATGGGACCACTTGTAGAGTAGATTTGTTCTCCGTGTGAGATGGAGGAAGAATTGAGTCCTTTGTAAGAGGCTGAGAGAAATTCTTTAGTGCAGAAACTAGACAATCTGGAGATTGCTCGGTGCTTTATGTAGGCACAGTTTTGGGGAACCCTCTCTGCTGAAGAAGACAGCTGTACTAAAGGCATAATTGTGCTCTCAAAGTCTAGTTTTGTTCTCTTTGTTTTGCGATGTGGAATATTCCTGCTGAAGTCAATGGTGTAGATTAGGAAGAAACAGATAAATTGCACCTTGAGTTAAAATCAAGTAACAAGAGAATCTGAATATATATGAACATTGTAAAAACATTCAGTAATTATAGATATAGATACTATAGTTTTAAATAATGCTTTATTTTCAAAACTGTTTGTCTCTTTTTGTGTTTTGTTTGTTTTGTTTGTTTGTTTGTTTTTAATTTTCAAAAGGGTGCACATTATCTTACCAAAAAATGCACAACAGTAGTATCAGACATGGGAAGGAAATGACAAGAAGATTTAGAGGGGTTTATCCCTCAAACAGGATTTATAGACCCAGGCATTGTCTCTTTATCTAATGTAGGAACTGGTTTTACAAGGATACTGTGAAACAGAATAGACATACATGCCCTAACAAATAACAACCTTGATTTGCTAATTTTGTAAATGTTGTTGTATTTTTATTTCCTCTGCGTGATTTGTCTCTATTGAACAAGGTGTTGCAGCAAACATTGAAATTCTTGATATTCAGGTCGATTGTTTGCTTGGTAGGAACATATTGTCGTGGTCTGGTAAAACAATTTTACATAGCTAGCAGTTGGATGGGGACCCATTCATTCCAGAGCTCAGGAGAAAAACATCATATTGTGGTTTTGCTTAGTTAAATTTGAAGTATGCAGCTAATATATAATTTCCTGGCACTTTCCTGTCATTTTTGATGGTTACAGAGAAAGAAAAATTCTCCCTCCTATTGAATTTTTGAATAAATAAAATACCTCCATGGTGAGTTGGATAATTCATTCTGAATTATAGTGCTCAAGTGATGTCAGTCTAGATCAGTTTTCTAGAATTACAGACTTAATATTTTACCTGTATAGAGCTGATATATAACCAACCAACTGAATTATCAAGATAAGAAAAGGTAGAATTTTTATTCTTTCGGAAGGCATAGGAATGCTGCCGTTCATTTTATTGGAGTTACTGTTTCTGAATGAATTATTTTCAGTTGTTAGTATCAGTATCTACTAAGAGGATTTATGTCATGGTATGTACCTAGGTGTTTTTTATGAAGTCAATCACCTCTCATTAAACATTTTTATTTCAAAAGGTCATAGCTTTTGTCTCGCATTGTATTGAAAATATTAACTTGAGAAAAACAGTTCCCCAATAGGTATATTTCAAGATCTGAAAATGTGACATTTTTTAAAAAAAGTTATTTGAATCTTAGGATTTTGTTTGGGTACTGCGTGTTTATTACACGTGCTGTTGGTATCTATGTATAATGTAAACCTGATCTTTCAGGGTCTCAACATTTACTTTACCTTATAGTTTATTACTCCATGCCTCTCATCCTCATCTATATATCTTTTGATTTTCAGATATCTTCCCGAAGTGTATTGAGAATCCAGCATTAACTTTTAATTCTGTACTACGTGGGTGAAGTCTCACCTTGCTTATTTTCTGATTCACAAACCTTAGTCGCATTTCCCCTATCCAATTTCTAGGTTTTCATGTATCTGACACTTCACAGAGGTAACTGCAGACGTTAGTATCTTGTGTGTCTTTCTAAAGACAGTAGAGTACAGTACTTAGTGCATTATCTTCTGCATGAGAGCAGCCCAGATAAACCCCAAACTATGTGAACCACAACAGTGAAATAACATCAGTACAGGAAAATATTGTGATAATGTAGAAGTGCCGTGACAACGGTTCCACTGACTTTCCTCCCAGTTGCTGGTTAGGGAATATCATTGGGGCTTCCTTGTGCTTTTGCCATTCCCAGTTAATTTAGTAAATTCTAGGTGTCTTCCCTGACACAAAAAAAAAAAAAAAGGGCATTTTGGATGAACAGAACAACTACCACTGGATCTAGGCTTGCTTTCTTTCAATCCTGGGTGACAGGTCAGTATTGGAGGTGGAGGTATTTCAGTCGCTTGGCATGTTACATAGGCTTATTTGTCTTTATTGTCTGCATAACCCCCTAAAATAGCTGTTTTGTATCACCTAGTTTTCCATCATTTTCCATAATTTCTTTTCCTCCTATCAGAAAGGCATTATTCATCATATAAAAGTCAAAAGTTCTCATTTTTTGAAAGTGTCTTGAACTGTTTTCTTCTTTGCCTAGAGATAAAGGCAGAAGAGAGCCAGTCTTCAGACAGAATTTGAGTAGGACCTGTTATTTACTTTACCATTTCTCTACAGTTTTAATTGAGCCTTAAATGAGTGCCATGACTTTAAGAAGTAGTGACATTTCAGTATTTTCAGTTACATTCTTTGAGAATTATTAGATTCCATGACTTTTAACACTAAGTTTATTTGAAATCTCTCCATATATGCATGGCTTTTGGAAAATTAACGGAGGTTTTATACAGGTGTTGTTTACAAATCATTGTGAAATCAAAGTTTAAGAAACTGCTGTTCCCAAGTCACCTCCTCAGCTGAGAATGTGGTGACTCGACTCTTAGCTCTTAGGATGTTTCAGTGTAACTTACAGCTGCAAAAGACAGGGCTGTAACTGGCAATAGCCATCACTAACAAACTTTTCACCGTTTGTGTTGTGTTGTGTTTTAAGTCTAGACCATATTAAATGCGAAGAGCTTCATCCTCTGGTAAAGAGATGTCTTAATAGCAACTGTTTCAGATGCAAGGACAAGCATGAGATTCACAAAGTACAAATTGACAGCCCAGAATGCCTTTATGCTTTTTTAAATGAATCCCTTTGGAAAATATTTTCAAAGATCTATGGCAATGGTGTTGGCAGCTTAGGAGAGGCATAATAGTCGTTTTTGAATGTCTGCTCCAAAAGCATCAGAAGTCCATGTTTCCCATAACATGACTCTAAAGACACTGAAGATTTATCCCTGAGTACAAAGAAACTTAGATGATTTGGTTTTGTCCATAAAACTGGAGATTTTCCAAGGTGATTCCAAAAGAGGCAAATCTATATAATAGATATTGAGGAGGGTTCATAATGGATTTAAATGAAAATGTAAGTTACACTTCATCAAGCTGATGTAATTTGCATCTTGAGGGACAGAAAGACACAGCCTCAGCAGGGAACACAGTCAACAAGAGTCATGAAAGGAAAAGACATTTTATTGCTTTCTTCTCTTTTCTGTTGGTTGTTCTCCTGACACATCTGGGCTCTGTGATATAAAGAACTTTTACATCACTTCAGGGTTGCGTAACTTTCCAGCACTACTTAGGACAGCTCTGAATTCGTTCAAGTGATGGCTCAAACAGACCCCCTCTCTATTCCAAATTCTGTTGAGATATTTACATTTTTTCCATATATAAAATGAATAAATAATTTTTGCCCAAATATTGGATATCTGAATTGGTTGAATCTAAACCCCATGAAGGGTAAAGAGCGATCTGAAAATCATTCTTATATTACTTTGATGGCCATTCCTCTAGCACCTAAGTCTAAATTGCGGACAAATAGTAGTATTCTATAGTTACATTTTGTCATTCAGGATACTCTCACAGCTCCAGCAGAGGAAAGAATTTTACCTGGCCCTGCCTTCTTTTAATTCCTCCAGATTTAATAGATGATATTTCAGTTGAATTAATATTTCACGAGTTTACTTCACACTGAGTACAAGCAATCACACTTGTTATGGCTGTAATACTTTTAGGTTTTTCCTTGTTGATGGATGGCTATTATGTCATTGAATTCAGTTATTCGCAGGTTCTGTTTTCCGTGCATTTGTTTCTTGACTGATGGATAATTTTTCATGGTTGCATAGTGCAGCAAGCTGCACAGCTAATGCTGTGCAAGGTGGCATATTAGTGTTTTGGATGGAGTTATGGGAAAGAGGATGTGATTTGATTGCTTAATGCAAATTGCATGAGTTCTGAGTACTTAGGAGTTGTTCTGCAGCGTGTCTGGTGTACAGCCTCTGAGCATGAACCTGTCTTTGATGGTTCCACATGATGGATAACATTCAAACTATGGGAAATACAGATGTATGTGTAGGGATCCTATATGTTTATTAAATGTGTATCATGCTGCTTCAGTTAATTTTTTTCCATTGTTAATGCTTACTAGCAAGAATGTATTTGCCAAGATAATGTCAGTGAAAACATCTATAAGCAAGACCATAGGAACCCAGAAATGTCTTATTGGTCTAGTTTCATAAAACTCAGTTCTGTGAGCTGTAAGTATGCTTAGAGCATGGATTACAAATTAGTCTTTTCAGGTTTTCTTTTGTGGATAACACAAACACTTTGTGAAATGAAAACTCAGTAGGCATGTACTCCCTTGCTGTGCTGTGAAGTTCTACATTTTTAGAACTAAGGAAAAAGAATCTTCTCCACCATTCTTCCACTGCTGCAGATGTAATGGTTCAGCTTGTTTTGAGTGACAAAGCAAATCCAAAAAAAACCCCATCCTTTTCCAAATCATTTCAGTGTGGGCTTATCAATTTCTGAGTCCTATCATTTGATTCCAGTAGTGACAGATGAAAACCACAAATGTTCAATTGGAATTTTCTGCCTTTTTTTTTTTTCATTCAGAGATAATTTACGTAAGTAGAAGATATAACAAGGATACTAAATTAAGTGTGTCTATGTGTATATAAATAAAACTGTTTTGTTACTCATTTGCCAGCATTTTGGCTCAGCTGCAGCAGTGAGTATCATAACCATTTTAAAATTGATTAGACAATTTAACTTGAAATTTAACTCTGAATATGGCAGAGAGAGATAAGCCTGTGAATAGGAGCATAAAACATTAATCTTGCAGTTCTCCAGCTGATCTCAGTAAAGCTGGCGTGTTGTATTTATTCTTTGGCTTTGAAGAAATTTAAAGTCTTATGCTTCCAGTGTGACCTATGTACACGAGTGGTCTTTGACTTCTTATTACACAGGTCAAGAGCCACTGGGCCCCTTTGCTTTTTCTAGAAGTGAACTGGGTTTGGTTAAAACAGAGGTGTTTCTGCAGCACACGGGGATGACAAGCCTGGTTTTTTTTTTTGGCAGAGGAGACTAGGGTTGTTTAACTGCTATGAGTTACTGTCCAAAAGAGACTTGAAAGCAGCGCTTCCCTGCAGCCCCGCAGTGGCTTCTGGTGTTGAAGCAACATGAATGTGCAAAATGAAGTAACAATTTTAGTTGGAAGCTGATCTATTTTAATTCAACATTAAGCAGTTTAGAGCAACGTTTCCTATGCTACTTTGATTTTCAGCTTTTGTCTATATTGTGATGCTTCAAAGAAAGATCAGCTTAGCTTCAGTGAAGCAGCAAAACGACAAATGTTCAAGCAGCCAGTTCTAAGGCTTTCTCCGCCTATTTTCACATCCATAACAGTAGTAACTTTCTTTCAGCTGGAGTTTTGGAGTGCTTTAGGGCAACTATATGCTGGATTTGAGTAAGTTCAGCTGCTATTTCTGCTTTTACTAGACATCGTATTTATTGATGTTGATCAGTTCTTTACATTGATTTTTATATAAAGAAGAAGTGGTTTGAAGTAGACTTGCTTTCTAGGATGAAAAGCAATTAAAAATATTCACCAAAGCCCAGGTGAAGGAAAGGCAAGGTACAAGTGTGTTACCTTTTTAGTCAGTTATGTCTGCCAGGTTTTCTTATCTCCATGACACCTATGTTTCACTTATCACACACGTGAAGTCCCTAGTTTTAACTAGTGGGTCGGCTTCTAAGCATTTTTTTTGTAGCAGCCAGCATTTTAAAGTGCTTTGGTTGGCAATATTATCAGACCCTAGTTGAACCCCCACTTTAAAAGTAGATAGTAGTATTTTTGTAAACACCTGACTTTTGAGTTTAGTTTGAAGTTACCCTTCTGCTATAGAAAATTCTGCCCATTCCTTCTATTTTGTCTTTTAAGTATGTAACTATATATTATAGTAGTTGTAATGCTGTTCTAATACTGATAAACTGTTATGGAAATATTCCACATTATGCAGTTGTTATATATTACCAGACTGGTTAGGATATTCTAACTGTCCTTCTTCTTCATTTATTTTTGATTAATTACAGTACAGTGGTGTTCAGCAATGTATCTCATATTTATATGTTATATTCCAGTACGTCTCAGGACAGAATGCTGTTCCTAACACTGAAAGTGCTGGTTTCTGCAGGATCCAGATTCTGAGTTAGAGCTCCTGCTTTGCAAGAGAACGCTGTTTCAAAATTTCTTGTTGGTCTGCATGCTGGGGTGTCTGCTGCGCGGACAAACCTGGTCTAATACTTGCATGTCTGGTTCCTTGGATCAGTCAAATCTCAAAAAACAAGAGCATGCTTTTCATGCTCTATCCTTTTTCTCCTCATTCCCATGCAATGCTGCAACAATTGCTATTCAAAAATCACCATTTACCAATGCTCAGTGAATCACCGTCCTCTGTATTAATACTATATATCACTATCAGGTTCCTATTACTGCCTGTCAATGGATTTTGACATTCAGGACTACACAAATATGTATCAAAAAATGCATTTGTAATATGCATTACAAATATCACAGACATTACATATTCTAAATAGAAGGAAAAGTGGAGTATTGCTTGTTAGTGATTATTATGAGGTATTTTACCATCTTATTTCATATTCTGTTCATATTCTGTATTTCAAAATCTGTATTTTTTTTTTCCTCTTTCAAAAAGCTTAAAAGATTTTGGAGAAGTGTTTATTTTGGATTATGTTCCATTAGGAAGAAAAGATAGCTTAACACTCTAATGCAAATGGTTTCTTTTCCTGACATATTAAAAATGTTGCTAAAAATTACCTGGAGATTTTCTGCTAGACATTTATTTAAACTATTTATTCAGTTCTTAAGCAAAGAAAGTAAAAGGATCAGGAGTGCACACATCTGAAGATGTATGCCAGACACTATTTCCAATAACAGAAACAAGGCATGGTGGTGGAGTCGCTCTTTACGTGAGAGAGCAACTACAATGTATTGAGTATTGTCCAGGCATGGATGAGGGGTGAGCTGAGAGTCCATGGGTGAAAATTAAGGAGTGGGCTGGCAGGGGTGATACTGTGGTGGATGTCTATTATACGCTACCAGATCAGGGTGAGGAAGTTGATGAGGCCTTCTGCAGACAGCTGAGAGCAGCCTCACAGTCACAGGCCTTGGTTGTTGTGGTGGATTTTAACTTCCCTGATGTTTGCTGGAAGGACCATTCAGCCAGCCAGCCACAGTCCAGGAGGTTCCTCCAGTGCCTTGATGAGAACTTTCTGATGCAAAGCGGGGTGGACGAGCCGACTAGAAGAGGTGCACTGCTGGACCTCATCCTCACTAACATGGAGGGTCTGGTTGAAGCAGTAAAGGTCGAGGGCTGCCTTGGCTGCAGCGACCATGAAATTGTGGAGTTCAGGATCTCCTGTGGCAGGAACAGAACTGCCAGCAGAATTGCAACCCTGGACTTCAGCAGGGCAAACTTTGGCCTTTTCAAGCAATTGCTGGGGGAAATCCCATGGGCAAGGCTGCTTGAAGGTAGATTTGGTTAGTGTTCGGGGACTGTTTCTACCGGGCACAAGATCAGAGCATCCTGACACGTAGGAAGTCAAGGAAGGGAGCCAGGAGACCTGAGTGGTTAAACAGGGATCTGTTGGGTATGCTCAAGTGGAAGAGGAGAGTTTACAGATCATGGAAGGAGGGGCTGGCCACTTGGGAAGAATATGAGGCTGTTGTCAGAGAGTGTAGGGAGGCAACTTGGAAAGCTAAGGCCTCCTTAGAATTAAACCTGGTGAGAGGGGTCAAGGACAACAGGAAGAGCTTTTTCAAAGATGTGGCAGATAAAACTAACACCAGAGGCAATGTAGGCCCACTGATGAATGACGTGGGTGCCCTGGTGACAGAAGATACAGAGAAGACAGAATTACTGAATGCCTTCTTTGTCTCTGTCTGCTCTGCCGGAGACTGTCCTGGGGAGCCCTGTACCCCTGAGGCCCCAGAGGAAGTCAGGAAAATGAAGGAGTTTGCCTTGGTTGATGAGGACTGGGTTAGGGAGCAGTTAGGCAATCTGGACATCCATAAATCCATGGGTCCGGATGGGATGCACCCACAGGTGCTGAGGGAGCTGGCTGAGGTCATTGCTGGACCACTCTCCATCGTCTTTGCCAAGTCTTGGGAAATGGGAGAGGTGCCTGAGGATTGGAGGAAAGCAAATGTCACTCCAGTCTTCAAAAAGGGCAGGAAGGAGGACCTGGATAACTATAGACTGGTCAGCCTCATCTCCATCCCTGGGAAACTGATGGAATGACTTATCCTTGGTGCCATCTCAAGGCATATCAGGGATAAGAGGGTCATTAGGGGCAGTCAACATGGCTTCACCAAGGGGAAATCATGCTTGACCAACCTCATTGACTTTTATGAGGACATAATGAGGTGGATAGATGATGGCAGAGCAGTGGATGTGGTCTACCTTGACTTGAGTAAGGCATTTGACGCAGTCTCCCACAGCATCCTCACAGCTAAACTGAGGGAGTGCAGTCTGGACAATTGGGTAGTGAGAAGAACTGCAAACTGGCTGAAGGGAAGAAGCCAGAGAGTTGTGGTCAATGGGGCAGAGTCTAGTTGGAGGCCAGTATCTAGTGGAGTGCCTCTGGGGTCAGTACTGGGGCCTGTATTATTCAATATAT
This sequence comes from Nesoenas mayeri, assembly GCF_963082525.1. Lineage (NCBI taxonomy): Eukaryota > Metazoa > Chordata > Aves > Columbiformes > Columbidae > Nesoenas > Nesoenas mayeri. The sequence continues at coordinate 9,039,521 of NC_137551.1, read as the reverse complement.
TCATCAACAATTTGGACGAGGGAATTGAGTGACTGTCAGCAAGTTTGCTGTTGACACCAAGCTGGGAGGAGTGGCTGACATGCCAGAAGGCTGTGCTGTCATCCAGAGACCTGGACAGGCTGGAGAGTTGGGCGGGGAAAAATTTAATGAAATATAACAAGGGAAAGTGCAGAGTCTTGCATCTTGGTACAAACAACCCCAGGTTCCAGTATAAGTTGGGGAATGACCTATTAGAGAGCAGCGTGGGGGAAAGGGACCTGGGGGTCCTGGTGGACAACAGGATGACCATGAGCCAGCACTGTGCCCTTGTGGCCAGGAAGGCCAATGGCATCCTGGGGTGTATTAGAAGGGGAGTGGTTAGTAGGTTGAGAGAGGTTCTCCTGCCCCTCTACTCTGCCCTGGTGAGACCACATCTGGAATATTGTGTCCAGTTCTGGGCCCCTCAGTTCCAGAAGGACAGAGAACTGCTGGAGAGAGTCCAGCATAGGGCAACAAAGATGATTAAGGGAGTGCAGCATCTCCCTTATGAGGAAAGGCTGAGGGCGCTTGGTTTCTTTAGCTTGGAGAAGAGGAGACTGAGGGGTGACCTTATTCATGTTTACAGATTTATAAAGGGTGAGTGTCATGAGGATGGAGCCAGGCTCTTCTCAGTGACAACCAATGGTAGGACAAGGGGTAATTGGTTCAAACTGGAACACAAGAGGTTCCACTTAAATTTGAGAAGAAACTTCTTCTCAGTGAGGGTAACAGAACACTGGAACAGGCTGCCCAGTGGGGTTGTGGAGTCTCCTACTCTGGAGACATTCAAATCCCACCTGGACACATTCCTGTGTAGCCTCATCTGGATGTTCCTGCTCCGGCAGGGGAATTGGACTGGGTGATCTTTTGAGGTCCCTTCCAAACCCTAACATTCTGTGATTCTGTGAATTACAGAAAACAGTACCCATTTACAGAAGTACTTTTGCTCTTTAACTGTCATCAGTGTACTCCAAAATCTTTTTCCATCTATGTTACTTTCTGTCAGTGGTCATTTGCCTGTCTCCTGAAGCTTAAACTATTTTGGCTGTTTGTAACACAGCTTGGGCCCATAGTTACGGAGTAGAGAAGCAAAGAAGTTGCACATTAATGTATTGTAGATATATATGGCTTGGATTTCCTGACTGCATGTCTATTCAGGTCTTCATTTAGTTATTCAGTGTGCTGGGATCCAAGTCCATCCTGCTCTCCAGGAGGTCAGAGAACCTCAGCAGCTTCGCTCCGTCTTCTGCTTAAACACAGATCCTTGCTCCTGGAAGAGCAATAACGTGTAGCTTTTTCAGTGTACCTGATAGAGCTTTCAGACATTTTTAAAATAAAATACGCTTACAAAAGAAGGCAAAGCCATTTTCTCCCTGCTGGCTTCTTGAAATCTCCTGTTGGAAAAAGCACTTACCATGTATTTCGTATGAACAGAAAGTTTTCAGTAATGACTGGTATTTCTGAGTCTATTGCAGGCAGTGCAGCTGTTGAAAATGTCACTGTGGATGGCACAAACAGGATACAATTCTGAGCAAGACAGTGCACCATCTCACTTTGATACTGGTTGAAAAGGAAAAAAAGAGCAATAGGATGCTTAAAAAACAGACAAGTTGTTGGATGTTCTTGAAGTCATCAATAAATTAATTTATTCAGAATGTTAGCTGCATATCTGTGGATTTTGCAGGCTCTGTGACTCAATTCCACATATCCATGGGAATTTTGAGCAATCAGGACAGCCTTAATATTCCTGCCTTGAGTGTTGATATAATTCTTTGACAATGTATGTCAATAGGTGTAAAGGTGTGTAATGCTTTACAAGTCAAACTGTTATTATTAATGACTAGACTCATGTTCTGTGTTCAGTACTTTAGAAGTTATGATAGAAGTATATAAATGCTATCTTTCTCTATAATTAGATGTGGCTAAAATAATTCTGACAATGTGTTCCCTGACATCTCTGTATGGGCTTCCAGTCTTCCTCATCTGGACAGAATTTGGGAGTTTTCCTCTCTTTCTTACACAGACACAAGGCTGAATTTTCTCCATTGTTTCTTTCTATTCTTATCTATGTTTGATTTCTTTTTTTAATGCCCTGTTTCTTTCCTTCTCTTACACCATCTTCTCTATTTTTTCCTTTTTATCCACTCATTTTCTTTTCTTTCTGCTTTTTCTTCTTATTGTTTGTTTGCTTTTGACTTGTGTCTTGTAGTGCAAGATCGCCTAACATTTCTGAGTTTTAGTGTTCACAGAATGCTTTACTACAAGGTTGCCTTGGGAACTAAGGGAAGACCTAATCTTAGAACCTGTGATGCTTTTGGGGGTCACGGTGATTTGTTCATCTACCATATGCACTTAGAGAAATTGGAAAAAACTCCCCAGAAAACAGCAAGGTCTCAACTGGGCAAATAGAATAGAGAGAATACGAACCAGAAAATGAAACTGGTGTGTATGTCCCTTTTACTGTGGCTCAACAAATGATCATTGTTAATTGTTTCCTTGTGAAGGAGAGTGGTTTATATATGTGTATATGTATATACATTTGTGTATATACATGCACAATCTATAAACTTTGGAGAGATTGGGTTTACTTTGTGCTTGAAAAACAGTTTTAGGTTGAATATGGTTTCTGTTTTTATTTATTTCACTGACAGGTATGGATAGAGCCATTATATGAACAGTGGATGTTGCTGGCATCTTAACTAAAAGCTGTAGCACCAGATAGCTTCAGATATTTCTTTTTCTCAAACTGCAGCTGCACACACGTTGTGATCCTAACCAGTATGTGCAGCCTGCTTAGATGTTATTGCTGCTTATTCACATGAGGACTTTCAACCCCTTCCAATATTTCCCATCACTGAAATTGAGACTTGCATAATTGTACCTCATAGCTGCTTCTGAGTGCCACCTATGAGACTTTGTGAAAGGTTGTTCAGAGATGTCAATGTATTGGAGAAGAGGAAACAGATATCTAATAGGTCTTTAACCAAATGAATCATGTTTATTTTTTATGCAGGGAATAAATCACAAGACAGTGGGATCGCAGAGATGGAGGAACTTCCAGTCCCACACAACATCAAAATAAGTAACATCACATGTGATTCCTTCAAGATTTCTTGGGAGATGGATTCTAAATCCAAGGACCGCATTACTCATTACTTCATTGATCTCAACAAGAAAGAAAACAAGAACTCCAACAAATTTAAACACAAGGTAATTTTCATTTAAAAATCAAGGTGGAAATAGTTGATTTTAAATAGATGAATCTCAGTGTTTTATTAACCTTTCAAAGCTTGACCATGGGAAACAGGTATTGGACAGCCAGCAAGGATGGGCTTTTGATAATCTGATTGACTATTTTTTACTTGGAATACCTTCTCCATCTCTAGCCTATATATGTGTACACACAAATACATTTGTCTAATAGAGAACTGAACATTACCTTTTCTTATTTCATTTGAAACTTAAACAGTTTTGGAATCTGTACAATTTATTGCATGACAGGCTTTTTTTTATTCCTGACTGCATCTTAGTAATTATTTAAACGATTTATGTATTCTGTGCCTGTCCTCGTTCAGTGACAGACTCATGAAAGCAACACATGTCATTTCAACAGAAGAGTCACAAATTCTAATGCACTTCTAGGAAGGCTTCCAGCAATTTTAGTTTGCAGCATTCAGCACTGTGACCTGAATATTCATCTGGCCTCTTTCCTCAAGCCACTGATGCAGGGACATACTGAATGCTTTGCAGAATCTGTAGTTATTAAATCCAGCAAAATTTGCTTTGATCTTAGAATAGCTGAAATACTGAGATGTCTAGAGAAATATGGAATGAGATAAAAGATTTAAAAGCACAATCATCTGCAAATTTAAAAAATAATGATGCTGGCAATATCTCTAAAATATAAGGTTTGCCAAGACACAAATAACTATGCAGGCAAATATAAAAGCTCTAATTCTACCAACGCCTAAATTCCTATTAGTTTATAAACCAGTGGGATAACTAGGAAATATTTCCACTGATTTCTCTGAGTCATTTTAATGTGAGAATATTTTTCCTGTGACTGCTGTTAAAAGCATATGTATAATTTTCACCTTTCCTTATTTGACTTTTTTTGCATTTGATCTGGTTGGAAGTAATGTATTCATTAAGTGTAAGGAAAATCACTTACTGCTGCTTTAAATCAAGAATTTTACATGTTTGGCCATGATGTTGCAGTTGCTAGGAACCAGCATGCAAAACACTCCCAAATTTAATGCTATAATAGCCTTTTATTATGACATGTTTTTAATTGTGGTAGCAAATAAAATAGGGCATGCATGTGTTTTTTCTTATTGGTATTACTTTTGGACTGGCAGCCTTTGAATTTGAATCACTATTTTATACCACAGGAATAAATATACCTTCTAATATAAATGCTTACTTGGATGGAATATTTTTAATTTCTTTCATTTTATTAATCTACTTGGGTTTTTTCATTTGTGTGCACACTGATCTAAAGTTGTAAAATCTGTTTTTGTAAAAGATAGAGCTACCATAGCAGATTGAACACTATATTCACTTCAAAATTTGCATCATGGTGATTACGTGTGTTAAAATGGAGAGGGAAAAAAAGGATATTGGTAGTGTAATAAAGATAAGTCATTAGATTTATTTTGGTTTGGTTTGGTTTTGATTTTGTTTTGTGTTTTTTTTTCCTCAGCAATTCTCTAGCTTTTTACTGTGATTAAGGTTTTAGTCAAAGGAGAGAGGTAATAAGTTTTGTAAGAAAAGGAGACTAAAGGCTTTCAATTAGAATGATGAATAAGTTGGATGTCTTGTCAGAATTAACTTAAAATTTCTTGTATTAGTGACTTTAGTAAAGCTTTTTTTGTTTTTGTTTTGTTTTGTTTTGTTTCCACTTCCCCCAGCCAGAATGATGAAAATCCTTACAGCAGAGTGGGTGAGGGGCAGTTCTGTTCACAAGTATCTGTGCCAGAACACGTATGTGTTTGTGTCTTTAGTACTAAGTAATTCTTAGCACACTTTCTAGAATAAGCTTTTGTTGAGAAATTAAAAATTGGTCCAATTCAAAATGTGCCATAACAAGGATCCTTCATCTCTACAGTATTAATTGCAGGAGTTTCATAGCTGAACTCAGCAGCAGACCCACTGGGTAGGGCACCCATAACCTGGCAGATGCAGCACCAGGGACTAAACGCTCCCAGAATCTGGAGGGAACTGAATCAGTCCCCACCCACCCATTGCCTTCATAACAAAGCTGCTGTGTGAAGGAAATCACTGCCCCTTCTCCTAGCTGAGCTGTTTAGAAAGAAAAGAGCAGGCCTCACTACTTAGTTATAAAGAGGATCATTGGCACTTACTCTCAGGACTCATCCAGCAGTCAGGCTGTGGAAAGGGACAGGCATTTTCAGGGAAAAATATCATCCTTACTTAGCATACGGGTAAGGTAAATCATTGTCTGCAAGACGCCATTTCTCTCACAGGTAATAAGCCCAGATGACCAGCTTAAACTGTTTTCTAACTTGTAGAGAGTTAAAGTCTCAGTTTTCTCACATGGCTGTGAGCAAGTGACTGTGAATACGGACATAGCCTGATAGATGCTGTGCTTCAGGAAAGGGGGCTGTTTCTTCCCTTGCGTACCCAGGAGAGCACATGTGAATGATTCATCCTTTTGATACTTTTTCTGTTGTCTAATATATAAAAAATATACAGCATATTTAGGGTACATACAGATTTATTATTTATGGCTATTGCCATAATATCTGTGAAGGAGGAGTTTTGTATTTGTAGTAGAATGTAAAGAATAGAATACTAAGACGACTCTGTCCTTTTCTCAATGTGATTTGCACATACCTACCTGCTTTTTCAAGATACGGAAGTATGATTTTTCCCATGCAATGGGAAATGAGGCTCAGATATTCAGCAAAACTAGGATGTGCTGAGTTCCCACAGTGCAGACCTGGGAAAGGGAAGGATAAGATGAAACGGGAGAAAGCTGAAAAATGAAAGCTGCTGCTTTGTCAGTGAAAAGGGATTGCAAAGTAGGCAGCTCTTCCCAAAACGGAGAGAAGGAGTGTGACCCGTATACCTTGCTGCTTAGTTTTTCAGTGCTTACAGGTCTTTCTTGGAAATTATTGCCACCTAGTTACCTTTAGAGTTTCCTGTTGGCTGCCGGTGACAGGGCAGCCATCTGCCACTGCAGAATCCCGGCTGGCATATAACCTCCTTTGCACTACTTTGGTGGCTCAGCCAGGAATAAGCTGAGCAGAATAGAGGTGAAAGAAATGGAGAATCCCCAATGAAATTTCTACTTGGATATTTGAACATTTTTTACCGAGGTCAATGCCTCAACCTTAAAAAAACCCCACAAGTGTTTGCTTAGAAAAGGAACAACAGATTAGAGTTATGAAAAGCATCATATCTGCCCCTCCTCCCAAGCTGTGCAGGAGATAAACCCCTGTATTTAATGTGGTTTCAGGTAGTCTGTTACTTTTTGGTACAGTTAGAAGAATTTCCTGATCCACAGCTGGAAAGTAAGGTTTGATGCATGTGGGCAATGAGGCTTTTAATGATAGATGAAAACTGACAACATTAATGGGGGCAAAAACCACCACCGGGTTGTGGGCACAGAGACCTGGCCCGGGTAGAGGCAATTTTTGCCACAGCCAAAGAAAAGATGACAGGAAGAGTAATGAATGTAAGTGTAGCAGCTGCTGACTGCTTTAGCACTGGCAGATTCGGTCCAGTGGGATGCCTTTGCAATATAGCTCCGGAGTGGCAGCTTTAAATGTCATTTGAGGTTTCTTTTCTTTTTCCTTGTAATTTTTCTCTGTCTTTTATATATTATTTATTTCACAGTGCACAACTGAGCCCCTTACAGGCCCTGTTATTTGGTTTAAATGAGAATTGCAAAAAAGAAATCATGGCAACAAAATCTTACCCCTGATTATCACTCAATCACATTTACTGTAATATCACAAGCTGCTAATTTTACAGCTTCTTTGTGCAGAAACCGATCAATATTTTTTGCTGACAGAAAATGATAAAAGAAAGATATTTTTCCCTAATAGAAGACAAGCAAAAAAAATACAAAAATCTTTCAGGTCTTGCTTACAGATCTTGTACAGAAAATATCTCTTTCTTGTTTCTTTTTTCCTTAAGGGACTACTGTGCTAGTATTGATAGGTGGATGACTATGTATTAGTATTTATATGTGGACAGCTATGGATGTTATCTAAAATGCCCACTTCTCACATGACAGCCATCTTACAGTTCTATAATTACTGATAAATATTCAAGAATAAATACCTCTCTCGGTCTATCACAAGTCCTCGTATACACCATGCAGAGAATAATTCAACTCCACTCTTTCACACACAGTTCTAGCATGAACTGTCCAGTTCTTCATTTTTTTCTTCCCCTTAGTGGTCTCTGCTGCAGTCTTTGGCACTAAAGAAATCAGGTATTTGAACAACAAGCAGCTGTTCTTCTTTGCTGCACTGTAGTGCTATATGCGTGAAGAGTAAAACAGAGTACCTGAAATGGTGGTGGGATGGGAAGCTCAAGTTGCAATGACAAACACAAGCCATCTAGCTGTGTGTTTGGCTTGTTCTGGAGTTTCCTGTTCATAAGGTTATTTTGATATATGTAAAACACTCAAAGTTGCTTTTCAATGCATTTCTTTTTTTCTTTTGAAGTTTGGTTTGGAAGATACTAACAGCAGTATAGGTGGGCTGATTGATGGCAGCAGGAATTTTGTTTGGTTACACTGACTGAAAGAAAACAATGGCAATGAGAGCACAAGAAGCTTTTAAAATAAGATATCCTTGTGCTCCTTAGTGTGTGCTTCTCTGCATACTAAAGTGCAGATGGCCCTAGTCTGAAGCATATATTTGAGCTATGTATAATAGTATCTATCAACAGTCCCTTGGAACCAATAATATGCTCATACATGCAAGTTATCACTGTAGCTCTCAGAGCAGCCCTTAAAGACCATTGCCCTTGGCCACTCTGTTAACTTTGCCACACCAGTGGACTGTGAAAATTAACTGAGGTTTGCAGAGAAAAGCCAGGGATTGGGGATTACATTGCAAAAACGAGGAAGGAAGGGGTGGTGGATTGGGTTTGGTTGCACTGCTAACTTGTGTGTGGTTTTGTCTTTTTGTTTCCATCAGGACGTACCCACTAAATTGGTGGCCAAAGCTGTTCCTTTGCCCATGACGGTCCGCGGGCACTGGTTCTTGAGCCCAAGAACGGAATACACAGTAGCGGTCCAGACAGCGTCAAAGCAGGTTGATGGTGATTATGTTGTTTCTGAGTGGAGTGAAATCATCGAGTTTTGCACAGCAGGTAATATTGCTGAGGAAACGTGCACCACAGGATGCACACAATTAACAGTAGTTTGCTGCATGAGTGGGTTAGCCGCCTACCAGTGCCAGCGAGGCTGGTAGGGTTACAGAAGTCACACCTGGAAATGGGAATTCTTACTTTAGGCTTCATATGTGCTCAGGTTTGGTGCATTAATGGCGGGGAGAGAGAGGCAGGCAGGCAGGCAGGCAGCTGCAGTGCCCCTGTGTTCCGCGGTAGCTTGGCTGCCCCAAAGACCTGTGCCTGGCGCTACTGCTTGTCCCAGGCTAGGAAAGGAGACTGGTGAACCAAAGTGGAGCAGGGCCACTTGTGTGCCTGCTGCTGGTTACTAGTACCTGTGGAGAAAAGATAGAATGGCAGCTCCATAGCAGACAGCTTTCTTAAGACATTCTGCTGCCCTCCCTTCTCTGCATGCTGCAAAGCCTGAACATCACCAACACCCTGTCCTGGGGATCAGTTTAGCCCATCACTGATTTATAAATGTCTTCCTTTGGATCTTCCTCACCTGGTGCCAATGTACTTGCCTGTGTGAAAGTTGAGAGCTGAAACGATCTCTCTATGAATCCTGTGTTGGTTGAGAAGCCATTTAGGCTAGGTTCTAAGCGAGCTTTTCTAGTTACGTGAATTGGTATTGGCTCACAACCAAGGACATTGTAGCAGACAGTTTATCAAATAACAGAAGTCAGAGAGGGCAGTTCTCAGCTCCTCTGCAGTCCCAAATACAAGGAAACCAGCTCTAACATGTGAAATACAGAGCTTGCAGAGCATTTGTGAGGAAAGGAGAGGGGACACTCAAAAGTGCATCTTCCTGCCATTTGTTTTTTGCCACTGTTAGAAACGCATCCTGGTCTATATAGTTTCCATATAGCTGCTGCATGATGTCATATATGTTACTAAAGCTCTGATTCCAATTTTAAGTCTGCACATCTGTGTAGCTTTTGGACAGTATTGTAGTTTTTCCTGCCCCTCATACTAGCAGACTGTCTTTTCTTTCTAGATTATTCAAAAGTTCACCTAACACAGCTATTGGAAAAAGCTGAAGTGATTGCTGGCCGTATGCTTAAACTGTCTGTTTTTTATCGGAATCAGCACAAAGAATACTTTGATTACATCAGGTAAGAAAGTAAACAGATGCAAAATTTTTGGCAAGTCAAGGGAGTAAGGAAAATAAGCAAATGGAGGCAGCTGTGCTAAAGCTGGAGCAGAATGTCTGTGTACTTTATTGCCAGTTCAGAAGCAGGGCAAAAATAAATTATAACTAATTTCTTCCACCTTGCTTAACTTAGCACTTCTGTTCAGTCATAAGTTTGTGTTTTGAAGCAGAAACTGAAGTATTTACAGAATCTCCAGCCTGATTGAAGTTCCTGTTATTAGAACAGCGTGTTTAGTAGCCAAATACTTCTATTGTACTAAGAAATTCAGAGTGAGATGTCTAATAGCAGAAGCGCACAACTGCGTGCGCAGGAACTGGGGTTCTGCAATCTGAATGTTAATTTACAGATCACGTGAGGAGGGAGAGGGGGTGATGTTTATATAATTTTACAACACTGTGCTTCAGCAGAAATGAATAAATGAGATGATTGATAGCTGTAGGTAGGTTCCTTATTCGTGTTGGAGACCCAGTGTGCTTTTGCACATAGAACCAGAAGCACCATTACAATAGAAAAGACGACTTTTCAGTAGGAGTCAGAGCTCACGTACTGAGCAGCAGCAGCCAGCACGCAGAGGTAACCTTCCACATCAGAAGGACATGGATGAGAGGTAAGCGGTGTGTGTACACCTGTTGCAGCACTGTGGCAGAAGGGTGGCAGCACTGACTGTGCTTTTTTTAATATCTATGGTGAAGAAAAAAAAATACTAGAGGGAATCTGACTCCGAAAAGCACACCCCCCACCCTTGGAAATATTCCCACATTGCAGTCATAAGTATGTGCTTGATTCCAGGCATGTCTTGTATATTCCAAAGCAAGGGGTTTGCTCTTTGTTTTAGAAGAATTTTATTGCACCTAGCTGCAGAAGTGAATGAAGGCAGAGAATGAATTGCAGTTGTTGAGGCTCTTGGAGAACCTCGTAAATCTCTACTGCCATCCTGGACTGGATACCACAAAAGACTTATGCCTGTGGTGGTTCTGAGTCTCATATTGCTTTGTTTTCAGCTATGTAATCATAGTGCACCTGCCTTTGTGTTCATAGATCTTTGAAAATTGCCACTGTGATGCATTTATAGCTTTGGATTCTGCCAAAAATTACTCTAACTGACTGCAGCATAACTTTTCCCCTCCCTCCTGTTATGTTCTTTCTTGGTTTGATACAAAGACTAGTTTGTTTTCCCTTCTTTTAGTGAGTTACAGAGGCAAAAAAGCTGTGTTTTGGCAGGTCGGTATGAAGCTAGAATATCATCTGTAACTGTCTGATGGTCGCCTTTTCTTCTCAGAAATACACTCATATGGTCACAGGGGCCAGTCCTTCCACAGTACACCTTTCTGAATGTTATGTTAAAAACCCTAACCACGTGCTTACTTTTAGGAAAAATTCCTTGTCATGCCATGCCTGCAAATGGCCTCTGTGGTGTCATAACTAGTGAAAAAGCTCAGAAAAGCATATAGGTAGCTCTGGTAGCACTGACGAATAAGGAACTGTCACAGTGCTAAAGCAGCAACCCCTAAATGTAGGATTTGACGTGTGAGCTTGTAAGTGGCGTTCATGTCACTCTGCCGCTTACCTCGTCTGGGAGAGCCATAAAGCAGAAGAGTGATGTATAATTAGCCTAATTGGCCACTGGATGTCAGTATCTTGCCACAGAAATTGAACTGCAAGATATCTGGCTGTTCAGTTTGCACAGTGGTGATTCAAGTTAATTATTTTTTCTACCTAGTAATCACTTCAGTCATAATATACCAGTTGTATTCCCACACACCAAGCAATGTCTTGTGAAATAGGGCTTGAGACAATCACTATGTAGTATTTGAACGGCCCAGGAAACTCTTGAAATTTATCTTAGAGCCAAATTAAGATGAGCTGCTGAGGAGATTAGAAACCATGACAGAGATATTACTGAGTTGGTTAGAGCTGGTTTGTACATAATACGTTGAACTTGTTTGACTGTTCCTTCCCTCTCTAACCAAGTAAAATCTTCTCCTAGCCAGCACCATTTTACCTGGAGCTATTGCAAGTTAAAAGCAGAAAGGGAAGAGTTTTCCTAAAACAAGAGGGGGGGGGGGGGTGTAAGGCTCTCCAGCCCCACAGCCTCATGCATTTTTAATCTGTCAATGTGTACAAAGACATTTTCTAAGGGTGCCTAGTAAATCTGTTGTTTTGCAGGACTTAGAAAAGGGGATGTTTCCCTTTCTGGTATCCGGTGGTTGCAGGTGCAGAGAGAGCCAAAGCTGTCACTACAGCACTTCCAGAGAGGTGTGAGGCACAAGTTCTGGAGAAGATCCTGCTAGACATAAACTCTCGAGTGCTGAGGAGGATTAGATGGGTTGTTTTGGACTGTTCTCCTAAATTTAACAGCCTAATGTTGCTGAACGCAGTTTGAGATCTAGGGGGTTAAAATTTCACTTGTTATACTGAATGTTTCTTTTCACTGGAACCAAACTGAGCTCAACTGGAAGGAAAAAAAGAAAAGGTTTGTACATTATTTTCCCTTTAGGACTAGTGACTGCAGAAGCTGGATCCCAACCAAAGTGGAAACTAACCAAATTACTCAGTACTCTCTGCCCAGCTCTGCTATGGTTGAACTCAGCAGTAGACAAATTAGACCTGAAATTATCATTTTGGGGAAAAAAACCTGGCACATAGTACATTCCTTCCTATAAATTGTCTGAAAAACATTGTTCAGAAATAACTTTCACTGGCAGTTTTCTACATTAAATATACACTGCCTCTGCTAAAAATCCACATTAACAAAGAGTATATTCAGCATATTGAGACTGGTTTGCAATTTTCAAAATGTGATTAAATTAAAACGTGTTTATTGTCAGAATTGTAGTGTAAGGCTGAACAAATCAGCTAATTAAAGATATGGGTGGTTTGGGGGCTTTTGTTTGTTGGTGCTATTCTTTGCCTGCATTTAATACCCAAACAGCTGACAGAGAAGCCAGACTGGAAAAGCAGATTTTCCCCTTGAGCAGGCAAGTTATTCTACCTCTTTCTGACTCTGCTGTCACTTGATTTTCTTGACACTAACCAGTTTTCAGTTTAACAGTTTTCCTTTGTGTCCCTTCAGTACTGTTACCAAACATCAGGATGTCCTAACTTTCCACTTTCCCTTTAGCATGCGTTACAAAATAAACAATGCCAATCATTCATTTGTAGAGAGCACCATGGGAATGCTATGCAGCCCTCTGTTAAGGATAACAGTGGCAGCCATGGCTCTCCGATCAGTGGGAAGCTGGAAGGCATCTTCTTCAGCTGCAACACTGAGTTCAACACCGGGAAACCACCGCAAGATTCACCTTACGGAAGATACAGATTTGAGATTGCAGCTGAAAAACTCTTCAATCCAAATACTAACTTGTACTTTGGAGACTTCTACTGCATGTACACAGCCTACCACTACGTCATTCTCGTCATCGCCCCTGTTGGATCACCAGGAGATGAATTCTGTAAGCAGCGCCTTCCTCAGCTAAACATAAAAGATAATAAATTTCTGACCTGCGATGAAGAAGACGGCGTCATGGTTTACCATCATGCCCAGGATGTTATTTTGGAAGTAATTTACACTGATCCTGTGGATCTCTCCCTCGGCACAGTTGCGGAAATTACTGGTCACCAACTAATGAGCTTGTCTACTGCCAATGCAAAGAAAGATCCCAGCTGCAAGACCTGCAATATCAGTGTTGGACGTTAAAACCTCCCCTGTTACTTAGGAGCCTTCAAACCTCTGTTGCCCATTTCCATAGTCAGCCGTTTTTGTCAGAAGCATGCACATGTCGCTCTCACCAAAAGCAAACATGAGTCTTCAAAATCTCCGATAGCATTTTTAGTATTTCTTCTTTCCCTCTTTCCCTTCTGTTCCCCCGATGCTTTCAATTATTAGAAGTCCTGGATTTCTTTCTGGCAACCATTTATACCTAGATGCTGCAACAATTGTTTTCTGTTTCTTGCCAAACATAACAAAATCCTATATAAACTGCTTTAGCAAAAAAAAAAAATAATGGCTTATAAATGGTGTTTAAATATGCATTCATTTTAACTACTGAACAAGTACCGGGATAACTCCAAACAGCATGAAAGGTTGTAATTGCAGCATGAGTTAAATTTCAAAGCCTAGAAATGTCAGCACTTCCAACGTGTTGTTTGACAGTGTTATTTATGTTATTTATATTAGCTAACTGAAAACAGAAGCTGTGTCTCGACATAATAAATATAATAGAAAAATATTTTATTTGTACTGTTGTATAAAATATTATACAATCATATAGAATATATAGATTACATTTTAATATCAATTGTATACATATGTCATGAAATCATTTTCCCTTATCAAAGATGTAGTTTGTAAACTTCAAATAGCTCTGTATCTGTTCCTGTTGCTCTAGATGACTTTAATTAAAACAGATTTACGAAGGAGACCATTTCTGATTCATAAAAGTTACAAATTATTGAGTCGGTACACTGAAACAACAAATCTCTGAGAAATAAAAAATTCCTTTTTTAGTGGTCATACTTTTTCCTCCAAACTACTTGAAAATGTGTACATCTTCAAAATCATGCCAAGCCATTACACACAATATAAATACAAACATATTTGATACGTAATAGACTCTATAAAATGAAATCTTCTTAACAAGATAGAAAACAGGTTGCTTATACTATGTGGTCAATACAAAAATGACAGTTAAAGCAAAACACTAAACATGATTCAAATGCCTTTTTTTTTTTAGATTCATTTCTATTACAAAAAACCACTCATAACCCTTCTGTTAATAGTCCACTTTTCACACAAATGGTCTATCACAAATAGTGAAAAAATCTTAATATTACAAAGTGTGGTGCTCTGAAAGTTAAGAAAGATGCATAATTCCAATGGAAAAATAACTTCTTTTAAATAATCTTTTTTTCTTTTAATAAACAAGAAGTCTAAGGTTCCTCATCAGATAACTGTGACACTCAATTATATACCATGTACTTTATCTATCCAAAATATCTTAGCATAATGCAATAATCTAGTCTTGTTTATATATATATATATGTATATATATATATGTATGTGGCAATTTATTACACAAGAAATACTTAGACATTTTACAAAGTGCATGCGTCTAAACAAGCTTTGGTAGTTAGAAAAGTAAATGTTACAGCATCAGGCAAAATAAAGTGCAAAGTTTAATACAGAAACCAAAATTAGCATGTAATAATTGATCTATTTACTGAATTTTAAGTACCACAAGCCAGGTCCTGTGAACCATTGTGAAAAGGACAGCAGCCAGTATGTTTGTTTTATTTCTTCTCAGTAAACTGTAATTGTTTCGTTTTGCCACTTTCTCTTATTTCTTAAAACAAACAAACAAAAACCCCAAAACCAAACCAGCACAATTTCTCCACTTGGCAGTCATGTTCTGCCTTTCCTGTTTGCATAGGCAGCTTCACTTTGCTCTGCTCTCAGGATTTTACACCAAGTCCTGCCGCTGGTTCTTTGTATCTTTCTTTGAAGCTATTGGAATTGAATGGCAACTCCATCTTGAAAGACAGAGTATGCTCAGGAGTTTTTCCTTCATTTGCTTTCAGCTCATGTTTCTTTTATTCTAGTGAATCAGCACATTAAGAACCAACATTAATAGTTAATTATAGTGTATGTTTAATTCTGGAAAAAAAATAGGTGGTACTTTGTAATGTACTAAGATGTGCTAAAAACCTGGAGAGCATCTCCTCACACTTTTTAAAACTAAGAGCAGGTCAAACTGAGAATCTACAATACTTCAGTGTCCTTTCAATTTCTAACATTCTCACAGTGCACTTCAAGGCTTTTTCAGAAGGAAAAATATAAACTATAGTCCACTCACCCGTGCTTAATATTCTTGCATATTGCTGTCCTCTCTCATCCCAGCTAGTATAATTGGTAAAGTGCATCAAAAATCTCAGTGTGTCAAACAGTTGTGCAGCAGACCAAGACCTGTAAAATTACTTTAGCTTTTTTTTTTAAATTATCTATTTGTTTGCGCTTTTTTTTGCTTTTTTTTTTTTTTTTTTTTTTTTTGCTAGAGATCAATACCATGCTACTGCATTCGCTTCAAATAGTTTTGGAAATATCATGCTTACTGATGAGAACCTCCAAGAGCCTGATTTTGGCTTTTGTGTGCTTATATTCAGAGTATTCCTCAGCCATTGGCACCCGATCTTCTTTTTGAGGACTCCTATGAAAAGCAAATAAAAGTGCCATCACTTTTATGAGAAAGAGGATAAATAGTCTTTAAAATTAATTCTGCAACAACTAATGAGGATTGGGTTGGATTATTTTTTCCCTAACTGTAGGTGACTAAAGATAATTTGACAGGACTGAAAAGCTCCACTAGGCAGAAATTAAATAATAGTATTTAAAATACTGAGTTTTCATTTCATATTCTAGGTAGCTTTCTTTCATGTCAGCTATGCAAGCATAACTACACCATTCTACAATAAGCAGAGAAGTTATTACACAGGGCTTTGAAAACTGTTGCCAGAATACTACACGCTCATATCTTCAGTGGTTTTCACCAAACGAGTTTGCTAAATAGAGGAGGATAAACAAAGAGTGAAAAGTAGCCACCATTTATCTTTGTGGTGAAAGAAACAGCGGCTTCTGTTTTGAAATCTGGCCTTTTAAAAATGGCCCAACTGCTGAGTGTAATCCCTGCACATTTACATCCTTGGAAAGACTCTCTAGCAGCCACATCCTGGAGGAACTAAGCAAGGAGGTGGACATCTTCACAGAGACCAGACACCTCTCCGGAATCTTCCAGTCCTCCAGTTGTTTCTTCTTTGTCCTGCTCACCTAAGCGTACCTACCCCACACCACCTGTATCACACGTCTGCACAGGAGCCCGACAAGGAGGAGGAGAAGGGGGTTTTTGTTGAGCTGGTTATTTACCTTCCTGTCTGTTTATAGAATTCTTCCTCAAACTCTCTCAGAGCTTTGCGAAGCCTTTTCTTATCTGCTCTTGTTTCTCTGAGATGTTCAAGCAGAACGGGCCTGTAAAACAGAGAGAAGAACACAAAGCCCTCATGTGCTTAGAAGTGTTGTAAAAGTTGCGGCTTTGGGTGCTAAGCAGCCTGAGGCTATGGGCATGGCAGGCAGTGATCTCAGTGCCACGACACAGTCCAGCACACCCCTCCAACTATGCATCTAACTGGGTCTACCATCACACAAGCTAAACAGTTGTGCTTCTTCCCTTTTACTTGTGGTCTCACCCTTTAATAAAGGTGGAGACTCCATGGACAACATGAGAGGAAAATATTTCAGGACTGGGTCTTGCTAGTGGTCTTAATTCTGTGCGGAATTCATGGAGCATCTCATAGGAAATGCTCTGCATCTCTGCAACTGAATTAATAAAATTAACATCCAAGTACTACTCCTAAAAACAAATGTTACCAAGCATTACTGTGATTCAGTAGAAATTCTAGTGATACCCAGAATCTACATGTTTTTGGAGGGCATGTTTCAGGTGATGTTTGGAGAGTAAGGTTTTTAAGCAGATAAAGAATTCTGTTACGACATATGCAGCTGTTTTGTTTTGTTTGGTTTTTTTTCCATTATAACAAAATGCACATAAATATCTTCACAGAGTTTGTGAGCAAACTATCACATAAATTGTTGACTACATAGAAAGTGAAGACAGTTTTGGTAGAGCCCAATCAACTTCATTTATGCATCTAAGAGCTTCCAAACAAAACACAAGAAAGAGATACCATCCCATAAGCTATGAGAACACACACATGCTCTTGGAAGGCATATTCTTCAACAGGTTTCAGGACTGAGGGATAAAAGCCTATATGTATCTTGAGATCTGCTGTTTCATACAACTCTTAACTACAAGTCAGGAAGAGGCCTTTTTCTGGTTTAGAATGGAGCATAGGATGGTGATGGTAAGTTTTCTGGGCATCCAGACACTAATAACTACTTCTACGCAAAGAAGAAACTGATTTTACACACATGCAGTGTCCTCCCAAGGAACCATGTATAGCACAGCCCTTCACTCAGCTCACCTGTTGCTGTTGGTGTGCCTCATGCCTCTGGCATTTTTACATCACTCATGCAGTCAGTCCCAGTACACACACACACAAGGGCAGGCTATCCTGCTTGGTCAAGCTGTACTTTCTTTTATGGCTGTTTTGTAGGAACGTAAGTATTAAGATATCCAAAAATTCTGCAAGAATTATAGGTAGGTCAACGTATCTTTCCTATGCTATTATGTAGTATCTAGCACTCTGGAGTTATTTATCTTATCTGCTTTTACTCCTTCACCTTTCTTTTCATGGACGTGGCACCAAGTTGTTTGAATAAATACCTAAAACCACAGGTTTGCTGCCCAAATAAATCCCTTGCTTCTTTTCTCCTTCAAGAAAGCACTGAATAATTTCTTTGTTATAGAATATTTCCATGGAATAAGTACGGATCATTTTTCATTTACAAAGTCTACATAAAACATTTTAAAACAGGGAAAAAAAAAAAAAAAGACGGAACTTACATCGTTGCCTCATGTAAATTGGACATGGACAAAGCTGTTTGCCTGAAAACTTTCTTTTCATCCAGAGGTGAAACGTATGCGGGCTCACTCTCCTCCTGAGAGTAACACAGGTGCTCATCAACAGGGAGGCAAGATATTGGACTGGATGATAACTCATGGCTGCTTTGAGAATGGTCTTCATCTGAGTCTTCCTCCTCCTGCTTATAAAGTGTAAAGCATTATTAAATTAGCTGTATACATTACAATAATAACAATTAATAGGATGACAACATAAAGAATTAGGATCTAACCATCTGAGTGTATTCATTGAAACAGATTACGCATATTGAAAACTGTACCCAGGTCTGCCGGAGATAGTTGGTGAGAGGTCTTGTGGGGCTCACTGAGCTGCTGTGTGTTGTCCACCATGCGTAAATAGCACAGAAGTTGGCCCTGCTTCTGAGTATCTCCAGCCAGTAATTTATTTCTATTTACTCAAAAGCCCTTATAAGTAGCAACAATTTAAAGAACATTCTGTATTTATGTAAGAACTGCAATCTTGCAGTCTTTTACTCCTCTTAGATACCATCTATTATGTATTATGTCCAGAAATTCTTTCTGTAACATGAGTTAGAGGTAGAGATTCCACAGTTTTATAGCTACAAATGTTAACTACCAAAACAGAGTCATGTCACTGTCTTCCTCACCTTCCTTCATCCTCAGAAGAAATGTTGACCTTTTGAAACTAGGGCTTAAGCATAAAAACTCTGTGAAACAAACCTCCTAAGAAGTAACACAAGGGAACTTCAGTTACGTTTTTAAAGAAAATATCCATGTGCATGCTACAAGGATTTACATTGGGATTTTTTTCAGAGAAATTTGAAGCTCTACTATCATCTAACATGATACTTTATAATTTTAAAAATCAACCCAGCCCCAATTACTATTAGATTAGTATTTTTGATAGAGACATGCTAATTAACTTCCAAATAGCCAGATTCCACTGCTTCTTACAGTGAGACTAGTACTGTTACATTACATTGATACATAACTAGTTAAAGTACTACAAATTATATTTATGTGCTATATTATTGATAAAAGCATTGTCAACAAAATATAGCAGAAATACTAACACTATGGTTCTTCATGGAAAGAGATTGGTTTCATTCTGTGTTGCATATGTTACCCATAATGGAAAACTCATGCAAGCCTTTGCTCTCTTAGCCAGCCATTTGAAGTGATTGCCTCAGAAACTGTTGTCCTACGTTACAGCCTCTGGCACACTTTGAAGTTGAATTTTACAGAGCATTTTCTCTGTTTGAAATATCAACACCCTGTATTAGCCAATGAGCAGATTCTTCAAATATCAGTACTTCTACTGCTGCCAAATGGACACACAGGTACACATCAAACATAGCCGATAGTATGTTTTCTTGACAATGGCTATGAATTCTTTCCAACTTACAATTGTCGTGATCAAAGACGGAGTTGCAAGAAGTTTCTTGATAATTCTGTATCTGTCGTAAAGAGGTTTCATGAGGCTCTTTTCTTGCTTAGCTACCTAAAGAGAAATCATAACAAGATATACTCCTCCAAAATTAGAAATAATAAATAAATACATTTCTCATTTGCTCCTGTAAAGCTGAAAAAAAGTATTAGAATTGTATGATCTGATGTGTATTTTGCTTCCAACGAATATTTCATGGGAACTGTAGTTTAATCTGTACAATTTCTAAAAAAGGAAAACGGCAATCTATTTTTTAATGGAAAATACCCAGCACCGCCCAGGCAGAGGGTAAACTATTTTCTGTCCTTTCTGAAGATGCTAATAGAGTTGTAAGAGTTAAGGTGGGTTTCTACTGTGCCTCGCATTGATATCTCACTTACTTAACTGCAATAATAATGGCAACAGGCCAGCTACAGTGATGTGACAGCCTGCCTGGGCCAATAGGCTCAGCAGCCCGGTGGGATGGAGAGCGCTGAGAGCATGGCTGTCCAGCCTTGGTGAGCAAGCCGGCTCCAGGCAAATTGCTCACTGGAAGTGCCTGCCACAGTCGGGAGCAGCCACCTGGTCACTGAGTGTGTGCTTGCTCTTTTATGAGCTCTAAGAGCACTGATTTGGAGGAGAACAGTATTTTAGATCAGGTGTTGAGAGCCTGATCCAGCCACAAATATTTACAAATACAAAGATAAAAGCTTATGGAAACTAGCTGTGCAGTATAGCGACTAACTGTGGTAAGGAAAAAAAAAGTAAATCTCACAGGAATTTCACTGTCTCTTGGCGCTGCAACTGCACTGCTGCAGTGAAGCCCAAACACACGCACTGAAGTCAGAGCTGTTTGGCAGACCCAGGATTCCCTCATGGCTGCTTAGTATTGCCAATCACCTCTTTCCTGATGCAGTTATCATCCCCTTTCGTAGCTGGTTATAGGGCTCCTTCAACCTCGAGAAGAAACACTCTCTCTGAACCCCATGCTACAAAGCATGCCCTGTTACTCTCTTTTCTATCTTTCGATCTTCAAGTCTATAGATCACTATCTCAATATCATTTTTGTTCTTCTTAGGAAATAACATTTCTTCATACCCTTCCTGTATCCTCTCTCCATCCCTCAGCTCTAATTCCAAGCCTAAAGAAGACTGACAAAAACGATTTTATCCAAGATGTGGAGAGAATAGATTAAAATCATAATAATTTTAAGAGCTGGCATATTTTTTGACACATGCTGCTGCCACTCCCCTTGTCCTCCACTGCAACATTTACTAGCCAAAAACAGAGACAGTCATAAGAATGCAGACATAGACATTAAACAGGAATGCCCCAGCTTTGTGCAGACAAATTTATGCATCATCATCTCAGCAACGGAGGCACTTTCTTGTTTTGTACCTACAGTCTACAGAGATTTTAATTAACAGATTTAAGTGCTGCTGTGAAGTAGAGGATAACACAGATGACAGGTAAGGTCGTTTTTGTTTTTCATTTCTCAAATGGTGCCCTATAAACTTTTCATAGGAGTTGAGCATTCTAACTTTCATATGTCCTAACACAGCTACAGTATGCAGGAGCCAAAGTCTGCTGTGGATGTGTAAACCTCCACCTTTAGCATCAAAACCTGCAACTTCCAATCATGAAGAGAGATGCAGGACCACTAGAAAAGTGCCATTTTATTTTATTTTTAAAAGTATAAACCAAATTCATCAGTATCAGGCAATCACATTTATACCTGAAGATTAGTATAAAATAATTAAAATTATGTTAATCATGTCAAATTCATCCAAATCTATTTTATATAGGACTCCAAAAATATTTGTTAGACAAGTTAGATAATTTTTAATTTACCTATCTTTCCATGGTATACTTACAGGTCGTCCATGAATACTCTCAAAATATAGTAGACATTTCTGAAGACTGATTTTTTCCAAAGCCATTTGCTTTTTTGTCATATCCTATTTGAAAAAGTTATTTATAAGATTATGAGTCAGGATTTCATGACAAGGGTACACGTAGGTATCTGTTTAATAATCTAGTCTCCCCAGATAAACATTAATAATGAATTCTGTTTCTGTCCACACTGAGGTCAATGGGGACTTGGCATTGACTGAGCAAGAACAGAGTCCACATGTACATGACTGAAGTTTTAAATGAATCAAAGTACATGTCACACTTTCAAGGCCTAACGCAAAGCCAATGAGAGCTTGGAGATACTTCTACTGATTAATGTAGGTGTTAGATGTAATACTTGCCTGCCTTGATTTCTTTTGAAATTACTATTTTTATGAAAGCAATTTAATGAGCTCAGAGTCAGGAAGCAGTATCAGGCTATTGACAGAACACTGCATCCTTCTCTATAAAGTTTCCAAGGTACAGTTATGGTCTCAGTCAATAAGGCAAGAATCTTTGTGTGTTGCTCAATCAGAATCTGCACCTGAAAAACTTTTCTGGAGTGCTGTTTGACAGAAAGTCTAAACAAGCAGAGGTTTTTGCCTTGAATATCATAGCTAAATTCCATGGATATGGGGTACATCTCATGGGTTGGGTTTTGGGAAGGTGGGTTCACAAAAGACAACTGCAGCAGCTGAGGAGAAGGTTTTGGCATTGAGGTCCCACAGATAGCAGTGCAGCACTTTCCTAGAACGTTTTGCAATGTTTAGGTAACATGAATAGTTGTTATAACTGAAAAACTAAAAAAATATTTTTCTCAGCCATCCTAGGGAGAAATTAATTAATGAGATCTGCATGTTATTAACTTCTATTTGCCAGATCAGTTCATAAACCATAGATAGCATTCCTCATTATGTATCAAATATGATTTAGTTGTAACAAATGAGAACAACCATTACAGACAAAACACTCAAAAACCTGCAAAAATGCAGAGAGGGCATTCCTCGGTTTTTAATTACTCATCAAGAAAAATAGATTTGCCTGGGCTGGTAAGTGATGAAGAACAGAAAGCTTTAGCTACGCGAACACAACACATTTATGGAGTGGAGTGACAGATTCACAATTAAATCCCTAAATGTCCAGTCATTGTGATACCGTGGTTAACACCCCATAAATGCTGAGCACACTTTCTGTAGAAAGTCGATGGCTAGGGTTCTTTTATTGACAATTTGAGGAAGTTTTTTTAATAATTAGCCTCTACTTTTTAGAAATGTATCAAGCCCTGAAGAAGTAATGCTCTTCTAATACTAACGGAGTGCCTCACTGTTCACTTCAGCAGGAGCAAAACCTTCTTTGTTTGCTGTTCATATGCAAAAACCAGTCCAGAAACACTAATCACATTTTGCCTTAAAAGTCTGCTTTAGTTAATCACTCCAAATTTATCTGTCATTCATGTTCAGAGAAGAGCTGCTAACTAGAATGTAGGAGTATTAAAAAGTAGTTAATTGGTTTACTTATTGCTAGTTCTGCAATTAATACAAGGTTAATTCTTTCAAAAAGTATTAAGCCTGAAGCAGCTGAATGGTTAGGAGGAAACAGAGAGTGATCATTAATATTGATTTTACACATGAGAAACAATCTCAAGCGGGTTCAGCACTTGGGTCTATTTCATTAGCTCATTTTATTAGCAATCTCAAGACAGGTTTGAATTCAGCTAAGTTTGAAATGGCTGATAATTTCAAAATCAGAGAAGGCAGGTGCACTCGCAAATTACAGAATTGTCTGAGACATCCTAGAACTGTAGGCTGCATAGAGTAATATGAAATTCAATGCTAATTAAATAAAAACATTGCTTCATAACCAAGGAAAAGATGAACTGAAGCGGATCAATAATGAGAGGACTGACACATAAAGGTAACCAGTCTAAAAAAAGCCTTGGGGAACAGACTGCAAACCTTAAAACTGAAAACAAGGCAAAAGTTGTTTGTTGCATATAAAGAAAGAAGAAGGAGGCTACATATAAAGCTAAGGTGGTCGTTTGTTTTTTCATAACTTGGAACGAAGGCACGTGAAATCCTCACTAGTCAGTTCCCTGAATGCTTCTAGCTTGTAAGCTTGCTGTTGTTTTTCCAGACAGAAGACACATAGTGTGAGGACAGACAGAAGACAGCACAGATGGTGTCTGGCCAAGGCCTGTTGGTCTCAGAGGCAGTGCTTTGTTTCCATGCAGGCAATGAGCCCGGGTTCCCAGCACCCGCTAAGGCTGCCCCTTGGGGGTGTGCAGTGGCTCACTACAAAGTGGTATTTAACACAAAAATAGTAAGAAAAACGTTGAAGTCAGGCAACAAGGCACAGGACACATCCACAGAACAGTACCAGTTGACTTCGCTGAGGGTCAGATCAAGTCTGACTGCAGCCCCAGCTGAGCAGCACAGGGCTGCTCCTCCTGTGACTGGGGCAGCGATTTCATCCCCAGCCATTAAACATCCGGATTGGTTTAAAATCAGGAGTTGGGATTTGAATTTGGGTTTTAGGGATTTGGTGTTTGTTCTGAGTAATTATAAATTATGTTTCTTTGGCCCCTGAACTCCTACATTCATGATCTAAATTTTTTTTTTTCTTTTTCTTCCTGAAGCCTTGTACCTAAAAAGAGGTAAATTGTTAAATAAATCACCAGCTCCCAGCACCAGGAGCAAGTAACAAACAAATAGTAACACATGACCATCCCTATATGGGTTGCTGAATCCCAATTTTTTCTGTGTCTTCTCTATTTTACAGGAAGGGTGTTTTGTTCTGAAAACCACATTCTGCTATTTCATATTCAGATCTTGTGGCTTGTCCTCTTTAGACCTACTGGGTGGTTCAGGGTTTTACTCTGCACCTCTTAAGGACACTCAGCCTCACATTTGTATTTCAGCAAGGCCATAGAGGCTTCCCACAGTTTATTTTCTGGGGAGAACTGAGCAGGCTTGTATGGAGAGACTATCCTTGCCCAAAATAGCAGTACTGAAAAAAGAAACCTTCAGCTGCCACTAGTGTACTAATAATCTAGCTCAGACTCTGGTACAGGATCTAAATATTATATACAAAATAGAATATTGAACACAAAACAAATATCTACAGTAACGCCAAACTTGCATGTAGCTGAGATGAAGCCTTTGATCTTTACTGTAACCAGCAGATAAGCTTAATTAATTTCACATCATCAGTGCGATAAACCTTATTCTCCCCCAAAAGTCCAGGATGACGCATAATAAAAAACCTATCATTTTAATGTTATACTTAAGGATCTCCTAAAATACTTCTTTTTGAAAAAGATCAATTTGACTTCATATTATTCCTTTTCAAGCCTCTGTTCCATGATGTTTTGTATAACTATTATCAAACATTTTTGCTAACAAATGAATAGTTCTTTCAACACAGGTTCTCTCTACAAGAATACAAGAAGAAAATAAATAAGATCTTTAAAAATTATATTTTAAAATATTAACTTGTGCAAATATTTAATTCACACTACAGAATTCTGTATGAGAATATTTCAAGTCAGCACTGGCACTGCACAGATTTAGGGGTTCTCTCTGGGAAAATCAGGAGAAGTCCAATTAATTGAAAAATGCATGGGACAGAGACCCACACCCAACTTAATCTTATAAGAGAGTTTTCTGGGCAAGATTTCCTCACTGACATCTGTTTTGGTGTCATCTGATCTCACTCCTTGCATTATATATACATATATACATATATACATATATACATATACACACATATATATATTAATACATATACATATATACATATATACATATATATACATATATATATATATAATTTTACATATATATATATATGAACTAAAAATACTATCATACAGTCTGTACAGTTGGGATTTTAGGACTATATACAGAACAGCATGGTTTTGTTGTCATCTTTTGTTTTCTTGCAAGGGAGTTCTGGTTGTGAAACATTTTTCCATTGCAGATTTTTCAAAACATTTATAAAAAGAAGCAATTAAAAAGTCAGTCATGTATGCAGAGCTCAAGATCTCAGAAGCACAGCATCATCATGCAGAGTTTAAGTTTTTACACAGTAACCAGTTGTTGAAGAACTAAGAATAGAAACAAAATAAAAGAAAAAAAATAAAAATTATCTCTGCTGGGTACTTTCTGCTACTGAAATCCACCCAGAATAATTTCTTAGTTCTTGCATAATTTAGCATTTGGGTTCTTTTCACTCCTATTTGTCCTCCTCACCCCTTCCCCTTTTTTGTTTATCAGCCAGAGTCTGAATGGTACTGTCAACATTTAGATTTTAGGTACCTTTGAGGACAGGATTTACTTCCTTGCCTGGCTGTATAGCAGCACAAATAGGACAGCAAAAATAGCCAAACCAGAAGTACTTTTATGGACAATATGTATCGCAGAACAGCAGCCTCAGACAGACCCTATAATATATCAGTAGTGTGGAAGTACAGCAGAAGTTTAAAAACAAAAACAGAAATAGATTGGCCAGACAAGCAAGCATGTTTCATGGAATATTGGTCCTACATTTAGAAGAGTAATTGAAAAGATGGAAGAGCAGAGGCAGCACAGGAGCAGAAAGGCAAAGCAGACGGTTGTGCTATCCATGTGAGCTTAGTGCAGAGTGACTGAACGAGCAGAGCCTTTCAGCATTTCTCAGGTGAGAGAGGACCTTCAGTGTCAAAATAACTTCAGAATGGTTTTAGTCACACAGTTTCTGTGGACTCAAGACGGGATTGCTTTTGCTGTCACCATCTTCGACACACTTCCTCAGGTAGGCAGGTTTCAGCAGTGCCTGGCAAACAGTTTTATACGTGCATCTCTGAGCAAAAAGCGTTTAGCATGATATGAAAAAACCTTCTGCGCCTCTTCTGTGCCTCTTTTTCTTTGCAACACTTCACAGAAAAGTCACTTCAGAAATTGACACTAGAGCTCCTATCTTGTTAGAGATAGAATGCACTACAGTGCCAGAAGATACAGGATGCACATCCACCAGCGTACCCTGAGACAGCTATATGTGAACTAATATCTACATCAAATTATAAAGTTCTGAAAGAAACAGCCATACTTGTTAAATACCTTAATAGTCTCAGGAAGGTTGAAGTGTTGTCTTTTCTCCTTTAGTCGCCTCAATACACTATCCACGGTGTCTTCTACTGAGGGAGGTGGTTCCACACTTGTGGTCTCCTGTGTCCCAGCCCCTTTAGAGGTCCCAGTGCTTTCGCGATGATCATGTCTTTGGGGTGCTCGTGAGGTACAGTTTTGCTCTTCTGAAATTCTGAGTTTCAGCTCTGAAAGGCAAATTACTTGGCAAGTAAATAGATTAGAAATATTTGCAAAGAAGTTTCTTCTGACACTACAAGAAAAAACACATCCCTACTTCTTACATATGACTATTATCATACCACAGTTTCATAGGAAAGTAGCACTGCTGCACTTCAACATGTAATATCTTTTGCTTGGTTAAAGTGAAATCCAATGGTAAAGGGATGAGTTGTGTCCAGACCAATGAAACTTATAGCACAGATGTACTTATCTTTTTCCTCCAAGCCCATCTTTAACATAAAAGGTGTTACCATGGGTGAGGACTAGTGAGGCAGTGGGTTAAAGAGTGGGCTCTGGGTAGGAATCCCAGACAGGCTACTGAGCTGGTCCTCACAAGGAGAATCAGCCACTTCGCTTAAATTACTTCCCTTGGCAGAGGAGCACCTGAGCAACCCCGCAAGAAGACATATAGGTTGTGTCCTAGCTTCCCAGGAAGCAATAAAGTATGTAAGTATATAAGCTTGACATCAAGCCAAAGACCCTGGAGCTCTAGGGACCTACACAGAGCAACAAAGAAATTGAATTAAGGTCTGATTTAGCTCCTGTAAAACCAGGCTTTGTTCCTAGCATATGTCTGGCTGGTGAAGGACCTTGGGCAAGGCAGAGATCAATGGCTCCAAACGTGTTAAATTTATTGAAATCTGTGCAGAAACAGTAACATATATTTTAAGCTGTGACAGTCTGAGGATACAGGCCAGGTTTGTTGAGAAAAACAGTAATTTTTATTAAACTCATAGAGCTAGGAATGATGGACAAGCCTTACCAACTTGAAGGAGGACCTACAAGCACTTGCAAGTTTTTCCATTTCAGTTGTACCTGTCTCATGAACCTCAAGAGTCTTACTTCACTTAAAAGCAGTGTCATTATTCAGGATAAAAAAATCAGGGTTGTTTACAGGATCGAGGCATTTTGGGTGTGCAGGTCAGGCTGACCTATGAAAGCCATACCCCTGCCTAGCTGAAGCAATGGTTGAGTCAGAGAGATATTTTTCAGAAAGTTAACTACGTAGTTTGGCCATTTCCTCTCATTTGCCCCTTCCTGGATTTGTAACACAAAGTTCAAGAGGGGAAAAAAAAATAATACAGTAATTGCAAAGCCTAGTATCAAAGGGAGAACTTTCCAGAAGATATTTACTGAAAGTTGAGTTTCTAATTCTTTATTTACCACAATCACGCCTTCTATATCAACATTCTTAACTATATTCAAAACAGAGATGAAACATAATATTATGATTTAATTAGTGGTGAGAATCCATTTATAATGGGGAAAAAAGATTTAGATAAATTATAAATAGCCTTCAAAAAAAAGAATCAATTAGTCTGGCTACATTTTCCCTGAGGGCAAGCATGTGATACACCCACAGACGTTAATGGAGTGGTATGCAGACAGTCAAGGGCAAAACTAGACCCCCAAGAGTGAATCTGATAGCAGGGAAAGATCTATTTTTGTGATCAAACAAATAAGAGCTTTAGAGTTGTGTAATCTCATTCCTAAAGCAACATTTTGCACCTACATTTGTACTATTACAAGGACAGTTTAATTTTGTAGTTCCGTATTTCAGACACATAAAAATATTTAGAATAACATTGCCTTTTGCATGAATGTTTAAAGTGGTGAGGGAGAGATGATGTCTTTTTCCCTTTCCCCTTTTTAGCTTTGTGATGAGGGTGGAATGGGCTTATTTTAATCCCTGCTTTTAGGAATGAAGGCAAGTCATATCACTTAATATCTTGGTTGTCATTGGGAAAATTATCACCACGCATTAGTGAAAAATGAGTAGAGCACCAAGGTCAAAAAAGGAACACTAAAATATTCCAGGTACTTTCACACTTCCAAAAGCTTCAACAATAAAGTGGAACTACATGCTATTATGTACCTTTGAGCTGCTTACGACCTCTGGCCAAATCATTCATCCATTTCAGAACTTCAGGATTGGAAGTCTTGTCACCATGTGAAGGCTAAGTGTAAAGAAAATGGGAAGAATAAAAAAAGAAGGAATTGATGGTTATACAATAAAACAGATAAAAACTTATCCATGCACAATGTGCTAAAAAATGTCTGGAGTTTCAACTGCACTATATCACAGTGTCATGCAGAGGTACTGATCTATCAGGCCTATCTGTCCCCATTGTGTCACAGTGTTACATAAACCTGAGTATTTTGGCTCTGATCCTAAAGAAAACATTAAGTCCTTGACTAATTGGAGTAATCTCAGCGGCTTCAAAAGGACTGAACAAATACCTAATGCTAGTCAAGTTCCTAAGTGATTTTCCGGATGGCAACCAAAGCATTCTGTCCCTTACAGGGATGAGCCCTTAACTGCTTTCAGGCAGGGATTCTCTTGGGAAACAGCATTTTAAATGTTTCAACTGAACTGGTTAACTAATCAAATGAAAAAATCCTGTCCAACAGAGTGATTTCAAAAGCAGCAAACAACAAAAGCTTTGTACATCGGTTCTTTTTTTGCATTTAGAAATTGTCTCCAAATTAAAATCAATTCACATGGGATCTTCAAAACTCAGATATCTACGATAGTAAAACAGTTTTGTAAAATTAAACCTCCTAAATAATTTCTTTTCTGGTCAGAGCGTGATGACTATTTAAGTATGAAATATTACTCGTAGGAGTATATGATGACTATAGGGCAGTACAATGTACAAATGTACACTGAAGTTTGCAGTGATTGTCCGGATTACAAGGTAACATCAAATTAGCTGAACTTTCCTTTTGATGTAGCAATAAAATATCACAAACTTCCCTGTTTCACATTGTACACATCTGTAGCATCACAGATGTTTTGGGATGTTCATACTGCACAATACGTGTTACACAAACCAGCTCGATATGAGCAGTGATCTTGTTGTGTACACAGCACAGAGGACACCATCGGCCTCAAACAACCCCCCAGAAACACACCACAACTTTTATTTCTCTCATTTCTGCCATTACCTTCTATTGAGCCCTGTGCTTTGGAGGTTTACAGGACTCTGCCTGTGTGAATGAATCTGCACAGCAGAGCAACTGTTTCCAAGCCAATGACCTCTACAAAGTAAATAAGTAGCTTTTCATCTTTTGGATCAATTTGGTTCTTAAGTCTATCAGCTATGGATATTTTGCAACTAAGGTAATCCTAATAGAATGCAAATTAGAGTCTCAGAACTACTGCATATACTGACATCTGATAAAAAGATATCCCTTCATTGATGATTTTCCTATTTTACCAAAAATACAATTTCTTCATATTGTTTTGCAGAATTTTAAACACACTGGGATTCGCGATTGCCTCTTGTCGTATTTCCCTTTATCTTTTCAATTGCTATCTTACCAGGTATTTTTTTTCTTGCTCAAACTTTTCTTCATACTTCCTAATCTTTCTCTTGAGACTCTGAAGGTGCTTGGTGAGTTGTGCTACTGTTTGTGGTTCTTTGCACTCTTCACAGTTACATCTAGAAGAACTTCTTGGCCTGCAAAAGCCAAAGCATAGTAGCTGCATCAAAGAACTGGCTCTAATGGACCGTGCCTTGTTTCACCTAATGCTTTCCCAGCACTTCAGAATTGGCAGCTGAATTCTTTCACAGAACCGAGATAGTTTAGTTTTACAAAGCAGGCATAGAATAATTGCTTTTGCTTGTACCCCTAATGTATACTGATGGGTTCACCATCTGTCTTTCACTCTGTCTCTTATTTTTTTTAGCTAATTGTGGTAGTTCTGAATATTTTTCAATTTCCATTTAACACCCACATCTTACTTCACAAATCTTCCAGGTGTAACGGGAGATTGTAAGAACATGATTTGTAAAAGTAAGTTCAGGGTGGTGTTTATTACTGCTGATAAATATTATCATTTTGAAGGTAGTTTAGTTTCTGATTTCTTGCAATTGCAAATAAGTAGATTTGATTCTTATTCATATGCAGCTGACAGCTATGTGTATAAGCTTTAAAGAAAGTTTAGTTTCTGTCTGAAACTCACAGCTTGGTTTCTGGAGATCACGTATATGGACTGTTATATACTCTATGACACTCCCATAATTAGTGAATGACTCAAGCTATAGCTCTATTACAGCTAAAATTTGTAGTATTGTACCTTGATAAGCCTCTCTATCTTATGTTCACTCATCAGACTAATTATTAACTAACGTTAAAGTTAGTTAATAATTGCTAACTATAATTAACAAAGACTTTAACTAATATTGCTCTGTTTTATGACTGAATAAATGTTAGATCCTGTTTATGGTATTGCAAATTAACCATGTGAAAACACGCTACGACATGACAATTTATTTTTTATGATGTAACAATAACTGAAAAAACAGGAAGAGCCAAAGATCACAGATTATACAAAAACTATTTAAAACATATCAGAATTAAAATATGCTGTCTTACATCATGAAAGGCTGAGCACTTGGTGGAGAAGGGGCAGACTCCGTGTCTAGATTAAATCTCTGGCTTTGGCTAAAGATAGAGCAGCGTGGTGACAAAAGGGGATTGTCTCCATCCGTGATGTGGTACAGCAGTCGGCTGGTCCCTAGGGAGTGATGTTCCTGTGGGCTGCTGTCCATGTCATTCTGCCACTCTCTGTGGGCTGGCACAGGCTCTAGAAAGAAACATAAACAATATGGACTGAGGGTCACTCACAAGATATTTGGCTACCTAGATAAATACAAATCTATACTTACAGAATTATTCAAGGCATAACTATTCAATGTAAACAGCATATAGTTCAGCAAAGTATCACATGCAGATGAAAATAATACTGAGGATGAGAAAAATAGAAAGGACAATTACTGGCTTAACAAAAAGAAATTTTGAGTTCCCCAGGGGAAGGTCATGGGCGTGTTTGTAAACTATGAAGGGTAATATAAGAAATGAAGAGTTTCCCAGAATAGAAACATTAATTATATTTCCATAGATCTGTTTGCCTTTGAAAGCCATATTCCTACAGAAGACAATGAATGTACAAAACAAGTTTCATTTTGTGATTTAGCTTTTAGTCCGTCAGTCAAGTGAAAGGCACATCAAAAATATAAGAAGTCCTGATGCTAAGAAACTCCAGTGTTCCTTGCAGTATCCTGTAGAATTTCATTAAGGTTTGAAGTAACATACATGGGTCTGAACAACGTAAGATATGAAAATAACAACAACCAGTACCATTCAAGGCAGTGTGCAGTGACTGCTACTTGGAGGAGTCACACTTGTGATACCAGGTTAATGTTGTCTTTTACTATAAATGGAAACCTCATTTCTGGTGCCTCCAAAGGTAAAATTTGTGTGATAGAGATGGTCAAGTTACAAGACAGAATGATTCATTCTGGACTGAAAAAGTAGGAATTGGTGAACCTCATCACACTGATTCTGTTAATGGGTAACATGGAAAATAATGGGCACTTTCCACAGCCTGCCCCCTGGGAATGCCAAGACTTCATTTTCACTTTGTTCTACCTGGGTACATTAACAAGAAGGGACATTGAATCTTCCTCCTTACCTTCCATGGGTGAACTGGGTGAGGATGATCTAGCCCAGCTGATACTTTTACTATCAGATAATTGTACTTTATAACAGATTATGTATTTTGGGAGAAGCTCTGTGCTTTCATAAAAGCTCTCCCCACAAGAAACAGTGTAAATATGTATTGTCTGTCTCAGGTTCCCCTACATCAGTTTCCATAGTACATAATATTTTACACCAGCTACATTATTTATTTTTCTCCTCTAAAACCATATATATATATTTATATATATATATATCCTTTGAATTCATATCAGTTATTTTATATTTCCAGACAGCATGCATTTTATTTCTGATCACTATTTTATTTGCAATATAGCATTCATTCTAATACACTACACAGTTTTTTGGCTTCAATGAAAGTCTAAAACTGCACAGAAAAACAAGTCTACATGGATTTACTCATGGAAGAGCAGGCAGGTTTTAAAAGTTCTTTCACCTTCACTTTCTATCAGTTTTCTCCTTTGTGCATAGGACAGGATGTTCTCATGGTGGGTGGATATTTCTTTCGGGATTTTAATGGAACTCTTATAATAAACTTTATTTGACCTCTGCCTAACAGGTACTGAAGCTACTGATCTCTGTTGCTGCACTGGGAGAGTGGGGACAAACCAGCTCTGGCACCTTTCATAGAAAGCACCTACTGATTTCAAAAATAATAGTTACAGTAGCCCAAAATATCATTTGAAAAGGAACTATGCAACTGGTTTTGCTTTACAGACAATAAAAGATCCCGTTTAATATTGTATATTAGTCTGTCATGCAAAAGTTACATGTGACTTCTGTATCTCTAAGTTAATCTACTCTACCAGTACTATCAATTATAATTATGTTAAGCATTTTCACCATGAGGCAATGTAGTTGATTATTAACTCCAACCTAGCATCTTTACTCCTAAGTATTTCATACTCTGTAGGTCAAATTCAGCTCTCCCAGATACCAGAGCAACATCCTAAACTTCTAAATCATGCATGAGATTCAGATCCGCCCATACGGAGATCCAGAGAGGTATCTGGGAGGAACAAGGGTAGAACATTGACCAGTCACAGCAAATTACCTGCACAGACAACATACAGTGATACAGGCTGGGAGAAATGTTGTTCTGCAAACGAAAATGTCATCTTTTTCTGCCAAGTAATCTTGCCTTACCCTGTAAGACTTGAAAAATTAATGGTTTTGGTTTAGTGGGGTGTTGGTTGGTTTGGGTTTGTTTGTTTGTTTGTTTTCAACTTCTGAGAAACATAATATTGTCAATGAGAAGAAATTGACTTCCTTATATTTCACCATCTTTGAACTTGAAAAACATATAATCACTGTGAAGTACACAGATTACCTTCACTATTTCTCATGCTCTGTTCTTAAAAGGAATATATTTTTTTAAGTCCTAGTAAGTAGCAGTGTCCTCACTGTGAAAGGAAAATGATGTTACATATTAAAAAAATCAGCCAGTCTGTGTGTGATAGGTGAAGGAAAAAAGTTCCCAACATTTGAGGTCTTGCAGGAGGCAGGCTGTGCTGCTCATCAACCATATGGTGACAGACATCTGCTGATTTTCATATTTACGACCAGGAAGTTTTAAGAGGCTCAACCCAGCCTCAGAACTGGAAGAAAAGTACATGTTCAAAACTAAACACTCCTGGAAGATAAATGCAAAGGACAAGTAGTGGCTGCAGCAGCCCCAGTGTAAAACCAAACAAACAGCTGCAGAGAGTTCAAGGAGATTTTCCTATTCAACTAGCACATGAAAGGGAGACAATCTGCAACGCGGATGAATTTGGAAGTATTTCCTAAATGCCAGAGCTCTTCCGTTTCCCTGGCACCAGGGTTTCCTGACAGCATTGCTCCAGTGAAGCCTGCAAACTGGTGCAACTTTGATATGGCCCCAGGAAAGGCTTTAGTCCCAGCCCTACCACAGATACATTAAATTAATACCTATTGTCCAGACATCGTCAGCAAGTCATCCAAACTGATTCATTCCATGGTCTGGTTACTATACTAGAGGAACATATCAGGATGGTGACAAGTTATAACCAAGCCCATATTTAATTACAATTTATGGCCATCATGCTGATTCTAGTTCTGCATAGATCCTAGATGGGACACTAAGCATTATCCTGTGTGTAGCCCATGAACTGACCAAACATCTACCTGTGTTCATGTGTCTGATCTAGCCTCTCTTGCCCCTTCGACTGCACCTATTCCACCTCATCTACTCAGCCCAGCTTAGCACTGACAAGAGTTCACCACAGCACTTAAAGAAAAGATCCGGTATGCTATAGCAGGTGGTGTGTTTCATAATGTGTACAAATCATATGGTACAAGTCTACATTCTTGCATGAGACATTCCTTACTTTAAGTAAAACAATAATACACTGAAACTTGTGGTATATAAAAAGATTATGGAGATGTAATATGTTCATCCCTCAAAACACGGTGTCCATGAGCGCCAGCATTAGGATTTCTAATTTTAAAGACATTTAGAATATCTTGCAGTTAAGTTCAGCTGCTCATGGTTCAAGTCATATATTTGGTACGTATTCATATCCAAAAGCTATAAAAATTACACTCTGCTTTTCTTTATTTCCCCTTAAGAAAAATGGCTTAATACCCCCTTACAATTCTTTATGGTCTCATTTTGCCAGCTCTAATCCAAGTTTTTTCGTATTCAAGAGTAAACTGGAAATTGCTGACTTTGCTCAGAGAGAAGAGATACTGTTCACCCCCTACACTTTGCATCCTGGAATACCCTGCCATTTTACTAGACTGTTCTATCTTCACTCACCATACATATAATGTACTTTTTTCTCTTTATTTTTGGCTGGGATGTGAATCAAAATAAATTCAATAGACTACACACTCATGTTTATCTAAAAAATAGTAGATTTTTATATGGTTAGTATAAAAATTTGTATTGCCAGAGTCACTGAGCAAAGGCTAATAACTAGAGACATAGTATGTATGGCACATCCTCTAAAAACTCTGTTCCTAGCCTGGTACAAATCACTGAACTTCAATCCAGTTTCCAGCTGAAATTGCCAATGATCCCATCTGAAAACTGTACCTAAACTGAATGTATCAAAAGTTTCAGTAGTAAGTTAAGAGACATAACTAGGACTAGCCCTATCTATGTAAAATGTCAAGTTATTAAAAAATACAAGCCACGAAGCAGATGTTAGTAGGAATAAGCATACATTAAAATCCATTAAATAAGTAAGCTTTAATTAAAGCACAAGTTTGATGTGCTAGAGTGCCAGAGCATGCTCTGAACTGTGTGAGGGAAATGCTACATCATCCAGTATTTGCCTGTGTAGCAGGAGACAGGCAAATAGGAGCTAGAGAGGGTAGGGGAAGAAGGGGTCACTAACAGTATGAATTAAAACAAAATCCAATCAAACCAGCAAAAATAAGCAAAGGAAACAATTATGAACCATCATAACAATGAATTAAGAAACTACCAGAACAAAACAATGCAGTAGACTACTGGAAAAGGAGGAAAAATCGACCCTGCCATAAAGGAAGAGACTATGTGCAGATTTTGGGTGGGCTGCAAAATGCCTGTGCAGCACAGAGATGAGATCTGTCCCTGCCTCAGACCCTCGCCAAGGGACCAGAACCCATACAAGTTCCATACCTGTATCCAGAGTGATTAAGCTATTTGCCTAGCTGAGCTAAAGCATTCATGGGTTTTAGTTAAAATCCAGGATGTTTAGTATTTTTTATGTTCCTTTATCTTTATAATAGCTTAGATTCCACAGGCAATTTTCCTTAATTGTGTAATACAAACCGTAAACTTTAGGATTTCCCAAGGAGAACACTATTATTTGTGGTTTTTCTTCGGTAAATAATTTACTTTTATTTCTTCCTGAAAATTCTGAGCAAACAGCTCTTGAAATAAGTTTTTCTGAACCCAGCCTTTATTCTGCCATAAAACATCAATTGCAACGGGGTTACTGACCTATCTGCCTTAATTTGTACCATATATGGTGAGCAATTTTAGTATTTGTGTATTCATGTCACTCGTCTGTGAGATGTATTAGTCATCTTGCCTTTGACCTATTTTTGAGGAACAGTGATTCCTCTTCTACTGAGCATCACGACTCTGCCAGCCCTGTGACTACACGCTATGAATTGACAAAAATAGTGTCAAGTCTTAGGGCTATTTATTTGTAAGGACTGGTTTCAATATTGAGGAAAGGGGGAGAGATAACACACCACAGTTTTCCCAGATGGGTAATAAGAGAGGTTCATGAATGATTAAAAACCACATGCTGTAAAACTCACCTTCGCTATCTCTCTGCTGATGCATTAAATTAAAATCAATAATAGGAGAAATGAAGTGATATTTCTCTGACAAAAAGAACGACAAAAATAGAATTACATGATATGGCAGGTGATCTCACACAATACAGACATAGGAGGCAAAGAGCATAAATTTACTTAAAAAAATATTAAAACTGAAAATAAGAGAGTCAGGATTCTGAAAACCTGTCTGAAAAGCAAGACTCCCTCTCAGAAAAACAGAAGGTTACAGCCATTAATTTCCATTCTTTTACCAGCTATCACCCCTCTATACATTACACAGCATTTGCATCAGGAAATTGCACTTTGCATTAGCTCTGCACTGTTTCCCAGAGGACTGCAAATCTGATGTTAAAGTGCGAGTCACAAGGCTTTTTTATAATTGCAAATGAGAACACATCATGACATGGTTGCTTACCTCCACAACTGGCCCCATCAGCTTGCACACTGGTTTGGACTGACGAAGGGGCTGGGTCCCTGGATGCCGGCAGCTGGGGAGTTTCCTCCTGGGTTGGCAGAAATGCAGAGCACAGATCGGTTTCAAGGGCTTGTAGCTTCAACAAAGAATTCTGCAGACAAAAGCAGAACATTGGGCTAGATAGAGAACAACAGGATTCAGCAATCGCTCTTCAACTCCCTGAGCCCATCAGCAGTGCCTGCAAAGGGGTGTTGTTCCACTGGCAGCTCTGCGAGGACGTGCGAGAGAGCAAATGTGCACTATTGCACGAGTTTCTTGACTTCTGGTTATTTAAGTCCCAATTTGAATGGATTATTCATGACACGTGGGAAAGATGAATTCGTCAGCAAAAGATGCTTTATTCTAGGAAGCCAAACTGAGATGGTATCCCTTTTCTTGGTCCTGAAGCAATACATTAAGCAAGTATTTCATTCATTGGGCTGACATCACGATCTGATGACATTATGTCCCTCCCCATTTACCATTCATAAAATAACAAATCTCCCTCTCCAGCCTATTGTGCAGTAGGTAGCAGCAAACAAAGAGTTACTGAGAACACGCTCCTTCATGGAATTCTTGGAAGAGATATTTTTTAATTGGCTGGTTTAGAGATACTTCTTTATGTAGACATAGCTTTTATGTAGGCTGCTGCTGCTTCTACAGGGCAACCAGCTCATTTCCTATCTGCTGCAAAGGCAAAATTAACAGATCATTGTCACTGGCTGCAGACAAATCGATGAGGACAAGGCTTGTTATCTGTAACATCATTTCCAGCTACTGTGTCATGCTTGGTCCATTTCTCATTTGAATCTTTCCTGCTGCATGCAATATTCAGCTGTACAATCTGACACAAGCATCTTGCTGTGATGTAAATGCTGTGAAAGCCCTAATCACCATCTGACTGAGTAAAATGAGTCACTACCGATACCCTGCACATTTAGTTCCCCTTTCTCAAGGGAAATACAGCTTGTAATATAAAACAAAATGACACAAAGCTATCTTAATAATTACACAGCTGGCACACACAGAGTTATGCATCAAGTGTTAAGTTGCACAAATGGTACATATTTGTGAAAAGCAACTTCTGAAATAAAAAAAATCTGACTTAAAACAGGGAAAAAATTCATCAAGTATATACCCTGAAAAGCTCCTTTCCCTACTCTGTCAAAGACAGAAATAATGAATTTATTTATTGGAATAGCTTCCTTTGTGTAACAATATGTCACCTATGTAGTGTACAATTTAATATGTCTTTGCATTATTTTTATTGTAATGCAGTCATTTTATAAACCAAAGGATGGCAGTGTTTTTAGGAAAAAATCAAATTAAATAAAATTTTTAAAAAATTAAAAGGAAACTAATTTGGCTGAGAACAGCAGGGAAAATTTCAGCCTTAATCCCTTCATTCCTCTTATAGAATTCAGGTAGTGAAAAGGGAGCAGAAAGCAGCGCTTTCTAGGAGACACCTCAAAACAGAGAAGTTTCCAAAAAACCACAAGATCACCATAAGTAGATTCTGAGACCCTCTATGTGCTCTCAGGAGTGCTTCAAAATCCACACCCAGTTCCATAAAACAAATTACGTTACATTTAAGCACTTAAACTTTGGCCTCAGCATAGGTCAAAAAGGACACTCAGAAACAGGTCCCTTCTCCTGGTCCCAGAGTGAGCAAGAGCTCTGGCCATTCCTGTCAGAAGCAGCTTGATATTAGAGATGTATGAACACAGAAATGGTTTGTGCTAGACATTTATTTAAGAATTAAGTTCCTCTCATCTGTTGTCAAGATACATTTTGACATCTCATTCTATAATAAGAGGAAAGAAGTGATTGCAAGATCAAGCACTGATTCAGAATCAAATGCCTAAAGTTAATACTATTATTTAAAAATACGGCATGATAAAGAGTTGTTTTCTACAATCCAAGGCAGAGGATAGTATTTCCAGGTATAGGTTGTATTAACAACCTGCCATCCTCTGGCCCAGCTGCCATTCGTAAGGATAATTTACCTATCTTGACCAGCAGCTCCCCATCTTCACACCTCAGTTTTTCCAGACTCTTGAATGACTGGCATCTCCTCCTTGTCACTTACTGACACTGTTTGGTCCAATATTTTACATATATTACTTGAAACTGATCCCATTTTACATGTCTACCAGGTAGCAGTCCCAGAGATACCCTACCTGGCTTCCTGCTTTTGATGTATTTAGCAGATTTTTTACCATTAATTCGAGTATCTTTTATGAGGCACTTTAAAATCTTCTTCAGTCCTTTACAGGACTTTCTTGAATTAGAGAAAGAATGATGGTAACCATCTCACCTTCAACAGCTTTCAAGTAACAGCAAGTTTTTCTTGTCAAGGGAAGGGTGCTGATTTGAATCCTACCCATGGCACTGTTTTGGGAAGAGTTTTCATGACATGACTGGCCTCATTTTCCACTGCTTCTCACTCCAGCTATGCCCAAATAAAGTAGCTATGGAATTATCACAGCAGACAGGCAG
This sequence comes from Nesoenas mayeri, assembly GCF_963082525.1. Classification (NCBI taxonomy): domain Eukaryota; kingdom Metazoa; phylum Chordata; class Aves; order Columbiformes; family Columbidae; genus Nesoenas; species Nesoenas mayeri. The sequence continues at coordinate 9,000,006 of NC_137551.1, read as the reverse complement.
TATTTTACAGCCATTAATGTCATCTAGCAAAAGATGACTACATTAGTTATAGACCAGTGAGGACTCTGATCCCAATGCAGAACTCATGAGAAATGGCAAGTAAGGAAAGCACAGACAAACACACCAGAACACAATGAGGTGAACATAGGCAAATAACTGACAAACATACTTAACCTTCACAGACTATCACTTCAAGCATTTCCACTTCAAGCATTTGACCAAAAAAAAAAAAAAAAAAAAAAAGAAGAAAATACATTCATGTTGCATCATTATTTCTTATGATACACTAATATTTATGGTAAGTTCCATGTAAAAACTACGCAGACTACATTGTTAAACACTGTATTTTGGCAATGCTGATGCTGCAATTCACCAGCCAGTTTGTATTCAGTTGTTCCTTATGATATTTTTCACCCATCTGTGGAAGGTGAGTGGATGGCAAATTTCCAGTCACTGCCAAATACTAAAAAAATTCATATAATAATAGAAATTCCTTATATGATTTCATTAATGTACCCTTGACAGGGATTTTATGTAGGGTGAAAAGGAGTAAGCAGCTTTGATCATTTTGATGTTATCAGGGAGATTATGAATCCAGGATATGCCATCAGCCTCATCTTACTCCTAAAACACAGCTGAGTACTATGGTGCTGCCACAGCGTACTACACATGAAAAGCCAACACGTATTTTAGGGAACACGCGTAAGGAGATACAGCTTTAAGCAAAGGCCAAGCACAAAGCTGCCCAGGGTCACCAACTCATGGCCACCAGGAGCATTCCAGTAAATGGTGGGATGACCTTGCTGACTGCTCTGCTGCATGTCCTGTCCTGCCCTTCTCAGGGGGATGCTTAAAGTACCAGCAACGCCAGAGCAGCCAGGCTGGACCCTGCCAGCCTCAGACCTATCAGCTACCAACTGCCCCCAAAAGGAAGGCAACAAGAACCTGGTCTTAATCTTCTCAAGCCTCCCAAGTTAATTTGAAATCTTACTGACTACCTCCAACTTGCCCCTAATTCTCCGATACTTTCCAGTACCTGTACAGCCCTGATGTGACTGCAGGCGTCCTGCCACAGTGGTGGGGGTGGGTGCTTTTCTGCACTGTACACGCTCAGCAATACATTTCATCTGGAGATGAACCAGCTTGTGCACAGGCTGCTTGAAACTGTCTCATGGTCCAGACCTGCCTCTGGGTCCCAGCTGGGCCACCCCTGCTCTTGGCCATTTAAAAGAAGTTGCAAAATCTGTTAGAAGTGAAGGCAGACAACTAAAATACATAGAGAGAGAAATGCTAGGTCATGGTGGGCACCATCAGAAATTTTAGTAAACTCTTACATCGAAAACCAATACCACTGAAGTAATTTAAAATATGGGACATTATATCAGCTAACGATCTCAGTTCAAATACTTCAGACGTGATGCTAATTCCAGCTTAGGCACTCTCATGCCTAAACATCAGTGTTTCTGAAGCAGTAATTCCTGATCCATGATAACACAATTGAAAGGACATTTTAATACTTAATATTAATCCTTAAGCTTATTTGGAAAAACAACTGTATTGTTTCCTCTTAAGAATAATATTTTGCAATTTTGAAAAAGAAGCAATCATAATTGGACAAAACTTTCTTATATCTTCTTATATTCTCTTAGAGTAACTGACAATATGAAGAACTTGAGCCATGTCAGTACCATTAGAAGATGAGAAAACATCCTCCATAATCTCAGATCAAAGATAATGGAAAAAATAAAGACATTCACAGGAAGCTAGAGGAAAACAGAAAGAGAGACAGTGTGATATTTCTCTCCTGTTTGTAGTTTTTGCTAATGCTTTGAGAAAACATAGTCACGAAAGTATCATACTCCTGCATGGTAGAGAAAACACAGCACTAAAGGATTGTAGATGAAGGTCAGCCTGTACTAAAGAATCCATCTTTGCAAACAAGCAATCCTGTAGACTGTGCACCACTGATCATCTCTTTTTTCCAGCCAATGATTATTGAAAATCAAGAGTTGAGGTCTTAGGGGAAGGAATTACTGAGATGATAGATAACCTCTTACATCTAGAGATAAATACTACACACCTACACTCACACTGCTTAATCCCTCTGTAGAACAAGACACTTAATGAACAAATACTCCCAGTTTTTCACCAAAATGCTGTGGCGATGAGTCGGAGTTCCCTGAAATACCTTACAGACCTTTTCTCAGTAGGTGCCATCGGTAACTCCCTCTCCAGCTGGAGGTCCCTGCATGAGGCCCTGCAGGATCAGCACCATGAGACGTGTTGGTCAGCACGTCCAGGGGGCCATAGCCCGATGGCAGACAACGTGTCAGATGGAGCCTCACAGCCCCACACTCTCCCTTATCGCACCAAGAGCTACAGCTCTGCCAGACCTGCTGCTCAGTCCGTGCTCACTGCATCCGCAGAGAACAGATAGCTAATCATGGCCAAAAGAGCCACCGCTGTCACAAATGGCCCTCCCTGAAAAAGCATTACTATTATCAGGATCCTTGTTTCATCTTTGTGGACACCCTAAGGTCTGTTAAATTTAAGACCTGCGGGAATAGGGAAAGTGAATAAGTCTGTTCTCCCCGTGGGCCCTGCCTGGGCTCAGCCTGGAGGACAACAGGGAGAAGGAAGGAAAAGCAAAGCCCAGGCTTAGTGCTTTCCACATAAACTGAAACCACCCTACCTTGCACACTGTTTCTGAATATTAAGAGTGTCTGAACCCTGCCCCTGGACCTGCTCCGGCCCCTCCAGGGTAGGAAGGCAGCTTTTCTATTATAGCCAGTTTATTGATGGATTTATGAAATCAGCTGGGGCAGAGGAGGAGAATAATCCAAGCATTCATTATCTAATAATCTTTGAAGTGGTTTGTATAGAAAAAAACCTGAGCAAATATCAACCTGCCCAATTTCTTCACTCTAAGGAAATTAATGCTTTTATATGTCACATTAGAAGAGGGATGCATAAAAGCATCTCCCTTGCTTTTTAATCTGAGAGTTCAGATTAAAACAAGATAGGCATATTTTATGTGAATGTAACTAAATCTCTGTGGTATCTGCTACAGCAATATTTGTGTCTTGAGGCATGTGACATTTTCAATTCAGAAGTTCCTTTATGGGAAAAAAACAAGCAACAATAAAATAGAACAAGAAATGCCTTGGGTCTGTATAAAACCATGGATGAGCAGTGAGAACATCACTTTCTCTGATCTAAGAAGGGAATTTCTTTTCTTATGACACATGCCCATTTGGGTTAGCTGTAGACCTGAGACACAATACAATCTAAGATTTTACAAAAGAAAGCACCAGAATGTAACCTTTTCTCATTCCCCATAAATTATTAGCAATTTATTTTATTTTAAGATCTAATTATCTGTTTGAATATCTTACACTGATTTTCTTTTATCTTGACCTTTAAGGAATCCTTTGCAAGAATTTTAAAGGTAAGCTTTTAAGTGGAAGCTTTGGTGATTAGTTGCAATGAGGCTTCTCAAAAGAAACAATAACTTAATGTTTTCTTCAGGGCCTTAATTGGGTAGGCAGAGGCTGAGTATACTCGCTTATGTTGGTCATGGAATGTGCCTTACCAGTCAGCATGGAGACTTTCAATAGTGAGCTGCACAACAATGACACGAATGCACCAGAAATAATTCATTGTAAGGAGAAGCTAAGCCTGAATTTCTTTAAAAGGGCACATTGTGGTTTTCCCCTAATGAAAGTCAGGTCTCTACTAATAGACATAGATGTTTTCTGGCTCATTATGGAAACAAAGCAGTCTTTTCCATGGCTTGACAGGAATGGGTTCCCTTCCCCCCAACTCTTTTTCCCCTTTGCTTCTGTTGTTCTGGTGTCTTGGACTACACTTAAAAATGTTGTCTGCTCCTTATTTAAGCCCAGTGCTGCTCATTGTGCTTGTAGTGTGTAAGTGTACTCTGCGCTAGTATGCGGACACCCTTGTTTGTGAGAGACACTTAATAAGGTTTCCAACTTTGAATAACTGCAAAGCTTGGTTTTGGCCTCAAGTATATTGCCGATTGTGAGAATCTAGCCCAGGCACATCCATTGTCTGACATGATCACACAGACAGATTCTTTGTGCTCTTCTCTCACATCATCCTCCTGGCATAATCCCTGTGAAAACAGCTCTTGTTTCAAGTGTCACAGGTGTTATTTGGATTTCCTTGCTTCCTCTGTTCATTCCAACCCTCTCCTCCTCCCATCTTACAAGAATACATTTTAGACTACATTGCACTCTTCATAGTTTATTTATGCAGGATGTAGCAACCTTGAAAACTCCTTATTTTTAAACAAAATGTAATTGATAGTTGAAGACATTTAAGCTGTAATACATGGAAAAAGTCAAGTATTCTTGAAAGATGGCATTTCACTCAGTCAATATTGAATGTTCAATTCCTTTCTGAGCACAAACAGAAAACAGCATAAAGCTGGCTTCAAATTTCTTTAAAATCTCTTGCTTCTGGCTTTTAAACTATTATAGCAGTCTCACATCCCATTTTTAAGCTTTTCTCCAAAAACATGACTACAATGATCTGTTAAAAAGCTAACGTAAGATTCTCAAGTGATTACATTATTCCAGGACCTTAGAATTAACAAAAACCAGACATCTAATTTAAAATTTGTAACATCATATTTCATTTTTTGGTTAAGCTTACCTCATTGAAGCTGTTAAACTGCTCGGTTGCTTTTCTTGGTGAAACACACGTGTTCTGATCTATTCTACAAAACAAAATAAGAATTTTCACTCAATAGATTGCTTATTTGTATTGCAAATATTTCAGACTTTTCATCATGTCTGTACATAAGTTACAAGTTATGGGATAAAGTTGTTTTATAAAAAAACCCCATGAAGGCTACAACTGTATTTTATATCTCATTCCAAACAACAGTGATTTTAATGAAATCCTAAATAATATATTTAAACTGTGAGTGAGGTCTTGGAAACTATGACACCAAAATCTGGGCTCACTCTGTCACACAGAAACAGTTTACAGAAGAATGATCAGCTCTCAGTATCTTCGTGATTTTGGGTAAAGCCAAGAAAAAGCTAAAACATACGTTTAAATCTAAGCATGATTTGTCCTACATGCTTTAAATGAGGAACAAGAGTTTTCCTGTCTCAGAGTCATGAAGAATAAATCTTTCCATATTTAAATTTGATGGTATTTCAGGCTCCCAATCTTCAACTTTCTGCTTCAGTTCTGTTTTGCAAATTCCACTAAGACCAAAGGGACTCTCATGAGGAGCCAGAAACCCTTTGAGTAAGAAAGATGTCCACATTTTCTAATGAGTGTCACTTTGCAGCCATCAGAGATGTCCATACTTTTGGTTTTCCCTCAGTGTATCACTGCTTCTCCACATGGAAATAGGCAAGGAAGGTCTTGGACCAGCAGGGTGAAAATCACTTCCCTCTGTCTATGGCTTATGAGACAACTGTGCCCCATCTAGGCAATGTGATCCAGGCCTAAGTCTTCACACACCTACCAGCTTCAGGATTAGCTACAAATTCACTCTACCAAGGAATGAAACTGAAGCGCAAAAACAAAACAAAAAAACCTTCCCATGGATTAGGTGAGCAACCTGAATAGCCTCATGCCACAGCTCTGTCTTTCCTCACAGCAAACAGCGGCTTTCCACACTCAGTTGCACAGCCCGACACGGGTGTAACACAAGCTGACTCAGCTGAAGCAAGAAAACTTATTGCTGTCTCAGAGAATGAGGTTTCTCACTACTGAAAAGGTGGAAAATGTTTGCTGGTCACTGTGAGACTCACTCACAGACACAATCAAAACTAACACAAAACTCAGATTCCTTTGGACAAAATAATATTTTTCAACCTATTGTGCTCAGGGTCAACCCAGTAAAACTGAATAGTTTTACAAGTCTCTAGAGACCTCAAAACCAATGCAGACAAATGCACATACCTTTGTTGCAGTTTTTCATAGATTTATGAAGCATTTAAAGACTGAAATGATGGATGTGCTACTTTCCTCCCCAAAACAGATACATTCAATAGCTACATCAAGGTGAAAAACCACTTGCCTCCAAACAGGATCCAAGGTGCACAATTTACATAGGAACAAAAATGAATAATTTTGGTGGTGGTACATCTCACACCAGAAAGCGAGGCCTCACTGGCCAACCAGCCTGCACCTCTCTCAAGAGACACAGGTACGTGATCAGGGGTTATTTCTGGAGATGCTTAATCTGCAAAGTGCCTTGCCTGACTGTTGTACAAGCACCTATCTACATCTCTGTGCAGCTCTCCACATGCTGTCTCACCTGAAAACAAATAGCAAATGTCTCCATAATGTGAAGAGAACAGAAGGGAAATGGAATTACAGATCAAAAAGTTTATTGCTGAACAACCAATCTCTAGCTTTTTCGCAGCAGAAAGGACAGAATGAGGCAGCAAAAGAGAGTTAAAAAAACCTGAGAAAAAACAAGGGGAGAGCAAAAGGACTAAGTTAATAGGAAAGAGTGAAATATTTATAGTTTGTTTAACAATGTGTAAGGAAGGACCCGCATGGCTAAATACAGATGAAGAAATAATTCACTAATGAAGAAAAAAAAAAAACACATTTAGAGTGATCTATTGCACTGAGCTGAAGCTAGACATAGAGAAAAGGAAGGAGAAGATGCTTATCACATTTGTACACTTCTGGGGTTCATTTGGGTGACAGCTTTCAGGGTGCATTAAAAAATAAAAACAGAATCAACCCCAAAACCCCTAAACTCTAGCAGCAGTTCTTACAGATGCTACATGAAGTTCTATTCACTCTGGAGAGTAAAAAGTTTGCAGCACCGTCTCTCTCTTGTTCAGGATGATGTTCTTGTCTACTGCATTAGGGATGTGGAAATCTTGCATTTCACTGTTGCTCTTTCACTAAAAATACTGGAGTAAGATGCTCTTGGTTTTGCATTCTTAGGATTCTGGAGACACTGAAATCTTTAACGTGAGTAACCATTTTTGTGTGAAGACGATTTGCATTACCAGTCATTTATGTATGCTGAACTGATCTTACTCTGTACACAGAGTTTTAGGGTGTGCTTTTTTGTCTTCACCAAGATTAACCGCTCTGCTAGACAAATGCAGGTTATCTGATTGTCACCAGGCAACAAAAAGCTTAGAATTTAATAACTATGGGTTGGATCCTGGGCTCATTAAAAGTCAACCACAAAATATCCATTAACTTCAAAAGCAGCAGGAACAAACCCTGGTTTTCCATCTGTGCTGAGTACATTAAAATTATTTTAAGCCTTAGCTGAAATTTTGAATAATTGCAGGCAACCCTTATTTTGTATAATGTACATCATGTAAACTAATGAAAATTGAATTCACTCTGTGGCTACTACTCAAATATATGTTATATCATTCTTTATAAAATATGAAAAGCCTTATCTCTCACACTCCCTGTAGACTGGCAACTCTGACTTTGGTAGAATTGCCCCATTCTGCATGGCACAGATGACGAAGATGAAACCCAGTAACATGTACTTTTGAAGCTTGTGGACATAAAAACAACAGCAAAAAATCTAAATACTGATTTTCATAACAGAGCTCCTACTAGACTTCAAGGGGAAGATCAATTTGCATGAGCAGTGAGCTGTTTAAAAAACAGACCAGAACATGTGAATTATTGAATTATGCATATCACTTTCAAGTTGCATAAAATTCAAATAAAATCACATCATTTTAAAAAACAGGAAAAAGGTTTAAAGATAGCTTAAACAAATTCACTTTTTATTTCCCAGACTAAACCCAGAAAGGAGCATTGCATCCAGTGATTTGCAAGTCTCAATCCAGTCCAGCTCTGCATTACACTAACCCCATCTTCAGGAGGCTTAGGTGTTTATGCACCACAAAGCCACAAGTGTCTTGGGCCAATTAATGCATTAGCAACGCGTCAGGATAAATCCTGGCAAGCAAATCACATACTGTGCTGTGGGATGAAACCCCTTTTCCAGATTCACTTTCAGTCTGTTCTGGCTCAATACTCCTTCCCTGGCTCCAGTCCAGCAATCAGCTTTCCCCTTCCTGCTGTGAGGGTGGCCTTCTAGGCTAACAGGTCCTTTCCAAGACCTTTAAAATGGCAAAAAGCATTATGAAATTCAAATATAGTCACCACCATAGGTACAGGGCTGCAGGTGAATGCTTCAAAAGCATGCCTTTGACTCCTTACAAAGCAACACGGAACTGCACCAGGTTTTTTGATGAACACAGGGTGCACAACTGCAATGAAAAAAACACGACCGAGGGCCCAAGGCTGTTTGGATGTATCCTGGGCTACTCCTCGGGCAGCTCCTGAATGCTGGAACAAGCAGCCAGACAGAGAGCCAGCGCAGCAGTGCCTGTCCCATCAATCACAGTCGTTATGTAAAGGCTGGCTGTGAACATCCACACTTGTTTTTCTCATTATGGGTGCCTCTCATACTCACCAGGCACAGTCCTTACATGGGCTACAGTAACACAGTGTTTTTTCCCCCCTCCCTATCCTCCTCTTTTCTTTTTTTTAAGTGTATTGTAACCCAAGACCTTGCTCAGGGATTTTTCATGTCTTGATACAAGAAGTGCCAGCGGAACCACAAACACCAATATTTTATATATGAAGCCTCGTGAAGAAACTGTTCTTAGTAACCAGTCAGTCATTTCCCAGCAAAGAAACATTTCACCAGCAAATCCTGATTTGCTGACACAGAGCTATTTGCAAACCCATACAGGTCATGATGAAATTTTGCCAGGTCTGAGGCAGGACTCGGAAGGAATCTGGCCACGTTTTCTCCCTGCTCGCCTGGCCACCTGTGCAGGAATGCAGCCTCACAAACGCAGCCTCACCTGCACAGGTTTGCTGTGTGGTGCAGGGACATCAGCACCTCTGCAGCTTCCCAGCTTCCTCCCACACATCACTGAGTTGTAGCTGCTCAGCTGAAAGCATGGAAACTACATGACCCCCCACCTTAACTACACTCTCTAAAGCTACTTGCCTTGAAAACTTAAATGCCGAAACCCTCACTAGAGCCTGGTCTCCCACAGGACTCCTAACATTTCAAATTTTCCTGGAGAGCAGTTGTAGGTCTGACAGCAACTGCCATCCTACAGCATCTGCAGAAATTAGGGACCAACCCAGGGACCAGCTGAGTTCTACTAAATGGAACCACTCCATTCCCGTTTTATCTGGGGAATGGGGAAAAGGGGAACTTTCAGGAATTTTTCTTTGGCAGAAAATTTAACCCCAAAAAGTAGCTCACACATTAACTCTGAATGCAACCTTCTCCGAAACCCTGACTTTCCCACCACCCAGGAGTCCCACGTTTCATCCCTCCTCTATGTGATGGACATCTGAAGAAAACATCATCCTCCATTCTGGTAACTGTGTACACAGCTCTACAATCTACATCAGTTTTACTGATTGCCTTAGAAGAGGCAATCGGTAAGAGCAGCTTTTTGTAATCATATGTATTGTATCATACTGGCTTTCCTCTTCTCCAATAAAATAAAAAAGCAATTCTCCCTATTGTAACATTTGTTTCTGGGGTCTGCATATAACTTTTTTCTCCCTAAAGTGCAATTATATTCCACTCTTATCCAAAGTCAACTACGCACAATGACTAGACCAGTATTCAATGTAATCACTAGCAATAATATTAGAAATTCCTGTTCTTGTAATAAAATGCAAAGGTTTCCATCCATGCATATGTCATTTAATATTCTGAATTGACAGTGATGTTCATAAATCCTACATGATAAAGACCCCTTGAAATTAAAATCCTTGATTCACAGTCAGATGTAGCTTAGCCAAGAAGAAGACAGTATTCCATCATTCTTCTGACTGTAAACGTCTTCCCCAAGCCTATTCTTCCACTTCTCTCAAATCTCATTAAAATGTTTCCTTCACTGTTTCCGTGGTTATCATAAAACAAGAGTACTGCCCCCCCCCCCCGCCAACAATAAATGTATATGCTTATGAGTCATATTTCAGTAGATTGTTTCTTTTATATTGCCTATTCTGTTCTTTACTGTCACGTATGTGTTTATGAGCATCCCTTGTTAGGTTACTCTGAATTTAGATTCTTTTGCTTAATAGAGACTGTAGTGAAAAGTTTTTCATATATCAGTGGCTTTTAATCCATATTTAGACAAACTAAAACTATCCTGATTTTAGCTGCCTCATACATTTTTTTGAAACTCTGTACAGTTGAGAGGCATTTAGACCTTGAAACTCAAATAAAACTAATAGCAGAGCTATAGCATTCTGAAGAAACTGAATTAAAGCAGAAGTAACAACATGCAGCACTAGAAATAATCAACCCTGCTTCTTAATATGAAACAGAAATAAATCCCTTCTTCTCCTCCCCACATACATTTGATAGACAGAGGAGCCTGCACAGCAGTATCCCTCCAGCAGTGTGGCCATGTCCTCTTCTCCAAAATACCAGAAAGCTGCTAGTCTATGAGCTGGGGATCATAGGCTTGTGCAGTGTTCCAATGCATTACTAATTTTACACCAGTAACCTAGCAAAAACAGGATGGAAGTTAGTGAAACTCAAGATTCGTTCTGATATGTTCTGTCAAAATTTAGCTCTGACTGTTGCCTGCTGCCAAGACTGAACACTTAACCTTTGCCATGTCCCAGAGTGGAGATGGCAGAAAACAAGGCAAGACATCAGATGCTGGCAGCTGCATTTCAAAGCCTGTTGCACGAGCCAGTTCTGTGATCCCGATGTAGCAGCCAGCCACACGAGCTGAGACATGGGTGCGTAATTTCTCTGGCCCTATCAAAGCTGATTGACAGTGGAGGGATGGGGCAAGCTGCTGGTGACCCTTAAGAAGAGTCACCAGACACAGTGACCCTCAAACTGGAAGTGTTAACTTCAGCATACCTAATTCAAAGTCCCCTGCCCCAGCTTGGGGGTGGGAATGTTTTTTCTAAGGACAGTTAAGACAGTTAAAGTAAATAAAGTGTGTGCGAGGCAAGAGACAATGTGTTAATGCTTGTTTACTCCTTGTTTGAAGTTTCTTTTTTAAGAGAAAAGTTGCCTTTGTTTTGTTGTAGTGTAATCAAACTAAGACATGGCCAGAGTTGAGATTTGATTGCTATGCTTTCACAGCTCTTAGCACGATAAATCAAGGTTCCATTATTTAATAGGTTCAGCACTTGTGGATAGCAGGCTCCCTAAGGAGTTAACCTGGCATTAAACAGGAGTAAATAGAATAGTGAACAATTATTTAATACCAGGCAAACTAAAAAGGCCAAACTGTTGAAGTGGACAAGGGAACTTTGCTATGGTTGCTGTTTTATCCATGCACACTCTACTCTGGTTCTTATCTTTAAAGTCCATGTTTCTTTCATCACATTCCTTTTATCCATCAAAATTAACCAATGCTATTTCATTATCTACCAATACACAGACTTCCTACTAGCAGAGCCACTAGGTAGGTCTAACTCTCTCATCCAAAACTCACTATTGTCCTCTTTACAAGAAATGTGTATGATTTTTTCCTAGCAGAAAGAATGCCATAACAGGAGAAGGCAGGCTTTCTATGATGGGGCTAATTAGAAATGCTCTCTGAGATGCAGGACTTTGCAGTGTCTCAGACACTGCAATGCATACAGAAGCACTGGAAGGTGAAAGCAGTTCTTTGTGGAAGCTAATTAAACACATGGCCATTCTGCTAAAGCTTCCTTTGAGAGCACAAATTAATAGCATTTACAATGTTGTCTACTAAAAGCTGTGGTGAAAGCAGCCAGTTCATTTCACATTAAAGCACCAAACTGTCCTTGGATGGCAACTGTCACCACTAACCTAGCACTGACTTGCAAGAGACCCTGGAGGTAATGAGCTCTGGGTGTCCCCACGCTGTGCCCTGACCCACTGAGCATCCCTGGGATGTACAGCTGCTGCTCTGATCCCTCCAAGAGAACCAGAGCCTCTGCCACACAGCATCAAGGCCATCACACACCTTGAGGCAGAGGACAGAGAGCAAAGACCTGGCTCACCTGCCTGAAACTCTATGTGCACAGCAAAGCAGGGCCAAAGCAGCACCTGAACATGGATAATTTGTAAAGTAGTGCCCCAAAAACTGATGACTGTGAAGAGCATGATCTTATTTACACAGTCCATGCCTTGTCAGCAAAAGCTAAATCTTATCCTTAGGACACACTTTCAATGGTAGATTGGGTCAGCTGGACAAGCTGAACCCCCATTTCTAGCCTTTCACACAGTCATGAAGGATCAGAGGAGGAACCATGACTTCCAGTAGTTACCAGAGCTGAGTTACTCCATAATCAGCTGAGTTACCTGTCATCAAGACTCAGCTCATGCCTCACCTGAACACACTGTACCCTTCAAAGCATTAGAATGAGCACAGGTACTACAGCATACCCATGCTAAAATCAGGTATGTGGCTTCCCAATTTTTAGTGATGATACAACTCTGAGAAAGAGTGAGACAAGTCAGCAATGGGGGTAAAAGAAAAGTAGTGCAAGATATTTTTGAAACTTGGCACAGAGGAATTGAAGTTTCTGAACTGAGGATGCTCTTCCTGCTTGAAACGTAAGGGTTTTACAGAACAGTAAAATTTGCATTCTTATCTTCATCCCTTTCACTTTCCTCAAACAGTTCTAAGCATATAAATACAGAATACAACTGCCAACGGGAGCCAGGGGTCTGAATATTTTATGCAAAAGATAGCAAATGAATTAGCCTTTCCTACAGTTAATCAGAAGTTAAATGCACAGTCTTCTCCCAAGGCTTACTTTGGTTGAAATCTCATGACTGCTTCCTGGCATCTGAAAGCCACGTTCTGTGCATAGTCATTAGCTGGGGATCCAGCCTTCCCCTGCCACTCTGAGAAGCCTGGCAATGTGGTTTCCGGCTCCTGCACAAAACAAGCAAACAAAAAATGTTGAATGTCCTGTCAGTATCAATCAGGCTTAGCTGAATATTTTTCTTTAAGAACAAAAGAGCTCAATGAGACTGGATGCTGATTGTGGTTCTTTGTTATTTTTTGGTAATCAACTGGAAACAATTGGAAAACACAGACTGGAAGGTTCTAAACAAGGTAGTATCTTCTTTCACTGTAAAGATTTTTTGAAACCAGAGCAGAGCAGACTGTAGCCCATTTTCTGGTTATTAGTTAGATAATAGATGTCAGCTTCTGAGCTAAGAGGTGCTATGTACAGAGTTCAATATTTTTTGCTTATATATACATGCAAATTTCATTTGAAATTATTTACTCACATGTCAGTAGTAATTTATTACTTGAGCATCATCAGAAAAATTTTGGCTGACAAAAACAAATTCAGTTCACTTAAATAAGGTTTGTAAGGTTTAACCACTTTCCTGTTTCCTTTTGTGCTTTCCCTTCCCTGGCATACTCATGGTCTTATGAACAGAGTGTTACCACAGGAGGAGTGCAAGGTAGTGAGGAAACAAAAGTCACCTCAGCCAACCTGCCACACAAAAATAAAAGCGCCACTTTAGTCCAACAAATTGAGAAAGGGATTAGGAATTAGAAACGTGCATTTTACTCCGAGCTTTCAAAGCAAGTTGTAGGGTTGTGACAAGATGTGTTCAGCACATCTTAACATCCTTACCTATAAAATGGATTATATTAATAATACTTCCCTTGCATTGCAGAGGAGAAAGTTAATGAAGTTCTTTGAAAATTTGATAATCAAAGTGGGGATTTTTCTTACTTCTTTATTAGCCTTTATGGTCCAACATTTTATTCCAATAGTTTCCAAAATACAACATGCTTTGCAAAACAATAGTGTTCACTTCTCCTGGCAAACAATAGATCTAGTTTTGCTCCAGTTTCAAAGCTTAGTTGAAAGTGTGGGAGTTGGAAGTTTGGATAGAACTGTTTGGAGGGGTAAGTGTATGATTGAGATCATTCTACATTTACAAAAACAGTGGCTGCTTTTACTTCCTTCTTAGTGTGTTCTGTCCTTATAGACTCTGAACGAAGCTTGTTTAGCGATACATTGTATTCAAACAAAACTAAAATACATTTCTGTAAAATTGTTAACTTTGTAAAAAGTTACAAATTCAAGAAAGTAACCCAAATGGTATCCTCTCAGGAGAAATATGCAGTGCCCACCTCTCAACATTGATGAAGAAGAACTAAGGGATCTTGTAAAAACAAAACAAACAAAACCAAACCAAACCAACAACAACAAATAAACAATAAAATAAAAAGAAACAACAAAAATAATAATAATAAACCAAAGAAAACCACAAACAAACAAACAAACAAAACACAAAACAAACAAAATATCACAAACAACAACTGGTAAAAATATAGGAAAAGTCCGATCAAAGACATTTTACTTCCTCTACATTATGACTCTACATTATGACATTTTAACTATAGGAAATTGGTTGGGTAAGTGAAGATTAATTCCTCCTACTAATTCTATGAGACGAGTATAAAAAGAGTGTTGAAATCCATCTCTAGAAAGAGGCAGCTGTCATCACCACAGAAGGTACCCAGGAGGACACAGTCATGTCCTAACTTCAACATACACATCTGTCCATGGGTCATGTCCACACTACGGTAATGAAGTGTAGACCTGCCCTACGGCTGAAAGTACCTTGCCTGCCTCTTGAAGAGACCTGTGCTAACATTCAATTAGTTTGCTTTGGTATCAGCCACTGCAGTACAACTGACCCAGCAGAGGTTAAGCTCCAAACCAGAGGCTGCCCTTTTTTCAGACTGGATGTGATGAAGCACTGGTGATGTCAGGGCAAAAGGAGTGAAAACTTCACTCAATTGACTTGCATTACTCTTGTTTTTGTTACTGTCCTCTTTAGAGCCTGCTAGGACAGATGTCCGCCTCTCTCCCTGTGCCTATCTAATACAGTTTAGCACTGAATGAATATTTTATCCAAAAATGGTAATAGCAATTTGGGTAACAAATGGAAAGCAGTTTTTTGCAGCTGTTCTAGTTTTTCCATTACTATCTTAACATTATTTTCCCCATGTCATATAAAAATGATTATATGCTCTTGGGGACTATACAGTGCCTTGAGAATGTGCCTTGCATTCTTCATATGTTTCATCCAACACACATCTCTCTTCAGGTGCAAGCACCGTGCAAATATTGTACTAGCATTTGGGATGACAGCCCTGTCATACGTCATGGTGCTGCATCAATATAGAAGATAGTCAAGACTGAAGTCCTGAGCAAGAAATGCCTCCTACCGCTCCTGAAAATGCCAGTCCATACAAGAAAATAAGCTGGTATATTTAATGGGCAGTGAATTCAACACATTTAATCCATGATGGGAGGTATGTTTTAAACATAGAGCATACCTAAAAACTGAAGTGGAACTTGCACACTGCCTGACACACTCTTGTGTTTATGTAGCTAATGTGTTAACATGGGCTCTGTTTTTATGATTCCTGTGCATTTAAACAATTTTAATGTCAAAGAACTAGAAGTTCTTCAGAATCCATGCAATTTTCCCACTTCATGTATACTCAAAATACCAAATTTCCTGCAGCAGTTTTCAGTGTTCTCATCTCTAGGCACTGGATGTCAAGTCATCATTTCAGTATTATAGTCATTTACTCTGACAATACCACTTTAAAACTGAACTTTTGCTGTATCTACCTATTAGCTAGCATGTTTAGTGTCATTTAATAAGTATGCCTCATTATCAATAAGGCATTTGAGGATGGCTCATTTAATAAACTGTTTTCATGACTGTGCATCAAAGGTGAGTGACAGGAGAAAGGATTAGGCAAGGAAAGCAGACTCTCCATTCCTCACCATCTGTTCTCACAGTGACTCCCCTGAGCATATGCTTCCTCACCTCTTGAAGTCAAATAATACTTAAGTAATTGAATTTTCTACAGATTAATATAGCATAATTGCTAAAGAATCTCATGAAACCATAGGACAGATGAAAGCAAGTAGCTGGAGTACAGCAGTGCAATGACAATGACATTCTGGCAGCCTGCTTCTCTTCCCATACTTTGGGAAGGTTACAGCTGCCCCCATACCCAGTTCCTGCCCCCAAAGAAATAACTACATGCAATATCCAATGTAGAGCTTTACTCTAGTGACATTTTATCAACTGACAAGTGGTAAAGTGAAGTCACTTGGTACAGTATTTGGTTCTGTTATGGTCATCACCATGACCACAGTACTACACTTGTGTCAAAACATCAGAGGCACAAGAATCACACTTCAGCAGACTGAGAACCTTGTGAAACTCAAAATCTTTCCTCTACTTGAACACAGAGGTCTGGTCCCTCTCAGTGGCCTTTCTACAGTGAAAATCCCCTGGATTCTCACTAACAGAAAGACACAAAAAATTGGTTCCCATCCAAACAGAATATAATCCTCCCAGCACATGCACCAAACACATTTATCTTCCAATATTCTGATTTTAAAGGTGCCTATTCTGATTTTAAAGGGACAATTTTCTTAAAAAGCAGTTCATGGGCTTATAACACATAGGAGTGAGTAGCAAATATTTCCTTGGCTTATCAGAGCAACACCTTTAAAATAGATCCTGTCACTGCAATATTGTCATTGTCTCTTTCTGATGCCACAGAGAAGTCAGGTTAGAGAAGTGAGAAGACTAATGAAAAAGTACTCTATCAATAAACTCAGAAAAATGAGAATGAACAGTTTAATCAGCATGTGCTGTGCATCATGCTTTTCTTTCATAAATGAATGTACTCAGATATTGCTATTTGTCAGCTCGACAACAGCTGCTTGTACATCATTTATCTCATTGAGTGGCTTGGTGGCAAAGTGTTTCACAAAAGGAAGGTATATGCAGTTGCACAGTGTTTTGAAGCATCAGTTTGACCCACTTTTCCCAATAATAACAACCTCCCATATGCATATAAAGAACAGCTACTAGAAACAACACAGCAGCACTTTGCTTTCAGTTTCAAAATGGGGAGAAGTAATTTCTACAAGTTCCTGACCAGGGCTGTTAGCACAGACAGTTGCAATACAATTTGGGAGGTCATAATTCACCAAGGATCCCAAAGAGAACCCACACACAGAAACCCTTCACACAGCTCCTCCCAAGCAGAGCCTTGTTTTCCATAGGCATCTTTAACAAAGCCAGGAGGCAGATGCTTGCTTCTTTAAGAAGAAAATCCTTTGAGGTAGCTGAATATGCAGCAAGGTAAGCACTCAGAGTCAAGCAGCGTGCACATCCTTTCTAATGAGAATGAAGCCTATGCAGAATGAATAGGTAAATGCTTTCTCCAAAACAGCTTCTTTTTGCAAACTGTTCTAAGGGGCAAACTCTTTACAGGAAGCACTATTGAACACAGTGTAGATATATGATGTCCATTGAAGAGTCTTTCATGGGACTAGGATACAATTCCCTCTATGAAATAACATGAAGTGCCTGTTATGGAGGGATGTTTGCTTTGTGTTTATGTTTTATATTATATTTTATATTATATTTTTATTTATATATATATATTTATTTATTTATTTTTATTTATTTATTTATATTTATTTATATTTTATATTATATTTTATATTATACTCTATATTATACTCTATAAGCTCTACATTAGCTCTCATCCCTCAAGTACTCTCATCAAATCATAGATGAGATAAAATAATGCCTACACATCCTACCTGTTCCAGTATGGCAGAGATGGGAGCAATGGGTGGTGTGGGGTCCCAGAACGAATTTTGTCTTTCCTAATTCAAGACCTTGGGCCATGTGACAATTATCTGCCTGAATGTTTTTCCTTCCAGAGGCTGCATATCTAAGTTGCACTGCTATTTTATGGCAGTCTAATTATACACTCCAAAAGTTTCCCATGAAAGAACATCAACATTTTCAGTTAACCACTTCGGGCCATGTAAAATACCATAGAGCAGCAAATTTGTGCTGCATTAGCTTTCATTGGGTGAGAGATATCACCATGACACACACAGGGAGCAGACAGGAGACTCAGAAGTCACTGAAAGACATGTTGCCCTGGTTTTGACTTCTTCATGAGTCCTCTACCTGATGTGCCTCCAATTGTTCTTCATAGGGCAAAATTTTCTATCTTTTTTTCTTTTTTTTTTTATCTGCTGATAAACATGCACACTTCATCTCCCTGCAGCCTAAGTAACATTTACTAGTAATGCAATACAACTACAAAAATTCAGCAGTTATTACCATTCATCTCAGAGGTGAACTCCAGCAAAAACATGCAAGAAGAGTGGGGCAAGAGTTGACATTGGTATTCTGCAAGTGGCTGTGGTAATACCATTGGGATGCCATTTCCTTTTATTTTTTCTTCTGGGATTCAAAAGGGTATTTATTCCTCACACAGAAAGTAAGACATCCATCCAAAATTATGCATTCCCATTCTAAATTTGAAAAAATGAACCAAAATGATTCCCAGTCTATGATGGGTTCAAAGCACTTCGGAATGCAATTTCTATCCACAAACAAGAATGGAGGAGAGACAGAACATAGTAAATACAACATGTCTCAGACCTTGTGCCTACTACAGGCCAACAATGTATCAACTTTAAGGTCAACTGTCTTGGTTATGAGAATGTTTCTAGCTGAGGGGTTATACCTGGACCAGAGCTCTATCCCTTGCACTACACATGAGACATGATTTGGGGAGCACCCAGTGAGAGCAGAGGCACTTCCAGCAGCTGCTGAGGGTGGTAACTCTGGAACCTGCATGGCAATGTACCTCCACAGGCAGCAGCAGAAGCATCTTCCTTCCTTGTCTTCTTTTCTAGCCTTTAGAAAAGTTACAGTTCTGCTTTCCTCAGCTCGACTCAAGGAAGCCTGTGGGCAAGAGCTCTGCTATCAGAATCTGCATTGGAGTAGATTAAATGGAAAGTACTAAATCTTTCCATTGGCAGGCAAAATACCAGTGCAGGAGATCGTCTGTCAAATAAACAAAACAGAAAAAGTCTAATCAAGTGCTGCAACTAACAAGATGTTCCTATTTGGTGCAAGCAGTCACAGGAAATCTAAAGAGAGATAATTGCACATATTCAGCTCTGCTCTCCGCTCACTTCTTACAGCAGTTGCAACACACCCCTCTCTGCAGTTCCCAGGTTGGAAGAAATTGCCTGTTGTTACAGGAGGGTTCCAGGACTCCATGTCCTTGCAAATCAGGGTAGATTATTGAAGGGGCTCAGTCACATCATGGATTACCAGGCAGTCCCACTTTGCAATTCAAAAGGTATGTTTGCTCAAACACTGTGCCATAAACCCATCTTTGGTAAGTTTAGTTCTTTACCTGACTTTCCTCATTGCTTTTTCCATTTTCTACCTTTGCGACGGGCTTAGGTTTTCTTAGCTTTAAGTTTCCCATTTCAGGCTTTAGAGTGTAGACCGTTAAAGCTTGTTGCTTGTGCTGCTGAGTATCTTGCAAAGGCAGCTGCCTTTCCTCTAAGACAGCAGTGTTGTCTGGATAATTTTCTTTGTTATCATCATCTCTATAAGAAAATAAAATTGAAATGCATCAGGCAGGACTTCAGACACCTGTCAAAACAATGTGAAGGAAGAATAACAACAAGTTCTCAGCTATTCATGGCATTTTAATTTTACCAAGTTGAGTAGTCTACACATCAGACACTGTATATGTTAGCAAAATGAATCTGAGAGGCTACTGTTTATTGCCAAATCACAAGCTAAAGTACTATTATTACATTATTACACATTCAACTGTGGAGTCATTTTTAGAGGTACTCCTTGGCTTCAGCCCTATAGTTCATATTCCCCAAATAAAATCTGAAACTGTCTTTTTTTTTGTGCAGAAGATCTTTCTCCATCCAATGATTCCAACTAGGTTATAATCTCACAAAAATGTTGTCTCATACAATAATTCCCCCTTATAGTTGCACTTCCCTTATGACAGTCTCTGGTTTTGAGGGTTTTTGGACAAAGTGAGGGAGGTAAAGCACACAAAGTAGGGATTGAACAGTCAGAGATGAGTTTGGGTGGAAGGAACAAGTACCATGTGCTGCCAGTTTGGAGAAAAGGTCTTCCTGTACAATCTGGTGAATTTGCATCTGGTGGTTTAAACAGATGCTCCTGGATGCCCAGGTAACCCCTGAATCTGGGAAAGGTATTTTCAATCTCCACCTGGCCTACAGAGTGCAACCTGTCCTCTGAAGACCTTGATAGTTTTATCCACATCCAGTCAATCCAGCCTTAGAATGGTCTAACGCCTTCCACGGGAAGCATGTCCCTGGCACCGTTAAGAAAGCTACCGCAATGCAGAATGCGAGGCTGCCTGTGCTCAGTTGGCCGGATGAGCAGATCAGCATTACTGCTCCAAAATCCCTGGCTGTGGCTTAGTTTGCAGGCAGAATTTCAGATGCTAGCTTCAGTTGCTAAAATCCTAATGGTTAGCTGAGAGATGACCTCTCTCCTGGTGTGAAATGTTCACAACTGAAGGAGTCAAGGACTATTGAATTAAACCACCCTGAGATTTTTTAGAAAGCATAATGTGATAATTTAACATTTTCTCCTAAGGATTCTGAGCTGCCAAACTCACTTTCCATCTGTGGCCCGTGAGCATCCAGATGGATGCTTGCAGGGTGCCTATGGAGTTAAACGCCATTGCTGCCCAAGCCTTCTGCAAGTGTGCTCCAAGGCAGTTGTTATAGTTACAGAGTGAGGTGCTTTATATCCTATGGGCATTTCAAAAATGTGCAGAAGTGTTTCTAATTTTAAGGTATAATCTGCTTTTTAAATCCTTCTGAAAGGTTAAGTTGCATCTTCTGGCAATCAACATACACTAACATAGCCATAAGACATGTGCTTCAAGAATACTCCAGTTAAATTACAGTTTGAAGGATTTTTTTTTTCACAGAGACACTCATCAATGAGTATATCCTTGCACAGTTGTCAACTTCTGCTTACTACTAGTTTGTACCAGCTGCTGTACAGTAAAATTCAATGTATTAGCATCAGAGATGCATCTGAATGAAAGTAATACGATGTGAAGTTCAGAACGCAGACCATAATATATTTACACATATAATAACAACAGTAATTAATATTGTTTACATAAAAATATACAAGACAAATACACATTTCCCAGAAATACTAGTAGCTTTAGCAGGTAATACCCCAGAAATTCTGCATTCCCATGAGAATAAAGGTTTCTTTCTAATGGTTTAACAGAAGCATTCTGACAGCTTTAGCTGTTACCAATGAATTTCAGACAAAATTTGCTGTACAATACCTGGGGCTGGAACTGGCTCCTTGATCTTCATATACAGAGTCTGAATCTCCATCACACCTTGAAAACAGATACAAAACAATTGCTGATTTTCTGTCAGCTGCATAAATTTAGCTTTTAATAACACGCCAGCACAGCTTAAAGTATAAACACATTTCTCCTTCTCACACCTTAGCTGGAGACATTTAATGCCCTGTCTGTGCCATGATAATCTAAACCCCGGAGGAAGAAAAGGATTTGAGATGTTATTTGTACACAATGTGGTATATCATTTTCAGCCAGATGGAAATAATGATGACAAAGAACTCAGATGTTACCATAAAAATTATAGGAAAATTACAGGAAATTTTGTGTTTTAATTGCTTATAGTATACTTCACATAAAAAAGAAAAAAACAGAAACCATAAGCTAAGGGTGTTTTGCTGCTAGACTCAGAAAAATATTAACTATAGCAGAGCAGTCATTCTTTGTGCAGCAAGAAAAGAATCCTCAAATAAAATATAAAGTGATCATCAGTCTTAAAACATGAACTAGCAGTATTTTTTAACATACCTGAAGAATCATAATCAATTGCACCCCCTTAAGTTACAAACAAAAGAATTGTCATAATCGAAGAGAAGTCTGGATAAATATGCTAACCACTCAGCATTGAACACTATATTGTGCAGCACAGCTGAACTTTGCGGAATGATATAATGGCAAAATCTATGGGTATTTTTTCTTTGCATAAACACACATATATATGCATACGCTCCTCACAAATATGCATATACCCTTTCCAGATATCATGTCTGGGGAAAAGTCAGGCCCCTCTCCTCACCCTCTGTTCATACTCACAGGGCACAGACACTAAGCAGGCCTGGATCACTCGAGGTTTGCTGGCAGAGGAATCTCTTCATTACGGGGGAAGCAGCCTGTACTTCCACTGACTTGTTAAATTTTCAGAAGAGCTGCTGTGCTTAGGACAGAGCACATTAAGTGATAGATGCATAGCTCTGCCTTGCAATTTGATGCCAAGGTTTTTAATATATTCTTCTTTCCCTCCAGTCTTCTGCTGTATCTTTATCAAAAGCCAGACTGCAGCAGCAAATATTTAAAGGGACACTCAAGTGTTTACATTTCCTGAATACATCAGCATATGGATGAAAGAATTTGCTGCTCTCAACTGGAACATATAACTACAGTTGCAGATCCCTCTTCATCACACAACATTCCTGCCACAGGTGCAGTTCTTCCCACAAGGCAAAGAGAGATGACAGGTGGAAGACAGGGACTGATGTACAAAATGGATAAATTCACTGTTGAAATCCAGCTGCCTTTGTCTCTGAATGCCAGTCACACCTTCTGCTGTGCTGTGTCACTAATTGCCTTACGTGTCTCTGACACCAGCAAGGTGTGAGGATGGGACATACTGGCAGTGTGAAGAAGGAAGCCCAGTACAAAAGGAACCAGAAACCCAAATAGAAAACACAATGGTAAATCTCAGAGGGAGAAAAATATAGCAAGGAAATTCAGTGTGAGGAGACAGTGCCAAGGTCAGAGCAGGGTAAGATGCCACCAGGTGTGCTGCACACCGTGGGCCGAGCCACAGTCAACAAAGGCCAGGGACCCTCTAAAGTGACAAGTTCTCCCTCCTGCGTGTGCTGCGGGAAGAGGAGATGGGAAGAAGCAGTTCTGTTACCATCTTGTTACCACTCATGGCCTCTTCTTACCAATTACCACACTTGGCAACCTTCTGTCCTGAAAGACCATTTTGGCTACTCGGAACAGTCTCTGGGGAGACAATGGATGACTGAGCACAGGTCCACCAGCCAAGTGTATGTGTGCATACCTGTGTGCACACTCCTAAACTTGGAAAGTACCCCGAGGGTTGTTTTCCCTGAGCTGGCCGTAACAAGGTGATCTTGAGAAGTACACATCTTAAATTAACATTCAGAAACTGCTAAAAGTCATAGAACAAGACAGAACTTATAAACAACATAAGTGAACATGACAAAATGTATTTGAATAACCAGATAGTAGTAGATAGGAAAGATAAACAGTAATGAATTAGAGAAGACCATGTCCATCATGTCATAAAAAGACTGAGCAATTTCAGAAACAACACACTCTGAAATTATTACTAGAAATTTTTCTCTTTGTAAGAATGACTATTAACCAAGGAGGCTCACTCTCACAAGATAGTGCTTGAAGCTAAGACCATAACAAGACCTTTGAAAAGATGAATTCATGATACAATGCAAATACTCATCATCAAAGGACAGAGCGATTTTACCTGAGCTTAAGAATTACAGCTTATGTGTTCACGTCAGTTGTCTGCACATATCAACAGACACACACACGCTCCTCTCACCAGTAACCTGTAAATCTTGTTGTTCGACTTTAGCTATATTTGACAGATATAGGGATATTCAAGAGTTTTCTACATCTTGTGAAAGCTTGTGGTCACATAGTAGAGAGAGTTCACAGCAACCCAAAAACTGTAGTAATATGTCACTCATCCCTAAAACACCAGAATACACCAGAACAGCTTCAAGTCCCAAATCCACATGGGCTGAAGCTTATATTGTGCAAGAAGTATGTATTTGGACAAAACCAGTGATATGAATCCTTCTACTTCAGTGCTCAACCTAACTACTGACTGATGGGCATGTCTCTATAAAGTAAGTACAACCACTACTGATCTTATGGCATGGGCCAGAGTTAGGTCAGAGATGGAATCCCAGTCTAGATGGAGTGCTGCTCTGACTCCTTATAGAACTGTCTCTTTTTGTCCAAGGATCTCTGGTTTAATGGGATTAGCTTTTTTAACTTTCTCCCATTTTCACCTTTTCATAGCAGCCATTTCAGTACCACTTGAAAGCTGCTCCTTTTTGCTGACTTGACCTTTAAGATGTTCACATGAACAACTTCTAAACCAGGCTGCACGCATGGCTTGCTGGAAGCTTAGCAGCCCAAGGCACTTGCCTTGTCTGAAGAAATGTTCCTGGAAGTATTGTATCACTGATTTTATAGCATTCAGGAAGCCCTAATTTTGCCTTTGCCACAAGTAAAAAGAGAAATTGTCAAATGGGGATGTCTAAAGTTGCATGGCAAGCTCTCTCTTTATTCTGATAAATAAAAGTGACCTATTTTCCGATATGGCCAGCACAAACAACTAGTGCTGAAATCAGTAAGAATCATGCATCCCCAGCAGTTCTCAAAGAGAGGCTTTGTGGGGAGGACCTAAACAGGATTTAGGAAAATCAACTCTGGAAACCAAGTCTGTTCATTTGGTCAATGCTTTTCAGATGTCATTGTTTGCTTGCTTTGTTTTCTAAAAGCATGTTTCTACTTCTGTGTTTGGAAAGACAAGATTAAAAGTTTAAGTCCCTGAAACAAAAACAACAACAGCTTAAACAAGGGAGATTCCCCTTTCAGGCACCTCTGGCTTCCCCAGGCAGGGCAGCACTGGCAGGAGGCAGCAGCTCCTGCACCAACCTGGTCCCTGCCCTCATGGGCACACGAAGCACCACAGTGACCAGCCAGAACCTTCCAGACCCAGAAACCTCAAGGGTAGAAGCAGGCACCAGGTCACTCCAGGGGAATGTCTATGGGAAGCAATGGATGTACTTAGTGACAGACAACAGGGAAGGAGGAAAAAAAAAAAAAAAAGAAAAATATGAAAAATGTACTGTCTGTAACCTCGTTATTCTTCTGCGAGCATCCCAGAATTTTACAGAACATAATTCATCACTTAACTAATAGGGACATAGGAAAATAATGAAAAAATTACTTGATGATTTATTCACTTCTGTTAAATCTTTCCGTATCTGTCACAATGACATGAAAAGCACGACTAAGTTAAAATATTAAATAAAGCAAATGTAAGCAAATAAAGCAAAGCAACGTATGAGAGGGAATTTATTTAGATCTCTATGAAATGTTACTTTTCCTGTAGCGTTTTTGACAACACTTAGGGATGGCTCAGATGATTACAACTTGGCCTGCTTTCAGAACGTGTCCTGTCCCCACAGCACTTGGGCAAACAGCTCACTGTCCATCTAGGGCTTTTTAAAATTATGTGCATTTTAGCAGTGCAAAACTCGCCTAACACACAAACAAATCTATAAATCATTTCCTTCCCAAGAAACTGCTTGGCACATTACTGCTGAAGAATCTTCTCTAAAAGCTTTTGAAATAATCCAAAGCATGCAAAATAATAACGTAGAGTACACCAAAACTGAAGTGGTTTAGACTGAAATAAAAGAAAGTCCATGTCATTTGTAATAGTTCATAAAGCCTTTGTCTTTCTAACTTTCTAATGTTCTCTCTTCTCTGTAAAATAACAACAAAAAAGCCCAACATATCCTCATGATCATGATCTATATGAAAGGCCTTTTAATGAGTTTATGGAATTGATTTCAAAGAAATGATGTAGATGGTACTTGGCCTGTCTAAATAACATTGAGCTATTTTTTTCAAAACATTTGCAAATATTTTTTTTTCTAATAATGCTTGGAGGAGGTTTAGAGTATGTGTTCTTAGAAAACTGACATATTTGTGTTTGTCAACATCATCAGTACAAGAAATGAGCAATATTTTCACAGGAGATTTATCCTACACTTAAAATCATGCATTTAAACATGCGTGGTGTGCATCAAACATATATTCTCTCAGAAAAGTATTTCACTGCCAAATGGTCCCAGAGCATGTACAGGCAGCTGTTTCATGCAATCCTTCCCATACAGTCAATAGTATATTTAGAATAAAGAAAACTGAATCAAAATATATGACAGAAAGCATGGGACATCTCTCACACTACTTGCAATTTTTCCCTACAGTAACTAAACTCATCATTCTTATTTAAAAATAAAAATATCTTTAAGGTGTTCACTTACTCTGCTAAAGCTGCCGTGTTGAAGGAATTATCCTGAATGCTGAAACAGAAACAAGAAAACATCAGATAAGTCAGCAAGGCAGGCAGACTCGCTGTATCTTTCTTGGTTGTAGGAACACAAGCACAGACATGGCATTGCAAGGCAAGTCTCTGTGTGTTAGCTCTACATGCACGACCGTACCTTCAGCTGCTCTGCACATGCTCATAATCAAGGAACCAGAGGGATTAGTCCTACAACACTCACAAAGCACATCCAGCAGAGTTTGGAATGAATACAGAGATGCAGGTAGCCTGTGAGACTCAGAGAGGGATCATTTTCTAATTGTAACAATGCTGCTAATAAAGGCTTAGGTTTACAAACAAGTATTTGGCATTCTGTCCTTTAAACGTTTGCTCTATGTAACTGGCTCCTCAAACACAGTTGTTTTTACTTCTTAAATAGGGTTGCTTGGCTAAGGTCTCTGGAGGTTTTTCTCTTCTTGTTTAGTGGTCTCTTACACCCTCAGCTCATGGCCAAACCTCAGGGGAAGTGAGGAAAAAATAATCAGGCAGAAAGGACAGTTCAAGTAGCAAAAGGTTATTAACCTAACAGCAAGCAATAGAGGAAACCATTTCTATGAAAGGAATAGGCTGCTGTGCTCCCGCAACGAAATGTTTCAGACCTGATGTAATACATGCATTAGGGTCAGCTGAGGATACTGTGAACTACTGGTTTCGAGGCAGCAGTGGAATTCCCCCTCGAATGACACCTCTCAAATCCAGTAAATACACTCTTGGATCATCCTGAAATCTTATAGTAGCAGGAAAAAAAATAATCTCACTGCTACATACCAGAACTGGGATTTTTTTGTTGTTTGGGTGGGGGAGGAGAGGCGATGCAGACAACAGCATGGTATGAGCACTCCTGTTTGTGACAATGGCACCTCAAAGACGACAGCCCCAGTGGAGCAGGGATGAAGAGGCGCAGTGTCCTCCTCCTATGCCGCTGCGTGATGCTGACACACATTCCCCAGGCAGCAGCAGCAGCTGGGAGCCACAGCCATGACCATTTCACTTCTCTCACCAACAGCACTAACAATGTAAATTATCTGCATCCCTTCCCAGCCTTCCTGCCTGCTTGCACACACTATTTTACTATTTTCTTTCCTATATTTGTGTATATATATATGTATGTCAGTTTATATAACGGCACAAATTACCTGGAGATCAGAATATCACACCCAGTCTATAGGGACTTCTGCCCTACAGATTCGCAGGTTTTGTGAGAGAAGGGGGAACAGAAAAGCTGATTTCAATGGTTAGCATTTAAATCTTGCCTTACACCTAAAATTTCCAATTTTTTCTCCTCCTTTTTCCAGTTTCTTGGGTCTGACCATACAAATAGAAATTTATTTATTGTTCTTCTGTGTGCAGGAGAGCACCTGAAGAGAAGGAATGCTTCTAGTTGTTGTGACAATAAAAACATCAATTTATATGCTCAAAAAGTAGAGGGTCATTAAAAAAAAAAATCTGATACCATTTTTAATAAACGAATTTCAGAATGTTTAGGGGCTTGGCTCTTGATTTTTAATGGTTAGGCTAGGTTCACAATTTTTTGTCACAAAATCACACTGATAAGTATCACAGCTTGGCTAGTGTAGAGCTTAAAGAGAGACTGAGTATTTATCCACACTCCTCTACAGACAACCACACAAGAAGGGGAACAAACATCGAATGCTCTTGTAAACATAACTTCTCCATTTCTACATGCAAAAATTCACTGCTAATTCATGCCTTGTGCAAAAATACTGCAAAGCTTTGTTGCTATTACTCCTAACAGAATATGATTGAAGATCAGTTTGCTTTGGACTGAGATCAAGTTTGAAATGGCATAGGTTTTCTGTTGTTTGTCTGAACCTCAGTGCTATGTAGCCGTCCTTATATCTCTTCTAGCAAAGCATTTTACATTTCTTCCAGGTCACTCACAAACTCCATTTGTTTTAAAGGTGTTGCTTGGATAGTCTCTTCTTGCAGGGTTGTGAAATCATTCAATAAAAAACAAATTTAATGTAAAACAGAATAATGTTATTAAATACATGAAAATAAAGGCCAGCTAAACCCAGCATTCTGTTTCAGAGCTAATCCCCCAATCGTATAGATGAAGCCATCCTGCTCCTAGTGGAACAACTATAGTAGGCCGACAATAACTTTACTTCTTTTCTTTTCCTCCCAGAAGTATTTAATTTCTCTTTAGTGGCAAAACTTTACTTCACCAACAATGCTGGCTTGGGCCTTCCCCTGCTTTACAAGGGAGAACCAAAGATGGTTGAACCGGCACCTCCAGTTCTCAATAAGTCCTAGGTGCAAGGAAAACATAACACTAGTGTTAACTCCCCATTTTCAATAATGCCATTAAAGCCAATTAAGTATGTAATGCCATAAAACATTACTCTTCAGCATACTAAAATTCTCAGTGCCAAATATATTTCAACACCAAATTCACATGAAGTGCCAGGTCTCTTATCATCCTGAAGTCCAAATAAAAATGATGCTACACCTGTACATGAAGTAAACTTGGCATTTCACCATTCAGTAGCAGATATATTTTTAAGGATTTTACACTTTGAAGTCATTAAAATACACCTTTTTGAAATTCTGAAAATAAGGCTTTTGATTCAGTATTTCCTTATTTATGCTGAACATTTCAAGTGTTTCATATGTTTGCAATATTATATCTATGGAAAGACACTTTTCTTTGTTAAAAAGCTTCGCATTTCATACCCAGTTTTGTTCTTACCCTCTTTTGCCAAACGTTGATCTAGCCAACACAAATATCACATGCCAGCTCTCAGCTGACAAGAAAAATGTCACATAACTCTAAAGCAAACGTCTACATGTATTTTGGAGATACCAGGATTCAAAAATATGTTGCTATTCACTTCTAAAAATTTGACGAATATATTGCTTATTCATGGCTGACAAATAGGCATTCTTTATTTGGTCGGTATCATCAAAAGAATTACTGCTAGGTCAGGAGGAAGACTGAAATGTGAATCACTCAGCTCAGTTTTGCATGTAATAGATGAATGTTCAATATAAATACTACCTTCATAATCTCAGAACAGCAGTAGTTGGCACTTTAAACACATATCAGGTAGTGAATTCTTTACATAGACAGTATGGTCTTGTTGGAGAAGACTGCAAAAGAAGAGAAAGGTAGTGAGACAAAAGTAGGCAGAAGTAGTTCTGGCTTCAGGAGAACAGAGGAGTTTGCAACAATAAAGATCAAAAGGCCAGAAAAAAGAAAGGAGGAATAGCGAAGCTGGCTGAGCTGCAGTTGTGTAAATAGTCACAAACACACACACACACACACACACACCCCTGCAAACTTCATTGCAGCTTGGTTTCCCCTGCAGAACAAAACCTTCACCTCAATTTCCAAAATTCGTTCATCTCAGTAAACGACTGTGCTCTCTTAAGGGCATTTCTGACTCAGGTGAATGATGAGGCCTTTCAGCCTTAACTACAGAATAATGAAGAATTTGTATCGGGAAATAAAAGTGTATGTTTAGAGGGAGAATTACCTATTTACAAAGAACACTGAACTCTCTGAGGTTCTGGGAAAGTTAGTATTTCTGCATTTAATATCTACTATTTAATGACAAATTCAGTGCAATCCTATAGGGTGTGATTAACATTTATCACAAGACTATTTTCTTCATTATTATCTAGTATTCCACAGAGTCCAAAGTGCTTGTGCTGAAATTGCTGCATCTGAAGCAATTATATTTTGCATTATGACTAGGCCTTCCAAGGGAGCTTCACCAGACACTGTAGAGGGACATGACAGATGTGACATGAAGTGCTGTGCATGACGAGGAGTCCAAGGCGACTCCCTCCAGCTCTAGGAAGAAGTTGCTCATGTTCTACTACCCAAATAAAAGCAAAGTTGGAGTGATGTCCCCGCTACTGCCTCTCTGGATGAAGCCAAGTCACCCCTGCCAGAACCAGCTGAGCTCAGAGACTCATAAAAATATTGAGCAAATTTGTTTGCCTTGGAGTATGCATGTTGCTGCCAAGTAGCAATACCCTGAAGTGTTCCAACAGTCCCTCATCTCCCTCTCAAATCATACCAACAAGGAGATGCTTTCACTCCCACCTGTATGCATAGACAGCATATGCTCACATGGGCAAAATACATTCAAGTCCACCAAGGAGCAGATGAAATATGCTTGCTTGTCAGGTCACACTGCTACTTCTGAGGTCACATTTGTGATAAAACATTTTTATTCAGGCAGAAAACAAACTGAGAGACCACAGAAACTCATCTCTGCCTTCAGCAAGTCTGTTCTCTTCCAACATACAGGAATTTCGTATGGGATAAGAGCAGGGATCATTCTGCAGTGTAGTGTTAATCACAGTGAACCATTCCAGCGCCTTGCCCTTTCTTCAAAAGTGATCCTGCAGGATACTTTTGCTATTTTCCAATCAGTAAGGCACTAACCAAGGAGCTGCCATGTGCGAGAGAAGTAACACGCCTCCTTCCTGTAGTGATAAATACTGAATGCTACACTCTGAGGCTCAAAATATTCATGTGTTCACTGACTTGTTTTCTGGACATGCAGTCTGCCTTTTTATGGGTAACGTTCTCAGAGACATCAGAAAACATCTTAAGACAAATTCAACTAAAATACAGCAATTAAATCTAGTAGCCAGTTGTGGAGCACTCAATCCAGTTTCTGTATCTTTGATTTTTTCAGTGACCTAATTAGTACATCATCTGAATGAGTGAACCTGGGGGGAAAAAGCATTCAGCTGATCTTGCTGTGTGTCTTAAAATGCACAGACAAGTGCATGTGGGCAAAGGCTTGAGTTTAAGGTAAGCAGAGGCATAGTTGTCATAACCCAAACCAGGGC
This sequence comes from Nesoenas mayeri, assembly GCF_963082525.1. Taxonomy (NCBI): domain Eukaryota; kingdom Metazoa; phylum Chordata; class Aves; order Columbiformes; family Columbidae; genus Nesoenas; species Nesoenas mayeri. The sequence continues at coordinate 8,969,007 of NC_137551.1, read as the reverse complement.
CCTTCCATAAGGTATATATATGTTGGGTTGGATAAAGCTTTGTGCAACTGCAGAGACATTCGGGGTTATATTTTCTGAAGGTATTTCAGTGAGCAAACTGCATATACTTCCTTACTCGAGCATTCTAAGCAGCAGGCCTCTGAAACCCATACACACTCCCATAGTACACCCAAGTTCATCTACCCTGGAGCTCAAAAGGCACAGCCATACATCAGTCAAATCCCTGCTCTTTTGAAGGGAAAAATACCTCAGAAATGCACAATTTTGTGCAGACTGGAAATTCTGATTTGTGAACCATTTCAGCCCCATCAGCTGGGTTAGATTTCTGTAGCTCAGGTGCACACAGCCGATCAAGCTCTAAGCCTGCCAACAGAGAAACCTCCCAAGAACAGGGGTACGCCCTGGGGCAGGGCACCCACACTGAGCTCCCTGCTGGAAGGCTACATGGCTACTGGTGCCCTGGTTAATTAACACAAGCCTATTTCCTATAGGTCTGCTGACTTGTGTAAGTGTGCTACACTGGAAATACAGAACTGTGCCTCTAATTTTGTTATTCAAGAACTAGCTGCTTTTTGAAGTCACATCAGCTCTGCTGAAAATCTCTGTAGAGACGCCCAAGAACCATCATCCAAAATGCACTAGGCTGCACAATAAACTCAACTGTACCAGTCAAATTCATGCTGGTGGCTGAGCTATTATAGGCACTAAAACTTGTTTGACTGTAGTCATTCACTGCAGATAATGTAATACTGCCACAGATGACAAAACTATTTCCAGCAGGTTTACACATGTCAGGCTAGACTCAACACAGCACTGATTCAAAACCAGTTTTTCCTCCAAGCATTGCAAGATGGCAAAAAATGCATGCACACATATACATACACTCCAGAACATATATACCCAGAATGCTTCAACAGATCACTGAAGTGTCGTTCTTATTTAAGAAGCCTTGATCTTTACCACTACTTAAGAAAACATCTGGGTTGCAAGAATGACCTCTCTGAATTAATTTAGCTGCCTGATGTGTCTGCAAGCTCATGATGTTCATTTTGTTTGTCACAGTAGGAAGAGAGACAAATAAAGTCAAATACATTGTAAAAAATAATACTTCTCTGGATGTGTGGAGAATGTGTTTAGATAAAGGCAGCAATAGGGGATTTTTGTTTTGTATTGGTGGTGATAGGTTTCTAAAACAGTGTTCCCTCTTTTTTTTTCCTGAGCTATCTAACAGTGCAGAAATGCTGCAGGGTCACATTCCTCCTCTACACTCCCAGACTGATTATTTTAGAGGCCTACTAAAACCAATGGAAAACTTTAACAGCATTAATTAGTATTATATATAGTAAAGTTGTTAAGAGGAATTAGCACCTTGTGAACATCAAAATTAAGGAAAGCCCAAATTAAGGAGTTCCATACTTCGTGTTTCTTCTTCTGAAGAGAACTGCAGAGAACTAGGCAGTCAGCCAGGAACAGATTGCACTGTCAAACATTCAAGAATTTCCTTTCCTTTTCTTTATGAGAGTGCAGGATCTTGCTGAACAATGTGAACATGACCATGTAGGTAGAGGCCAAACTGTAATTTATGAGTAAGAATGCCAAAATAAGGCTTAAATGTATAGCTTTCCTAGCATTTTCAAACACAAAATTAAATGGAAAAGTGAACTTAAGCTAAACCACATTCTCAAAAATTTGAATATTTGAAAGTAAATGGAAAAGCAAGCAAAGAGCTGCTCACACATTCAAAAAAGTGGAGTCACACAATTTGGGTTTTGTTAAGCCCCAACACAAGAAATACATATGCAAAGTATATATGAAGGTATCCTCATGATTCTTGGCTGTTTTTTGGGGAGATGACTGTTGACATCTGCAGCAATGCTGATTGTGCTGGGTAATCTATTTTCTGAAAGCAAAAACTAAACAAGAAAGTAAATAGTTTTTTTTTTTCCCCAGTCTTCTCTCTTTCAGAGCTCTTCCTCACCACCTTGGAACCTAACCACATAACCTGTGTGCATATGCACACACAGGCACGCATGCATATGTATATAACCACATTTATGTTTCTTCCAAACATCTATTCACAGAACCATAAACCTGAGAGACTTCAGCATTTGTCTTTTGCCATATCTGTCTATAGTAGTATACTTACTCATTAGGTACTTTGCAAACCTTGCTCTCTGTCCTCCATGTTACTATCAGAGTAGTACATACTATCTTGCTTCGCCTGTAGTTTCATCTTCCCAGCAGCACAGAAGCCACAATAATACAAAACAGATCTATACCAATGCAGAAATCACATAACAAAAACAACTTACAGCAATTGCTGCCTAAAGTCAGAGCTTATTCTCGGTGACATATAGGCAACACCTCTTTAATTAGCATTATCAAAGACTTCCATTATCAGGAATTATGTGTTCTCGAAGAGCACCTGGCCTTTTACTCAAGCATATACTACGCACTGCACAACAACCACTTATTAGTCCTATTGATATCTGAGTAACATTTCAGGTAACATGAAAAACATTCACAGCGAATCCCCTCTAAGCATCTGTCTAGTTTACAAAACGTGTTTGTGTATTTCTGTGCTCTGACTACAAGGAAGAAACATCAACAGGCTGCTCTCAGAGGGCTGGGCAGCTGCGCCGCGGGTTCGTGCAATGCTACGCTGGCTCACACCACCTGAGGATGTTGCCCAGAGTATTGACAGCCTAGCAGGACTGATCCCTTGGATCTGATGTGCCTGAATACTTTTTTGGGTATAAAGCCAGACAGATCCCCTAAGTCCTTGAATACTTATTTTTCGTAGCTTGCTTCTTACTTTCCATTTTTTGTTGCACTGCAGGAAAATCTAACCGGTACAGCCATATTATGAAGTATTATGAATAACCACTATTGTTTGTGTGACACTTAGAGTGATTACTAAAATTCAGAAAGAGAATAGTAACAAATGCAGTTACAGTAATTTAAACTATAACTTAAGACTCCTGTACCATCATAAATAACCTGAACTCCGCCTCATTTGGAAACAAAAGAAAATGTGGGCAGTAACACACAGATGTTTAGGAGTGGACTTAGCTTTACACTGCATTACTCTGCACATTTGAAATGTCTGAAAAACTAAAGATAACATTGCTTACATCTGAAAAAAAACCAAGGAATCTCTGTCTGTACACACCAGATGATACAACTGTATAACACACGGGATCCACAGAGAGCTTTGTAACCCCTTTCACTGCAGTCAGTGTCTTTATACACACGAATCCTGTCACTCCTTTCCTGAGTGTTTATCGATTTCAGGGGCTAGTAAAGCCAGAAGAGCAGCTGATGTCATTAAATCAAAATTGATATAATGTGTTTATTTACCTGTCCTTTTCTGAACTTGCTGCATGCATCACATAACTATAAAACCCAGACAGATCCAACTTCTCACAGGCCCCTCTGGAGCCCCCCAAGCCATGGTAAAAGCCTAACAAGAACTGTACTTAGTTAACTGATTTCTGACTCTCAGTTCAACATAATATTTCTTCCCAGCTATCTGAACTCTCATAGAGAGAAAAAGCTGTCCACATATCAAGCAATTTTAGACAAGAAGAAAAGACAGAAAAGAATGTGGTTAGCAAATAAATGACACTGATCTAGGAGGACATAATAGGAAGGCAAGAAAAATCTCCAGAATAAATACAGCAAATAACATTAGCAAACAATCACAATGTAAAAGACAGGAGTGATGGGCAGCTGGGAGAGGTCCCTTTACTTCTGAGCATAAGCTTTTCTGTTTTCGTGGGAGTTAATGAAGCTCCAGTGGCCAGTTCTCATTTCCATCACAAAAAATGCATGGTAATGAATCCTACCTTTTTCTTTTCCAAGTTTATTTTCTGAATTTCTATTCAATATGATGTATAGTCAATGACATTTGAAAACCACTGATTCAGATCATTACCTTTTCCAATATCATGATCCACTGACATCAGAAAAGTCTTATCGCTTATGACATATTCCCCTGCACTTGTATTTCACAGAAATGCCATGAATAAGACAATATTAACAGCCACAGTCAGCGGTCAACTCCTTCTCAGCTTCTCCCTTGCTGTTTTAATTTCTTCTCATAGCAAGTAGTCTCCTCTATTTGGCTTCTATTTCTATCCAGGCTCATGATCTGTACTAGTGTCCTACCACCTGCTATTTTAACTTACCAAAAGGACAATGCATCAGCACAGATAAAAGTTTGTTCTTCCAAAGTTTGAGAAAATTATTAACTCACAACAAATTTTGTTTTGTTTTGTTTTTCTCAGTAAGCAAAATATTTTTCTTTTTTCTTTTAGATTGAGGGAAAAATAGAGGAAATTCTGTTTCACCCAAATGTACATTCTTAGTAGACTATGTTATGGCATTCAACACAGTAAAACAGCCAGGATAGGACACAACACTCTATCAGAAATTAAATCATACAGTTTCATTATATAATATTCAGTTTTCTGGCATAAAACCAGAACCCTAAAGAAAATATAAGTAAATGGCAAAGAGATGTCTTATACACATGTTCGAATGTACCTTTTCATTACTTAAAAGCATTTTATTTTGTATAATGGTCGTTTGGGGAAGAGATAGACCTGTAGCAAGCACTGCAACACAGGGAACACAGGATGTGATTTCTTTACAATGCCAAAGAAATATCCATGTAACCACACACCATCTGTACTCTTGGCTTTTTATTCTCCTGCCGCACTGCGTACTGCTTGTGTGCGCCCTTTTATCTTGTGAGCTGGCTCGGTTCCCTCACTGTGCAAGAAATATCCTGAGATAGCACCAAGCTAAAGCATGTCTGCAGATATGCCCTGTACCACAGTCACTGGGATATCTCCATTTCTTAAGTAATGGACTTTCTTGTCCCAAATACCAAGATCTGAGTTCTAACATAGCCAGATCCCAGGTGACCTACTGCCTATGGCACTGCAGAAAAGTCCTTAAAACAGCCCATGATTTTCATAGGGCCAAGCTTTGGAGCTTTTTCTAACTCCTAAGGGGAGGTCCTCTTCCAAGAAGCAAGGCAAATCTCACTTAATGAGACTTTGCAAAAGAGCTATCTTTTCATTCTGACTTAGAATGTCTCGTGAAGATCTCCAGAATTAGTTCAGCAAGCTGCTGGAGAACATACAGAGGAGAGCAGTCGGCCCTTCAGTTATAAAAATGCATTTCATGTTCTTTTTGAGTTGGTTATTTGTTTCAATGTGTTCTCATCCCAAATTAGCAACAGCTTTTAAGGCTCGAAAAGGATTTGAAAGCAAGAATTTTCTCTGGGTTGATCTTGCACAATTTTACAACAGCTGATGACACTGAACAAATGACCTCTTTTCACATAAATTTGGTCCCAATAAAAACTATTTGTGACTGAAGTATTTCCTGTATAGATCTGCTGAAAGGAAGCAGAAGCATATGGGAAAGACAATTATGCAGGAAGCAGCTTTACCACTTTGCTATCTATTGCAATAGTTTTGTTACAAAAAGGCAGTGAAAATTACTTTTTCCTTTTGAGGCATTTAAATGCTTTGTTGTAAAGCACATTGAGTGCTCTTCGTGACATCATCACATTTTCTAACTCAAATTGTTTGTCCCCTGACCTCTTTGATAAAATGGAGAAAATTGGTTTGGGTTTTACATTATTCAGCAAAGAAGTAAAAATAAGAAAGACATTTTCATTCTAATTTTAATATTTTTTCATCTAGCAGTCATGCAGCCCCAGTCAGCAGGATACCAGTCATGTAAGAGAGTTTTATTTCTAGGTGAGTGATCCATTTTTGGAGAGAATCAGTCTTTAGAAAAATACTCCGAGGCAGAGCCAGTGAAAAATAATAAATAATCCTTAAAATTGTGACTGTAATATCCACTTTTTTTCCATAAAGATTACAAAATGACATCTTGCCTTTATATTAACAAAAATTCTGACAGTACTTATTAAAAAAGAGCACTGAATATTGCAGTCTAAATGTAGGCATATTCAGGAATATTCAGAGCTACCGTATCTTCCCTCTCTTTGTTGATGCTTGAGAAGTACAGCCCACATTTTCTGACCCAAATCCAGGCTCCCAAATCCACATTTAAGCACCTACATAGTTTCAGCCTAATTTTAGGTAGCCACCAAGCTGAAAACATTTGGCCAATATATATTATGCTAATTTTGTGTCTAGAATGGTGGTTGTAAAGGCTCTGGGATTATGCCTAACACTACAGCTGTGTTGATGCACGCTCACTACAAATATAGAAGGAAAAAAAAACCCAACACATCCAAACCCAGCTTCAACAGTTATTGAAGCACCCACCCAGTTACTATCTCAGGACATATTTCGCCTCCCATCCTCCCCAACACACACACACACATTCTTTTTGGTCTGTTCCCCACAGATCATCTCCATTACGCATAACTACACCAAAGCTCATGTGTCTGTCACAGTAGGTGGCAAAAGAGCTAATGTAAACCAGGATGACTATTAATATCTCCCATTAAGCCTCATCGAAATGGTGCAAATCATGGATTGACAGTGAGGTCCCTTATTTGCTTGTCTACTCAACTCAACACTAGGCACATATTTCATTGCTTGTCTTACACAACCAGACACTCAAGGGTTTTGAAAGAAGAGGCCAAATAATGGCATTGTAAACTGCCCAATACAAAAATACATTCAGATAGGGCTTCTCACAGAGTAGGGGAAAGCCATTCTCCAAAGCAGTAATAATTCTCAATACAGCATTACTCATAGCTGCGTGGAGAAACAGGAAAAATATAATCTATAGCTACCAAGAAAGTAAGTGTGACTCAATTCAAGTGACTCATGGTTGTGAGTAACCTGTTTAATAGCTCTCTTTTTAAAAAGTCAGCCTTTAAATCACTTCTGTGTGTTCTTTCTCAATTGCCTTGCATTCTATAATTTAAAAATGATTACCAAAGCACAATCACAGTGTAGATCTAAGCAAATCACAATGATATATAAATGCATCTTAAAGCTTTAAGTGAAACATACAGTAAGTGTTAGGAAAGTGCATTGGTCTAGAATCTAGCAAATTATTTCTTAGTCAAACATAAGGCAGATACAACTGAATGCCAGAGTGGGGGGATGGAGAGTTGAGTCATCCTGCTATCAGGTGCCTGCACCCTGCCTGCGGGTATTCTACAGCTCATTGCTCAATCACATTATAGTTTTGCGCAGTGAATTTCAAGCAGAATAAAAGAGTAGCTGAGTCCTCTCTCAAACAAATGCAGCTGATGTCAGGAACAGCGATGCTTTTACGGAGAGCTTGAAGAACAGTCATCCTCTAGCAAAAAGCATTTTGCATTTTTAAATCAACAGGGATATTAAATCTATATAAGAGAGGAAAGTTTAGAGTTCATTCATTATTAACACGCTCTTCAATACAGGGTAAGCATTTCTCCTCATACATCATTATAATGAATCCCCACTATCTCAAAAAGTTTGTAAAACCATAACTAATGTGTGCACCTGTGATGGAGAGCAGGCAAATAAACTTCTTACTATTTCATTTTTACAAATAGTCATATGCCAAAATTAAAAAGCAAGAAGAAAGGAGTAAAGGAACTGAATGCCACAAAGTCTTCTGCCACCCTTTGCAGCAAATGACGTTCATATCCACACAACACAGCCAGCACTAACTGAAAAGGCTGTGAAATCAGCCAAAGAGATATACTGAAATTGCCCATTATATGGTGCTGTAATTCATCTGCTATTCTACTCTATCATTTGTTGAATCTATAGAGGTACCACGTTTCAAAATTATAGTTACATCTAAAACTACACACACAATAAATCATCCATGTAACATTTCTCAAGAGTCTCTAAGCAGGTTTATCTGACATTGCCACTAATGGAAAAGAAGATTAATGGGGTTTATTATTATTTATTACCCTCCCTTTGACTGTAGAAATTCTAGTTGTTTTCCCCAAGTTGTTGCTAAAGGCCTTGATCTGAATCCCTACTTACAGACTTAGGTTAGAGAAGCATAAGAAAGGGAACAAAAGGTTTGTGCTGTCACTTGGGGTATCAGGCAGTAACCAAGGACATACTAAATTTAATCCATACCGTAGGGAGCATTTGACTGACTGATTAATTGATTGATCAATTGATTAACAACTTTTGTAGAGCAGTCAAGCATCTCTCTCTGCTATCCGGGAGAAAATTTCTAGGTAATTAGTCAGAAAATATTTACTTATGTGTGCTGATGAATCACAGTATCACAGTATCACAGTATGTTTGGGATTGGAAGGGACCTCAAAAGATCATCTAGTCCAATCCCCCTGCTGGAGCAGGAACGCCTAGGTGAGGTTGCACAGGAACATGTCCAGGTGAGTCTTGAATGTCTCCAGAGAAGGAGACTCCACAACTCCCCTGGGCAGCCTGTTCCAGTGCTCTGTCACCCTTACTGAGAAGAAGTTTTTTCTCAAATTTAAGTGGAACCTCTTGTGTTCCAGCTTGATCCCATTACCCCTTGTCCTATCATTGTTTGCCACCGAGAAGAGCCTGGCTCCATCCTCATGGCACTCACCCTTTATATATTTATAAACATTAATAAGGTCACCCCTCAGTCTCCTCTTCTCCAAACTAAAGAGACCCAGCTCCCTCAGCCTTTCCTCATAAGGGAGGTGCTCCACTCCCTTAATCATCTTGGTTGCCCTATGCTGGACTCTCTCCAGCAGTTCCCTGTCCTTCTTGAACTGAGGGGCCCAGAACTGGACACAATATTCCAGATGGGGTCTCACCAGGGCAGAGTAGAGGGGAAGGAGGACCTCTCTTGATCTACTAACCACCCCACTTCTAATACATCCCAGGATGCCATTGGCCTTCCTGGCCACAAGGGCACAGTGCTGGCTCATGGTCATCCTGTTGTCCACCAGGATCCCCAGGTCCCTTTCCCCTACACTGCTCTCTAATATATAATTTCCCAATCGATACTGGAACCTGGGGTTGTTCCTGCCCAGATGCAGGACTCTACACTTTTCCTTGTTAAATTTCATTAGGTTATTCCCCGCCCAACTCTCCAGCCTGTCTAGGTCTCGCTGGATGGCAGCACAGCCTTCTGGCATGTCAGCCACTCCTCCCAGCTTAGTGTCATCAGCAAACTTGCTGATAGTACACTCTATTCCCTCGTCTAAGTCGTTAATGAATATATTGAATAATACTGGCCCCAGTACTGAATTCCTGAGTTTCCACTATCCTCAGCATCCTCCATTCTTTGCTTGTGCACTCTACACTTTTCAATAAATCTGATCTGTTTCATACTGAAAAGTATGATAAACTGATTACAGTTAATGCAGCAGTCATTGTGATAAACCATGTCATACACCTTCAAGAGTTTCATCTGATGCATCAAAGCTGCAGAGGCTCTGTAAACAATAAATATGCCAATGCAAACATATTCAATCTCTCACCAAAAAAAATACCTTTTGGCTCACAGCAAAATAAGACTATAAAGCATTTCCTCAGTATATTTTTTAGCAGGTGATCATTTCATTTTCTGGGAAAAATTACATTATGCAAAAGCTATATTATGCAACCCTATATTTCATTAATATTTCATTTGTTGGCAGAAGCCTGTTCCAATTTTCAAAATCCATTATGAATGTAGGGAATGATGCCTGTGGAAAGGGTGAGTCACAACACTGCTGCCACTTGAAACTAATAGTCAACAACTTTTTTCATAATGTCCTCTGATGTGTGTAAAAAATAACCTTCTGCTTTAACATTAAAACTTTGAGAAAGGGTAAAACTGGAAATGTGTCTCAGATTTAGTCTCAAAAGAGTGACATTTTCCTATATTGTTTAAAAGCAGTCTTAAGAAAATGAAATATTTGTTATCAGTAGCAATCTGTTCACACAGCAACAGGAAATACACAACTAGAATAACTTCCCACATCAATGAAGTTACATACAAAACATTACATACATACGAAAGAACTGGTAAGAATTTCAGAGACATATTGAGGAATTCCTGCAGATCTCAGTCAGCTATCTGGACAGGCTTTTCTACTTGGCTGTATTGTAAGAGTCTGCAAAACCTGCAAACAAAATTCATGGTAGCTGCCCTTGAGCTTATTTCTCAATCGTCAGGTAGTGAGTGACATGGGACTTCATCAACAATAGCGCCGTTCTCCTGCTCGAGAACCACAGGCCTGAGATATGCACATACCAGCCAAAGTGTGCAGCAAACCTCATCTCCAGCCTCATATATCTGTCTTCCTGGAAAGCTGGCAAGTTGTTAAGATGTTAGATAGGAGATTCCTCACCATGGAGCTCTTGGAAATTTGCAGCTAGATTCGCCTTATGCAACAGAAAGTTCTGCTTTCCTGTACAGATACCCTAAAATTACCTTGCTATCTCCTACATTTTTGTTTCATTCTCTTCACCTGCTTCATCTCCTGTTTGTGAAGCTGCTGGCCTCCTCAGGGTCTCAGGAGGACATATCTTAGAAGTTATTACTTAAGATGTTTCTTCAGCAATTAAAGATTTTAAGGAAATAACCTCGAAACTTCTCACATATAAGCAGACCACCTGGCCCTTCCATAAGGCATAAGAAGGCAAGTCTCCTTCCAACTTGAGACCTTTGCCACCATTTTAAAGTGTCATTATAGCATTGCTATACACAACACAATTCATTTCTTTGTGCAGCACAGCCATCTAAGCCATGAAATGTTTTAAGAATCATAAGAATCACCTAGTTCCCATAACTCAAAGCATCATCCAGTCATCTGTGTTTCTATATATGTTTCCACAGTGCACAGTTTTCAGAATATTATTTTTGCTGTTGCTTAGGTCAACAAGACATATTCTTTAGCAGGAAGAAGCTGCCCAATTGTAAGATTAAAAACAACCACACAATTTTGAGAAGCTGAAAACCTGTCATTAATCTAGTAAAACAGTTTTGTAATTACATTTCAGACACAAACACAGGCAACATCTGCATAATAAAGTACCTTCCTACTTTCACTCACACAAACAAAAAATTAGAAATATATCAGCACTATTTGAATGGAGCTTCATATTCTTTACTTTGAACTGTTTTTAGATGACTTTGCTAAATCCCTAGACATCGAATATAAGCTTGAAAACTCCTTTCTAATTGCTGTTCAAAGAGAGATCAAAACTGAATATGTCTGAAAATGCCATAAACAAAGAGATGAAAAAAAGTATTGTTGCTTCCTTAATAATCATTCTAAGAGAACTGAAGGGATCTGGCAGGGATCTGCTGATGCTCTTGGATTTACTGACACTAAGACACCTGCTAAAGCCCCTTGTTCCACCCAGTGTCTGTGCAAAAAGAAAGCCTTTTGACTTGTGGGATCATAACCAGAATCAGGACAAGGTAAAAAAGGGAGAAATGACAGTGCTCCTACACCTGGAAACAATTAAAAGTTTGGGGCGAGGAGAAATAAAACCTGTTAAAATATTGAAAAGGTTATGGGTATCTCAGTTCACTGCTGTCAAGAAGGCTGACAAAACCTGAATTGATCTAGTGGGATGGGAAGATGTACTGAAAAAAGAAAACAACCAAAAAAACAAAAGAGGAGAGGGGAACCAGTCTCATGTTGAACTTGAGAAAGAGAAGACAGAGAATTGGAAAGGCTGAATCTTGAAAAGTTTCCCGTAAGCACAAAATTAATTACAATAACAGAAATATTAGGTCAGAAGTAAAAGCATTGATAAGAGCCAAGGTAATTTATCTTTCCTGTATTTATAGAGACACCGATTTTTTTTTTTTTTTTTTTGGCAAAACCTTTAACAAAGACCCTGAAAACCAAAGTGTTTAGATGAATGACCTATTCTTACTCTTTATCGTAAAGACACTCTCATGCTTGGCATTGTTTCCAGCTGTATCCAAAATTAGGCTGTAGGATCTCTGAAAATTTGCAAATCTAATTAACCCAGGGCAGAGGTTTGGGTTGGTAACTGCTTGCTTTATTTTGCATTTCATTAAAAAAAGGTAGATGTTACATTATAATTTTTATTGAATTAATGCTCAGAAATATGCATGACCATAAATAGCCATCTGGTAATTCTAGCTGTGGAATCAATCCCAATGGTTGCTCTTTAACCTAAGCACCCCAGGTAATTAGGATTCAATGGTTATGAAATACATATACAAGCAGTAACAGCTGCAAACAGGAAAACACAATATGCATTTCTGCTCTATGTATTCATTAAACTTGACTTCTGCATGTGCAAACGATCAGTTGGTTGCATAAGTATGTGTGCGATACTTTTTTGCATTAAATAATGATAAAACTTATTCAAATTATATGGAAAACCTCTTTTTCACATGCACCTATTTTGATCTTCTGGCAGTTTGTTAATACTTTGGGGTTTAGAATATTCTATGGAGTACAGTTTATAACTTAACCTTTGTGAGTCTGGAACAATTAGAAATAATTACAGAACTGACTGATAAGAATTTGGATTAAAATTAAAATTAGAATTACCATAAAACTAAAGAGAAATATTTTTGTATTCATTTTCCTTTCTGGATGTGATAAAAGCTAGATTGACTTCAAAAAAAAAAAAAAGTTTTCATTTATTAATAGAATTGTATGAACCTTTTTTCATATACAACTACCTCAGATGAGTATGAGATTCATACTTTGATTTATATTTATAACAGCCACAGCCAGATTTACATTTTAATTCATTCTCTCCTGCTGCCAGCTTTAATTTGCTGATGTTTTGCACACAGGCAGAAATTCTTGCATGTTCAATGTTTGGAAGACAGTCGTATCTGCAATTACAGAGGCTAAACAGCAGAGATGGGCAGATGAGACTGTGGGACAGAAATAAATCAGGACTCAATGTTACTAATTTGTTTGGAAGCTGGTATGTTTTCAACATTTGCTCTAGTTAGAATACATCTGTCCAGCTAGATTCAAACAGTTCAGTAATACTTCTTAATGGATAACATTGCTTTCTTTAAAGATGTTCGATTTTTGTCAAATGCTAATGCATGAAATCAGAATGTGTCTAGCTAATATAATGCCAGGCCTAAGAGCAATCCGTGTATGGCTTTGTATAACTAAACTAAAACCACATTTGTTCAGAGTTTCATCAGTTAGTAGTCATCAGTGACAAACTAACAAAAAAGAAGTGAAAAGCATCAACATAGTACCTATTTTTATCCAAAATAAAACATTTCCATTTGCAGATTTGTTTAAAGGAAAAAAAAAATAGTTTCATACAGTGATTTAAAAAGAAAAAGTAAGCAAAGAGATTCTTACCTTCTCTCTATCCTTTTCTGTCTCTCAGTCTCCTACTATTCCCATAATTTGTGCACAAATGGTACCAGGAATCACAGTTCAAACTGTCTGTACTGGAGCATGAATACGAACATTGGCTGTTCATGTCCAGACAGTTTGCCCCAAACTGCCAGTACAGAGAATTAATCTCTCCTGATCTCTCCTGTTAAACTGTTCCAGTTTGTACCATAACCAAACACAAGAGAGGATTAGGACTCTGGAGGAATCTCTTAGTTTAGTGACCCCCAATTGCCCACATGAATCCCATTCCTCAAACTTAAACATTACAGAAATGTTTCAATGAACTTAGAAAAGAAAAAATTATTTGGGCAGCTAGGGACTAAAATGTGATCTGCATAAAATGTTTTAGTCAGTATATTATTCTAAATTAATAGAGATACGACAAAGCAGCCAATGCCGTCCTTCAGCAGGCTACTAAACCAACTTTCACACAGTATTTGGCAGGACAATCCTAGATAATAGTTTGTCATCTGAGCTAACTGAAAGGCTTTTATTTAGAGTAGCATCACACAGAAACAAGTACTAAATCCAGTTTACCAGTGCAATTGCATTGCTTCCAGTCAGTTAATTGCAGGAGTAAGTAAAAGACTGTCTAAAAAATAAGTATGGATACAGATGCATCCACTTTTAGTTTCTAATATTTACCACTGAAGCCATCAGAGACCTAAAATTGTCACTAGAACTCAGATATTTCAGTGGCACTGAGTTTAATATTCTTAGCACTTGCAATAACTTTCAGGATCAACATCATTTTACCAGTAATGGTATTCATTAGAATACTAATGGCGCACAATTGCATCAAATAGAAAAGCATGCACAAAGCTGTTTTAAGATCAAATCCAGCATGCATTCACGAGTGAAGTAGAAGGGCCACAAAGAGAGAACCGACTCAAGATGGAAGTTTAGTTTTGACAGGCACAAATTAGAACTTTTGGGTAATGAATTATTCCCAGTGAAATAAATAAATTAGATGCTCTTCCTGTCTGGCATACAGCAGGCATTTCACTTAATATTTCACATCAGATGGATGAACCACGTGTCCTGATCTTCCCTCATGAAAAACCTTGCCTCATATTCCAAACCACTACTAAAAACCTTTGCATAACACTTATAAGAAACAAGCACAGAGAAAAAAATAATTATTTGCTTATCAACAGATAAAAAAGTTTTAAACTGAATATTTGTTTAAAAAGACAACATGCTCTGAAGCCATTTAATGTCACAGCAAGCTGTGCTCGACACACCACCCTGGTGGGACTTGACAAGGGTAACGTGATCTGTTGCTGAATCCTGCATGGCTTCACATCACCTGCAGACCAGCTGTCCCTGCGGGCAGGTACCCAAAGCCATGCAGGCGTACAGCAGTCGCGTCCCATGTAACCAGAGCAGAACTGCTGCCGTGCCCCTGGGCTCTGACGTGCCCAGCATAATCCAAGCTACCAGATGCTGCAATGCAGACTTGTTTTGCTTGTCTAGATGTTCTCTGGGAAACTGATTCAGCTAATTTAAGTCCACTACACTGTTGGATAATCATAAACTACTTTCTCAAGTCCTAGGGATGGACTCCATTAATTTTATTGAAACACAAATTTCACATTAGATTTTTGATCTGTTATTTTGACAAAGCTGCTAACACTTGGAGATATAATTTTCATCAAGCATACATTATTTTCTGCTCGAATACAGTAGATATTCTATTCCAAATTACAGAAAGCCTCTATGCAAACTAGTGATATAATATTGCCTGCAATACCTTTATGTACAATAAACAGTCCCAGAGTCCCTAAATTATTCAGCATGATATGCTTCAGAAGCAGAATTTGCTCATAGTTCTGTAGGTGAAATGCAGTTGGAAGCCAAGTGGTTCTATTTAACCCATTCCCCAGTCAAACAGAGCTCATTTGGTTAACTTTAAGCAAAAGAAATGTGTGCTTTCTTTTTGTCTTGACTTGCATATTTTAAACTAAACCAAGAGGTCTGGATTACCCTATTTTACCTTCAGTTCAAGCCTCACAAATAGACACATCACAAAAGCTAAGGAACTATGACAGGTGACAAAAAGCACTGTGTAGCTGGAGAGACACAAATTAGATAAGTGCTGGAGTAAATCGTCCAGGGATGTTGCTTGGTCTCCACCTCTGGTGGAAAGATCAGGTTAGACAAATGTCTGTAAGGAATATTTTAGTGGAGTTTACCTTGCCTTTAGGCAAAAGTATGGATTAGATGAGCTCCTGAGGCTTCTTTCAGATCTGTGAGTCTACGAATATTGCATTAATCACTGTCTGTCTTCAGAGTAGCCTTCATGGCCATTGTAACTCTCAGGATGACACTCAAGAAGAACTACAGCTACTATAGCAACGTCACAGAACCACTTCACCTTCTTCTACAGGGCAAAACAATGACAATCACTAATAGTTCTGAGACTTGCTATAACATGTGCATTGTTTTCTTTAGCTGACTGTACCTTACCAGATAGTACAAACTGTTTTAAAGGATTTCAGGTAACAGACTTTCTAGTTGGCTGGGAAAACCTTTATAAATCACCTGGCAAGAAGTAAAAAGCGGTGTACATCCAGGGTTCAAGGAAGTGTGAACCTGAGAAGTGCTTGAAGGGAATGAGGACTAGGGGAAGGCCTTCTGCATCTGTAGGTTCCTGGCATTGTCCCAAGAACATCTGTGCAAAAAACCTGTGGGAAGGAGAGCTTTATTTATTCCATATATTCAATGTTTTTTCTGTTCTGATGTGCTTCTGTTCTTCTCAAAAGCCTGTCACCATTAGCCAGGCATCCATTTTTATCACCTCCTCACTGCCCAACATCATCATGTCAGAAACAGGTTTGCAATTTCTTTTTTGGTATCTACAGCAGACCTATTTCAGTTCTGTGTGAGCACAAAATTCAGAAATACAGGCAGCATCTTTGTGGAGCAGGCAGACAGAAGCAGATACTGCAATCTGCATGCATTTTGGGAAAAAAGGAAAAAAAAAAGGGGGAAAGTTTGTAACCAAAATAAGTATTTCTTACGCTGAAACTATTTGATCAATTGTACCTAAGCATGGCTCAAATGTAATAGGCAAACTGCAGAAAAAGCTTTTCTGGAGTTCAGTTTTTCTTCTTTCACCACACACCTTAAGGTAAATGACAGCTGATCTAACAGAAAAATAACCAGACATACAGAGAGAAGCAAACACGGAACAATTCAGAGAGAAGAAAACAAGACTCTACTTGCATTTTATTATTTTGGCTTTAAAGTGACCACCTGGCTGAAAAATTATGAACTGTCATAACAGAACAGTAGCTTATATTTCCTTTGCGTTATTAGATTTTTGTTTCTGTTTGTAACATCTGATTAGTCCCAGATGTTGAAGGAAGAAGAGAGCAGCATACGTTGCATTAAGGAAAGTTTTGCCATGCTTCAGAGGGGGCAATACAAGTCGAAGCAGTGGCTGCTTTGTCAAAGTAACAAATGCAAAATCTATTGTGAATGTTTTGCTCATTAACATGAATATTATACATGTTTAATTAGTTTATACACATTCAATACTCAAGCAAATTGATTTCCAAGAGTTTCAAAGCTTTCAAAAACTTCTTGAAAAAAAAGTTGTTGTTTTTATTTTTTAGAATAAATTTGGTTGCAAGATTGAAACTGCTGTGATCTGTGATCAGTATCACATCTGGACAGGCACTCTAAGTGCAATAAAAGGCAAAAATGCTTTTGAGGGTACCTTTTGTCTTTTTTACTGTCAAAACTTTATTACTATGAAGAACACGAATTACATTCTTCAACTTGTTTTTTAAAGGCACTGATTAAAAGTAAAATCATTTATTATGTGGCAAATAATTCCTTAACAAGGTCAATCAAACTACTGTTCTTCCAAAATCTGGTAAACTCTCACGAATATTTTGTTGTTGGCAGTCCAAAGCTTGGTTTTCAGCAATATTTTAGGTCCCTCACATCTGAGAAAATACATACAATGCAGAATGCACACTTTTGAAAAGGTACAAAGATGACATTCAAACAGACATTAAGATAAAGCAAGTCTTTCAATAACATGAAATAAAACAGCTAAAAGCATCATGCCAAATGAAGAACAAAGTTAGTTCCTCAGAATCTGCAAGAAAATGACCAAAATTACTATTCTGGAACTTCAGCACAGTATCTTTGGCAGCTATTTGAATGGACAAAAATAATTTCTTTATACACACACACAGAGATACATTTATATGTTTCTTATATATGTTCTCCTTGCCTTTTGGTGTTTCTATTTTTAACCTTACTGGTGAAGTGGAAGTTCTGCTCTGCTTAGTTATTCCCTAACTTTTCATTAAAAACTATCATGATCACTAGTAGGGCCTACGCTACATCATTGCAGTTGTGATAAAACACATTTCTTATTGAGTTTTGCATCGCTGGAGGATATAAATCACTTTAGGACAGAAAATGATGCAAGTGATGAGTACCTTTAGGATCAAAGAACTTCACAGCAGCTCAGTATAAAATTTTAGTAGAAGTGAGCTAGGTGTTCAGAACTACTGATCTACCATTGAGATTTTGGCTCCTAAATATCTATCTATGTTACCTTTTACAATAGTGCTTTGGAAACTGTTGAAAGAAATCACTTTCCAGAATCTGCCACCATGCACACCGGAGACTCGTCCCGAGAGCAAACACCCCTATCACCAGCACCAAATCTCTGTATTGCAGACTAAATGACAGCACTGCCAGTATTCCCTCTGGAAAGGTGAAGGGCTCAGTGTTTCAATGGTGTCACTGCCCAGCCCACCTCAGGAAGGGTTCAAAGCAAGTCATTGCCCACCCTGAAGAATGACAAAACTTTCCTTAATGCAGTACATGCTGCTCTCTTCTTCTTTCTGCATCTGGGACTAATCAGCTCTTACAAGCAGAAAAAGAGAAAGGGACACAAAGGAAACATACCCCACAATTCTATATTTTCACATTCTACAGTCTATTCTACAATTGACAACACCTGGCAGGTCATCACATTCTCAATAAAAAAGGATAATTTTAATGGACTTCATGGCTGCTGAAGCAAAGAATATCTCAAAAGATCACAAGTGCCTTTTTGGTACGTCAGGGCTTGGAAAGACCTTCAGGCACAAGGCAACATTCTTCTAACTGTATAACATTTGCGAAAGCATTGTGCTGCTGATCAGTGCAGATAAACCATATAGGGCGAAGAGCCTGGTCGTCTCTGTGGTACATCAACAATCATGATGAATGGCAAACAAATCCCAGATTTTCTAAATAATAGGGACAAATACCAAGTGATGAAGGACATCATGTTGTCACAAAGCTCAGATACTAATGCCAACCTTAACAACAAAGCAAAATTAATACTGGAACTCCCAGAGTATCACAAATGTCTAAATCTACATCCAGAATGATGCAGATGGTCGCTTGCCACATTTTTAAGTATTATCACAACGCCTTTCCTTCTAAACAGACAAACAAAAGTATTTGAACTGCATCAGTATTGTTTTTTATGGTATGGTGTTGTGTTTGGGGTTTTTTTTTTTTTTTCCTGTTCTCATTGTTTAAAAAAATAATAAATATTGACATCTTGAGACCTTTGCAGTTGTCCTGGAGTCATTAATCTCTCTAACTGACCTAATGCAATCAAGTTTTACTTATTATTCACTGATACCTAGTGATAGTCTTGCACGTATCCCTGATGCAAGAGCTTGGAAGTTTACATCTTCTGAATTTGACCTTTACACATTCACATTCTGAGCCTTAATTGCATTTTTATGCAAACACAGACATGTTGGTGAATATATGCAACATGTTTATATCAATTATAGAAACATTTTTTTGTAAACAGTTTGTTTTCCATGTGTTCTTTTTGCAAAAGTACCACCTACAGCTATAACTTCATCCAGCAGTTAGATCTCACTGTCTCCATGGAAAAGACTCTCCCGTCCCATCACTGCCACTCTTTTGATTTTTCCATTAGTCCTGTATTTATGTGAGAAATACACCTAACAAGACACTGAAAGCTTCAAAAAGCAACAGAAAAGGATCACAAAATGACAAAGAAAACTATCCCAAGATGAATTATTTATCGTTCAGCACTTGTGTTTCTCAGGATCATCCATCCATGCCTTGATGGTATTTTAGAACCAAGTTTTACCAGAATTGGTAAATCAATGTATTGTCTGAGGACAAGCCAAGACAACATACATACAGGTATATGTTTTTCCTTATCTTACAATTATTACACATAGATTTTAAAGTCCTCCCATAAATTGTTATGTTTTGGTTTTTTTTTTTCTTGCATCCCAAATTTAAAGCTCATCAATTTTATGGCTTGGTAATTGTTATTCAGCCAACTTGAATCTGTCTCAGCCCAAGAGTGAGGTTTATAGTAAACTTGGCATACAAAAAAACACCCCACCAATAACCCAAGGCAGTACTGAGAAACAAAAAATAGGGATATCATGAACCGTAACACTATTTGCCTCATTTTGAGATCAAGAAAATAATCAAAGAAAGTAATCAAAGAGAAGCAACCATTAAAAAAAAAATACTACACATACACACAATATTCTATACTCTAAAGTTACTAGACAATACTATCTCAAGGGTCTTTTTCCCCATCTCAGTGATTTGGCAAACACTTTTATCTGGACTTTCTAAGAAAGAATTTAACCTGAGCTTGCTCACTACAAGAATCTCCATACAAAGGGCTTGCCAGCAGTGCCTATTGGACTCCTTCGTGAAAGGCTGTCTCTTCCAAAAAACAAAGGTTTTCCTTGGAAAACTTGAGAAAAAATAAATCTTTATGATCTCAGCTGGTGTCCAGCTTGTTACTCAAAAATGCAAGATAAAATTACAATAGTGCCAAATTAATTACAGAATTCTTCCTGGGATCCAGAGTGGAGGCACCTCATTGTCAATGATAGCAGGTGGTCGGTGTTCTTAATTAGCACTGATTTTTCAGTTGCAGAGGCAAAAATATGGTAACAGATTATTTGGCAATTCTAGGTATGACAGGATTCAGGTCTGTAAGTTGAGGGGCTTTTTATTTATTTATTATACCTACAGCTGTTAATTTACTTTAGCTTAATTCTTTGTTATTAATCTGCTTATTACATTCCACACAAAATACTGATATATACTACAATATTTTAATGCATTCTGATTTTGCTTTTTGAAAAATATAAAAATTTACCTTCTCATGCTTGTTTCTTTTGTTAATTACCACATTTAATATTGTGGAAAAAATAAATAAACAAATACTTTCACATGACAATGTTTAACCCTGTAATCTTCAAAGAAAGGAATCCCACAAATATTCCACCTTGGTTTTGTGGAATAGCTAATGATAAGTACCCTTCATTTTATATTTCTGTGAAAAGCTTAAAATTTTCAATAGCTTGTTATCAAGCTATTTCTCATAGTTTGTCCAAAGAAGCTGAAGGTTGAAAGTTTTTAAGAATACTATGGCTGTCACATTAATAAGGGTATAATCTCCAACAAAAATCCAGTTCACAGTGAAAGGGCAATTAATCTAGAATATCACAATGGGGAAAAAAATGGAAAAAACTGTATTAAAAAAAAAAATAAAAACACACACCCAACAACAACAAAAGAGTACAAACTGCCATTTCATTTTGCCCAGAGACCAGATTTCTGAGGCAGGAATCCTTGTTTTCTAGCCCTGTCCTTTAATTCGTTAATCTTATGAACATAAAGATTTTGAGCTGAACAAATAAATTTCTGCCAGCTGTTTAATACTCCTTTCAGAAATCAGGTGAAGCTCTTCTGTTATGCCTTCCCTGCCACTGGAGAACTGCAATGTAGTCTAACACAGACTATGCTATCCTCCCTCAAACAACATTCCAAAATTCACTAAAGCACTTGGTATTCTTTATAAAAAGCATTAGATGAACACTCTCTCCATTGTGGAAAAGATTCGTTGCATTAAATGCACCAAGAATTAAGCTTTTAAAGCTGGTCAGACCACAGGGCTAACTCAAATCACTGTTTCAGGGGCCCTGGCCCAGGGTAGGAGATGTACACACAGGCGTTTAGCCCAGCTGGGCAGATGTTGAGAGTCATGGGCACTGGCAGCTCTGACCCCAGCCAGTGGAGCTGACACCTCGACACTCCTGCAAAGCAGCCTGTAACTAACCCTGGGCTTATGGATCCCTTCACACAGGCTCAGCTGAAAGTGTTGACACCTTCAGTGGCATCCACCTCCAGTTATTTTATATTTATTTGCAAGCTAGGGTATAATTTTCATTGCTTGTCTAGGGCAATCTATGGCCTGATTTAAGTTTGCATCTGCATTTCCTTTCTAAGATAGAAATATAATAATTGACAGCAAATACTAAACATTTCTTGCAATTGCATTGGGAGAAATTCAGAGAATACTGTGCATGGGTAAATCATCACCACTCGTCAGCCGGTCTCAGGGAGGTGCACTTATTCTCTGGGTGCGTGGTCAGATACTAAGATGATTCTTGTTAATTTAGTGACTTTGGGGAAATCTGTGTGGCATCTTTTGGTATCAAGTGTGATTTAACAGCCTACAATTGACATGAGCATGTCTGAATACATATATATCTGATATTCTTGCCCAACTGTGACATCATATGTCTATTTTTTAATGAGAACCTGTTTTGTTGCCTTAGTTTTAGATACCACATTAAAAACTTTAGTAGGTTATAAACCTTGGGTTTGTAACAGTTCAGAAAGACTCTTTGCTGGGGGAGAACCATGTCATGGTGAGATTATTTTTAGTTCTTGAGAAAACTAGACAAAATATTACATCAATCTGGATAGGAAATTGCCTAAAAATAGTCATATTCATAGTTTTTTCCTTTTGTCCCTTATGTTTCTCACACTAGTGACTGTTTCCCAGCAGAAACACATATCAAATGGAGCTCAGTCTCTGGGAACCAGGAAAAACAACCACTCAAAGCCTTGTCTCTGAAATTTGTATATCCTGCATTTTACAACTGGTTCAAAATAAAACCAACAGAAGAAGCAAACCATCCTTCCTCCCCCCACACCACCTTGATCCTCCCTGATAAACAATGGTCAGGCAGAATAAGACATTGATCCCAGTAGTGACATATATACACTGTTTGCCTTTTAATACCTTCTTATGTGGTCCATTAGTATTACTGGCATTTATGCATGATTAGGAAAATTACCCACTAATGGGTCTCATTCTGCACCATTTTCTGTATTCTCTGAAGGTAACGGAAAAAGAGACAAAGTTGCACAGTTTTTGGCTATCAAGATTATGCTTAAGGTAGACATTTATATACTGATCTCTTGAGGGGTTAAAACAGTGCCTCAGGCATGAACTTGCAGTTTTTCTTAATGGAATTTGAACTTCAGCTAACCACAATAATGTTAACTATATTAGAAACAATGTTACAGTGAAATATGGTTTGAGCAATTAAACAAGTACTTAAGGCTTCACTGAAAGCTGAAACATTATCTTCACTTCAACATACAGAAGAAAAAGGCGGAAGGAAGTACATTGAAGGTATCAATATGTGTCTAAATACTGAAATTTACCGCAAGGAATAATAGTATAACAAATGCCAGAACTGATCAATGTTCAGAAATGTCATCTCAAATTATGCAAAAACAACAAGGGACCCACCTCAGCCCTTAACAAAATCATTCATTCCTTGTCAGCAGGTACGTGTGAAAGATTCTCTATGCCAAGAAAGTTTTGTCCCGACCAACAAGATTTAACAACATAATGTGCAGAACAAGAAGCTGAAGACAGACATACATGGATAAATCTGTCTTTATGCTCTATGTCACAATATGAAAGGGAGACTGTAGAAGGAGCCCAAAGCTCTCTCACAGTCAAAAACAACTAGTGAAATTTTGGATCATCTCATTATTGAGTAGCAAAACAACAAAACCAAAAAAAAAGCCATCTCCTCATGAGAAATTAAAACTCTACTGAACATCCTTATTTGAAGCAGAGAGGGAGAAGAGCCCCAAGCAACAGCCTGTGACCAGCTGAGGTGCTCATGCGAACCACGGAGGTAAAGCTGGACCTAAGGGGTGTTGCTGTAGCATTCTAGATGACAGAAGACAGCAGAAGTACTGAACACAGTCTCAAAAGTCTGTCCTAATACTAAGCAAAAATGGCATCCTTCCCATTAAATTTTTTTTTATATAGCTGTGGATATTGTATAACTAGAGGTATTCACTTTAAGATAAAAGCACAAATATCTCAGTCTGATGAACAAGTAATAACGAAGTTAATAATAATTTGGCCAATTTAAAATTGAACTGGGAGAGATTTCTGCTAATAAACCACATAAAAGTAATTAGCTTACTCCAAAAGAAACTTTGCCACTCTGTCAAGTGTTATCAGGGTGCTGCTTTCAAATTTCATACTAACTTTGTGAAGCAGAGTAAATTATGTTACTGGTACATGTTTGGTATTTCACTCTACATGAAAATATTTATAGTCTGACACAGAAAGTCAATTTATACAGAAAAGTACCAAAAGACAATTTATACAGAAACATACAAAAGAAAGAAAGAAAAAAAAAAAAAAAAAGGTTTATAACTTGATTATTTTCAATTATTTCTAGCATAACTTTCCTGGGAACATGCAAACACATCTACTGCTGTGGTCACTGCAGCAACTGTAGTAGAGCATGTAGATAAAGCCAAGTTATTTTTTAAGCCAGTTAGCTCAAATCCAGGCACTTCTTACTTTGCCACAGTGATGTCAGAGCTCAGCATTGGTTCCTTTCAGTATTTAACCAGCTCCTAACTTTTTTATATCTTATATGGATCTCCACAGCCACACTGATGTGAGTTCATGTAACATGAATTAGCTAATCCAAAACTGTCCTTTTGCCTATGCTATACAGCAATTTTAGCTACCGGAATGCAATAGACAAGTATACAAATAGAACAGAAATCTTTAAAATGGAAATCCCATGTAAATCAAGCCAGTGATGCCCTCCATAAATACGTAATAAAAGAAATGCATTGTTGTTTTTAAGTGTATTTGAAGATGAAGCTTTTTTTGGCATTGATCTGAGCAAGCACATTCAAAAGAGAAAAAAATAGAAATTACAAAAAGATATAACAAAGTGGGATGTTGATATACCATGTGCAAGAAACCCATATTTTCTTGGTGACCACTTCATAATATTTTCATTAACCTGCCTCACACCTTTCAGCTCCACTGAAGGGAGACTAAACAAGCTGTCCATCACATATTAAATTGCAGGACAAGGGTGCCTCCTCCCATCCTGGAGCTTGCATGCTCAGAGTCCATCCGCTTGCTGCACCTCTGGCTCATGCAGCCCTTCCTTGACTTCATCCCAGCTTTGGCAAGAGCCTGGTGGACATTTACCTCCTACCTGTAGCCCAAAGCATCACTGCAAAACTGCACTGTATTTTCTCTAGGGTTTTGTGACACCTGAGACTGCCTGCTTTAGGTGGGTACTATCCAAGAGTCCACCCACACTGTACTTGCACCATCTGTTTTCCCAACATAGCCATATTACACTTTTACAAGTCTCATAAAATCTTCTATGGTCTTTCTAGGTGCTCAGATGAGACCAGGCTGTGGGCTGAAAATATTCTCAAAAAATAACCTTCCAGAAAATTTTCCGATTTACCGTTTTAATTATACACAGCTTATTTAAAACCCTGTTGCTACCTTTCAGGGCAGTCCTTGCCCTTCTGAATAGGTCTCTTAACATAAAACACACAAGAAAAACGAGAAACCATGATGCAAACAATTCCCATGAGATGCTTTGGACTGTACAGGGTTACAGTTGTTTGAACAGATGAGAAAATTTAAGTGCTTTTTTATAGAGAATTGTAATTAAAAACAAAAACACTAAACTTTCTGCATCAAAGAATTTAGAAGAAATACGATATAGAGAATTCAAAACACACCCCGGGGACAGAAGAGCGTTCTGGCTACTCCCCTGAAAACCTCTATCAATTGCTTCTCTTCAGGGCGAATGGTGAAGCAGTCACTGATTTTATTTTCTTAAGTGGGCGGTGTGGAAAAAAAATACAGTATTTTGGCACATTGAGGATTTTACTGGAAATATATTTATCTGTGAGAAGACATCTGCAGCATGCAGTTTTAATGAGATTCTGTATCTGTGTTTACTGCATTACACCTTAATCTGCAAATGGTAAAGGATGAAAGCTATCAATTGTAAGGGCTTAGGTACAAGTTTATCTTAGATTCTTTTGGTGTGGGAAGAATTCACAGTCACAAGACAGCACAAATAAAACTATGGTCTGAATTTCAGTCAGGATGTTGTTTTTCCTGCTGGCAGTTTTGTATAGTCTCTAGACCAAGCTGGAAATGTAAGCAGCAGACTTCTCAGAGCTTCCTCTGAAAGACATCTAGCATTTTTCATGTTGAATCTAAAACCAAGCAAGATTGTATAATGTATTTCTTGCTCCATAAAACTATCAGGATAAAAAAAATATGCAACACATTTGTGCTTATATTAAAAGAGTAAATGATCCACACATATCAGCCTTCTCAAAGGTATAAAAATATTTCTCAAAATCATCACACAAGTAAAACAATTAAGATACTGTAACTGATTCAAAAACAACGTTTAAGCAGTGTGATTAGAGGCTTGCTTTCAATGTAATCAGCCATCTTTTCCTTTAAATACTTGAAGTCTTCCACCTGCAGACTATTAGTTGCTTTGCAGAGAAAGAGTCAAAAGAATTGATAAACAGAAAATACCAGCCATTTTTGCCAGCCAACAGAAACATCAGAGGTGACATGCAAAGTTAGCCAACATGAAGTAGCTCAGCATGAATTTCCATTCACTCGGGAATATGCTTTTTCTATGGAAAACTACTGAACTTCAAATCTAGGAAGAAAAATGCTGCTGCTGACATATCCATTTCAACATATTGCAATGAAATCAAAACAAATTCTGAAAGTTTACTTTTGTGAAGTTTATAGTGCAAAGTAGTAGGAATAATATCAGTTTGGTGTGGGGTTTTTGGGGGTGGTTTGTTTTTCAGGAAAAAAAAAAAAGGAGGGGGGGGAAGGGTATTCCTTTTGAAATCATGGCTATATTACATGGAGAACAATCACTGTTTTTGAGAGATACTCTAATTTCAATATATCCCCATATTACTTGGAAAAAAAATTAGATGTAACATATATGAGGCAAAAATGCCAAAGTTTTGGAAAGCTCTGAATGAAAATGGAAAATACTTTGGGAAACTAGGTGGTAAATGAGTGTCAACATTTCACACAAAACCCATCAATATTAGAGAAAATCATAAGCAGTCACTTAAAATAATCACAACCTTAACTATTAAATTGTAGACCGACGAAGATACATTACCCACACCTTCACGCACAAATCTGTTTGAGACAGGTGTAACAACTGATGAGTTATACTGCCCACCGCAATAGTAACCCAAAGTTAGCAATCCTCTACTAAGTCAGTGTATCACCTGGAAAAAAAAAGTAGCATTCACTATTGACACATTGCACATGGTCTGAGGAAATAAATGAAACATGGTTACCTTTATAAGGACGAGAACAAAATAGCCAACACATGCATTGGTGTGAACTCAAAACGTTATTTCAGATTGAAAATGCCCTTAATAAAATGCCCAGGGTACTGCTGTAGTTGTCCAGCCTGTGCAGTACTACTGCCCATGGGTGCAGGAGTGTGCAGGTAGACATTGGCAGGCAGCTTAGGAGGCCAAATGCAAGCCCCAAAACACTGCTAAGCATTAGACCAAACCCCAGCTCCAGAAACTAGGGAAAATTTTTAAAATCACAAGGTGAGTTCTCTGCATACTGTTGGCTTTTGGTGCTGACCACCACAGTGCTACCCAACACAGCATGTGTCAGAGCTCAGCTACAAGCTCAGAGCACCTCCTGCCCTGATCACAAGGCCTGAGCTAATTTCAGATTCAGGAGCCCAAATACACTATCCACACATCCAGTATCTTCATTAGTCGTGACTAGATTGCACGATATTTGTCTGACCTTGCTCAACGAGAAAAGTACATATGCTACTTTTGAGCTCTGCAGTCCATGAAAGCAGAAGACTGTAACATCCAGATTTTCCATTCCTTCCATAAAACAGTAACAAGCACTGCACCAGAAACTAGAGAAGATCTATTTTATTTTCCTTTCTTCCCCCAGCAGTGGAGGTTCCCTCTAAATGACTGCATACAAACCCAGGTCAGGCTTTCCTTTCTCAGTAATAATGTGGCTTAAGAAAAGACCCATGAGTGAAAACATCTACCATTGCAACAGAATCCAAGCAGTGCACAAAAAGGCACTTCCAAAATAAAAATAAATCTTTTTCCTATTGCCAACAGCCTCACACTGCAAAGGTTATGTAAGAGTAGATTAGTTCCTCACTGCAGGTCTGTGCTGGTGTAACTTTGTACAATAAGAAGCTCTAATTGGAGTAACACTGGCATGACTCAGGTGTTAGATAGTATCTAACTATACAGTTACTGATGAATTTCTGACATTGGCCGTACACAAGATCATAAAACATCAGCTGTAGTACTTGCAAAACCCTTGTCCTCTAGCAAAGAGCTGGCCAGAAGTGTTTTTTGTTCTAAACTCAATGAAGTGTTGCCAAAACACTCCATACCATCAGAAAAGGAACACTGTACAGAGATATGAGTCTCAAGAAAATTTTTATCAAGAAATCTTTTTGGATTAAGACCTCTGGTATAATGTGGCAAGCAAATGACCCAGAGTGATCTGGAAATAGAAAATTCTGCCGTGAAAGAGAGTACAAAACAGTCTCTCATGAATAAGTCAAGCTCTTAGAGAACTAAACATTAACTACAAGGCAATGAAGCAACTTCTGTCTTGAGAAGGAATGTTGGAACCCAACAGAGGAAAAAAATCATTGTATTTTTTAAATCTAAAGCATAATCACAGAAGCAGAGCTCAAATCAGAGAGCAGAATGGGAGGGGGGAATAGAAAGAAGCATCATTTGCTGAGGACTGTTGCCTGCTAGACCTGCTGGTCATATTGAAGGAAGCTGACTACAAACGACAGATGGAAGAGTCTTTGGTCCAGATAAGAAGCTGTGTCTTTGGGAAAAAGGATGAGAGGAACAATCTTAGGCTTCTCTTGCCTGTCAGAGGTTCAAGTAGCTTCTGGAAGATGCCCTTAGTCATATGATTTAATTTCAGGTAGTCGTGCAAGGAGCAAGGAGTTAGAGTCAATGATCCTTATGGGTCCCTTCCAACTTGAGATATTCTGATCAGAGAACTGGGATAAACATAGAGGAAGTTTATTACCACTAGTGCTGCCTAAAGAAAAAAAAAATACCCCATAAAAAATCATTGCAACCTTCTTCAGCTTTTCCTTTTGACACCATACATTCCTGAGCAATGAATACATATCAGAGTTTCCCTAGGGCACCTGGAAATGTTGGAGGTGCAGTACTGATCCAGAGTGCAGAGAACCAGAGCCCCAGGATACCAAGGAGGTGCATTGGAAATCCACATGAATTACAGACAACCTAAAGAGACAAAAACCAGAAGCCCCTGCACACTCAAGAACCTTGTGTGGGGCAAGGAGACCCAGGGAAGAAGCTTGCGTGCTACACATAGTGGTGCATGGAGCATTAATCCTATACTCAACAGCAAAAGAAGATTCAAATGCATATCTCAACCCAAGCCCTCTTCTGTTCCCACAGCTGTTCCATCTGCCCAAAAGTCCTACAGCATGGATCATGCATTGTGTACAGCACGTATTAAAAGAGACCCCTTTGCCTCACACCAGGAGGCTGGACTTTTACTAATGCTTTCCCTTATTCCTTCCAGGCAAAAGCCTGTGGCACACCACACGAGAGTATTAGGACATTTACTCAGTAACAAAATTCTCTGAGCCTTCTCTTCAGAATAAAAAACTTGTCTCCAAACCATCTAAGTGGTTTAGAAGAAGATAAATAAAAAATAAGTAAAATATTTCCCCAGTAATTAGGAAGAGCCTCCACAGCATTCCCTTTTGGTCACATCAAAACATTATAGACTTTATCCTTTTAATTACCCCCAGAAATATTTTATCCCAAATCTTCAGGACTGTGTAGTGAAAAGCAACACTAACTAATATTTTTGTTAGCCACCAAAATAATTTCACTCCTTCATAAAGAGCCAAAAAATTAATGTAGTTACTTCATTGATGTTAACCATAATTGAATCTTCAGATCACAAGAAAGCCAAAGCAAAACAGGTAGTATTTCAACCCAATAAGCTAGTGATGCAGGGAAGCTGAAATATTAGAGCAAATTAATAATTGTTTAGAGAATTATAAGGCAAAATCAGAGACTTTGTATATTCCTAGTGGTTTATAAGTGCCTTCAAACTCTAAGTTCAGAATATTTCATTAAACTTGACAACTAATTAGTGAGTCTAATGATTCCCTTTTCGGCAATCTGAGAGAAATGAACACAAGCAACTTTTCTGGCCAAGTCCATCCTCTCTGGAAAATGTTTTGTAATGCGTTGTAATAAATAACTAGTATTCCCACTCTCTTCTGCAAAGAGGGCTTTTTCAGGTTTTTGTGTCATTACTTTACTAAATTACTCCAAAATACTTAAATAAAATTAAACAGCTAGAAGGCTTACGCTATCAAAAAAAAAAAATAAAAAAATAAAAAAAATCAAGGAGTATCAGGGAAATTCTTTCCCAACCCACTGAATTTGTGTTCTCAGTAATAAAGCAAGATCTGATCCAGATGATCCAGAGTTACATCACAGACCAGTAGTCATGGAAAACAATGTTACTACTGTTTTTATGATGATTCATATAATCTAATATTTAAATTCTCTTGACAGTCCTGCTGTGCCACAAACAACATTAATGTCACACTAGAAGAAAACCACAGATCTGAAGTGCCATTTCTGAGAAAGGAGTTCATAAAATTCATAATCTGTTATTTTCCAGGCTGAGCCATTGTGAAATATATATCTCCAGGACAGTAACAAAGTCAATGTACAATACAGGTCTTCAATATTTTTCAAAATACAGACCACATAAAATGCAAAACATATTTAACCATAAAAATAAAATCAAAAATATTCCGTATTGACAGTGCTCATTTTATGAAAAAAATATTTGCATATCACATTTCCCATGCAGTCTGAGTCATGGAAAACGTAAGATGTTGAGGCTAGGGTAGGAAGCTAAGATAAATTCAATTAATTGCAGAGTTCTGCTCTTTAACTTTGTTTTAGCAGCAAATAAAATCAGCTCTGAGACACTTTCTTTCATACCTTTCCTGCATGAAGAAAGATTTACTCATTAACTCCCTCCAAAGCTGAGGAACTGCTTCCAAAGCAGCACCCAGCACCAGGCTGCATTACCAGAGCTGCTTACACTGGCAGGAATGGTGCACGAAGAACCAGGCACTCAGCCTTCCTGCCCCCCTGCTCCCCATTAATGCCAGAATGACCCTATCCCTGAACCCAAGAGCTGATCCACAGATAGGAATAGTACATGCAAAAAGAGTTGGCTATTTATATATTTTGCATATGCTTTAATTACACTATCACTGCAGCACACAACAGCAACACTCTTTATAAAGCACTGACAAATTTTATGGTAATTAGAAAGCCCAATTAGCAATTCTCACACCATGGGCAGATTTCGTTTGATTCAGCAAGAGTTGAAGAGAGAAAAATTTAGAAAAAAAAAAAAAAAGGTTTAAATGTATCTGAAGTTACAGACAGAAGAATCAAAGACTATAAAGTATATTTAACATATGTTTGAAATCTGTTCTTCTCAACAAGGGCTGTGACTCAGGAATATGCTGCTTGACTCAGTTCTCCAGTATTTTTAATCTCATTGACATAACTGGCTTATAGTTTCTCTGGAAAATAATTTTATCCCATAAGAACTATCAAGAGCTAAGAGCAAATGCAACTTTAGCTTAGCATTTCTGAATAGAAATACAATCAGCAGTTGTGTGGGTGACACTAAAATAAAAGACAGTTACCAATTACCTCAAGTTAGGAAATAAGCTGGTTTTATACTACAAAATGGTTGCCTGAGGTGGTTTATAAAACTGTCACTCTTAAAGTACCTATCGCTAGAGAGCTCCCCAAACTGGTGCACCTGACAGACTACTGCCCGCTGCTGGTCTTCCAGATAGATGGGGAGGAAGCTGCTTCCCGTAGTCTGAGGGGAATGAAGAATGATTTCAAGGTCTTGGGAAGGATAGTGAAAGACTCAGGGGCTCAAGTGATCTTCTCTTCACTCCTTCCATCTTCAAGTGACGATATGGGATGGAATAGGAAAATTCAGTCTCTAAATGGTTGGCTCCAAGACTGGTGCTACAGGCAGGGCTTTGGATTTTTTGATGATGGTTGGTTTTATAAGACTCCAGTCCAGACAGTGTTACGCAGGAAAGGTTTATCTCGCAGGGCCAAAAGGATGCTGGGGCAGGAATTAGCTGGGCTCATTTGGAGAGCTTTAAACTAGGCTCGAAGGCGGATGGGGTTGTAGCTGGGCTTGTCCCAGTGGGGCAGCATTCTAAAACTGATGAGGACCAGGTGGCCTCCTATGCCCCTAGGGAGAAATTGGTGTGCTCTGCTCGCTCCCTGAAATGCCTGTACACCAATGCACACAGCATGGGGAACAAGCAGGAGGAGTTAGAATCCTATGTTCGGTCGGGACATTATGATCTGGTGGCAATTACAGAAACATGGTCGGATAGTTCACATGACTGGAATGTGGTCATGGATGGCTATGCCCTTTTCAGGAAAGACAGGCCAGCCAGGCGTGGTGGTGGAGTTGCTCTCTATGTGAGAGAGCAACTACAATGTACTAAATCCTGCCCAGGAGCAGATGACGAGCGAGTTGAGAGTGTATGGGTCAGAATTAAGGGGCAGGCTGGCCGGGGTGACACTGGTGTGGGCATCTATTGCAGGCCACCAGATCAGGCTGAGGAAGTTGATGAGGCCTTCTGTGGGCAGCTGAGAGTGGCCTCACAGTCACAGGCCTTGGTTGTTGTGAGGGATTTTAACTTCCCTGATGTTTGCTGGAAGGACCATTCAGCCAGCCAGCCACAGTCCAGGAGGTTCCTCCAGTGCATTGATGAGAACTTCCTCATGCAGATGGTGGAGGAGCTGACTAGGAGAGGTGCACTGCTGGATCTCATCCTCACTAACAAGGAGGGTCTGGTCGAAGCAGTAAAGGTTGAGGGCTGCCTGGGCTGCAGTGACCATGAGATGGTGAAGTTCAGCATCTTGTGTGGCAGGAACAGAATAGCAAGTAGAATTGCAACCCTGGACTTTAGCAGGGCTAACTTTGGCCTTTTCAAGCAATTGCTGGGGGAAATCCCATGGGCAAGACTGTTTGAAGGAAAAGGGGCCCAAGAGAGCTGGATTGCATTCAGAGATTGCTTCTTCCACGCTCAGGATCAGAGCATCCCCACACGTAGGAAGTCAAGTAAGGGAGCCAGGAGGCCTGCATGGTTGAATAGGGATCTGTTGGGTATGCTCAAGCAGAAGAGGAGAGTTTACAGGTCATGGAAGCAGGGGCTGGCCACTTAGGAGGAATATAAGGCTGCTGTTAGAGGATGTAGGAAGGCAGCTAGGATAGCCAAGGCCTCCTTAGAATTACAGCTGGTGAGAAGGGTCAAGGACAGCAAAAAGAACTTTTTCAAATACATAGGAGATAAAACTAATATCAGAAGCAATACAGGCCCACTGATGAATGGAGTGGGTGCCCTGGAGGCAGAAGATACAGAGAAGGCAGAATTACTGAATGCCTTCTTTGTCTCTGTCTACTCTGCCGGAGGCTGTCCTGGGGAGCCCTGTACCCCTGAGACCCCGGATGAAGCGAGGTCAATGGAGGAGTTTGCTTTAGTCAATGGGGACTGGATTAGGGAGCAATTAAATAGTCTGGACATCCATAAATCCATGGGTCCAGATGGGATGCATCCACGGGTGCTGAGGGAGCTGGCTGAAGTCATTGCTAGACCACTCTCCATCATCTTTGCCAAGTCTTGGGGAACGGGAGAGGTGCCCGAGGATTGGAGGAAAGCAAATGTCACTCCAGTCTTCACAAAGGGCAGGAGGGAGGACCCGGGTAATTACAGGCCGGTCAGCCTCACCTCTGTCCCTGGGAAAGTAATGGAACAGCTTGTCCTTGGTGCCATCTCAAGGCATATCAAGGATAAGAGGTTTATTAGGGGCAATCAGCACGGCTTTACCAAGGGTAAGTCATGCTTGACCAACCTCATAGCCTTTTATGAGAATGTAACAAGGTGGATGGGTGATGGCAGAGCGGTGGATGTGGTCTACCTTGACTTCAGTAAAGCCTTTGACACAGTCTCTCACAGCATCCTCACAGCTAAGTTGAGGAGGTGTGGTCTAGACAATAGAGTAGTGAGGTGGGTTGCAAACTGGCTTAAGGAGAGAAGCCAGAGTGTGGTAGTCAATGGTGTGGAGTCTAGTTGGAGGCCAATATCTAGTGGAGTGCCTCTGGGGTCAGTACTGGGGCCAGTATTATTCAATATATTCATTAACAATTTAGACGAGGGAATAGAGTGTACTATCAGCAAGTTTGCTGTTGACACCAAGCTGGGAGGAGTGGCTGACATGCCAGAAGGCTGTGCTGCCATCCAGAGACCTGGACAGGCTGGAGAGTTGTGCGGGGAATAACCTGATGAAATTTAACAAGAGAAAGTGTAGAGTCCTGCATCTGGGCAGGAACAACCCCAGGTTCCAGTATAGGTTGGGAAATTACATATTAGAGAGCAGTGTAGGGGAAAGGGACCTGGGGGTCCTGGTGGACAACAGGATGACCATGAGCCAGCACTGCGCCCTTGTGGCCAGGAAGGCCAATGGCATCCTGGGGTGTATTAGAAGGGGAGTGGTTAGTAGATCGAGAGAGGTCCTCCTTCCCCTCTACTCTGCCCTGGTGAGACCACATCTGGAATATTGTGTCCAGTTATGGGCCCCTCAGTTCAAGAAGGACAGGGAACTGCTGGAGAGGGTCCAGCGTAGGGCAACAAAGATGATTAAGGGAGTGGAGCATCTCCCTTATGAAGAAAGGCTGAGGGAGCTGGATCTCTTTAGTTTGGAGAAGAGACTGAGGGGTGACCTTATTAATGTTTATAAATATATAAAGGGTGAGTGCCATGAGGATGGAGCCAGGCTCTTCTCATTGGCAAACAATGATAGGACAAGGGGCAATGGGATCAAGCTGGAACACAAGAGATTCCACTTAAATTTGAAAATAAACTTCTTCTCAGTGAGGGTGACAGAGCACTGGAACAGGCTGCCCAGAGAGATTGTGGAGTCTCCTTCTCTGTAGACATTCAAAACCCACCTGGACATGTTCCTGTGCGACCTCACCTAGGCATTCCTGCTCCAGCAGGGGGATTGGACTAGATGATCTTTTGAGGTCCCTTCCAATCCCAAACATACTGTGATACTGTGTGATACTGCTCGAAGAGATCCTATTCAGTTCCCAGTCAAGATATATCACTAGTTGGATTAGAAGTGCAACCCTGTTATTCCAGAGCAGTTTAGAAAGGTGCCTGAGTATACCAGCATTGAAACATTGCTGTTTGATATGAGATACGGACTACGTAAATTGGAAGTAAAGCAAACCCAGCCATAGACTTGGGAGGAATTCTGAATTTTGTAGCTCAATACTGTCCCTAGTGTAAACCAGACTGGCTTCTCTTTTTACATAGACTACCCATAGCTCTTTATTTAAATGAATTCAGCTTTCATAAGAAATCAATAGGGAAACAGTTCATGTAATTCTATTTCTTCAAGTTCACCCACGCAGCTGATATGACTCATAATCCTCAAAGTTGTTTCAGCTTTCAGGGATATTAGTACTTGCCTCATTCAATTTACTGTAGCACTAGTTATACTGAGATACAGACACCTGCTTTACAGCTGTGAGAAAAATAAGCTACTTGACAGCAATTAAGTTGAAACTTTGCTTTGGCATAAATTGTGGAAAACTGCTATTTCCTCAGTCTGTCATGCTCCCTGAAGAAAGGGTGAAATGCTAGGAAATTTTAATGACTGCTCTTAAGGGGAAATGAGGGAAATTCAGAGAATTATACTTGCAGATTAAAATATGGTGACCTAAAACTTCTGTTGAGTTCTACTGTCAAGCCCCCAAAGCTGAAAATGAACCTACTGAACTACAATTTACAATGATTGCCAACAACATTTCCGAAGTCTTTCATACACATCAGCTGTTACTGGATTTAATTTTACCAGAGACTGGATAAAAAACTATTTCATTTGGAAAATACTGAAAAATTTTTCTTTTCTTTTTTCTTTTTTTTTCTTTTTTTTTTTTTTTTTTTAGCAGTGGAAGTTAAAAATGAAAGCTTGACATTTGGCACAATACCTACATAGAAAGCATAGCCCCATAATTTATGTCTGCATCCTCATTTCCTCATTAAAACCACCTGAAATATTCCCTGCTGCATACCCTATATCAATATACAGGATGCATGGATGGATACAGCAGAACCAAGCTGATGCTGGTAAGTGGATCACATTAGCTACAATAATTCATTATGATCTATGAGAGAAGATGTGCCTGCATCTGCTTAGTCTGGATCCATCCCTAAGTGTCTACAAATAAGGCCTAAAATGAATAGACTTGCTTTCTCTTGACCAGCCGGCTTGTGTAAGCAGAAAAAAATAGTGTAAAAAATACTACTGTAAGGAAAAAAATATATATATATATATATATTAGTGTAAACAGTGGAGTAGCAGTAACATCACTGAAAACAGGACTTTCTAAATGGATGTGAGGGAGCTGAAACAGTGGTAGCATATCTCATTACACAGTACTCTGGAGTAAGGGTGCACACGGACATTATGGGGAAGCAATATTAAGCTGATTTAGTCAAGCATTGCCCCTTAACAAGATTTATTTTGGTTTAATTTTTATAAAGCAGAAAAATGTCTATGAAAAATAAACCTGCTCTCAAAATGAGACCGAAAAATCATGATGTAGAATTTTACATTACTTTAGCTAACAACAAAGTAAGCCTGAGTACATGAGTATGCATGTGGACAGATGTGCAAAACAGTAGATTTCTTTAAAACTTTCATGTAGAGGATGTAAAAACGGTATTTGAGAGACAAAAGCAAAGCCAAGAGCATTTGCTGATTCATACATCTTCATCATCAACCTCAATATCAAGCAAATATCAAAACAAAACTTTTCGTTCCTATATTTTGTACAAATAAACACCAAAAGCACACACACCAAAAAGTAGTTCCAGTGCACTGGCTCAAGCCTCGTGCATAGCCACAGATTTCCAAACCCCAGTCAAATTTTCTGGATCAAAGACAAAAAAAAAAAAAAATCAATTTAAAATATAAAGTGCAATCAGAAAAAATCTGATCAGAGAAAAAGTACTCTGGAAAGTTTTTTTATACATTTTCCTCTGCTCATCAATTTTGCTGTCTTTGATCTTCATTATAAATTGCCGAAGAATTTGCATATTTTATGAAAAGCATGTTAGGACGGAGAAGGAGAGAAGTGAAACATCAGCCTTGTGATCCCTTCCTTCAGAATGCACTTCATCCATTTCAAACTTTTCTTTGTGGATTTGCTAGTTTGATAATCCCTAGACAGTTTCTGACAAAACTTTCGTGGTGGGTGGGACAAGGTCTGTCAGTTTACATTGCTGACATTTTATATTCTAAGCACTCTGGTCAATTTGCACATCTTTTTCGAAAAAGGTAACAGGATTCTATTGGCATTGAGAGGTGTATAGTGGAGTCAGGCAGGACAAAATGCCAGTTTCCCATGATAATGACAATTTTGTGCCTACTAGATTTAACAGTATTTAGCATCATGTACATTCAGACTGGTGACACTACCCTGCTTACAGTGTGGTGCCATGTGGTGTTCCTGCACCTGTCCTTGAATTTAGCTAGCAGAGCTAGTAAAACTAATTATATTTAACAATTTGTTTTTACATGAAAAGAAATGAAACCAAACAAAGCTCACCAGGATGATTCTACCATAATTAATTGTTCCTAAAACCAAAATATCCTGCAGCATTTCCAGAATTCTATACATGCTGGTGGTCTTTCCCCAAGACAGACATTTTTATTTGCCCTTAAAAGCAAATTTAATTTAAAGGGATTAATGCCTGGCTAAGCATACTGATAGACATCTATCAAACACATTTCTGTATATTAGATTCCCAAACTGACAGTTTTGTTTATGCAATCAAGTTAAACCTCTACAAAACAAAACAGAGAATCAGTTAATAGGTATCTTGTGGTAGTATACTGATTTGCTTTAAAAGGGCATAACACAAAACCAGATAAATGAAACACAACTGCTGTTCCACAAAATTAAGTAACAGAAATCTGTAGCTTGTCAATCAAAAGCGTGAGTCATCCTCAGTTTTCTGTTATAAAAGGAGTTTGATACAAGTTAAATTACCCAGACAAGTTTTAGTTCCAGACTATAAGAGCACAGGACAGAGAAAAGGCAGTAAATAATTGAAAAAGGGAAGCATCATCCTGTTTTATCTGAGAATGCTTATATTTTAAGAAAGTAGCAACACCATATAGACATACCAAACAAAAAAATAACATATTTAACATCAGTGATGTGAAGGCAAGTGCATGGTAATTAGTCTTGCTCTCAGTTTAGAGCTAGCCATACATTTTGGAAAGCTAAAGTAGATTTACTGCCCTTTCCCAGTCACGTACTCTTGGTAACGCCTTTCTGTATTGATGTATTTACTGAGAAACTGAGTAGCACTTAATTGTACTCAGACTTAACAGAAAGGTGATTTTGTGGTGAATGAATACCAGTACTCTGGTTCTGAATCAGCAAGCTTCACAGTACATCCAGCAGGTTTCTTAATTACAATACTTATTCTCATCACAGCAGACTGAGGCTACGACTATCTCTTCAGCATATTTCATGAGTATTTGTCTTCATGCAGCACACATCTTTTGGGTGGCAGACTGTCACATCTAACACCTGGTTTCAAAAGCAACCTTCTTGCAGCATTGGATAATTATTTTAAACCAACAATGTCGCTCTATGCAACTAGTGCCTCTCCTTGTTGGAGGTGGGGTCACTTCCTTCAGGTTCTCCAGTCTCTGTTCAGACGAACGTGCCACACTAGCTCAAACTAAATGGTCAAATGGTTAGTTCATCTTTGCCAGAAAAAATTACTATGCATTTTCACACCAACAGAGTGGTAGTAACAACAGCTGGGGTTACAGATTTGGAACTGGGCCTGTTGACTGGCCTGAGGGTTTGCAAAGTGAATGTTTACCAACAGCATTTGCTTAGTTTTGTTTAACTGAAAACAAACAAGTGAGCAAGTTCACAATTGGCCCACTTGCTAGTACATCTTAAAGAAATAATAAACACTGCTTCCAAGACAGGCATATTCAAATTAATTTCCTAAAAAATTGCCTTTTGCTGATCTTCATTAGATCTTGGTTGTAAAAGAATGAATACCAGTCAATGCTAAGTTCTCTGAGAAATGTGAATCTGGCTGTCCCAAGGATATATACATTAGGTTTGTATTTTGTGTAGAATTTCAGTTAGCAAGACAAAATCATGGCTGATGGATTCACAAAAAAAAAAAAAAAATTTGAGGATGAGATGATTTTTTTTTTTCAATCCAAAATGAATGGCACAAACTCAAGGTAGAAAACTTGGTTTTGATTCTACTCTGTGCCCAAGGGATTTGAACTTAAATGCCTGAAGAATGCCCTAATTTCAGTAGGGTGGAAGCTCAGTGTTTCCACTGTCCATATTGATATGCCCCAGTGTTTATAAAACACATTCACACACACATCCTTTTTTATTCTTTTTCATTGCAGACACTGAAATTCAGCTGTTTTATAATACAGACAAACATCCAAACCATTACTTCGCAGTTCACTGTGATCAGGTAAAAACAATTGACAGTTATTCCATTATGATCAAAAACAAAACGAAACAAAAAATCAGAATTCCTATTATCTGCTGAACCTGGTACTGTATCTCAGACTCAGAAATCAGAACTACATGCCAATCCTCCACCAGACCTAAACAATCAGTATGAATTAGAAGATACCCTCTCACAGAACAGATTATCATTTCAACAGTGCTTGGTAATTTCCAGGATGATAAGGGCTCAACACCGGGAGATACTGCCTGCTGGCAAAGAGAGTATCTTTTGAAATCTTTTCCCTTGACTTTTGTCTCACAAATAATGTATTATACTGTTTTATAGCTCCACTAACATTTGCTTAGCTTTTGGGAAATGCCAGCTTGTCTCTGCTTCAATAGCTTTGCCCAAAACATTGAATTATCTTTCCTAGTTCTCTCAGGAAGTTATTTCCTAATGAATATGGTTTATTAAGCTGCTGCACTTCTGGCAAAGTAAGCAGAATATGAAGTGAGATACTTCAGCAGCATATGGCATTACAAAATATCTAGGAAATACTTGAAGTTGCTGTGAACCGTAACATCCTTTCCTCAGCTTTTTCACTGCAGAGCACAATAAATGTGGCCTCTATGATGGTGCTTCCGTGGAATCTCAGAACAAAACTCACAAAATCCAAAAGACTGGAATGTGTACCATGATTTTCCAGTGGCTATTAGCTCAGTCCATGTATTTCTACTCCAAAATGCAAATAGGGGTAGGAACACATTACTGTATTTTTAAGTCTAATGGTGAAAACATTCCCTTAAGAAATGTTTTGGCTAAGCTGTGGCCAGACAAGTCAAATGCTGGAGAAATGATGCACGGAAATCTAGTCTTGGGGCATAACATAACACTGTTTGCTTACATGAATGCAAGCCTCATAAAAGTAAAATCTTTCCGACAGAAACACAGTGAAGGATTTCAGCTTTACAGGTTTACACATCAGTTTTTCGCTCTCCAGAAAGTTTAGCTGCAAGTCTATTATACAGACTGGTAATGAGATATCAAAAGTTTCCATGAAGCAGTTAAACAACAGG
Source organism: Nesoenas mayeri (assembly GCF_963082525.1). NCBI lineage: Eukaryota > Metazoa > Chordata > Aves > Columbiformes > Columbidae > Nesoenas > Nesoenas mayeri. The sequence continues at coordinate 8,928,715 of NC_137551.1, read as the reverse complement.
TGCTTTAATCCTACCTTAATAACATGAGCCTGTCTCTTTCTTTATCTTCTGTGTTGTTTTCCTGTGTAGAGAAAAGAAACAAAATGTGCAAGGCTGGATTTCAATTCAGGACCAGCTTGGTCTGCCTTTCAGTTTTGTTGTTCTTGTCTATTTTCAGGAGGATAAATACTTCTTTTCCATTTAAGTGTTTATCATTTTCTTGTCATAGTCAAGATTGCACCCTCTATTTTCCTAGCTTGAAGCCCATGTGAGAAAGCAGGAAAGTCATTAACGCAATACTAATAGAAACAGCTGTAAAAAAAAATCATTTAAAAAATGTTAAAATATTATTTTAATGACCACCGATTTAGTGGCACCTTTCTACATATGATAAAGCAGTAACTCAACAGAAACACTAACAAAGGACAGCAACTCTTTTGAAAGGGGAGGAAGGGGGAAGCCTGAGCAATAGAAAGTGGGGTTTATTTTCTGTTTACTACTATACAATGGTAATAAATCCAAATTAACAGGGACACCTCAGCTTGGAATCAGAATAATACTTTCACACGCCCAAACTTTCTGATAGTGCCATAGCCTGATCACAGTCATCTCTCCTCCCTGGGAAAACCTGTCTCTGCAGCTTTTCATATTGATGTCACGTATTCCATATGTCAAATTCCCTTCAGGGTATCTGCAATTTTACACAATTTAAGAGGCACGGTAACCCTATAATTGGTAAAGACTTTGTCAAATAGGAGATATAAATTTAAAAAAAAAAAAAAAAAAAAAAAAAAGGCAAAAAACTCTTAGTTGAATGCAGGAGGCATCTATGAGAAACACCAACGTAGCCAAGCAGGAAAACGTTTATAAGATGCTCCTCAAACCAGCTGGAACTTTTGCCTTTTAAGACTGAACTAAGTTTCAGTTTTGAAAGACCTCAGTGGTACTATTTTAGTTTAAGAGATAACAGAGTTTGGATCAGATGTTGTGTTATCTGCACCCCAGACAGTTAGCAATGTAATTGGAAATAGGAAAAATTATTTTGGTTTTGATACCCTTCTCACTTTTCATCCTTCCATCCCTTGTGATTTTTCCTGCCCCAGTGCTATAGCCTAATCTAGAAAATTAGGACATGATAAATATTCACCATTTTGTAGCATGGACAGAAAAGTGGTTTTGTACCGACATCTGTCACATATTTATCCTGTAGTAACAAACCAGCCACTACACACCTCAACAGATACCTCCAGCCTCAAAGAATCTTACATTCATAGACCATACATTATCATAAAAATTGAAAACTTTTTCTTTAGGCCTCAAGTCAGGCATGTACTTAACTTTAAGAACTTAAATATGCTAAGCACTTTCTAAGTAGGCTGGCAAGCACTGAACTTCCTTGTTAATTAAAGCAAGACCTAAATCTTGCACACATACACAGAGCAGTCAGTGCCTGCCAAGAGGAATTTCATGCATAGCACTGAACTACATAACTTTCATTTATTTACCTTACTAATAGTAATAATGCTCAGGTGAAAAGCAAGATGATGAGGTGAACTGCTCTTAGATACGCATCTTCAATATGTGAGAATGCCAACCCCAAGCCTTTTTACTTTCTTTCTTAGCCCTGTAAAACATGCATATAGTTTCAAGTTTTACTATACATTTCCCTGACTGTAAATAAGGAATTGCAGTTTTTTAATCTTTATCCCCGAATGTACTGCAGGGTGCTGGATTTACCAACCAATATACCTGTCTGAACACCACAGACACTCTGGGACAAGGGGAACTACTGCTGGGCAGATGGTTGGGACCTCCTGAGGTCTCTTCTACCCTGGGTTATTCTACAATCATAAAGCAGTCAGTCCCCGTAGCTCTGTGGCTGCAGTATTCACTCAGGATGGGAAAGTGAGATTCAATTCCCTCGTCTCCCCAGGAGTGTACCCCAACCCCTGCAAACTCCAGCAGCTGAGTGTGTCACCCGATGCAGCTCCCTTATTTATTCCAGCCTTGGGCCAATATTTTGTTAAACATTTGAGCACTAAACCTAGGCTTCTTTCTTCCTCTGTAGTGACTACAGCTCCTCTAGGTTAAACAGTCAGCATTAATTTTGTTCAAACTCCCTCTAGGATCATCAGCTTTTAATTATTGCATTGTCTTCACTGGAACCTTTTCAACATGGAGTACTGACTGTTTTCTTCCTGAACTTTACATTTTAAACACAGAAAATGAACTCCCTTTAGAAGTGGCACAGCTATGAACAATACATAGCACACACAGCTTCATTGTTTACTTCACTATACCTTAAACATACATAATTGGTTTTTAATTGCACATGGATTTCTGCATAAGAACAAGGATTTCTCCAGGGATCTTTTGCAGTTAGTTAGTGTAAGAAATTGCCCTAATTAACAACTCTTTCAGCAACTTAAAAATGCATCTCTTGCAGCTAATGAGTCTGGAGCCACAGAAAAGGAGAACAGGTCTGCAAAATAAATAACATTGTGTAACTGACAAGAAAAATAAACACACTGAATTTTTTTTTTTCCATTTCAAAGTTAGGCTTCGGCTCTAGATTTTTGGACTTCTTCCACTAACAGTTAAACCACTGCAGGATGGTTCACAAAGCTATTGCATATTGCACTTTATCAAGTTGGTATTTGAGTGGAGAGTAAAATATGCCAAAGAGGGGTCATTTGTCTGACAGTACCTTAGGCCATTTTAAGGAAAAAACTGCAGTGCAAAAGGTTAAATTCAAATCAATACACTGAGGCACTACATAATAAACTTTTCACACTTTCTACAACCACAGGTTTTCTAATACAAGTGAAACTTCCAAGCTCCTTTAAAAATGCAAGTCATAAAATAAGTACTAAGGGGCGATTTTTGATCTGAAGGTTGTATACTAATGACTTTACCTACTCCTGTCCGAACACAAAGAAAGAAATATTAAAGGATACCAGGAGTTTTAATTTTTTTGAGAGGTTCAGGGGAGTCTACTGTAAATTCAAGTGTCTCTCCAGCAGTTCTGCATGCTTCCTGCCACTGGCTCTATGTAAAAGTGTTCTTCATCCATGCACCTTTCCCCAAGATGCATCTTCCTTTTCTGACAATGTGGCAGATAGCCAGCAAAGAACATGCTATTCCTTTGAATGTTGCCATTGAGGACACATTTCTACAGAATCTACTAACACAAAAAACCCAAAAGGTAGCCCCAAACTCATGTTGTCCAGTGACAGGAATATTTAAAAATAAGGCAATACTTTTCTAAAATGCATACCGTTATAACCCATCATCTTCCCCATGGTGTTTGGATGTAAAGCCTTGAATTTGTTCTGCTAAACTTTGCTATGACAAATATTTTTTCTGGCTTCCTATTAAAAGAAGGTTATCATAAGAACACTACTGGGAGAAAAGATGTAAAGTCTCAAGGAAAGCTTGCACACATCATTGAATACAGTATCTCAAAATTCACAGCAGAATGAGCTGTGGTAGGCAAACCCATGTGATAAGTTATTAAAACATAACTTTCAAGAGATCATCTGCTAGAGGGAGAAACCAAAATGGGCTTCTCATTAGTGCGTTAACCTGAGTCAATATGCAGTGTTACTTGGTTCAGCCACTCTCCAGCTATCTTGACACTTCCAAGAACAAGAAGTTAGAACTTGAATTCAAAATATAAACAGAGCTCAACAATATATGTATTAATTTACATATTTTTTAAATATATGCATCTTCTCCAAGTATGTAATATACAAGAATCACTATGAACTTCAGTTTCCTTTTTCTTTTATTGAAATTATCCTGTAACACCCATTAACACTGTTACAGAGGTTTAGTTTTAGTACTCTCTTTCAAAGCTATTTTGTTATTATGTTTGAGAGTCATTTAATAATTTGAGGTTATAAAACCTAAAGAATGTACTAAATAATGGTAATAATACCTGCTTCACTAACAAGTTTTTTTTTGAGTGTAATAATTTTAGTATGAAAGTGAGGTATATCTTACAACCCTAACCTACATAATTACTGCAAAATTGCAATAGCCTATCTGCATTTTATTCAGAATGTAATATTAGTGTGCCATTTGCTATTGAGAATTCATCTTTTTTAACAGAATCTAAGAGACTTTGAGCAGAGATAGCCATGATTTTACCCAGAAGGAATAAAATTAATCTTGAAAAATAGAATTCTATACAAATAAAACTCTGAAAGAAACAGATTAGTATAAATCATCTTGACACTCAAGATATTTAAGTATTCACTATGCCAGTTAGTTAAATCTTCAACTCTAGATTCAATTCAACTCTAAATTCAAATTTTGTTAATGGCTCTTCTGCTCAGAATACTAGAAATTAGTAAGGGTAGAGATTTTAGGTTTTTACTGTATTTTGTCTCTCATTCTAAAGCCAGAACACATAAGTCTAACTTTTCTGGAATTATAATGGAATACCAATTTGGTGCAGCCTAAGTTTATCTCAGTTGATAAAAATTGAATGGCATATTATAATTTTTAATTAGGTGGGAGGTTTGTGATAACACACATGCCAAAATTTTAAAATGTATATTCATGTAAAAGCAACAGCCATTTTCAATTTTAAAAACCTCACTCAAAGAATCGATAAAAACCAGACATCATGCACATCAGGCAACTTTTGAAACTGATCTAACTGTGAATTCAGCATTTCTCTACACTGATACACACAGCCAGGATACACTCTCAACTCCTAAAAAGGCTTTGTAATTACCCTGATTAAAGGTGTCTATAACAATTTCTCCATTTTTTTCTTGTTTTATTTGATGCATATATTAATAAAACCTCGATTTATGTCTATGTTACCTTACTACACTGGCCTTGTTCCCCCCTCTCTGCCCAAACCCGTACTTGCAATATGAAACACTGCAATGCCACCCTGTCATAGTGCTCAGAAAGCATCTTTTGTGGGTTTACTTTCCCCAACAAGGTTCTTTGATTGTGTCATCCCAGCACCCCAAGCTCTTCATACCCTTCTAATGAGCCTGCTGCACAACAGACTTATAATAAAACCTGTACAGGGAGAAATGTTTGTGCTGTTCAGTTACTGTTCAAGCTGGCCTGCAAGTCAGCTTACTACCTACCTCAAATTTTTGCTGACACTTTGCCTCATGGAGAACAATTGTTTTGACACACTGTGTGCAAGATAGACAAATATTTTGAAGATGCAGGAGTTTTAACACTTCCCTTAAAAGTTCTTGCTAATACCTCACCTATAAACTTCAGAATTGATTTGTCTTATTGTGCTCATTAGCACAATGTAACTGACTTTTTGGGGGCAAGGAGCAGAAAGAGGATGCATTTCACTTCTAGTCTGGTTTTTGTGAATCAGTAATGTGGGCAACAGCATTAGTGTGGAGGATGATTTGGTTTTGAACACCATAACCAATTTGGGAAGCCTGTAACTAAATGAAACATTAAGCCTGTCAGCAATGATCTCATGCAGCCCAGTTTGAGAAAGAGACATAGAAATGCTTTGGAAACAAATTTCATCCCTTCCTTAAAAATAAATAAATAAATTGATAGATAAAGATTTTTTTAAAAAGCAACAACGCAAAATATTCAAACAACCCACCCAAAACACCAGTATTTGGGAGTGGACATGACATACAGAAAAGAGCATGCTCCAGCCCCACAGATTTTGCAAGACACTGCAGTGTCTGTCAACTTTTTCACCTTTGAGAAAGTCTTAAAGTACTTCTGGAAAAAAAATGCAAGAAAAGTTCTCTTTGCTCTCCTTCATATGCTACAGTTAATTACCAAAACACCATGGGAGCCTGTTGGTTCTTCCCATGCAGCTCGGCACTGCTACCAAAGTTCAGTTTTAACCTGCTGGGTATTTTAAATGCCACCTTCTTCACTAGATTCAACTGTGTGGATGCATTTACATCTCCCTCCCCACCTCCTATTTCCTCCCATTATTTCCACAGTCAAGCCTGACATCCCAGAGAGCTCGGGCAATGTGGTGGCTGTTGTGAGTGTGGTACCAGAACAGAGCAAGTTATCTCAGCAGATTGATGCTCAACAGGGACATCGATATGTCCCAGCACACTTGACCTGCCTGGTGGTGGAAACCAGGAGCAAAAAGGGTGGATGGCTTAAGTCATCTCCCAAGAAGCATATAAATTCAAATTTTGCAGTAAGTCTCATAGATTCTTTCAATAGTTCAGCAGATAAGAGAAAATTAGAACTACATTCGCAGCTCTTCGTTACTATTTCAGTTAAATAATTGAGAGGGCAGAAAAGAGTCCATCCCAGATGGTGGCATGTAGGGAAAACCATAACGCTACATTAAAGATGTGCTTTTAATTAACTTCTATCTGAACGATTATAATTAAAGACCTTACCACAGGTGTTCTTAGAATAATTACCTTCTATTTCCTTTCACAGAGCACATTCCAAGGAAATGAGAATTGAGACTATTTCTTCATTCAAATACTTTCTCAATTATTTTAAAATGTATTGGTTTTAAACTGTTCTGTTATTAAGAATTTCTTCGTGGTTTTTTGGCCCTTTTCTGATTCCTACAGGCTTTTCCAAGACCTCAGAAATGTCTTTCAGGTGACCAGGTGCAATTCTGAGCAGTTAACAAAATATGAGTTGCATTTTATTATGTTTGGATCCAGGAAAACAAGTTCATACAGAGAGTTATAAACTGACTTTTGGATTTTGGAATAAATTGCTCATTTTTGTCACTGGTGCTGTACATATGGTACTAATTGCCTTCAGTTTTGTTTTGGAGATTGCTATTTCTTTTATTGTTGCATTTGAATATAGGTCTTAGAAGACGACCTTGTTGCACATCAAATGTTGCAACGTGTACTGAATACAAAACACTGAGAAGATATCTTGAATTAATTGAAGACTAATTGTGCAGGTCAATGCACTAAGCAGTGATTCCTTGGTTTTCTATTAACATTTCTGCTGATAATATTAAAATATATTGTGAACTGGCAATTAGAAAACATAGGCCAAGAGAAACAGGCTCCCTTTTCATCTGTGCTGCAAAGATACATTGGGTCATATTTTTCCCCATGAGTTTGAGATTCGTAGTTCATCATTTTATTAAAACAGAAAGATGGAAAAGGCTGAACATAGGATTTAATGAAGGAAGGAGAAGAATATGGACAAAGAAGAATGATTTAAGGCAGAGCTCTGCTCTTTCTTGCATTAGTTCCTGACAGATCTGCAGCACTTTTCAGTATGCAAGATTATGTTCTGAAGTTCTTCTTAACTACATCATCCAGTCTAGGGGAAACAAAAATAACTCAAGAATAAACAGGATCATTCCCCTTTTCCTTACGTTTGTGCCTGATGATGTTATCTTTATACTAAAATAATATTCAGCCAGAAGCAGTTTAAGAAAATGAAGAGACCTTTGAAGCAGCATCCTGAGACAAAACAAAAGCATCAAATGGCATATATGCTGGTTTTAGTTTAGTGGACAGAAACTAAGGTGCCAATATCCCATTCACCGAGTTATCAGTGTTGACTCCAGCTAAGAAGCCGTTGGGGAAAAGAACTCCCCCCTTTCCTCCATCGGTGTACCTCAGGGAAGCACCAGATAGATGGATGCATGAGGGTGTGGGCTCCCCTGCACATGACATAGCATGGGAGATATTGACCTTCCAGCCACAAGTTCTCATTTAATACAGTCATTCAATATAAGCGTGCAAGAAAAATTTTAAAGTGCATTATAAAAGTTAAGACACTGTACATCTAATGCTATCTAATGCCTCCATTGTAGCCTTCTGCAACAACCTCAAAAAAAAAAGGTAGTCTATACATGACCATATACGAAAAATCAGCTGCTCCTATGGCTATTTTAATAAAAATTTGATAGTAATCGACTCTAGAAATCCAATTATTGCTGAGTAAGTCACTTCAGTCACCTCATGCCTTGGAGTTTATGTTCATATTTTGAGAAAATTAACAGACAAAGAATTGAGCAAAAAATATTTCCATTCTGTCAGTATTTGGAAGTAAATAAAGAGAATTTTCTGTAAGTCCTCAATTGGGACTCAGACTCCTCTTTTCTTTTATTAAACCCCCTCCCCAAAATTGAGTATCTGGCTGTAGCTAGATAAAACTTAAGCCCTCTTTGAAATAAACTTTGGGATTTCTTTATGTCAGCTTTCAAAGACAGACAGAAATGTTCAGTGTCTATTTATTTAAACTCCTGTCTAGAATAAGACCTTGTTACTGTTGGCTCTAACCAAGCAAGCCTGGAGCATAAAGCAGCTTTTGCCAAGAAACACTGAGATTCTTCCTTGTAGAGTAATTCCCAAGCTTCTGTCTGTCTTGTTCCCACAGTGCTTCACTAGCTGAAGAACTGAATAAAACTGATTCTGTTTACGTAAGAATATTAATAGAGTTCACACTCATTTCCATTGCATGCTAAGTAAGTACATACAAAACAGCTGATTTAGTTAACACATGCATTAAATCCTTCTGTTAGGTAGGTGCTCACTGAGGTGAGTAGGGTTAGGACAGAAAACAGACATTTCACTAGGGATTTATTCCGGAGGCAAAAGTCAGGGGTAAAGAGATGGAAATCACATTAGAAGTAATTATTAGGACTGTGTTTCAAGAATTTTAAAAGTTTAGCCCCACATAGCCTACATTCCACCCCCATTTTATGAGTGTTTTCTTCCATCTTGCTTAGTGTGTGCTATAAGAAAGCTGTATTTAATGCACCAAAAAAAGAACAACAAAACCAAAAAAGTGATACAAAATGCAAGAGCTGATCTGCTGAATGGCTGGTCCTGTGCCCTTCGCTATTAGTACTCCTCTTTACCTTAGTGGGGATTTGCCTAAGTATGTACTATTTCAGTAGTAGCCCTGTTTATCCAAAACTCTCTTTATGGTCAGGTTTCACTCCACCTCTTCTTTGCTTATACTAAGAAACAAGCGAAGGAGAAGAAATCAAAAATTAAAGTCAATTACAAGGATTAATCATTCCACTCTCTGCTAAGCAACCTGGCTCATAAGTGTCTGACTTCTGCCAGCAGCTTGCATGGTTAACCTCCCCTGCTCCCAGAAACAGCAAGGTTTCCATTACAAACCTAAGAAGCAGCATCCCTACATTTTGCCCACCTCTGGGTAGTGTACAAGAGCTGGTTGTGAGTCAGTTTTCTCACAGAGGATGGAGAAGGGAAGGAAGGATGAATGACAGGTACCTGAAAACAGGAGACAGGTTTTAGCGAAGCATAACAAGCAAAGTACAATGGTAAGTGCCTCTCTGCAACCAAGTGCTGCATTCACTAGCCAGAACTATGTGAGCTACTGCGGCTTCAGAGACACCCAGACACCAGAGACATCCAGACATCTCTACTCTAAAGGTGCCATGTGCCTATAGGAACAGCCTCCCATCAGCATAGCATCAACTACCTCGCTTCCCCAAAAATAAGACAGGGACTTATATAATTTTTTGCTCCAAAAAGATGTGTTCAGGCCTATTTTCAGGGGATGTCTTATTTTCTCATGATAAACGATCTACATTTATTCTTGAGGAAAAAAAAAAAAAATCAACATTTATTCAAATATACTCATGTCATCACATTCTGGAGCTTCATCGTAACTCTCCAAATTCCGAATTCCATCATCAATTTCTTGTGGCTCTATTTCCTTTAGAACGATTGGCCCCAATTTCTCATGTCTAGCAATAGCGCTTTCCTTAAATGAGCATCTCTTGTCCGTGTAGCCTGCCTGTAGCACACTGGCAACGCAACTGCCTGGTGTCTGTCAGGTGTCTGCTTCTCTTGGTGAAGGGTTTATCTGTCCCGCTGCATTCAATCGCCGATTTATTTACTTTTTTAGAAGTACAGTTGCCTGGATACTATTTAAATTTATTTTTTTTTTAATGAACTGTGACTAGGGCTTATTTTTGCAGTAGGGCTTATATTTCAAGCATCCTCAAAAATCCTGAAAAATTATGCTAGGGCTTATTTTCAGGGTAGGTCTTATTTTTGGGGAAATAGGGTATAAGAACAGCCTACAAACACTGTAGACTACAGAAATCATAAGAAATTACAGCTTTTGAAAAAATATTTTGCAATACATTCTACAGTAGAGTAGAACAATATGCTACTGGCATATCTCAGACTTCTCTCTTTACTAAGATTGCAAGCAACTGTATGTAAGAGTTGTCAAGCCCTCCACATGCTCATACATTGGGCTGTCCAGCTGATGGGCAAGGTTTTCGTTCTGAATGCCTACGGAGATGTTGCAAGCAACAATTACTGTAAAGGAAGTGCTGTCACTGCCTGGAAAACAGCTCATCCAGGCAGACAGCTTGGAGACACGGCAACTGTTTGGCTTCTCAAGAATGACAAGGAATCAACAAACAATATTTTATATTCAAATCCAAATGAATCCCATCCTGAAGTAAGTGTTTTTAGAATGTTTGAGGAAGGTGTCCAGCACACACAGATTTTTAGAATATATGTTGATGTTCTGTAGGGCAACCCAAAAAATATATGTTGAGACAGAGCTGGCATGAGAATCCAGCTCTCTTTAATGCACACATAGAGCAGCTACAAAGGAAAGCTGAGATGTTGTGGAAGAGATTTAAGTTCTGAGATGGGAAATGCACTGTGTTGTGGCAAGAAGCGTAAAATAGGCAGCTAATGAAAAAGGACACGAGGAAAAAAAAAAAAGAGGGTGAAAATGAGTGCTGCAAAACTGTCTACAGTCTTTCAGGTTAATCCTGGCAAGACTCATAATTTCTTCATTTCTTAATTGATCTTTTTTTGTTGAAAGAGCTAAAAAAGAACAAAAGAGATGTTAGCAGTAAGGATGAGGCCAGAAAAGCTACCTTGGGTTAACTTGACTTAATTACAAAGATTTTTATAGGGGACCGTCATTACATAATTCAAGCAATTCTGTACATAGGCAGAACTACTAAAAAGGAAAAAATGTGAATGATATGAAAAACATTAGCACAAAGGGTCAGATTGTAAGTGATATTTGAAAAGTGTCAGTGTTGCAATGGGTGTATTTAAGATGTCTTCAGATGTTCAGTATCTGAATGTGCATGAACATTTTAAAGTGACATGTTGGTAGAATTCTCACTTTGCCTTGTTTCTCAGCATCAGCCTGACTTTGCTCATTCACCAGTTGTGGTTTGTCTCTAATGCTTCTAATGAGGACAGAAATAAACCCGCAGGCCAGCATTAACAGAAATGTGGAAACATCCCAGGTCTGAGAGCAACAGAGCACAGAGAATATTTGTCCTGTTCCTCATCTCTTACCCACTAAGCACCAGCAAAGCAGAGCTGAGACAGAGGGCTTAAGAGGAGATGCAAATACATGCACTGCTTGATCTCTGCCTTCTGTTGCAATGCATTTTCTCTCCTCTTTTTGCATAAGAAGAGAATAGTGAGAATTGCCTGTTTTTATTACAAAGTTCTAAACCTGCATCCATTGGACACAGAAGAAAGTGATGTCATCCATCGGTTCCTGATGTCCATTCTCACTGAAAGCAGAACAGCATCAGTAAGAACTGTGTGTTTGTACTGACAGCATCATATGCTGAGAACTGAGTGAGAAAGGAAATTTATGAGATTTCGTTGTGCTAGTTGAATGAGACACATTCTCAGTCCAGTTTTGGTGAGAAATTCCATCAAGCATAAAATAAAAACAAAAGCCTTATTGAACCTTGCATACAATCATACTCCATTTCTACCTTGATGGATTGATATTTCCCACATAAAACAGGCTTGGCTGAAAAACTGCCTTTGACCCACAAAGAACACTGAGTCAGCACAAGCTTACCAAAGCCATTGAGACAGCAGGTGTGCACTTCCATATCTCTCTTCACAGAAGTGAAGGAGAAATCTCAGAAAAACTTCATCAGAGCTAAAGTAGTTCATGAGTAATTTGACTTGCCTAAGAAAAAATGAAAGTCCCTATGCCTAATGACTCTTCCAGCTATTCTGATGGCATCAAAGACTGGAAAACGTCAAATGAAGTGGCAGCAAACAGAGAGAATCCATCCCTGCAGTATCGCTATATGTTATAGAAGAGTTTAACCAGCTAGTAAAGGAAAATTTGAAAAGGGATATGGAAACATAACATTAAAGAAATGCATACATCATATTGAACCATTAATTCAACTCATTCTGCAATGTGCTTATGTCTGCCAGTGCTGTGATTAATAGAGGGCGTATGAAACTCAGAATGCAATTAAGTCTTGGAGGAAGCACAGTTGGAGGATGTGGCTGTTTCTATAGCAACCTGAAACGCTCAAGACTAGTAATGGGAGATTAACTTAAAGGCAAGATAAGTACGTAAATATAGCTCTCATTTACCATTTTTCTGCTTCCAAATGGACCACGCATTTTTGATTTAAACAATACAGAAATGCAGTCAGATATTCTACTTGTTATTAACTAGGACAAAAATAACCTTCAAAAACGTCCTGTTAAAAAAATTCTGACAATTTCAGAATCAGGGAATCATCCCAACTTTGCTAATTAATTCAATCAAAATGGAAATCATTGAACTTGAATGCTGCCAGAAGATTAGAATGAGGCTCCAATATAAGGAACATTACAGTCATAATAGGAGTTTGCTGATGTCAACTGTATGCTTATGAACAAATCCTCTGGATGCATTTTTCTGGATTACACTTCAGATCAGGTTTTAAGTCTTCAAAACAGCAAGGACAAGATGAAGAATTTTTGTAAGCACTACAGACCTTCTTTCTTTCCTTATTTTTTAATACTCTCTTCAGGAAGAAAGACAATATTGAAAAAACCTCATCCAATATTTTTCCTGGCACTGAAGAGGTTTTTTTCAGAGGTTCAGATGAGATCATAACCACCCTTTTGAAACTCCTATCCACCTGGCCACATCCATAGTAGACCAGTAAACTTGGTTTACTGCATCACTGAAAAACAAATGATACATGCATAAGATATCCAGGAACATATATCCAGGAAACAAACACATTCTTGCCTTATCTTCTGTATTCTTTTGAACTGTGGGCATGACAACACTATCACAGGTACCGAAAGCAGTTATGTTAGCTAAATAGCTAATCCAAACTAATTTGTCCAGCCAGCTGAATAGTGTAGAGATAGCATTAGGACCGCTGCACAGGGTTGTCTGCACAGTATCTGTTAGCTTAGGACTGATGAAAGAAAAATAGCACTACCCCTACTTCATTGGTTAATTAACCAAGTGTAATTACTGTGCGTTCCAAACATTACTGTGCAATATTTGCCTCAGATAACACATGATAACCCCCTTGGGCTGACACAACCGTGACTTCAAACTCTCATATGGTTTTAGTTGCACAGTGAGCTTCCTTCGGTTGGAATTTGTTGACTTGTCGCCTATTTGAGGACAAATTCAGACACCCTGTGAAAATTTCAAGAAGTCACTGTTATGTAATTCAAAGTGTTTGTTCCGCTTCACTGAAGCTATTCCAGCCTCCCATGATAATATCCAAGCACCACCTAGAGTAATGACACTGGCATAGCATTATTCTCAACAGAATAAGTTCTCTGCTTCTGCTATAGTGGGAGGTTGCCATTGTGTGTGCAGAACACAAGAAAACAGTGAACTGGTATCTTTTGTCAGGAGCATACTACATTCTCTGCCACAAATAAAATATTTCATCTTGTAAAACTCCTTGAAAGTACTCTGGTTCAGGAATAGTACTTCCTTCTCCACAGATCATTCCAGTCACAAGTAGCTTCAACCAGGGAGCTCCACGACCTCAGCTACACAAATCAGAGCAGAGGTGATACAGAAATAAGCTTTTTAATAGCATAGCTGGGCACTGACGCATTGAGGGCTTCTAACCGTTGGACTAAGACCTTCAATCTCTACCCAAAGCAACTGACAGTCAACATTTTCCCTTCCTAGGAGAAAAACCCCTCTGCAATAAGAGCTGCAGAGCCAGGCTGAGAAGAAACCTTACCATTCCTCTCTATGAGGAGTGATTCACACCACTTCAATCAGTACAACACCTAATTTATAGACTTTTCCTTGCTTTAGTATCATATTGGACAAAGAGCCAAGAGTTTAGCAGGTATGAAGTGTGTTGCAGCAGTGAAAATTAATTTAACAAGGAAAAATGAATAAAAATAAATAAATTTCCTAATGCCAAATGTTTGTTCTAATTTGTAACAGTAACAGTTTCAAAGTAGTATATAACACTTTTTCACTTTCAAGAAAAATTTGGTAGGGAAAGGGGAAAAATGATATAACTAAAGACCTTGTAGCAGTTCCAGAAGTAACATTTTGTTCCGAGTGGAAGAGCTGCAACAGGGTGAGATGAGGACACCACTCTCTGCTCTTCATTGGAGTGATTCGTAAATTGATACCAAAGAATGAATTTATTATTCTATTTTCCACTACTAGATTTTTTTCTCCCTTTCAACCAACTGAAAAGCCACAACTGAAGATCACACAGGGACAGCAGCAGCCCTTGAACTTTGAAGTTAATTTTGATCAAAAAAAGAAATCTCATGCTATATAAAAATTTCAAAGGAGGGAACATTGCATACTGTAGAATCTATTAAGTGGGAAGAAGTTGAAGAGATCCATCATTCCCCTCAGTATTCTTAGGAGCTGACCTGTCCTTTAATTGAAGTTACCATATCTGACTTTGAAGAGTTTCTTTTCCTTTCCTGGATTGACAGTGGCAGTGTCAAGCTTCTCAGGAGAGACAGCTTAATAAGAATATAAAAAATGCTGCCACCCTCTTCTACACATAAAGGTTTTTTATATTTTTTTCTTTGATTTTGACTCAATACAAACTTCTCTCCTTTAAAGAAATGAAGTAGGCTTCACTGGAGTAAAATGCAGCAACAGAGGATTTTGTTTGGCTTTGGGTTTTGTTTGGTGTTGGGTTTTTGTTTGCTTTGGTTTTGTTTGTGGGCATTTTTGTTTGGTTTTCTGTTTGTGTAGGGTGGTGTGGTTTGACTGTGGGTTGTATTTTTTCTTATTTTTAGTTGTGTTTTAGGAGATCCCTAAGCATACTTTTCAGAAACAGCATAGCTGTGAATTTCAAGCATACAAACGAATTTATCTGTTTCCTGTTTTGCTATAGACTTTAGAAATAAACAGACTTCACAAAGAATGACAATTACATAGATGTAGATTTGCTATAGACATTAGAAACACAGACTTTATAAGGAATAAAATTTGCACGGATCTGGATTTAGGTTGCATCTACTTGTGCTCTTTCTGGTTGACAGCACGATGACTGTTTCTGTGTGCATACAGGGGATAAGGAACACTGGAAAAGAAGTCAATGCTACTTGCTGCTGCTAATAACTAACTCATGCTCCAGGCAGATCCAGAAGATTTTGTTTTAGTTGACATGTTTCCTAGAAGTATCTTTTTTCCCACAACTTGCAAGAAGTAGACTGTTTTCTTTGTAACACACAAGTTACTAAGGGCAGGTGAAAAGGCATTCACAGCTCACCCATTATCTAGAATACAACAGCTTGCTGCTCTGTCGACAGCTGTTTTCACAAGTTGCTTAAGCTTCTAACATGAACAGTGCTTATTGGTTGCAAAAGGTAATTAGATAGATACAGCTCTTTACTGTTCCACAGACCCTTGAATATTAATTTTGAACACAGCTTATCACCCTTTTCTCACACTGTCCGCCCAACCCAACCAGCATTTTGCTTAAGCATGTAAAGAATTATGGAGTATAAATGATTAACAAAATAGCTAGGAATTTGGTTAGACTAAACATTAAGACATGAAAGAAAGAGTTGGATAAGTAAAGCTTCAGATGAGATATTTAATCAAGGAAATGTTGTGTTCATCATTCCTTGCAATTAAGAGGTAGACTGCTTGCTATACTTCTCTAGTGAAAAATATGCAAAAGACAAACATTTTTAGAAGTATTGTATGGGTTTGTGTTACAGTATGCTGCATATATCCAAATTTAGCTCATTGTTTATTGTTGTTGCATAGTCCTATTTATAGGCCAATGAAAAAGGTCACGAAGCTCAAAGCTATCCATGTAATTCCCAAAGAGCTTGAAAATAAAATTAAAGAGTAAAGAACTAAAATAGTATGAGATAACGAGTTCTAAACCATATTTTCTTCACTTGATCTCCACAGCAACTCTACAAAAATACTAAAGCCATCATGTAGACACTCTGGTAAACAAAAAAGTTAGTTTGTTTGGGGTTTTTTGTGTATTTGTTGTTAGATTTTGTTTTCTTTTGGTTTTAAGTAACATTTTTTTCTTATAATGTAGTCCCATTCAGCTTAATTAGGGTTTTTTTTGGGGGGTGGAGGGAAGAATATAAGTTACATACACAAAAGTCCCAAAGCTAGAGAGCTTAGGATCTATACATAACTCCCTATGTCATCTCCTGTTTTCCGCTACTTACAGTCATGTCCTTACCTTGTGTACCTTCACCATTCCCCTGCCTGCAGGGTTTACACAGGGATCAGCCTGCCCTTGTTCCACTGCCCAGGCCCCTCTCCTGCCTATGCCAGGCAGAGATCCCAGCGGCCCTCATCTTGGTGAACCTCTGCATCTTTCAGCCACTCCACGGCCAAGATGGAGGGGGGAGAATCCATTTTAGCCTGTGCATTTGGCTCCCCGCTCTGCCCTGCTCACCACCCATGGATGCTGGCATGAGGAGTCTCCTGAAGTAATGGAAAGCTGAGCACCTACAGCTGCTCTTATGTGCAGCCCAGCAACACCAGCAACTCCCAGGCAAAGCTTCAGTCATGTACTGGAAGCAACACTGGATCAAACAGCAGCAGCCCCCAAATACTTCACAGAATCACAGAATCACAGAATCGACTGGGTTGGAAAAGACCTCAGAGGTCATCGAGTCCAACCCTTGGTCCAACTCTAGTCTGTTTACTAGATCATGGCACTAAGTGCCATGTCCAACCTCACTTTAAACACCTCCAGGGACAGCGAGTCCAGCACCTCCCTGGGCAGCCATTCCAATGCCTGACCACTCTCTCTGTAAAGAATTTCTTCCTAATATCCAGTCTAAATTTCCCCTGGCAGAGTTGAAGCCCATGCCCCCTTGTCCTATTGCTGATGCCTGGGAGAAGAGACCAATCCCCACCTGGCTATAACTTCCCTTCAGATAGTTATAGAGAGTGCTGAGCTCACCTCTGAGCCTCCTCTTCTCCAGACTAAACAACCCCAGCTCCCTCAGCCTCTCCCCATAGGGCTTGTGTTCAAGTCCCTTCCCCAGTCTTGTTGCTCTTCTCTGGACCCTCCAGCACTTCAATCTCTTTCCTGAACTGAGGGGCCCAGAACTGAACACAATACTCCAGGTGTGGCCCTCCCCAATGCAGACAGCTTATGGAAAAATGCAGTCCTGAGCAGTATCTCCAGGCACAGCTGACGACCCCACCACTTGGCAGAACCAGCCTAAGGCCCACTCCAGCATTTCTGCACTAGACAGAATCCCTGTGTGCTCATCCCCAGTTCTCTGGGAAGAGGGCACCATCTAATTAAAGCAGATGGGCAGTGAAAATTCAAAGCTCAGAATTAAGGTTGTTGACAGAATCTCAGCCTCGAGTGTGTCTATAAATTACCAGCCACGTAAGCCAACCTGTTTGTGCAAAGCCAAACTGAAATAATATTCCTTTAAATTAAAAATGGTCTTTGAACTGGATAGAAATGCATTTAAAAAAAAAAAAAAAAAAGGCACATATGGAGGTGTTGTGTTTATTTGCTCTTATCAAAACTTTCTGAAGTATGTTTGGCCATAATACTCTTACAGGTTTTTTTTTTTCCACTTATTCCTCTCCAATTTTCCCACAAATCCCTCTTTTATTTTTTGAGGAGTAAATTTTTGTATCAGTAAACCAAGCCAACCTGGACTAAATTTTTCTAACCATGAGCCCTAGGGAACAGGTGCAGCACTCAACTTCACCCTAGATTTCAATTGTTTCTTATGTTTTTGGCTCAATAGCATTTGTGTTTTTATTACAGGCGTATTTCAACCCGTTCTTTTTCATAGCAAAATAACAAGGTACCCAGTATTTGGTTTCATAGTTCTGGAAACTATTTAGCAGAAATGCTGACTCATGAGCATGCATTTCCTTTTTGACTTGAAGTAAAGAAATTAAATACTGCGGACTCTGTTCTATAGCAAAACCCCAAATAAACCAGGAGAAGGTAAAACTGCATTATGCTACAACATACTAATATGCTTTCAAGATTCAGCCAAGCCTTTCTACGTGCAACTACAATAAGTGCTAGCCCTATTCTCTCCTATATTCTTGTTTAAGTACTCCAGCACATTTGCATCTTTGCTACAATAGGTGAAATAACATAATTAAAGAGGAACAAAGCAGTCTAGAAATTGCTAGGGGCCAGGAGAGACAGCTTGAGGGGAATCTATACATTCAGAATATGTCTATTCACTGCTACACAGCTCTGCAACTAACTACAATTAAATGAACCACAATTAACTGCAGTTAGATGAGTAATGGAATTTTCTTATTTCAATATTTTTTCTGACAGTGGATTTTTTTTTCCTCAGGTTTGTATTTTACTCTATATTTCTTGCCTACTTTTCTGAAAACATTTCCTCTTCCCATCCCTAATCTTGCACAAAAATGAAAAGCCACTAAGTGTTTAAAATAATGTCTTCCCCCCCACCCCGCCCCACTATTAAAGCCAACGACAAGTAAAAAGGCTGAAATATTTTAATGCTTCCATATCACAAGCCTCTCAGTAAAAATACTTTTAATTTCCCAAAGGATGATTTTCCCAGCAAAGAGTTCATTTCTGACGTTGTTTTGTTTTTTAAAAGCCCTGGTCATCTACAAACAAACTACATTGCTCATGTACATCAAAGGAAAGGAATACAAAAGTAGTAAGAGATTTTATTGGTAGTCCTGCTGAGGTAAGGAAGGTGACATTAGCACAAAACAAAGGCAAGCTTGTGTTTCATAGTATTTTTGGAGCTGAATTCATACCCTTGCTTCATGCCTCTCTGATATCAGTAATTATCTGAGCAAGGAACAGGCTGATGTTCTGATACGTTACAAAAATAGAAATGTAATAACTAATTTTAAGATGGGTACTCAGAACATGTTAAATACTTATGTTCAAAGCAAATAACAGCTCAGGAGAGAGAGAACAATGCTGACCCCATGTGGAAGAAAACACTGCTGGCTCCATCCTCTATTGCAACCTTGAGATGCCTGAAAATCTCAGAGCCACAAGTCTGAGCTTTAGGTGGTGTGGTAATTTTTTTTAACATCAGAGGACGAGCACACAGACTCTCTGAAAGCAGAAATCTGTGTTATCCTAATGTGTACACTAACTGATTAATTATAATCCTGTTCCTTGTAGTGTAGCTGATCTTAGTAAGCAAAGCAACCAGCTGCCTCTCTGAACACATCAGGTATTACTCTCCCTCACACATTGCAGATAAGACTTCTTAATCTGTAATCTACATAAATTCTGTGAGCATGACTATGGTAGGAGCCTTTGAGATGTTCTCTTAACAGCAAAACTGAAACCGGGCATGCACAGACAAAGAAGTAGCAAAAACGAGTCTCCACCAGGTTGTTTTTTGTACAGCATACTGCCTTCAAAACATATTTTTCAAGCCAGAAAAGACCGGTATTAGTAACCAGTTTTAGAAAGACTTCCTCCTCTCACACACTTTCTATCATTATTGCATGACAGGCAGCGATCAGTGTAATCAGCTGGTGTGATTGCCTGAGCTCTGTTCTTCTTCTGTCATTGATTGCAGTAAAGAATCGCAGGATTTCAGTTTGGCCAGTTCCCCTCCTCTGTGCTCAGGCTGCTTGTTAGAGCAAAGCAGAGCCAACAGTGCTTCACGTGAGAAAACTGGATGCTGGCAAAATCCACTAAGTCATAGAAAGGGGTTGAAGAGTGACAGCAGTGTGTGTCCCAGGGCGCTTGTACAGCAAGTCCAGAGAAACCCCCAGCCACGCAGGACCAGACATTAAATCAGTGACATTCCCTCCACACTCTGCAGTTCACTCCGAATGGAGAGCAGGCGTGCTTGGCGTTTCCAAGTTACAGATCTCTGGTACAAAGGAGAGTCTGCTGCAGATCACAAGCACAGCACAGAAAAAGCACCTTGCTTTCTCCATATCCTATTCCCTCCACGGACAGGAAGAAAGGCTCTGGCACTGAAGACCTTGGAGTGCATAATACTCCAGCCAGATCTACTTAGGTTGTTTTAAGTCAGGCTCGCCTAAGGCTACAGGGGTTTTTATAAAATCCTTATGCCTACAGTTAGTAAAATATTCTGCACTGTTTATCCAAAAGAAATATATGCATCCTTAAAAACTCTTAGCCACATTTTTTATGGAGATCTAGGTCCTACTTTGGGCCTCAATATATGGCATTTTTATCCAGTCTTATGGCTTGGGCAGTACTCAAATACAAAATTAAAACATGATGTTTAATGAGGCCATGTTTTGCTGAATTTACAACAGTTATGGAAAATAATTTTTCTGTGGAATGGGAAATAACATGAAGAATTCTTTCTATAATGTAACAGCAATCCCTACAGAAACATTGACAAATCTCCTGGCCATTCACATGGTACACACAGAATTTGCTATGTTCACATCTAAACCAAACTAAAAGTTACCACTGTTAAGCAAAAAATTAAAATGAAAGTAATGAAGATCTATACCAGGTTAAATTTAGGAAAAAATGTTAAGAGCCACAACTAGGAACTAGAACTATATTCCTCTGTTCAAGAAAAAATGTTTTGACAATTTAACCTAACCTGGAAATTCCAGTTTACTAAATCATGAGATGACATCTGTTTGATTGCTTGTTTGTTCTGAAAGGTTTCAGCTAATTCCATTAGCATTGTCAAGGGACTACTAAAGGAAAACATAAATTATTGCTGTCCTTCAAATTGAGGAGAGTCCATTTCGAAGACCACAATTCTTTTTTACAACAACTTCAGATGAGAGTAAGGCATCACATTTTTTCACAGAACAAGGTTAACGCCAAAACATCCATTTTGTGTTTGAAAAAGGCTAAAAACCAGAGACTGACAAAACTCTACAGACCACAAAAGCCTTCCCAACAAAGCCATAATTTGAGTAGATGAATTCTCCATTAAATATTTAGTTGCACTGTTCTGACCAATTCCAACCACACCGCAGTTTCAGAAATTCTCTCCGAGGTATCTGTGGTCAACCTGCAGGTCCAGCTCCACTTTCCCAGCCCCTGGATCCCTGCAATCCCTTTATAATGGGGTTCCACAATTGTAGAGAGTAGCTACGTGAGACCAAATCAATAGGCAGACCCTTCAGCCTTGCTACACATAGTGTAGCTACACATAGTGTAGAATGCATAGATGGACAAAGGAAGAAAAGAAAACAAGAAATGAGACTAATTTCCTCAGGGTGAAGGCTTTTTTTTCTGATGAACCCCATGCTTTAATGGAGATACATGCAGTGGCTTGTATGCACCCACAAAGTCATGCTTCTGTTTGTTTGCAAGACAAAGGTAGTGTGCATAATTCAGGAAGGATTTATCTATTACTTCTTTACAAAAGGAAAATATGAGAAAGCACTCTTGGAGTAGATGCAAAAAAATTTCCATATTCAACTTTTATCTAGAATGTGAGATTCAGAAACGATGAGGGCAAATAATGTGACAAATTGCTATCAGCAAAGTTTTGCTCATAATTTAATTACACTAGAGAAGTTAAGCTAATCTTGTACATCTCCAACACAGCTAGTAACACACTTCAGGTTAAACACAATTATCCAGAGAGGCCCCAAGTCAAAACAAACACCAAAATGTCTAACACCTCTTTTTAAAAAATGGTTTAAGCCAAAAAGGAAAATCAGTTAATACCAGTGCAGTTTGTGAGCTGGGACAGAAGGTTACAGGACAGCCTTAAATGCTAATGGACTCGCACAATAAAGGTGAATTAAAAAAAAAAAAATAAAAAAAATAAAAAAAAAGGGCAAACACTGTCAGGATTGTATAGCATTACAACCCTATTTTAGGAAAAAACATACTTATGCAATGGTCAGGAAAACAAAAGGACAAGCTAGAATACATAGCTTGGATGTATCTCTTGGATAGATCTTTTGAACAACTATCTTCAGATAGGATAGGTGGTTGTGAACAGTCTACTATCCATCCTGAGGTAATACAGGGTGTTTCAAAAAGACAGACCCAATTGCAGAGATACAGTGTTTTCAAATTGGGTCCATCTTTTTTAAACGCCCTGTAGTTCTGAACTATTAGACTAGGGTCTTTCAAAATCTTGTAAATTCTTCTCCCAGTCTGAATCAGCCTGCAGACACAGAGTAACTAGTATGACTCCTGGCACTTCAAGATACTAAGAGCTCTGCTCAGGAACAATCAATCTTGCCCATCTCAGCCTACAAACAACACAACTGAAGGTTAAGCCACCGTCAGCTGTATGGCCTGCCTGCCAGATCAGTATGGCTTCAATTTGTTAAAGCTCAATTATAGGGTAACATATAATGTTGAAATGGGGGGGGGGGGGGAAAGGCACTCCAACAAGAACAACAACAAAAATCACTGGAATTAAGTTGTCCAAAGGCAAGTATCTGTGTAAATGCTTTAAGTTATTTCATGAGAAACAGCCAATAAAAGCAAATTTCATTTCCAGGAAGCAACAAGGGATTGGAGCCAGGTTTGCCATTTCACTTTTTGCTTGCTTTGCTGGAACTAGAACATGCACTTTTAATATGTTTAGTTTGTAAACCTAACTTTGATGTTTCCAGTTTAGTGGACTTTGAACAATTGCTATATTATGAAAGATGAAGGGTACCTATTCAATGTGCTGGGTTTCCTGCCAGAAATTACAAAAACAACATCAGCCACAGAATACTGAATTCCCTTCTCACCCACAGATGGGAATTCTTTCACAAGCGTACCTCAGAGCAGGAGAGCGCCTCATGGCCGAGCCTCGTCTGAGGTTTTATTCAAGAACTTGAAAGGATCTTTTGAGCAGAATTCTTTCCCACATCACCACAATCCCAGACAGACTGTGACATTTCACAGAATTACAGGGAGTGAAGTTGCTTCTAAAACAAAAGCACCGCAATAGAAAGCCAGGTTTCCTGGCTTCTCTAATACCTTTCCAATTTCCTTTAGCTGCTGACTCTTCTTCTAGTTTTACAAGCAGAAGCAGACATGGTAGAATAACTACTATTTTGATCTTGCATGCACATTTGAGTACAGGTTGCAGGAATTCTCAGATGTGGCAGCAACATGGGACACCTTCAGAGAGTAAGAAGACCTGGAGGTGTGGGCTCCAACACTCATTTTGTGAAACAATCAAAGTCTTAGATTTGGGGCCCTGTCCTGTGACATATCGGGAATATTTCAGAAGTATCCTTGTATCGGTGTATTCTGCTCTCTGTACCTTTTTATTAGAAATCTGCTGTTTTTCCTTAACAGACATGCTCAGAGAAAGAAGCCAGGAAATCAAGGAATCACAAGATCTACAGTTACATGCAATGCAAATCTCTTTCGTAATACTTCACCTGATCTGGCACAGTTATCAGTCTGGTTGAGAACTGCAAGGATGTGTGGTGACTGCATGGGGCAGTATTAAACTGTAGGTTTTGCTACAACATTTCCTCCATGTCTTTTGCTAAAAATCAATTTCAATTTAAGCAGCAGTGATACATCACATGATGAACTGAAAACAAGACTTAGATTGACCCTTTCCCTTAGGCAGCATGTGTCTATCATGTTTCTTCCAGGGTTTTTGACAAAACAGGCATCAAAGTATTAATACTAACAATGTTTTAGAAAATAATATGCCCAAGGAAAAGATGAAACATACACAGTGAGTTCTGGAAAGGTGAAAGAGTTTCACTCTTCTGGTTTTGCTTTCCTGCATCACCAATGTGTAGCCAAACACAGAAATGCTTCGGTCGAGGAAAAGTCCAGTGGTTTTGATCTAACAAAGCTCAGCATTAAGATATTTAAAGTGGAACAACTCGGGATTTTATTCTTGACCTTTTACTTTGCACTTGCCTTTTTTTTCAAAACCAGAATTTTAAACACTCATGTTCCCCTCTAGCTTAGACATATGATGAATATTTAAATTGCCGACAACAAACTATAGTCATTAATTACACTATGTATAAGCAAATATGTTTCCATTTCCAACCTAATGCAGCACTTTTAATTACTTGCTGAATCAGGTAACATAACTTTCTTACCTGAAGGCCACTTGCTTGTCTCTGTGAGAAACAAGGGTTCAGGTCAACAAAAAGCATCTCATGGTGTTGAAGCAAATACAGCAGGAAGCCATTGTAAAGCCTTTGCTCCTCACAAGCCAAGGGACCAACAGGGACCCTAAAGGAAGAAGGGATAGATTAAGTTTAGAAGCTCTCAGATTAAAGGTTGGTGATGAGCCACACATGGAGACTCCCAGTACCCAAGATAATTCAGCAAAGCAACCGGTTGGGCGACTGGATAAAACAGAGTCCCAGCCTCATTTCCAACAAGCAATCATTGGGACAGGAACCAATTTAACTTGGTGGGTTCACAGCACCGGAAGCCTCACAGTGGCAAAGCCCCAGTTTGCTGCAACAGTTCACAACACAATGCATCTTTGGGGCAGCACAGCAAAATAGCCAGAACCTGGCAGTAACTCAGACATGAACTTCATAAAATCAAGGATGAGGGGGACAAAAAGAGCCTCAGAAATCTGCCATCAATCACTGGCATTGGGGCTGGAAGAGAGTAGTTTTGTTCTAGCTTAGTTTGTGAAGGTTAAATTTTATGGCTAGAGTATCTTTTTACCAGAACTACCTGGAGAACAACAAACAAACAAAACCAAAACACACACACACACACAAAAAAACCAAAAAACAAAAAAAACAAAACCACACACACCCTCAACAATAAAAAAAAAAAAAACAACACACACCTCAGATACATAATGCAGTGTAACTTCTGGGTGCTTCCATTAACAGGTTGGGTTGGGTTTGGTTGACTTTTTCTTTCTGTCCCTTTTTTTTCTTTTAAATAAATAGCAGTTGAACTTGTACTATCCACACAAGTAGACTAAGTTGGAATAATTTAATTAAAGTCAATGAATTCTTTGTATTGAATTCTAACCTTATTCCCTGAAGGAACAGTGTATTCCACCTGTGAACTATTTGAAGCTTGAAGAACATTTACATAAATGGCATTGCCTTAATCCAGCTCCTCCAGCCATGCTGCACCAAGTCAGTTCAACCCAGCACAGTATTAATATTTAAACAAAAAATTCATAAACTCTGTGGAGACATACACACACCAGTCTTCTGTTCACCAAATCACTACATTCATCATTCATTTGTGATTGTGAAGTACAAATACACACACTGGGTGCAGTCCAGTTGTTTTCATTCACATTCTTTTGTAAACTTACTGTTGTTTCTTTGAAAATTTGAGGTTGGGCTCCTTTCGAAAGAAGATGCTCTGAGCAGAGTTATAGCCAAGGTACAACAGATGGAGTTAGAGGATAAACTATTGTATCATCACTTCTTTCTTTAAGGTTGACTAAAATTTCTCCTCCTTAGATTCCTACTCGTCTCAGGACAGGCTCAGTTTCTCCACAAAAAAAACAAGCCTGTGTGTAAAACCCGGTTGACCGAGCAACAGCCTTTTCTGCGTACAACAATCCTAAGAGATTATTCATTGTGTGCCCAAACATTAACACCCTCAATTCAAAGGCCATACATGCAATCTTTTTAGTCCCTTGTCTTCTTTAACTTTGACATATATTCCCAAATCCATCTGTACCAACTGTTAACTCCTTACTAGCAAACAACACTCTACAAGTTGTTCACGAAGATAAACATCTCTCACCCTACTTACTAAGTCCCACCTTCCTTTACTAGCAGCCTATGTTTTTGGGTGCCCAATTCTCATTTCATCTTAAATCTAGCCTGTACTCTGGGATGTGACCCCACAGCTGACTCCAAATATCAATGTCTGCTCGTCTGCAGATATTCATGGGTGGCAACAGAAGTGCTTTCCACATACAGAAAATACATTTTCAGTTTTCTCTGCAGACACCTTTCACAATGACTTTCAATTAATTTTGTAAAATAATCACTTCCTGACTCTTCAGATACTTCTGCTGCTCGTGGAAACTTTATTATCGGGCTGATAATAGGGAAACCACACTGCTAAATCCAGGAATGTTTCTAGGAGGAGCCCAGCTGCTGAACTGTACTTTCCACTTCATCATAAAAGCCCTGTAATCAGTTGTAGTGCAAATAAAACACAGAAAAACTCTCACTGCAGATAAGAAACAATTAAAACTTGATCATAAGGAATAAGCTACTGGTTCCCCTGAGTTTAAGCTTTTCAAAGTTGCTTTGTCACAAAGTGCAAGCTAGAAAATCCATACAGTCCCTTGCCTTGGCTTTGTTCAGGACGTCTGCCAAGGTTCCCTGCCGGCAGAGGCTTGCTGCAAACTTACAGAAAGAATGAGTCAAAGGGAGTAGAAGCAAACAGCTGGTTGGCCAGCATCCTTGTGCACTCCCATAAGAATTACTTGCTGAGGGTGGTGGCAGAAATTTCTTTACCAAGATGAGGCATAAAAAAGCACCCATAGGAATTAAAGTAACACCAGCTGAGTCGTCAATAAAAGCGAAGCAACACGTTATCCTCCACGTTCACAGAGACTAGAAGGACATGAAACAACTCGGAAGAAGAAGGGTGAACGACAGAAAAAGATAAACAGTTCAGAGAATGAGCAGAAAATAAATACATAAATAAATAAATAAACAAGCATTACAAGTTGAGAAAGGAGGGGAGCTTAGCAAAGAAAGTCTAGAGAGTAGCCAGCCTGATACTTTACCTACAAGTTATGCTTATAGTTCCCTTACCTACAAGGAGGTGAGGACATGAAAGCTGCATCATGCAGACTGAAGTCTCAAAAGATAAGAAACAGATGTCAGGGTCAAAAATCTAAAAGAAAAGCAAAGTGAAAAGTGTTGGTGGAACAACTTATTATAAGCGAAGATAGCTTAACAGTCTCATGGGGGGAAAAAAAAAAAGCATGAAGGAGGAAGGTCAGCAGAAAAATAAGAGGTGGTTTGCAAAGGATGCTAAGGTAAAATTAAAACATTTTACTCGGTTATGCCTTTTCTGAAACATGCCTTCTTTTTTTATTCACACTTTTGGCCCCACCACCCTGAACTGGAAGCATATATACTAAAAATATAATAGAATTCTTCCAATATTAAGACGATTTTAGTCAAATATTCAATATAAACAGCATTAAAGACACTGCAACAGATTAAAAATATAGAAGAGACAGATTCTTTAAATTCAGTTTTCACACAAACAGTGATATTAGTTTCCTAGCATTTACATTTCATGATAGTAGGAGTTTTCTGGGACCCTGTAACTAGAGTTCCAGTATGATACCTGTGCTAAGGTTTATATTTTTTGTGCTGCAATTACCATAGTTACTAATTGTGAAGTATTTGCAGTTTAGGCTGACAAGGTATAATGAGCAGCAGGCCTTATACTCTGATTTTGTGTCCCCAAGGCCCATATGTGTTCCATGTTCCAACTACTGAATATTCCAACTCAGACACTTCAGTGAAACCATAAGCATGTCAGGTCTCCACAAATAAAAGTGTCAACAGATTGAAGCAGGTGGTGATCATAGACAGA
The DNA here is from genome assembly GCF_963082525.1 of Nesoenas mayeri. Taxonomy (NCBI): domain Eukaryota; kingdom Metazoa; phylum Chordata; class Aves; order Columbiformes; family Columbidae; genus Nesoenas; species Nesoenas mayeri. The sequence continues at coordinate 8,901,060 of NC_137551.1, read as the reverse complement.
ATTTACACTTGAATATAAATAGTTCAAAATTTTAAAGTAAAAAAAGCTTGCAAACAACCTAGTTTACTTGTTTAATGCCAAAGAAGAAAGAAGTAATTGCACAAAAACGCAGATTGGCAGAACACATGCAGAACAGTTTTAATACCTGCAATGATTTAGTGCCATAAGTGGAGCTGACATCACATCCAGAAGTTATTTCCACTAATCGCATGGGGTATACACTTCTGCAGATTAGATCTAGACTTGTTTTTTGCCATGACCTTCACATTCTGACTGAAAAATCTATAGGAAGTACTACCCAACATGTCTCACTTTCCAATGAATCTACACTCTGACTGCCAAATGTTTCATAATGTGGCAGCTAATTGCACTAATTCTTGCTCTGAAAGACATAAAGGATATTTATGATTTTATTCCTTCTGTCAGCATGTATGGTTTGCCACGTTAGACTACCTATAGCTTTGCTGCTGTACAGGACAATACAGATGGTTTATTCTGAAACATTTGAGGCCTCGGGTCACTCAGCAGGAAATGGCACAGCAGTCCCAATGAGAGAAAACACCAGTTGCCAGGCTAGGCTCTCCTCCCTCCCCAACTACCAAAAAGCTGATTTTTCATAATCCTAGAAGGTAACTCTCCAAGGATGGCATTAGCGATACACTTTACCAAAAAATGAGCTCCAGACTTACTGGTTTCTCTCCTGGAGCTGGTGAGATCAGAATGACTGGAAGAAGGTGGAGTTAATGTTCATAGAGCAGATATACTTCTATTTATGGCAGCTGTGTTGCCTTGACAAGCAACCGTCAGGGAAACCCGACGCTCATCGTTTTCAAGGCTTTGCAGGCAGGCCATTGCCACAAGCATTTAGTTTAGCACTGAGTGTACTTTAAAAACCAGACAGAGGGGCATGTTCAGAAGCAGCTGGAACATCTTCCAAAACAGAGAGGAATACTTAAAAACAGAAACAGCTCATCAATAAGGCAGCCTACTGGATTCTTCTGTGCAGATACAGGAATCAGTGGGCACACATTCAGACAATTTGAGAACAGAGATAAAGAAATAAAACAATATATTCTTGTGGCAGATAAGAAAATATTCTGATGGCAGAAGAGCGACAGTCAGTGCAGTCCTTGTTGAGTTAGTGTGGAGGTCAAGGGATAGATTCTTAATCAAGGCCTTTTAGCATCAGCTTTTTATAGATTTATAAGTATCACCACATGACTAATTCAGACACTGTCAAGTATACCTCAGCTGTCTATACTAATTTACTAATTTTAGCATGCAAATATTAAGGAACTTTGGGTTTGGATGCAGAACTGTTTTGTTCCATCACTGTGTATCCCCCATGGTGAAGCCTGTTCTCACAGGAGTGAACAGCATAGCACCTGCCACACTGCATACTGTTAGATTCTTCTCCCTGGCTGTACTTTTGCTGAAGTAAGAGCCCGTTTACTTATATCACCTGCAAGGGTTCTATGCTGGTACATCTGGTGATAAGCCCACAGAGCAGGTAAACAGACACAAACAGAGATCTATGGAAACGGCAGCAGGGGTTAAGAGTGCAGTTCCCCAAAACAAAGCCTATAATTGATTTTTAAGAAGATTGGTACTAATTTTGCTGAATATATATTTTTAATAACCTACTTGGCTCGTCATACATAAAAGTGAAGAATAGCAATGCTTTTCGTACTACATATGAATTGTTAACATATACATTTTGCACAGTGGCATTGGCTTATAGTTCACATTAAACTGGAATAGCTACATTCCACTAAAAGGCTTACAATTTGTAAGACAAGTATAAACATTTTAACATCCTCTAGTGTCAGCATGCAGGATAGCACAAAGAACTAAATCCTTCCAGCTTCACTGGAAAATCCTTCCTTATCACACCACTGTAGGCTGTTCCTTCTCAACACCTTGACTTGCATGACACAGGCCCTCTCACCTTTTATTTTTTGGCATTCAGCTATGCATCCACTCACCATCATCCTCAACATCTCTAGGTTCAGCCAAGCACTTACTGCTTACAAGTTCAGCTGGCCTCTGCTTGGATGCCAACTTGCATTTTAGTGGTAAGAGCAGATGAGTTATTTCTCTTTCCTGAGAGAGGAGATTCCTTTTTCTGATGTCCAACATTATTACAAAGTGTCCTGGTTTTGTTAAAAACAAGTTTCTCTTTCAGTGAATTTTGCCTGTCAGCTAAAGCCTTCATATTAACTGCATTTTCCTGGAGAACCAGACACACGTTTTGGTAAAACCTAGCAATGGAATGCAAACTTATTGATAAGCATGGATGGACATCTCGCGAGAGGGGCGACGAGAAACGACTGACCAACTGTGTATAACATTCCATTCACGTGAATACTTCATATAAAATGGGAGATCACGAGGATCTCGGCCTTTCTTTTTCCCTTTTCCCTATGGCCGACATTAGGAGCGGACCTTGCTAGTCGTCCCTGTGAACTGAGGCCTAGTGACAGACTGAATCCAGCTCTGGTTGGCTGTGGAGTCTAATCCAGGACTTTGGGTGCTGGCTCTGCAGTTGCTGAGACTTTCAAGATTGGTTTTGTATATTTTGTATTATTTTCTCTATTCTTATTATTAGCATTAGTAAAACATCTTTAATTTTTCCAACTCTCTTCTCTCTGTCCTTCTTTTTTCCTCCCAATCGCCTCTCCTGAGTGGAAGGGGGGAGAGGGAGGGGCAAAAAGGGGGAAGTGGGGCGGGAAGAGGGGGTTAACAATACATCTGCCAGGGTTTTATTGTCACCCCGCAATCTTAACCCTCGACAGATAATTGGCGCCCAACGTGGGGCACGAGAAAGGGGTAAATCTGGAGATTTTTTGGCTTTTCTACTGCTCTGACGTACCTTTCAATTTTCTTGGCACGGTGCCAACTCATAGAGTTGTGATACTCGCGCGCCTGTTTGCTTCGGATATTATTTAGTGGTATTAAGGCAAAGTGAATTACACTGATTTAAAGATGTTATGGCTTAAGTTGTATCAGTTATTTTCTACATTGTGCTCACTGATTCCATATCTGTGTTGGGCTTTCTTTTTAAATCGAAGTATTCATTATATAACAACAAGGAACTGGACAATGCTCATGATGATACTGTGTGGTTTGTCACTGGTTTATTTCATTATACTGCAGCCGCTAATGAATTTCTACTCACTTCTGCTTTACCTTGAAAAGCCTCCAGGAGAGATTAAAGAGCAGTACGGCTCTGTGTTTGCTAATTGGTCAAGTGAACCTTTAGAAAGGCTGACTAACAATACTTTCGTTTTTTCGCTAGGACAGTTCGCAAATGTTTTAGAGAGCTTTGAATATCCTCAGAGTTTTGATAGAACTGTGATGGTGTTATCTGGTTTGCTGAATGTGTGTCAGTTTGTGCTTCTGTTAAGAGAAATGGCGTTTAACAGGAGGTTTGCGTCTCTTTGTTGTCCTGAGATTTGCGGTGCGTCTTCGGAAGCTTTAGCAAAAAGCCCTCCGAGCCGCTCGAGAAAGAGCAAAACAGTGAAAGCTGCCGTTGCAGCTGCTGCCCCCGCCACGACGCCTTCGCAGGCTGAAGGTACAGCTCCTCCACAGAGTGCCAAGGTCACTTCTGATAACACTAAGTCTGCAGCCTTAAAGGCAGCTCCCCCTTCTTCACACACTGGGCACTGTTGCTGCTGTAACCATAGCGATCACTGTGACAGTCATTCAGACTCTGGAAATGAATCAAATGATGGTAAACCCATATCAGCATCAGTTGCTGGTTGTAAGAAAGTCACTAGAAAGACTACCCGTGCAGCAGATGATGGCACAGGGCCAACATCAACCCAAGGGGCACCATCAGGACAGGGAGGAGATGAAGTGACCACCACTCGGTCCTTTTCTCCAGGTGAGCTGAGAGATCTGCGAAAAGACTTCAGTCGTCGTGAAGGCGAGAATATTTTAACCTGGTTGCTCCGATGCTGGGACAATGGGGCAGATACAATTGAACTGGAAGGTGGTGAAGCCAGGCAGCTGAGATCTCTGTCAAGAGATTCCACCATTGATAGGGCAATTTCAAGAGAGTCTAATGCCACTACTCTCTGGACCCGACTCTTGGCAGCTATGAAAGTAAGATTTCCCTACAAGGAAGATTGTATATCCAAGTTAGGGAAATGGAATACTATGGAGAAAGGTATTCAGTTCCTGAGAGAATTAGCTGTGCGAGAGATCATCTATTTTGGACCAAACAGCCAAGAGGGAACAGATCCAGATAGAATCAATTGTACACGACCTCTGTGGCGCAGATTTGTACAAAGTGCATCATCTGCATATGCTAAGTCATTGGCAGGAATGCTCTGGTCATCTAGAGTTGGACAAGATATTACTGAAGTGATTGAGCAGCTCTGTGACTTTGAGGACAGCCTTGCTGGTTCTCTACGGGCTTGTGTCTCTGCTGTAGAGAGACTGTGTGAAAAATCTGATGACCGATTTGAAAAGCTATTGCAAGAAATCAAAGAACTCAGGGAAGACACATACCATTCACGACCTGCACAAACCTATGTTTCAGCTGTTAGGAAAAGGCGTTTCCAGTCTCGAGAGAGAGGACAGAGGCAGCCCACAAAAAGAGGTTCACTGTGGTTCTTCCTGCATGAGCAGGGAGAAAACATGAATAAGTGGCATGGGAGACCTACCTCAGAACTTCAGGAACGAGTACGTGAGATAAAAGGAAAAACTCCTAGGAAGGTGGCTGCTCCAGTTTACAAAAGGAGCAGAAGAGATTCTGATGCTCTTGAAGGAACCTCTAATTCACACCCAGAGACTGTGCAAAACAGAAATTAGAGGTGCCCTGCCTCCAACCAGGTGGAGGAAAGGGATAACAGAGTTTATTGGACTGTACAAATACGATGGCCTGGTACAACACACCCCCAGGAGTACAAAGCTTTAGTGGACACTGGTGCTCAGTGCACAATAATTCCTTCTAATTATAAAGGAACGCAATCCATCAATATTGTTGGAGTGACTGGGGGATCCCAGGAACTGACTGTTGTAGAGGCTGAAATGAGCCTAACTGGAAAAAACTGGGAAAAGCATCCCATTGTGACTGGTCCAGATGCTCCATGCATCCTTGGCATAGACTACCTCAAGAGAGGGTATTTTAAGGACCCAAAAGGGTATAGGTGGGCATTTGGTATAGCAGCTGTGGACACTGAGAAAATTGAACAGCTGTCTGATTTGCCTGGTCTTTCAGATGATCCTTCTGTTGTAGGACTGCTGATGGTTGACGATCAGCAGGTGCCAACTGCTACCACAACAGTGCATCGCCGGCAATATCGCACCAATCGAGACTCTTTGATTCCTATCCAGAAGTTGATCCGTCAATTGGAAAGCCAGGGTGTGATCAGTAAGACTCGCTCACCTTTTAACAGCCCAATCTGGCCAGTGCGTAAGTCTAGTGATGAGTGGAGACTAACTGTGGACTATCGTGGCCTGAATAAAGTTACGCCACCACTGAGTGCTGCTGTGCCTGACATGCTAGAACTGCAATTTGAACTGGAGTCAAAGGCAGCTAAGTGGTATGCTACAATTGACATTGCTAATGCATTTTTCTCTATTCCTGTAGCAGCAGAGTGCAGGCCGCAGTTTGCTTTCACCTGGAGAGGCATCCAGTACACGTGGAATCGCTTGCCCCAGGGGTGGAAACACAGTCCTACCATCTGCCATGGACTGATCCAGACCACCCTAGAGCAAGGTAAAGCTCCAGAACACTTGCAGTATATTGATGACATCATTGTATGGGGCGACACAGCGAAAGAAGTCTTCGAGAAAGGTGAGAGAATAATTCAGATTCTTTTGGATGCTGGTTTTGCCATAAAACGGAGCAAGGTCAAGGGACCTGCACGAGAGATCCAATTTTTAGGAATAAAATGGCAAGATGGCCGTCGTCAGATCCCAATGGATGTGATCAACAAAATTGCTGCAATGTCTCCACCTACTAATAAAAAGGAGACACAGACTTTCTTGGGCGTTGTAGGTTTTTGGAGAATGCATATTCCTGACTACAGCCAGATTGTGAGCCCTCTCTATCGAGTGACTCGTAAAAAGAACCAATTTGAGTGGGGCCCTGAACAACGACAAGCCTTTGAACAAATTAGGCGTGAGATAACTCACGCGGTGGCCCTTGGACCAGTTCGGACTGGACTAGATGTTAAAAACGTGCTCTACACTGCAGCCGGAGATAATGGACTTACCTGGAGCCTCTGGCAGAAAGCACCAGGAGAAACCCGAGGTCGACCCTTAGGTTTTTGGAGTCGAGGATACAAAGGATCTGAGGCCAACTATACTCCAACTGAAAAAGAGATACTAGCAGCATATGAAGGAGTTCGAGCTGCTTCGGAAGTGATCGGTACTGAAGCACAGCTCCTCCTGGCACCTCGACTGCCGGTGCTGAGCTGGATGTTCAAAGGGACGGTTCCCTCTCCACATCATGCAACCGAAGTTACGTGGAGTAAATGGATTGCACTGATCACGCAACGAGCTCGAATTGGAAATCCCAACCGTCCAGGAATCTTAGAAGTGATTACAGACTGGCCAGAAAGTAAAGACTTTGGGATGTCTCCAGATGAGGAGGAAGTAAAACGTGCTGAAGAAGCACCACCGTATAATACTCTTTCAGAGACTGATAAGCAGTATGCACTGTTCACAGATGGGTCCTGTCGTCTTGTAGGAAAACATCGAAGGTGGAAAGCTGCTGTGTGGAGTCCCACACGACAAGTTACAGAAGCCACTGAAGGACAAGGTGAATCTAGTCAATTTGCAGAAGTGAAAGCCATCCAGCTGGCTTTGGACATTGCTGAACGAGAAAAGTGGCCAATACTTTATCTCTATACTGACTCATGGATGGTAGCAAATGCCTTGTGGGGGTGGCTACAGCAATGGAAGAAAAACAACTGGCAGCGTAGAGGTAAACCCATTTGGGCTGCCACACTGTGGCAAGACATTGCTGCTTGGCTAGAGAGCCTGCCTGTGAAAGTTCGTCATGTAGATGCTCATGTGCCTGAAAGTCGAGCCACCGAGGAACATCTAAACAACCAACAAGCAGATCAAGCTGCTAAAATTAAAGTAGCTGAGGTGGACTTGGACTGGCAACATAAAGGTGAACTTTTCCTAGCTCGGTGGGCCCATGATGCTTCAGGGCATCAAGGTAGAGATGCAACATATAAATGGGCTCGCGATCAAGGGGTGGATTTAACTATGGACACTATTTCACAGGTTATTCATGAATGTGAAACTTGCGCCGAAATCAAACAAGCAAAACGGTTAAAGCCTGTATGGTATGGGGGGCGATGGTTAAAGTATAAGTATGGAGAAGCTTGGCAGATTGATTATATTACACTTCCACAAACACGTCAAGGTAAGCGTTATGTACTTACAATGGTGGAAGCAACCACCGGATGGTTGGAAACATATGCTGTACCTCATGCTACAGCCCGAAATACTATCTTGGGCCTTGAAAAGCAAGTCCTTTGGCGACATGGTACGCCAGAAAGAATTGAATCAGACAATGGTACTCATTTCAAAAACAGTCTTATAGACAATTGGGCCAAAGAACATGGTATTGAGTGGGTATATCATATTCCATATCATGCACCAGCCTCTGGGAAAATTGAAAGGTACAATGGTTTGCTAAAAACTACACTAAAGGCACTTGGTGGTGGAACCTTTAAAAACTGGCATTCACATTTAGCAAAAGCCACTTGGTTGGTCAACACCAGGGGATCAACCAATCGAGCTGGGCCTGCCCAATCAGAAATTCTATGGACTGTAGAAGGAGATAAAGTCCCTGTAGTACACATGAAAAACATGTTAGGAAAGGCAGTCTGGGTTACTCCTGCCTCAGGCAAAGGCAAGCCCATTCGTGGGATTGTTTTTGCCCAGGGACCTGGCAGCACCTGGTGGGTGATGCTTAAGGATGGAGAAGTTCAGTGTGTACCTCAAGGGGATTTGAGCTTAGGTGAAAATATTCAATACTGAACTGCATGATGTGAATTGTCGTACTAACAGTGTTTAATAAGTGTCTTTCAGATCAAGACAGTGATGATGAAACAAGAGCTAGCTTCTCTGAGTGGCGCCTGACAACTTCTTCGAAGTTGATGTCTTTAACCCACAAACAGTGCACTTGTACCATTTTTCCTGCCCTGGGAGACTGTTGTGACAAAATGAACTTAATGAACTTTTCAAAGGATGGTCCACTGATTAAGATTAATTACTCCTGGGTATATATGTACATATGTGTATATATATATATATAGTAGTAGTGATTAATTAGATTGTGTTGATAGATTGTATTGATAAGGTTTAAGCATTCAGTGAATGGCATATTATAAGGGGTGGAATGTCCTGGTTTTGTTAAAAACAAGTTTCTCTTTCAGTGAATTTTGCCTGTCAGCTAAAGCCTTCATATTAACTGCATTTTCCTGGAGAACCAGACACATGTTTTGGTAAAACCTAGCAATGGAATGCAAACTTATTGATAAGCATGGATGGACATCTCGCGAGAGGGGCGACGAGAAACGACTGACCAACTGTGTATAACATTCCATTCACGTGAATACTTCATATAAAATGGGAGATCACGAGGATCTCGGCCTTTCTTTTTCCCTTTTCCCTATGGCCGACATTAGGAGCGGACCTTGCTAGTCGTCCCTGTGAACTGAGGCCTAGTGACAGACTGAATCCAGCTCTGGTTGGCTGTGGAGTCTAATCCAGGACTTTGGGTGCTGGCTCTGCAGTTGCTGAGACTTTCAAGATTGGTTTTGTATATTTTGTATTATTTTCTCTATTCTTATTATTAGCATTAGTAAAACATCTTTAATTTTTCCAACTCTCTTCTCTCTGTCCTTCTTTTTTCCTCCCAATCGCCTCTCCTGAGTGGAAGGGGGGAGAGGGAGGGGCAAAAAGGGGGAAGTGGGGGGGGAAGAGGGGGTTAACAATACATCTGCCAGGGTTTTATTGTCACCCCGCAATCTTAACCCTCGACACAAAGTCAGCCTTAGCTTTTCAGAATCAAGACTAACAATCAAGTATCCTCCCCAGCCAGCACCTAGCTTGGCTAAGAAAAGAGTAGTTCTCATTAAACAGCTCTCCCTCCCTTGTGCCTTTTCTCTACAGATCGTTTCTTACTTCATGCTAGCCCTGTACAGTCAGTGTCTAAAAGGATGAAGGTAGTCAACCAGTTCAGAATCTGTCACGCTGGCCCATAATATACTACATGAACATTTAATTTTCAAAATGCTGCACTTATTATTGGACATACAGATATGACAGAAAGCCTCATTGTGAAGCACAATCTAGTAATACTATGTAAGGCAGCCATATAGAGAGTACTCACCTGAACAGAGCAGGTCCAAACACAATGGCTAGGTTTTCCAGAGTCATGAAATTCACTGCGCTGTATGTTGCTATCTTTAACAGGAAAGCAGACAGGAACTGAAGGAGGTTTTGATGGGCTTTGGGCAGCCCACTGAGCAACTGTCTCAGGTTCTCTATGCATTCTGTTGTGCGGATTTTATGCTCTGGGGAGGGAACAAAAAAAAAGTTATAACAGTTATTCCTAATAGTAACATAATTCCATCATAAACATTATTACAGATCTAAGAAAGAAGACAGGTGTTAAAATATATTAAAGAATAAATACGTCCTAAAAAAATAATTTGTACACTGAATTTTGACAACAGGGTTCACATATTAATATTTAAATACCGTGGATTTTCCAGATATTAAATTTTATATACACTGTTTCTGCTATCATTCTTGTTATGACAGAATCATCTAGCACTTGCTGCTTTTTAATGGAATTGCAGGCAGCAGTCACATACCTGTATCCTTAAAGCTGCCTTTAAAGATGATACAAGATTGTCAGCCTTGACTATCCCCAGAGATCTTACACGTGCTGTATGATTCTCATTAAGAGGAATAAGAAATTGTACCCTTTTGGCCCACATCATCTTTATTTCCTGACTAATTTGTAGCTCTCAGTCTCAAAACGTTTTTGCTCTATAAATATGCAACTGTAGTTAAACAGAGACGCTTAAAAATCTAAATTTGGGATACTTAGTATTTTCTCGGTTCTCATTCTTCAAAGAAGAGCCACAAGGCAGAAAAAAAGGTTCACAAACAACTCAATTTAATCATCAGTTCAGAATTAGTAAGATAAAGTCCCCTGGTCATTAGAACTGAGGTGACAGTACTGCTCAATTACTGACAGCTGGTGCTCAAGTTCTCCATAGATCACAAGGACACATCTGTGTAGCTTTGACATTGTGAATAGCGAATCCTGCCCTAAAGGATTTTAGCCCTAAAAAATACATTTCATAAAGGCCAAGACCTATGGTACTCAACCTGTTAATGGTAGATATGGAAAAGGGGTTGGGAGGCAGGAGGAAATAAGACTGTTCAAGGTAGTCAAAACAAAGTACCTGCAAAAAAGCCCTAGATCTTTCAGCATAGACTTTCATAGTTCATGAAAGGGATTTTTTTTCTAATAAGCACATACATAACAGCACTTAGCAGATGAAGTTTGAATAAAAGCAACTTGCAACCCAACCCACAAACCTCACCTATTTGTATGCAAACACCTGAATTAGTTACTGCTCAAAATCATCGGTCAGAATAGTCTGAACACATTGCTCAGCCACTACAGACATGAATCGGGCACTAGACAGTGTGTTGCTGTAGATGTTCATCTTGGCTTTGCATCTTGCATGCTTCATGCTGTGCCACACACTGCTGTCCAAGAAGACTATAAGAAAACTAGCAAAAAGTACTAAATGGGAACCAGGATGTACAAAAAGGCTCTTGTACAAGGGAAGGTTAAATACAGAAAGAGGCTTCAGTTTAGAAAAGAGAGAATTGAGGCAGTGGCTATGTAACTGCAGGAACAGCATTATGATGGTGATTAGATTAAAAATAAAAATGTTAACTAAGCAATGAGTAAGGTATCCAATTTAAAAAGAAAGCATGTTGATGATGTACTTTCTCAAATAATACAGGACTGGATTGCAGAATGCCTTGCCACAAGATGTTGGGGAGTCCAAAAGCCTTCATGAATTAAAAAAAAAAACTGTAGACAAGATAGACTAGTCCATCAAAAGCAATTAAACATCAGTCTTGGGTTAAGAAAACTTAAATCCTTGCTTATAGAAAAGTGCAATGAACACATACATAATCTACTAATGTTAGAGAAAGACAGAAGCTTGGAAGGTGCTTGTTCTGTACCTTGGAAAGCTTTTAGCAAGCCAGAACAGATGTTATCTGGAAAAACAGCCACTGGCAGTTCTTTCAGAAAGAGTTTCAGGAGACTGGCCACAGAATCAACATCTCCATCATTAATAAGGTCTACTTTTTCTCCTTGATTGTATTTCTGTTTCAATTCCTTGATTTTATTTACTGAGCCACTGACTCGGAATATACCGACGTGCTCCAGACCTGTTTAAGAAGAAATACGAAACAGTAAGCAATGGTTGCATTACTATACCTATGTGATAAGAACTGGATCTCAGAAACAAAGAACTCCTCTAAGAAACCACAGTAATTGTAAAAACAGACTTTTCAGCAGTTAGAGCTGAAAAGTACAGTTTAAAGAAAGAATAACCATTTTCAGAGACCAAACACAGAAAACACCAACTTACCAAACTCTTCTAGGTACTCTACCATCTGTGTCACAACAAAAGGAACTCCACATTCTGTTGCATTCTGTATGAGGGCTTCCAGAGGAACACCAAATGTGCTTGTTTCTCTACTTAACTGTAGATCTGGTGAGACTTTATTTATTGTGTGCCTGACTTGAACAGAAGATAATGATTTCTGGGGAATAAAAACAGGCAAGTGATAAGCAGAAACTGGTCTTCACTATTTTAAGGTCCAAGGGTCTACATCTCAGGTAAAAATTATTGTCCTGTACAGATTTTACTCCTACTGCATGTTCTTTAAAGTACCAGTATCACTCCGGTAGAGCTGAGAGAAGACCTGTGACGGGGTAAATCCTAATAAAACCCATTCACATCCACAGAGAAAAATGGACCCCAGGTGAAGGCAGGTGCCATGTTTGGGGCAGGGAGGGATTCCTAATCTCCTGCCTTAAGAACAGCCCAACAGTCAGCAAAAGGCTGACCAAGCGCAGGGGCACAGCCTTCCAGCCCCATGAAATTTGCTATTTTCTACCCAATTCACAAAGACAACAATTGAAAGATTCATGGAGGAGCCAGAAGAACAATTTAAGCGACAGCATGAGCCTGGTAAAGGGTTCACCGCTGCTCACATGGTTATTGCAAATTTCTTGTCCCGAAAAACGATGCAAAAACACAGGTACAAAATCACAAACAACCTGCACTCGAGAGCTCCTTTTTCATCTTTTTGGGATGGAGAGGCTGACCGGGACATGCACAGGGGACACTGCCAGGGCTGAGGGGTCTCTGTGCAGGGAGCAGGGGCTGTCCAGGTAAGGGGGGGCTGGTTCCCACCAGCTCCAGAAGGTTCTGCAGTCACCCCCCAGTGCAGCCACCTATGGTGCCTCGGGGGGACATCTTTAAGAAAGCGGGAAATGCTGCCTGGCTGTGAGGAGTCCTTGCTCCCTTATCCCCTTTCCCTCCTCTTTTACCCCCTGCTTTGCCCTGTAAACAGGTGACACAACCCACTGTGCTCCATTTTGTCCTCTTTTTCCAGCTGGGCAGCTACACTCAGTCATGAAGGACTGGACTCATTTCCACTACATAATGAGACCAGAAGCCCACACGTGAATTGCCCAGATTTACCGGTTCAGAATCAGGAATATTTAAACATTATCTGCATTTCATTTTAAAGGGGGATTTTAATTTTTTGTACCATCATCCAAACACATTCTAAAACCAGCTGCTTCTTAAATGTTTTTGTTACTACGTTTTCAGAAGAAAAAAGGAATGACTTTCCTATAGGTTTGTAGCTGAACTGCTACAGAAAAGCTGGTTTTCAGCTCATAAACTCCACGCTTTCGGTAAAGCTGCAAGCTGGAGCCTGAGGAGGCCACGTCCAGCCGCGCTGCCATGGCAAACACGCACAAACATACTCAGACACCCAAACCTCGCTTTGCTCTTTCAGCACATGATGTTAATGCTAAAGCATTGATAATTACCCAAGAGTAACCAATATCAGCATGTACCAAATATATTTTGCATCATTTTTATATATAAGCCACGAGGTGTTTAAGAAAAAAAGCCTCTAAAGTCTCTGTGATATATTACTGTAAATACCTCCTCTTTCCCCCTTCAGATGCAGCAGTTGTGCTGGGGGAAGCAGCACAGCCTTCTCAGAAAGAAGAAAGGGTGGGAGAAAGGGCTCGAGAAGCCAGATTTAACTTCACTTACACAAATTGAAAGGGAAGCGCCCGCTCCCATATTTCGGCTGTGCTGCTCTGAAGATACCATCACCTTTCTTCCCCTCACAAATCCACGCAGACCGACCAAAGCTAACTGCAGCTATTGGGCTGCTCCTGCACAATTAATTTATCATAGCATAATTGCTAGGCATCATCTTAATCAGTAGTTTCACTCCAGATTTTGTTGAACGTAGAAATTAACCGCTGGTAGGAGCAGATGACTTGTAGCCAACAGTTGCTTGCAGAGTCACATTGCACAAACTGAGGTTTTGTTACCATCAGGAGATGTTTCCATGGCTCCTAACGCACACACAACGGCACGGTTTCCTGGAGCACAATGATCGTGTGTTTGATATTTACTTTTCAGGGGTTTTTTTCAATGCAGGTTTGCAGGCGCTCATATTACCTGCTGGTCATTGTGCCTGCCAGCAGCAGTAAGCAAAATATTTTGAGGTGGCCCTCAGTGTATACAAGTTATAGATACGCATTTATATAACACCTGTACAATCATTTTGGTAAACATACAAGCAAGATTCCATCCAGCCTTTGAAATACAGAAGATATAGATGCTGTTAAGCCCAACATCCTCTATTAAAATTCTTCCAGATGCAAAGCCTCTCCTAAGAAATAAGCCACAAAAAAGCAAGTAATGTTGCAGTTAAAGCTGGGAGATTCTAAATATAAATTTGGTAGGTACATACAAAGCAAAACCAAAATGCACAAGGAAAAAAAAATACAGGCATTGAGTGAGAGCCCCTTGGTGGGGTACTAGAAAAGCAGAAAGCAGAAGTTACCCTGTAAACACACCAGACTGGTGGTTCAACACAGACAGCAGAGGCGCTTCTCTCTTCCTCGGCAGAGGGAATACTGCTTAAAAATTGTGCAGAACTTTAGCCCACTTACCTCTCCAGAAGATCTCACGATGAGGTCTGGAAATTTTCTGGTTCAAGCCTTTGCTGCCCATCTGGTGTGAGAGAAGACCTTTTGTGACAGAGCACTGGAACAGGCTGCCTAGAGAACTGGTGGAGTCTCCTTCTCTGGACACACTCCTGTGCAACCTACTCTGGGTGAATCTGCTTTAGCAGGTGGGTTGGACTAAATGATCTCCAGAGGTTCCTTCTAACCCCTAACATTCTGTGACCTCACAGAGGTGATGACTTTGCTTTCTCAGTAGGGCATGCCAGCCCCCACCACCCAAGTGCAGCCAGGAAACGGCCAAATCCACAGTGAGTGGGGCCACATCTAGACAAAAACTCCTCACTGCTGCCTCCACTTGCTCCAGCCCTCAGAAAATTTATGCATTTTCCCTGCTGCACACCAGAACTGGCTGGCTGACTTCGCTGGCCCAACTGGCATTTAATCCCTTTGTCTATGGTGCATGGGCTATTCCCACAGCATGACTGGCTGCCCCAAAGCCCATTTTGGCCAGTGGCACGCAAGGCTCAGCCCTTTCCTCGACACCATCGATCCTCACAGCCCCCTCACATACTCAGCCCACAGGCTGAACTAGGGGTAGATACCACCTCACCCAGCAGCTCAGCCTCCCCCAAGACAGAGTAGAGCTCCCCTACCCCATGGCTACCTGGTAGTACCAGCTCTGCACCCCTCCCCACCAGCCTGGGCAGGGACAGCCTGGCCTTATCTCTGCAAATGAGCTCCACTTGGGCCCATCAGCTGTAGCTGCTTGTGGAGCCCTGCCCTGACTCCTCCAGCACCACCACCCTACAGCATCGCCCACTTCACAGCTGAGCCTCCTCAAAGCTGTTGGGAATACAGGTGGTGTGAAAGCTGATGGTGTTGCCCCGTCCCTCAACACTACTTCACATAAAAACAACTCCTAAAAAAGAGAAGAAAATGTGTTGGTCCTCCCACACCCCATGGTGTGATTGCCCTGTCACAGCAATATGGGGTCCAGTGCATGACATCCCCTCCCTGCTGCATTTGAATCCTCTGCCCCACCACTGCCCTTCAGCCACCATAAACAGTGCTTTGCCGTCCTCCACATCCTCACAGACTTTACTGTTGTGTTTGCAAAGCAGCTGGAGCAGGAGCAGCTCCCCCACCTTCCCTGGGTCCCTTTGGGACAGACAAAGGTACAAGGCTCTCAGAGCCACCAGCGACCCAACTCACCACGCTTGTGGACAGGCAGCGATTTGCCCTCTGCAAAGATATATCTCACAAAAAGGCCTATGCAAACCAAAACAAACAAACAAACCCACAACAATTATAAAATTAAAAAAAAATCGACAGCTCTCTAAACTTTTTGCTCCCCACCCTCCATCTTACTGAATGTCATAGGAATCATCCTGCTGACATGTCACTCTCCCCTGCTGCAGCCAAACAAGTAAACTGTAGCCAAATACGTTTAAAAGCAACAAATTCCCTGCCTGAGCAGTGAGCACAAGTGTTTCCTACTGGATAATCACAGCACAAACGAAGCAGCAGCGACTGCAATCAGCTGCTTGGTCTTTACTGCTCCTCCAATTGAAATTATTGAAGAATTTGTTTTCAAGACCTGCCTGTTGGGTCCAAAAGCAAAATTCTGCGAGGCTTGCAGAAAGTGAAGCCATCTCAGTTTCCCAGAAAGTCTGTAACAGCTAGAGGGCACACGAGGCTTGCCGGAGAGTGGGACCTGCGGACACCCAGACACAGCAAGGAGACCCAAGCCCTGGACGGGATTTTCTTTTTGTACCAAGTAACGGGGTTCCAAGGGATGATTTCTTCTTGCATTGATATTGCACGAAGAGCAGAAGGCTGCAGGCAGCACAAATCAAACATGTAACTGCTCATACTGAGTAGCTGCAATTCACACCCTTCCTTCACAGCCTCTGGATCAAAGCCAGTCCCTGCAGGACTTCAGATACATGGATAGGATGTGTGGTGCCCTGAGCAGCCACCTTGAATTCAAGGCCCACATCTAAATTAAAATCAAAACTTTTTGTCTCCCAGCACCCTGCCGCCCAGGGGAAGGCTTGTGAGGGAAGGCAGAGCCTGGCCTGGGTGGTGTGAGGGGCTGGGGAGTGCTGGGGGCTGCTTTTGTACTCCCTTCCCTAGGGGCACAGCCTCCAGCTACTGAAAGGGCTGCTTTGGAGGGTTGCTGGTGTCTCAGAAAAGAATAAACGTGAAAGAAAAACAGAAAAGTTTGGTTTTCTTCCTCGGAAAACATGTTTTTTCTACAGAAGCATTAGGAACATCGGGAACTCTGTGAGAGAGGGCAGAGGTAAACCCACTATCAGCAGCAGTAAAAAACAGCAACAAGAAAAATGATTAACCGAGGCTTTACAGTTCGTTAAAGAGTTTTCCTTCCAAACTGCAAGCAGCCTGTTCTGCTCATCTAATGAGCTGTGTCTCGGCTTCAGGAGCCTCCGAGCATCCAGCCAAACAGGAAAGCAAACCCTTTGTGGTGGGCAAGAGCACAGCGGCCAGCATGTGCTCCCCGCAGAGAGGCCGTGGTGGGGATGCGGCGTGGGGAAGCCGCTGCTTCCCCTGCCAGGCTCAGGTCCAGCTGGAGAGGCTGCGGTGGCTCTGGGTTAGAAGCAAACACTGGGGAAAGCAGTCCCACTGATCCCAGCTGAAGAGTAGCTGGCAAAATGCAGGCTTTGAGCATCAGGTGCTCAGGATCAGAGCAGATCTGTGGGGTTCATAAATAAACACATAAAGTTTGACCTGAAGCAAAGAAATTCAATCCAGTTGCAGCTGCTAGCCAGCTCCCCATGACATGATCCTCATTATCCAGAGACCACTTCAAAAGCAACTTTTTAAGGATATGTGGGCACACAATGCTGATTAAAAAATCAATATTATATGTTATTCATTAAAAGCATTGTCCACACCTAAGTGCTGTGTTTCAGTCATACTGCTTGCCTACTGGTATCTAATGTTAACCTGAAACAGATTTCATGATACCTTGATTTTAATTGGGTCATATTTGGAGTGTTTAGTTCTTTTTTTTTTTGCTGTTTTTTCAAGTTGATAACTGTAGAAAAGAAAAACCCTTCCAGTGTGTCCGAAGGTCAGAGAACACCATAAATACAAATTAATCAGCTCATGAAAACACCACTGTTTGTCTCATCTGTAGTAAACATTCCAGACCCTTTGTGACTGCTCTGCTGGAGTTGCTAAATTATGCTGTTGCTACAAGAAGATTATGCACTGACTTGTATCCAGAACACCGGACATCACAAATTCATGTAATCAACCTCTAGGTCATTTCAGCTGCTTTAGAAGCCTTTCCTTCCAATATATCAAAACAAATGCCAGCCCAGTGGAGCAGAAGGCCAAGGGTCAGCACCCCCCAGGACCTCACCGCTGATGGTGTTGTTTTTTGCAGCTTCTCAACAGGCAAATCAGCATCCCCCAGCTGCGAGACCCATGATGTAGTATGTGTCTCCTGCCCATCCTAACGCCGGGGTCAGACCGACCCCGTGGGAGCTGAGGGAAGAGAAGGTCCTGTGAGACAAGAGAGCTTAAGAAGATGATGTTGTACCAGGGATATAGGAGTCCAGCGCACTGTCAAGAACTGATTTGAAAGCCAGGGTTTGTTTTGGGTGGGGTGCTCAGACAAAAGTCACTGGCATAAACAGGAACACTATTGCTCTGACTTTGAAATTGATATGACTTTTTAAAAACAGGATAAAACACTAAACAAGTCCACAAACCCATCCCCAGAGCGATGCTGGGGATAACGTTGAGGACCTCACCATCCCCAGGTGTGATGCCGGAATCAACACCAGGATCTCCCCAGGAGAGGGCCGGCATGACCCCGGTGTCAGGCCTGGACACCCCTGGTGTGATGCCTGGCATGACCCCAGGTCCTGGTAGTGACCCCAGAATTACACCAGGGAGTCTGGGCATTGACCCCAGCATCTACCACCCTGTCAATGCTGACGACTTACTTACCAAGCAAATGAGGCACTGATAATTGTGTTGTAGCTCTCCTGCTACCCTCCAAAAACCTCTCTAACCTTTGGGCTGATTTGAATGAGGTGTGTCAGGATAGAAGGAGGAATGGTTCTCAGATAATACTCAGGTTACAGCATCTCTGGAAAACTCTTCCTGGAAAGGAACCCTGCAAAACTATAGAAGTAAAAAGCAAAAAATGAAACATGAAATGTTAGGTCTCGTTTATCAGTTGAAGTCAAAATTAGTACAGTCACAGTACTCAACTAACTGGCTAGGAGTCAGAGCACATACTGCCTGAAGTGGCAATATACAGAGTGTTGCAGTAAGATGGATCTGATTCCAAATTGTGTGTGATTTCAAATTGTGTCCATCTTTTTGAAATGCCCTCTAAAATTCTTCAACAGCCACGGCTCTTTCCTCACTGATGGGTAGGGTTACAGCAGGAAACTATCGCAGATCACTGGTCATAGTCCCATGCATATCAAGCTGCCGAATACTAGGCTCCATTTCCATTGCAAAAGTGTTACATATTGCCCAGTCATCAACATTTATTCCAGATGAATGTTTTCAAACAGACTGACAACTACTTTAACTCCAGTTTAATATTTAAACTACTCAGAATGTATTGTCATCAGGAGGTGAAAGACTTTAAAGGATCTGAAGGATCTGAAGGCACCCATACCCAGATTATATCCAGTATGCCACTGCAGTGTCTGTAAGGTGTGTAAGACACGGTACTACTGTCATATGCATGCAGTGAAATCTGTCTACAGCTGCCATGCAGAACGTGAAACAGGTGCAAATCCACATCAGATAACCATGGCTCCAACTTGGAACTGGAGTTGCATTTATGCCTATATCAACTACTCAATATTTTTTCCACAGGCATGGAATAAGCAATCCGGGGAAAAAGAAAAAACACAGTAGTTACACCCCGCTGACAAATGGAGGGAAAAAACCAAGATGCTAACTGCATCTTTGTTTTTGTCAAGTTTTAATACAAACATAAGTGAATCCCAGAAAGTCAGTAAAAACTGCCTGAAGCCAAGCTAGATTTTCCTACATTGGACCAGAAGAAGGAACATTACTTGCACTTATGTCTGCCCCACTTAGAGCTTACATCGCTCCTGTTTAATGAGGTGTGCAAACATAGTAAGTCTGTGCATAGCACTTTGACAATAGATGTTGCTCATTACATGCCTGTTTGTTTTTTTTTGGTCTTAAGGATTATTTTTAGCCAGAGTCCCAGCAGATGTTTGAGGCGCATAGCGCTGCTGAGAACTATCTGGGCATTTGCAGGCAACCATACAGCATGGAACTCAGGACTGAGAACCCAAGGCTTCCCAACGTGCTCCACTAAACTTTAAGCCTACAGCAAGAAGCCAAAAAGCGTGACACATTGGTAGGAGACTTCTGTGACTGCTATGCAAGAGCAACCAGACGCATTTCTGGCACAGGATCAGCTCCTGCAGCAAAAGCCATTGCCCAGGGCACCCGGGGCAGCGCAGAGCCAGCCCAGCCATCCCACCTTCGCTGCAGCACCCGCCTGGCTCAGGAGTAACTCCAGCCTTACAGTATTTCCCCAGTCACACCAGACTTGGGCCCTGGGTTGGACAGAAGCAAAAAGCCAACACAGCCCCAGAGCGAGCCTGCAGCTAGAGAGCACCCAGGCAGCGGTTTCAGGGGCTCTCTCTTCACTGGCCTGTTGGGTATTCAAGTGTTGCAATTCTTTCCACTCTAGCTTGCCCCGCACCTCTTCAGTTATCCCCCACCGTGCTCTCTCTTGCTCCCTGTTCCTAACTTTTCTCCTTGCTATGTCCATGACAGCACAAAAATAACAACCTCATAGTGAAGAATTTCTTCCTTAGGCTTAATATAAATCTACCCTCTTCCAGTTTAAAGCCATTACCTTGTTGAAAGCTCAACTACTAAACTTTTCATAGCAGGTTCAACCTACCAAACTGTAGCTGCACATAAAGAGATGCCCCAGTCCTGCCAGACTGGAGGTGACCTGCTTAGAAACACTCACCTGTGGGCTTCTGCGAGCACATCTCCAGCTCCGACCTACAGATTACGAGCTTGCATAACCAAGTCAGCATTTCTTTTCATTGTTTTGACAATCACATTTATTCCTTGGTTTAAAAGGTTTTGGTTCAACAGTTTTATGAAGAGGCTTCACAAAATGTGAAATATTTATAAACAGTTCTTAGTTGCAGTGGTAGTAAGAATCCTTATGTTCATCATGAAGTTTACTTCAGCTATGCAACACAAGGTTGCTTTTGTTCCCCCTCTTCTCCCTCCCCCAATTGGCACTTCATTGTAAATCAGAGAAACTTTAAAAAGACAAAAAGTTAATCTAAGCATGATGTTACAAGCACCTTGCCACAGTATTACATTCTAATAAGGCAATTTTTTCTTTTTTAAAGTCTGATTGTGCAACTCGGAGACCTATAAAAGGTGACAGAAATGCCAGTCTTCTCCTATAAGGAACAGGCCTTCATTTTTGCTTCAAAATTTTCACCCCTCCACATCATTCCCCTTAAAAAACCCCACAGAAGTACAGC
This sequence comes from Nesoenas mayeri, assembly GCF_963082525.1. Taxonomy (NCBI): domain Eukaryota; kingdom Metazoa; phylum Chordata; class Aves; order Columbiformes; family Columbidae; genus Nesoenas; species Nesoenas mayeri. The sequence continues at coordinate 8,880,207 of NC_137551.1, read as the reverse complement.
TGATAATACAGCAGAATAGACCCCTTACATGGTGAAAGGAAATTACAGTAGATAAAGGCTGAAAACACAGTGCATAGTAAACAAAATAAGACTGTTCTTAAAAACAAACAACAAATAAAAGAAGAAAAAGGAACTGAACAACAAGCAACAATGGAATTTTTTCTAGTGGAAGAGGATTTTTGGGGTTCATAAATAAGTGGAAAATTACTAAAACATTTTGCTATATAATATAAAAAAGCACAGCGTGTTTTCCAGTTGTCACCTAAGCGCTAGATGCAACTTTGTAGGAGTAAGTATTTGGAGGCAGCTTGGAGCTCTGACTGGTACAGGCGTTCCAGCAGGGTAAGGCTGCCAACAGCAGAAGAAATCCACCCAGTAAGACACAAAAGCCACTGAAATAGAATGCAGTGTCATACTCCTGCGTCCAGTCGTAAAACCAACCTGAGGGTGAAAATAAGAGAGAAGAAGTGCATCAGTGTGGAGTTAAATGTAACATGGCACTGTAAGTCAGAAAAACTTCATGAAAGGAAAAAAAAAAGAAAGGCCAAATGTAAAATGCAGCTTGACCACTTAGACATGAAGTGTGCTTTTCATCAAAGCTAAAACCAGAACACAATCAGCTTGGCCAGCTCAAGGGAAACAGGCTTTACTTTTTTGGAAGGTTTTGATTTAGTCTTTCCATTGTTATTAGGACCAACTAGAACTAGTAGCATGCAAATTAATTTTGTCTGGTCCTAACAAGCTCATGTTCATTTTACAGTATCTGCTTTGACCTTACCTACAATTGGTGGTCCAAGGCTATTTCCAAGTCCAGCAAAGAACATAAGTATCCCATATGCATGAGTCAGTTTCTCAATTCCCACAGTCTTTGTTGTTACGTATGGAAAAATTGACCAGTTCCCAGTCAGAAAACCCAAGATCCCGGAAAGCATCGCTAATGTAAGGTAACTTTTGGCAAATGGAATTGCAAACAAGGCCACTCCCATCATTAGTAAGGTAGTTACGTATAGATATAAAGTGTTAACCCATTTAAAATCTGCCAGTATTCCTAAAATAAGTTTGCCAACAGCTGTCATTATGCCTATAATGGAAATAAGGGGCACAGGATAATCATCTTCATTAATGTTTGCACTTCTTGCTACATCTTCCATGAGCAGAGAAGGAGGAAATCCACCAATATCAAAGAGCAAGATGGCAACAAAGAGAGCTGAAAATACTTTGTTCTTAAAAAGAACAGCGGTTTCCTCCCAATAGTTCAAATAGAGCTGCCACTTCCTTTTGGCGAGTTGCTTGCAGAAGTTTGTCTGTTCTACAACTTTCTTTTTATACGTGTCTTTCTCATTTACATTTATTGAGCTTAATACATTCTTATTTAAAATGCTATCCTGTTTGTAATCAGGCATATTGTTTGCACATTTTTCATCAATGTAGCCCTTGTCAAGGATGCTTATATTTTCTTCAACAGTCTTTTCTTTTTCGTGGTAAACAAAATATTGATCTGGAACTTTGTCAACACATGATTTTTCTGGTGGAGGGGAATCAGATGACTCCAACGGTCTCATTAGGCTGCCACATGCTAGTATATTTAGAGACAGAGCACCAACTATTAGCAGACAACCATCCAGTCCATACAGATCGATAAGCTCTCTTTGCAATGCTGCATATATAAAGAGTCCGACACTTGAGCCTGTAAAAGGAAAATAAGCTCAATTTAAACTCAAGAACCTGAGAACATTCTTCAACACTAACAAACTTCTACGTTTCAGCAGCTACAAATGTACCATCACAGGGATGGTAAGTCATCTGTGCTCCTCTCTCCCCAGTCTAACAGACTGGTAAGTTACCATCCCTCTTGAAGTTACAGTTTCTTTATTGAATATGCACAAAATAAAAAGCTTTTCAAAATATCTGAACAATTTATGGTGATTAACACTGCAGACACTTTAGAAACAAGTAGGATCAATACTATAACTGGTCAAAACCACCAAAGAACTATTAAGCCATCCTTCTGCCATGCCCTCATATACACCTACTCCTCCTCTAGGTACCATTTTGAGTTAGCACAGTCAGAATTTCACACACCAACATTTTCCCCTCTCTCCCCCTCGCTGCCACCTTCCTCCTCCAAGGCAGGAATAGACCTGGGGTGCACCAGGAACCCTCCTAGAAAGAGCCCTTGACTTCTTGCTGTTTAAGAAGGGGGGCTCACACAGTACGAGTTTACTACTCCAAAGGCCTTTCTGAAGTTCTGCAGGGCCAAACATGCATTTGAGAAGTTTGGCTATTCAGAAGAAAACACCAAAGAGTAAGTAATTACTATGAATACAAGCATTTTATGCAATCCCACCAATGTAAAGAGAAAGCTCTCGGTTGAAGTGAGTATAAATCCATTGTAATCAATGGATGTTCACTCACAAATACAGAGCAGTTTTTTCAGGCCAATTTAAAGACAAACTTTAAATTAAAATGATTTGGTGAAGACTGTCTCTAGGTTATATTAAAGCCATCTATATACTTCAGTGCTAAAAAAGGAAAAAACTATGAAATTCAGACTTGTTTTGTCTGCCAGGTACTAAAATTAAGATCAGGCCTTAAGGCAAACTACCTGGAATCCCAACAAAAGCCACTGAAAATGCTTCCAAGGAACACTTCTGCAGAATTTCCCCTTTATTCCACTGGTGTGGATCTGACAGTAACATCTCACAACACCCTGTACTGACCAGGCCTCTCCTCACTAACAGCTACCTGAGAACTCTCCTTTTATTATCAAAGACTTGTTTTTCCTAGGATCCCTTTAACATACGTGGACAAAAAGCTGGGATGAGTTTTTGGAAGATTTCAGAATTTAGTCTCCTTTTAGACTGGAAATGAAAAAATATTAAAAACGTAAGCCCAAACTTCCACTACTCCTTTAAAGATACAGCAAATGTGAGGTTATGGTGATCCAGCATTTATACCCCGCATCTCCAATCTCTTTCTCACCTTGGATCTTGTGTAAGAAAGAAGAGGGAGGAGAGAGTCCTATAGAAAGTTTACCCCCTTATTACCCATGGCATAAAGCCCAAGTTACTCGTGAGTCTGCTTTTATTTTATTGAACCTCCTTTTTTTCCTCTATATGGACAAGCCATACCATACACCTGCAGTGTAGTTAATATTTTATCTGAAGCCTGATTTTATCTGTTCATTGCTACTGATGTTTTGACTTAAGTACCTCAGGAAGTAACTGAGAAAAATATAATCTCCTGGGGTTTATTGCTAGGGCAATAGCTAGTAGCTGTATCACAGTTCAAAAGACAGAGAGAACGACAATTAAAAGTCATACCTGTTGAAATCAGACCAAGTGCAAAGCCTCTGCGTTTGTCAAAATAGTGGCAAGTGATGGTAACCGTTGCAGTGTACAAAAGGCCACATCCAAGCCCTTGGGAAAAAGAGTTAGAAATAAAGCATGTAACATACTCAGGGAAATGAACGCCCCCTTTTTCCTTCCCCAGATAATACAGTAGTGTACCCTGGGCACAGAGGTACCTTTTAACTCTGTCTCAGCACCAGCCAGACCATCCTCATGCCAACAGGGCCTTTGGGCTGCCCCCAGCACCCCTGGCTGCAGAACCTGCCTTTGCAGGCTGGGTTTGAGGCGTTTACTGGCCCAGGCTTAGTGCTATGTGAAGGGTTACCTGGCTGTCAGCCCACGGAGCTGCACTGCAGGGCTCAGTGCCCCGGCCAGCACGCTGCTGGGTGCCTGCTGGCCAGAAACTGCCTCAGTTCCCGGCACCCTTAATTCGATAAACCACCCACAGCAGAGGGGCAGGTCATCACCTGCCAGGAGAACAGGACCTTCGTGCCTTTAGCACAGCTTTTCAGGTGCAATCCAGTTATGTGGAGCACAACAGTGCTCCCTAATGACCTCTAATTTATCAAATTAGAATGAGTACATGACAAAATTCCTGAAGAGAAGTTATTACTTTGAGACTGGCACGTCATGCCTGCAGAAGACCTGCTTGATTACTCTTTAGTAAAACCTCAGCTTCTCCATCTCTAACAATCGCATCACAGGACAAACTGTTTTCAAACCCTGGAGAATATGTGCATTGCCTTTATCTTTCACTACATAATAACAGCCTGCCTGTGCGACACCCCTCCATGCCCCAAAATAAAGTATATCTTGATAATACAAGTCTCAGATCATTGCTGCCTCTGTGAATCAGTTTCCCATTTCAGATTCATAAACCAAGACTCAAAATAATAAAGAATAAATCTCTATATGAAGGGGAAGTGTTTCTTACCAACAACAATCCCATATGAAACATACAGAAAGTATATGTTAGGTGCAAAACTGCTCATCATGAGCCCCCCGGCCACCATAAAGCCACTAAAAATTGCTACTGGTCTTGCTCCAAAAGATGACACACATATGCTGCAGACAGGACCTAAAGGAAAAGCAGGAGAAACGTTCTTAGTAAATACCAGAAAAAAATTCAGTCTGTGGAAATGTTTCTTGCAATAGTTATTTGAATATATAATTATATTAAACAACAATTGAGAGTACTCATTTCTATAAGATTTTTAAAGACAGTTATAAAAACATACAAGATCAGGATTGCGAGATTTTTATTCAAGAATAAAATGATATCAAGACCACAAAACAGTACCAAGGCTGGGAGGGAGACAGTAAGCAAAACATTCTTTAAACACAGGATGACACATACACACTAGACTGTAACACTGTCACTGCACACCTAAGGACTTGTACAAAGCTTCTGAAGAGAATCTCCCTCTTTAGGTACCAAAAGAAGTTAGACCATCAATCAAGCTTTAACCAAGTGCATATTTTTTGATGGAGCCCAAAACCTGTGTTTCAAAAAAGACAGTATCTGTATTTATCTTGATATGAGATTTATAAAACTGAAATGGAAAATATTAACTCCTGATCATAACCATGGTAAGAATGCCACCTGGTGCTTAGAGGAAATATCTGCTGAGATACCAGATAAAGACAAACAGTATTCTGCCCCTGATTTTCTAGGCAATTAAATACCTGCTAGTTCCAATTCTACTGAATAACTGCTTATTAACTATCTTGGATTCTACTGTAAAACTATGGAAACTAAAAGATATTTATTGAGAAGGTCCAGACCAATGTTCATGAAGTTGGGAAGAGGTTCTTCCCTCTCTTTACCCCCACAATATTTCTTGGTTGGTTAGCTTTTCAAAACAAGAACAAAGTGCAGGCAACATTCGTACTTCTGCCTGTAGTCAGCCAGTTCTGCTCTCACAGAAGTTGTAGAACAAGCACTTATTTTCAGTTGTGTGACCTGGAATACACCTTTTAGTCTGAAGTAGCATGCAAGCTTGGTGCCCTGCATAAATAAGCAACCAGCAAGGCACTTGGCTTGCAAAAGACAATCTCTCATCTGAAAATCTGCAGTTCCACACATTCATAGACTTGAATATTAGCCCCAAGAGCCTAAACTCAGCAACTCTGATATGAGAAGTTTGATAAACAGATGAATGACATTATTTAAAAAACTACAACAACAACAAAACTCTCACCACATTTGTATCTCATTCACAGTACAGAGACACCCCACGGTCCATTCTATCTGCAAAAGCAGTAACTTTGGAGTCTGTTTGTAAAGGTTGGTCCTCCCTGACTCAGATGTAACCGAGATTCCCCGCAGATGGGAGGTGAGCCCAGAGAGGTGATCCGAGGTGAAGAGCAGTTGGAGCTGGGGATGGTGCTTGCTGAGGTTTGCAGACAGGAGGTAGCAGCTGGGAATGCAGGCAAGGTTTTCCTGTGGTTACCGGCCATGGGACAAGCATTTCTGGCAAGCAGGGGCACAGATTCGGCAGCAGGTGAAACAATCCTCAAAGGCGAGGCAGATCAGAACTTTTGCCCTACATAAGAGCTATCTGCCTAGGGAATGTAAAGGGAAAGGAGTCTGAATTTGGGCTTATCCAGGCAAAGAGTCAAAGAAGAATCGAGAAAAATCTGGGGAAGTGGGGCTTACTTGGATTTTGGAAACAATGAAAAAGGAATATGTAAGCGCTTGCTGCTTCTCCAGAGCCAGCACGCTGTGGGAATGAAAGCCAGCCAGAATAACTTGGGCAGAGCAACTTGCAGAGAACAAAAGCTGAGAGTGTTAAATTGTTGCTGATTCTTAGAATTAATTACTAGAACTGCCAAATTAAGATTGGTATGTTTCCTAAAACTAGAGGATTTAAAAATAAACAAAGGATTGAATCTGTAATTCCTTAAAAGTTCTTCCGCACTAAGAGAACATTAGGTAGTGATAACATAATTCAATTAAGCAGAGGAATTTGCACTCTTTCTGCTCTTTAATTCTCACCCACTAATTTGCTAAAACAAACAGCATTTCCCTTCTACCTGCTCTCTGTATTTCAATGCAGCTTCTTTCAGAAGGTGTCTGTCCAGGCTGGAGTGGTGCTACAGACTGCACTGATCACCACAAGAGGATCCAACGTGAAGCTGGACCCTGTGACCTCAAGCTAGAACAAGGGAGACACAGATATGAAGAACATGTCTTCATAATCTGACAAGGACACTCTCCTCTGGAACTTCATCAAAAGCATCTCTGACAGGGTCCAAGGAGACGCTCTTCCAGCTTCTCCCGCTTACAAAAAATAATCCCAAAGGAGCACAGAAAGTACAAAGATCTTTTTGCTTGGACGTGGAAAATAACCTGCACAAAACTGAAGAACCTGCTCCAATAAACTCAGTGTCAATGTGGCATCTCACACAGCAAGAGATCTGGCAGCTCAGCAATGGCGCTGTTTATAAGAAGGAATGCCAGCATAAGTATTTAAAGTCATTATAGGCCTCTGGGATGACAAGAAAAACAGCTCCATCTTCCCCTTCACACCAGGTCTTACTTTCACACTCCCCTCATCCTACTGCTAGCAAATAAAACTCACAAAAGAAAACCTCCATGACGGCCAGCCTCTTTGTTCTTCTCCCTCCTCACCACATTCCCTCTCTTTCTCTGTTTCCCAAAGCGCTGGCATTTTTTTCCACCAGGCACAGTTCCTTTGGTTATTACCATGGTATTTGCACAGGAGCTCACTGTACACAAACATGTCATTCTCTACAAGTAATTCAAGAACAATGGGTTCGAGGCAGTTAATTCTGGTCAAACATCCAGCTTTCCCAGAGTGAGACTGAGACTTGCTCTGTGAACTCCTGCCCTGTGGATTTTGTTCAAAGTGGAAGTTCCAAAGAATGTAAGAGTCTATCTACAGTCACACAGGGAACGTTCTTCAGGCAGCATAAGTGTTTTCATTAGTTGACTCTTGTTCAGAAAGATCCTTCTACTGAAAATGTATTTCTCACTCTAACATGAACAACATAAAAATAAAATTCCAGGGGCAATCCTCAATAGTAAGCATGGAAAATGGCCTTTAAGACCATATTTTGTTCAGTTTGTCAAACAACTCCAGGGGTTAGTACTAGTATTAGAATAATATTTGGATAAATTGATAAATATTTACCTCTTTTACAAATAAAATCCCTGGAGCTTTTTTCCTTCCAAATGATGTATCTTAAAACTAGACCAAACTCTACCAAAAAAAAAGATACCAGCTCAGCTTATAAGAATAACAGCTAACTCTAGGAAGAAAATGGTATTGTTCAGAAAGACCTAGAAGCCAGCAGGGGTACAGCCACTGCTCTTCAGCACATAACCCGTCAAGGCTCAGCAGCCAGAAACACAATTATCAGGCAATGCAGAGGAGGAGTCAAGAAGATCCCCACACAAAATGGGAAGAAGTAGCAGAAAGAAGATGGGCTCTCACAGTAGATCTTCATGTAGAGAGATCAAAGAACAACTCCTAGCAGCAATCATTTGTATATTGATATTTTCATTAACTTTTCCTTGAATAAAAGACTTTAACCTCAGTGAGACCTGAACATGGCCGTGAGTCCTGCCTGAGATGTGAGAACAAGTCATCTGGTGCTCACACAGGGACTTTATAACTACCACGATCTTCTGACCTCCAGACAAGTACAAATTCGTTTTGTTTCACAGACAACAAGAGCTAGCACTCTCTTCCTCAGACTTCTTGCATGAAGAGAAAAATTCTGTGAATCAACTCTCCTTCACTTGCTTGTCTCAAGGGTCCTCCCCCCTTCACCTCATACACAAACAAAGCCTTTTGCTAAACAAACAATACTGGACAACTGAGTTCATTTTCTTATCGCCTGCATTCATCTGAGCCACCCTATTTGTTGGTATCTGTTTGAGCATGTGGAAACCATAGAGTAGAAGCAACACTCATGGAATGCCCGTAAAATCCACTGGACAGAACACAAGAGTATTTTTTTGCCTGTTAAATGCACTGCTAAGGCCTGATCACAATAAACATAATATTCTCCAAGCGTTTGTCCTTTGGATAAGAATATAGATCAGCAAAAGCATTTTTACATGGGACAGCAACTTACTCCCAACTGGTTGAAAGGCCTACTCCTTCCTGATAAAGTTATTAAATAAACTGGGGTCCTCTTTAGGGGAACCTTTGGGACATCTTCTCCGCTCCCCACAAACTATGTATAGCTTCTATAATTTATGGTGGTGGCTACCTACGTGTGAGGGTTTTGCCCAAAAACATGTAGATTCTGTGAAGGTTTTTTTAAAGTTGTAAAAATGTTGCTTGAAAACACAAAATTAAGCTTTTTCAACATTTAACACTGAATGCTTCAGGCCAGCAGAAACATCCCATTAATATATCAAAACATGCCTTTGAAGGAAGAATCTTCCCTTTGTTCTTTCTCCATTAATAAATGGGAGTGGGAATAGGAGACCGATGCTGGTGCTTCCTGCTATGCCAAGTACTGTGAAGTCAATTCTTACTATAAACAGCTGTGGTGCCAATTACAAATGCCAAAGTCTTTGTCTGTTTTGCTTTCAACAAGTATAACATGGATCAAATTTAATTTCAGGCTCCAAATGGATGAGAAATTAAGAACACTTGGTGCAGGAGAAACGTGCGATCTTCAACAGCATAATAAATATCCTTCTCTGACATGTTTTAGCAGGGGAAATATGCTAAGCTCTTTCAAATTCTTCCTATGCAAAAAGCCCTGCATCATCCACGGAATCATGTGCTGCATCTACTATACGGCCTGACCAGAGTTATGACACCCAGTATTGTAGAGGAGGTCTCACCACTGCCCTGTGCAATAACACTGATGCTTTTCTCTCACTGTTTTAGGCACATTTCGTCCCATACACCGTAAGGCTGCATCACAGAAAGTTGTAACTCAAGTCATCCTGCAAGGAAGAGATCAACCATGTTCCCGTTGTGTTCCCTTTTCCAGATGATGAGCTGAACAGCCCAGCCCCGGGCTGGACTCTGGCCTGAGTGACGCTGTCTGTGCTGCGAGCAGGATAGAAACCCAACACCAGGCGGCTGGGAAATTCATCTCCATAAACAAGGTGCTGTCCTGCATTTCGATGTCTCGAGTCTAAGTTTAGCTCTCACACAAGCAAGAGGTAAACACTGTAGAAAGGATACAACAAATGTGAACGGACTCACCAGCATCAGCTATTTCAGAAAATTTTTAAGACTACATGTAGAGAGGGGAGAAGACACACAGAACCTTTTCCTGTGCCAGCTGGCATACACAGAAGGACATTTTCTTCTTTTTGGTGAAATTACAGTACTACTACAGCAAAGCTACTGGACCTACCTTCCACAGTTAGAGAAGCTAGATAATATGATTTCTAGTGCTATCAATGAGAAAAGTCTGCCTTAACAAAATGGACACTAACTTATTTCCTGGATGTAGCTGCAAATCTGCCACAACTGCCATTCTTTTTCCAGTCTGTCACCTACAGCTTCAGAAAAGTGATGTTAATTGGAGAGGCTTCCCAGAAGAGTCTTAATTAAAAGAGCGGAAGTCTCTTGTATCAATGGCAAAAAGACTGTATCAAGATACAGGCTTAAAATAAAATTCAGAAGTAATTTGATTGCAGGCTCTAGACACACACCACACTTATTCAGAGTCTCTTCAAAATATGCCACTTAAAGATAACATCATTAGTCATCGGAAAATGAAAACTAAGCAACTTGTATCATAAGATTACATACTTTTAAGGAGGGAACGAACTACTGAGAAAAGCCATAAGAGACAGAGAATGCATAAAACAAATGTGCCCTAAATCAAATGAGAATTACAGTATTTTCTGCATGCAACACGGGTTGCTTTAAGAGTACCAATACTTGAAAATATGTCTTTGGATAACTAGATCAGAGACTGGAAACCAAAATAAAGAAGGAGAAGGAAAAGAACAACAAAATCTAGAAGAGTTAAGTTAGGAACAGAAAAAGGCAAGGGAACTACCAAAAGGCTTTGGGGTGAAGCTGTCCTGTTACTGGCATCCATACATGCAATATTGCTTCTGAAATCAGCTTGCCTGGGGTGGTTGTTATTAAGTTACAGATAGTATCTCCTCACGTACATGAAAACATGTTAATTTAGAAAAAGTCATCTAGCCCAATCATCTAGTTAACACAGGCTACAACACATAGTGGTTCCACCTGGCCTATAATACTTGAACTTGCAAGAGCACAAATAAGAACAGAAGCAAGTTCTCTTTTCCTATATTCCTGAAAAGGGCCCAACTTTGCAATGTGTTATATCAATGGTTTCATGCTGAAAACACACACATTCTTTACTCTAGTGACTAGGTCTGGAAAAGGACTGCTATGAAAACTGCATGAAAAGTTGTGACTTGTTGAGAGCATTCAAGTTTTAAGTAGAGCTTATCATACTTACAGTGTCCCTCCAACAAGTTTACTTTAAGTAAAGTTATCATTAAGGTCAGATCCCAGCTTGATAAGACACTGAGATCTTCTATTTCAGGTAAAGCGGGGAACATGCATTTTGTTTTCACTCAACTCTGATATATCAATGCAATTAAAAGGAACTCACTGTACTTTTCTTTGAAGGCGTTAAAAGTAGGAATGATTTATTAAGCTTCTAAATCCAAAACTGAAAGAACAAAAGTACAGTGACAGACAATATTCCTCCTAAGCCATCAAAATTTCAAGTAATTTAAGCACTCCATGCCAAAATCAAACACAATGGTATCTTTTATTTCTATTATTCATTCACAGACATTTGTATTTGCTATAAAGCAACTACTGACAATTGCTCACAGTGGCAAGACAGAGAGCATTAAGAAATCTGGAAACCAGCACGGTGCTGACATACAAGAAACAGGGTTGAGGCTCGTGTCAGCAGAGTGAGCCGGAGACTTCTGATCTCCAGAGAGCGAGTTGTTTTCACTCTGTCTCTTGCAATCCCTTTCTGCCTAGTTTTTCTTCAGTAACTATCTTGTTGAGCCTTCCCCCACTTCATTCTCTCACTCAGGTTTCTTTAGGTCCTGATCCATTAATAAAAGGAGTTAATGCCCTCAAAACAGGAAAATAAAAAAGTATGATGAAGAGCGGCGTACAGTCCTTTGCCCACTTACACCCTGGGACTGAAAAGAGTCTTCTTGTGGTTGATGACACACCTGCCTTTGCCCATTTCCATCCTGCCTAGTGATATAAAACCCCAACACAAGCGTGATGCCACTATTCGGCCAGTTGTAGTGCCATACAAAGCAGTGGTCTTTATTCAGGTCTGTATTGCTATTTGAATGTCAACTTTCTTTTAAGGAGAGATTTCACCAGAATCCTGAGCTGCATTTTGTCCATTAAACTATATAATTGCTTTTGCCGATAGCAATTTCTCTACTGACATGCAATTTTTTTCCAGATTCAGCAAAAATATAATAGTTCCCATGGTGAATCTTCAAAAAACAAAAGTTAGTGATATTACCCAGTACAATACTCAAGCTCGATATTAAAATAACAATAAAAAATGGACATATGGACTTGAAAAGTCATGGTTTATTTCCCTAAAACCCTGCTGTTACTCTCAAAGTGACAATGTCTTACTAAAGAAAACCTTCCAGGAAAGTTGTTTTATTTAATGCCACTGTTATCCATAACTTTCCAGTCTTCAAATTGAGATTTTTCTTAAGCAAACACTGAAAAAGAGCCCTCACCCACCCTAACTGGTGGATTTACTTCTAGAGCTGAAAAATGCGTAACTGGTTTATTGATTGACCTTGTTTTTTTCCTAAAGCACTTGAACCATTTCATTCTAACAGTTTTCTCTGATTTTAAAGATAGTAATGCAAATTTTAGTCTTCAAGACTCATTATATTTTTTTTTAAAATCCCATCAACAAAATTACCACTCAGTTTCCCAGTTTGGTTTTTCCTGTTTACTCAAATACAATAATTTTGAATTTTCTAAGGGTAATACTTTTATTGCTCGTTTACGATTATATTGTTTTCATTTAAGTATAGTGGAACTACAGATGTAATTTTCTTACCTGTCTTGACCTAAAACAAAAATGCAGCATCCTCATTCTATCATTTGAAGCTGTTTATCATTTAATTCCAAAAGCGCACACAGACAGAAGCATCTATTAGAAAGAAACATTTTGATTTAAGACACACTTACTGGCAAGCAATCCGATTCCATTTGCTAGCGATCCAACCCAAGCAGTCTTGCCTTTCCCTTCTCCAAAAGCATCCAGCCATTCTACATACAAGACTCCCACCGCCAGCGGTGACCCGTAACACAAGAACTGAGTGAAGAAGGAAACGACAACGATCACCCAGCCCCAGCCACCATCGGGTGGTTTCCGAAATACCATCTTGCCAGATGAGTGCAGATGTGAAGGCAGAGCCTGTGTAAACAAAAAAACAACAAACAGAAACAAGCATTAGAAGAGTGACTGATCTAGGTTTGCTAAGGCAATTGAGCTGTACAGAGAAGTACACATTCACACAGAGGCTTGTTTCAACCAGCCTTCGAGAAATATATTCAACACACAGACAATGGAAACTAGTTACCATTTGGTACTTCTGCCTCTTCTGGATAACACAGGAACAGTACACAAAGCATTAATAAGTCATACATACACCAGCACTGTGTTACAGAAAGGGTGAACATTTCATTTTCTGAGTGTTAAACAGCCTTTGTGAAGACCTCAGGCATTAATATCTGACATAGTGCAATAAGAGAACCACATGGCCACCAGCTGTTAAGCCCTCGGATATCATGAGTGAAGCATATAGGCTTGAAGGACAAGAAAAGCTACAAGTATAAAACAATCCCAGCAAATAATTTAGGATTAAAAAAAAAAAAAAAAAACAAACAAAAAAAAAACCACACGTATAAAAATATTAGTTAAAGATCCAAAAGAAGAAAAATCTCTACTTAGTTGTAGTCTCGGCACAGTACCTTGCAGTTTAGCAAGGTGTTTGCCACTGGATAGTGTAATCTGGGAGGAGCAGGCCAAGAGGAAAACTGGCATTCTGGAAATAGTAACAGTTCAGTACTTTGCTCTGTCAGCACGGTGATGTGAAGAGGAGTGATACATCCAAAAATCACTTTGTACATATTAGTAAGCGGAGTGAGTCCTAAAATTGTATATAGGTGCTGGCTTATATGCCAAGACATGACAGTATTAAACATGCACACAAAAACCTCCTGTAACCTGTTGCAGTGTCCCCTCTCTGCACTTTGTGCACATCACCCTTCCCCAAACTGGCACCCACTTCTTGAACTCCATAAATACCCCCTTAGTCCTCTGCATGGCAAGGTCCATCACTTATACATCTACGGCTTTAAATAGCTGACTGTCCTCACACCTTCTCAAGATTAGTTTGTGAAAGTAGGGACCAATGCCTCTAACCTCTGGTGAAGAATTTAGAAGTTTCCAGGCCAAAGTGCTTTGGAGTTTGGACAACTCCAATGATATGTAAGTCCCTGTGCACACAACTAACCCGCTCTCCCTCTCTTCAGGGAGAAATCTGCTGCAGTGATGACCACAAAACCCATGTTGTGTTCCTGGCTCTGTCACTAATTGGACGTGTGATTCTCAACAATTTTAATTTGTTTACCCTGTAAGATACAAAGAGATAAGATCTTACCCTGTTTTCTTCTTGAAATACCCTCAAAGACCATTTTCACACTACAGCTTATGCATTAAGGCTGCTGCAATAACTGTTCTGCTCTGGGAGACACCCATGAGATAAAGCAGAAAAATAAACAAGTCACACTGCCTTTTTGACTCGCAACCCAGCAGAGATGGAAAAAAAATTACTGCTGTATGAAAGCAATGGTATAAACAAGTAGACAGTAGCAGAACTCTCATTCAAGCTCCCCAACTTCTTTGCTCCAGTAACTTTTAAGAATCTGCATTGAAACCTTACAAAAGAAAGCTACAGTACAAATTTTTGAGGAATAATTACTATAGAGACTTGAAAAAGGCCAGTTGTAGTTTACAGATGCACTTATATTGTTACTTTGAGGGTAGGTACTTACAGATGATGACAAAAAAGTCCTTCAGCTTCCTACAGATGTGCCTTCATGTGGTGACTCTACCTGCAGGAAAAGAGCAGCAAAGCAAGTGTTCAGCTGAAGTATCACTGCAACAGGGAACACAACTCTGAAAAACTCGTGTCTTCATGTTAAATTTCTTCTTTTTAATATGTTTTCAGAGGAACTTCAGAAGTAACCAAGTTATCTTAGTGGAAAAGTACTGATCCCCCCTCAATTCATTAGCAGCTGACAGCATCCTTGAGCTCCAAAATAACAAAAACATTGTCTACTAATGTGAAATAAGCTTTGATGTTCAAGGTCCTTTAGGAGTGATTTACAGTTTTATCATACTGACAGTCCTTTAAGATACAGTATTTCCAGTTACAAATGTTACAAAGTTACATGTTTCAGCTATAAATGTAAACTCTGATTTACTCCCTCAAATGCCTGGTAACTGTCCCTTGATTACATCAGATGCCAGGGTGACAGCTGAGATGGACACAAATCATGCCATACCATATGCTATCGAAGTATTCAAAAGCCACTTACCATTATTTTCCTGCTACAATAACCTTTATACAAAAGGGGATCGCCACATTTCTACACAAAATATTTAAGCTATATACATGCAATCACGAAAAGAGCTGACATATGCATCTCTCCGTGTATTAAATAAGTCTCACTTGGCTTGTTTTGTCCCTGACTGGAGTAAAAATGGTGGAAATGAGTAACAGCTTCAAGAAAAAGCACTTCCACTGAGACAAAGCAAGGAAATTTTCAGAAAACCATAAAATAATGGGAATAGAGAGTAAGTAATCCCAACTCATATTTGTTTAAACAGTAACCTTTAGAAAACAAACACATTTTCGCTGTTATATTGATTTCCACTATATTGACGTCCTAAAATTTGGCACAGAGACAACTCTGAGTTCAGTTCTGCTATTCTAAACACTTGATGGGGAAGAGGGGAGGGCAGGGCAGGAGAGGAAAGACATTTTCATAGTCTTAGGTCACGTAGTCTTTTCTAACAGAAAGACAAAAAACGCTGGATCAGTTCCTCATCTCCTGCAAGTCTGAACAGCTTTATTGACTTTAACCAACTGCTCCCGACTTACACAGCAAGAGCTGACCTCCCACATCCTGGTGACTCCTTATTTTGCACCACAGATGTCTTTTGCATCTTCTAGCACAATAACAAGATTTTAGGTAGTAAAAACATCTCTACTTTCTAAACACTTTGAGCCATTTACAGTCTGTGATTGTCAAGCAAAAAGTGAAAACCACTGTCATTTTTTCCCCAGAAATCATCCTCAAAGTGCAAACAGACCTACAGAGTCCTAGAGTTTGTTTTTTAGAAGAAACACAACCTGGCTTCTCCTCCCCTTTCTTGCAAGTTGCCCCTTCACCTCACACCCCTATGTGCCTCTCAACTAAAATAAGCTGTATTTTCTAATTTCCCTGGAGGCACAAAGTCTGAGAGCCCTGTGCAAGGAGCCCATTCCCAAAGCTCTCTGCTATGATACATGGTTGAAGATGTTCCAGTCAATCAAGCTGCTGCTGGGACTGTGGATATCCATATACCATTTACTGGTACATTATTTAATGCTTCCCTGAAAACGTCAAGTTGTAGTGTAAAATCTTGGTAGCACAGACAAGAGCTGACAGTAGGAACTACATCTTCGTTGTTCCCAACACGGGCATCAAATCTGTGTGATGACTTGGGAGGGATTCAAAGTGTCTTTTACTATTTTCTACCTGTGCGGAAGGAAGACACAGGCCGCACAGATATGTGCAATCATCTAAAATAAAGAAGCAGAAACGCATACAGAAATGAGCACTTAACAGTTTTGCTTTCCTTTGGAACCAGCCAGGAAGATTTGTGTGATCCTGGAAGGAGACAAACAACCAGGGGTTTAAGATTCAGGTCGGAACCACTTCACAAACCTTACTGTTCACAAAACCTAAGGATGTTGTTTCAGACTCCAGAAAACCTAGTCACATCAAAAAATGTTGAAATGGAGGGACGAAGCATAAAGAATTAAACTGTAACTTGAAGTTTGGTCAGAAAAAGCTTTTCAGTGAGTCGTACTCACTGTGAATAAGAATCAGAGGAAGGGAGCTGCCTGATGAAAGCCTTTACCATCAACAACAAGAAGAAACTCTAGAGAACAAACTGAACAACAAATTTTAATCTGGAAAGAGAGAAGTGTGTGGCTGCAACTATTTTTTTTTTTTTAATCTAAGCATCTTTATCACAATATTGAGCTCTTTTTCTATAAAACTTAAAATTTGGGTTAAAAGATGGCAGAGGAGCACAAAAAAAATAATTGGTCTAAAGAACAGGAGCACAACTGAAACATTAGCCTTCAGCATAGAAATCAATCTGTGGCAAAGGGAATCTTGAGAAAGACAGTAGCAATACAGTTGTTTCCAGTTTGTTATTTGTGCAAGCAGAGTCTGGTTAAGTATGCGGCTTTCTGTGAGCAGCACATGGCTGCAAAGAAAGCCGGTGTCAGCAGAACCACTGTGTGGTTGACACTCAGTTATTCCAGTTTTGCAAGGCACTGGTACACATTAAGATGGTACCAGCCAGAATAGTATTAATAACATCCCTCATTTTAAGCTGAATTAGATTGCATGTCAATTTCTATTTATTTTTCAGGCAATATTCTTGGAAGTATCATTTGAAGTTTCTGCTACCCTTGGCTTGCAAATAACACTTAAGACCATTAAAGTGGCAGTGATACATTACAATTGTTTTTAACATATTCATCGTATCCAAACACCTGCACATGTACTGACATGGCAATATAAGCATTGTATTAAATGCAATGAAAAAGACGCATCTGTACTTTGATGACATCAGATTTTGACTGACGCTCTCACTGCACTAGCTCTCCTTGTTTAAAAATTTGTCTTTAAGTTCTTTCACACTGGATGTAGCTATTTCCCTCTTGGCATTCAGGTTTACCTATTTTTTGTGCTCCTCCACTTTCCCATTTGTAAATTATGCAGGAGGCTCATCAACACAGATTCTTCCATTTCTGCCCAATGAGGGAAGAAGCATGGGGTTTAAAACAAAACAAAATACCAAAACAACACTTACTGACGACATAATAACATTTTTCCATTGTGCAAAATAAGTTCACATAAAGAAGCATTAACCAGGACAGAACATAAACCCGTCAGCTTTGTACAAATCTGTCAGCTCAGGGCAACCTGTCTTACCTGTTTCCAGAGCTTCAGAGGGATGGAATCCCCCCCGCCGCTAAGTATGACTGCCTGTTAGAGGCCAGCACACATCCACGCAGGCAGATGCAATCTGGTGCTGTTGTAAGCCACCAGCAAACTTCATTTACTAGGGGAGAGCTCCTCTGTAGAACAGGAGCACGGTGTGCGCCTCCTTACGCATCACAACCTACGAGGGCTCCCCTTGGCACCTGCTCTCCCAAATGGTCCGTGCCCCTTGCCCAGGTCCTCCGTGAGGATGGACGGGCTCTTATAGCCCCCGGCTCGCCTCGCCTCTCCCCACACCCCCAGGGCCAGCCCACACTCCCGCTCCAGAGGGATGCATTACACATTGACGCCTTCCACCCCCAGACCTGTTTCAATGGGAAGCGCTCATCCGCACACCCTCATGACTGAAAGGTTGCCCTTGGCAGCCCGATGTCACGCACGCATCAAGTCACGGCCACGCCGTGCTGCCCTGTTCCCGAGCAGCTGCGGCCTCTGAATCGCTGACAGGTGCCCGCAACGGACACGCACGGATGCTCAGGTGCCCACTGCCGTGTGCCATAGTGGGCACTGGCACCGCGACACCACTGGGTGACCACCGGGTGCCACCAGGCATGCACAAGGAACACCAGGAGGTACCCGCGGGGTGCTCACAGAGGGCACCGAGGGGCGGACGTCGATGGGAACCGCAAGGGACTCGGCCACCTCAGTGGGCACCCAGGGGCGACGGCAGATCCTGAGCCAGCTTCTTTCTCTGAACCCTGGGCGGCGTGGACGTCCGTGGAGAGCCCCCTTAGGGCCACCGACCTGGCCCAGCCGCCCCACGCACCGACACCCGGGGCCGGGACAGCCCCGCGAGGCCTCCCGCCAGACAGCCGGGCCGGGTGGCGGCAGCGGTCCCGCCAGGGGAGGCGCACGGCGCCCGCCGCAGCTCCGGCCGGCCCGGCCCCTCGCTCCGCACACCCCCGCGGCCCCCCAAGGCCCGGCCGAAGCCCGGGTCTCCCCGAGCCGCGGCGTCCCCATTACCTGCGCCCCGCGCCGGCAGCAGCGGACGGCCCGTAGGGCGGCGGGCAGGAGCCGCCCCGGCGAGCCGGGGCAACTCCGCATCCCCGGCGCGGTGGGGCGAGGCGCGGCCGGTGCCGGCACGAACCGGTTGTAACTCGGGCGGGGGAGGAGCCGCCGGGGGCCGCCACCCCCTCCTCCCCCCGGCTGCCGGGCTGGCCCCCGCCCCTCCGGCCAGGCGTGGGGCCGGTCGCCCCTCGGCTCACCTCCATGGCGGACCCCCGCCCTACTCCTGCTCGGCGGGCAGACCCTGGACCCTCCGCCTCCCTGCGCCCCGCTCTCGCCGGGGAGAGGCGGACACCGGTCGTCGGCCGAGGGGCGCTCCCAGCCTGGGGCCAGGCGGCCGCAGCGGAGCCGGGGCAGGAGCCGCTCACCGTGGTGTCACGCCTCTCCTCGCGCCCCGCCCCACCGCCAGCCTGGCCCCAAGGCAGATCAAAGCCCCCTCCCACCATACCCTGATCCCTTCATTCGCACGCCCGCGCTGACGCACGGGAGGCAAGAGCACGAGCGCGGCTCTTCCAGGCATAACCGCAGCGGGCTCGAACCTGCTCGGGTACCAGGGGCTGCAGGGCGGCGGTGGGTGCTGGCGCCCCTTTCCCCAAAGGTCGCAAACTTGCACTGCAAACAGCAATGCAGGCAGCGCACACAGCACTGCTACCCTAGCCTGCCAGCTCAGTAAGAGATCCACTTTCGGATCAGAGGCAGCCTCATCAGAGCTCTAGCCCAGATCAGTGTGCAGGGCACACACAGCACTGCTACGCGTATGACAAAGTAGTTGCCAACTCACACAAGTTCAGCCACCTGCAACTTGTGCTATCCAGATCGCAAAATCTGTTGTAGAAGCTGGCTGAATATGCAGGAATATCAGGATCTACCCATGGGTGTGTGTTCAGCATGACAGCTCTGCTGCTCTTTGTACCCAATTAAGTCAGCTCAAGTACCCACACAAGCTGCAGGTGGAAACAAACATTCCCAGAGTTGGGTGAAAGTCTGAGCGCCGAAATATTCCTAGAGCTGAAATTCTGAAGTGATGTAAGATGTTTAGAGCCTGTTCAGTTCCTACACATATAGCATAGCTCCCCTTTCAGATCCACAGTCCAGTTCTACTCCTCTGTGCAATATTTACAAAGGTTCATGAACTTCAAGTATCTTTAAAAGTGCCTGGATCCACCTAACAGTGTTCAAGCAAATATTAAAATTAACACTTGCTACTGGAAGGACTGACAGAATGACACAAACTCAAGACTCACTTCTAAGACATCTCTGAGGTGGGGAGGACTCTGCTGGCATATGGTTCAACTTTGGGTATCTATCTCATGTCAAAAAGGGCAGCCAACAAAAAAACAAAAAAAAACAAAAAAAAACAAAAACAAACAAACAAAAAAAAGATAACAGGAATTATCAGAGCCTAGAAAACTGATCCAAGGAGGAGAACTGAAATAAATGGCATTTCATCTAGAAAGAAGGTAGATAGCATTCTTCAATAACTATAAAAAGTTATTGCATAGACAAAGGAACAAATTGTTCTGCATAAGCATTAGACAACTAGAAGAGGCAAGTAGGCTTAAACTCCATCAACTAGTGCTTTAAATATCAGGAAAAGCAAGGCTAGCTTGACACTGGCAGAGATTTCTTTGGGAGAGCATAGAATTTCAGGAACACACATGTACTAAGTTGCTGAAACAAGAAATGACTGAAGACAGCTGCCCAGATAGTAAACAGCCGCTGTTTACTTTGATAATTTCTTGGGCTTCAGGACACGGGCTGAAATCGAAAAGCTAGCTGAAATCTTTCCATAGCCACACAAGAGACAGCTGGAAAATAACAATTCTGAAACAATCCCTCAAGATGTCCTGTATCCTACACTTCAATAGAAAAACTAATAAATACAGCACATATAAAGCTCCAGTTCCCATTACAGTGCTTGATGTAAGTGTTTTGCTTTTTGAGCTCTATAGAAGCTTAAGAAAGAATGTTGTGGGCTAAAACTAAGTGGCCATTTCACTCTAGCAAAATTGGTGACGACTGTCTAAAAAATAGTGAAGAAGAATACTCCTGTATTCACAGGTAGTTATCAGACTACTGCATATAAGAAGCCTTGAGTTCATAATGAATTATCCACACAGGAACATTCCCAAGAGTTAAGGCACATCAGTTACAGCCTACACTGGATCTTCATGCAGAGAAATCTGTCCTAGTCAGATGCAAACTGACTTTAGATCACAGGCAGCTTTGGACCTGAAAGAGAAACCCCACTTGAGAATTAAAATGCACTTTAAATCAATACATATTGATCCTAATTGCTTTGCTTTAACTTCTCTGGATGCCCTCCTGATGACAAGTCCTCCACTTTTAATTAACGTTCCTTTCATATCAACATGTCACTCAAGGGCATACCATAATTTTGAGAGGGCAACCTTGCTGGCAAAAGACCAACCTGTGAAATTAAGGCACAGAACCAAAAGGCTAAGGCAAAGAGTCCCTCCTCCATGTGTTTTTGTCCTTGGTTTCATAACAAGCAACCCATCTCCCTCCAACTCTAGGTTTCTGCTCACTCATCTTACAGTATTTTGGCAACTACATTTTGGTTTGGATTTCAAATTGCTGATTAATCTTCTTATTTCTTCACTTGAGAAACTCTACAGGGCCTCCAAAGGCAAGTGAATTGTAACAGTGCCATGGCTGCACCTTTTGTAACCACACGTTTGCCCCACACATCACCAGAAGAATTCTTAGACCTTCTCTTTAAAATAGAAAATGAAGGGGAACATTGAATAATGCCTGCAAACCTCTCCCTCCCCAGACTCTGAGGTTAAAGAATCCAAAGGATAAAGGCACTCACACAGGCAGGCCAGGGCTGAGAGCAACTCCTACTTAAAAGGTTACCTTATTTTTGGTGAGCCATGGGTGCAGGATTTCCAATCCTAGGTCACTAGCAGCTATATTGGGCATAGAGATCATCTGGGAACGTTCTCCATTCTGCAGGCAGTGCAGCAGCTCCTGAAGGTACAGAGAGGAAATTTAGAAAGCATTCATGCAGCCATCCTGGAAGCAGTCCTTCCCACCAAGAAACGCAGCTGGTATGCTGGGTAGAAGTGGGGATGTCCAGGGTTGGTTTTTGTTTTGAGGTTTTTGTTTGTTTTTGTTTGGATGTTTGGTTGTAGTTTTGGTGGGGTTGGTTTGTTTCTTTTTAAACTGAAGGTACATGACCTGCAATGGAGGAAAATCACAAAACATAAACCAATTCTAAATATTTGATCAACTACTGTCCTGTAACCTGTGGTCCAGATTGAGAAGCATTCTTTTGCATGTTTGCGGTCTTTACACAATCTGAGTAGGAGGAGAGACTCTGGAATGAAAGGGCCAAGCTAATACACCTAAAGTTCATTGTCTTCTTTGGTGGTTTGTTAACTTGCTTGTGAAAAATGTCTGTTAATGATTGAAGGAGAAAAAAGGTGAGGAAAGCAATCAGTAGTTTGACCACAGTTTAATTTAAGCAGATATATTAAATGTCTGTGCAGTTACAGAGTCTAAAGGACACTCATTTGTCTTCAGCAGCCTTAAAAGGCAATACTTCAGTAGTTATATTATAACCCTTCATGTGAGAGGCAGAAAGAGTGACACTTGACCACACAAACAGGGTCATTATACCTTCTCTCAGGTTCGTGTGAAAGGGGATAATAAGATTGCAGAAGCTGCAAAGAACACAGATTTCCCCTGAGATGCCAATGAAGTACTACAAATCCCCCTGCTGTCATCATGGCTATGCTGACAGGGAACTTGACTTATGTTGTTTGAGGAGATGCAGGTCTAGTGGCAGAACCACCTCCCTCCATCCAGTCTGTCTGTCACTGCAAACACACAATGTGATGTGTCCACATATGTTTCTTCTGAAGAGGTCCCATAATGGTCAAGAACTGAAGCAGGTCTTCAGATGAACTGTACCACCAGCGTAACCACTGTCTAATAGACTGTTCAGCTGCCTACTTCCAAATGCTGATTTGTAAATTGGTTTTCTATTTATTCAGGGTATTAATTATGTACCTTTCTAGTGTTCCATCATGCTATCCTACTTAGAGAAGGCTCCGGAAGACCTTATTGCAGCCTTTCAGTACTTAAAAGGAGCCGATAAGAAAGATGGGGACTGACTTTTTAGAACAGTGTGTTACAAGAAGGCAATGGTTTTAAACTAGAGAAGGGAGGATCTAAGTTAGACATGAGGAAGAAATTTTTTTACAATGAAGGTGGAAAAGTACTGGCCCAGGTTGCCCAGAGGGATGTTGATGCCCCATCCCTGGAGACACCCCAGGCCAGGCTGGATGGGGCTCTGAGCAACCTGAGCTGGTGAAGATGTCCCTGCTCATGGCAGAGGTGGCATTGGATAAGCTTTGAAGGTCCCTTCCAACCCAAACCATTCTATGATGTATATGCAAAATAAACATCATGTGAAAACCTTCTGCAAAACTTGTAGCAAAAGAAATGTAGCGGTCATTTAGGTTGAAAAATTATAATCTATAACTGCTTTTTCACTTTTACAAGACTGAAAGGTGAGTTTGTATTTTGTTTTCACCTTACACTACCATATAAGTAATGAAGACATGGAAAGATTACAGGACAAAATTATCTAAGAAAAGTAATTTTGTCTCGCCGCTCACTTAAATACACTTGCTATGCAACACAAGCAACTAATGTAGTTGCAAGGAATGTTTTTTGAAGATTTCAGAAGTAAAGTTCCTTAGTATAAGTTTGTTGTAACAAACTAGGAAACTATGGCAATTTTTTACATAATGTAATCTTCTTAATCTGCTGCATGTATTTGAATTATCTAAACTGATAAAGGAGCTATTTGAATGTGTTAAATAATGATGTTTTACGTATTAGAACATCAAAGATAAATCACAATAATTTAAGGCTATTTTTAAAATCACATATAGAACAATAGGATGGTTTGGTTGGAAGGGACCTTACAAATCATTTAATTCCAGCCCCCCTGCCATGAGTTGGGACACCTTCCACTAGACCAGGCTGCTCCAAGCCCCATCCAGCCTGGCCTTGAACACTGCCAGGGATGGGGCATCCACAGCTCCTCTGGGCAGCCTGTGCCAGGGCCTCATCATCCTTATAGGGAGGAATTTCTTCCTTAGAGATACACACATATACATATATATATATATATATATACACACACACACATACTTCAAGTAAAATACAACAGTGTGCGTGGAATGACAGATAAGTGTTGGCAGCAGGAAGTGCATTTGCTAAGAGTGTAAAATGGGAATAAAATTACTGCTGCATCTCCAAGCAAATAAATATATCAGCTCCATTTTTCTAGAGCATCCACCTTCAGGGAATACAAAGTAGTACATTTCCATTTTGACACAGGTCTCTCATGACCTCTGGGTTTGCCATAAATTCACCAAGATCGATGCCAGTACAGACCAAAATTGCTATTTATACCAAGATACACATTTTCTGTTGTTTGATCCCCATCTTCCGGTGTGGTGCTGATCTTGTTAAGTGTCCCTCACAGTAAAGCTCAAATCTGGTTAAGATGGTGCATGTTGTACTGGGATAGCTCAGAGTGCACTCGTTTCAGGGAAAGGATTTGGTTTTCTTTACAGATCGAAAGAAGATTCCTTACGGAAGAAAGGTGAGGGTCAGAGCTATCTCATATAGGAGCAAGTCTTGTACATACAACTATGTGTGGTTACATTGAAGAACCAGATGTCAGTGAAAATACCAGCACATTAAAAAAAATCACAACACATAATCAAATAATTTTTTGCAGAAAATAACTTAATAGCTTGATAAAAGATCTTTTCCATTTCTAGATGTCACACCTCTTTCTGAGCTATGGTATATAGGGTGCATACAGTGTGTGCTTAACTATAGGAAGGCAGACTGATTTATGCTAACTCTGTTTTTTTTGTTTTTAATCAGGAATATCAGATATCTTTTCTAACTTTTATTTTCTAATCTAATCTTTTCTAAGTTTTAAGTTTTCTAATCTTTTCTAAATTTTATTTTGTATTAGCTTCATGCTTTAAAATGCTAGCATAACAGTCTTTATTAAAAAATATGATGCAAATTAGTTAAGCACATTTTTACTTTCAGCAGAGGATGGACAGAAAATAGAGAACTAGATCCTTGGTGTTGCTGAAAAGCAGCATGAACTAGAACAAAACAAGTACCAGAATGCAACAAACTCCTGGGTGACAGCTGCAGTAACCAGAGCTTTGGCAAAGGGCATGATGAGGTGGCAAAAATGCATTAAAGGATGTCTTTTAAGAAAATAATGACTCATTTGTTACACAGAACTTTCTCCAGCTTCTGCCTGTTGAGCACTTGACATGGAGAAGGGCTGTTCCCAACCTCATCACACGCCTGCTGATTTCCCAGCAGGACTCGGACGGTACAGCGCTCTAGAAATCCTCAGTTTCCCTCTGGTGAACAGCTTTTAGTCTTCGTAAAGGCTCTGTGAAATAGCCTTTGCAAATACAGGCTGACTTCACCTCCAGAGCACAAAGATGACAATCTCAGCCTACCAAAGGCAAGTATTTTTGTTGAGGGAGCCACCAGGTAGAGCTGGATACTGGAGTTGGCTCCTCAGAAGTGTTTGCTCATTTCCCACTGACAATTTGTCTACTGACTGAAGTTTCATGGCACACATTTATCAGGGCAGGAAGCAGCACAATGCATTTGTGTGAGACTCTGCAGAATGCAGGCATACGCTTTGTATCCTGCTTGAGTATTACCTTCATTTAATAGAATTGAGTTAGCTTTTCCCTCACTTATTTAACTATATTAAAATACTGAGGAAGGCATTTATTTTCTGTTAATGAAACGGAGAGGCTAATAGTAGCAGCATGAAACTGCCAGCGACCTAAATTCATCTCAGTGCAATCTCATTTCAATGCAAATGTTGTCATTTTTTTTCTGTATAATGCAATTCTGCCAGTTAAGATGTAGCCTTCTTTCCAGTACTACCCTTCACCTCCTCTTGGGTCTTCACAGGCTGAGACCAGGATTCCAAATTATGCTGCATTTTTTGTAGTTATGCAGATGCACCGATTTGTTGGCAACACAGCACATGCTAAAGCAGTGCACCATTTGTATCCAAATTTCTGTTGAGTGTCCCAAAAAGTCTATGTATTTTAATTTTGTACTCCAAGATAAACTCAGTGGAGGCACAAAAGGGAAAGGAAGATTCCACAATGGAAGAGGTTTATTTTAAGCCCATGTTAAGCTGTCACCAGGGCTTGTCTAAATATAGATTTGTCCACAGTAAACACCTTTAGTCTGCGTTTAGTGCAGACACACACAGAGTTACTCAGCAGTGACAAGCAGGCTTTACATCCACACCCAGGCCCACCATAACTCTCACAACCAGTTCCTGAAGAAATAGTTTGTAAGTGTGTTTTTGCATCCAAAGAGAAACGTTAACCAAGATAAGCTTACTTCCCTCCTCCTGTTGGCATCTCGCCTCTGCCATCTAAGCTTCGGGAACCTTTGTAAGTGATCTCA
Organism: Nesoenas mayeri; assembly: GCF_963082525.1. NCBI lineage: Eukaryota > Metazoa > Chordata > Aves > Columbiformes > Columbidae > Nesoenas > Nesoenas mayeri. The sequence goes on along the minus strand of NC_137551.1, from coordinate 8,853,980 downwards.
AGATGAGAAGCAAGCTCACCCAGGGGCTGTAGCTTTCAGGTCCAGCTCTTCCACTCCACACAGTTTGCAAAGGGCAGGCCGGCAGGGACTAACAGGGACGTTCCTCGAGCTTCTGCAGCAGCTCACACGCAATGAGGCAGGAAACAGCCTGTGCTGGGCAGGTGAGGGTCGTTGTTCCACCACTCAGAAATCCTGGCATGGTTTCCTGCTAACTCCTGTCCTACACTTGCTAATGCTTGCTCTGCTCCGAATCGCCAGTCCTTGTATTCTGCAGCATAAATAGTGCACTATACTGAAATCTTCTATCTCAAGTATTGGTAATCTCACACCACCTACAAAGTGCTTAGACAATTTACCATCAATAAATTAGCTTAAAATGTATTTGTTCTGACAACTACCATGTAAACATATCCAGTGTGCTCTACCACTACAATGTGATACTCTCTCCAAGTGACCGTAAAGATAATTGGAAACCACTGTCTGTTTACTGATAATTTGAGCTTCCTTACCAAAAAAAGTCCAAATACCAAATAAGTATATCCTCACTGAAACAACTTGGGGACTTCTCTGTAAACCAGATACAAATGCAAAACTGCACTTGTGTTAAATTCTATTTGGCTTTTGGGCTTTGCTACTTAAAGAGTATATGGCAAAGATTGCCAGGTGAAAGGATTGGGATGCTGTATTTCAGCAGTCCAAGATCTGCCAGTGCTGTGCTCTTGTGCTGATCCAGAGTCAGAGTTGGGCAGGGTCAGCATTTGGGATGGTTCCAAACCTCAGTGTAATAGCTGAACCTAAAGGGTCTTTCACCTCTGAGGTACATCATCTACCAACTAAATAATGTAAAAAGATCTATCTTTGAAACTTTTGTGATCTTCTTTGAGGTGGAGTATTCCAAATTCTCCAGTAATCATTACAGCAAACAGTGGAACAGCTAGAAAAATTAGAAAAACAAAGTGTCAGTAGAATATATGCATTACATACCCAAATCTGTCCCACAAACTGACTGAGAAAGGTTTCTTCTTCTCAGTGTTGCAAATGACACTTTCAATGCAACACATCCACAGAGCAAGTCCTGTCCAAAGCCATACAGTACTCCTTTATCATTTTGTGAGGAATTGCCATTGCCATTGTCTGTGGCTTTTTCCCACTTGAGGAAGACTCCAGACACCTGTCACAAATAACCCTCCTTACACAGCATGGCCAGGCTGGGGCACCTCAACAGTCTCAAGGAGCACCTGCTGCCCATTACAAATCAGGTGTCAGGTGCTTACTGTTAGCAGCAGCTGGAGCCACAGGGGAGTGACATAACTGTTCAGACTATCAGCTCTCCATAAGTGCTGTCAATGTTTGGAAACATTCATTTTTAAACAAGGCAGAAAGTTTTGTTGTAGTACCTGAGTTTTGGACAGCTGGAGTTATCCTTATTTCACAAAAGATGTTTGTAAGCCTTCCTGGTATGATAGGCCAGAAAGATACATATGAATGAGGCACAAGAGAACATCCCCTCTAAGGATATAAAGCACAGAGACCATCTATTGTGCTTTGGTTTCCTTCAGCCTACAGAATTTCTGGGCTCAGAAACAGTGGATTAAACAGTCTGTGCACCACACATACAAGCAAGGCATCAAATGGAAAATTGTCTCCCAGGGTGTTTCAGACTAGGCAATGCCAAAGCAGCTTCCCGCCTCGGCAGAGAGATCTGGAGAGAAGCTGTGACACACACGAACAGAGCTCCAAGAGATGGATTTAGATGGCATTCAGACCATGCCGCTGGAAAGCACTGAAGTACACTCTAGCAGGCATTAACAGGTCTGCCTTGGAGATCTTGTAGCATGTTTGTGTCCAGTCTACATTCATTTGGAGAGTTTCTAGCTAGAGATTGCTTTGATCCTCTTGTCCCTTACAATAGCTATCAAAACGTGAAAAGCTTTTGCCTGAACAGTCAGAAATTAGACCACATCTCACATCTAAGACACAGAGTGAAGCCCCTAACTTGAATTCACAAAGCTTTGGAGAAGACTTTGTCTCTTCCCCCACCCCTCCCCAGAGCAAAGTCATGTATTTAACACAAAGAATGACCCCTTTCAGCAGGAATCTAGAATGCTTCCAGAAAGAGGGAAGCAGTCCTACCTCAAACCGAGGGGCTGCACAAGCCAGACCCATAACTACGATATGAGACTGAGGGCCAAGCCAAGGTTCTGCGCTGGAGTGCAGCTTAGGCAGGGGTAGGCTGGGCTTGGAGTGGGCTCGTCCGATTCTTTTCTACCATTAGGGCTGAGTTTTGCCTCAGAGAAAGGTTATTTCTCCACTGATTCACGTGGCCCACTTTTTGGTAATGAGAAGTCCCTCAGAATAGACACAATGTCTGCAAGGATATTTAGAGGATTTGAGAGTCAAAGAAAAAAATGTCCATTTGACAAACAAACAAACAAAAAGCTCTCCTTATTTGGCTATACTAATTCTTATATTCTAGAAATAACTGAGACATTGGAGAAAGTTTATTTTAAATATCTCTACACAGGCTTGGAATTTATTTTTAACACACAAAGCATTCCTATACAATTAATAGGTCTGCAAATTGACACATGAATTTCCTGTTCCTTTTTACTCCTCATGGCTGTTTCCTCCCTTCATATAGTCATTAAAAGAAGTCTACATAATTTGCCTAAAAGACCAATTGCCGCAGGCTTCACACACAACTACACAGCATCTTAAATACAGGGCCAGGGTCTCAAATGAAAATGCCATTGCTTCAAGTTGCAGATTTATTCTTTTTTTTAATATTATTTTAGATACCCATCACCAAGGAGAATAATCTTAGAACAGATTTACCTCAGCTAAAAGAGCTGAAGTAAAACAGGTAAGAAGAGATGAATTTTAAATTTGACTTGGTCAACACCAAAGTAAAACTGCATTTGCAGAAAATTAGTTATTTTCCTTAGAGGGAAGTTTTCTGCTCTAGGGTGGGGTGACAAACCACCTTAAGTTTCTCCAGTCCAGCAACAGAAAACATCCTTCACGGCTTCCGTGAAGCCATCTTTGAAGTTCTGCAGCAATTGTGTAACTGCTCTGGCAACAGGAGAGACACAGCCAGGAACCCTTGGGAGGGGAAAACAAACAAAAATGTCTTTGCTGAATCCTTGTTCTTCGCTGAGACCTCCCCCACCTCAGCCTTAGGCCAACTTGGATGGGAAAGCTGTAGAAGTGTCAGGCTTTTATTGACTGCTCTATTCGGGGGGATTTGCTGCAGAGGAAGAAAATTAAGCCTGAGCATCATGTGGGCAATGTTAGTGTCAGGGCATAAATGCCGAGAGAACAGAGCCCTGGCTCCTTTTGCCCCTGCAGAACGCTGCTGTGCCTTTCATTGAACTCTGAGATCTGAGGCTTGGAGGATACGTTCAGTTTAGAAAGCACTGTAAAATTTTCAGGAAGGTGCAGAAGACATCAAAGCTGATTTCAAAGGCCACTCATCCACTTGGAATTTGCAACCCAACTCAGCTCTCATTTCTGCTTGTCTAAGTCCAAAATAACCTCACTTTAGTTAATTCATCAGTGTGAACAAGAACCACAGCTGACCCATAATATCTAGGTAAGTGCCAATTTCAGCCCTCAAGAAATCATAGAACCACAGAATGTCCTGAGTTGGAAGGGACCCACAACGATCATCGAGTCCAACTTCTGTCCCTGCACATGACAACCCCACAGTTCACACCGTGTGTCTGAGGGTGTTGTCCAGTCTCTTCCTGAACACTGTCAGGCTTGGGGCCGTGACACCTCCCTGGGGAGCCTGTTCCAGTGCTCCAGCACCCTCTGGGTGAAGAACCTTTTCCTAATGTCCAACCCGAACCTCTCCCGGCACATCTTCCTGACATTCCCTCGGGTTCTGTCACTGGTCACCAGAGAGAAGAGCTCAGCACCTGCCCCTCCTCGGCCCCTTGTGAGGAAGCTGCAGACCACAATGATGTGTCCCCTCAGTCTCCTCCAGGCTGAACAAACCAAGTGACTTCAGCCGCTCCTCATACGGCTTCCCCTTCAAACCCTTCATCAACTTCGTAGCCTCTTCTGGACACTTTCCAACCCAAGTATTTTGGGGAATTAAGCAAAGGTACATTGATGTTTGCTGAATTACATTTTAAATAAGATCAGGTGGCAATTCATAAATGCAAGTGGCAGTGCTGTAAAAAAAGAGCAAACCATTACAAACTCTTGTTTCCAGAACAGTTTTAAAAACAGGAATTTGGAAGATAGGAAATAACTGAAAAGCATGGGAGAATGTGGAGGTTCTACTGTTAGCAGCAAAGACCCCTATAGCATGACAGCTAAGCTTGGCAGGTGCATTATCATCTGTAAGTTACAAGACATTTGTATCATTAAAGAAAAACTCTAAAATATAGTTCTGCACTGGTAAAAGAAGCTGCCCCAGCAATTATAAAAGATTGCTAAAACTCAATATGGACCAAAGAGCAAGAACTGCAAGAGGAGCAAGTAGCAGGCAAATAAACCTGGCAGCATGTTAACCAAAAGAAAACAAACCAAACCAAACCTCAAAACACCCAAACCAAATAATGAAGGCAAGAGGTTTAAGTGTACTTTCATTATACTGTGCACACACACACACAAGTATCAGGCTACAATTCTGGCTGCTTGTGCCAGTATAAATCATTCAAGATGTGAATTTTGTAGCCTGAAGGACTCCCTCACTTACAATCAGTTCTAACAGTGTACAGTTTATTCATTATTTAATGGCTTAATCTAGTAAATCTTTAGCAAATCTTGAGCAAATTTTATTACTATCAGGAGGCATTCTGACTCTGATCAACTAAATATTAGTTCTCTTTGGAAATGAAACTAGCTTATTTTTATCTTTTTCTTCAAAGAGGTAACCCAGGAACATGGAGATACCTTCTTAACAGAAACCTGAAAGTTTCAGAATCAGAATATTACAAATATTTCAAAAGACCATGGATCTGTAAAGACTGAGTAAAGTGAAAGTATTTGGAAAGAAACCAAGCCATTTAACTGTAGCAAAAGTATCAAAATCTGCTCCATTTCCTGTTAAGAAAACAAGCTGGATTTCCCTCTCAGTTATTAGGCAATGGAAAGGCAAGTATTCTGTTCACATGGTGCCCTCTTCACCCTTGTTATTCCCCTGGCACATCCAATCTGTTTACATGTTTTGCTCATAATGATTTGTTTCATGATTCAAATGAACATTCTGTAAAGTGGAGGGTAAAATACAAGACAAAGATTTATCATGCAATCTTGACTTTCACAAATTGTTCTTGCAATACATCATCCCTTAAATCAAGGAGACTGCTGGAGCAAGGACACAGCAATCCCAGAGCATGCCTCGGAAGCTCTTGGGGTGTTTCAGCTAAAATCCCTCTTAATTCAGATATTAATTTCACTTACACACAGTCAATCCATACACTCTTAATAGTAGGAGAAGCTTCAGTCTACACAGAAGTTCTTTTTTTTTAAAGAAACTTAATGACTTTTCACAATATGACACAGTTAACTTGAAAACCCTTAATTATGTTCAGGAACTGACAGCATTAAAATCATCCTTAATTAAACAGTCAAGACAACAGCCAGACTAATCCTAGAGTTCCTTAATAGTGTGAGGAATGCAGTAAGTTTTAACAGGTTTAATTCCTTAGGATGTTGCCATGGTTAACACTTATTTTGGAAAGAAAACCCTGGAAAATAAATTTAAATAAAACTTATGACATTTGCAGTTCACTAAATCTGGTGCAAAAATCTCCGTGCAGTAAAAGTGAACAGAGGCTTTTAAAATTACAGAGAAATATGTCCTGACAAGCAAAAGCAACAAAAGAGCATATTAAGTTTAAAAGCCTTAATCATTTTAATCACCCATCCACAGAAACTCATTTCTAGTTGCAGTTTCTGTGAAAATTAAGATTTTGCCAATAGGTAACACCACAGCTGTGGATTTGATCATATTTAGGAACTGCAATTTCTCTACCACCATGGCTGTGCAATATTTTTACTTAAATTGGGGCCAAAATAAGGTAGATCTAGATCTACAAGACATGTAAGAGCAGGAGAGTAACCCCAAACTCACCATCAATCTTTTCTTCCCCCATTTGCTCAAGTATATACCAAAACATAAATTATAACCTATTTCAGGTAAAGAGGGGTGCTTCATTGCCATGGGTCATTTAACAACTTAGAAACAATGTCCTGTCTCCTGTATCATCACTTCCAGGAGCTTTTGGTCCCTTGGGGTAACCGACCACCCCAGCGATTCCCCCTGGGCTCCTTCCCTCCCTTTCCCCGCTGGGAGCGCCCCTACAGCTCTCGGTCTGCGCTGCCCTCCGCTCTCCTCTCTGCTCCTGGCTCTCCAGCAAGTCAGTCTCTCCAAAGTTCACCCAGTTCTCTGATCTGACTGGAGTTTGCTGTGACCCTCCCTGGTGCCAGCACTGCTGCGTGAGAAAAACTCTGTGATTCAGCTTAGGGCTGTTCGCAGTGTGAAAAATGCAGTTGTGATTCGTTTTAAGATGTTTAATGTTTACAGGTATAACCAAATGAGGCACGGACTCTGAACTTGGAAAAGGGAAAGGTGGTTAAGTTCTATGTAAAAAGTTATGAAACTTGTTTAGGAAGTTATATTGATAGAGGGAACTAACATTTTAAGGGTTAGGCAACTATATAATAAGGGCCTACTAACAAGCTAACATTTTAAACCACATTATTAATATCTAGTTTAGAGCTGTATGTAACTAATTGTGTTAAAAAAAGCAGGACTTCATTAAATGCCGAGATAAGAAGTTTTACAGCACCAGCTGCAACCTTGAGGAGACAAGATAGCCGAGATTTACAGCAAAAAGGGGGCGCCAGTCTGGTTTCAGTCAGTTTGGTAGCTTGGGTTCCAGCCAGTTCCTCCTAATGAGCCAAAGGGAAAAAGTCCACTGTGACGAAGCCGAAGGAGCCTTCATCCAAAGACCCCTAAAGACCCTTCCTCAAATTCACCAAATGACATTGCGCAGGCACGACAGGGGAGGGTCAAGGAGGGGAATATGTAAATGGTTATCTGAGACTCATTTTAACAAGAAGTGGGAAAGATCATGAATATGTATAGGCGTTTCTGGGGTCATTATGAATATGTGATACTATACTGTATTTAAGCACACTTCTTATTGTTAAAAGTGTGTGTGTTGGGCGGAGTGAATCCCCCGCGCACCCAGCGCTGTTTTGCTTATGCTCTAATGAACACGTGTGTAAGGAATACAAGGAATTGGATTAAATGTTGTTTATCCATAGAAAAAATGTAAGTTATTTATTTCAGCCGCCAGTAGAGAATGGTTTTTGCAGTCCTAGCTAGGCAGAGAGGAAAGGGCTAGTCAAAAGGTAATTGAATATCTGCCCGGTTTTCTATTAGCCTCAAATATCACTCTTCCCTTTCAACCAGGTCCCTCTGTTCTCCTTCTGCTCATCGTGGCAGCGTGACACTAATGTGCTCCTTCAGTCGCTTATCAGTGTCACACAACCGTACTAGACACACTTGCAGATATAGGATTGGGTGCAGTGCCATTTTCAAATGAAGAGGTGCTTTCTTTGGCCATTACGGTATGTTGTTCTCAGATTTTAGGATAATCAGGCAAGCCTGCACGGTGGCAGAGCCACAGAGCACAGCCCACAGGAAAGGGCTGCTGAGCTGAGCTGGCCTTCCATCTGCAAATCCCTGCTGCTTCAGGTTCTGCAGAGCCAGAACGCTGCTGACAGCTGGGCAGCGGTGGGGGCTCCAACCCTTGCAGCCCCCAGCCTGGCGGGCTCACAGCACCTGTGTGTGCACAGCCCTGAGCTGCACAGCCACACTCCAGAACAAAAGAACAACATCCAACACTTTTCATATCGCAATGACTGCGAAAATTCACGTACAAGCCATCCAAACAATTTGCCTTATTTGCTGATTCAGATTAGCAAGTCTGCATATTCAAAAGAAAATCAGGTGCTGATCTCAGCTGAACTGCAAAACTACTTCATATTACTAGCATTCCTTCTTTCCCTAAAAAATAAGCAAAAGTAGATACTATGTGTTGAAGAGCCAGACAAAAATCAGATGATTTAAGGAAGCACGAAAAAAAAGACAGGTCACAGCAGATTTTAAATTCCCATCTCCAGGCAGAAAGATAAAATACTCGTTATCAAACACTTCTCCATTTATGTTTTGCTGTTGACATCCAAGACAGTGTTAAGATACACTATGGAGTTACAACCTGTCTCATTCAGCAGTAACTGTCAAAACGCACTCAGATGCAGAATGGCAAGAGCCCAGTTTGCAACACTGCTTTACCTCACCAGATCAAAGGGGCCTTTAGTTACCAGAGAAAAGCCAGAGTGTGACTATAGGGACTGAGGAAAAAGAGAGGTATGAGTGGTATAGTTCTGAAGTTCAGCCCCAGAAATGCATTCCACACTGTGACTGGGTGAAATAAAACTCCATTATAAAGGGGATCTCAAGCTATGAAGTGGTCTCTACCACACCGTGACCCCTGACCATGCTGGCTACACTAGGAGGTTCCTGCAACTTCTCCAAGTAATCTCTAGTGTGACAAAGAAAAGCATTAGTGCCGTGAAGTTTAAATCAATCCCACTAGACATCAGTATTTCCCTCCTTGTTAGGAAGGATGCAGATGGTCACACCACAGATACTTGAGACTCCCACAGAACACCGTTCTGGTTTCATTAACTTTACATGCCAGACTTTGTTCAATCCTTAGAGAAAAACAAAACAAAACACAAAGCGAAACAAAACAAACAGTATACTGTACAGAATTTTCACAAATATGAAGATTTAGAAATTAATCTTGTTCCACTCAGCAACCCCAACCTGTATTCAGCTTTTGCTTTTTATTCTTCATTGCAAATACTCTCATCTTGCTTCATATCACCCAAATGAAAAGAACTTTGTCACAGCAGGCATCACCACCAGTTAGCATGAGGAGACTTTTCCCCATGCAGGAGTAAAGTCATAGCTGGTTTTCATGAAGACCACTGAGACTCGAAAGCAAGGGTCCCATCGCAGCCTCCACAATACTTGTATTTCGTCTTTTTGCATTAAAGTGATACAATGGTCCTTATACATACCTTCAGTCTCCACCTGGGGAATGCAGGACTGACTTCAACCCCCTTGTGCTTCTGGGCTGAAGGATATACTGAAGGTACAGAACGGCCTCAAAAGCACATGAAACAGCCTGATATCCAAGCCAGCATCTTTACATACAGGAGGGATTATTAAAGCTGTTCGCTTTGCAATGCATCACTCATTAGCCTGCTCTCAGCAGTTTACCAGAATATCTAAGCGAACTCCTGCAATGCTGGGAATTTGCTTTCCTTTATAAATGGGTACAAGCACCAGAAAAAATACAGAACCACCATCTAAAGGGGAGATTGCCTGGACAAGGCAACCTGAAGTTAAACTGATGACATGCATGTTCAAGTGACTCATTTCTGTTCAAATGCCAGACAAAAAACAAATGACATGGCTGAAGACAGACAGCATTACCACAGCTCATTCATCCAGCTCCCAGCCCCACCAGCTGTGTCAGTGTCCAACTGCTCAGCATCTGCAGCAGTGGAGAGAGAATAAAGGCATTTTACCAAATACTGCATGTGTTTTAGGAACAGAGTAACATGGATAGCTAGATTAGCATTCACTCAAGTACTTCCACAGCCTGGTACCCAAGAACTTGCCACCACCATAACACAGGGCTTTTACTGGTCAAAATGGAACAGCACGCTCGATATTGCATGCAGAGGCCTGGGCTGACCAGAGCAGAGCGTGTGGTCAGAGGTGTGTCTGGGCAACAGCTGAAAGACGAGACAGATGAGTGGATTCAACCAATGAGTTCAGCAAGACTCAGTCTCAGTAGGACTTACCGTGCTTATCCTCTGTTCAGTGCCTAAGAACTAAGCCTAGAAACTTGGCAATAGAGCCAGGTACGGCAAGTAATCCTCACAAAAGCTCTGGAGTATGCCACACAGGTGAGCTCTGCACCAAGTTGATGAATGAATTAATACAATAAAAAGGTGATAAAAACATATTTCACAATGGACGACACAAAGTGCACAGAGAATTTTCACAAATGCATACCATAGTCTTTAGGCATCTAAAGTTAACCATTCAACTGTAAATGCATATTTTATAATTCAGCTATAACACCGCACTTATAATACACTATGGCTGCTTTTCTGCTCTCTGTTTCTATCCAGAGATAGCTAATAAGATGTCCCAGTATCAAGCAAGCACTCACTACAATTAAAAAAGTTATCCATAAATTCTAACTGGTTAATGCTTTAATATTGATTATTAAATATCATAAATAATGTTTTAATAAGATGTCAAAATAGTAGAAATCACGGATTCCTAAGACAAAGCTCCATTAGGAAATGACTGAATCCATCAATAGTAGAACTACTTAACTGTAATCAGGTTCGATTACAAGAAAATCAAGAAAAGCTGAAGTAGACCACCAGATACAATAACATTCCTTTTTACAAAGAAATAGCAAAAGCACTCTTTTCTGAACTACAAAATATACAGCATATCCTTTAATACAGGCATTTTTTTCCCCTTCTCTTCCTCTCATACTATATATCCAATTAGAAAAGCAACTGTACTGCTGTATACTGATTTTGATTCAACACACGCGTTTTCTGTAACTTTGTAAAAATACACATCTCTGCCCCTATGAGCTTAGAAAAACTCAGAAAAAGATGGAATTGTTATTCTCCTAACCCCAGTCATCAGAAAGTACCTTCAAGGTAAGCAGACCAAAAGATACTGCAGTTCTTCCCATGGCAAAAAAAGCCTGAACCCTCACTGGAAGGCAGCTGTAAAAGGTTAAACTTACATATTTAATTCAGGGGGAGAAAGATACTCTGGAATTTCCCCACAATAACAGCTCAAGAAATTCAGCTGCATTCTTCCAAGATACAAGTAAAACTGATGGAGTCAAGCACGCATGATTATACTTGGAACGTTCACCTAATCCAAGGTGGGAAGCATCTCTTATGCAAACTTTATTATGCACATAGGATAATCTCCAGATTTCCCACTCAGCCATGTAAGTGAAAATACCAGAAATGGCCCAACTAGAATCAAAGACAAGCAAAAATAAAGACACGCACATATCTTTCTCAGATTCCGAGTTCTCGTTTTCTTCCTCTCTTTCTCAGTGATGACAGGCTGACAAATAGAAGGAAACATACATCCACCTCATAGTTTTCCATACAAGTAAGTACAAAAAATCAAGTGTTTATTGGAAGTCTGCATGAAGGCACAGATGAGCTTGATTACAGACACATCGTAACAATTACAAACATATGTAAACACCTTGAGATATACAACAAAGCAATAATACAGCTAATACAGGAATAAAATGTAACCTGCTAAAAAAACCCCCAAAAACAACTGCTTTATATCTGAGGTTCATTCAATGATAAGCTCCAATTCACACCAAAACAGTGTAATGCTTTTAAACTCATCACTTGGATTCATGCTCAACAAATCTGCACTTTGACCACTGTTGTTAACCAGTGGATTTATACATTTGATCTGAATTTGAACAGGCTTCCTTCGCTACGATCAGGAAAACACAGGAATAACCAGCTAGATACCCACCAACCCATTATGAGGCTTCGTAGATTCTCTAAAGAGACAAGAGCAATCACCAAGGTGTTGAAATGAAATATAAGCTTCAGAAAAGCTCAAGGATGCTTGTTCCATTTTCACTTGCATTTGAGGAAATTGCTGTATTCCTGCAGGAAAGGAACAGTCTACAGCTGTCAGGTGATTATTTTCTTCCTCCACAGGAGGCTTAGATTTCATCTGAAATACCTGCCAAAACAAAAGTCAGCAATCACAAACTAAAGTGCCTTGGACAGCTTAGGTTTTACCATTAGAATAAAACACCTTTGTTTATAGATACATTTATACCATGAGAAAACCCACCTTTGCATGTAGAAGACTACTTCCAATATTTCTGTGGAAAGGGGAATTGCCTTTTTTTATTTTTTAATTTTTTTACTTAGAAACCAATAGCAGAAACTTAAAAACTGCAACACAAAACTTCTTGGAAGGAAACAACACAGGCAAAAAAAAGTAGTTTTAGCACAGGCAATTCCCAGGCCTAGCCAAAGAGTACTCTGAGCAGCAACTTACTACAGGGACACACAGTTTTCTCAAACTCAGCCATCTCTTCTAACTCCCCACTTCTCCTCTACAAAAGCTTTATAACCTCTGGAGCCCAGTTCCAGTGAGGAAAGGCTCCTATACAGGCAATACGTGCAGAAAAAAACAAGCACAGCTACATTTCTCCTGACCCTGCGGCCACATCATCCCAACCTAAAGATGAGGTAGTACTTTTCTTTGGAGCCTAACTAACCGAACATGAACAAGCACTATTCTCCCTAACGTAGTAGCTGGCTGTTAATGCAGCACCCAACTCCATAGTTTTATCTCCTCTTCAGGGCACACTACTTGTGCCAAAACACAACAGCTGCTTAAAAAGAAATAAAATAAAATAAAATAAAATAAAATAAAATAAAATAAATCATGATATGAGCACTTGAACTCCGACTGCATCATAAAGGCCACGGTCTGGCATATTCAGCGACTTCCTCCCGCCCACAAAGTGGCAGTGACTCTTAACCTCTGTTTGTACTGGGACTAGTGGTTATTACACATGAAGGATATCCTGAGTACTTATTACAGTGAGATGTGGAAGTAAAAAAAATTAAATTATTAAGAACTCTAGTCCAAATCCAAAAAGAGCTGGGAGAGGAATTCAGCTCCTCAGGGAACTGAGGAAACCAGATTGTCTCTATGCATACAGTCCATTTGGTAACTAGGAGCTCCTCTTCAAGAGGACAGATCTTCCCCCTCAAGGAGCTTGTTGTAACATATGCATGTATCATAATTTTATAGCTTACACTCAAGCGTTCTGGTTTCTTACAAGAAGGTTGAACTGGAGAAATATGCTCTGCATAGTCGATGCTCTGTAGACTCCCAAGGATCAAAAAAAAATAGACTGCCATGACTGAAACAAAAGGGAAACATCAAAAAGAGTTGAACAGTATTCAAACTTTGCTGCTTGTAAAACTAAGCAATAGGATCAGAAAAAGCACTACAAGTCTTAAACGAGGTCCCTGGATCCATCCTCTTAGTAAACAATAATCAATATCGAGGATGAGAGACTGTGTTCTTTGATTGACAAAGTATTCAAGGCTCTTTTATTTGTCTCCATGATCAGTTTCCACTTATTTAACAAAATATATGGAGTCTATATTGTCTCCTGTCAGCAGTGCAACTCACACAGATCCCAGAAAGCTTTCTTGTTTTTGTTGCTTCCAAGACTGCATTTCTCATTCAGCTGAAGTGCACACGGATTCCACACAGCAGACAGGTTCCTGAACACACACATTTTAACAGGAAAGGAATCCTGCTCTGTTCAGCTCCAGCACAGCAATTACCCAGAGAAAAGCACTGACACTTTCTTGAAAAACTCTGGTAGTCCTTTCTGCCCTTGGGAATATGCTCTCAGAGGAGTATGTGTAATTAAAACAAACTTATCTGGCTGTTAGCTGGAAAACTCTCTCTGAACAGTTCCAGCTCTTCTTCCAATGAACTTCTCTGGAACAAATAATGGATAAAATAAACTCTTAATGCTCTACAGAGTATCAGCTGCATTCCACTGTCCAAGCCAGATCCCTTGAGAGAAAAAGTAAAAAACCAAACCAACCCAAAACAAAACAAAAAAGCTGCGTGATTGTCAGAGAGGAAAGCACAGCTGAAACAGCTACAAGATAGATATATTTGTTTTAAACCTTCAGCTGTAAAGGGGTACACTCACAAAATGCTCATCATGGCTAAAAATTGCTTCTGTGGCCTTACACAACTACTGATGATGCAGTGTGGAACTGTCAGGCATTGGGAACGAAAAGGACAACAGAAACCCACTCAGATCCTTCTGAGATAAAGAGTCCAAGCACCTAAGTCCTCATAGTAAGCTGGACCTCACTGACAAGTGAGTTTCGCCAGTCTACAGGAGATCTGATAAAATCACAGCTGTGGAATCATAATTCATGACTATAATTCACAAGGAAAACTGAAAATCCAATTATATTTATTAGGAGATTGTTGTGCACAATTTCTCATCTTATTCAAAAGGTCTACAAATAAGAGTTTACCACTTCTGATTGCAAGCAAATGTTCGTTCAATGTTCTTAGTTAGGTAAGGCCAATTCAGTGCCTTGTTACACTTTCAAGATTCAGTATACATTTGTCAGTTCTTTACTTTCCTCTGGTAACAGTCCCACTGGAATAGTAAGGAGAGTTCACTAAGACACTTTATAACAGCAGCTGAACTCGGGTTACACAAATTCAGTTTTGGAATATGCTTTAAACGTAAATTAGTCTAGGCAATTTTCCATTTTATAGTCTTAACACTGTCAAAGGCTCCCCCCCGTCCCACATTTACACTACCATCACTGTCAGCTCACACTCTGTAGAGCTGTAAGTCCAAAAATCTCAAAGCACTTCAGAAAGGAGGGCACCATTGCAAGTAGTGGTGTACTTGAGCTGGAATCCTACTTAGAAAGAATGTATTTGTTTCTTCGTCTTCTGTTTACAAAAGGATAAGCGTCAAACTAAACCAATCCTGCCTTGACCTTAGTCCCACCTCTGCCTGCCTGTAACTTTCTCCCACGCAATCCTATCACAGATTCAGGAGCTCTGATTCATCACAATGCCCTCAGCTGAGCTTCCTCTATGGAAAGGTGAGCACCTGCTATTAGTTATTTTCAGATGGAAGCACTGGGCAAATTTTATGTCTGCCACAATCTTGAGAATCACTTGATTGGAAATTCACTACCATAACTAATGTAATTTGATAATGGACTTGATCCCATATTGGTTTGAAACATGTAATAGACTATATATGCATTTCTCTAAATTCTCTCAGAGATGAAACTACATATCTACAGTGAAGAAATTCTAGTTTTGCCTTAAGCGGAACCTTTTACAACATTATTTTAACTTGCTATTTTGATTTAGAGCACTAATTTTATAAAGATTTTCAGTTTGCGATTCTTACTGAATAGTGAGTGGCAAACATGAAAATATATGTACAAGTGTTAGTATACTACCAATATGCTGTACTTCCTTCTTAAAAATGTCCTTAATAAAGCATTAGGCATGTCAAACAAACTTTTGTAAACAAAAGATAAATTACTCATGTTCTGCTCTGATTATAGCCAGATACATATTCTCATAAAATAAACATTCTTTTGTCATTTTCCATGGCCCACATATTCATATATATGAGGTAAACTACTCAAAATCAATAATACATAAACCTCAGTATTCAACAGGAACCTCAGGAAAAATGTAACTGAGCAAGATGTCAATATCAAGAAGTGACACTATGTTCCACTGCAAAGTGAAACCAATTTATTTGTGCTAAATGAATGGAAAGAATGTATTCCGAATACATTTCTTTATACATTGTACCGGCTTAGGCTGCTAAATAAGCATTCATTAGTGCCATGTTGTGCTACTTTCTTGTACTCTGTTTCTACCAAGCAATACAACATTTTGGCTGTTGTGCCAATATATTCCTATATGCTCATCTTATACCTTATTTTCTAACAGACTTTTGAACATTTAGAATACCTCTTGAAACTTTGCTTCAGGGGAACCACAATTAATATGTTTTTAACAAGAAAAACGTTATCATCAGCTGTTCTTTACAATCACATTGCCTTCTGCAGCAAAAAATCAAAATCAAAGAGCACACTTTAATCAGCTATCAGTAACCTGTGGGCAGGACCACACTTACCAAAGTTAACTGTGACAGATCACACAGTGTGGGCAGCTTACAGGTTAATGCAAATGTCAAGTGAAATCATCAAATCTTAAGGTCCACGAATTGTACATTCCACAGACTCCAACACGCCAGTTCCCTCACTGTAAAATTCAGACTGTACCACACGTTTGAGGTGCTTTTAAACAGGAGAAATACGGATGTGTCCTGTGTGCTGAATTAAGCTTATTTAGTACATAATACAATAGAGTATGTGTCTTGGGCACTGATTGGAGTGTCTGACTCACTTTTGCACGAGAAGCTGTTATTTCCAATGACTGAAACATAGTGCTGATTTTCCATAAGCTTGGTAAACACTGTCATATTTCAGAATTTATCATATAGCCCATCATGCCTTTAATTTTCTGCAAATTGTCATGAAAAAATATAAAAAGGTACCCTTTAATTTTACAAACCTAAAAGCCAGGAAAATGAAGCTTTGGAGCCAAGCAAAACGACATAATGCCGTATTACCAAACAGAGTAGCAAATGTTCCAGCCAGAGAATGGACATACATGTAGTTCAAGTAAACACTGATGGCAAAACTTTGTTAAGTTAGTGTTGTAGACCCACAACACTGGCTGCATTTTATACAAACGTTTACAACACAATTAACAGTGAAGCCTAAATAACCTCAGTGCAAATAAGTCAAATCCAAATATGCCAAGGAAGCCTTTGGCTTTTAGTAAACTGCTCCATGTTATGAGTCCACTTCTGACATCAGACTGCTGAGCACATGCACTAAGGCTGAGAGGAGGGATGCACTGAATGTTGAAAAGTGGCTGCCTGCGATGCTGCGGGTTGGACCGGAGGTTGCACAGGTGGTGGAGGTGGTGGCGGAGGTGGCTGCACTGGGGTCTGCGTGTTTGGAGAAGGAGGAGGAGTGGGACGTTTAAATTTGTCGGGGCTGTTACTTCTTCGCGGTGAAGGCCTCTGCAGAACAAATATTGAAATGATGTTTAACACACTGCTGAACAACGTTAGGTGCAAGTCCTCTAATCAGTGTACTGAGCTTGGCAAAGGGGAAAACAAAACAAACCACATAAAAATGTGAACAATTATGTGGCAAGAATCAATTTCAGCACATTGCAAGAATCAAAATACAACTTTTACATAAAATAAACGTTACTCTGAAATGAAGTAGCAACGGAAAGGGGAAGTGCTTTTGAGATCAAACAGAACACGCATTCCTTCCTGTCAGCTTGCAGGAAACGAGCACCAGACGTACATCCTGAAGTCACGTTTACCTATGATGACCAGCAACCCAAAAAGAAATGAGAGATGCTGCAGAGACAGCACCTCCCAGTTGCATTTGCCTACCTGGTAAGTGCTGATGAACACTTAACTTTACACTGCTGGCCTACGAAGTGGTATCTGAGTGTGGGAGAAATGTTTCCAGTGCCAGAGAGTGTGCTCAGAATCTCTGGCCTTCTGAAGGACTCTTAGTCAGCACACCAGAGCAAGGCCAAAGGATAACACAAGTTGTTCTTTGGAGAACAAAAAAAAGAGATCACGACCCTTTGGGCTGCAGGAGTGAAGCAGTTGTTAGAGAGCTCCCCACTCAACAGAAACCACAGGTTTCCAACAACCTGCACACTTAAACACAGTCTTAAAGCCCACATGTCAGTTGGGGTGGGGGGATGAATCTTCTTTAATGTTAGCAATGTATAAATACAAATTACACTTCATAACACAGCTTCTGCACTTTTGCAAAAAAATGCTCACCACTTACTAATCCAGCTAGCATTAATCAGGAACCTCACGGTATGACAAACCACCCACCCACCCACAATTAATAATCAACCCCAGGTGATCAGCTCTGGGGAGAAGCATGATTACAGTGCTGTATCAAATGTACTACAGGAAAATTTATTCTGTAATGGAGATCAAAAATGAAGAGGCAAGAATCAAACTGCAGTTTAGTCAAATAATGTATTATTGTATCTATTTTTCTGCAAAACTATGTACAATAGATTAATGTTCTATGTGAAAAGCCAAGGGATTTTTGACAACTGACTGATGTCTCTGAAACACTTAAAATCATTTACTACATTTGTGTACATTTAATAACATGAAGGGACCTGGTTTCAGTATCAAGAGAAAGCCAAGAGCTACTTATCAACACCTTTCTCAGAACAATTAGTATTTTGTCCTGAAGATCATTTTTTTCATAGTGACTCAATGCGACGCCAACTAACTTACAGTTTCAGACACAGTACTGAACAGAACAAGCTCCTTAAAGAAACTTATTTATAAAATTAGGTCCCAGGTTTTCCAGAAGCATAGAGATCTTCCTGCAACTAATTCCTGTGACACATGGCAGTGGGCTGACCCAGGAGCAGGATTCTGTCTTCCTGCTGAGCTCCAGTTTCCTTCCTGTTCTACTCACCATTGCAGCATTCCCACCAATCTTTGCTCCATGAAATGAATAATTACATTTGTGTGCTCCTCTAGCTGATTTTAGATGCAGCCATATTTTAGCATTCTATTAAAAATTCTATTGAAACATGTTTTCACATTTGAAAGTGACAAGTATATGCAAAAACCTTGCACGATATTTACATACTACCATACCTGTTGAGAAAAATGAAAGTGGTCTTGATACAACAACTATAAGTTATTTTGCCAAATGGTTAATATTCAGGCTCTGTTTGCTCATTAAACTCCACAAATATTTAGAAGAAACACAATTAAGTAGAAATGCATCAAAAGGAAATAAATCCAGTTGAAAGACACAAGAAATTGCCCTAACAAACGTTTATATTAACTTTGTTCTTTGCCAATGAGAATATAAAATAAGAGTTAACTGCCTGTTACAGTGACATGATGGTAGCATTGAGTGTCATCCTGAAGAAAACCTGACCTTGGAGCAACCTCAGATGACTCATCCGTCAGATGGTGGAGACTAGGAGAAAAATGAAAGCAATGTTTTTACTTCCTGGGACAGGTTTAGTAGCTTAGAACATCACTTCTCACCCCCTGCCTGCTGATCCATAAGATGATACCTATTACTGTCCTTAAGATGATAACACATCCTATTATTTTGCAGAAAATAAGGTTCTCCCAAAAGAATCAGTTTCTGAGGGGTGAAGAGGAAAATCAGGGTTGAAGAAAGCAGCAATAGATATCTTGGAGTAAGGAGACAAAAACGAATATTTACAAAAATATTTTGTTAAAAAGCTTAAGGACAAGCAATCACAACTTCTAATAATCAGACACTGGTAATAAGCATTTCCTATTTTAAATACTTACTGTAATACCATGGGATGGTCCCATGTGTTGCACATGAAGGCCTGGGGAATTGTAGTAAGACATTCCAGCTCTAGTCAGTGAAGTTGGTGGTGTGAAACCAACTGTGTGACTTGCATATGACAGACCTAAAAATTGTTACAAGAAGATAACATCAACATTCTTGTTTATATTACAAACTGAAGTGTGAGGTTTTTAATCTTTTTTAGTTCTGAATTAGTAATACGTTAAGAAATGGTAACTGCAGCCAGATAAGACATCTAAAAATATTAATTGTACTGAAAAACATGATGCAAAATTAAGTTCTTTTCCTGTAGTAAACTACCATATGTTTCGAAACATACATTAAACGACGTTAAATGTAACTTCTCACTTAACATAAACACTGTAAGGCTTAGTTTTAGTCCACAAGTATTTCCATCCAGCCTTCCATTTCTCCTTTGAGAAATGAACAAAATACAGTCTGAAGAAGTAGCGAGGTTGTGCCTGGAGAAGCCATCGAGCACTGAGCCACTGCGAGTTTCCACAAAGAACCTGGACGTAAGGGGCTCCTCCAAGACCTACCACACCTGCACTCAAGGCTGTTTGCCTTGGCGTTTATAGGCAGGGACCTAAAGATCTTTGGGGCTGTGAAGTTAAAACATTCTGGGATTAGTTGCTAGCTGGACTAGGCTAGCAACTAATATTTAAAATTACAACTTGTTTTATCCACATTAGGGAAAGGCTCATATTCAAAAGTACAGATATCTCATTCTTCTATCTAAATATTTCCTTTCTGTAAGAACAATTTTATAAAAATACAGAGTACCTGTATAGCCAGAAAAAGCAATGTTTAAAGTTCAGACCTTGAAATGTTCTGAACATTTTGAGTATTTCTCAAAACACCACGTTTTCCAAAACCTTTAGCTCATTATTGCGTTTTGACAACAACACCAGTGAGATAGGAGACAAGACTTTTCTCAGTTGTTTAGTATTTGAGTCTAGCAAGTGCTTTGGAGAATTATGACCAAAATGTTTCTAAAGGACTATTAAGCTTTTATAACATCACATGGGACTTAACAGTTTTCACACTTCTTCAACACCAAATCAAGGCAAAAACGTGCCACTGCAGCTACAGTATGCACCAACACCCAGCTCTGCCCTCAGCTGCATGATCTGCGCTTGTAAATACAATTGATGAGACAAGATCTTGGTGGAGGAGGAAGGAAAAACAAAACCCATGTGTCAGATCACTAATAAAGTCACAAAAGAAAACATACTCCCCTTGCTTCCTTCCATTCTAAGTTCGATTCTGTTACGTACCCAATGGATGTCTGGTGCAAGTTAAAAGTGACTCCATTAGAATCGCTGTCACTTTAGAGCTGTTAAACAATGCAGATTAACAAAATTAATCTGCTTTTTTGACCCTGCAATTTAATTGTCTGTACAGCACATGTTTTATAACTAAGTGCTTTTGTAAGCACAAAGAAATAAACCAATGTTCAGGCAGGTGACAATGTGTTGCAAGTCAGAGACAAGAGCTCAGAACAATAAAAGGCAAAAAAATACTCTTTAAGTCACTTTTGCAACATTGCAATTTGGACTGTTTCTAGATAAATCAGCTCCAGAAGTTTTATAAATGCAAGTCTACATGGCAGTCAAAGAACTGATAGCAGAGCAGTGCACATACATCCAAGGTAGCTCATCTCTGCAAACAAAGCATGTAACAGTTTATCTACACTAAAGACTAATTGGTAATTACAGTAACTAATCCCCAGATGTCTAGGAGTAGCAATACTTCCACAGTCTTCAAAGTTCCATGCACTGTGCTACAAATCTCAGCAGTATCTCAGCTTGGAAGACTCCTCAGAAGCAGCATCTGAAGCCCTGCAAGAGCAAAACGCTCTGGGATTCAGAACCCAGAATCTGACCCATTAAAGCTGACCGGTTACTCGTATAAATGAGAGCGTTTCTGACTCGTTTCAAATTACGTTTATACAAATTCAGGCACATCATTTGCCAAATGAAACATGCCAAGTCATACAACTACTTAATGCAAAATATAATTGTTGTATTTTTCTGTGCTGATATTTTTGAGAGTGTCTTACTGTACTAATTTAGATATAAAGTACTCTCAAAAAACTATTTGTTTTCATCCATTACTACATTCAGATATCCCAGAGAGCTGTACAAAACTCCCTACTAGTTCTCTAACAAATTGCTGCTTCTATTTTTCTGAAATCTGAAACTTCCCAACTGTGGATATTAATTTATAAGATGTGAAAGAGAGTAACGTAGGTGCCTCTGCAGGAGTGGTAGCCTGCAACATTTACTGTACCAACGTAACCAAAATTGTGAACTCTGTTAGAGATGATCATGTCAGCTGTGCTATTTTTAACTCTGCTTCAGACTGTGTTCCAGCATTCCCTGTCTGGGGGCTGTAATTCCCACTAGAACACAGCATTCTTTGGTCAACTACTGATGGGAAGTAAAGCCCACAGGGAACAAGGAATGTGCTTCAGCCCTAATGCAGGAACAAATGGGCAGAGGGCTCCTGCACTGACACAGCAGCATCGAAACTGAGTGCATTTCTAGGTAATCTAGCATGTTAAGTTACCAGATAATTTTTCCTACACATACTTTTAATTACAATCACTGTGGGGACTGCAGATATGATGTGCAGTTGAATATTGCATTATTATGAAGGGTGCACCTGTATAACGATGAACATCCACAGTAGTTACTCCTGAATAGCTGTTAGCACGACTATGTTTCTGTACAACCAGTTACAGGAAAAGAATAAGAAAACATCTCGTTTTCCTGGTAACATATCTTGTAAAACACAAAGTCAAGTGATTTGGCTCATTTCAGAAGCCAATAAACCTTTTAAAAAACTCTATCATCACTCTCATCTCTAACACTGTAACATGGCATCTGTCCATGGCTGGTTTTCACAAATACTGACTCCTTCTGAAACACCTGGATGAAAACTATTCTGAATCCTTCTGAAAGACTGAAGTCAATCTTGAAAATTAAAGAGTTTAAAGACATTGTATAGGTTCTAGCAGACCTGTGTAATAAAACAGCTCAATCTCATCTTGCAGAATGTGTCAATATAGAGCACATCTCATTTGCCCCTACTGCAGGGCTCTGTCTGACAGGTTCTAAGGGTGAACTTGGAAAGCAGGGCATGCAGGATCTGCTTCTTTATGCACAAGTGAGTTTGTGATTGCCATATAACATCCACAGTCAACAACTTTCAATACATATCCAACTGTAATTTTAAGGGATTTTACATTTCAGTAAATAAGTATGTTAGTAACACAAATACATTTCCTTTGACTTAAAAATACATTCAGTAATTACAAACTCAGGAAAGGTTAATTTGCTTTTGTTATGCAAAATATTAGAGACAGGAACTCTTAATTTTATAGTTATTGTTTTACAATAGAAAATAGCAGAAATACAAAAGCCATTTCTCTAGTAAAGAGAAAATGAAATTGACTTTTTTCCAACAGGTTCAAGATTAGACTTCTATAAGAAGTTTTGATTCAGAGCACAATAGCAGTCTCATTACTAGTTTATCACCAAACTCTAGAAATGTCTGAACTATACATCTTGTTGGGAAAAAAAAAAAAAAAAAAGAGACAATAAGAGAGAAAAAGACAGCAAAAAAGAAATAAAAGTTCAAGTGATAGCTACTTAACTGACCTTTAATATCTGTTCACAGTGTAAAACAGAACCATCTAAAACCAGGCTGTACTAGAAGACATCTAAGGCAAAGCTATTATTTGTGATGTTTTTTTCTCCAGACTAGCTTTGAAAGGCTACTGATCCAAATACAGTAACAGGGCACATTACTATGTGATGCATACAATAATTTTAGAAACTGGGTTCAATATTTACCAGGTGATATAGGTCTGCTAGAACTTGGTGAGGGTGTATAAGGGATAGGACTGGACACAGTGCGAGGTCTTAATCCTTGTGCAGACATCTCATTAAAATATCTAACAAAAAAAGGTAAAGAATAATTAGATCAAACCTTTTAAGATGTGCCATGTTTTAAATGTTTCACTGTGCTTTTTTTTCAATTCCTATAAGAGTCACATTAGATTAATGAAGGACCAGTCACCTTTAGGAAGTCATGACAGGAACTTTCATCACAGCTGAAGGCTCAGATACTGTTTTAATTTTCAATGGAAATAGCTGGACTTATCCTGGTCATTTGCAGTTAAAACCATACAAGTTGCATACGATTAGAATAGCACGTATTCAGGCCAGAGGTACAAATCATGTCATCCAATCTGACCTATACTAAATTCTTGCATTTTACACATAATTTATACATTGAACTCAATCGCTTGTCTGGCTGGAGTGTATCTTCCAGAAGGGTACTCGTCACTAGCCTGAAATAACGAAAAGTGGCGACAAAAATAATTAAAGTATCGATAACTTGTTCCAACAACCGATCAGCCTCACAGACTAAAACATGGCCTGTTTCCTACTTACATTCCACTGGTCTCCTTGTTTAGCCATGTGCTCATTGTGTCTTTTGCCACTGGAACAGTGAAACATTTCGAACCTAGACTACAAATACTTCTAGGTTGTGTTGCAAGACACCTCCCACACTTCACAGTGCCAAACTGAACAAGGCATTTTTTCACACCTGTAATAATTTTAGTGGTATTTATTTGTACTTTACTCACTGAATACAGTGAAGCTTCTTCCCAGCCATCAAGTGCTATATAAAAGAAGGTAACAACTGTGCCAATTGCTCCGACTTGCTCCACTTACTGTTTATATCTCAAAAGTAATTTTATGTATTTTTTTTCCACAGCACCAGGCTGGCAGCTTTCAGGCTGACTTGCTTATGCACTCTACAACTAGAGTTTTCAGTCATTGTCTCATCAGAGGTTCCATTGCCCACCTTCTCCTGCACCAGTGCACCTGGGTCTATATTGTTACATTTAGCTGTGTTTCTTGACACAGCAAAGCAGCATGGAAAATCAGCGACCTAACAGCCCTTTGTCTCTTCCTTGTCTCCCTTTCTACCACAGTGTTCTCAGAAATTCTTAGTAGCTACGTTTATTTCCAGATCACAGAAAAAAATGCACAACATGGAATAGCATTAAAAATATTCCTATTTGATGGAACTCACAATGATGACTGCTTCGTGGGCTGTGAGCCAGTTCATAAATCTATTTGAATTATGTTTTCATACTACATCTTATTAATTTTTAACTCAGGTATTCAGAGTTACTAGGCCACAACATCTAACAAATGCAGTACACTGTAGCGATACCCAAGCTGGTTCAAATTTGTGTAGATCAGGTAATAAAAGTAGCTGCAATAGGGAACAATGGAAAAATAACAAACTGTCAAATTAAATTTTAATTAAATATAAGTTTTCTAAAGAGCTACCAGTGGCAAGGTTAGTGAAACTGAACTGACTAGGCTCCCTCTGCAATATGCAGTAAATGGCAATGCAGAGAGCAAGGCTGTGGTCTTTATGATTTAGCTGTATTTTATGCCACATAAAGACAATTTTCTTTAAATAATCCTTGTACCTGGATGACTGATATAGAACAGCAGGGCACCATTAGTATGCTTCCTGGTTTCAGGTATTTCCTTACTACTCCAGAGAACAGGATGGAGGATTGAGAAGACAAAACTATTGCTAGCCAAGAGATACAAGTTTTAGGACAGTTGTGTATTTTGCATTCAGTAA
Organism: Nesoenas mayeri; assembly: GCF_963082525.1. Classification (NCBI taxonomy): domain Eukaryota; kingdom Metazoa; phylum Chordata; class Aves; order Columbiformes; family Columbidae; genus Nesoenas; species Nesoenas mayeri. Next base: position 8,829,134 of record NC_137551.1, on the reverse strand, counting down.
AGCACGTTCATTTACAAAAAATAAGTATAATGGAATCGCAGAATAGTTTGGGTTGAAGGGACTTTCAAAGCTCATCCAGTGCCACCCCTGCCATGAGCAGGGTCACCAGCTCAGGTTGCTCAGAGCCACGTCCAGCCTGGCCTGGGGTGTCTCCAGGGATGGGGCATCAACACCTCTCTGGGCAACCTGGGCCAGGCTTTCACCATCCTCAGTGTAAAAAATGTCTTGCTCATGTATAATCTAAATAATGTCAGCTAACAGAATGGAACTGAAAAAAAAGGATATCTGATCTATCACCACCATCTTTTTCAGGAAGACAACATAAGCTGACCAAAATTTACATTTAGAAATCATTACTGCTTGTAGTTCCACAATTATTCTGCCTACACAGTTATCCTAAGACTAACCACTCTAGTATCTGTTTTGTGCTTCTTTTTACCTTGTACTACTTACACTGCAAGTATCTGTTTTGGAGTGATTCTGTCATGCCTTTGTAGTACCAAGAAAATCAACATGACAATGAAATTTCTTAGAAGTACAGAATAGTTAATCAAATTTTCCCGCATTTTATTGATTACTACTACCTACAATTGGTTGACAAAAAAATTATTAGGATACTCTACATTTTTGGATTAATACTGGTAATCCACATAAATTTAGATTTTGACTGGATTTCCATTATAACGTAAATATCGGCAGGAAAGATTAGGCTAATAAAAGTAGATTCAAACACCAGAATCCTGCGTTTCTAACAATTTAATTTAGATAGCATTCACTACATCTTAATACCAGATGCTACTGTAATATATGTCAGTTGCCTCTTATTTCACTAAAATGAAATGACTATCTTGAACTTTAAGGGTGTTCCTTGAAACAAAATACCTGGTACTTTGTTTCTGGGAAATGATGGCTTATAACAAATATACTGATGATCCAAGAAGAAATATCTCCATATCAAAAGAATTTTTTTAAAAGACCACTATAAATCCAAAATAATGTAAACCAGTACAAAATAATGAGCATTTGACAAAAAAAATAGGAATGTTTATTCGAAGTGTACTTAAAAACCTCTTTTAAGATATGACACTGTCATACGACTATGACGTGAGAAAACACTAAAAGGCACCATATTAATCCATGACAAACTCAAGACTGTTTGTAAGGTCAGTGCAAGCACTGCAGCTTGCAACAGAAAAAAGAAAAATCAAGGATGTTATGGTTTGGACACCAAGGACAAGCCAACAGTTCTGAAAATGCTTCCTCTCTCTAAGGCTTTACTCACTATCCCCTTGTATTTGGCTGAACAGACTTTACTTTTTACAAAAGAAGAATTAGCCCCAAGTAAGGACGTTGCTCCTGCCTCACAGAATTCCTTGCAGTTACGAAGCTGGGGGCACAACAAAGGTACTGTGATCAAATTATCCTGACTCTCAACTCCACAGATATACTTATTTCAATATACATTATAAAAACCTTAAGCAATCTTCAGATATAAATAATTTATTTCTGTTAAAACTAATGCAATTTCTGTACAAGTTTGATACAATCCTACTGAAGATACTCCTGGAATACTGGATACTCCATGCTGAAATTTGACACCTATATTAAACCCAGATACACGTTATTTCTATAAATACTTATACTTCTTTTTTAATATTATAGAATAACTATTGATTAATAAACTCAATGCCAACATATCTGGAAAATACAAACCTTTCATCATCCATTTCTAAGCTGGATTCACTTTCTGACAGTTGCCTGCAAAGTGCTTCCCTACGTTCCATTTCCCTCTGTAATTTTCTTTGAAGTCTCAAGTTTTCTTCTCTCATATGTCGCTCCTCTTCTAAATATTGTGCCATCTTCTCTGAATCTGAAATTCAGAATTTTGTTAAAATTTTATTAAAATTCAATTTCACAGACAGGCAAATACGTTGTGCCTAATTTTACTCCAGTACTTCGAGAAAGACAGTGTAGAAAATGCTCAGGATGGATCACTCAAAATTCTCATCTCTAAGTCATTAGTTTAAAGCCTAATTCAGAACAGTAGATACTAAAAGAAGTTACTGGTTGACAGCAATTTTGGAAATTAAAGGTAAAAAGAAAAAAAAGTTTTTAGTATTTGCTTAAATTAATTTGAAAAGGAAGGAAAAAAAAAGTCATTAAGAAAATAATAAAAACACAACCATAAAGAAGAAATACAATGATTTCTGCTCCATTAAAACAACACTACTCCACATTTACAAAGATCTTACTGAAACACATAGAAGAAATTATTTAAAAGGTATATTTCCATTTTGAAGGAGGAGGCACAAAACAAATTCTGAAACTCCAAACACCCAAGCTCATATTAAATTGCTCCCTTGTATGTATTCTATAGCATTCTTTCAATTACACATTTTATCATAGAGACTAACCAGCAGAACATGCATCAATATTAAAAGCCAACAAGTAGTACTCTCTACAAAGAACTATTTGCATTTGGAATTCTAAACAAATTCAGCGAACATCACTTAAGTGGTCTGGTATCACATGTGGGCTATTTAAAGTGGTAAAACCAAATTATGGAAATCTACAAATCATTTTGACAGATTATTTAAATAAAATGGAACATGTGCTTCAGAAAGACAAAATGTAACACCAGTATCAGAATTCAGGGAGCATATTTTATTAAGTATTTATGAATAATGCTAGAGATTCTCTAATGACCACATATTGGAAATGCCCAAGTGAAAACTGTATTTCAGTTTCATCTTCTCCTTGCAGGCTGTTCGCAAAGGGAAAGAGTACCTTTAAACATAGATCTCATTTTCAATGAGAACTGGACTTGGAATCCTTCTAAATTTTTACTTTAAATCACTATAATTCAAAAAGAAACCACTTAAAAATAATAAAGAATATTGAAATTAAAGATTCATTTCAGATCTGTACAAAGAGTACTTTAAATCTAAGGCCTTGCTCTTGTTCTGAAGTCACTAAGTGAAGGCTGCAGTGCAGATAGAACTGGCAAGTTCAGAGACTAGCAGTCCTTATCTTCTTTTAACTGATACAAATTACTAATATCGCAAACTCATGCACAAGGCCTCTGCAGAAGACCACTCTCCTGTCACCATTGTCTTTAAGAAGGCCGCTGCCTTCGCAAGCTATTTCTCTCAACAAGGGCTGAAACATTCCAGTTAGCCTGTAAAGACCAGCACACTATGGGGGGAAAATATTGCCTATTTCCCACTTGCCTGCATTTTTCTGTCTATATGGGTAGGTATCTACTCAAGGGTTGGCGTTGCAAAGATCACAGGTAGATGCCAGCAACCTTCCAGGCAGCTGAGAGCAGGTGCTCAGAGCCACAGCCTCGTCTCTTGAAAGGCAGGGCAAGAAGGATTTGCACTTCTGGTCAAGGGTCCAAGACACTTTTCACAACAGAAACACAAGGACTTCTACACCATTATTCATTCTGTCCACCTTCACAATCTTACATAGGTAAGAACAGAGTAAGATTACTCGTTCTACTACATTGTGACAACAAATAGCTGGCTGAACAATTAGGCTAACACAGCTACAAACAATTACTTAAAGGTAGCTGCAACCATTACCAAGTTAAATTCTTATATACAACTGAACTTTATTTTGCTAGCTGTTAATTCTTTTGAGTAATTCTTTGTTTATATCAAGACCCTTACAAAGCGGGCCATAAGTAAGTTTTGCAAAATCTGTATGTTGAAATACTGCTAAGTCTCAGAAAAGAAAAAAGTAAAAACATCTTTTCTGGCCCAAAATATTCAAGAAATATTTGTTGATTCTTCCAGACACCCTTCTAGTAAAGCTAAAAAAAACACCAAACTGCACTATAAATACATCAACGAGCAATAATACTGCAATTATGAAAATGTTTTAATCCAAACTTACCTTGTTTTGTTCCACTTTTACCTTCAATTCAAACGCATGAAAGTATATATAAAAATCTTCTATTACACAAACTTAAAAAGATTTAAAACAAGTTGTTTACTCACGCTGTAACTGTGCAGCCCTCAGTTGTTTCTTTAACCTCTCCACTTCATTCTTTAAAAATCTGATATGTCTCATCATATTTTCTGGAGAATCTATCTCCATTGATATGTCTCTGGGTGATGGTGGAGCAGACACTGGCTGGTCTAATTTCTCCTGCAAAATTCTGTATGAAAAATAGTTCAAACTTTACCTTCAATTTCTAATGAAAAGAAAACCCCTTAAATCTCCCATCAAGACACTGCAAGGATTCTGACAGGTATATAAGATTTACTTTAACTACTGGATCAGGGGAGAGAATTGTGGAAGGATTTGCAATGCTTTCTTTCCCAACTCAAAATAAAAAAGGTAAAACTTTTTGTCCAAGCACAGATGGATTTTCGAAAATATTCAGACATAGACGCTCCCAAATATTTCTGCATACAGGTCAGGAAAAACAAATGCTGGACTATGTATAGTTACCTCACTTTTATACTCAAAAGCTACTTATTCCACAAAATCATTCCGCAAATTCAGTTTCTCTCTTATGAGTTTTTACATTAACGTTCTTACAGGAAGAACACGCATTCAAGATGAAAAAATGAGTAAAGTATGTCTGGTGAAACACAAGTTGTTCTATGTTTCACCATTACCAAAAGAGAAATCTTCACAGAGATTTTTCTGAAGCATAGTCAAACTGTCTTCCTTTTCTTTTTTTTTTTCAATTCTCCAAACAGAAAGGTATTCCATATAGTCAAGGTTTCAAATATCTCAAATAACTGCTTGTAAATTCAGGAGCAATTAACTTATTTGATAATGAAATAAGCATATGGTAGATAATAAATGTTCTAGCTTATGATTTTTGGAGTTAACATATTAAGTGTTTTTCAGCCTGGAAATCTGGTATGGATTTACCACTGCTGAATATCACATGTAGCTCTTCAGAGCGATTCCACACAGCAGGGCTCTGTAAAATCAGCCTACAAAACCTGCAATTTGCCCAGGCTCACGTGTTTTCTGAAGCCCCAAGATTCAGAGTTGCACTAATATAACTGTCCTTAAACATGCAGAAGAAAATAAGGTATTAATCATCTCTCCTTCCCTACTCTCTCCAAAACCAGATTTGTTACAAAACGACATTAAAGAGAGAGTTGCTTTAATACATATTTTTAATCTCAGTTTTCCCAAGAATATACAATCTCACTGTCATAACACCTATTGAGTAAGCAGTGGGAAGTCTCAATGACATAAGTGTACACCACTGAGAAAAAGCTGAAGTTTTCTTCAAGCAGATAAGCAAAACCCAACAGCTTCTCATGTAACAAATACACTGAAATACCATGTTATTTTCTCTGGGCCATGGATATAAAGCTGAGCCCAAACCAGAAGCTTTAAAAAGAGTCTATCAGCAGTGAAAAAATTCAGCAAATTCCTTCGAGTTTTCCCAGGTCATTTCTTATACTATTTAATTTCAGCTGCATTAAGCAACCAAGGATGTGGCATCATGTAAACAAGGAGCTTTACAACTGCTTTAATTTCCAGGTTTTCATAGATTGAAAAACTCTTATGGGACAGAGGTGAACATATTTAATCCAGAACATTATGTATTAAATGATTACCTCTCCCACAGCAACAAACACACTGCAACAAGACAAACCGTTTTTCTGCTTCAAGCTTATCCATCCTCTTCCAGAGACGATTTACTAGTGCTTCTTGCTCTTGTTCCAAAGTATTTTCAAGGTCAATCTTCTCACGTCTTAGCTGGAGAGGAAAAAAACAATCAATGAAAACAATGGAAATATATTTTTTGCAAGGAACTGTCATTAGGAAAGATCAGTGCTCTGACACCACTGTTTTACACAACGCTCTACAACAGTGAGGAGATGGTGAAGAAGAGGCAAAAAAAAAAAATCAGGCACAGAACAATGGTCACAGAGTCACTGAAAAATGAAGAGATTCAGGAGTTGCACAGCTGTCATCTCCTTAACAGAAGCTTTTCTCACAGAACTTTTTGTCTCTGGCCAATAAGGAAGAGCTTGAAACCTGGACATGGGGTCACTGATGACATGAGAAGCCTGTTCAAAGGCACCTCCTTTCCTTCCCTGTGTCTCTGAAGTTCAAACTGAATTTACTGTCCACTACACCAACATTTATTATTTGGAAAAATCTTCGACTTTTTAAGTGGAATAATCAGAGTTATTGACATTATTGCCATTCACTTACTGTGTGAAAAAACATCATTGATTCTACTATAAGCTAATAAAAGCAGATATAATGTAGAACCACATATGAAGAAATCCATTATTAGTATTTTAGTACAAATATAATGTAAATATTAATAAGAATACACTAGAATACTAAGAGGCACAGCTGATCTTATTCAGTAACACTGGCAGCTGAACTCCTGAAGTGAGCAATAATGAAACCTATGGCAACAGACCAACACCTTTATAGGTGGAAAATAGCATGGAGGTATTTTTCCCAGGCAAGTTTTAGTTAACGCTCACCACTTTTCTGAAGGGCAAACAATCCCAAATTACAAAATGGTAAGACTGAAACCAGATTAAGTGATTTCCTCATATGTTTACTGCATCACTGAGTGAAGTACTATTACAGTATCTAAATCCGTAAGGGCTCTGTGCTAACCACTAAATTAATAGAGATACCCAAACAAAATTTAAACTTAGAAACTTCAGGTAACAGTGCAAGTTTAATGAATGTACAAATTCCTTCTTTAAAGCATAAAGGAATTAGTTACTGTAAGTAATAGCAGACATATATTGATGAGTAATAGGGAACATAGCTAGAAAAAGAAACACTGTTTAATAGATCTTTCCGTGTCTGAGTTTCCAGATGTGCATTAGCAGCCGAAGGAACTTACACTTCAATAAAAGAGCAGTCAGGAGCAACACACCTCAGCCTCACAGCATGGATGAGAACTGAGATCAGCAGGAGCCAGAGTGGCAGGAGGGTGAGGGCTCAGCCCTGGGAGCTGCAGGGCACGTTGCCGTGGGGCGCGTTGCCATGGGGCGCGTTGCATCAGCCAGCGTGGCCAGAGCTTGGGGTCAGAGGCAAGAAAGGCCACAAAACATTCTGGGAATCTGCACACCACGCCTCTACATTACCAACATGCAGATCTTCTCTCCACACGATGAGAGAGTTTTGACTGCAGACCACCGCTTCTGCAGTGGTGGTTTCTGCATCAGTTTAGTGCAGTGTGGTCTAGGCTCACCTGCTGTGACACAGTCTTTTTACAACTGTGGTATCGATCTAGCATCAAACAAACCCTCAAAAACATACTGGTGAAAAGAAATCTTTCATTTAACAGTAGGAAGAAGAACACACTAGAACTTGAGGGTAGAGCTAATTATTTATAACCTTGGATTTGAAAAAATACAAGATTACATTTAGTATTACATCAACCATCACCAGGGCAGCAGAGTCCATGGATTAGAAATCTGCATGTAGGTGAGCATGCAGAATGGCTAAGTCAAATCATCAACAACAATGTAAGAATGAGCCTTGTGTTGTACCCTGAAGGCTGACAGACAAGCTCTGATGAAACACCAAAGAAACCGGCTTGTGAAACAGAGATCTAAAACTCCACAATTCCAGCAAGACAAAAACACACTGGACGTGACAATCTTCCTTTCTTGATCTAGAGTATTGTCCCGGTTCCTCCCAGTGCCAGGATATTAAAGCTTTGAGGAGATTAACACCTTGAACTGAACCTACAGGAGAAGCAACTGCAACATCCTGACCAGAGCAGTGAATTCAGAGAACAGGCATATTTATTTTGGACTAGGTAGTTTCAGATGTACTTTGAAACATAGTCTAACTCCAGGCAATAAATTTGTTAGGAACGTAATAATATTCTGAACTAAAAGAAGCAGGACCAGCAGCTCTGTCAATAATAGTGTCATTCTATATTGGTTCAAAGTTACGCTCCAGTCAAACATAATTCAATTTTTACCATCACAACAGGGAAACAAGGAAGTATTGCTTGCTTTTTTGGACCTTAATCTTCCTTTCAGAGGAAGAGAGAAATTCCTTTTAAGTTTCCTTGCCATCCAATAGCATTTCTTCTCATCTCTGAAGCATACACTTGTTTTACTTCAAAGGCAGCCAAAATATCCATTGTCTGTGTATTCCTGGATTACCGCTTCTTCAGTCTTCTTGCTAACTTACTAGCAAGCACAACTGTTCCCTCCTGACACAGAACTCTTCCAAATCCATGACAGTTGGATATGATCTCTGCCCAAGCCCACTATCCCAAATTCCACTTCTCTGCTTCTCATCCGCGTCCCTTTGTAGCTTTAATTCTTTGCTGCTCTCCAAAAAATATCTTTCCAGAAGATTTAATACATTTATTGTTCTTCTGCTTTCAGAGAAGCAGACATAAGAGATGATTATTGGCAGTTTAGTCCTTATTTCTCATCTCTTAACTGCATCAATTCATGTTTCTCACTGTAGTGTATGAACCAGAAAAGCAAATAAAGGGTAACAGCAAGACTACACAAACTTGGCCTCTGTAGGACAAAACTGACAGCTACTTATTTCCCATCAAACCACTGAACTATAACACAGAACACTATTGCTCACTTTAACTAATGCATTCAGTTCATGAAATAGTCACATTTCAAATTTCTTCATCAGCAGCCTTCAGAGAAGAATGTTCTGCCACTTCAAGTTGACTTAAGAAAATTAAAAGTCAAGTAATATTTGAACCTTAAAATCCAACTTATTTTTTTATTTAGGATTAAGATTCCACACAACTATCACCACGACAAACTGGCTACACACTGATCACCTGTGGTACAAGCAGCTCAGAAGAGAGAGTAGAGGAGGAAGAACACAAAGCACACATAATTCATGTTCCATATTTTCAAAGTAATAGTTTAGTGAACATATGTTGGAACTACCTGCTCACTGACCACAGCGACAGATCTAGTAATGCAGCCCTTGATGATGTTCAAAGCGTTGCTGAATTACCCTTCCAAGCCCTGTTTATGAGGCCTCCCGAAGGTTGTGCTGAAGCGTTGTGGCAATCTCTCTTCTGTAACTCCCTAAGAGCATGATAAAGGCAACACTGCTCTGCTCACAGCGTTTGGTTGCTTCTTGCTCGGTTCAGCACATGCCCCGAAGGCTATTGCTTCAGCTAGGTAATTAGTACAACATGTTTTTTTAAAAATTTGTCTAAGAGAAGGAAGCATGCTGAAGTTCAAAGTAACTCAACTTTACTATATCTTACTGTAAGAGAAAACAAAGGTATTTTGCATTACACATCAATGTGCGTGGAATTCTGAAGTAAGAGTTACAGCCAAATTTAACACCTTCGTAAACAAAGTAAGTTCTCAAGGCCAGATATCTGAAAGATCTTCAAGCATCCGAGCTTTCTGAACAATCCAACACTGATATTCAAAGGCAGCAACAAGTTTCAAATTTTACAATTTCACATGTCTGTCTGTTCGGAACAATGATACAAAAATAAATACCATTAAGATTTCAGCTGTGGTTCATGCTAACATTTCAAAGACTTAAGCAGCTTAACGGGTAGCTCACTCTGCATTTTGATTAAGCAGCCGCCACCACCACCTTGTGGCTAAGAGAGTTATTTCAATCTCGTGGTAATTTTCATGCTGGTCACGGGTTTGCTGGCAACTACATCTTCCTACCTTTCAATTTTTCAATTTATTCCATAGACCTCTCCTTATAGAATGCTAGCATAAGAATCAAGAAAACTTATTGCACCATTAAGATAGCCATTAATTAATTTATCCACAATGACAACAGAAATCAGTGAGTTATAAAAAAATGGTAGAAACTCAGATTAACAGCAACAAAAAAGTCCCACATTTGATGAGAACAGGGAGGGGAAAAAAAAAAAATCACAGAAATAGCTTATTATATTTACAAAAGACAAATTATTGGACTTGAACAAGACTACATGTTTCACCGGTTTTCCTTTTGAGTCAAAACAACTCCTACTAACGCCTCCAAGATGCCTTGATGCACATGCCTAAAATTAGACATAAGAGCAGTCCCAATGTCTAAACTTGCAGTGGAAACATGGCCAAAACAAGTGGTATTTTATCTCTGCAATCTTCACAGCTGTCTAGGGAAAAAAGGAGTTGGACATAGCGGAATCTCAAATCTTTTGAAGTATGCACACAACTGACATCTGACATCGAGCCCTGTGCAATCCAAACTGCCACAAAAAGGTGACCTATAGCACAACTAGACCACATACATATGATTTACGGTTGTGCTAAACTGCTATCAGAAGTAACAGTCTCCCTCACTAGCAGTGTGGGAGTAGAAGCTGATAAGCGGCGACAACAAGCATTACTTACAAACAAAGTTGTGTTTGCAAAACTCACAGCTGTCCAGCCGACCTGAAGGCCTGTAGTAAGGCTACTAAAAGTTATAATTGCCATAAAAAATACCAAAGTTTGATGTAATAAATTATGTCAATGATTTATTGCTTTGAAAGCCACACTGACTTTTCTATCTTTTTGGTATTGCCCAGTTTCTGACATATTTTAGAAATTAAATCAAATCTAATACAAACAAAGTTTTGTTTTTGCTTTTTGGTTGGTTGGTTTTGGTGGTGTTTGTTTGGTTGGTTGTTTTTCAGAATCCCTAGTTTTAAAGTCATATAATTCAAAAAGTATGGAGTTACCTGCTCCAGGGTGAGCTGCTTCGAAATCGTATCATTTTCCAGTTTTTTAATCTTCTTCATCAATTTGTTCACTTGAAATTCCTGTTCCTGCTCTAAATGCTGCTCCAGTTCAGCTTTCTCATGCTGCAGCTAAAAATTCAGGACACATGGAGGCATTTTAAACACGCAAATAAAAGTGTGAAGCATTATGCAACTTTTACACATTCATTTACACGTTTATTCTCACTGCACGTTAAATAATCTACTGATACTTCTTCTCCAAAGACTTCGAAATGCACAACCCATGCAACGATGCCTCAAAAGCAACATTTTAAACTGTTTCATTTACAAAACAGATGGAAGTAAACTACATTTCCAAATATTTAATAAAGTCTAGTCAAAAATACATACATTCCATACGGTATATAAAAATTACAGACATTTCAAAAGTAAAAAATCTAGAATAATGTTCACAAAAGCATTAATTTTAATCTAAATGCATCATCTCAAGAGCACCCAAAGTATAAACCGCAGGTCTTAGCATTTTCTTTTTCCAGGCAGCTGAAAGCTTAAAATGAGGACTGAAATCATACCAGCGAAATTGCTGTGTAACAAGATAGTAAGTAAAAAATAATAAAGCTAATTTCTATTCCTATGCTGTCAAGAGTCAAAAGATTTTGTTGCCATAAAAACACTGGTTATTTCAAATCAACGTTCTAAATTTTCTCAACACTCAATGGAATTTTTTGTCAATTAATATTTCCAATGAAAAAAATGTTTAAGCCCAAAGCTCTCAAGGAGATGGAAACACCCTCCCCACACACACACACTTTCTAACATACACTATGGCTTGGAGTAGCGTCACTTTTAACATTAAAGTCAAAATCACAATGGAATCCCTCTGAGACAGGAATCCAAGTCTTCCTGTGGATAAAACTGGCACCATGGTACAAACACATGAATTTGACTTAGAGAAAAGCAAATGTCACCAGAAGACAATGGTCTAATTACACCGTGCTCTGGCCACCCACTGAAAATTGCAGGCACTTTTTTCCACCTGCTGATTTTCAAGGCCAGTTCTCCTGGCTATCACATAACAATACCTAAGACCATTGTGTTTAAATGTCTGAGGAAACGGGGACACACCTCACAGTCATGGACACAAGTCAAGGTTGCTGGATCTCCACAGAGACTGATTTTAAACCAGCTAGAATTGCTAGTTCATTAATTCAGTTCCTTTTGATATTATTTAGAGACAAAATGGTCTGTGAAATGCAGCCTGGCAGAGAGTTCAGAGCAGAAAGGCTTGTATGGAGAGAGCGCTACGCAGACACTAACTTAACTACTTGGCAATATACATAAATTTTGCAGTTCAACTGAGTTTTCAAGGCTTAACAATTTCAATATTTATTTTTCACAAATTAAAATAAACACCAGAATAGTAGTTAAAAATAAATGAGATTTATTCCTTTCACTTATTAAGTTACAGTATATTTTCCAAAGCCCCTGACATTCATGGCAATTCCCATGCACTGGAGGAAGCCACTTGGACTCCAACATAATAAGCACTGAGACTATCATGGCAGCTCTACATCAAATGGTTAAGAAATCGTGTTAACCTGTCTAGTTGGAAATAAAGCCATTTCATTTCTTGTGTGAGAACATGGGGGGCTGCAAAGTGAGGTTTTCTTTAGAAGAAAAATTTATATTCGCACTGTTAAATCAAAACATTGTTTGTGTTGTTTGATAATCAAAAATTTCAAGTACTAGAGTTAAGTTTAGCTGGAAAAAAACAGGTTTAATATGAAAAGGACATTATTTAGTCTTACAACTCCATAAGCCCCTCTCCTTTCCTTCCCCATTCCTATGCAGCAGCTACAGTTTGAGATTGAAGCCAAAGAGCCCAAGGAACAGAGAGTGTGCAGACCACCACCCAGCTCTAGGTACTTGCTGCGCTTCCATCAGTCTTCATTACGCTCCATTAAAAGAAGCCAAATACTTTTTTTCACCTAACTAAAAAATTCAGACCAAAGCCAGTTGCTGTAATCAGCTTATATTTAGTCAGCAAATTAAACTGTGTGAAAAGGCACATGGCCAGAATCTCCTGCTCAGCTTAAAGGCAGATGCTGCTACAGAAAGCACGTGGCTGGGGCAGATCCCACCTCATATGGAGGCAGGAGACATCTACTACCAGAATATATTCTGTTCCGATTCTAACATAAGTACGCTAGAAAGCAAAGTGACTGTGAATAGAAAGAAACCCACAAACACTTTTGTAACATGAAAACCCTCTCAGACATTCTGATGAATCTACTTTATTGTGCTACTCTTCTTCACTCTTTTGGCTTATTAAAAGTGGGAGAAAAATACTAATAACGCACCACAAAATACATATTAATGGCATCTGTCACTCATAATCGCACAAAATAATTTCTCACTTTTATTGGCTTTGATCACAAAATGAACCCAAGCCAAACAGAAACCAGTTAATGCTGAAAACCTAACACTGAAAACCAGAATTGCTAACAATGAGAAAACATCTACTGGTAAAACACTGGTGGATAGTGTTCATTTTGCTCAGCAGAGAGAGTATTTTCAAACTGGTTTTAATTATATGCAATTTTATTAACAACTGTTTACAGATGCACCTACAGCTGCCAACTAAAGAGAAGGAAAATGTGTGTTAGATTGTGTCACCTTGATGACAATGTCTTATAGACCTTGAATTGCACATGAAAACTGTAGGGGAAATACTGGGGGCATTCTCAGCTACGTAACATCAGAGATGGGTTTGGTGCAGGACAAACAGCTAATACTTTAAAGTGAGAACAGGGCTATCAAATAGAAAGCTTAGGAGCAGAAAGAGTGCGTGCATTAGTTCAGATAAGTCCTACACAACTACAGTAATATCATTCTCTTTCTAAAGAAATAAGTTTCCTGGTACAATGTAGGACCACATTTACCGTCCTTACTGTACTGGCTTATTCTGGGACAGCAGAAAGTCTTCTCATGAAATAACAGAGCTAATGGATGAAGTTACCTCTTAAAAAAACAACCCTTATTTTTCCCCTAGACTGTGCCCTTGTACCTTGTACTGAGCACTCTATTTTTAGTATAGTACTCCAGCCCTCAAATTTGTCCAATTCCTCCTTTGCTGTATCCTGAAAGCCTTATTTATTAACAAATTTATATCAGCAGTTTGCCTCCTCTTTATGTCCAGATGTTCATCAAATAATTGATAGATGAGCTGACTCCGTTTATTCTGCACAATCACATTTACATCTTGAGCTGACGCATCATATTTTGGGAAGCAGGAAGGGCAATAGCTTATGTTTACAGACTGATAATTTTTAAAAAAATTGTCAAGAATCAGATTTGCTGGAGAAACAGTTCAGTATAGCCTCCCAATTACTTAATCTGCCTGACTACACATTATGCTGTTATCTTGGTATGTCACAATATTTGACTTTCAAGGGCAAATACTTGGACCAATCTGCACTTTCAAAAATATAAGGGTATTGAATAAAACCTGTATTTAATATTGAAAAGTACTGTTGCACAATTTAAAGAAAAATTGACTTTAAGTTCAAACAATATTAAAAATTACTATTTTGGGCAGCCTTGCTTCACAGAAGGTAAATTTTCAATATTTACTCCTTCAATATTCAAGTCAATAACTTTACACATCCATGTCCACAAGAACAGATCCTGCGTCAAAACACTCCTAATGATACTCTGCAAAATATTACTACCATTCTAGAATGACTAAAGATTGAGGACTCTAAAAATTTATGGTTCCAGACTTTCTAAATTCTTAGCCAAATAGACAAAAATGTAATTAGAGTAAGTACAAGGGAAAATATAGTGAATGTATATAAGGCTTGTAAGAACTTAAAAACCTTATGTACATCAGGAACGTGTGAGATAAAAAGCTTTTGTTTACTCCAAAACCTCTGTTCAGATGCATATGCTCCTTTATCTCTGCAGTATTCAGCCTAGACAATTAAAAATTATGCTAAACAAAGGAAAATTAACTTGCAAAAGCACACATTTATTTGGCTTGTAAAGGCAGTAAAAGTTAATGTCACACAGTTATAAACAGGTATGGCATCAGAAAGCCTGGCAACAGGAAGACTGTATTATTCAAGTGAAAACACCTTCTTTTGTGTGCTACCATGTATGTTTAGAATCAATCTGGCATATAGTAAAAGGTTTCAAAATTAATTTCTTACAATACTGAAAACCTGATGTAACTCAGTGTTTTATAATAGTAATGTACATCATGCTGAGCTGGGAAATTCTTGTTAGGCTGTTAGCGAGGAACGCTGAGGCTCGTGCTCTGGCAGACAAGCTTTCGCATTTAAAACGTTTTAACTCTCTGGGAGCTCATTCCAGATGCCACTCTGAATGCGATGCATAAGCCCCTGCTATTGCAACAAACAAAGGTCTAACAAAGCAAAAAAACCACAAAGGCCCTATGAAAAAAGTCTCTCTGCCAGGTGGCTTTCAACTGAATAATATGGCAGTAATTTTGACACAGCCACAGAGTAGTAAATACTTGAAAAATTAAGAAAAAAAATTTTAAGAGCTTACCCACTACACTTCTTGTACTTTGCTTCTATGAAGTGTTAGCTTTACAAAAGCTACAACCTGACCACATCCCTCTTACTGCACTCACATGAACAAAAAAGTTCAGCCACCAGTTTGTTGCAAGGCTCCTGGGAGAAACACCAGTAAAGGCAATTACCTGCATCAGCTTTCTTGAGAGCTCATTAGTGAGAAATTCCTCTTCCTTTTCATAGTTTACTGCAAGCGTTTCTTTTTCTTTCTGCAGAGCTTGGATCTTCTTAAATAGAGTATTACTGATGAATTCCTCTTCCTGCTCTGCCCTTGCTTGCTGTGAAGTAAAGACACAGTTTTAAGAAAAAAGGCAGCAAGTTTCCACATTAAAAGCTGCAATTATTCCATTCCCCTTTAAATGCCCCCCACCTGTTGTTTTGTTTAATCTTGCCCATCCTCCCAGAGAACAGTAGGTTTGATCTAAGTGCTGTTAGCGTCCCCTTTTCTAACATTATAGCACCTTTCTTCTTTTTTTGTTCCCAGTCTCTCAACTTAGGGAACTACACCAGTGCTTTAAAGTGGCCACCGCCCAACCACATCACAGAATCACAGAACGTTAAGGATTGGATGCACAAATTCCCCAAAATTTTAAACTCTATAAAAGCACTACTGATTCACAGACACCTACTTTTACCTACTCTGTTCCTAAAACCAAACTTTTCTTCAAATGTGCTCCATTGCAAGCTGAAGCAGAGCGCTGAGACTGCTGCATTCAGCACTGTGCCTTCTTTCCAGACCCCTCAGATTCCAGCCCTGCTTTCTAGGAGTCAAATAGTGCGTTTATTCTTTCACCCAGATATGCTTTGCTTCTGAGCCACAGGCAGCACGGTTCATCTCACAAGGATTTCTACCCAGCCACAAGCGCAAGAGAACTACTTCTATTACTTCTCAGAACTGTTACTTCACTACATTCAACATCAACTTTAAAAAAATGCCATGTGGTAGCTTTACCCTGAGGATTCCTAAATTTCACAAGAGGAGACAGCTACTCTGGAAATCTTCCCTGTGAAGAATCGCTGGAGAAGACAATTCCCATTTCAGTTCCCTCTAGTACCCAGGCACTGCTCCCCAGCAACCCAGCCTGTCATTCCCTGCAGTTCAAATGTTTGTTTGTTTTAATGTACAGACTAGGAACTTGAAAAATGGAACACAGAAGTTATCTTTTGCAAGTCTGCCCTGAAAGGCCACAAAGGCTATTTCATATGGGCAAATGAAGGATCACAGCTACAAACTGATAGAGCCAACTATTAATCCTGCAGTCCAAACAAAGTCCAGAACAACAGAATGGCAGAAACACAGAATTCCCAAGCCACCAGCTTTAACAAATGAGACAATGGAGTGTTGAGGAGTGTTTTCATCCCCTGCAATAAAATCCCCATCACTTCAACTGCAGATTTGTGATTTGCCCCAATTCTAATAAAATGACACCAGCTTACAGCCTACAATATGTCAAGATTCAGTAGGTCTTGCTTCAGTCAAATTTAAGAGAGAAAAGTTGAAGAGCTGCAACAGAAGCATAACTAGATTTTTACTGAAAGCTTAGCTTACATAATCTTCTGCCCAAAATGTGCCAAAATAACCATCTCTTTATACATACTTAAAAATGTTTGAAAGATTTCATTACGTCAGTGATCTTTTAACTGGAATGATATGTCCCCTAGTAGCCCAAGAAACAATTAAACATGTCTACAAGAGAAGTTACTTAAAGAAATTAAGTGCCTTTATATTTGGTGGAACAGTAGGACAGTTGTAAATTTTCCTCATGATACCACCAGTGCAGTGCTTTGGAAACTTCTCAGTTGAGTACTCCTTCCTTCAAGTCCTTTTCTTCACATCTTTAGACCCACTTGCTTCCGTCTCCATTGCATTCTTTTCTTGGCCCTTTCCTGTTCTCTATCTGTCACCAGCACAGCTAGCACAAACCCAACATGACAAAAAAACCCACAACAACAACAACAAGAAAAACCCAAACAAAACCAAATAAACAAAAAATGGAAATAAAAGAAGAAGAAAGGTCTGGCACAGTTTATTAGCTTAGGAACATAGGTCCTACACAGCACCTCCTCTCTAATGTTTGTGCAGCAGCAAACTGCTATTCCAGCAGGCTCAGCATTGGTATTATGACTTGTCACATCAAGACAATGTAGAGTTGTCCCAGAGCTGTGGAGAAATGGCAAATTGTCAGCTCACATCTCAGAGGATTAAAACTGAAGGAATCTAGCGGATCTCAATAACATCATCTATTGCTTTCTAATTGTGGCTTTAGTTAGAGCTACTAACGATGTTACGTCTTCAGAGACATTTTGGAACAGAGTAAACAAGTCAAATTGCAAGGGTTCTTTGTCCTCAAATTGTTAAAATTCACGCATGCTCTTCCAAAATCAACTCATCCATTGCCTTCACTACACAGGATTTCAACTGATTCAGACAGTATGTCCTGGTTTCAGCTGGGATAGAGTTAATTTTCTTTCTAGTAACTGTGTTTTCGATTTACTATGAGAAGAATGCTGATAATACACTGATGTTTTGGTTGTTGTGGGGTAGTCAAGGACTTTTTTTGGCTTCTCATGCACTACCAGGTGCACAAGAAGCTGGGAGGGAGCAAAGCCAGGAGAGCTGACCCAAGCTGGCCAAAAGGTTATTCCTTACCATATGATGTTATGCTCAGTGTATAAACCAGAGTTGGCCAGGGAGCAAATACTGCTGCTTGGGAATGAATGGGCTATCGGTGCTGCAGGTGGTAAACAACTGCATTGTGCATCACTTGTTTTGCATTTTCTATTATTATTATTATTTTCCTTTGCTGATCCACTAAACTGTTCCGACCTCAACCCACAAGTTATTTTTCCCTCTGTGATTCTCTCTCCCATCCCATACAGGGATGAGCAAGTGGCTGCATGGTCCTAGTTGCCAGCTGAGGTTAAACCACAACGCAATAAAATACACTAAAATTACCTAAACTTAGAAAGCAACTAGAAAAGAATCAGGATGTTTCTACTTTGATTTCTGTTCACCTCTAACTTGCACAGATTTGTTCTGCTCATGCTTTGCACCAACCAAAAGCTTTAAAATCACATTATTACAGCACTGAGCCCGCACAACACTTGGTAGCCAGATCCTGGCATTACATTAATGATGGGTGCTCAGGCCAAGGTGAACACAGGCTGCCAAGATCCCAACCCACTCCTGGCCAAAAGCAATGCCTCTCACTTGTGCTTGCATGGGTTCTCCTGCAGCCAACACAGGTAGGAGACACCCAAAAACTAACCCTTTCCCTTCCTTCTCCTATCTTTCTTTCCGGGATCAGCTTCCTACACAAGTGCACCACACAGGCAGAGCACTGTCACATGGAAACTAAGAATGAACGGCCACAATTTAGACCTGTTTAAGTTGCTCTGCAACATTTCTTCTAAATCCACATAATTTCATTCTGAAACTTTCCCTTCATCTTGTTACTCATTACTTGGAGACAGTTCAATTATTTTAAGTAATATAATCATTCATGTTTACCTTATATTGCCTAAAATCTTGATTTCTGTTACTCATTTAGCCCATAACCAAATGGATGTTGTAAAACATTCATTAAAAATCAGTTTTTAATATTATTTCCCGCACAGACTCTGTCACTGCAATATTCTTCTGGATGTGTATGCATTGTGTATCCATATGGACAATCTGTCTTTTCATTAAGTATCTGCTTTTGAAAAGTGGCTCTGATATGATCAGCAACAACAGAGAAACAGAGCATGGAAATCAGAGACAGCAGGTCTTCTATGAGGGTACAGAATTCTTGCTTTTCCTCTGTTATCCATATCACATTTAATATCCAAAAACACTAACAGCAATTCATTCTGTTCTGTGCACCATACTACAAAACAAATTGCTAAGGCGCTGAGTGAGATAAAATGATAACACCTGATCGGTCAGTCTCTGGAAACCTGAAACAAGCAATCTGCTTTCACCACAGATTTTCTGTATAACCACAGTCACATCCATCTGTCTCCTGTGTCTCCAGCCTCCACATGTAGCTAACTCAGAGCATTTTACAGATGCATCCACCAAGGAAAATCTGCAATTGTTGTGGTCAAGACCATAAATGGCAAAGACTATCATGTTACTTTGCAAGAAATCAAGAATGAAGAGGGTGAAAAAATCACTTCATGCACATAAACCACACAAAACCTCTTGGATTTTCTAGGATGAAGAAAAAAAATCCTATTATTTCTATTGCAGTAGCATGTGAAATCCTGATCACTAGTAGAGCCGATGCATGAAGCATCGTAAAAACCTGTCCTTGTGATCTTACACTTCAATGAGTTAACTGTAAAATAATTAAGAATCATATTTCTCCTAAACTTTCTATACTACCTGAGTAACATATTAGGTAGTTAATCTCATTCGAAGTTATTTTTCCACAAGCCGCATATACTAGCATAAACTGTGAAAAGTTTAGTGTTAATTTTCTTTTTTCTGCTCTCACTTCTTCTTCCTGAAAATACACCTTTAGCAGCCCAAATTCATGCGGCCAGATTTCCTTCTGCCCTCCTGCTTCTCATACATGCAGCAACTTCTGCTTATGGTGGGATGTCATCTTCCTGTATCACTGGCCCATACCCCAACCACACTGCCCTAGCAGCACTAATAATTAATAAAATAATAATAATTTAAAAAAATCACAGCTCTCTATACACCCTTTTCTCCCCAGGTAGTTCTTCCAAAAGATTCACAAACCTCCTGATACTGCACAGTAATTAAGAAGGTTCAACAATTGTAATTAATACCTACCCCTTAGTTGGTATCAGTACAACACTAACAGCGATCTGACACGAACAAGTTCTTGCATTTTAGTTTCAGCTCTCACTTTGGACACGACTTCAGTAACACGTGTTTCACCAACTGCCCCAGTCACCTACACGTAGCCACCTGAAAGGCAGACACCAGGCACACCTGGCTTGCACGCTGACAGAGCATCACCCGTCTCCAGCAGCACCCAGAGCAGAGGTGACACTTGATTTCAGGGAAGCTTGTTGGAAACAGCCTACCAAGTGATGCTTTGATCCAATCCACCCTTGAGGATCCCTCATCTTTAAGGTAAGAGCCACCACAGACCTATTTACTATTCATCCATCTTTTATGGTGCAATTTCTGTTGACAGGACCCTATGGAGAATACAGGCCTGCAGATGGAGCTGAAGAGCAGTTTAAACTGGTTGCTGTACACAAGAAACTCAATCTTTGCTACTGAATATAGACTGAAATGTTGGGGCAGCTTCAGGAAGAGATGATCTCAGTTGCTGCATGTTACACTGAACTAAAGCTATCACTTCAGAAAAGCAGCCTTTCCAAAAGTCCCACTAAAAAACATGATGAGATAAAAAGGGAAAGAAGTGCAGAAAGTTACAATGATTTTAGAATATGCAGTTCTTGCTACAAAATAAAACCTAGATTTCCCTATTTTCCTGAAGCACACACTCCTCCTCTAGCAGTACTTACTCAATTTACTGCTCTGGTCATACTTTCCGGCACCAGTTTAAAGCGATACGGAAAACTACTGGTCCACAAACGCAACAAATATTCTAGTGAGCTGATACTGTTCCTTTACAGGAAGAACTTTCACAGTGCAGCTCTCTCCAGGCTGGAGCTACTTTTTTCCTCCAAATTCTCCAGCCACACCTGAAACAAGCACATTGCAGGCAACGTGTGCTTGAGACCGGGAGGAACATGAATCACCACAAGGACAGGAGTCAAGGGTAACTCAGAGACCAAGGGCTCACACTGCTGCCAGCTATCGCGACAGCCCAGCAGCACACATCTGTCTGTCCGGGCTGAAGGACAAGAAGTTCCACCTAAGTTCCAGTATGACATGAGTGTAGCTTTCCCCTCAAGGGACTTTTTTCAGCTGAATGGCCTGTCTGCAGAGAAAAAGAGAGTGAATGTTCTTGTGGTTAAAGTGGTGAGCTAGAATTCAGGTTCTGGGTTCAATTTGTAGTGTGTTTTCCTGTTTAATCTATGGTAAACCCCAGGGTCACTTCTTCAGTTCTGACAGAAAAGTACTTTTTTCTTTCTCATTTTTTCTTTCTCATTTTTTCTTTTTCTTCCCCCTCTTTAAGATGCATTTTCAGAAGTAACAGAGCTATACAAATAGCAGTATTGTGCATTTTTATCTTTGTGTCCTTGGGTATACAGCATCTCCTAGAATACCCATAGTTTTGAAAACAAACAAGCGCGCAGTAATACCTTGGTATGTTTCCTTCAGAACCCCGAGCTGTCGGGCTTTTTTCTTTTTTAAACAACAGAAACATAGTAGATGAGGAGGAAAAAGTTTTGTGGTTTTGTTTTTTGTTGTGTTTTTTTTCCCCTGTTTGTTGTTGTTGTTGTTGGCTGGTTGTTGTGTTTGTTTGCTTGTTTTTTACAGTTACAGGTTTACCAGATGCTATTTCCAAAACACAGTAATGGAGGAAAAAAAAAAAAAAAAATCAGTATTGAACCTCAGCCTGATAACTTCAACTACTCTAAATGTTACCTATCATGTAACATTAAAGCCACATGCAGAACTGTCTCAAAAGGCAATTCCTACTCCATTTCAACTATTCAGTAGGCAACTTCTGCTGTAAGAGGAAACAAAAAGATACAATAATAAAGGAGCATCTGTATGATAAGCAATTAAAGTGTTAAAATACAGTTTCTTTTAACCTCCATTTGTAGTTGGAAATTCTCTTTCCCCTTCATTCTCCCAACCCTCCCCTTTTTAAAAGGTCAGTTAGGTTTTGGCTGGACATGTCAAAACGCTTCTGTCACAACATTCCTGCCGACTCCAGTCACAGCAAGTTTCACTCGATGCCCACCCAGCGATCCAGCACGTTGTCATATGAACCCGCAATGGCCAAAAGACTGATGAGAGAAAGGAGCTGAGTCTAATGATGTAAAACACACATTTTTCTTCTAAGTCAGTTTTAACCACGATCAAATGTTTTCAGCTCAACATCATTCACACAGTCTTGTGAGGCCTTCTCTCAAAAATTCAGTTACCTTCGAGACATCTTGCGGCCTGGAAAACCACACAACAAATAGCACTTTAAAAGAGCCCTCAGAATTGACCAGCTTCCTAAACACAAAAGTTCTGTAGTATTCACACACGCAAAACAATCTCTTAGCACCAGCAAGAAAGAAAACTGTTTGATAGTATGCAATTCCATTCCACTTCAGTTTTGTAAGCACTTAAAACAGCTTCTCTCTGCATTTTGATGTTGACCTGCAAGATTCTCGCACAACTGAAACATACAAGTGGTGAAAGTGAAATAAGCAAGTTACAAAAACGGGCTCATTGCAAACATAAATATTTATAAAATTAATGCATTTGGTTCATTCCAAACAAGGTATAACAAGCTGTATGAAATTCGTCATTAAAACAATCAATTCCTGAATTTATTTAAATAATTAAAACACAATTTAAATGCCTTTCTTCAAAACAGATTAAAAATTTGAGTCTATCCTCTTCAAGAGTTTTTAATTGTATCAAAGTGCTGGCATCAAATAGTTAATACAAATGCAGCACATGAAAAAGCCACATTTTCTGTGACGAAGAAAACGTCAAGACAGGGTCTAGAAAAACGTATCAAACCTCAAATAACTTTTACTTAGCAGTTTAACCATGACTACATGCTGTTATGCAGGTCCTAATGTAATTAAAGACTGTATGGCAATAAAGCACCACAAAGGAAAGGTAGCAAGGTTGTGCAGGCAAATATTAAACATTTCCTATTTTGAGTGCTCGACGTTGAAATCTTAAAAATCTGACTATTCATTAGACACATGCTTTATAGCACTTATTCTTCAGTCACTTAAACATCATCATGTAGAACAAGCTCCCAGAGGGTTATCAGGGCTGGAGTTTCTGCTTCCAGTACACAAGAGCTGTAACCTGAGCCAACAGAAGGTATAGGCCAAGGCACGAATGACCTAGCAGGAAAATTAAATCTAGCCCACAGACCTTTCCAAACGCCTCTATTTCATGAACCCGTTTCTCCAGCTCACCACTGCACATGAACACAAAGTACACATTTCCCACACTTCTTGCATTTTGAGTAGCGATGGATTTCCGATGCATGCGTAAAATGAGTATAGCACATACAAGCAACAAAACCAGGTCCCATAAATCCTCTGTATACATGCAAAATATTTCTTCAAAATATTAGTTATGTGTTCCTCAGAAGGCTCTTAATGACACAGCCAGGAAGGCAGCGGGAATGGGGCCACAAGACACAGCTCCGCTCTCAGCCCAGCAGGGGTGAGTGACCATGCCCGGCACAAAGGTCAGGACACGCAGCTCCAGCAGAATGTCCCTGTGCTTTGCTAGAGTCTGCCCCATTTTTGTTTGCCTATACACAACTGAATATTTACATCTACAAAGACAGACAATACAGAAAATAAAACTACACTGTCCTATCAAACACTGAACCACAGTTTGAAATACCTCTCTGTATTAATCCTTCACTGATGACTACTTGAAAGAAGTTTTTGCTTTACTCTTTGACTGCCAGTGACACTGCTGTTTTACTGGTGAATGTTTTGTACCGTAAACAGTTTGATAGTTAATCAATAAGTGTAAAACAAATAGAATACTGAGGTACGTGGAACAGGTTTTGCTTTTTTTCAGCCTCAATATGAAAGCTGCTGAAAAATGTCATAAGGATGCACACATACACATAAATAGATTTGTAGTTTTATGTTTAGTTTGCCTGAATTTTTGAACCCACAGGTTTCTGGATATTAAAGAAAAAAAAAAAAGATACCAAATTGCTTATAGCTACTATTGTAGCATATACCATATACTGGTTTGTTGTTGGGGTTTTTTTGAAACTTATTCTACATGCCCTACATGATGATTAGAATTACCATCCTTGTGAGATGCTATGGCTTTATGTGACTTGCATCTAAAATACTCAAGTTTAACATAATCTGGTTGTCCTGCACTCAGTACTAGAACCTACAAGAAATGTAGTACTGCAACAAATCAGCCCAAATTATTCTGTAATATTAATGACATCCTATGCATAAATGCTTCATAAGCTAACATATTTTAAATACTGTTTTTGCCTGTTTTCCACCCACTGATAAATCACCATTTATCTTCAATGTACCCACACATTAACCAGCCCACTTTGCTGGACTGACCAGTTAGCAAACTCAATATTGCACACTCCCAAAGCTTCAGAGCAGGAAAAGCAAAAGATTCAGCAGAAAAATGGACTATTAGGTGGCTAATTTACTATACAGCTTCTATTCAGAGGTATGCATGTTGATGTTAACAGGCATTGAGCTGTTTTAAAATAACAAGCTTCTGCTCAAAACACAACCACAGCAAACTATTGTTAAAAGTAGCTTTGCTGCCACAACTGTTTCTCTATTCAAAGACAAAGGCGCACAAACAAAAGCAGGGAGCAGAGATTTAATAGTCACTCCTCTCACCCTTTCCCCAAATAATCTTAACGAAAATCCTTATTCACTTTATGTAGCTCAGGTAAATCATTGCAAGTATGCAAATAAGGAAGTCTCATTTTCTTCGGAGTGTGTAATAAGAGTCAAAGTATAATTCTGTTATACCCATCTCTTCAGGCAGAAGGTGTAGATCACTGCTGCATGGCATCCTGCTCACATGTCAGCAACTCTCTCCATTCCCAGGAGGAAGAAGCCCAAAAGTTTCCTCACTTCTAGACTGGGTCCTGAGCTCAAACAGCCTGCTTACTCATCATCCTTCTCGTCTAGATCCAAGTGGCCTTCAGCACTTGGAGATCCTTCTTTCAGGTGTGTATAACCCGTGCAATACCTACATCAATAAAATCTGCCCGCCTCCAAATTTATTAAACAAGGAGGAGGAGGAGTACTGTATCAAAATCCAGTTCTGGAGTTTCCAAACTATGAGTGTGAAATACTCACTATGTAATTTCTTGATTCACTTTCTTTAATTTTTTTGGCTTTGTTGTTGGGGTTTTTTTTGCTTGTTTGTTTTAAATGACTAGTTTAAATACAACTTAGACAATTTTCAGGGATGGCAATGTTTTTTCCCCCACCCCTAGTCACTCAACATAACTAAACTCTTAAGAGTGCTCCTTTTAAAATCTCCCCTAATTTCCTCTTACACACATTGTCTTTCTAGAGAAAGACTTTCTCAGTGATCCAAGAGTTCTGGAGACACAGCTTGTTATTGATTATAATCATACCTTGCTCCAAACCAATGTATTCATGAAGTAAACACCACATTGTCCATCCCACTATTAAGACACATTAGCTCTAACTCCTTCGCAGCAAACCGAAGTTTCTACTTATCCTTCTTAGGAGTCAGTGAGTGGAATAATATTTTGGTTTTTTCCTTCTCTACCGTTTGGACATCTTACAGTACATACCATAGCATTCTGAAAAGCAATCTCTTTTTAGGCTTTCAAAACAAGAAGCAAGTCTATAAATGTAGTGTATGAAAATACGATAAGGAATATGGTAAGACACATCCTTCGCTCTGTATCCTCTGTCTCTGATCTCTACAAACAGAGGTTTGCAGGATATGGGGCAATACAATCATCCATTAATATTCACCCTATACAGATCTGGAGAAGTAAGTCTAATACAGAGAAATCTTTAGGAAACGCCTGCCCACCTCTCCACTCACAGAGTAAGAACTTCCAGTTACGTGCCTCAGTTTGCAGAGGGAGTTTTTTGCAGTTCTGCATCTCAGGTACAATTTACTCTTGGAAAACAACTCTGGAGATGTTCTTCCTCTTGATTCAATCAGGATTTTGGGGCTTGTGAGAACAGGGCTTTTGCCTAATGAATCAATTCCTGAGCACTAGCCAGGACAAAATTTCTACTCTTTATTTTAACAGATTCGAAAAACACATCCTGTTTAAAGCTCTTGGAAAAAGGGTGATTAAAAACTCCTACGTTTTGCAAAATCCACAGTAACTGCTTTTTCGGTCTATCTGAAAGTGAAGGGAAACAAAGCAAAATCCCACTGCTACCTAAAAGCCCCAAAAACCTTCCAACATCCTCTGTTGCCAGTAGAAATTAAACTGCAAGGCACAGGAAGAAGCTTCATACTACGGCCCATTAAACATCATTGGGCTTTATCATGTCTGACTTGTTAATAAACATACTTTTATTCAGGACTAAAGTGTATAATTGTGAGAATTATTTATATATGTGATAGGAGGTTTAAATACGATTAGCATCAACAACAATAAAGGAACTAGAAAGACCTTAGTTTTACAGTAATGAGCAGAAACATCACATTTTTAGGCAGTTTAAAGAATTAAAATACCTGAGGAAACCTTACAGATAGCTGAAACACTGCTAGGCTTGTTTCAATCCACAGCAGAGCTGAAGAGATAGCCATCTACCTCACTAAGCCTACCCCAAACTGAAAAACAGATTGCATGTAATATTAATGCACAGAAGATGAAATTTCAAAGTCAAATTTGGAGTTGAAAAGGGAAGAAGAGGCCTTCTCCTAAGAGTTTCTCCAGGGTATCAGTTGATACGCTGAGGGAATATCGTCTTTTCCAGGAACAAAACTGCTGTAATGGAAGGTGTGCAAGGATAGAGGACTACTCTCAGGTGCTAAACTGTCCCCATGGGCAACAATTAGCCTACAATGTCTATATTTTAACTGAATATTTGAAAAAATTACAAACTCAAGTATCAGGATTAAAAATTGCTTCAGTGTTTCTGTAAATATTTTGCGCAAACTTTTATCAAGGCGCCCTTGCACCACACAGAGAGAGAGATGTGAAACGTGCACATCGGTAATTTGTGCTTTGGAGTTTCCTACCTAGACACTTGTGTTTTACTGGGAACAGCTGACCACAAATGTCTTGCCTTCATTTTTACGTCATTCTCTTATCCCATACATTGAAATGCGACAAAAATGGTCCACATAATTAAAACTAAGACACTTCTTCAGTTAGACAGAGGGACTTCACTGATGAAGTGGAACTTGAGATGTTTCCTTCTGGACATCCCCAGGCTGCTGTGCTGGAAGCAAGACAGAATAGGAATGTTTTCTTTTACAAATCCATAGGAACTTGCTTTATATTGTATTTTTTGCCTCTCTTCCAGACCATGTCTTTGTCTCTTTGTCATTCATTCTGCTTAGATACCAAATCATGTGCATAATTCAATGTGTACAGTTTGTCCCTATTCTCCTCAAGAGTAAGACAGAAAGGATTCACCTCTTGCTCCACTGCTAAATTCAGCAACCTCCTCCTACCACCCAGCCCAAAAAAGAGCAGCAAAGCAACTGTTTCTCTCACTACTTTTACCAGACTGTGCTTAAATACATCAGATGTCTACTGCTGACAATCTTCAATGCTTTGGAGGAGAGCACTCTCTTGTTTCTGAAGATAGACTAAGAAAGAATGGTCATTAGTCTCAGTAAATGTTTAAACCCAACATTAAACAGCTTTCTTAAAATAAAAGCTGACTACGAACCCATTCTGACATACAATTCAAGATTCAATAAGAAAGTTCACTTGAAAGACAAGCAAAATTACTTTCTATGCAGAATAGCAAGCCCACAGAAACACCAAGGACTTTGTGTTATTAAACATTCTCAAATGAACTCTAAAATCTCAGTTCTTATTTCATTTCCATCCCCAAAGTAATTCAGAGAATATAGCAGTACTTCTACTGACAGAACACATTCCACCATTATTAAACATGGGAACATCGATAAAATAACAGCTAAAAAAATTAGAGCTGTTGTTTAATATTCAACGGCAAGCAAGACATAGATGGTTATCACAGCTGAGTATCAACCCAGTGGCAATACTGGAAACAAATTGATTTACTGTATAAAGGACAGAAACATAAAAAGGGTCATTCAGCATAGTTTTATTGAGAACAAGTTGTGGCAGATAAGCAAAGACTCATCTTTCAGCCAAGGACTATTTGTAAGAAAGATAACTGCAAAGGTGTAGGATGTTTATATGGCACTCATATGACTTTTTGGTTTAGTAATACATGCCACACATTATTTAAAAATAGTTATAAAGTAATCAAAGTATACAGCAGGATTGCCAAAGTGGTTTACTGACCTCAAAAATATTCATCAGTGGAAAAATCTCATTAGAAATTTCACACCAAATGTATTAAGCATTATGTTGTTCAAAATAGTCACTGCAGAGTATTCCTCAGTAAGTCATTTCTGATAAACTATGGGAGACTGAGATTAGCAGGACTATAAAAAATAATAACAGACACCTTCACCTTTTGTTTCATTTGAAACAAATTCATTCTACCAAAGCTGCACTTCTGAAAAAAATGACCGACCCCACAAACCAAGGGATTGTCTCAGGGAATGGGCAGAGAGAGAAGGAACAACACCTCTGTATGAGTTTCACCTGTGATGCTGCAACACGAGCTGGTACCCAAGGCCCAGCAGAGACAGCTCACCTCTTCTGTACACAGCTTTGATGAAACTGATACCAAGCCCCAAAAAATCCCAGAAAAAGGGAAAATATCCTTCCTGTAACTACGACTTCACAATTATTAGCATCGACTCAAGTGCTAAAGGACAACCCAGCAGTATGGATCAGACCTGAAAGAGGCACAGGTATGCTCCTGCATTTCTGCCAAATTAGCCAGAGCACACCACCGTAAGCTCACAGGAGACAACTGACAATACTGGATGGAAACTAAACAAATAAACAAAGCCTGTCAGTTCTAATGTAAGCTATCAGGAACTTCAGTGCAAATTTGAAGGAGAGAAGGGTGTTTAGGCCAGATCAGTGCATCATACACCCGCAGCTTTTTTCATCCAGCACATTAGATTTCCAGTTTCTCGAAGCTTGAGAGCTTAGTTCAGTTTGTCAAAGTAAACTGGAAGATGCCCGTTGCAGCCTATATGTTCAAAACGAGAAAGCAGAGCATCCAGCAGATTCACTAACGTAGTCAAAAGGCACAGCAAGAACCAGCAGGTCAGCCTTGATAAAGCTGATGGGAAGAACCAGAGATAGGACAGCAGAGCTTTTCCAAGCACAATGGTTCATCACCTCTGTTAGTCTTCAAATTAAAACTGGATACATTTCCCAAAGACACATTTCAAGGTAGGTTACGAGATTCAATGCTGGAACAACTCAGAAAAACATGAAGATGTGACACAAATCAAAGTAAGTGACTTAGCAATTCTCTTGAGCCTCAGACTCCCTGAAAGTACAAGTGTTCCTGTTTATTAACTATTGGTATCAAGTTCAGAAACATTACCACTTTTTCTGTGGGTTTGTTTTGTTGTGTTCTGGTTTTTTGTGGTGTTATTGTTTTTTTTTTTTTTCTTTAACCAGCACTAAAAAAGGCCTACAACACTGACAAATGTAACATGCTGTTACCACCACATAGACAATGTTTTTCAATATGCTACTGGTTGCGCATAACTAACAAATGGAAACAGACAATAATATACCTTTCTACAATTAGTTCAACAATCACACAGCAAGTAGCACTGCCTTTACCACTTTAACCTAAGGGTCAAAACAGTTAACATTACTAAGCTTCCTTTTTCCTTTACAGCCATTTTGCAGAAGCTTCTTGAGGATCTGAGGCAAATGTAACACCGAAATACAAGACACTCATTTCCTATGTGCCTGCTCTTCCTGAAAAATTTTGGATGGAGTTTCATTGTGCATGAATTTGCTATTCTGAACAATGAAGTTGTCTTTACTCTGAAAAGGAGGTAAGCAGAGCAGTTCTAAAATAAGTTATTTCCAAGTTAGACTTTCAGCTTAGTCTGGCTACACACTAGAGCTACAAATGACGGAACTGGATACAGAAGTCACAAGCAGGTTTCTTACACCTACAGAAGACATCACAAAACGGCAAGTCAGCCTCTTTCACACAAGCTAGACCTACTTCAAAATAAAGAGTAAATAACAGACTTACAGATATCTCTTTTAAAATATTAATCTCTTTCCTTTCTTGGTCTGTTTTTTGTTTTTTTTTTTTTACTTCTAGCTGCTACTAATCAATTTCTTTTATTCATCCCCATGCCCGTAAGTGAGCACCTTTTAAAGGTTCATATTTCAATTCAGTTAGCTTATCCCACCCTTTCTTCTACTATTAATAGACATATTCTGTACTGAAACAGGTGTCCTGCTTTGAAATTCTGGTGAAAACTCCAGGAAAGAGAAAAAAAAAAAGCTGTTGAAAAGCATTTTTGAAGGGGATTTTTGACCATATAGCACACCCAGTCACTTCCTCAAACTATCTATCCAGGCTGACACTTTCCACGAAAACCCACAACAGCAGATCTCATGTGCACACACATACAAATGCCACCGCACCCTTCCTTGAGAACAAAATGCTAAAATCTTATTTATTTCCAGCATCTAAACCTGGTCATTTATTGAGAAAGCTGTAACAAGTCTAGGATATCACAAAGGATTTTTCCAATCTGCAAGTCCCAGAAAGTCTGTTTGTTTTCAGGAGCCAGCTGTTATCGGAAGCCACAAATTTTTTTTCAGGATTTGTGAGTAGGGGCAAGGAAATAGGATCTGAGTAAGGCTTTTTCTTCCATTGTTTCTCCCAACTGGGGGGAAGACATTAGCATTGCTGTGCACAAACAAGTGAGGAGACCGAGAAGCCAGGAGATGCAACTTGCCTTCTGCCAGCGCTCTAGGAATGGAAGTCAAGCTGAGGGCCAAAGTGCAGAGGTACAGGTTTGGCTACAGACACACGGGTGGTGGCAGAGGTCTGGCAGTAAAATGCTGCCACCAGCAGCAACCAGTAGTCCCCAACCTGGCACCCCTGGCCAGCAAGTGCGGTAGCAGTTGCTACCAGGCAGCGATACCTCATGGCCAGCCCACAAAAACCAGCATCCAAGTGTTACTTATGCCATTAGCAGCTTGGATGAGACTGTCTCATCTGAATTGGCGGTCCTGTTAGGGATCCACACAGCACCACAAAGAGCTATTTCTAGGATAATTCCCTTCCCTACAAAGCAAACAGCAGGGGAAAAAAATCCACCTGAGAAGCTGTTACTGTAAAATCTATGTCACAAAACATTAAAACTGCTACTCCAAGCACTCTGGAGCAGGGACATTTTTAAATTACAGCTTTTCAAATACACTATCTTTATCACAGTTAAAAAATAAATCACAGAATGAGGCTTAGTTCACTTTAATTTTCTAAAACTATAGAAGACACCTGACTATAGTAGGCCAATTTACACAAGTTAGATTACTGAATCTAACACCCAAGAGTAAGCATGTATATACCTGCAGCAATTGTTATCTAAAACTCTTTTTGTTATTAAAAGCACTGTTTCTATGAGGCATGTCGGTTTCAAAACAATAATAAAGAAAATCAAAATGCTTCAGTATCAGTTAAAGGTTACGTGGCTTTCACTGAAATAAAATGACTTTGTTACATCAAACACTGAAAAGCAGAAAAAAAGAAGCTAGAAATCCAAGTCCTACCGACTTCAAAACAAGCTTTCTGAGCAAGACATAACTACACCCAGCTGAGGTATTTCAGCTTTTGTCACATGCACCAATTCAAAGCAGTCACCCTACCACCACCAGCCAGTTTTTAAGGTACTCTTATTTAACTAGACAAGTTGTGCTGTCCCAGACTTAGTCCATTAGATGTGACAACTCCTTGGTAGACATTTTTCACCAAAAAAATCACGGAAGTTCACACAGGAAATCCACTTTTGGTAATGCAGCACTATAACCCAAACTTTTTATTCCACATCTCAAACACACAGCATCTCAGATCTTCAGGTGTGTGATTTTTCTGGAACTAGGCACCATTCATTCTATTTCCTAA
This sequence comes from Nesoenas mayeri, assembly GCF_963082525.1. NCBI lineage: Eukaryota > Metazoa > Chordata > Aves > Columbiformes > Columbidae > Nesoenas > Nesoenas mayeri. Next base: position 8,797,064 of record NC_137551.1, on the reverse strand, counting down.
AAAGGATCTTGCAGAAACATACCATGAGATCATGCAATTAAAGATTGCTAAAGACAGATAAATGAACTCTGCAAACGCATCAAGTGATCTTAGTTATTTCTTCTTAATGCTTGATCCGAAACTCTGCACTTGTAATGTAATGATCTTGCACTGCTAGATAACACTTCAAATTTACTGAGCTTTCAGTCCGCTTTGCTCCTCCCTCCCAGTTTGTTACCAATAATAGCAGTTGAAAGTTATAATGTATATTTACTTATTTTCACACAACCAAGAGCATCATTTCGTTTGCTTTTCAGGCTACTGGAAGGAGTAGGGTTCACACACCTTTTTGGACATTTACTTAGGACAAGCTAGTTTTACCAACTTCAGTATTAAAGCAGTATCGACTTTTACAAGTTTTAGATGCGAAGTCATAAGAAGTTAGCAAGCATATAAGCCTGCCAAGTCAACACCTTTTCTTGGTCAGTTTTCCAAGTGCAACTACTTTAATGTATGCCTCCTGTGCTTAGATATGCTTGTTTTCAACCCTATGATACAAGGGTTAACCACAAAATAGAACTAATAGGATCCTACACAGCAAGCTATTTAAATAATTCCCAAACTGTACACATCCACGCTGACACCAATAATACTAAGCCAAGAAACAAAGATGTCATATTAACTCTTACACCAGCACAGACACAAGAGGAAGGAGGAAGAAGACTGCTTTCTACCTGGTAAACCTTAAAGAGAAAAATATTCAAAGCCATTAAAGATAATGGTGGGAGCCAGAAAAAGTCAAGAGTACCCATGGCACTAACACAATGGAGCTGAAACAACAGGACTCTGGAAAGCTCGCAGGTGAAGCGCCATGCCATTTGAGGAGTCACCTTCACCTCCAGCACACAGGTTTAGTCATTTCACCTGCTATTTTGGCTCCCTGTTGGTTTCATTTGCGCTTCACAGTTCAACACCTGATAAAAATCAAAGCCGATTCGTGACATTACAATGTCTACAACAGGAAACGGGTACGCAGCGCCCGTCTGACAGCACAGCAACACCGCCAGGAGCTTGAGCGGGCTGGTGGAGGAGTAAAGTGACAAAGGTTTAGAATCACAATGGAGAAATTCAGAAAACTTTCTATTTAATTACATTTACATGCAAATGGCTCACATTTCAACATTCCAATAACATTCATCTCCAGTCAGTTGTATACTAGAACAACACAACAAAGTATTTTGACTGCAAATGTGTTTACATTACAGACTATGTAAACCACAGCACAAAGTCTCAGTGACCTGAAAAAAGCTATGTTTTACATTCATTATTTCACCACTTACTGAATTAGAAGTGGTTTACTCAGTTGTGCACACAGTTTAGCATACCAAAAGACAGAGTGTCTGCTAAAGATGCCAGTTTTCCAGACAGCGTACAGGTTGCTATAGAAGTCTAACACCTTTTCTCTCTTTATCCAAGATGTCAAAAACATACAGACTGAGTTTTAGATTTAAGAAAAATACTTCCGTTTTGTAAATTAAAATCTGATGAAAATATAAGATAATCAGCCTCTAGAGACAGTGCCTAAAGAACTTTAATGTGCACAAACATTTTTTTCAAGTTGTTTACAAACAATACACCTACCAGGGGTTCGGAAAGATGCTTTGCCATTCTAACAGGCAAAGAGAAAATGTCTGACTGACAAGATGTCTTAGCCCCTTTCAACATCAGAAGGCACTCCGCTGCTACCTAATTAAGACACATTCTCTTCTCATAAAGTATTAACAAAGCACATGCTTCCCTGACTAGCACTATATTTGTCATCCTTGAATAAATTACTTCTGTATTGTATTTCATGCACTCTTCCGGCCCATATCCTGCTAGACACTGAACGCTTACTACTGGGAACAGGGGAGAGGTTTGCCTAGACGGGCTCTATTTCTTTGCTAGATATATCGACAATGAAAAAACTGATCATCAATAAAATGGCCATTAGGCTCATAATAAAGCAACCTCTATGAAAAAATCAGATGGGAAGAGAATGAGCACATGCAGGTGAAATCGGTCTCTCTCAAGACAAATCCATCTGCACCGGCAATAATGTACACACCAGTGTATACAAGTATCGGGGTTACCTTGAATCAGTCTTTAACATGTTACCTACTTTGTTTCCGTGTAGGCCATGATCATTACAACACCTAAATGATCACTCTGACCACCGAATTAGCAAAACCCCCTCTAATCTAAATTCCTGAACTCCCAACTCACAGAGAAGAAAACAATGTCATACTATTGTATTTTCATAGATGCTTTACAGAGGACTGATGCCTAACAGCATCACATAAAATGACGTTCAGTTCCAAGTTATCCTCACAGTGCTCACAAACCAGTAACTGAGCTCTTCCTGGGATGGCGTGGTGTGTTACTTGTATTGTTTCCAAGAGGTTTATTTAAAATGGGTTTCTAAATAACCTCTTGAAATACCACAGCTAACAAAAAGCACAAATAAATCAAACACTTATTCACGACTGAGACGCTATCATGCAACTCGCTGCTTCTGCACGGTGGCTGAGGAGGTGACGGCTGCAGAGATAATCCATAATCTCCGCAGATTACTCCAAAAAAGAAAAATCTCTACTTTGAAAAACTTCAGGGAACATCCAGCCTGGCCCTTCCCCTGCAGGGCCCTCACCGCCCCGAGCCCCAGCCCTGCCGAGCCGCCCCCTCCCGAGCCCTCCCCGCCGGGACCGCCGGGCGCAGGGCAGGGGCGGCGGCGCCGCCTCCCCGCGGAGAGCCGGGCCGGCCACGCGGGTCCGGCCGGGGGGGGGCGGCCACCTCGGTTCCCCGCCGGTTCTCCCGCAGGGAGCCCGGACCCCGCTGAGGGCCCAAGGCCGGCGCGAAGGGCGCCGGGTGACCCCACCTGCCCCCCGTCGCCGCTCTCCCCGGACGGGCCGCGGTGACAGCCGGGCCCGCTTGAGGTAAAGCGGCCTTAACCACCGCCGCCTCCGGGGGAAGTGGAGGTAGGGGCGCCCGGCGGCGGCGCGGCGGGAAGGCCGCGGCCGGGCTGAGGGGAGGGCGGCGGCGGCCGGGCCCGCCCTGCGCGGACACCCCCGCGGCGGGGCACCCCGCGCACCGCCCGCCTCCCCTCCCGCCCGCCCGCCGCCGGGCCCGGCGCGGCGCCGCCCGCACTCACGATGGTGACGCTGGCCTTGCGCAGGTCGCGGTTCTCCTCCTGCAGCGCCTTGCACTTGAGCTTGTAGGTCTCCAGCTCGATCTTCAGCACCTTGTTCTCCTGCTGCAGCGAGGCCAGGCGGTTCGTCAGCTCCTCCAGCCGGAACGGCGAGATCACGATACCGCCCGCCTTGCCTCCCGAGCCGCCGCCGCCGCCGCCCGGCCCCCCCGAGCCGGGCCCCGCCGCCGGGCCGCCCGCCGTCAGCGGCCCTGCCGGGCCGCCGCCCCCGCCGCTGCCGCCGGCGCCGTCCGTGTCGCTCTCGCTGGCGCTGTCCGCCATCGCCGCCGCTCCCGCCGCCGCCGCCAGGCGAGCAGGGGGCGGGGCCGGCCGCGCGCCGGCGCCGCGGCCTCCCCGCGCGCCGAGAGGGGCCGCCCCCGCGCGCCGCCCGCCCACAGCGCCGCCTGGCGGCGCCGCCGCGCCGCAGGGAAGCGCCGGTGAAGCGCTCGGTGCTGCCGCGGCCCCGGCGCCGCCTCTGCGGGAGCAACTTCGCTTAAACGCCGAATTATCCGCGGCAAACGGCTTGCACGCGAACCCTGGGCTTTCGGCCTTGGTCCCGCTCCCCTTCGCGGCGCAGAGATAAAGTGACGTGTTAACTCGGGGCTGCATACTGCTGTAGAACCGCTTCAAATTAAGATATGCCCATCTCTCATTTCACATGATGTATTTTCTGACATGCTACACACGTTAGTTTCCTTTTTTTGTGGTCGTTATTTCTTTGTGGAGCAGCTGAATAAAGGCACAAGACATAGCGAGATATATCAGAGTGTACACACTGTTCGTTATATGACATAACGTGATCCACATCGCTCCTGGATAAATTAGTCACCAAGACTCTATAATTGATTTCTCAATTATTTATGAAGAGGTCTTTTAATAACAGTAGTTTTTTCATTAATGACAAGCAAGGATTTTATTATCTCTAACTACACCACCTTTTTGTTCCATGCCACCATAAATTTCAAATTTTACTCTTTTTGATGGCTATAACGTATGAAGGAATTCCATCTCCGTAAAGTAATGATTCTTCTTGCCTGCCTGGGAATACAAGTGCAGGTCTTTTTAATTCTGGTCTCTTAATCACAAGAAAAGCAGTGAAAGGGCCATTCTCAGTTTTCAGACGCAGATGCTGTTTTCTGCGAAGCCTTGTCCATGTCTCCAACCCAGCACATCACGCTGCCCTTCAAACAGAGCTTCAAATAGGGGCTGGGAAATGGGGCTCCCCATCCAGCACTGGGACAGCCCCACACCTCCACCTCAGCCCCGTGGCGTGCATTCCCTCCAGGCTTTTAAGGCTAGAAAAGGTCCTGCATCACCCACCCGGCCTTGTGGAAACTGAGCTGTGCTCCTGCAGCCCAGTACCTCTGTGCTGAGCTCTGTGATGCCATTAAAATGTAGTAAGTCCATCAGCATCAGCGACCCTCAGCACCACCCCGGGCAGCTGCAGCTCTTCAGATGAATTTCCCATCCCTGGGCGCTGGTAGGGAGGGATTTCTCCCAAAACATAAGAGCACTGGCATCAAGAAATGCTGCTATAAACCAGCTAGATCATAGCATAGCATAGTTTGGGTGGGAAGGGACCTTGAAAGGTCATCTAGTCCAACCCCTCTGCTCATGGTATTTTGGTCTCTTGTCCTAAAATGCCCAGAGTAAGCCCTGGGGACTGCAGGGTAAGCAGGGGCAGACAAGTCCCACCACCTGGGGGAGCCAACAGTTCCTCACCCCACAGCAGTACCTGGGCTGAGCCGCTCCGCCAGCACAGGCTATGGGGTAAAAAGCCTGAGGAATTAAAACAGGATTTGACAAATAATGAGAACTGTTTGGGACAGGTCATTACAATTCCATATAATTGCTTTAAATAGATCAGCTGGTATTTGGAAGCTGGCTGAACACCGCCGGGCTGCGAGGAAGCGTTATTTCATGCACACACGGCGCTGGTGACAGCAGCCAAGCTGGTTTGCTCTGTCGCCTCTGTCTGCACGCACACGTGCTCGTCAAAGCAAACTCATTTCTAAACAAACAGGTTTGTAACTCGGTGTTCTTTCTTCATCCAGCTGCCTGGCTTTGATCAGCCAGTTATTTCCATTGCTTTCAGTGGGACTGCTCACGGTTGAGTGTCTTGTTGAATCAAGGCCGAAATATTTTGAAAACCTGCATCAGCAAAACACACATCTGCTCTGGGCTAATCTTACCCAGCAAGCCCCGCGATGTGCTTAACCTTAAGCCACTCTTCAGCCCTGTCAATGTTAATCTTAAGTGCTTTGCTGATTTGAAGTGCTATAATTTTCCAGAGGCTGTGGCTGCTGCTCCTTCAAACACCAAAACCAGCCTGAAAATGGACCAGGAGGTGCAGACAATATCCTCAATCCAGCAACCAGGTCAGGTGGGCTAAGCCAGGGCCTGTGTCTCCTGGATGTCACCACACAGCTGCTGGTGCTGCCTCCAGCAGAGCGTTGCTGGGGCAGCTGAAGGTGCTGCAGATGGTGGGGACAGCGAGGAGGGACCACGAGGCGAGAGGGAAGCTCACCCTTGGCCACCTCGCTGTCCCCCTCTGCTGGGGTTGCATCAGCTGTCTCACTCCCAGCCAGCACACCGGCTTTCATAACAATAAATTATAACTTGGCATTTCTGCAGCACTCTCCGGTCAAAGCTGTGCTGAAACATTATCTAATTAATTCACACAATGGCCCTGGAAGGCAAGAAAGGGAGGTAGGAGCTGAGCTACTTGCCCAATGACAAACACTGAGTCAGTCGGGGAGTGGGAGGAAAACTGCAGGGCCCTTGATGTTTAAATCTGAGATGGCATCCTTGTCATAACAGCAGTTCAGTCATTTAAAAAATAGTACTTGCACGTTTAATTACAATTGCAGCCAACTATTCCAAATCAATAGATTAAAGAGGGAGAGAAATTTTTATCTTAATTAGCATCCCCCCCCAAAAATCACATGCTTTGCACATTTGTAAGATGTTAACCAAACCAATTAAAAAGAACAACTATGTGGTATAAGCACAGCTAACAAAACCCTCTTTTAAAGGCTAAAGGCATGCAGCAGAGGCTGTGAGGCTGCTCGGGGCACTGCTGCTGGGGCTTGTCCCTCCCCACAGGTGGTGAGGGGCATGGCACAACTGTAAAAGCCACCGCCATCAGCCTGTCACCACCACAGCACCTGCAGAATGAGGTTCCCCCTCCTCCTTGTCCCAGTGTTTTTATAGTACAAAAAATAAATGCAAAACTGCAAGGGGGCGAGGGAAGGTGTTGGTCCATGTGAAGAATCTCAAAATGTCACCACACTATAACAATAGCAGAGCAGATATATCAAGAAGAAGTATTAAAAATGCAGGGATTTATTCACAGAAACTATCATTACAGGAGGTAATGGGCAATTAGAAACAGTTGTTTCATAAACTCACATCAATAGTAGAAATATTTGTATAAAATACATTGCTAGGCATGAGTGAGGAGTTAGAAGAAACTGAATGTAATCTGTAATATAATTCCAGAGGTCCATTAATCAGCCGGAAAACCTTCTATAATAATACAATTTCATGAAAATATTCAGTAGTTATAGACTGAAAAGTAAAAGACCAACTGAAGCTAATTAAGCCCAGGAAAAATTGTGTACAGTACTCAAAGTACCCCCATGAAATAGAGGGGAAAAATATAAAGGAAAGACAAAGTCACATTAAAATGCAATTAAGGAAAAATATTGCTAGGAAAAAAAAACTTAAGCAGCATTAAAATAGATTGTAACCTGTATACAGGTGAATAATCAAAGGGGAAAATGGAGTGTGTATGTGGAGATCACATAATGCTAGGGATTGGAAGGGACCTTGAAAGATCATCTAGTCCAATCCCCCTGCCAGATCTTACCATTGTGGAAGGGTCATTGAAGTAGAGAAAGCTCAATGTGAAAGAGATTTATATGAGCAGAAAAAAACCAATCTGCTAATATTGTGGATTAAGATGTCCATTGATGCAGCATAAAACATGTTTTCTAACAAGCAATGCAGACAAAAATAATGCCATACTGCTTTGCTTTTCTGAACAACAATTATTTAATCGGAAAACCGTATCAGAGAAGAAGTCTCTGTGCAGGACAAAGTATCTGACTATGAAACTTCACCTTTTGCATCCTTGTTCTCCCAGGGAACTTTCTCAGACTTTGTACCAGGTTGGTTCTGTTGATTTGTCCATGCTGTAATGATATCCATCCTCTGGAAGCCTTCCAAGGAAGCTGGTGAACTGGGAATCACTGTGCGTTGCTGTTTTATAGCCCAAATGGCTCTCAATAATTGAGCATTAGCGTGATGGGAAAAGTACCAATAAAACTTTTATTATAAATCTTTGCCTTCCTCCAGGACTTAGGGTCAAATAAATAAAGCCATGCACAATTAGCACACTGTTTTTAGCATCAGCAGTTATGAAATATGTGGCATGTACACATATTTTTATTGAGCAGCTCTTTTTTCTGTCCTTCACTAACCTTTTTCTATCCCAGTGATAGACTATTTATGTCAAGGACTTTGTAGCAGGCTGGCTCTAAATTTCCCTTCTTCCCTCTCCCCTTCCCAGAGTCTACAACTCCTTTGGAAAACTGCTGTGCTTTCAACAAAGCAAGAACATTTTTTCCCTCACTGTCATGATGTTTTCCCACCGTTGCCCACTCTGGAGTCAGAGGGAGCTGAGCTGGGAGCTCTTCCTCCTCCACACCCCATGTGGTGGGACAGGAGGGCTGCCCGGAGCACGGCACAGCTCTACAGCTCACACTGGGAGAGCTGCACCTGCTTTCCTCCCCACCAAGCTGCTCGCAACAGGTTTGCCATCAGCATATGAGTTACATGATAAAACTTGTCACTTCAATGAGGTTCATCAAATTTTATTGACTTCATTCAGCCCAAAGAAGCCCAAGTTACAAACTCCTTCCATAGGAGGCATGGAGCGGTTTTTGGGGGTGCATGGTCCACGTGCCAAGCTGCAGCAGCCCAGGTAAAGCACATGAGTGCTACAAACAAAGCCGATGTTAAGCAACCCCACAGGAAATTAACATTAATTAGCAGAGTGCTGCAATCCTGCAAGCAACTGCCATTTATCCCACTAATGTGGGTTCTACGCTACGGGAGCTCTTAGAATTTCTGACATTAAAACTATTACCGGCAACAAATAAAATGTAATTGATATTCTTTCAGAAATGGGAAAAGTATGGTAGGATGCTCTGTAGCATTATTATTAGGTAGTGCTAAAACAAATATCAAAGGATGAGAAGAGTACTGCATTTAGCAATTGAGTTTATTTTAATAGGTGCAATGAAAGTCCCATGACTTAAAATTTCGCCTCTAAGGCAAATGTTCTCACTGGAGGAAAAATGAAAAGAACAAACAAACAAACAAACAAACACAGGCATTGGAGGTAGAACCTTCACTCCAGGCCTCTGTGCTGTTTGCACTAGCAAGATTTCAGTTTTCCTTCTCAAATAAGAGTTTATGCTGAGCACTGCCCGCAGCTGGTCCTTGTTGCAAAAGCCTCCTCAGGAGGCTCCACGTGAGCCAGCAGCTCCTCATGGCTGCTGTAATGGTCAACACTAGTTCCCTGAGCTTGAAGGTGTCACATAAACCAACACAAGCAGCAGGAGATGCGCTGAGATCCCTCTACACACCTCTGCTGCCTGCCCAGACCACCCCACTTTTCCACCTACATAGAGAGAGCTTCTGCCTGACAGAACCACCATTCCTGGTTCAACCACAACTTCTTCCCCATCAGCATCAAGTGCTGACAAGCAATCAGGCAGAGGAGATGAGTCAATTGAAATGCTGCCTGTGGATGCTGTTACAGAGAGGGGAGGTGCGGCTCTTCTGTAGCGCTGCTCCTGCCTTCCTGCTTGCTGGGTGACCGCAGCCTTTGCTCCCAGCTGCAAAAGAGTCATACAATATTAAATACATACATCGATGCACCATTTACTAAAACCACGCTTTTTCCTTCAGCTGATCTGGGTACTTGCAAGCAGAAGGGAGGCATCTGGATGGTGAGGTCTCCAGGGGTATGATCGCTGCTGTTGGGCTGTGACCTGTAATGAGATGTGTTTGTTCTCTGGTGGCTTAAGTGACATTTGCCCTCCAGACTCTGGCGTAAGGACCTCACCTATCAGCACTGTACCAGCAGTCCCCTGACCTAGGCAAAGCATGCATTGCAACACAGACTGGCTGCTGAAATGATGAAAACCACTTCATTTGCTGCCATTGCTTCAAAAGCTGGTGGCCCTCATAACTCAGAAGCACTGACAAGCCAACCTTTCAGACTCTCCTGAAGCCAAGAGCTTTCCACTACAGTCAGGAGAGCTTTGCTGACCAGTCCCATCTGAGGACATTTAGGTTCCTATGTGGGTCAGCAGATAACAAATAGCAGACTGAGTAGGACCTGTAGCAGTGGTGCTTCCTCAGGTGCCAAACTGGGGTAAAATACATCATCTTCACGTTGCCTTGAAAGCCTGGTAAAACCGAACCCTGAGTAATAAAATTTATATATTGCACTGGAGCAGAAGCCTGCAGTCTAGAGCAGTGAGCGACTGATGCCGTCCACAAAACTTTCATATATAAAGTGGTCCACCACCTATAATATAGGAGATATATACAATATACAGGAGATGTCCATTTTATTTACATCATCTGCAGCGAGCTGGTCTCTCTGATACATGCTGGGAAACAGTCTGCATTCGGTAGAGGTTTTCCTGGTTCTCAATGGAGCAAAAGAAATTAAAGGAGGTGCAGAGTTAAGAGGTGTTGGAGAAGAGGCTGTGCAAACCCCTGTGGCACAGGTCCCTTCCCCACGCCTGAGGAGGTCTCCTGCATCTCAGCGAGGTGGGTTCCCTTGGCTCTGCTGAGGATGTGCTGGCTGCTGTGTTTTCCTCGCGTTCCCCCCACCTGCAGACAACCTGCCAAGTGGTGGCCTGTCACACTGGGAAGATGAGGAGGTGGATCAGACAAAAGAAACTGAGAGGAAAAGCAGCAACAAGCCAGGGGTGGTTAATGGCTGGCCTGGTGAAGCCTCATGTCTGTGGGGTGCAAGAACACTGCCAAATACACGTTATCCAAGAGTTTTAACACAATTTATTTTATGCTTAAATAATCAACTAGATCATCCAGTGTTTGTTGTTCTCATACATATGTAATTAGAGCTATTATCAATGAATGCTGTTCCATATGAATATAATCAACAAATTAAAGTATTTCACCAAAACCCAAATAAAAATGCCCTTTAAAACACAGCAGCCTTAACAACCTAATATTACACTGCTAGGATGATTACAGATGATTGGCTTACTGAAAGATTCTACATCTTATAGCCAGTACACAATACAGTAATAATTTTACAGCGTGCTGCCAGTCTATTAGCTAATAATTTCTCTTCAGTTCATTTAAAAATATCCCAAACTTGTGCTCCTTAGAGCACCAACCCACTTCTAAAGCTGCAAGCATTACCCCCGTTATAAAGCGAGAACAGATAGCACCCCCCTCCCCATAATGCAACTACTGTATATGTTATGGGTTTTAGGTCATTTCATTGAAAAATTGGCAACAGCAACAAATATTAGATGAAGGGCTTTGTGTTTACAGATAAAACCTTATTTTTCATGTTGCGGTATAGTGTTTGCAAAACTGGAAAAGATTTAATCAAAATAAGGTGAAACACATGCATCAAAATATTAGTACTCTGAAGAAAAATTTTCACAGAACTACAGAATTCCTCATTTTGGGAATCATTTAAATTTGCAGCAGATTTTAAAGATTTTTTTAAAATCAAGCTAGCGTTTTTGCATATACAAACATTATAATTGCTAATATACAAGAATCTGTGAAGATAACACCCAGAATATCCCTGTAGGTGCAGCCATTTGAGACACCTAGCCTGCTCAATGCATTTGCAATATTCTGTTTGTGATCGAAAAGGCAGTGCCTTATCAACATTTATTCTATTTTGTTAGAATTTATACAGTGTTATTTATTTACAGCAAAACTATTGATGTTTAAAAAAGAAACAAATAGTGTTTTATACCCTGACAGTTTGGGTCCAAGAAAAATAAGGCGAGCTGTTGTGGATTTTAGTAATTTTAGTGTCTTTCCATGGTTTAACCATTTTGTCTTCGTATGTCCCCTCTGGCCACAGGAATTTATTTCTTTTGAGATGACATCAAACTGCTTAAAAGAAGCTTTTAACAGCATGGCATCTTGTATATACACTGCACTGGTAACTGCGCACCCTCCAGTCCTGTGAATGAACGTGAATTTCCATGCTCTGTAAATTGGCTCATGCTAAATTAAATTTTTTTTTGTTTGGTTTTGGTTTTGCATAAAAACCATGCGGTTAATGTGTGGAAGCAGCAAACACACGCACACATTTATAGGTGAATGTTTAATTCCTGTTGATTTTTCTTCCGTGAGTGTCCCTCTAGAATACTGGCAGTAAAAGCACACAGTCCTATGGAAAGAAAAGACAGCACAAATCATTTCAGAAGATCTCATTAGAATCCATTTTGTGCCTTTCCCTGACTAAACAGAAAAGTTGCATTGGCATTATGCAGTTCAGCACTAGGATAAATCACAGTCTTTCTAGGTAGGTAATGACATGAGTTGAGCTCCCAGCATGAAGGTAAAAGGCAGCTGCAGATGTCCATGTTGCTTGTGAACTGATTTACAAATACATCTGCAACACACTGCATTTCATCACCCCAGAGAAAGTACCAGCTCGTCAGATCCGATGATGACCAGGAACACGTATTTCCTGCAGCGGAAGAAACAGCATCATCTCCAGAATGAGAGAGCTGCTGTTTTCACAGCACATTTTCATTTATTACTTGCAAGGACCCCCACTGTGGTGGAAAACCTGCTCTCCTTGCACATCCATCTCTGCCAGTTGCTCGGGAACGCAACCGGGAGAGCCAGGAATGTGGAATCCAGCATTCAGGAGACTTGGTGAAGGACAACGCGAGGAAGAGGAGCAGCCCCATCCATCTCCCACTTGGCCCGTGAGTGGCACTGAGGAGACAGGGGGTCCAGCTCCTGCTCTCTCACCCATCCAAGAACAGCCATGCACAGACAGACAGCAAGTTTGTTCCATCTGTTGTACACCAGTGAAGTCTTGCAGCAAGGAGGCAGAAAGCAGCAACACAAAGCCCAGCACCTGGGCGCAGCGAAGCCTGTTTGGGAGCGGGCCCTGGGGCGTTCAGGCTGGCTGGGATGTGCCTCTTTAGTGATCAGGTCACAGGTCCATGTGCATTCCTCAGGAATGCTCACACTCTCCTTTTGTGCTAAAACAATTTGTCCTTGCCCACATCTGTGCTTGTCATAAATCTATCCTGCTGTTAAAAGCCAGCTGTTCACATTGCAGCAGTCACACTGGCTCGCAAGGTGCTGTCCTGCAGAACTGCATGCAAAAGTTCTTGGCCTTTTCCTTAAAATCTATATTTTGCAACAGGTTTATTTGCAATGATGATGAAAACATTTTTACAGCAAAATCTAGCTAACATTGGGATTTTTTTCAAACATTCAAAAGGAAAAGCATCATCTCTGCCTCCCAAGCAGGATATTTTTTTGTCCTTTGTGATCGAGAAACAAACTGGTTTTCTATCAGAATCCTCTATCTGTGCAAATGCATCCACTCTGCATTCAAATAAAATGTTGTCAGTAGACTCTTAACTGGGGTCACTATTACTAAACGCATATTTGGTCGTGCTTATCACATCAAAGTTTGGACCACAGAAATTCATGTTATGGGACAAAGTTTCCCCCTGAGCAAAGGTTTATTATCTAAGGAAGACTCTCTGAGCTCCTCAGGGGAACCGAAGAGTTGCCTACTGGAAATCACAGGAGAGGTGGATCAGCACTCATGGGAGCAAATGTGGTTCTGAGGAACTCAGACTGGCTTTCTGAGGGTCAGAATACATTTCATACATTAGGCAAGGACTGCCTTATTAATGGCATTTTATTTTAAAATGTAATCCTTCTCCCTTGTCCCCAGTGTGTGTTTCATCACACTTGTATGCTGGCAGGCTCTTTATCTGCACTGCTTATGGGGTTCAATGTCTCATCTTGCGTTCAGTGCCTTCAAATCAATGAATTTCCATTGGATTCCTCCGCAGATTGACAGCAGAGAAGCACAGGAGCCAACTTGGGACACAATTTCATACAAGCAGCACCATCCCTCTGGCTTGCTTTCCTCTTGTACCTTTGAGCTCCACGAAGCAGAAAGGTGTGTTGAAAGAATCGCCTTCCTTTTGAAAACATCAAGCACCAAGCCACGTGAAGTGGTACTACTCTATTGGCACAGGTGGGAGGGCTCTCAATAACAGCAGGAACTTATCAGTCGTGCTAGATGGACACAGTTAGTGCTTACCAGATGCTGAAAGTACACCAGTCATCTCGCAGAGCTGGCTCCTTAGGGCTCAATCCCCACAAGCCCTCAGCTAGATGTCAGACACGGGTCTTAATGTCACTGCTCACAGGCATGGAAAGCTTGTGCAGGCAGATGGCTTTAGGGGCTACCTCACACTGCAGCAGTCAGAAGGGACTAGTGACTCAGGAGAGACTCGGCTTCTGGCCTTTACCTCCACATCACTCTCTGGTATGTTTTTCAGCTCCTGTTTATCCTGTTCTTAAATCCTACAGTCAATCCTATACCAAACGTATGGAAAAAGGATAACACACAGACTTGCACTTTATGAACTCTTCCTCTGCCCAATTCCTAAAACCCACCAAAGCTAAGAAAATTCTGAGTAGAAAAAGGACTTGAATGTGGTAAACAGATGCAACTTGAAGCCATGAGCGGCACTGGTGGGCACAGACCGGCTCCTCCCACGTTTACAGGCACATTTGCTCTGTGACTGTAGCTACGTGATGGAGACAAAGCAGCTCCAGCTTCATGGTGCTCCGGCACACTGCTACAGAGCCTTGCAAGGGTGTATGAGTCTGTGCATCTGGTTTTTGGCTTGGGAAGCCCTTATACTGTCACAGCTGCTGTTTTCTTACAATTGTAAGGCTGGATCAATAAAATTCACAATAAACAGTTGGTGAGGATTATTTGTTGGCAAATATTGAGACACTTCACTGGCTCTTACAAGGACTTTGACTTGCATAACTGCCCCCAGGGCACGTGTCTGACACTGGCAAAAGCCTTTCACACCCAGTAGATTTACTTGTGTGCAACTCTCTGTCTTTAAGCTGACATTTAGGAGTAGAAAGTGGCATGGATTGCAAACACTAGACTTTGTAAAACTCCCAAAAGTCTTACACATGCCTCAGTATTGCGTTGCTTGATGTGCCAGGAAGCAAAGCTCAGTCTCTACACAGGAACTCCAGAACATTTCCTGCTTACAAGATCAAGGGCCATTTAATCAGCTTTGCAGCTTGAAAGCAATGTCAAGGTAGCAGAGGCAAGCCATGGTGCAGCCCTACTGCCCAAGCCATGGTGCAGACCCCGTGCCACGCAGCACTGTGCTGGCAAACAGCTTTAGCAACGGAAGAAAATTGATCACACTGACCGTTCAGTGGTCGGCTTTCGGCTTTCACGAGTAACTCTTCTTCTCCACATGTCTGACTTCTTTCTTTGTCTTAACCTTATAAGCTTCTCCCTGCTTTAAAGGAAAAGTATTAACATTAACATAGTCTGCAGAGAGGACGCGTAATTATAAACCTGCTTCCAAAACAGGCTCCATATTTTGCTGTAACAGGATAAGTAGAAAGCAGTTAAATCACATTAACACTTCATTTCAAAGATACACACAATCTACCTATCCACTCTGCTGAGCTGTGAAAGCACAGGCCTGAAATATCATCTTCAAGTAGAAAACACAGGTCTACAATTTCAGCAGGACCCCAGGGCTGGAGCACGCAGCTCGGGCCCTTGGCAGAGCCCCTGCCACCAGCTGCAGCGGAATTCAGTGCCACCAGCTGCAGAGGGATTCAGGGCCACCACTGAGGAAAATCACCTTTCCCGACCAGCCTGCGGGCCAGCCGGGATTAGCAGAGATTTCCAACAACATAGGCCATGGCTGCTGTTATGATGTTTCACAATGTCTGTGCTTTAAAGTGAGCTGGTTAGTAGTGGAATGAAGGGAAGAGGAAGGAAGCCAGCGAAACCCACCACTGAAGCAGCACAGAAGTAAAACCAACGATAGCGATAAGCAGCGCAGGTTTCAGTGTCTTTAAAACAGCAAACCCCCAAATAGAGTTCATCTTTGCTCATTAGAAGTTCAATAGTCTTCTAAAAATAAATACTTCAGTAATCACAAGCCTCATTCACATCAGAGAAAGGCATCTGTTTATGTGTGGTTATCAGCAGAATTTACCCCTTGGGTGATCTGCATTGATGTATTTGTAACTATTTGTAGTTTCCGACTAATCTAAATGCGGTGCAACAAATTGAAAATGTTTCCCCTTTGCTAGGCAGGATTATTTTTTCCGTGATAAAGGACTACAAAAGAGGGGACTGTAAATAGGTTTATTTCAACTCCCCTATTTCTGTTTTTTCCCCCCTGCCTCGCCTTTTTTTTTTTTATTAGCAACAGATAGAGAGAATTTGTTATCTTTGTTTATTCCTGAATCTGTTTTCACTCAGACAAAAATTCCATTAGCCCAAATGAAAACTTTACTGGAGCAAAGACCTTCCAGGGCCACGTGCTGGGTAACAAGGCATGGGCTCCCCTGAAGCCATTTGTCTCCAGAGGTGCTGCCTGTCCCCCCCGAGGTCTCCTTGGGAGCGAGGACAACTCGAAGCTCAGCCTGCCTGTGCCTGTCTGCACTGCCGGAGCCCCCTGACAAGGGCAAAATTCTGTCTTGGAGCTTGCTTGTAACAGATACCATTGCCTGGGGATGTTCACGTTCCCCTGAATCCTGCAAACCCCCTGTCACTAGCACAGGGGCATCACGCAGGTGAGAGAGAGGCTGGTGGAGATCTGACTGCAGCTCATTCCTTTGAGCTGTGAAAACACAACACACTACACTTACGGGTGTAAGGCACAAATTCTGCGAGGGCTTAAGCAAACCCACAGACATGGATCATCTTGATGGCACAAAACAGACCTATGGTTTATACCTGCTGCTTGTTATACAGACACAGACCTTCATGCTTCTGTGCTGACAGAATTCAGCTGGGCCCCCGACACAGCCCCTGCCCACACACAGCACAAGGAGACACCCCTGCCCCGTTACCCAAGCAGCCAACTTGTCCATAACTGCAAGCACCGCGCTTTGCCAAGGCTTCTTGTTAAATGCAAACCTTCGGCCCTTTAGCAGCACTTTCTAGCAGTCACCACAACCCTCTACGTCTACTGTTATTTCCTGGTAGTCCCCATTCCATTACCATTTCACCAGCTCTCCTCTCATGGGGGATAACAATGCGTCTTACTACCTTCCGGGTGATCTGTGGGAAGCAATATGTGAAAAGTATTGTTTGGTTTTTTTTCCTAGATTCTAAAGGGAGAAAGTATGTTAAAAGTTACTTGAATGCAAAGACTCAGAGCAGTGATGTAATTCGTGATTACTTTTCTTGTGATGACGTTGCCTTCTTCGTCGGTAAACTGTTCCTCTGTTACAGATTCACCAGGAATGTTTTTTGCTTCCTCACCCTAAAGAACGTGTTATAAGATTAGCAACACAGCCTATATTCTGCCAAACCCACACATATTTCCACACCAATCCAAGCAACAAGCACATGCTAGCTTCAACTTTATGTAACAGTTTGCTTTATGTCACACACGTAGTATGAAAGCCTTGCTCATTTAGCATGCCAATACCTGCACATTTTTTCTACAGAATGTGTCCTTAAAGCCTGTAGTGAGCTTCTAGCACATTGCTTTTATTAACTAATTCATGACATGAAGCTCTCTGGGCAACAAATCATCTTGCGGTCAGTCTGAGTCCTATGAGATGGAGGCACAAATTCGTGACAATATAATCTCTAATCCAACATACATTTCACAGCTTCCCAGAGACCAGCACACCAAGAAACATGGTCTAACACCACAATAAGGTGGGGGAGATACGGGATTTTAAAAAGACAGCTCTGCTAATAACTTGCTAAACACAAGATCTTAAAGACACCACAAAAGACAAAACTTCTGAGCATTTACAAAATGGAGAAAGGTCTCTTACGTGACACAGAGTAACGCTTGCCGAGGAGCCTCGGTAGCCTGGGGCACAACTTACTAAGATCGGACACACTCCAGCCATTGCTGCTTGTGGCACCAGTGATTTATAGGACCAGCGTAAATGAATGTAAAAGCAATTTCCTAACTGCTATGCTAGTAACTTAATACCACTACAGAAATTATTGCTCAAATTATAAATAAATGACATTACTTTAGAGTCTAAGGCAAGCTGGCAGTCATGAACTTACGTTCCAGAAGAACTGTGATAATTTTGCATCATAAAGTCAGGTTTCCAAACCTAGGTGCTTAAAAAATACCCATCACCTGTGCTTATTTATTTTATATAAATAAAACAAGTCTAATCATAATGTAGCCGGTCTACATATGACAAATTTCCACAGGCAAATGAATAACCCTTTAAGCAAAAAACCAAACATTTCCTTAAAACTTTTCTTCTCTCCTCACCCTCAACCTGCTATGGAAAAAATGGCAACTAGAGGGAGGAAGCAGAAAGAAACATGGTATAAAACATGTAAGATCAATATTAACAACAAAATAACATTTGAAATGAGATTCTTACTGCTCAACATCAAGCTTTCATGATGTTTACATGTACTAAACAGCACAGGTCAAATATATTTGCTATTTGCTTTGATCTGTATGCTACATAGTTGTCTACATAAGCTTTTGGCACTGCTTTATAGTGAACAAATACAGCGACGCCATGTCTTTTTTTTTTTTTAACCATTTTCCCTACACATGCAGCTTTTCCAATATGTACATTATAGCATCAAATTTGTATGCTGTTTCTAAGCTCTAAACCAAATAAACCCTTCCTTTTGTTTACAAGCCATTTTTGGTCTTTTCTATATCCAGACTTTGCCATTTTCCTCTCTGTAGCAGGGCGGCAGAAGCCGGAGGGGAGCCCTGGAGAGCAGATCGCAGCCCCCTCAGCATTTGTCATTATTCAGAAGTGCAGAATTTTTGCTTATTTTGTATTGAAACCTGTAGCAAAATTATTACTTGACAATTAAGTAATCAAACAGCTTTGGACACTTTGTATGTCTTTTCCCCCACGCTTTCACTATAGATAAACCGTACAACTTGTTGAACGTTGATGCTTCAGGAAGCATCATGAAGAGAAGGGCAGGCTCCACAGCCAGGCAGGCGTCACTGCATATAGATGTAAAGATGAGGTCATGTGTCTGAGATACATGTAGGGCTGAAGGGACCTGGCTGAGATCCCCAGGCCTGGGAACACTGGCACCCTACAAGAAGCACACCAGAACAAATGGCTGCTGAAGCATTTAGATGGAGCCTGGGCTGGGCTCATACAATTCATCCCCCAGAGGACTCTGCTGAGGGGTCATGGAAAGGAGAAATGACACACCTGCCTAAGTACTGATGTCAGGCTACGTGCAGGAGGGAAGGAAGAGGTTGCCCCCCACCCCGGTGAGCAGATCTGAGTCCTGCAGCCTGCCTCTTCCTTTCTCATGAACCAGATAGCAGAAATGAGAACAGCACGGGGGCTGCTGCTGTGGGAGGGGAACGATGACTGGGCAAAGGTTTTGGGAACTGAAACCTTTGGGGTTTCCTAGCCACAATTAACAGGGGGGAAATACCAATTCTGGAGACTTAATACTTTAATCAGAAGCACAGCAGATGGGGAACTAACTGCAGTTTCTTTCCTGGCCCTCCACCCATGGGCTCAGAGACTCCCCAGTAGGTTCCCACATGGTGTCCTAAGGGACAGGAGATGACCCTCCCACCCCACGGAGCACAGACTTATGGAGAGGTTCCCTCTCATGGATAGGCTCTCCAAAGCCACCACCGTAAAAGCCATGAAAAACAGAAATAAAATGACATGGCCAGTAGCAAGGTCACCAGACTACCTGGCATGCCAATACTGCTTGCCTGTACTGGTCCTTTGACTCCTCACTGCCACTATGAGCAAGGTTATTCCTTAAAACATGTTAGTGCTCAGCTTTAGAATGAAAAATGTGTTGATGCACTGAGGGATGTCTCTTGGAAGAAAATGCAGTTTTAAAGGTGTTGTGAGTCTTGCTTTTTAATTAGCTACACGCTCCTTTAAGCACAGTTTAAGGATAGACACTGTGAATCCTCAGCAGTCAGCAGGCATGAAATCCAGCTTTCACAATTCTCTTCCTGGTGGGTAGTTAAACAAATTGCAGGAGGGCTCACAATTGGCAGGAGGTAGATCTGATTTACTGACATTTCTAATCCTATGCAGTTATAAAGACGAATGTTTGCTAGGAAAAAAAACAAAACCAAAACAAACAAAAAACCCCCACCACCTTACCCACTGGCAGTTTTACTTGCCAGATCTCAAACCAGCTTTGGGTTAGAGTGGCACATTAGATGACCTTGTCAACAAAAGCTGTTTTTTAACACAAAGCTGGTGCATCTGCGTCAGAGCTAAATAATAAAATTATTTCTGCTGCATCATACTAATGGTGGCTTCATTTTACCCTTGACCAGCTGAAATCACTGTCACAATACCAAGAGCTTTAGGAAGACAGGGAGAAAACTTAATACTGTGATTACTGGAAGCTTGGTTATATCCCTGGGACTAAAACACACAAAGGCTGCACTCTGCAAGCCTCAGTCCCAGAACATGCCAGGAAGCTTTGCAAAGCAGAGTCCTTTAATGTCACCCTGCTCATTGGAGTGTAGTCCTGCCAAAACCAACTGGTATCCTCTCTTTGCTGCTCTCCAGGGCAGGAGAAGCAAAAAGCAGCTTCCTTAAAGTCTCCTGCCAGCTCCACTGATTTTCTTAATAGTTATTTGCAGATCATGGGTGTTCCCAGGGACCTGCAGATAAATGGAGTTTTACAGTCAGTGCTGCAGCATTGTGCCAAAGTTCACTGCAGATTTGTCAGAGCTCTGGTTTTCTTTCGTGTTTGTTTTGTTACTAACGGGATAATAGTCCATTTTATTCCTCCTATAAATCTAGTGTTGTAACAGTGAAGAAAAAGGGTATGGCTGGATGTCTCTTACCTAGACAGACTGAAAGGAATTTAAAAGCAGACAGAAATAAACAAAATGGAAAGTTCCTAAACGTTTAATTTCACCAAAGATCGGGACAATGCTGCAATGGGAACAGGAGCTGTGCAGAGCAGTCAGACCTCTCCCCTTACTAGCCTACACCACCATCAAGACATTATCCTTTCAGTCTCGAGATCACATTCTTGTAATGCACAACCCAGCAGCTGCGCCTCCGTCTCCTCAGGGTCTCAAGCCTCTGTGGCAGTAGGAACAAACATCTTTCTTTAAGGTCATTTTCATTAGTGAGTTCTGCCTGTTCAGGGAGACCTTGTTAATCAGATGCCACGACTCACTCTCTGTGCCTGTGCCGAGTCTGTACTTGCTTGTTTGCAGATGTATTGCTAAAGCCATAGTTGTGGGGGGGTGAGAAATACCAAACCAACAGGCAGACAGGCAAACCAAGGAGATCTGAAAGGAAATGGTGCCATAAATGAAGCAGAGTATACAGTCCAATACTGGGAGCTGGGTCAAAAGGTCTGTTGCTTGTTGCGTGGAGGACAACACAAAGAACAGACCTCATAACAGCACTTGTAGTCTGTGTCTTAATTAACTTCTGTGTTATCTTACTGAGGCCAGCAGCTCCATCCCGGCCCATCCCTCCTGGGGCAAGGGCACTTACAGGCGATTCTGCAGCTCTCTCAGCCTGGCAGGGACTGCGGCAGAGAGGCTGCACCCAGCTGAATATACAAATGGAAATGCGTCCCTTGTGACTTATGTGGGGCACAGGCCCTCAGTTCTTCTCACCTACAGCATGGCCACATTTTTCCTTTCCATAAATAAGTCTCCTCTGAATAATACGATCATGAAAGCTGCTGGTTCTAGTTTTGACTGACTGCTGCTCAGGCTCCCATGCCACTCCTCCAGTGCAGGCTGAACCAAACCATCCTCAATCAGTAATGGGGGCTTTCATGGGCAAAATATATGGAAAGAGACAAATCTTTAATATAAATTTTGAAGAAATAATAAAAGTAAAAGATACAAAATTACATCAGATTTGAATAACCCCTGCTTAGAAATCTATTTTATTTTCCATTACAAAATTCTACCATAAACCTCTTGGCAAGAGCCTTACTGAACAGTTTTTGCCAAAAGTTTGTACCCATGAAAGATTTAACAACCTCCCAAAACGCATGAAAAATTAGACACTGATTTCTGCCATGACTGAATAAAAGGAGCTTTGGATCAGGCTCTGAATGTGCACATTGTGGCAGCACTCTTATTTTTCCCTTGTGTGCTAATTGCTCACATTCCTGCACTACCATAAAAACCCATTTATTTTGCAATGCCCCATCCCATCAATCTACCATGTGAACAGAGGAAGGGAAAGGAAGCAAAAACAAAAACATCTGCACTACCTTGAGGTTAGAATACGATCCTATTACATGTGGAAATGGGCATCAGTCCTTGCTTGTCTGGTTTTATGGGCTCAGCCCTCTGAAGTGCTAAATCCCATGGGAATGTGCTCAAGAGTGCTGAACACTTGACAGGACTCAGCTCTCGGATTGCTGGGAAAATACCTCCAGGGAAGAGAAAAGCCTTTCTCCATATTTGGGCCAGGACAGAGAGCTAAGGTAGCAGTTAAACGGAAATAATAGTGTTAGCAATAATGCAGAATGGCACTGAACGGAAAAACAAGTTGGGAAAGAAGAACAAAGGTAATGAAGCAATTCAGCCCCAACAGGAGCTGTGGAGGCACACAGCAAAGCCTTTTTTTCCACAGGTCTCAATTTATCCTCAAGGTTTTGGCATTACCAAACTTCATCCCTGCAGGCTACATGAGTGCCTCTGTTGTTTTTAATGCAACAGTAATGAATATACGGCAGACAGTAATGAATTACGCCAAGGTAAAACAATGCAGACCCCATGCAGAGCTCTGTCCAGCGGAGGAACGAAGTGGACCCTCATCCCCTCCCCACTCCTGCTGCTGGCAAAAGCTGGCAAAGAGGGCTCACAGCAGGGGCACAACACTGCCATCCATTTATGAAGCCTGTGCGTAAGTTTTTCAGATGTTCAGACCATTTTTTTATTCCAGAGAATGCCAACTCAACAAAGATTTCCAGGCCTGGCTCTAAGGAACCATAAGACAGTTTAGGGTAAGTACTCTCCTGGTCCAGGCATGACTGCAGTAAAGCCTGGGGGCATTCCATCATTAGTGTAGGGTGGGCTTGTTGTGAGGGGGACTGGAGAGCTGGAGGGGAAAATGTCCTTGTCTCCTACCCTGCATTGCCCCTTAACAACTGTTTGGCTAGCCAGCAGTTTCAGAAAACACAGGAGGAGAAGGAGAGGCTCATTCCTTTCTCGCTACTACTCCTTGCAACTGATGCCAGCCCCGCTTGGTGCCAGCTGCGGAGAGGGGCTGCGGGTCAGGCACAGCACCCACGGGCCAGGAACTTGGGCACCGGCAGGTGACAGCCTGATGCTCCCACTGCGCTCAGGGCCATGTAGCACAAACAGCAGAGTGATTTTTAGCCAGTACACCGAGAGAGTTGCTCTGTGCGCCTCTGAGCATTGGAGCCCAGGACCTCTTCCCTGCATGAAAAGCTTCTCCTCAGCTTGTGCCTGCCCTCACAGTGAT
Source organism: Nesoenas mayeri (assembly GCF_963082525.1). NCBI lineage: Eukaryota > Metazoa > Chordata > Aves > Columbiformes > Columbidae > Nesoenas > Nesoenas mayeri. The sequence goes on along the minus strand of NC_137551.1, from coordinate 8,774,083 downwards.
TGCCATTCACCCAATATGAACCCTGCTCCCAGGAACATGCAGAAATTGAAAGTCCAGATCCCTACCAATGTTAAAGCTTGATTCTTCCACTTCATAGCACTATTTCATGAACTTTACGTGATCGAAATATACCTGTTGCAATTGTTGTTTCCACTATTAAACTCTTTCACTAAAAGGCCTGATGATCACTGGTTTGAAATTTTTTCTTGTTCTAAGCTTATATTGAGATGCAGAGCGGAAGACAAAAAAGCAGCCATAAATCATCAGAAAATAACAGAAGTGTCTTGTCCTATACAGGAGCATGACTGGTATACTGAAGAAATTCAGGGTGAAGACAGTCAGAAGTGTCATCCTGCCTCTTCCAAAAGTGTCTGTCTCTTGGACAGATCAGCAGCTGTGCAGAGCAGCCTATCTGCTCTCCACATTACACAAGAGGTGCAGTGTCTGTATGCATACTCTTTTTCACAAAGCATGGAGATAATAGCAATATAGAGATGCGCAATCAGAGCATCGTGAATCTCGGTCCTAAAGTAACAATTGCATCTTAGGCAAACAGAGCTAGTGCTGTCATAGCACTGAGGTGGCTGACTGTCTCTTTTCATGGCTTGACTACATGATTATCTAATAAGAATCTTATAAATCCTGTAAGCTACTGAGAGATTAACATAATGGATTCTGATCCAGAATTATTTTCATATGCTATATGCTGCAGGTGAATAATGCCGTACTATATGACTTTACAAGAAAAAAACTTGAGGGTAAATGCAATTATTTATGTGACTCTGTCATTGCTCTCAGTATATAAAGCATGTTGTGCTGTAAATAAAGGCCATCTGTAAATAAATATACTAAATGAAGCCTACTGAAGGCACTGCAAAGACACTTATGAAGTTTTGTAGGCTTTAAATAAGGATCACCTGTTGTTTTGAGAAGGTTTTCCAGAACACATTAAGCACTTAGAACCACAAGTTTCAACCAGAGTACATGGCTCATACTGTCCAATATCGTACCCAGGTACATTCCTGCAATTATTTACCTGATAATTTAGGTATTTTTTTCTTTTTTTTTAAGAAAATAAAATTTTTAAAAAAGGTCACCTCTATCTGTCTGCAATTCACTTTGCTCTACATCAAACCAACATACTGCATCTAGCTATAGCCTTTAAGATGCCATGCAGAGCAGTGGCAGCAAAGGACACAATATGCCATGCAGCACAGTTGTCTTCTAGCAGAAGACAACTATGAACCTCTGGGTTAAGCAAGGAAAGGCTACCTAGCATTTGGTTATAAATATGTACTGGCAATAAAAAGCACACTACCAGAGGGACTCTAGTATGCCAAACCCGCCATTCTGACACAGCAGTCCAAATCCACGGCCATGCCAACACCACCTCAGGAATGCGAATCACAAAAATACCTTCAGAATCAACCGCCGTCGGTAAACTCTTGTAGTAATTCTCTGCTCTTCATCTGAGCTCGAATCACTTTCAATCTCAATCTCACTGTCACTACATTCCTAATAAATGCAGTTTTAGTACATTTGAACAGCGCACTTGCAAGACAGAACATTCTGATCAGGACTCGGAGAAGAACACAGAGGTTATCACGGACAGTGTGTTTTTCCTGTCTCTATTATGTACATAATGACTCGCAGTTTTGCTCTTAAAATATATTGTGGGAGGAGGCCTTTTTTCTTCTCTGCTTGCTGTAGTTTGGTAAGTATACCAGGTATGGAATATCTTAGCAACTCTTAAGTCTTAGAAAATGGTATTTGGAATGCATCTGACCTGCAGAACTTCTAAATCTTACATGGTTGTAAAAAATTTTGTGTACAAAGAAAGCTTGTCATAAGTGCTTGCGTTTTTCTCCTCAAAAATGAATGTTTCAAAAAAAATTGTATGGATCCACAAGGTATGGGAAGTGAATTCCCTTACAAAGACAGGCAACAGTCACACAGAAAGATTCAGTGAAGCACCTCCACAAAGATGATTGCAAATAAGCCTTTTTAATTACTTTTCCATGTAAATGGCTTTTTCCTAGTCAGTATTTATCTACTTTTGAGTAGCAGAATCCTAGTGCGATGTATAATCATTCTGCTATTGTCAAGTGCATTTCTGTTTCTTTTTTTGAATCTGGCCCAAGGCATCCCAAACAAGAAGCATTCCTCAGAAATAATGCTCAAAATAAGAGTAGGCATAGGTGGGTGAAGGAAGAAAAAAAAAAGGACCATATAACAAAAAGCTTTTGGGGCAGGATGACAGTATTGATCCACATGTAAAGTCTCCTGTTGTCCTCTGACACCGGCCAAATATATATACGAAAATTTATAACCAAAGCCTATCCTGAAGAAGTAACAGGAAGCAGGAGAATAGTCCCAGAGGGCATGGAAGTTTTGGAGGAAACATTATTTTTAATAAACAGCTTCAAGTGGCTGATTTGTAATGGAATTCTGACACTGGGAATCACCTCAGCCATGCAGTGGACATCCCACTCTTTGGGATAATAGAACAACTGTGCTGTGCTCCTCTCATTTAAAAAGATCACTGGAATCTGATGCTTGGGCATTCATAGAGAATTATGTGGCCTACCCTGTCACCACACTGCTTTGGTAAACTTTTGGGCATTTACGTGGACTTGGGATGAGGCCAACAATTTGTGTCATCCATGTGAGCAAGCAGAAGCCTGGTATCAGTTGTCTGAGTTTTTAATCTTTGTGCAAACTGTGTGTCAGCCCTCACCCTGCAGGTGGATGCCCATTGCTTCTTAGCTCTGCCCCAATGGGCCCTCGAAAATATCTCTTACGTGGGAAGTAATTTTATTTCCCCTTCCTTTCCACAGATGTCTATCTATGTTTCTTCCATACTTTTCTCTTTATGCAATATTTCTGAAGAACACCTTGCAGAAAGACTGCAGTTGTAATCCCCTTTCTGTTTTCATGACAGCACATGAAGTGTCTCACCATTCATTGCACTGTACTAGTAATTAAACTATTGACTTCAAATTAGATTAGAAGGTATTATTGAAGGAATATCAACAAGGTATTAGAAGCAATTCTCGTTGTCATTCTAACACACACTAGTTTGTTACCTCTTCAGGCTTTCTGAGAGATCCATGTTTAGAAATGCTATTATCTTCTGATACCAGTTCATTCAAGATCATGTTTATAAAAAGACCTGTTACTTAGAATATAAGATGATCACTCCTTACCTATAAAGAAAAAATAGTGCAAAAAGCACACATAAGAAAAGTATGTGCTTTTTCTTCCCAGTAAAGATTGGATATCCCAAAGCAAAGAGCACACAGAAGTGGATGGCAACTTATCTTCTCGCTGAGGGGAATCCAGAGGGGAAAGCGCAGCACTGTTACACACCCTCAGTACCTTTAGTGTGGACCGATCCCCGCGTTTAAACTGAGCATGATATCAGCCTGAGGTCTGCCTCAAAGCCTACCAGCACTAAAGGAACTCTGCCATCTGCCTTTAGCTGCCTTTGCAGAAGGCTCTTACATTTTTTAAGTATTCCAGTAATTAGCAAACTTTAGGAAAGACTGTCGCTGCTTCAACTGTATCATGAACTAATAACAAGATAATAACAATCATATGCTGCATAACTGCTGAGACTGAGTACGTTAACATCTAATAAAAGAACTCTAGGTTGTATAATCAAAAGAATAGTTTAGAATTAAGTAATTCAAACCTGAATGATGTATTGCAGGCAACCACAGTCAACATTTTTACTGTGCTACAATAAAAAAAAAAAAAGATACTATATAATTTAGAAGCAATTCTGCTGAAATACCTCGCTTCCAGAAGGTATGATCTCTTCCTGTATTATAACCAGGAAAAGACAATCTCAGCAGAGAGAGGAATACAGAAGAAACTGCAATTTCTGTCTGGTTCCCTGCCACCCCTGTGGCCTATTCTGTGGCAACCCGCCCACTGCCGGGGTGTCAGATACACGCAGCTGCAGGCTATAAGCCATTCTTTGAACCAACTTCGCTTTTAAGCTTCTGAGAAATAAATATAAGCCACTGAGAGAGCTATTAAAATCTTCATCGTCAGAAAACGAATTTATAACTGAGGTTTTGCAGTTAAGGATGTGCAAGCCAGGCAAGGCAGAAATGAAGGGGAGCCCCTATGCAGTATTTTAAGAAAGAACCGCCACCTGGAACAGTGCTTTACACATTTGGAAATCTTTTGATTCCCCTTGGCTGGATGCCTTTTTGAGTTGGGATGAATGAGGCCATGAAACAAAAAACTTAAGGAGGAGATCAAACACTACCCCAAATTTATTTTTCTGCAATTTAACAGAATAAAAAAAATGCTGGGGGTGTTGGGGACAAGGAGTAGCGCAGGGGCTGAAGAGTCCCTATGTCTCTTTGCTCCCTTCAATGTCACAAAAAAGAACAGAAACCAGTGGCATCCCCTTCCTGGAAGCAGATGGAGAACAGCTGAGCTGTTTGGCTCTGTTTGCACAGGTGGTATGTCAGGGCAGGGAAAAGGCTTGTTCTGCAGTAATGCAGGATGGCAATCCCAGAAGCTGCTCTAACCTTTTCCAGGGCTCAGGAGCCCTGCTTGGCTCCCCTGCCTGCCTCGAGCTCCACCTCGTTCTGTTCACACTGCAGAATATAAATTTCCACTAACATCCAGCTCTCTTAATTTAGCAGTGAATAGAAAAGGCATAAAAATGATGAAAAAAAAAACCAAAACAAAACCTGTCACAAACAACATTATAAGTCTTACAACAAATTATGTCAAGCAATATGTCAAGCAATAGGGACCGCTCACACAGTTAATAATTACAAGACATACTGTACCTTCTGTTCAGACATTACTACTCCCTCCTCCTCTTGGATGCTTGTTCTTGGCTTGCCATCCTCTGAAGAACTCCAGCCCATCTTCTTCACACTGACAGGCACAGATGTTTTGCTGCCTTCTGTTGTTGGCTTGCTAGTCTCTTCCAAAGATTTCTGATATGCTGTTGATGATAATGTTTGCTCAGCAGTACCAGCTGAAATTTGGGACTTTGTTTTCAGGGCTTCTTTGTCACTCTGTTTTCCCACATCGTTTAAAGATTCCTGAATGTAGGATTTAGTTTTTGCCTCTGCAGTGGATTCGGAGAGGCTTCCATTTGTTTCCGGCTTCCCTGCTTCTCCTTTGACATATGAGGTAACAGAATCCCTACATTGGTCCGAGCTACAAGAAAAAGATAATAGACAGCCATTCAATGCTTAAATCACACACAGAAAGGCAAAGCACCAACCCTCTTACTCAGCCTTCATTCTGAGCACATGTGTCTCAGAAAAAGGAAAATTCTAAATTCAGCTTGCAAACATCAATCTATTTAATAGCCCTGTCCTCTGCATCATGGTGTCTTTTCAGAAGAAACTAGAATATGGTGAAACACTAGAAATAAGGCCAAATGTTTTCTATTAATCCCCTTTCACTTGGGGGGAAGGGAAGGAAAATGAGAAAGAAAAATACACAAAACCTATCATTTCCCTTGTATAATCAAGAGACAAATCCCTGAGGCACTAAGTCTTTAACCTGTTCTCTAGCCAAGGAGGTGATGAAAGTATCTGCTACCATGCAATTACCAGTAATGACCAAATAATTAATGTTATTTTTACCACCAAACTACAATAGCTGTACTCCAGATAAGTCATGGCTTTTAAAAAATGTTGGTATCTAAAAATAAATCCTTAGACAGTACAGAGTTTCAGCAAAACACAAAGCCACAGGCGAGGGAGGTTACTACAAGATAGAAAGCTGACCAAAGTTTTGCCTCACATTACCTATGGACAGGCTTAACTTGCACTTCTGATGCATGGCTTTCTTCTTCTTTTTTTTTTTTCTTGCTTTTAAATAAGCACTACAACTGTACACAGAAAATACTATAGCTATTTTCTAGCAAATGTCTTATGAAAGATAGCAAATTGAATTCATCTAGTTAGAAATTCATAGGTTATCTTCTTCAGGAAGCCCTTTTACTTCTAGAATTGATCTGTTTCACTTATTTAACACAATATAAAATGCAGAATAACAATGCTTGCTTAGCAGAACAGAAATCACATTGGTAGTAGATCAGATGTGTTACAGTTCTGGAAGACAATCGGTTTGCTGAAATCTACAGCCGCAGTCCCAGTGGATTCAATAAGAGAATATTTAATGCTATCTGGAACCTTAAAACATCCTGAGTCAAAGCTGCAAAGGATGTAAACTGCTGACAGACAAATGATCACTCTGCAGATAATCATTCTCTGCTGATTTACAGCTCATGCAGAGCTGGCTCCTTCAGTTAGTAATCGAGGGAGCCACATTCAAAACAAGGGCAGGCAGGAGCTCTTCACCCAGTGGGTACCAGTAAGGCTGAACACGACAATGCATATTGTGAATGTTGAAAGCTTAAGTAGGCCCAAGGGGAGGCTGGAAAAGCTCATAGAAGAGAAATGCACTGAGGATAACTATGTAGAAAGCACCCATCTCAGCAGGTCATTATACTGAAAGTGAGTGGAGTCTGGGAAAGTACTGAAGGAAAACAGTGTATACAATCCCCTCTCCTCCTTCCCTGAGCATCCTCTGCAGTCACTGCTGGGAGGCAATGTCTGGGACTAGAAGGGGATCTGGTATCACCATTCTTACATTCTTATGCCTTGTAACCTCATTTCTTTAAAAGTCTAGTAAATCAGCATGACATAGCAGGCTTGAAGTGTTATATAAACAACGGCAATTTAAAAATTGGCTTATGGAAAAAGCAATGACTATCTGAGGGAAGGCAACTATTACTTTTTCTTTCGAATACATATACATATATATGTGTGTATATACACTCATAGAACAGTGGAACAGCAGCCTCAGCACTGTTCCCAAAGGTGAAAATGGCATGGGAAGGTTTCTTATACACACACACTCTTACACAAAGATGCTCACCTATCATCCAAGCGACCTAGCAGGCTACCACCTATTCTGCGTCCTGATGTCAGTGGCTCGGTGACACTTGACGAGTCAGTCTGCCAACCTGTAATTGAAGACATCTCGTGTTCTGCTTGTTGAACACCTTTAAGAATTGACCATACTCTTTCTTCCGTCATCTCCTCAGACTCAGCTCCTTCTTCCAGTTGAATGTCCTCAAATAGAGATTTAAGCTTTTCTTCTGTCATCTCCTCATCAGTACCAGACTTTTCTCTCTCAGGCTGTTCAGTCCTTACTCCTGTTTTACTAGTCTCTTCACTCTGCCTTTGTTTAGCATCTTTTGATATCCCGCCATAACTACCAAGATACCGTGGAAAATCCTTAAGGTCCACTTCCTCCAACTGGCTCTCGCCTATGGAAATATCTTTAGGTGTTCCTTCTCTAGGCACTGAGAAATCAAGTTTGCTGTCGTCCAGTGAAGTGTCTTCTTCAGTCACCACTGGTGGTGCTGCTGCTGTACCATCTACGTGTCCCTGGGAGGTCACTAACACGTCACTCAGTCTACTGGGAGTTCTAAGGGGTGACTCTAGGCTAGAGGTGTCGCTAAAGAAATCGTCCTGATGGAAAGGGGTGGGCGGCACGTAGCGCAACCCAGTGGGAGTTTCCAGTTCCACTTGAATGGAGGGATAACCTAAGGAAGACAGCACATTTGGACTGACTGGGACAAAGCATGGAGCAAATAAGCAAATGTCAAATGACTCATGAGTTACATAAAGTATGAAACGTATGAGGAGGTGCAGGTGTATAACAACAACTGCAGTTCTGATAGATTTCTTCACTTTGTCCCAAATAGATGGAACAAAAAAAATGAGTACTCCCAGTGAATAGTACAGTGAAGCCAGTACTTTTGACTATTTTCTAAATAGTCTGTAAAGATTTCAGCAATTGGTTTTGCAGCCATTTTAACATATTTAAGCTATAGCAGATCATCTTATGAGCATGCAATAAATCAAATGTGGACAAGGATGGTTGTCCCTTTATATCCAATACAATCTCTTCCAGTCATGTTATGTAAATCTTTCTTTCCCAGTTTTTATGTTTTTAAATTTGGAAGTTTAATACATAGATTTTCAAGACAGAAGTAGATCATAAAATTGGACAGCCACTTTTTTGTCATTATGTATTAGTTCTAAAACAGGTCCACATTTTAAAGATACTTTCATTAAAAAAATACAATACCAGCAATACAATGCTACTAATAAATATCTTCAGTTTAACCACAGAGCCATGGGAATTGAATAGTTAAAGAATGAGAAACAGAAATGGATCCTAATGAGGATAATGAAGAATAGTTGATCTAAATACATAGCAGGATAAAAAACTAAAAAAGGAAGTTAACAAAGGGATAAGAGGACATAAACACAACAAGGGAGAACTATATGAATATTTCAGGTACAGTTAAGCTATTCAGGTGAGAGGACTGTGGTGAGTAAGGAGATCTTGGTGATCTTGGAGAGTGATGCGATCTTGGTGACATGGGTACAATCAGATACACTGATCAAATAGAGAGAGAAAAGAAAAAATGATGAAAACGTGGGAAAAAACATACAAAATGATTAAACTGAATATAAACATAAACATGACAACAAAATCTGAAGCTCGCTTTCCAGCTAATAGCAGGTTGGGTAACCTATGAAAGGAAAGAATACATGCTGTGGGGTTTATTGGGCATTGCGCTGCCTGCAAAGGGTGCTGCATTAGCAGGGTCTGGGTTTTTTCTTTCCTGAATCAGCTGAGAGAAAGGCAAAGGTGGTCTGGTCTTGGTGAGGAAAAGAAGCTTGAGGAAGGTTCAGAGAGGAGGAGAGACAGAAAGGAACTGCAGAGAAGCATTTTTATCATAAAACATTGATGCTACTATTAAAAGGTGCAATCAACATTTCAAGAGCAACTTTCTTAAAATGTCGACAGAAAGTTACTTCTGTAATGCAATGATACAATGACCAGCAATGCTGCTCAATAATGGAGGTACACTGAGCTTATATGCTCTGAAGAAAAAAAAGTCTTACTAGAATACAGAGAAAGCCCAATACATACTTGAATGAATTACAAAAAGCAAAGAAAACGTTACTTACAAAAGAAAAATCTTACTTAAGGAGCTATTTATAATATATGTGACAAAAAAATCAAAATAAAGAATGTAGCAACCCAGTACCTGTTAAGTAACATTTAAAAGAAGAAAAAACAAGGTTTAGCATCTTCAACATCCTGATAAATAATAAGTATACCTATGGCAATTCTGTTTTCCAAGTAGAACTTCATTTATCCTTTTAATTTGGCTCAAAATTAACCTGCACAATTCTGTTTTCAGTTGGTACAGCTTCCATGTGAAAATTATTACACAATTTTACCAGTAGTAGGATGCAAAAGATTTTCTCTCATGCACTAATAAAACATTTTCTTGCTTGTCTACTACTATTGCAGAAGTGCTGCAATTGAAAATCATAAAGCAATTGACATTCACTTGTCTCGAAGGGGCTTGGCAGTAAGTCGCATGTTAATTTACTCTATGCAATTAGTAAGCACTTTTTCTCCTCCTCTCTCTTTTTTTTTTTTTTCCCAAAGAATTCTTACTGTTGCTTAACTAGACAGGAAACCAAACAATATTTATATTTCTAGGTAATTTAGAAAGTGTGCAATACCAAGTACATTAAAAAGAAAAAACACATGGGAAAGCCTCCAAGCACAACGATTGCAGGAGTAAAACATTCAGGTCTTGTCAACTGAGACTGAGGCTGGTGGGAACAAGGTTACTCAGGCATTGGTTTCTGGGATCCTGGGCTTATTCTTTGCAACCCACATATTGTACCATGAAAATGCTTTAAGAGAGAAAAAGGCCTCCACATTAAAAATAATTACTTCTATAGAACTTACTGTCTCTTTTAAAGTCTAGTTTATACAACATTATTATACTACTGGATGTGTCACTGAACTGAATATGACCATGGAATTCAATTACCATCAATGGGATCATGAAAAACGTTATTTTCATCTGCAAAACTTCTGGTGCCTGAAATATTTCCATAATCAAATATTGGTCCTTCCAACAGGGTCACGATATCTATTCGATTGATTTTTGTCAATACAGAAGTTAAGGCATCAGCTGAAAAACAAATAAGACATGTCAGAAAAAAGTTCAGCATTGCAGAACTATGTAATCATCTTTCTCAGTTACACATTGCATTAATTATAAATTGCATGTGTTTCTGTCCCAATACCTTTGGTTCTAGCAAACACCATCATTTGTCTAGTGGCCATTCCGCTCCCTACTTATTCAAGATATATATCTTTTTAGAGTCTTCCCTGCCTCACCAAGTATATTTATATTACAACACAAAAGGCACAGACAATAAGATCAGAAGTTTCTTAAAAAACATATTTACTTACTACTGAAACAAAATATCCTTTTACTGGAGCATAAAAGGATTCTGGAGCATAAAACCATTCTGTTTTGAAGAACAACAGAATAGGTAGCCATGCAGGTAATAACACACGTAAGGTTATTCATACAGTACATCGTGAAATCTCATTTAGAGTAATCTTGCTGTGAGAATACAGTAATACTAGAAATGACTTTAATGATGAAAGAGATCAAAGTAAACTCAAATACTGTGTAGGAGTGAATGGATTAGAGAATGTTAACGATCACCATTGACCTAACGCAAAAATCAAAACCTCTCTCTCAATTTGAACAATTCAAGTGAAGTGCGCAGATAAAACCAGCAGAATCAGCACAGAATCGGTGTCTCCATCACTCCTCACAGAAGGAGGTTTAGACTTTAGACCCGCAATACTCTGACACTATCTAACTTTGCCAGGCAGCTTATTTCCCTTTTTCATATTCCTTGCTATTCAAAAGTTTTCCCTAATATTTTCCTTACCGGAATTTAAGTTAATTACTTGTAGCATCAATTATGGATGTGGACAACAGATTATTTCCTTCTGCATATATCCTGAATAAACACAACATATTTCTGATTTCTGGTAAAAATGTAACAAACATTTTTTTTTCCCCATCAGTGGTTTGCAATAGACATAAGTAATGTTTTCTTCAATTCAAGCTGTTTAGAGCAGGCAACAGATTAAATGGGCTATAACTTCTAAACAACAAAAGTAACTACTTGAACTTACTTGTAGCATTTTTCCCATCTCTGGTAACCCATTTTTTTAATAACATGAAGCTTTGAGCAATGAGAGAATTTGGGTTTTCTACTCGGATTTGATTTATTTCATCCACAGAAAAATTCAATTCTCTTGCCAGTTCTATAAAAACAAACAAACAAAAAAGCAAGAAAAGAAAACAACAACAAAACCAGCAAACAAAGCACAAATTTCTCAGTCATCCTGCTAGGCTTAAAAATATCACCTTTCTTAGATCACACAGATAGCAACAAAACTACCCGACACAAATGGGTAACTTTACAGGTAACGATGAACATGGCATTCTACGGTCATACTTTAATTTCTTAAGACAGACATAATTTTGAATTTTAATTCCATCTCTGCAAGCTATTATCATATTTATACCCAGTAAGCCTCTTAAACATGGTGAAGAACAGCTCCGTAGAGACTACCCCATCACTGCTAATTTTGAAAACCTGTTTTTTTCTGGTGACTCTTACTCCTTCACACAGTCAGGCAATGACCCTCCTGCAACCTCCCTGGCTTTGGGGAAGCTGCTGTCCAGAGAGCAGATGGATCCTCTCAGCTCCTTGGGGGAACCTCTTGAGAACCATTTTAGCTATTTTTGCTATGAGTTTGTATTTGATTTATTGTAAAACCACAGGATAACTCCTCTCAGATATTTCCTATCAGGCACCTTTGCTTAGCAATATGTTGCATATTTTGGAAGGCTGGGCTCACTGTTAATTCAGGAGAGTCTAATGTGGCTTTACTGTGGCTTTTGGTAAAAGACTACCTAAAAATGTAACAGTGACAGACTAATTTCAATATTAAAGCAGAAAAGCTTACCTGTCCAGCTAAGTCCTAGGTGATCGGCTACAATTGCCATCCTTATATCTGTCCGTTCACATGGACTCTGTGGACCTGTGATTTACAATTTCTCGATTAAAAAGGATTTGCACAAAAAACCACAATACCGGACAATAGTTTATTATAAGTAATAGCTTTGACTAAGTTGCCGGTGCTTATATCATTTACTGGAATGGTTGTGTGTCCTAATAACCTACAAAGCAATTTTTTTTCACAGCTTTTATACTTTGACCTGTGTGAAGCCAAATGTCAAACTACATGATGTCGTGTAATGAAACCAAACATGCTGACAATCTAGCTGTTAGACTGTACATAAGTTGTTCAATTACTGGTGGAAGCCACCAAGACCAGATTAACATCTATTTTCTCTACTTTGACAGAATAAATTTGCTGTCACAAAAGAAATTTTTCAATTTCTGAGTTACATCAAATTTGAGTTACATGAATATCTTCGGCATGCTTCACTAGCTTTCTACAGTACAGGATTTGTTTAAAGGAAGAAAGAAGAGTATAAGACAGCACATACAGATGACAATGACAGAATGAAAACTACAGTTAAGTCACTCCACAGGCAATCACAACAGTTCATGCACTAGGATCAACAAGTTGAAAGTTTTACAAACTAGGCTTGATCTCCACGAGGTGAGCCATGAGAGCTCCAGAAACCTGACTGCCTTCATTCTCACCAGTCCTCTTACTCCTCCTCCTCTCACTGTCGGCCTTTTCACTCTTTGATTTTATAGATGCTGCCTCTGTTTTCATGTCTCTAGTAGACTTCGATGTAATGGAAGGCTGGTAAACTTGAGTAGCTTCTGATATGGATGTGTTCCTTGATGTACTGTCTTCTTCATCATCAGAGACCTCTGACTGCATCTTTTTCTCTTCATCAGATAGACGATCCACAAGCTTTAAAGTCTCACCACTAATTCCCTTAAAATATTCAATTGAATGTTTACATACCTCCCTAAGCTGATTTTTCCTTACTTTAACTGTTGTCATGGTGACGGAGGTAGATCTTACCTTGACTGGTAATTTAGAAGGAGGCTGTTTTGGTTTTTCTTTCTCTACCTGCTCTTGTCTTGGCAGGGTTGGAGTTCTTCTAGCTAGATTACTCCTATGTGTATTTTTTACAGGAATTCTAGACCTTGCTTCTAGACAGGGAGAAGAATTCTTTTGTTTTGCTTTGTCAGGCTTACTAGCCCCTCTCACTTTGCTCCCTGTATTACTTTGGAGATTATTTTGTGAAAAGCCTTCTTTTACTGAGCTGGCCTTTACGGGAAGCTTTGATTTTCCTCTAGCCCCTACCGACTCTGTTGACTTTTGCTGCTCTCCGTGTGGTTTTTGCTTATCTCTTACTCTGTGTCCTTGTGTTGTCCCTGTACCTTTTCCTGAAGTGCTTTTCACTTGATTAATTTTCTGGAGGGAACATTTTGGTTCCAAATGTTCTTTTAGCTCTACATTACAGGTAACATCATCTGTAGGGACAGCAGATGAATCCAAATTGTTGTTGTTATTAAAATTATCTTTTGGAAAATCACTGTTTTCTGTTTGCCTACAGCTTGTCTGGCTAGAAGCTGAACTCTCAGTCACTGATACAGTTTCATTTTCTAATCCCTGACCATTTGGCATCACAGCTTCTATCTTATCTGTCACTTCTCCAGGGCCATCTTTCTTCAGAGTCATGGTGGAAGCAGAAATTCCCATTTTAATTGGTGTGCGCAATTTGGGATCAACTTTAGAAGCATTTACCGCTGCCGATGATTTTTCCAGTGAGTTACTACCAAGGGTTTGTTCCATGCAATCTCCACTGGCCTGGATGATGGGCTTATGTTCAACTGCTGTTGTTTCTACTGGTCTCTCTAGGTTTGTTTCTACAGTGTTGTCCCCTGCCTGTGGCTGTGTGATGGCAGTGACTGTACTTTTATCCCCTTCCCCCTTGTCCCCTGACTTCCCTTCAGAAGTATGCTCACCAATCTGAAAAAATTGGAGTCTTTCTTCAACAAAATCCCTCTTGCTCATGTCAATTGCACCACTGCGAGTCATCTCAAACATCTTCCCTTCATGAAATGGGAAGGGGTTGGGCTCGCTAGTTGGCGTACTTTCATCTGTTGGAGTTCTGGCTGGAGTTGTGTCAGGTGTTGTTGCTTGAGATCTGTCTTCCACTGCCAGACCAAATGGCTTAGCCTCATCATCCCTTGATTTAGTCTCAAACACTTCATCGTCACCTCGGTTAGTGGACCACGGATCAAAATCTAGACTCTTGGTGGCCACTGTTTTGAAAGGTGTTGCAAATTCTTCATCTACTTTGTAACTGAAATACGAATCAGGAAATACAGTCCTGTCAGGGTGTCTGCCTTCCAAACTGAAAAACTGTGCCCCTGACTTTTGTTCGCTCTTATCTCTGGCTTTTTCAGAAGCTGGACCCTTTGAAGCTGCCTTGTCTTCTTCAGGGCCTACCTTGCCTTCCTCCTCAATGACTTCAAGCTTACTCTGGCTAAAGCTGCGATCAGTTTGCTTTAGAATGCCTTCTGTAGTCCATACATCCTTTTTGGTTTCAACTGCTGGACCTGCAAGTTTAGAATCACTCTCAGTTAAACCATCATCTTCATCTTGCAAATCATAACCGTCAAGAGAGTCAATCTCTGTTGCATCAGTATCATGGGAGAATTCTGCAGTGGTTGCTATGGAACACTCTGTGACAGACTGGTCATTGTTATTCCCATTTTGCACTACATCATTCTGGGGTGAATCAAGCCCAATGTCAAACTCATTAGGCTTCCCAGAAGCGGGATGTCCTAACTCTTTCTGTTTCTCAATCTTTTCAGGGGCTTTCTGTTTTGAGGTTTCTTTCTGGTCATCTTCCAGTTCTTTCAGTTTGAATGTATACTTTTTAAGTGGAAGAGGCTGATAGAGAGACTCGTCATCACTGGAGTCACTGACATCTGCTCCCGGTGGCACAGGAGACGGTGGCTGTACTCTTATGACAGGTTCAGCAAGTTGGCATTTGTCATGTTCGTCTTGCAAGTTCACTTCTGTCATCTCCATTTCACCCTCAGTGGAATAATGAGGCTTCTTTTCTGACTCGCCTTGATCTGCATCCAGTGGTGGAGGAGGAGGGAATTCAATGTAGGCAACTCGGTTACCTTTGGGTCTTTTGTTAGAGTCCTTATTTATATGATTAGGCAATGCTTTGTCAATCTGTGGTTCCTCAACTTCTGCCTGTTTTACAGATGTTGACTTAGCCTCTGCTTCCTCCTCTGACTCCTCAGATACCTCAGGTATAGGACTGGGTTTGCCTGGGATATAAGCTATTAGTGAGTCAGGTGTTTTAGATGTAAACTCATAACTCACTTCCTCTGAACTCGGTGTTTCTGGTGTTAAAGGGCTTTTACCAGAGCTATCTATAAAGGACACTTGTTCTAGTGTGTCATCTTCTGGACTACCTTGTGGAGAAGGAGGTTGTTTTTGCTGTCTAGCTGTGTAAAATGTCCCCCTCGTCTCTTGCACTGTCTTACTCTCCTGACTGACAATTTTTTTAATATTTCCTTGTTGCACCTCTTTCTCGTATTGCTTTCCTACTTGAACAAAACTGACATAAACAGGTAAGGTCTTGATTTCTTTTACTCCCTCAGTGCTTACTAGTGGTGCAATTTTATCCAAGTAATCAATGGCACCAGGGTCAACTAAATCACTCGAAGGAAATTCCTTTCCTGGACTACATTCTAAAGAGTCTGGTGATTTGCTAGGGGATATTTCAGTTTCCTCAACTCCTGTTGGACTTAGACCTATTGAGCTCTGCTGCTTGCTAACTTTTTTGATTTCTGAATGGTTTCTTTTTTCATCTTCCACATAATCAATCTGCCTCTCAACTTTCTGCTTAATCACAGCTGATTGGGATACTTTAGCTGAAAGTTCATAGACACCATCAAGCATGGCTTTCTTCTCCTCAGCAATTCTGACTGGAATATGGGACACAGCAATTTCTTCTTTCCTTTTGGATATTTTATCAGCCACTTCACCATTACGTTCCCCCTCCCTGACAACAAATTCTCTGTATAAAACCCTTTTTGAGGGAGATTTTACAGTCAGTTCCTTCACTTCTTCTGAATGAATTCCATTTGCTGCCAGTTTGTGCTCTGTCACAGTGATAAATTCACTTTTTTTGTCAGTTTTAGCTTCAGCATGATCAACGTGGTTTTCTTTTACTGTATCTGGAACCAGCACATGTGAAAGCTTTTCTTTTTGTGTTTTATGGTTAGAAGTTCCAGGACTTTCCCATGTCCTATAGATTTTTTTGTCCCAGTGTCCCTTTGTTGTTGAGTCTGAGCCATATGCCAGGTCTTTTACTTGTGGTTCTGTAAAGTGTTCTGGAACGCCTTTACTCATCTCAGTTCTTTGGTTTTGAGTGTCTGAAGCATGGAAGTCTTCAGTAGCTTTCCCTTTACCTGGAACAAAATCTTCATGTATTTTCACCTCTTTCTGTAAAGCTATACTCCCATCAATGAGCTCTACTTGCTTTGCATGTTTCTCTCTGGAATAAAACTGATACACTGGTAACTTGCTTTCTTGCAATTTCTTTACTGGAATTTTGGACTGACCATCCAGCTTTTTTTCTTCTTGAGTTACATCCTTACTCCTTGGACTTATACTTTGTTCAAATTTAAGCCTGATGGAACTGAGCTTTGATTGCTTCAGCTGAAATCCAGCCTGAGCAATCTCAGGTACTCCAGTCTGCTGAGCACTTGCTTTGTGTTCCATAGTTTGTTTAGAGTCCTCTGCAGGTTGCACAAATATCCTTTTTTCAGGACTGCTGGGCAAACTGGACGCTTTTCTTTCATCCACCTTGGGAAAGCATTTCCCATCACGTGCGTACTGCTTCATCTTACTCCATTCATCACCAGATGATGGCAACTCAGGGAGCAGAACTTTCTCAGGGCTGCTGCTGGCAGAGCTCTGGCTAGAATGTATTTCTTTGCCATTTTTCTTATGCTGTTTTTTCTCTGGAGACTGTAGCTCATCATTCAACTTCTCTGTTTTATCCCGAAAAAACTGTGATACTTCAGTCAGTTTTTCTTCTGCCTCTTTAACAGTCCTGTCCACCCTGTCTTCATATATCAACTTTTCTCTACCTCTGTCTAATCTGTCCTCAGTAAAGCGCATCCACATGGCATGTTTTGGACTGCTAACATCTCCAGTGTAGTGTAACACTGTCACTTTATCATAATTATCATCTTTAGACATTTTACCCACACCATTTTCAGATACATCTTTATAGATTTTGGAGAGAATCTCTTTTTTGGGGGCAGTAGCTACTTTTTCTCTGCATCGCTTATCGGACCCCTGTAACTCTGCACTAAGGGGTAGAGCATGGTCAGTAACTGACTCCTCAGTATCAGAATGAGACACATCTAGCTTTTCTGAAAGAAGCATTTTCTCAGCAAACCTGTAAGACTCCCCTCTTAGTTCTGACAACTCATCATCATGGTATTCTATTGAGTGCTGACTCAAAAGCTTCAGTGTTTTGTAAGAGTCATCAGACATGAGTTGAGCAGAACTAGGGCGACTGTCTTCTTCCTGGGACACAGGAGTGTTAACTCTAGAGGATTCCAGATAGGAAGGAAGTGACTCTTCAGCCGTGAGCTCTTCTTCTTCTTGCTGACCTTGTTCGTCTGAACAAGGAAAAGCATCATGTTTTTCCAACTCTTTTAAGTTAGTATCTCCCCGAGGCAAGTCTTTCTGATATACATACATTTCTTTTTCTGGATGCTTTTTTGTTTCTCTAATAATGACTTCAGTAGGTTCAGCCTGATTACCTTTTTCAATATGGACCTCTATTATTCGCTCCAGTTTGGGTTTCATTTTGCTGTCCTTCTCTGCATGTTGTGGTGAAGTTTCAGTAGACTTGCTAACATCGGATGTTAGTGATGATTTGTGTTCAAACAGACCTGCCAGTTCTTTGGAAGGGTCACGTCCAGACTGAAAGGCTTTCATTATGTCATGAACAGACATTGTTTCCTCAATTCTTTCAGATGTGCTTTCAGTGCATGGAGGTTTATGATAAACCATCCTAGTTGTCGTAGTGATATGAGTTTCTTCTTTTACTCGGACACCCTTACTAAGCACACACTTGTGGTCATCTTCTTCACTGCTGCTTGCTTTCATTTGAAAAGCTTTAACCTTCTCTTTAATAGATCCAGCTGGTTTTTGCTCCAGCTCCATAGGGGCAGGTTTTGAGGCCGGGAGCTCCTCTGCTTTCTGCTCTGGAATTTCTTCGGATGACGGTTCGTAGCTGCGGATAACGTGAACTACTTCAGTTCTTGTTTCTGTAATGACGGGAGGGATGGGTACATCATGGAAAAGTGGTTTTGGCCCTGTGCTTTCAGCGCTTTGAGGGGCAGAAGGTGTCTTTTCGCTTCTTGTTTCAAAGCCACTGTCAGATAAGGGACTTTTATCTTGATCATGTTGAGAAAAGTCATCTGGAGACTCTAAAATAGTATCTGTTCCAAAAAAGGAATCTGCAATTTTACACAACTCCTTTTCTGATGTTGATGGCCTCATGGAGGCTGGAGGCATTTTAAGTTTATGTTCCTGCAAAGCAATAGCTGGTTTTAAAATGCGCTTTTGTCTCTCTTCACCTTCTTTTTTCCCCTCTTCAAACTTGTACTTTATGTTTGTTAATGAACTGCTACCGATATCATTTGCTAAGTAATCGATAACTTTTGACAAGTTATAATCCTTTTCCGACACGGTTTTGGTTTTAATTTGGACCTTTTCTGGAACAGATATAGGAGGGCTTGTCAAAGCTTGCTGTCTCGCTTCATCAATCTCCTCTGTACTGAACTCTACCCAGTCATCCTCAGACAGGTGTCCTTGATCACTTTTGGATACTTTAGCCGACCCTTTACTTTCTAAACACACATCTTTTTTCAGAATCTCACTAACTTTTACTAAGTCCTCTTTTACTTTCTCAACAATTTTAAAGGGCTCTTCATCATCAATTCTACCCTCTTTCGGTATCTCAGTTTGGAACGGTTTGTCCTCTGCGACATCTGTCTGCAATATTGCAGTCATTCTTATTAGGTCCTCTTTCATTTCAGCAACATCTTTCAGTATCTCCTGACTGGAGGATAAAGAAGAAGGTGTGGACAATTTGAGAGCAGAGGGTGCTAAAAACAAGGATGATTTTACTGGAGATGAAGTTCGATTAAAGGGAGGCTGTGTGCGTGCCTCTGTGGTCAATGTTTTAATAGGTGACAGTAATGCAGCAGCTGATTTTGTGAGTGAAGACGACTCTGGGAGCTTCTTTAATGCTGGTTCGGACAAAACATTGACTACAGAATATACTGGCACTGTTATTGTTGATGAAGTTACTGATGAGGTAGTTGCAGATATTGACCCAAGGGCTGTGTACAAAGCACCTGCGGGAGGAGTTCTTATTGACTGGAAAGCTGAGGGTGCTGAAGACACAAATGACCTGAGTGGAGAAAATGACTTTGTTGTAGCTGTTGAAAACACTCTCTCAGCCGTGTCAGCAACTGTGCTAGCAGCACAACTTGCAGAGTGTGCAGCTGCAGTGATCTTGTCTTGAAGAACAGCTGCAGCTTTGGATCCATTTAGTAAGTTGGCAGAAGGTGGGTATTTGAGAGGTGACACAGATCCATTAAGCAACGGTACATCTGTGTGCCCAGCTACATGTTTTGCTGGCGACGAGAGAGACGAGGCCATCATGACTTTAGAGGATGAAACAGCAGCATCAACTGCTGACTTAGCAGGTGACACCACTGACTTTAGAGGGGACGATAGAAGTGAAGGTGCTGATGTGATGACCGATTTAAGTGGTAAACTTGAAGAGTACATGTTAATGTTGGATTTGGGAGATGCTGGAGGCGTCATGGTTATGGACGATCTCTCCAAGAGAGACCCTGCTGTAGTCACTGGAGATGTCCGAGAGGGGAATGTGGTGGTGGATGCCAGCCCTTTTAGACCAGCAGCTTCTGTGACTGCGGGAGCTCTGACGAAAGAGCCTGAAGTAACCTGCATATTGTAGGGAGGCTGTGATACCACAGTTTTTATTGGTGAAGAGATTGTCCGAAATGATCTAATTGGAGATGCTACATCACTAACAGATTTAACTGAAGATGTGGTAGAAGCTCCTAATGTGGATTTGATTGGAGAAGTAGAAGAAACAGACCATATTGATTTTAATGGGGAAGCTGTAGGAGTGTTAGAGGAAGAGCTTGATAAGGAAGTGAAGCCTGATTTGGCTTGCCCAGGCACAGTAATTGGAGCTGTTGTCCATGACTGATAGGGCCGTGGTGAAAAGAATGGCTTGTAAGAGTAAGTAGCAGGTAGGGATCTTGTTGCTCCCGCACTCCGTTCAACTGTTTCTTAAAATGTTAAATTAAAATCAAACATAAAATCAACAAAAATGGTTGAAAAACAGAGAGACCAGAGAAGAAAATTGGTCAGTAAACGTTGTAATATTACAAAAAGCAAGTATAATTGTTTGCATGAGTTAGGATGAAGGAGGCAAAAGAAGATTTAAAAAGGAAAGAAAAAAATAGGAATGAGCCATACACTGATGACTGGTCCAAACCAAAAAGCAACATGAAATGAAAGACAGAAAGCACACAGCAAACAAATCTGCAAACAATGAAGAACAGAAAACACAAAGAAGGAACCCATAAGGTAAAAATAAAATCACATCAAAACTTCTTCTCTTACTTCCTATTGACTTTCTGATGTGCTACTTCTGAAATATTTGTATCAGTTCTATTTTGCCTGTTTAGGTATGTCTCTGCTTTGTGCAACTATTAGAATTTTCCTTTTAATAATTTCTGCTGTTGTTGTTCTGTTCAGATATTGAACCTATGCAAAATATAAACTTGTGTAAAATGACATTATATACCTATTTTTTTTAAGTCACTCAGAACTATTTCATGCACAATCCAAAATTCCTTTAAGTGACAGGCAATTGATGTGCAAACTGTGAAGCAACTGGAATAAACTAAAATCTCTATCTCCCATGCACAATTCGGATATGCTTCACACTCACAAAGCCAATAAGAGCAAGAGCTTTTCTGAGTCAATATTTAAAAAATAATTAAAATAAAGAAAAGAAAGGAACTTTTGCATTTTTTTCTCATGCGATATTCCTTTTGTTTCATAAAAACTAAAGCAAAACTTTACATGAAATGATTTTAAGAAGCATATGTCATACATGAAATACAGAAAATATGATATATGATAAACGTGAGCAAGCAAAGCAACTGAATCAATTTTTATTCATGCACAATATATCATGTCAAAACGAGCACACAGATTAATAACTTGTATTTAGCACAAATATATAAACCTTACAAAATCATTTCACAAGAGGCCATTAAAAGAAGAGTACACTTTTTCTACAAGATGTAGTGTCTTGGTACCTTTTGAGGAGATTTCTTGTATCAGCTCAAAGACAGACCTGTTCAACCTTACATTTCTCAAAAGGTAACATTAGAAAAACAGTCAAAGAACAATATATTATGCAAAAACTTCCTGGCAAGTACAAACCTGTTAATTGTTATCATTCCCCAGAACATTCAGGTTATTCATAGGCATTTCAACAAAATCATCATCCACCGCGTTTTGCATCACAGGAGGTACTCATGCCAGAAGACAGTGTTTCTGGGAACCCCATTATTAGCATACATATCCTCTGATAGAGCAATAACATTCAGAGTTGACATTGGAAGGAACTTAGAGGGTTTTTTTTTTTTTTCTTTAGGGTTAGAAATAGAGCTAAAATATCCAAACAACTTATTTCAACACACCTTTCTCTGAAGTTACACTAATAATTTGTCAAACCTGCTTGATCTGTCTTATAGACAGATGGTACCTTACAGTGAAAGAAGCTCAGCAAGGCTAACACTAAACAGTTAAAGCACATGCACTCTTATAGAATAGTGAATATTCAGTGTACCACAGGTCCATATCCTGCAGGGAGACATGTGCTAGTCCTATAGAAGCCAATCAAAGCCAGAAGTCGATGTGGATGGCTGGTGATATTGCCATATGAGAACATTTAGGTTGAAGAGAGCTTGAATACTAGGCCTGACTGGCACAGCCTATGTCAAGAAACTTCCATTTTTCCTTGCAATTTTATTTTAAAGTGCAAACATACTTCTTTTATCCCCTCAAAGAAAACACAGTGTACTTCATTAAATGAGCTAGAATTTATTGTGAAGATATATTAGCAGCATCTGCTAAGATTCACCAAAAGTTCATACAGTCCCAAGTTCAAGAAACAAACCCCAAAATCATTCTGAAAAGCACTAGCAGCAAAACAACTCATTCAGCAGTTTGTGCCTGGAAATGTCTTTAGAAGGACCACACTGTGCTGTGATGAGCCCCTCTATCACCACTGGCTAGGGAGGCAATCAGACCAACAGGCTCCCCTCTTAACTGCTCTTTCTCCTGTTAAATCACAGATTCAGACACATTTAAGGTGCTTTTTTCTGTGCTCTTTATTGCAGCTGAGAAGAAGAACTGGTACAAAGAAAACTGAGTAATTTACCAGTGTGTGCAATTATGACATAATTCAAACAGCAGGGAACTGGGCAATTTTACTACTTTGAAATAACAAAGAAATCCCCACAACCATCCAAGACTTTAGAATGGGATAATATTTTAAAGAGTGGTTTTAAATAACAGCCCTTTTTGGCTACTGGATACTCTTGGCCTTAATGGTTTCCATCATTCTTCATCCAAGATTTTAGCAGAAAACTGTTGTTAGTTATTACCTTCTGTGCACAGAACTACACTTCCTTGCCTGCAGAGGTAACTGAAAGTGCTGAGTGAAGCCTAAAGCTCAGTCTTGTCCTCTTCAGCTGCAATGAAACAGCCAGGACTGAGCAGCTTCAGCCCACAGCAGCACTCCCCATCAGTGGGGACATCACTGCTGGGAAGAGCAACAGGGCCCTTTGGTCCCTATCCCTGAGCAGGAGGAGGGACAGGGAGGCTGGAAAATATCCCATCTGCCTCCCTCTCCTGCACCAGCACTGGCAGGGCTGCAGGGGAAAAAAAAACCTGTACATGTGCACGTGCACGAAGGAGTTTGTGTGAGTAAAAAGAACAACATCCGCTGCTACCAAAGCTGCAGGAGCTGCGTCATTAAATTCACTGGATGCAGGTAGAGGTTCCTCACTCAGATCCAATCACTGGAGCAAACACCCTGCGGTGTGAAGCAGCCACAGCAGCAGCCCTGGCTCCATGCTGGGTAGTCTGTGCTCTCTGGAGGAGCTGCACCTCTGAGAGCATGTCATTCCTTCACCAGCATGGTGCAGGTGGGTACTGGCAGTTGCTGACTACATGCTACGTGTGCATAGGAGGTGGTGCTCAGGCTGATGGCCAAACCCCAGTCTACAGCCTTTCCTGGCAAACACAATCATTTTTGCATACCCTTTTTTGGGTAGCTCACAGCCTTAAGTAGTAACCCTGCCAAAAGGGATAGGATAGTTAAAGAATTGTCAGGAGCTTCTACTGCATTAACCCATCTCTTTTTTGAGTACAGCTCAAGTGGGTTTAAGTTTTTTTTCCCTTCTAGCTTTTTGAAAATGAGTCTTGATGGACCTTTGGTGAATAAATATGGCTACTATTTTTTTTTTCTTTCTTTTTTTTAGGTGAAGCCTGAAAAACTAATTGTAAGCAACATACACAAACTACTTTCAAGCAACTTCCTTTTCCCTCTCAGTTCCCATCAAGCCTTTGACAATACCTTAACAGTCCATCAAGATGTCTCAGCAGATCTGATAGCTTCTTCAGATGTTATATGCTTGAAGTCTTCTTCCAGGCCTGAGAAGTGTAATATATTCTGGAGCAAATCTGATCCAAAGAAGCCACAGATCTTATAGGATAATTAAACAGCAGCCATCCAGTGGGAACTCCCAAGACCCGATGAAGTCTGTCTATGGATTTTATGGAATTATATCAAAGGGTCTATTGCAGGGTAGCAACTGAGAAGTCATAAGGTAAAAAAAATGGCAAGAAAAAGCCTGGGAATGGGGAACAATAGCAGTCAACCTCAGGAGAGGTGAGGGAAGAAGAGCTAAGCCAAATACATTATTGAATTTAACAGGGAAGGAAAGGAATGCCACAGGTCTGGTCAAGGGGAACATAAGTTTAAGAAGAAGCAATGTGTGGTGCCAGGGAATAAAAAGCATCTGCAGGGAACAGAGAAAAAAGGACAGGGGAGAAGAAAGAAGAGGGAAAATATAAAATATGAGAGAGTTCATTTTGGCTAAGCATCTAAAACATTTAAGCGCTTATCTGAACGGCATTCTCCAGCCTTGCGAACTTTTGCATAACATTTCCTTCTACAGCAGCTCTCTCTATTCTTTCAAAGGGAAGAGGAACAGGCTCTATTTGAAAGCAATTTGCAATCCCACGACTCTGAAGCTACATGGCGTATTTTAAAACTATTATATTTTTACTTAACACATGTCATTTGCCAGTCAGGACTCTTCAAGCTCTCACAACACAAGAGTTCACAGTCCATCCAGGAGTTCTGTTTTAGACAGGTGGGTTTTTAAATCTTTTTTCTTTTCTTTTCTTTTCTTTTTTTTTTCCCCAGAGTGACACCAAATACAACGTTTATAGAAAAAATGTCTCTTCTTATGAAAAATCACGTATATATGGTTTAGTACTTTGGTAAGAGCAACTCACTCATTCCAGGCTCAGTCAGATAGCTGTAGCGCTTACGTAAAGCAAGGGAGACAAAGTTCTGGCGCCGGTCAGCTTTCTCCGTCTGCAAGAAAACATAAAACTGTATAGTGTCTTTAGCATCGTAGTTCCCCATTTGAACAGAACATTCATCAAACCTCAGCATGATAGGCCTCATTTTGCAGTACACATCCCCCCCAAAGGAGAAAGGATGCCTGCGTTTGGCATCAGGAAGGCATGCTGAAGCCAAATTTGGGCAAGAAGTCAGGGAATGGACAGAGCTGGATCTCCATCCCTGTCTGCCATGGAATGGGTGTCAGGCACTGTGGAGCAGGGAGCGTGGCTGCTGGAGGTGGCAGGAACCTGCTGCGGACAACAACCCTTCTGGAGCAAGCAAGGAAGGGACTGCAACCCTAAGAGATTACCCCACAATTTCATTCCTGCTCACACCACCTCTGCTTCTGAGGTAGAAGAGCTTAGATAGCAGATGCAGCTCATGAACCTGCTTTTAAGTATCTCAATACTATACTATCCCATTATCATTAGATAAACTGCTTCACGCTACTAGAAATGGTGTGATATTATTCATTCCCTGTAAAATAAACCACCTTCGACTAGAAACAGGAGATCAACACAAAAGACTACAGATACAGACATAAAACATTCATAAGAGTACAATCTGGACCGGTCAAATATTTTTCCCCAAATTAATTCATCCTGGAAGCACATACACCACAATATACACTGGCTTTAAAGTGAATACATTAAGGACAAAAAAGGCATGGGAGGGGATTTTTTTAATAGGCACAAAATGCAAAGATGCAGATTAGAAAGCAGACTACTATTAACTAATAAATTGCATCATCAGCTGCTGTGTTCAGTGGCGTAGCTGCTAGTGGGATGTCTTAAATATCAAAAGTCCCTCAGAGATCAGCTCGGTGGATTATGTGGCTAAAAATATGGTTTGTTTAGAAAGAAAACTATTGTTATGTGTATATAATAGCTCACTGGATACAACTCCTGTGGAGATAAAGTGATGTGGTTGCTATTATTATTTTTTAACATGTAAGGAGTGTTCTGGTTTGAGTTTTTTCATTATTTTAATCAGCAGGTGGCTACTGCTATTTATTTGCCACCAGGAAGAGAAGAAAACTTGGCTACTATGTAAAAGAGATACATCTACGTAGTTTCTTTATAGGGTGATCTCATTTATTACTACCTCTAATGAGTAAAACCCACTCAATTTCCTTACAATCTAATGAGGCAGTTTCTAGCAAACAGTGAGTTTTTAAGCTGCAAGTATCTGGGGTTTATTTGAAAAGAGATTTGTACATGACATTTAGAAATAGTTCTTGGCTATTTTGCTTTTTCAGAAGAATCCAGTTTAGTTTCAGGAATAAAATATTACAGACCACCACTGTGGCCTCAGCAATACTTCTTTCCTTCTCAGAAATACAAGTTACCAAAGCCTTGGGTGTATTACTCTAATAGGTAAAAATCATATCCACTAAACTCTTCTTGATTTTGCAAAAACTTGACTTGGTCTGAATTTTATAATAAGTTATTTTTCACAAGAAACTGAGTTAAACTTCAGACTGCTATTATTCAATGCTTTGGTTAATTTTATAATATATAATCATGTTTTTTCCACATTGGTGCACTTCTACTGTTTTGAAACAGATTGTTAGATATGGAGGATACTGTTATTTTGTAGATATCATTTCAATGCCATAGTTAAAAATAGTTGTTTGTTTTTTCCTAAAGCATATTACTTTTCTGCACTAAATCTGAAGGAAATGAAAACAGAAGACAGTGTTTATATTACCTCATCATCTTGATCTGACTCTGTTTCCTTTTGGTCCCAAGATGCATTGCAGAGACAAGGAATATTATAATGGACAGCAGGGAAAAGAATATCAGGATATGAAAAGGACCAAATTGGGAGCACAAAATGCAAGCTGATTTATAAGGCAAAGCAAATCCAAAATGTCAACACAAAAGAAAGAAAATAAAATCTTACACCCAATGCAAATCAACACGTGACATTACTGAAAGCATAAATCTATGACTTGCAGGCTAAAGCATGAGCTGTAAACAGAATCAGAAAAATTATAGGTACTTGACACCACAGTAACAAGAGACTTTAAAAGCGTTCTACATATGGGAAACAAATAAAACATAAATTTAAAAAGCCTTCATCATATTCCAAAGCATTCTCATTAGTGGCATTTCACAGAGTTTCTTTATCACTAACAGAAAAAAAAAAATTAAAAAAAGACAAAAACTTAAGGAGCAAAAATAAAACCAAACCAACCCTAAGAAAAGTGTTTACGTTTCCTAACAAATACCTTTTTGTGTGCTGGCAGAGTGATATTCAAGTTGCAAACAGCTGTTTGTGGCAGTCCTTTAGTAGTCTTTGGTTCCTTCAAAAACGATAATCGACCACAAGCTTCCTGGCTGGTGTCTCTTACCTAGAAAAGAAATTTTAGTACAGTGTGGTAATATGTAGTAATTTAGAGACCTAGAGGAGGTTTGTGGAGTGTTTCTCAGAGTCTCTTTCCACAAGAAACTATTCTAATGGCTAAAGACAAATGTTACTGAGCTGGAGTTCAGCCTGAAGTGCTGAATGAAAAAAGGCACTACCATGAAAGAGTTCGATCAGCCTGAAGCTCTCTGATGGTAAATTCACACCAGACAAGATGTTGAGTGAGTCCAACCAGGCTGTTTCATACTGGGATATTGCTGAGAGACATTTTCTGCTCACCTTCATTTTTTTCTACTGTGTTTTGCATTTGTGCTCATCAAAAGGCATGGCAGCTGTGATAAGGTTAAGGGAGGTGAGCACCCATTCATGGTAATTTTGGTATAAACAGTCTGCACACACTTTTTTGGAGGCTGTTCTGCTGTATAGTATGTTATTGAATGCATCTCCTTTGTCCCTATGGAATAGTGATCTACTGGTACTATTCTAGAGGTCTAACTTGAGATATGGTTTTAACAAAAGCCTATGAATCCATATCATGGATATTCTGGTTCCAGTTCTACCAGCAGCTCTTTGGGGGTTTGATGCAAAGCACCCTCTCCGTGTTATTCATATATTAAACAATGACAGTCACATCCTCAGGACAAGTTAGTCCTGTTGGACTCAAAAAGTGTTATCACTGAGGGAAAAAATATGAGCAGAATAATTTGGCTTGTTTTGCTTTTACCTTGATAGAGAATGGCAGTCTATTTTCTTTGAAAGCATAGAAATTAAAAACAAGTTGCTGTCCTCCTTTTGTCAAAGGGGCCAGATTTCCGTAACAATCAACGTAAATAGGTTTTCCTTCCAGAACCTATCAAGACAATAAATAAAAGTCAATAAAACTTCTTTTCATAGTAGATTCATGCACGTAAATATATCATTATTTCCCCCATCACAGATCTCGAGTTTAGCACAAGGCCCCACCCAGATTAAATTCAACAACAACTCAGAAAATCACCATGCATTACAGCAAGGTATTATAAGTGCAGGCAGTTTGGGAAACTGTGAGCTACACAAGTGGCTTTTCTGGAATGAACCTTCATTTAACTGGGCTTATACCAACTTTTGCAGGACCTGCTGCCGCTCAGAAAACACACGGTCCATTTACAAAGAGGAAGGCAGCTGTGAGTAAGAAATATACCTCAATGTCTTTGCTTCTTGCTACTTCTTCAAAGTTCTCTTGTTGCTCCAAAGTTTTGTCCACTTTGTCATCAGTCATGCAGAAGCAACGCAAATTGGATTCCACGGGATCATTCATTTTGGCAAATATCACAAACTTTGCCATATAAGGAACGCATATTAATTCCCTATAAAGCTGTGTTGCCAGACCAACAGTCTCTAGTACCTGATGGCAGTCTGCGAGCCAAAATCTGAGTGGGGAAAAAGTAAACCATTAATCAACTTTTCATTATGCTCTAACATCGCTTAATCCTTTAAAGAGAAACCATGTCCTGTGGTTTGTGGCCCTTTTGTATGTGTACTGTCCTTGTAGACTTCCCAAAGCTGTAATTTTCCTTCTATTTTCATTGGAGTTTTAACAATTCAAAGATGAAAATACACAGCAGTGAAATGCTGATATACTTATTTGCCCCTTCTCACACTGGTATCTCACAAAACTCTCTATTTTAAGCCTCATTTAAAGACAAAGTAGGGAAACTGTTTTTCTTGTGACCACACAGCATGTATATTGTAATGTGCTGATGCTTCACTGTACATTTGATTTGTTAAAACAACCTCCTTTTTAACACATACATACAGTAAAATCACATCTCCCATAAAGGCTGAAACCAACAATGTCCACAGTGAAGTTTCCCAAAGAGACGGATGTTATACCGTTATTTTCCCATCTTAAGATCACAAGTTTGATGACAATTTTGAAACAAGTTATAAATATTTTAATTTGTAGTTTGTACAAGTCTTTTCCACAATATTTTGGTTCTGATCTATTTGTTTCTTGCAGCAATTCTCTTTCTTTATAAAGCTTTTTATAAGTGCAAGAGTTATGTACCGAATGATAAACATTTTACCTGACATACCATGACTTTTCTCTGCTAGGATGCATGATTTGTACAGATCCTGTTGAATGCCGTTAATCAGCATGTAAGTCTATTAAGTCCATCAAAATTCATTTCAAGCCATGACTTTTCGGCAAGTGATATTTTTGTGTGATTAATTTTACATAATTTTCAACTAAAAAGCCCGCAGCCAGAAACTGAATATCTTTTAATTTTTAAAACAAATGTTTTTTATGAATCCCCTCAGTTTTTTAATTGAATGATCATTTAGAGCTTTCCCTTTTTGTTGCTGTTTGCAGAAAAACGAACCCTGTGTGGCAGCACAGCTCCAGGAGACATCACCGCCCCAGAAAAGGCCAGGACGAAGCTTCGTGTGCAATCCTGGATGTGTGGGATGCTGATACATAGTGACAAAGAAGCACCTGGTCCATTACTGCTTCGTCAATCTTGCAACAGGTTTACAGAAAGCCAAAAAACAACCCCAGAACTATCCTCTCTGTTAATCAAAGGAAACTACTCCCTAGGTTCATTTGGCAAACTCTGTTACCATACCTGGCCGAAACATTGGTTGTGAATGAGACACAGTCATTTGAAAATGTCAGTGGAGTGGTACCCGTGATATCCTCCCACTGCGCGGGTGAAGTACCGCCTATGTAAATATAAACCACAGAGATTTTCTTTCAAACACCAAGTGTACACAGGTTACATTATCTTATTTTGCTTCACACATCAAAAGAGAACCTAGACAATCATGTTCTTCAACAGCTGAACTACAAGTTATATATTACTTCACATGTTACTCACCAGAAAACAATGCTGATGTAAGCAAGGTACATACCTACAAGTCAATAGCAAACCTCCCCTCTATATCAGCTAAGACAGATTTCAGCAGACTTCTTTTACTGACAACCCTGTTTAATGGCCAAGGACGAAATTCTTCATACTGGCTAAATATAAAATAACATTTAACATTTATTGTCAAAGTTCTT
Source organism: Nesoenas mayeri (assembly GCF_963082525.1). Lineage (NCBI taxonomy): Eukaryota > Metazoa > Chordata > Aves > Columbiformes > Columbidae > Nesoenas > Nesoenas mayeri. The sequence goes on along the minus strand of NC_137551.1, from coordinate 8,743,895 downwards.
TTACAATTGCAGGAAATGAGATTCAAAGCCCAGGGAATCACTGGGAGCCTTTCAAGTGACCTCAGCTGGCTGTGCTCAGGAGGGCTGATCTGAACGCTACTGGACTGAGCACACCAACATTCCCTCACTGGAAAGCACGAATTGGGCAGTTATGAGAGTCTCGAGCACCGAGGCATTGCTGTCACGTAAACCTTTGCTAAGAGCATGTGGTTTTCTCTAACCTGTAATGCTACATAGAAGCCGAAGGCTGGGAGTTGTGTCTCCTTTATACCCGTTGGTTACACCTTCTCCTGATGGAGGTGGCACAGGAATTGTCATGGTTATTGGCTTATGAAATTTTCTCCTTCTTGGCTCCACAGTGACAATGGGACTGAAAGTTGCTTTGTTTCCAAGGATTTTTTTGACAATCTCCTCTGGAACTGGTTGAGCCTGTCAATACAGGGAAAGCATTTAAACTAGAGCTACAAATTGGTTATAGACATGCAGAACTGTTTTCCAAAAGATAATTCAATTTTCCTTCTATTTTCTGTAGAATATTTTTTTTTCCCCAGGCAGACTTCTCCTATAGCTCTTGAGGGTGATTATTACTACAATTCATGCTTATTATTTTTCTCAACAATCTACTTACAATTTCCTAATAGCTAACTTGTAGAACAAAACTATAAATCTCAGAAGGTTGCCTGCAGTATTTGCTGGGAGTTTTTCAGATAATGCTTGATTTTGCTTTTAGTTTATAGTGATGAGTGATATTAAATACAATTTGAAAACATAGAAAGAGGCCTATTTTGCTAGCAGGGTCTTGAGAAGTGAGGAGTAGACACTGTCTTGGAGACACTGAACAATTCTCACATCTCTTCCAAACATAAATTTGTGCTGCCTTTTTTTTTTTGAGCTTTAAAGTCTGTTTCAATCAGGCTGACCTGTGACTTGCTGCATTATTCAAACTGCACAATATATTGATATGCATAGAATATGCAGCTATATTGCAATCTCAGCAGTCACAATACTGTACATGGAGACATTGTGCTTCCTTCACATTAGAGAGATCTGGAAAGGCAGCTATATAACCATAATAGCAGATTTTCCATTTTCTCAAGATTAATCATCTTTAGATGTGAAATATCATTAACAGAAATGTTCCAGTGTGAATTTCAAGCACTGGAATCCAAATCAGCATCTCTGTTTCATGAACCCATCAGACTTGTCAGGTTATTAAGTAATTTTAAGTGATAATTAACAGAACTCAAAGAAAAAGATAACTCCTACGGAACGTTTCTCCACTTTCTGTGCAGTTTGGTTATGGAGAGTTTAAGCTGTTTACTTTTGCCAGATTCCAGCCATTGCTAGAAATACCAACTGTGAATGTCCTAAGCTACAACAGATGTATACAGGGGGTGTCCTTGACCTAGTAACAGCTGGCAAACAGCTGCATGAAATCCTTACCAAACACGTTCAGATGGCAAAGGACAGCCCAGTGACACCAATCACAAGCTGCTACTTTGCCACAGGAGACCAGCACTGCACAGCAGTTGTGCAGCCTGTAGCTGCTGGCGGTCATGGCCAACAGAAGATGGCAGAGAACATCACCGGGTTTGCAGGGGCTCCAGGCCTTGGCATTTCTGTCTGTTTTTCAGTTGCTAAGCAATACTCCAGGTGATGATAGAAGAGGAGCTGGGTTTTTGACACAGGGAGGAGGACTGTGCATCACCGGTACTGGGGGCACTCAGTAGCAGAGCATGTACCTGGGCAGACACATGTCAGTTCACATCTCAGGTGTGAACACTGCCCACCTTGCAACCCACCTCCTCAGCTGCAAACCTCATTCATTAAAACCAATTATGTGCTTGTAGACACTGTAGGTATGAACAGGAGGACACTTTTACCTGCAGGCCCACGCGTATTCTTTTGGTTAGAGCACCCTCGGGGAAGGACGCCTGGACGCGCGGCACCGTCGTGCTGCTCAGCACCCCGCCCTCCGGCCCGATCTGGTTACTCTCCTGCTTGATTCGCGAAACCACTGCAAAGTACTGAGGGAAATCCTTTGTGACGATCCTGCAGATACGCTTCTTCTCCAGCTCCTCAACACTGTCCAGCTCTGGTGGGAGAAGATAGTTAAAACATTTGGGCATTACCTGTCATACCAGACGCATCTGTGAGTGTGAGGTTTTGAATATGCCTTAAAATGCTTGAGAACTCTTTAATTTACTAGAGGAGAAAAAAATTATCCAGTGCTATCAATTATCAAGCTCTGGTTTGCTCTGTGAACTTTGGCATCGATATCAACTAGGAAGGCCAGCGGCACAGGACACACAGGTCTGCCGGGACACTGAAGCACAGCAGTGTGACAGTCTCTGCAGCAGCAGCTGCTGCAGGATTGCAAGTTTGTCACACAGCATGGGAGTCCAAGGAGGTCTGAAGGAGATGGCCAAGGTTCTGGCCTCTATCTGTTACACCTGGAAGCACACAAGCATGCTGAACTTTCTGTGCACACCTTCAAAGAGACATTTATTTCCAGCCTCTTCCCTCACATAGCTCCAACACGCAGAAAACCATGAGAAATCCCAGTCAGTTCCTGAACTAACTTCACACCAAGTGTGCAACCCAGGATTTGCATAGCTAAGGTGCTTGAGAAAGTTGTCTCCCAAACTGACATCCATCTAATCCTGATCAAACACTGAGCTCTTCAGCAAACTGTGGATGTGACAGAGGTCTGTCTGTCTGTTAGTACTACCAATGAAACCATAGCAAGGATCTCTTCCCACATCAGGCTTTCAGCTGTTCAGGTATCTGGCCCAAAATAACCGCACTGTGTTCCCCAGCTCCTAAAGAAACATAATGCATCCTCAAAGACCACTGAAACAGAAACAGACCATCAACTATTAGTGCCCTTGGCCACATTCCCAACTCATAGGGTCACCAGGGCTGAGAAAAGTGCATGGAGTATCTACCTATGTTAACTAATTAAGAAGATGACACAGACATACATGCACTGAAGAAAATTCTGTGATGTCACAAATATAACTAATCATGCAACTATATGTGTGTGTGTATGCATATGCACTAATGAAATCCCTGTGATATAAACACTATTCACAAATTAAGATAACTACACAACTTCCACGCATTTCTCCTGTAATTTCTTGCACTCAGCCTTTTTAGTTATTGTAACTGGTTTTCATTCCAGCACTCCATAATTTTCCAATTTTATATTCCTCCTTAAAAAGGGTACCACATTCCCAAAGAAAAAATTTTGTTCCTTGAAAGATGACATTTCTATGAGATGTAGCAAGAGAAAGCAAGGGGACCAGAAATGGTACCAAGACAAAAGACACTTGTACAATTCTTTTCTCTGTGTGACTGAGACATTTTCTCTGAACATGTAAGCTCAATTACAGCTTCAAAAGAATTAGAATATAAATGGGGTAAATTGTCAGTTTTACATTTTAAAACTTTCAGCAGATAATTTGGATTAATTGCACAGTGTTGCTGTGGATCATGTGTAGCTACCAGAAGAGGATGATTTCTTATCATAACGTCAGCTTCCATTTACTTTGATGGAGAGACTGATATCTGAAGCCCTCTAATGAATGAGGTGTTCTGCCTGCAGCCTCTGGAAGCAACAGCTTGTGCAGGAGACAAACTGGATTCTAAATGTCCCAGGCAGGTATGATCTTGACTGGTAAATTCCATGCATTCTCCTGTTTGATGCTAGAGACTAAACCCACTATAAGATGCTTACAAAGATGAAGGATAATTAAAATTCTCCTGAAGCAGAAAACTAGTGTTTTATATAAGAATGTTTCAGAATTCTTTAAGCCTGGCAGGCATTCTTCTCCTTTAGAGGAAGAAGATGTGAAGACCAGAGTGGCAGAACAGTTAGGCATGGAGAGGAGTTGGGCTATGTATGGGGAGATTATGTCTGAATACTACATATGTAAGCTTCGATATGAAGTTTCCCTCTAACAGAAAAAAAATAAAGGACGATAAGCCATCAAACCACCTCTCCGACCGCCAAGAGAAATGCAGTGTTAGCATGACAGAATTAATGAAACAGGGAAAACTAGTCCTGGGAGAGGTCACGTTTCCTGAACACACCTCGCACACTTTACAGAAAGAGCTGTCATCATTACTGTTTTCCTCAGTTGCTGACACTTTATTCCTATGTAATGTGTTTCAATTAAAAACCTCAAAGGATTTTTTTGTTTGCTTGGTTGGGTTTTGTGTATTTGCCTCTTTTTTTTTAAACCAGAGAGAAGTGTGCTATACACCTTATCTTACACATAGAGCTGGCAAAGCAAAGAGAAGTAAAGCAGAGGGGTTATTGGCAGAATTCAGAAGAGTGTCCCAGTGCCATTGTGCCAGAGATTTGTGCTTGGCCCAAAGAGCATCTACTGCCATTAAGGTACTCTCATACTTCCTGCAGATACGTCTTCCCCTGCCACCCTAGTGTAGGGTCCACTTGTCCTATAGTGGCTGGTGGGAGTGATGGAGATGAGATGGAGAGATGGAAAGGAGGGAGGACAGGAAGATCACTCCTCCGCACCCTCTAGTCCATGCTGCCACATTAAGTGCTACATTGAAGTTCCTGTACAGGAAAAGAGAAACTCAGCTATGTCCTCCAGGGTCAGAGAGGAACCTCACACAGGGAGGCTCAGGCCAAAGAAATCAATCAAACCAGTTCTGTCAGCTGAGAGGCAGTTGTGGATCAAATTCATCCCATGTCTAAAACCTTTCTTTTTTACTTTCAGATAAAGTAACATAGAGCAAGTGTTTTCTGACTGGAAACAGAAGACGACAGGTCACAGAACATCCAGCTGTTTTATGAGCTTCAAGGTGTCTTTGTGGGATCTGGTACCTGTTTTCCATCACCAGGGCCTTACAAGGAGTTTTACTAGCACTGAAAAAGCAAATCTCGCCTGTACTTAGCAGACTGAACAGCTCTCTGTGCTTTGCAACCCTCCTGCAGTACTGGCCAGAGCAGAGCAGACCTTGTCACTGTGCAGAGACTGAGAGGTGGGACGAGCACGGGACATGAGTTTCACTCATACAGAGATGTCCCCACTAAGATACTGCTGCACTAGAAGTGGGGCACCCCGGAGGCAGCACAGGAGATGGATGGATGGATGGATGGATGGATGGATGGATGGATGCAGAAAGAGCACATGGGAGGGGACAAGGAAAAGCTGAGGGCAGCAAGACATGTCTTGAAAACTCTGGAGGTCTCATCCTCAAATAAGTCAATGTCCTTCCTGCACTCTTTTGTCTATTTTTGCAGTCTCTTATCTTGCTACTCACAACATTAAGTTTAACAGCAATATGCTCAAAACTTTTATTGGAAATGTGCCAAAATCACAGCAGAGTGACGTATATTAGCATTTTAAACTTCAAGCATAAACAAGGTCACAGTCTGATTTGATCCGTAGATGTAAAAACTCGTGCTTCCCATCTGAAACCACACTGTGCAGCAGAAAGGATATTGTAGCCACAAATATTTGCATTTCTTGGCTCATTCGCTAACTTGCAAATGCCTGTCAAAAGATTTGCTACCCCAGTGTGTGCATTTATGCCCACAATTTGTCTACAGGTACCTGTAAAGCAGTGGTGTCAAACTCATTGTCACTGAGGGCCACATCAGCCTCACAGTTGCTTTCAAAGGGCCGAATGTAATTTTAGGACTGTATAAATGTAACTACTCTTACATTTGTAGGAGTAAAGGGTGTAGGAATGCAAAAAGCAAACATAAGTTATACCTATAAAAAGGCTGGTTGAAAATGTAAACTATTTACCAATCACAAGACAGAGAGCTTCTTCCTAAATATCTATATATACTTGATCTATATAAATTTGATTAAAGTTTAAATAAATGTAATATGGGTGAGAGCTGTGAATTGCTACTCTTGTGTTTGGAATCAAACTCCTCTTCCTAAAAGTGCCAAGTTCCCTGTGTCCCCTCAGCCCTATATTTGCCTAAGTACAGCAACATCTTTAGCATAAAAACTGCTTAAGCAGAAACCTGATGGCATCAAAGAAAAACAGACTCTTTACATCACAGTTCATTGTTCTTTCATGATAATAAAAGCAAAGTTCTGCTGTTATTTAAGCCTGCATTTAATGCCCTGAAGTGTTGCCTCCTGCTCTGGATTATTTTGAGTCTGAGATGAGTTTTTCCAGCAGATGGTGCTGCTTCCAGTAAAGCACAGGCAGGTTTTCAGCAGTCCCCATGGAGGGCAAAGATGTTCTCACTCTCATCCCCACTGGCAAAGCGGGAGAGCAAAACAGGAAAAAACAAAACAGAAGCAGACTGCATCTTTAAAAATTCAGCATATTAACTAGCTGGGAATAAAAGTCTGATTGCCCTCCTTCACTACACAGATAAGAAAGAACTAGTAAATCACAGCAGGTCTAACACAAAACAGACCATTGGCTTTTAACGGAAAAACGGGCACTCCTGCAGCATGTTATGGCATTTAGAGATGACAGAGCAGATTAATTTTTCTTGCAGAGACACACTAAACTTCTGGAAATGATTGACAATGTGGCTGCTTTTTATTTCAATTAAAGATTGCTTCTGCCTCCAGAGTTCATACCTGGAATACAACTTCTTCCAAAATTACAGCTTCTGAAATGGAAGATACTTGTTCAGACCCAAGTCTAATTGCAGTATTTTGTAGTGTTTTGTAGTATTTTGCAGTGAAAGTTCAGATTAAAAAAAACCAAACCATGCACACACACACATAAAAAAACACATAACAAAAAACAACCAACTCTGCTTTTAATTCTAAAAATTTGTAATTTTATGTCATTGCTTGGAAGACCTTTTACACAGAAATGTTGTTATTTAACTGGATCAGAATTTTGTCAAGACCTTTGTACTATTTTAATGCAGGTTTTGCTTGTTTGTTTTCGATTTTATTTTCCTAACTAGAAAAGGATTAAGCTAAAATGAACTGAACAAATAATCAAAACAATGCTCTGGGTGTGTCTCCAGTATTTTTCCTTCTTTCCCTCTCATAAATGGCTTGCTAAATGGCATTTCTGTGGCTTGGCTTTTAAAGTGCTAAATATTTTCACTCTAAGGGAATAGTCCAGCATCCACCACACTTTCTATGATTCACTGGCTGTACATATACCTGCTAACCTCAAACAGCAGTTCCCCAGAAGGGAAGAACCACTCGAAACTCTCAACAGATCCAAAAGTTGTACTCTGGCTCCAAATTTTGAAGTTTATTCTTTTAGGCTCTACATACTGAGGGCTTCATGCCCACCTCTTTTTAAAGTGTTTTTATTTATTGAGCTCTCTTCTCCACAAAATGTGAATTTATCCATATGACATCGCTAAGGAGCTCTGTCATAAGTGATGCAAGTTGGGGAACTTTAGAAGAGTGTTTTTGTGCCCACATTTGCTATCCAAGAATTGAAGTAAGCTCTGTTTGGAAAGCACATGAAAGGAATCAGCAAGTTGCGGATCAGTTCTGACTACCTCACCACTGATACAGCATTGATACTTCACCCATTTGCCCAAATCATTACCTCCTATCTCATGCTGGTGTGCAGAGAAGGAGGGGATGGTGGTGAGATTTTTTCTTTCAGAAAAGCTGCAACAACTGCCTTTGATCCTGAAGCAATTCTTCCCCCAAAAATACTGTCCCGGGTCCTGCTCACTCTTTTGCCTGTTCCACTGCTTTTAGGTAGCCTCCTGTGATGAGGTTTGTTGTATTTTTCCAAACCCACTGACCCAACATTTGCAGTGCTTCTGCCCTAACTGCTTGATTGGTGCTATCATATTTACTTCAAAATAAATAGCTGCAATAGGTCATCACATGTAACAAGCAGATCTTTGCTGTTGGTCTGTGTTCTTATAAACTCATGTGCAGTTCAAGTACTTTGAAGTGAAAATACTACACAAGCTCATTCTACTCTTCCCATTCCCAGATGACAGGAAATCAGTAAAAATGCTGAATCTCAGATGTCCAGGGAGGCCCGCACAACGGCACTGCTCTCCCTCCCTGCTCTCAAAGCATGCTTTTTGCTGAGGCTGCCCTCTTCAAAGGAGAGGCCAAGATCAAAGGCAGACCCTGCTCACAGATACCTCTCATAGCTGCCATCCACAGCCTGATCATTTGCTTCAAATGCTTTTGCTGATAATGAAAGAACTTTCCCACAGCTGGTACCCCACCACAGTGTGACTTTCTGTAGGAGGTTATCCAGAGAAAATCCTGTGAATAAAGCCTTAAAGAAAACCAAAGCACAAAGCACAGGCTATTTCGTTCACACTCAGATGCAAAGAGCTCAGGCAATTTTTTACCAGCACAAGTATTGAAAATTACTTGGTAGGAAAAGCAAGTGGTGGTGCCAAGGGCTCACTGTGGCCCCAGCCTGGCTTTGCCCATGATGTGTCCACAGGGACCATCTGTCACAGCATCTTCTGATGAACCATGTACAGCTGAGTCCTCCCATCTTAGGGACTCTCACATAAACAGCATGTCCAAGCAAAACAAGAGAGCCAGAATTCACATCAGGAAGGCAGGTTCTGTATTTGTGGGAGGCGCCCTCTAACAATCCCATTTCAAAGCAGGACGCTCCCTAGGCTAGGTCTGCGTTTGTGGGAAAGTCTAATATAACTGATATTTACACTTCAACCTTGGTCTGGAATGACCTTCCCGTGGCCCTGCCTGAGCTGCAGAAACACAGTTCCCTCCAGCTGGGATGTTATTCTCAACTTTATGCTGTAAAGAAACTGTGCAACTTTCCTTAAACTTGGCAGCACTTCAGACCAAAATTTACCCCTCATTTCAGGATGTCTCCAGGCCACTGCTGAACAATTTCTCTCTACACTTTTTCCATTGGTTTAATATGTAACACACACTGTATTTCCCAGAGTCAGAGACCTCCTGCACTGTTTTATTTCAGGTTGCTTTAGCCTGCTCAGGTTAGCAAGTCTGCACAAAGGTAAGGCTTGCCAAAGCTTTAAGAAAATGTTTACCTTCATCCATGCCATTGAGTATCTCTGTTAAATCTTCATGTTTGCTGTCATACTGGTGCTCCTTCCACGTTTCACCATTTTCACTTCGAAGTACGATTAGTTCTCTTTCCTTTCCTCTCATTGATCCAAAATGTGGGATTTCCACTATGACAGGGCTAGAGAAAAAGGAATCATATTATTTTTAACCCTATATCTCCTCACTGCCCTTAATTTCCTATGGGTGTTAAGTCCTTAAGAAAACTACAGACATCTTAAATAACACTGTTACAGTAAGAATGTTTTTAAAGTTGCCAAAGCTGCACAATCCTTTATTAAACTACAATCAATAGATAAATTGAAAATATTCATATATAGCTTGTTTTTAATGTAAATTTTCTGAAACAGCTGAAAAAATAGTGACAACTTTTGCTAAGGAGAGTTGTCCCCGCTCATTTATCCCAGGACGCAGGTCATCCAACCTGCCTCCAACACTGCTGACTTCTAATTGGCATTAGCACAGTCAAAGTTTGGATTTGGCTCCAGGAATTTACAGGAGCAAAGTCAGTTCGGAAACAGTCCAGCTATCCAAATGCATGCAACAGCTGTTGGCTGCAGCAGGAGCCGCTCATGCATGTGGATTTTGAACTTCAAACTAAGTCTCAAACTTGTCAAAGCTCTGCCTGGCTCTGTGTTGGTACAGCTCCTGTGAAACACAAGAGGTTGTTTCTCATTAGCTTCACTTTCTGATTCTCATGCCCAAAAGCACAGCTGCAACATCTGCACTGTAAACATCACTGGGGATTTTTTAGATCCTTTCAGAATGGATTTCTCTCAGCTAAGCAACATCACGACCACATTTGTATTAGTTACTGTCAAACATTTTTGGGGGAAGGAGAGGGAATGAGAAGGTGGTTAATAATACATCCATGTCACCAGACAATGTACTTTCCACAGAGGACTGCAAGTGCATTACTGAACAGTTAGTGTGAACAATCGACAGAAACCACCATTCACTTCATGTGCCATTCCCGAACAAAACAGACACTTTTGCCAAACACTTCACAGGCAGGATATGCGTTTTAAAATATGCTAAGACAAACCGACTGAAATCACACAGTAAGGGAACAATTATGGATTATGCAGCTTTAAGACATTTAAATAGACAGTATCATTATTTTCCTACAGAGGTTGTAAAGGATTTCACTGCTTTGTAATAACTTAGTTAAAAGTAGCAGCACATGATGGGAGAATCACACAGCACTTCTATGGTACCGTGCACCTGCAAAGTGTTGGGCACATTAACCAATAATTTACCTGAGCATGGAAATCACAACAGCCTTCATGAGGAAAAACATGAACTAGTTGGATGTCCAGTTTTCATATAAAATACCAAGGGAGGAGGGTTAGGTAGTATTTTTTCACATGAAAACAGAGAAAGATAATTTATTTAATATGTCTTTTATGTGCTTTTAAGGACATCCAGGCCGTTATTCTACTCACAAGTCCTATAACAGGAAACAGGAATATAGCTGCTGTCTCCCATTGTGCACAGCAAGTAAATACCAAAAATTCAAATACATTTTTTAAGATATTTGCTCTCTAGTTCAAAAAAGTACAAACTGAAAACTAACACTGTAGTACAATCTTTGCAGGCTAATAGTTCAGATACTGTCTCTGTAAATATTTAGAAACCACACAATTTTGTGCATGACATTTAACGAGAATATTCAGTGAGAAGGTATTGAACAGGTTTGGAACACCAAACAGTCACCGATATTTTGAAAACCTAATGCAATAAATTCCACAATATGGTTTGAAAACAGCAGTCAAAAATATACAAAAACATTCTTACATTTTTAGACTATACACTGCAGTTCCTTTGGGCAGCATACTTGGCTCTATAAATTTATTTTAATAAGATGCCTCTTGCAGGTTGAAAAGATTAGTATTTCTTCAACCTTGTTGAATGAAGTCATTCACTAAATGACATTTTTTCTAAATAATCATTCACAAATAGTAGACTTTATGTGATCATGTTTTACAAATGCTCTTCCCAAAACATACTCACTCAAGGCCTGTAAATACCTTCTCTACCACAGGGCTGAACTTAAAGGACTGTCACTGTGTACTAAAATGTAGTTGAAACACTTCAAATTTAAAGAATTGCAAAAGCACAGGAGTTATGAAAGCAGAATGCTGGCAGTGAATTTTACATGCCTCTAAGCACAAGGTAGTAGCAGAGCTATATTAAATCAAGCCACTATGATTTTCTTTCAGTGACATAAATCAACTGAAAGCTTTAGAAAACTAAAAAAAAAATAAAATGGGAATAACGAAAAATTAGAAACAAAAGAAAAACTGTAGACATTCTGTATCTTTTCCGTACATATCCTACCCAATAAATTTTGTTCCTTGTGGACCAAGCTGCAGGATTCGGCTAACCATGCTCTCACCCTCATTTAGAGGGGGAGGAGTGTTAGGAAGATGAAGTTTACTGAATAACATCCATGCAGCAGGAAGAGAAACGAGAAGGGGAAATTAGGAACAAGCTGTCACTCCCGACAGAACCGGCAGTTTACACCAGGGTGCCACTCATGGTAATGAACAAAATTTATAATCAGGAAAAAAAAAGCCACATCATAGTGGATTGTTTCCTTTAATTTAAGCTTTCAAGAAAAAAAAAAAAAAATTCAGTTTCTAGCATTTTTACTACTTGATGCTCTACAGTAAGTGCTCTGCCATCGCTCTCAGTGGCTTTGCTCCACAGGATGGAGCCAAGCAGCTCCCAGCAACTCCATCAGGAGCTGTGCGAATGCTGTGACACAGGAAACGGAGCTCAATATTTGGGTCCTTGTAGGTGATTTTAGGACCCTTTTTTGTGACAGTGATATTTCTCCAATACCCTGCAAGCAAGAGGGTCAAAACCTGTTCTGGGTAACAGGCATGTGACTCCTCCTGACTCCAAAGGCAGGTTGCATGAATAGATGGGGGCAGGACCTGACCTTTTCTTGGCTTTCCTTACCTTTGGCTTCACCCTGTAGTCATCCTAGAGGAAAAGCTGCCCCTAAAATACATGGGTACTTTCTGGAAGGGATGGCAGGTTGGCAATTTTTTAATATTTCAAGTTAAATAGTCTATCTTACATGCTCAAATGAGGTAGAGTCAATGTTTAACTACTTAGATCCACAGGATAACAGAAATGAAAGATGCAACATGAGTGTAAACAATGAAATTCATAGAAGAACTCACCCTAAAAATTGTGCCCCTGCTGGCCCCATTTCTACAAGTCTACTTGCTAATCCTTCTCCTTCAACCATCGGTGGCGGGCTGGCCAGTTTATGCCTCTTTACCAAGCGGCAGGTGATGCGAGTTGGCGCCGTACACTTGCGTGGTGGGATAATTATTCTCATTCCATGATGTCGACTACCCCTCATCGAACCCCCACGTGCATCAACCATAAAACTAACCAGGAAACTGTAGGGAAAAGGAAACATGTCAATGAATACGGTCACAAAACAAGCAGAAGATCAGCAAGAAGTTAACTGCGACAGTCTTTAGAATTTTAGAAAAGTCCTCCCAATCCCAGCTAAACTCAAAAGAACATGAATATTCTTTTACAACTTATACTTACATGTTACTATCAGTTATCAAAAGCAGGAATTGCTAAAGGTCTAGTAACAACATGGTGAAACAAAAAGGTGTAATTTGGATTAAAAGAGTGTACGAGTAGTGTATTAGCAGTTTATTAGATTTAAAAACATCCTTCTGTTACAGTTAGCTCTACTGTTCATAAACAGGAGTAGTTAGCCTCACATGCAGAAAGGAACCAGACAGCACAGAATAAGAAGAATCAAAAATGCTTATTATTTTGGAGACCTCAGTCTTCAAAACCTCCTCACAGTCTAATTTGCAAACCCCCCTGATGGCTGGCAGCACAAGTGCTGGCACCGCGGGTGACAGTCACACCAGACTACTAAGGGCTTCCACTGACAGGGAATGAGGGAGAATATCAAGTACATAACTTTGTCTGGGCTGCCAGCACTCTGGAGGAAATCATGCCATTACTCTTCTGAGAAGATGATATTCATTAGCAAAAAGCGACATTAAAGAAAAATCACATTTGCCAGTGTAATTCCAATGCATAATTTTCCATTTAATAATGGAAGAGTAAGCAATTATATTTGTAAGTGGCGAGTGGTAGATTTTAAAATAAAATTATTTTTATTAGCAAGGGAATAAAGAATATTAACAAGAATAATCATTGATAGCTGTGGTTTATTTAATCTATGAAATGCTGAGAAGCTGCGTATGTGAAGTGTTACTGTCTTCAACAGGACAGTGACAGCATAGTGGAGTCTCCTCCCAGGACCAAAACCAGACTTCCACCTGTTTCAAAACTCTGCAGCAAAAATCCTTCAGATTTACAGGCATCAAAACATACAGCTTCCTGGAGGGCTAAACAGTTATGGGGGGTCTCCTCTAGTACCCCAAAATACCTTCCCTTTTCCTCTGCACCATAAGCTACTGAGAGACAATAGCATCAGGTAGAAGATGCAGTAACAGGCCAGTATCAAGAGGGATATGAGCTACTAACTCAGGCTTGATGCCAAAACATTTTTTGTTTGCTCCTGTGTGACATGCAGACACTGGCATAGCTGCTGTATAGTTTCACTATTTGCAAAGCTGTTGCCAAAACTTTCAGATCTTAAGAACTAAACCTTCACATGATTAACAGGTGAATCCACTAAGTTTCCTGGTTCCCTTTGGTAAACTGGACTAAGAATACGAGCCAATAATCCAGGGGAGTCGTGAAAATTCTTTAAAAAAGCCCCGAAGCTTTGAAAGTATGAATGGGAATTTGCATCCAACAGTTACATTTGGTTTTGACATCAGCAGGACACCAAAAAGTAACAGCTGATGTGCATTGGCCAGGCCTGCAAATAAGCTGCATTCGGAAGTCTGGGAAATGCAGGTGGGAAAAATCAGCACAAAAGCAGGAGGCTGATCAAAAGTTTGAATTTAGTGGTCTGCAGGAGCCAGACGGGTAGGGACACAAGCTGTAAATATATGAAGCAGGACAGAAAGGTTGCCCAATTTAATTCCAGATAAAGAAATTGCTACATTGTCTTTCTTCAAACGAAATTAAAAACCATCAGTAAAGATGGGGAAGTAAAGCCCTCTGAGATGACCCTAACACAAATTTACCATTTCTTGTGCCCCAGACACTTTATAATACTGAAACATGGAATAAAACAATATTTCACAGTAGTTTTCATACAAATAAATGGTACCTGTGTTTTTCTCTTAGATAACCACACTGTACACATCCAAATGTTGCCACTAGGGTATCCCAACTCCTCATAAGAGGAATTGTTTCAGTGGGACAGAATATTTGCTGAATGGCTAACCAAACCTTCTGTATGAACACTAGATCTATGTCAAAACCAATATACTCAATATTTAAATTATAGAGTACATAAATTATGTTAAGATTAATATTTACAGATCACAAGATCTTAGATGTATGTAAACTCTTGACTGGAACACTGCTCTGTTTGCTAACAAAAGGGCTGTAACAAGCAGATATCAGCTTCCCTTCTGCTCACTGAGCACTAATTTAAGCCTGTCAGCATGTTTATGTTGCTTTTTCTCCCTGCAACTGCCCTATACAGTGGGTGGTGAAGGCTGATGGTAGGAGGCTGATGCCACTGAGCACTTGGAAGGGTAGTTCAATGGTTGGTCTTCAGAGTTGGCAAGGAGCCAGCTTGTGACTAGTTGTGAAGAGAGTTCAAGACAATCTATTAAAATTTACTATGAAGCAAAGTAAAATATTAAGCAGGGACTCACAGCCCTTGGTCACTGAAGTGAGAATACTGAAAAAAATTTATTACAAACTGAAGTAGGTGGCCTCTACGAAATGTGCAGGTTTTGTCCACAAAGAAGTTGGGGCCACTTTAAACCCCATGGGAGTGCATGGGGCAGAGGGGCTGCTGGCTGGAGCATCCCTTCAGGGCTGATGCAGCAGCAGCTCTGGGAAGGTACGTCTGGTCCACGTGCCACAGAACAAACTGAGAGGAGCCCTCCGGGGAGCTTGGCAAGGCTGGGCTTGGCCTGATGGCTTGGTAAAAGGCAATGTTTTGGAGAGCTGCCTATCATGTACGTGATTACTGGCATGTTAAACCAGCTCATAATTCATTGAAAAAAAAAAAAAAGAAAAAAAGTGTTTTTCCATCTAATGCAAAAAAGCCAAAGCCTAAACTTAGATAAGATGCTTTCTCTAAATCCACAGGAACCAGCCCATGACAGCCAGCTTTGGGGTCTACACGCTACTGCAGTCTCCAGAGAGGACAAAACCTTCAACAGATCAGCCTTCATGCATATAGATCCCATATGAAGATAATAATTGTCAACAGCATATTAGTTATTTCCTTGTTTAGTTTTCAAAGTAGCAACTTACCATTTAAAACAATAATTCCAAACAGTATTTCATGCACTTTCTATCAAAAATATTAGTAGCTGATGCTTACCTAAATTAATACTTCACTAATAATGGAAACTACAATATGATCTCTAAAACACAATGCTAAACACTAATGAGCGTTTCTACTTGAATACGTGGAAGGGATGAGGATGTGGGAGGATGCACTACAAACATCTACACACACTCTGTGGGAAAAGAGTTAAAAAAAAGAAAATGAGGATTCACAGAAAGCACAGAGTTATCACCTTGAATCATACTGGGGAAGTGGAGAGGAATAGCTGCAAAATAATTTAGAAAGCAAATGGGAAAAATTAATTTAAGATAATTAGAGGCAAGCAACAGAAAAATATCAATCATAAGCGCAAAGGAAAAGTAACAATCAGAAAAATAACAAAAGCAACACATTTGAAGGCCAACTTTAGAAATTATTTGGCTTTTGCTTTGCATATCATGACCTATGTCATGTTTTATATGCCACAGATGGAAAAAAATCCAAAAGAAAGTGTACATTTAATTAGTCAGCACAGGTCCATAATTTCTCTGAGAAATGCAGAAGTATGTGGAGAAAAGCATCTGCAATTTGCTTAGGTCAAAAGAGAATTTATTGTAACATAACTTCTTTATTTAATTCCCGAAAGATGCTCTACTGTGCCACGGAAAACCAGTTCTTGCACTGTTTTATAGCAATTTATTTTCCAAAGTATACTATATAATGAGATATGTATGGTAGGATATTTGGAGGGAGTATCAGTCCACACTATCCATCACACTTCTTTCAAAAAATGAGTTCAGCTGTGTGTACAGGAGGTTGGAGTAAAATATAATTAATGTTATGCATTCCACCTTGCAAGATTGAATTCAGTTTTTCTGAGTTTCTCAATACGAAAGGCAGTGCAATGCAGGAATTTCTTTCAGCTAAGAAACCAAGGAGTTAAAAAAAGGCAAGACGAAGAGAGCACACCCACATTTTAGTTCGGGAAAGTTGCATGAGTAAGCTCACATCTGAAAGCCGAAGGTCATTTCGGCAAAGGATCTCTACCCTTCCAGAGGCCTCAAGATTCATGACACATTTCGATGTGCTGCTTACAATGGACCCTGTTCAAAATATATGCTGGCAAAACAACTTATCTGAACTCAAATAGAAAAACATAAAACATTATCTTGGCTTGAAAAAAGGAAAAACCAGAAGAGTCGAAATTACTGCCAACAATTCCTTCTTTCTTTCCCTTTCACTGATGCATTGCAGGATCTCCATGTCCTGCTCCCAAAACTCCCCTTCTGCCTCAGTTAAGAAACGGGAACAAACTTCAACGCTCTTTTCTGACAACGAGTGAATGGGGAAAAGAGCAACCCGAGGGAGCGGACCCAGAGGAGCTCCCCCCACATGGCACATTGCAGAGCGTGGGGGAGGTCAAGGAATGCAAAGAGCAATGGGGTCAGGCACTGGCCACAGGCAACCCCAGCCAGTGTCCCTCTGCCTATGGCCACAGAAAGAACTGAGGACAAAGCTGGGGATGAAGCTTTGTGAACAAGCAGAAAAGGAGTTGCTTTTCAGAAAAAAAACTGGTAGAAAATAAGTGAAAAGTCATGATGCTCTGTGTATCAGATGTGCTGAGATACTGGAAGATGTGAAGGGAACGCCTGTTGATTGCTCCTAGATTACAATAACAGGGAAATCCAAACAGTGTCATATAAAATATGGGGCCACAGTTGGAAAGAAAATAAGCAATTGAGTGAGTTTTTTTTTTTCTAACAAAAGAACTGAGTCATCACAGCATCATTTCTGTTGGACTTTATCTGTCAAATGAGAAATATAATAGGTCAAAAAAAGCTATACATGACTGGAGAATATTTTGGTGCTCAGACCCTCTCCCTCCCCTGCAGCCCCCCAGTTTGCTCCACTGCTGCAGGTCTGCAGCCCTTCTCCTCTGGGCAGCAGATAAGGTCACATCTGTGTCAGCAGCAACTGATGTACAAGAGGAGCAGATCTGAAGTAGTTGATGTGAAAGGTCTTGTGCCCACAGAGTATATGTTTTGGAAGGCTGGAACCATTAGTGAGCATGCTGAAGAACTAAGGGCATGTAAGTATTGCCCCAGAGGACTGGCAGGATGCAAACATCAGACCTATCTTGTATCAGGATGAAAAGGAGCCAGAAAATTTTAGACCAATCAGTCTAAACTCAATTAACAGAAATATTCAGGAATAAATTATCCAGCAATCAATCTATAATGGCCTAAAGGATAATCAAGAGATTACAAGTCACCTACCACCAGCTCTCAAAATAAAAATGAGAAAATATAAGTGGCAAGAGTAACTCATGTAAAATTAATATGACTTCCTCCTTTGACAGAGTAACTGATACACTGGATGTGTAGAAGTACTGTCTTGGTATTTCACATTAAACAATTGAGGTATAATATAGATAAGGTAAGCGCACAATCATCTGAGAAGTTACCTCAAAAGAGATATAATCAGTGCTTTACTGTTAAACTGAAAGGAAACTTCAAGTGGAGATTTTGTTTTGCTGTCCTGGACCAGGTACCAGGCTAATTGTTTCATTCATAATTTCAAAAGAAAGAAGGTCTGAAAAGTCTTTGGAAAATAGGATCAGAACTAAAAGCTGTGTTGCCAAAATGGAAAAGGGGTCTAGAACCAACAAACTGAAAGACATTAAAGGTAAATGCAAACAGAGGGAAGCAAACAAACACGTAAGCACAAAACATAGAGACTGCAGAATTTCAGAAAAGAACCAAAAAATTCTGGTGGATCACAAACATCTCTCAACCAAAGATGCAGTCAACAAAATAATAATTCTCATTGTGGGATTGTTTAAGATTAGGTGTGTCATGTTCCAGACCAAAGAGGTAGCGATCCTCTCCCAGTCAGTACTAGTGACACATCTTTGGGAGTTTGGTGCCCAAACTGGCTCAGAAATATGCTGTCAAAGGGAGAAGAGCCAGGGGACAGCAGCAGGACTGCACTGCAATGTGGAAAGCACCACCTAGGAGGATCTGGGACATTTTATTCTATGAAAGACATGCAGTCCTCTCTTTTAACATATAAACCATTGTTAGGAGAGTAGTAAGATATTTTTCTCCATGACTACTATGGCTATGACAAGAAAAAAGCTTGATCTGTAAGAAAGAAATTTTAAGTTGAATATCAGGGGAAGAAATATCATAACGAGGGACAGTGAACTATTGAAGCTGGAGGGACTATAGAATCTCTTCTTTTTAGTGACTATGAAGAAATTAAACATATTTCAGGAAAGGCTTGGTTACATTTTATCCTGCTGAAATACAGGGTGGGCTACCGGTCCTTTGATGACACTTTTCCTTGATAACCAGCAGACCTCATCTTTTCATACTGCAATTCTTGACATTTCTACTCTAGCATTGACCATATGCAGCGTTGTATCAGCTCAGGACACAAAAAAGCCTGCCATTATGTAGTTCTGTTCAGCAGAAGCAGATGCTTACATGTATTGTGGGACTGTAGCTCTAGGTTTGTGGGACTTGCTGCTACTTTGGAACTAAAATATTTCAGTATGAGCTGTAGTCATTTTAAGAACACAATTAGTCATGAAATGGGGAAGTAAATTTAAAAGGATATGAAATTTTATGTCCTGATCTTGAAAATTAAACAACAAATATTTTATACTAGACAATCTCATATGCAAATCATTAAAATATGCACACGTTTGTTTGTAAATCATTAAAATACACGTTCAAACATTACTGCTACTGCATTAAAATCAAGTCTATGTGGTACCGTTGAGAAGCAGCACAACTACAGTGATGACCCATAAGTAAATGATCAGAACCACTAAAGTCAAACTACAGATATTGGAGAATAGGCAGAAGATTGGAGGTATAAATAAAATAAGAACTTAAATTAAAGCCCCCCATTTTTTCCTCTATGAAAGAGCAGAATGCATGTTATTTATCTGATTTTGTATTGGAAATAATTTAATACAATTCAAACAAAATCACCTTATGGCACTTAAAAGCAAAACACAAGCAACAGAAAAACAAGCAAACAGAAAACAGGACTATTAGAGAGAAGCCTGTGGAATTACAATGTTTCGGCATTCAGAAAATTAAGTGCAAAGTCAAGTTTTTTGTTTTATATGAAAGAATTTAGACTGACTCCTGTTATTAAGCACCCTCACTGAAGTCAGTGTGAATTTTGCCACTGGCTTCAACAGGAGCAGGAATAGGAAAGTTATCAGCCATTACAGCAGCCTGTATTCTTAGCTAACAATACACTTCCACATTTAAAGATAAAGGAAATCGGTTAAGTGACCTACCCAGAATGGATGGGACTTGAAACAAGGTTAACATTGTCCAAGGTGTCTGCAGCCCAGCTGTAGTGTCTGAGAGAATCAGAATCAAACTCCCTTTGAAATGTCAGGTGCTTAAAGACATAATTAAAAAAAAAAAAAAAAAAAATTGAAATTTTAAATTAACATGAAAACCACTTGTCTTAAATACAAGCTTGTTAACATAATTCCATTAAATTCAGATCTGGACCCTTTCTACATAACAGTACTAATATCTCAAGTGTAAAAGTACTGAAAATCTCATAACACAATTATAGGATCCACAAGCAAATTAATCTTACATATCTTGAAACTCTCTTAGTGCCCACTTTTCCCACTTCCTTCACTTACAACTATGCTTCTCTCCAACTTTTATGTGGATTTGCAATGTTAAAATGCTTGGGGAAAAAAAAAAAAATACTACCATTTGTACTGCAATCAAACACCGTATAGACAGGCAGTATAATATTCCCACACAGAAAATGCCACTGGATAGATCCTTATGCAAGCAGAACCTGTGAGTAACTTCACTGAGAGTTTCATGGAAGCTGTGAATTCATGACCAGGCTCCCAGTGAGAGGAAGGTTTAGTTTCTCTTTTCACACGAACCACCAACATGAACACTGTTTTGTGGAATGTCACTGTCCCTACTCACCTCTATAAAAATAGCTTTAACGCTGCGAAGGCCTGGCACACCAGTGCTATAATTATCTGCCCCATCTGACAGACACTGAGGCGTAATTTGTTTCTGGCTGCTGCCTGTGGCCAAGCGCGTGTGCACCCATGTGTCCTGTGCCCCACAACAAGGTCTCACGCTATAAATTCTCTTATCTATGTAGCAAAGACATTCTAGCAAAGTATTATTTTTTTCTTTGTTTGTTTCCTTTTTTCCTAGGAAATTAAAGAAATGAAATCTCCAAATACTGTATGCCTATATTTCCAAGGTGATATGAAAGCTTCTAAACAATTTAAGAAGCACTGTCAGAAGTTAAGTCAATAAAATTAAGTCAACATGCTGTCACGCAATACGCGCCATCTTCACCCAATATGGTGCAAAAGATGTCAGTGTTTCCTGTAAGTAGGTTGTTTTCTGCTTACAGGCAAATACATCTAGAGAGAACAGAGTCTGTGAAGACTCAAACCTTATAGGCCATTTTCGAACTAAATTCTGTGGGTTCAAGTCAAACCTGAGCCAAGCACACACTTCTACAGAGGGATGTGTTGTTATTTCCTCATTTTTTTTTTTATTTATTTTTTTTTTAACGTACTGGCACACAGAAGTAGTGCAAATGGGCTATTTTGAATGGCAATATCAGCATTAGTAGTAAATCTGGCAGTCATAAACACACAAAAATACTTCTGTTGAGAAGCTCCCACTGGATAAGCAAGCAGATAGCGCTCTAGTCTTGGCCAGAACCTGCAACCCTCCCATCTCTCTGGCATTTACAAAAACCTTCTCTCTATACATTTATTTCAGATGAGCATCTCAGGCTTGCTTCCAAAACCCATCAACATTATAATTTACTGGCAATCAACAGAAACACCTATAGGGTAAAACTTTGCTCTGTCATCTGTTCAACACTGTGACACCTGGCTTGATGCCTCCTCTTTTCGCTACCTTAACTCTTTTATTGTTATCTTTCATTAGACTTTTTGCTCTAAGATACACACTTTAGAACTGATGGTTCAAGCACAGACAACAACAACAAAGGGCAAACTTGTGCATGTCAAACACCAAAATACACCATCAGACATAAAAGATAAAATGAATGCCATTAAAACAATGGCAATTAAGGAACAGCAGTGGCTTTAATTAGTACCAATTTGAAAAATGTATCATAATCTAGTTCAATGAAGACAGCTTTCTAACTCTTTCTAATAGAACACTAGGGATTTTCTTACAACTCCTTGAAGAGCCTGCAGTTTAGGCAGAAAAGCCATCACTGTGGATTCTGCTGTTCCAAGTGATCTAAATTCTTCAAAGCTCATACTGAGTATGTTATTACTTTTGGTACTAAACAGCCCAAGATACAGACAGTTGGTCTCAGAAGTTGTAAAAATTTAGATAAACAAAAATAAATTTATTCCTTTGCTCAGTGACTAACATTATCATCAAAATAGGACAAAACAAAGAAATAAAAGAAATGCATTAAAAACCCACCATATTTAGTGTTTGTCATTCAAATGCCTGCTAAATCATAACAGCGTCACTGCAGTGAGGTCCAGGAATGCAACAGGACACACACATCAACAAATTAACGTGGGATGATGTTTGCTATAACAGAAGAACAATACTAAAGTTCCTTCAGCAGTGTGATACAGAAAATTAAATGTAGGGCCACAATTTCCAAGGAAATACCACCACTCTAAAACACTCTATGCTCAACAGAGGCACTACAGAATCACCAGGTTGCTGTAGGCTTCCTTATACACATACGCAGGGTTCCTTGGTCTATTCCGTTGCCCTGAGATATTGTCTGCATATCAGGTGACTATATTTTTTGATGCATTCCTTTCTGGCAAAGTGTACTCAAAAAGATCTTTTGGATATATTTACAGCCAACAAAAGCACAAAGTCTGTGGCCAATAATTTTGGCAGAGAAACAGAGTAGGAGAAGCAAATAGCCAGACGCATGCATCTCCCACGACACATCTGTTGATGTCATTTTGTCAGTCTGTTGAGGTTCTGGATTTTCCAGGCAGGAAAAAGATCTTCCTGTTTAAGTTGCAATATGAGCGGTCCAGAAGATGGTACATCATCAGTGACATCAAAACACATGATTCATCCTGTGTTCGGTCAGGTCCCAGTGTTCCCTACCTAGAGCAAGGGAGATTAAATATGCCTTGCTAAAGGGTGTGGCATCTTTAAATGCAAATGCACGTATAAAAATACTGGTGGTTCTGCTGGCAAGGATCCTGCTGGTTTCATAACTGAATATCCAGGCTGTGTAATATCAGAGTTCAGCAAACAGAAGAATTTATGCTTCCTCCCAGATGAATTTATCCAGACAGAAGAGATTCAGCAAGCTGCTATGTAACAGGCAGCCTGATTCATCCTGCCTTTGGCTGATTAAATTCAGAGGCTGATGTAAACTATTCCACGGATAAAGTAATTCTGATCTGGTCTGAGTTGCTGCATCCATGGTAACACACCAGGACCCAGATATTTTAACTTTGCTCCAGCCAGGTTGAGGCACAGTATGGCCTGGACTCAGACTTCCCTGTTGAACAGGATCAGCATAAACCACCAAATGCAAACAATAGAGAATATTCTGACTTCTCAGGGAATTACTAGAAACTCTTCTCTAATACCCAATGGGTCATGCTGGCTGACTGGTTTCAAATCTTCCTCATTTACACTTCTCAGACTCCCAAGTCTCCCAGTGATCTTGGGGAGAGGTTGCCACGGGATTTTCTATTTTAACCTGATCAAGAGGCTGACTTATTCCCCTTAATTTTTTATATACTCATATTTGTGATAAAATTAATTCCTTTTACTCTGAGACTTTGCTGTTGTCATGAACTCCAAGCAGGTGTGAGCTTCACAAATTAAGAGAAATTCAATATGCTGATAGGCAATGGCTCACTCTTCAAAGTCACGTGAGACCCCAAAACAGCCTTAACTACTATCAGTTTCCAGATGGACTTTTAGGATATTGGTTTTGACCCACAACGATCTTTGAATTCCATTGTTAGAACAGGAGGTGGGTTTCTTCTCCCTGCTTTCTACTGCCATAGCAAAGATTATCTAGAAGCCCAGTAATGTACAGAGGGAGTGGGAAGATGAGAGGCTGGGCCTTTTTCATGGGCTCCTTTTTTCATGAAGATATTTTGTTGCTTTACTGCCATTTGTTTTTCAGGGAATCCTGATTTTAGTAACCTCTCAAGACAGGACTGGCGCTTTTTTCCACTGCCACCTTCATCATTTCTGATACCCTCCTGGACTTGAGAAACTTGAAGTTTGTCTAGAGGATTAAGATTAGAATAACATTTACAACTAGACTGTCAGGCAGGTCTCCAGCCTGGCTTCATTTTACGTGACAAATTTGAACCAGCATTGAACTGCAATAATTGCACAATCATTGCTGGCCAAAAACGGGAATCACAAAAATATGAAGACTACAAATGCAATGAAAACAACATATAGTAGTGCTCAGCACCAGTACTAGAAGGTTTCCACATCTGTTGTCTTCTCAGCTCAAGAGCGAGCACTGCAAGTGACCCTCCAGAAAGCAGAGATGTCCATAACCACTCACTGAGAAAACAAAGTTTGCCCTAAAGCAGAGCTCCTGTACATGATGTGGTGTCACTACAACACCTCCATGTACAGCTAATTTATTTTTTTTTTTTTTAAGTGAAATTTTGTAGTACAAAAGAGGTTAATGATGTCCATTTTGAACAATATTCTTCAGGAGTTATTCAGCACAGTGCTGGCTTTAAGTCTTGTTATGTGGTCAAATACACCCTATCTGATAAATCAATGCCATCTCCTTGTGATGGCTATCACAAAAATGGCCAAAATCATGAAACAATGCAATATGTTCTCAGACTGAAGAGTCTTGCTCTCCTCTGAAATTTCTATCATATCAAGAAGACTTAATGAAGCTTTAGGAGTAGGAAGTGTCAAAGAAACTTTAGGTTCTCAGCCCTGAAACAAAACTTCTTGTTCCCAGTGCCAGTAGTTGGAGATTTTATTTTCTGACTTCAAAACAAACAAAACCAACAAAAATACTGCCATGCAGTCCCTAGCTGGCTGTTGCAAATCAAAACTACTGGAGGTTTACAGCATTTCACTTGAAAGTAACAACCTAATAATAAACATCCAGTTGCTAAAGACAATCATGTTTCTGCCATTGCCATAACACTACCAAAACAGTGTGCAAAAGCTGTAGTGAAACGTAATAATCCATACTACACTACAATTTACAGACTCAAAGATCAATAACCCCCTGTGCAGGAGTACTTGCCGATGCTGAGAGGTAATTCTGTGAAAAAGGCAGCAGAAAACCTCTGTTTCGTTACAGTCCACCTTATACTCTTCCAGGATGTAAACAACAGTTCCACTCCACAGTCCTTTAATCCCCAAGTAAACATTACTATGTGCATTTTTATCCAGCTTCCTAGCAGATCTCTGGTTTGTGCATATCAAGAAACTCTTGAGTAATTCAATTAGACTTGAAAATCTGAAGCAAGTCTACCAAGCAAAATGCTGAGGAACTCACAAACAAAGCATACAGTACCCTATCATCTCCAGCATTAGCTTTTGGACAGATTTTCCCATGCTATAACCAGGTCAAAAGATTCTGCTTTTGTTGTTTTAGTCATTGCACAAATGTTTGGAAGATACATAAACTGGTTAGAGCATAATAGCTCAATCTTTACAAGGCCAAATTCTTCCCAAGGGTGGAAAAACAAGGGCAGCAGTTGGAGTCCCCACCACGTGGACAGAACGGGCAAACGTCATCCCTGGGCTACACAGTACAGACAAAGGTTGCTCAGTGTAAAACACTTTGCTCCCAGCTTATCAAAGCAGTCTAAGGATACACATAACATTAAACTCACAGATGCTCCCGCTGACTTCAATGGACAACCCCATACTTGGAAATGTAACCTGTCCCCTAAAGACTCTTTGGCTTGGGACCCTCTCACCCTGTCTCTTTCAGGTTCAAAACCATAAAGTAGTAAAACCATCATTTCTTTCCCTCAGCTCCTTTCTTCTCCCTTTTCAGTGCTTAAGAGAGTAGCGACAGCATCTGCAAGCACAGCTGAGGAAGGGCTGCAGACTCTCACCCCCTGTAAATACAAAGCCTGAATACCTGGTGGCTGGGACGCAGCACATACCTGATCCTTTGCTGGTACCAACAGTTCTTCAATCATCATGCTGTCTCTGGCATAAGAACTTCTGTTCAGCGTGTAGGACCTATCCGAACTGAAGGAGCGGAGGCTGTTGTATTTACCATTTATCATAGAAAGTGCAGATGATAATGAGATGAACAAAAAATAAAAATAAAAAAATTAATATATGCAACTTCCAGGGACAGCATAAGATGGCAAAATATACATAATCTTTGAAATAAATACAAGGGAAAAATGGAATAATAAGTTTGATTACGGTTAAATATCCCCTTCCCTACAATATACAGCAAAATCACGAGTGTTTACTGCTTTGGCAGTAAGGCTTTGGCTTTAGAATAAATCCAGAAAAGTGTATTCGAGTATTTAGGTGAACTTTGATATATGTCTTCACGCCCTAATCCTGAAAGGAGACCCATGAAGGCATGTCCCAGGGGAGCTGTGGGTACGTTACAGTGTCTGCCCATATGGCTCAGATTGCTGAACCAGGTTTAACTAAGTTTTATGTGTTGCTCTCTTTGTGGTTGAAACAAAAGAGAACACTTTTGAATTTGTTATAACCACTCTAGTTATTAATTTAGTTAGAAAAGAAGATAACTTTGAAATGAAAGAAGAAAGAAAAGAAATTTGCTTATTGATGATTAAATAAAGATTCCAATGCTTTGGGGATTATTTTGTGCATGTTAGACTCTTTAGAAATAATTATGATCACTCTGAATGTGTTGTAATTAAATCAACGTAGGAGTGTTACACTTAACCCTGGAAGATACATTATGGTATGTGCTAAACATGCTGCAGGCCTAGACATGCTTGCTACGTGACAAAAATAAAGTAGTAAAAAATGTGAATTAATAAAAAGCAACATCCAACAACATATTACACTTTTATACTAGTAACACTTTTCAGACTCAAAACTGTACAACTTGTTTCATGCATTTTGTAGTTGTTACTTGAACTTTTCTAGGCTTTAGTACACATTCCTTCTTTTACTGGAAGCAGAACTGGGATCTTAACTACACACTGCAGGAATATGTTAAGCAGACTTTTACATGATAAAAGGTATAAAGAAATCATGTTATATTTGTTATAACAGAGGGATATTCTCTAAGGCTGAGCCCACCCCTCCTGCCCAAAAATGAAAGCATGTCACTTTCCAATGCTGAATAAAATGAAGATGAGCAATGGCAGCAGCAGAAAGATGTAACACGATGCCATGCCTTCTTACCTGACTTTTGGACTAAAGCAATTTACAGTGGAAAAGAAACAGGAGAAATAGAAAGCAAAGAATCAGACAGGAAAAGCAAGATGTTATGGTTGGATGGTTTATATATTTAATGTGTTTATTTCTTAATGTTACACTCAGAATCAGCAGTCAGTTGCATCCACAGAATACTTTTTGCTAAATAAGATACTTCACAGGAAAAACACTGTATTTGTCTTCTCTGAGCATAACATGTGCAATGTAAAAAAATGAGTTACGCTGCAACAAATAGTAATGGCACTGCTAAAATCAGAAGCATGGGATATATTAGATTTCTCTCAAAGAAAAGATAACAGGAGGTTGAACCCTCAGATCTACCTGACAGATCTTGACTGTGAAATTCTGCTCTCCCACCTGCACTGTGAGAAATTAGACATGTGAGGGAAGAGTACTGTAATGAGTGGAAGGTGTCCTGGAAATCAGTGCCCAGCTCTGGACACAAAGCATGTTCCCTCTCCACCATCACTGTGGTGCTTCAGGACTGGCCACATCTGACAGTGCTGCGTGATGACCTCACTCACCCCAATTTCTGCTTAAAAGCGGCAGGTGAGCTTACTTAAATAAGCTTACAAAAACATAAAATCCTCCCTTCTCATCCATTTCGCTGATTTTCCAGCTAATGGACTATTTACATGCATTTCGGCATTCCTCATGAATGTATGATCGCATAAACACTTATTAACTTACCTAAAAATTGTAAGTGAAGCAAAACGTGGCTGGGCGCTACTAAAGAGCAAATTTGCACTGCATGCTTGCATTTCTAATGTGACCATAACAAGACTGAAGGGCAGACATCTAAGCTTTACGTTATGGGAGCTGCCATTTGCTGTTAGACAATGAACTCATTTTTTAAAACAGATCTTTAAACTACAGCATAGGAAAAAGTCCTCAGGGCTCCAGCTTATGAGGTTTAATTATTAGCTTCAGTACGATTCAACTGTCAGTAAGTACATTGCAAATCCACAACCGTGGAAGTAATCTCTGCTCATATAGCTTTAATTGTTTTGAGCAACGCACATTGCAGGCTTTAGCAAGATTCAAAACTGAAATCTGAAATGTTGATCTAGAAACACCTGAGCTGAAATCAACATTAGTCAGATGATATATCAAGTTTATTATATTTTGTCAGGTTCACAGAAACTTTGACCTGTTTTCTCTAACACGTAATCCACTCCCTGTCAAATGAAACCCTGCTTTTTTTTTACTTTTGGGAGGATTTTTTTAAATATTGGCGATCTCAGTTGGATTAATTCACTAGAACCTTTAAAGAAATAAAAGCACCAAAATAGCAAAATGATGTCATTCAGTTTTTCTGGCATTTACAATCTTTGGCTAAATTAGTCCATCAAGGAACACTCTAATGTGTGTAGCAATCTGACCCACAGTAGTGAAAAAGAAACCTGGCTGGTTTTTGCTGCCTGTTCTAGATCAGTTTCTAGACCAGTTGCAAACTGAAGCAAAGAGGTGCCTTGGCGATGTTCAGAGCATGAGCAGATACCAGAAAAAGTGAATAGTTAGTTTTCTGTATCATTGCCATAAGAAGCCAACATGAATAAAGAATATGAAATAAAACTGCAATGGATATATGCTTTAAAGGCACGGTATTACCATAACACAGCAGTGCACCCCTTCTACTTCTTTTCAAAATAGACTCCAGCTTTGTGTGAAAGAGCACGCTTGGTTTGCAAACATTTGTAACTCTGGTGACATGAAAACATGAGAAACAGCAAATACAATACCTGGCTGAGCGGGCTCCCAGGCTAAAGCCCATGTATCCTTCAGCAGGCAAGGAATCATCTCCCAGCTCTTTCAGATCCTGGGGTCCAAGGTATTTGTCCGTATCACCTGTCATTGCATCCTCACCTGCCAGTACAAAAGCCAGGCTGAAATCAGAAGCTACACGTATTGTAAATGTTTGTGTGCTCAGTAAGTCATAACGCCCTTCTGTGCTCGCCAACAAGGAATCAATCCCATCACCCCCGCTTTCCCTAAGGCTCTTTCCATGGAGTACACTCATCCACCCTCGGAACGGGCCTGAGAAAATAATTTTATTGGGGGCAAACGCAAGAAGTAAAACTCCACCTTGTCATAAATCCAATAAAGTTACGAGGGATGACTTTTGACCAATCGTTTCAGCAGGCTAAAGGGTTCCTTTGTACTTTGTACCACTGCACTGACTTTTGCTTTCCTTACAAAAAGCACATGACCTGACAAACTAAAGGTAAGTTATTCTGCATGAAAAAAAAAATAATAATACTAATAAAATGTGGCTGTGAGGAAGAGCCTAGTTGTCCACCGGTGCTAAAAAGTGCAGCAAGCTTGAATGGACGCCGAGTACAAGAAGAGGCCCGCCTTCCAGCGTCAGTATTGCTCAATAACTTTTGCAAGTTCGAATGTAAGAGGGGATTGCTTACTTTAAAAAGAAGAATAAAAAATAAAAATGCACTGCTTCACAGTCCCAGGTTGATTTTCCGAAGCCCCTTCCCGGCCCCGCGGAGCAGAACAAAGCCCCGGCCGGGCCGGCGCGGCCCGCAGCGCCCGGGCCAGCCCGCCCAGTGCCGGGCGGGGGCTGCGCGGACACCCAGACAGACGCGGGGGATCAGGTTTTCTTAGGAAAAAAAAAAAAAAATGAAAGGAAGGAAAGTTAAATCCTCGGAGAGGAGGGCAGATACCGTAAAGGGTTAACGGAGCAGCTCGCTCTGGCGAGCAGCATTTGCATACCATTACATCATGCAAAACCTACATTCCTGCATTGACAGAGCAAGTCCAAAATATGCCTTTTGCGGTTGTGGGATTTTTTTTCCCCCCGTTTCCTCAATAACACAGAGCCAAGAGCTCCCCGTAAGCTCATTACTTGCCTGCCTTCACGCTCTCCTTCGTTGTGAACGCATTTTAGGTGTGTAAAAGTTGCACAACAGAGAAGTTTCTCAGCGTGTTCTGGAAGGTGAGGGACTCCGCAACCCCAGCGATACGTTTCCCACTTTCATTCAAGGAGTTTAGACTAGTTTCCATTTACCTAACTCAGGAAACCACAGGCGAGCTCTGGTTTTAAACTAACAATCAGTTCTAAAAATACCCCTTCAGCTACTGCTTTACAAACGGCAAACAAACAGACCAACTTTCTTATCCAGCCCAGCAACAACCAGTATTTAAAGTAACAGTTTAAAAGCTAAAATGTTCATAACATACCAGAAAGCATTAAACCCCGCCCAGAAACAGAAACATTATACATTAAGTTAAACTTTAAAAAGTCTTACTGTTTTGGAAAGCCATTTTCAGCAGTCTGGTCTATAAGAATTTTTTCCCTGATGTTTCCAAGAATTCCTATTAGTCCTATTAGTCCTTAAGCAGTGATTTAGGGTTAATCTCCAAACCAGCACAAGCAAACTAATCCCTGTGGGTCATATTCGCTTTCCACACAACAACCGAGATCTTCTTAACATCTTGATCTCTTCGTATGTATTTTAGGACACGTGCATCTCTTTCCTCTCAACTCAGATCAAAGTTCTTTGCAAATATAAAACAAAATGAAAAATAATGACTACAGTTTAAAAAAAAAAAAATCCCCTCTTAATCACTCTGAAGACATCCCTTTAAAGCTTCTGCTGATTGGATTACAGCCTCCCTTGGCAAGCCTCTTGAATGGTGACATAAATGCAGGCACTCCAGTTATTTGTATGTAAATAGGGGTGCTGCGAGGGTGTAGTTTTTCTGTAACTTGATGCCGGGGCTGGGGGGGAGCGCAGGGCTGCGGGGAAGGGCGCTGAGCTCCGCCCGCCCTCGTCGGGGCCTCCCCCCGCTCATCCCCGGGGCACGGAGGCGAGTGGAGCCCCGGGGGTGCCAACGGCGGGGTCTGGGTGCTGCCCCCACTCCCTCCCCGTCACCGCCCCCAGCGTGGGGTGCTGTGTCCTGAGTGAAAAATTCAGGTGCTTGAGAAAAGAGGACTCCAGCTTGGGAGGTGTTGGAGTTGGCCCAGAGCGGGTCAGAGAGATGGGCAACTTTAAGTAAATTTGGAAACTTCTGCGCTTACAACACCTGAAGACGAGCGCTGCACCACTGCAAGGAACAGATAAGGCATTTTCTTTAGGAGCGTCGTTTGTCGAAGGCAAGGTGGAGAATGATAAGAAGCTATTCCAGTTGAGCTGAAAAATACATTAGATGTTATCCTGCTCTGCAGCTAATCCAGCCAGAGCAGGATTACTCTGATGAAATGCTCTCATCAAAGGAAAAACTGCATCTAGGAGTGGTAATTTCAAAGAATTCCAGACATTGTTTTGCGATTGTGGGAGGCTGGAGCAAAATGGGTGGTGCACGTTTCAGCAATCCTGCTCTGTTTAATTAGGTGCCACAGCCTAATCCTCTGCATTTCAGGTAATAAGCAGAGTGTTTGCTCACAGCACACTGTATTCCTGCAGAGAGAGAACCTATGTGAAAGTGAAGATAAAATTCATCTCTGAACAACAGATAAATGCTCAAGACGTGAGTCATGGATGAAAAAGTACCAAAGAAATGGAATATTGCATTGCTTTGCTGCAATTGCCACCCTTCCCGTTGTAAAGTTATGTGCTGAAGAAATATGGTGTCCCTGTTAACAGTGGGCAAACTCAGCTATCACAACTGTAGGAAACCATTCGAAATCCAGGAAATAATAGTGGCAGTAGGTCAAAGCAAAGGCCCATCAGTCCTAGCACACCCTGTCTCTTGACAGCAGCCACACTTCACAGAAGAATATAAGAAGATGAAGCAGTGGAAATCCTCCAGATCATTCTTCTAGATGGTAGTGATTCAAGCTCACATTTTCTAAGGCCATAAGAGGTTTGTATAGTCATGAACACAATTTTTTCCCCTTATTAAATTCTTCCAATTGTGCTTTGAACTCATGTCAACTTTTTGCATTCCCCACACCAAGGATGTGTGCCAAGGACTCATACAATTTAACCACCTGTTGCAGGAAGAGCAACCGTTTAATTTAAGCTGAATCTGTCTCTTGCTGGTTTCACTGATGTCCCCTAATCTTGGGCTTCTGGAGAGGCAGCAAGCATTACTGCTCACTTTGCCACCCACTATTTTATACATTATAGCCTATCCCTCATTCAGCTTTTTTCCTGGGATAGAATGGCCCTACTCTGTTTATTATTTTAATCTCACAAGCTTTTTTCATACTCTCATCACCTTTGTCACCTTTTCTCATGTTTTCCCCATTTTCCATGTTCCTCAGCATGTCTCCTACAGCTGGCAATTGCAAGAGCACAGGGTAGGTGCTCTTTTTAAAGACCAGTGAGAAATAGAGGCTCTCTGGCAGCAGGAGAGAAAGGATCATGTGGCTTGGGAGAAGTCCCAAATAAAATTTAATCACAGCCTGGGATCCAAATGGGCATCTGCATTGGCTTTGCTAAAGATCCCCAAAGCTTTTGCCACTCCCTGTCACAGCCTGTCCAGAGCTGTCTGATGGCAGGAGAGATAAAGCCACAGGGAAGAGCAGGATGCTTCCAAGGTTTTGGTTTCACACAAGTATGGAGAAAAGCCAAGACCAAAGCACTGAAACTTTTATGAACCTGTAAAATTTTCCGGAGACAAAGCAACTCAGAAAACTACAAGCACAAAAAAATAATAAATCAACCCCTCCTAAAATGATCAATAACAGACTTTCATGCAAGGGGCTGCCCTGACCTGTCTCGAACGCACTTAGACTACTGTACCTCAGCACCTACACTCAGAAATCAGGCAGTCTGCGTTCATGCCCTGTTAGGATGTCTGTCTAATCTGCCAGGGACTGATTAGCATAATACTTATCCCTACTGAGATGAATCTCCATTAAATGGGCTTAAAACAGTGTCCTGATTTACACCCAAAAGTTTGTTGTCTACTGAAAATCAAATTAAAAAAACCCTAAAAGCTCAACAATAAGTGTTTCTTGACAGTGACAAAATTCTCAGCACCTGAACTGTGTATTGATTTGAATTTTTCCCCTTCCCTGCTCAAGTAGTCTCACCCCTCTTTGTGTCAGCTTCCATTGCTTGCTGTCCCTTCACCTCCGAGACAGCAGCAGCAGCTTGGGGGTGGGGGTGACTGTTGTGGCAGAGCTCAGTGCTGGGTTGTGGCAGTCCCAGCTGGGCTTCAGCTTCCTCCACCAGGTTAAAGCTCTTGCACCCACTCACAGGGATGCTCTGAGGCTGAACATGTGAGGGGGTTCCCCCTGGGCCTCCCGCAGTCAGCTCGGGTTGTGCTTAACGCAGCTGGTTCCTGGCTCTCCACCAGCCCCTCGGCCACGGGGTGCACCGCTGGGGCTCCCGCAGCTGTGGGGTGTGAGCCCACATCTGGAGATGGTAGGAGGAAAGACCAAGTTCTTGCAGTCTCAAGTTTCACATTTATAAGATTTGCAATCTCTTGAAAACTAAAAGCAGAGTACACATTCAGCGTGCATCAGAACTGCTCTACGTTATTCTACAAACTTTCTGTTACATATGAAGATGAGCCTTCATTTTTTCCCCCAAAATCACATTCACATCTTTCAAAAAACACTTTTTTTTTTTTTTTTTCTTTTGCGGTGTAGCAGTTTCCCAGCACTTGACCTCATTTGGGCAGAATTGCCAGAGTAGTCTAGGAAAAGGAAGGCTGACTCCAAACCAAACTGTCCTCAGTAGGGAAGAGAAATTACACAATTCCCATGTAAATACTTATTTAGCAGGAGCAGCAAGACATGAATGCAAGGAAACAGTTTACTGACATTTGTCACTGAGCTCTGAGACTTCTTTCTAAACTTTCAATTTCTCTGATGAGAGAAATCTTGAGGATTGCGGCATATTGAGAAACCATTAATCAAGTTTCTCTCACTGAAGAGTTTTGGCTGATGACATGAACATTAGCCAAGTGAGGGAGAGCTTGGATTTGGGTGGTAAATTTGTGCCCTTCACTTGCTTGGAAATCAGTTCCCTGGCTATGATATTTGCCAGAGTACATTGCCATCTTAAACATATTTATTATATTTCTATTGGCATAAGTGACTGATGCATTGTATGCAAATACCCTGTCAACAGTGAAGAGTTGTGGGGATGGGCCTCAGTATATTGTCTTTACAGATGTGCAAGTCGGGAGACAGGCCTGTGGTTATTACCTGAAAGCCTGTAATTCATCACACACCTTGCACACCACAACGCTTCTGCTCAGATTAATAAAATACCTCTTGTTTGATGTGAGAGCTCCCTTTCAGTGTTAGGTTTGAAAATGACCCTCATATATATAAAACAGTCTCTTAACTCTCCTAGTAACATGATGCATGGGTGCAGAATAGTCTCTAGGAAAGGAATTGATCATATTACCTGCATTCTTATTTTTTGGTTTTGTTTGGGTTTTTTTTTTGGTCTTTTTTCGTCTTTTTTTTTTTGGTTTATTTGTTTTTTGTGAAATGGAGCTTAACGATAAAAAATCTTCCACAGATCTCAGAGATTCCTGCAGGTTTTGCATTTGGCTTTAACAAATGATCCTGTATATTAAAAGACACATTTTACATCTTCAGTTCTAAGATTCAGATTCCATATAGGAGTGTTTCTCATCTGTACCTCACCGCATGTTGCGAATGTTGCACAGTGGGATAACACACTAGTTACTGCTCTGTTAACTAACATGATTATGCATCAGTGTTTCAGTCAGTTAAAACAATGAAGAATTTTGAGCAGTACAATGGCCTAAGAGAGTTATTTGTAAAACACAGGTACAGGGGAAGAACACTAACCATTTGGAACTGCAGCAATAGGAACTCAGTGATGAACTGAAAACAAACCAAAAGCCTCAATGCATGAATTAAACAAGAGCTGCAGACACTGAGCTAAGCTAAATAGATTTTACATCTTACTGCTTAAATGCTATAAATTGGCAATTGGCAAGCTGCAGTTCCTGCTGAAACTCACACAGGGTCCTGCACATCCAAATAAGGGGAGGTCTGACCCGACAGGTGATGTTGGTACAGGGGAGGGAAGCAGTTGCCGAAGGAGTTTTAAATACTTGGGAACCACTGAAACCACGTCAAGCCCGTCCAGCACCAAGGAGTGAGCTGGAATGGGCAGTAGCGCAAACACCTCAGAAGCATTGTCAGAGGCATGGGAAACAGAGCACTTCACTACCCCCTCACAGATTTCACATCACTTTGTGGATTGATACAAATGAAATCTCAGCTACAAAGTACTTCTGCCACACTAACACACACCAACAGGTTAAGTCCAATCCAGCACTGCATCCTCTTTCTCCAGGATAAAAGTAGGCTGATGCGGTTTTACTGAACATCATGACCAAAATATTATATATTAAAATTAAAACCAAAACCAAACCATCAACCCACACTGCACAAAAAAAAAAGAAACTCACCACCCAGAAAATACTTATTTTCAGGCTAAGAGTCCACTACCAATGTAAATCAACCATTTCAGAGCTTAATCCACATAAGAATTAAAAAAAAAAGTAATAATTAAAAAAATTCTTCTGCCATTTGCTTTCATCTTCAGTGCGTTCTTCTTAAGTATTTCGATATTTGACCATTTTGTCCAATATTTAATTCTTTAGTTACAATTATAAAACAATTCTCAATTTTATAGAAGTAGCAGCAAAAGCACCATTCCAGGAAACCCGAGGTAAAATTGGGAGTAAGAGATTCAGAAAAAATAGAGTATTATCAGCAAGAGCTCAAAGAATTTTTGAAAGTGTTCTTAATTGCAAAGCAGAAACTATTGTTAGTGAGATAACAAGAAAATTATCTGAAAGGATTAATTTTCAGACAGATGAATAAAAAAGAGGCTTAAGTTAAATATCACTGCAATACAAAAATGTACAAATACCTTCTTCAACATCTGACAAATATTCAGCATCACTGAGTATTTCAGGGGCATTGGCTTTACGAACTGCATGATTTAAATAAATAAAATAATTAAATAAAAGCATAGATACAACGTGTCAACAAAACAATGTAAAACAATAACAAATGTGCAAAGACCGTACCCAAACTAATAATGCTTGCTGGTTGCTTTTTAAAGCAAATATTTCTCACAATGACAAAAGACTGGAAAATAAGAAGGTTCTGCTATTTTTTAATACCTTCATCATCAGACATATCAAGAACTTCATTCATGGTTTCAGGCACATTCATTTTGTGTTTTTCTGTAACAGTCTGTCAAAGAAAAAAATCATTTCAGATTGCAGGCATAATTTTTCTTAAAATTATAGTTATTTTAAAAATTAAATGCAAGGTAGGACATATTTTTATCTGCAGTTAGGAAAATAAGATTTAGCTTTTTTACCTTATTTTTCACTTTCCTTTTCATAGATGTATTGAACAACACATAAAAAAATGACTATATCAAATAATACAGATATAGGCAATATGTTTGTGCTTTAAGTGATATTCAAATTTTCACAGCAGAAAAAGCATGAGCTGAAAGCCTAAAAGATCATAATATCAAAAGAAGAAACAAGTTGACTGAAAAGACTTCCATGTAAAGTTTTTAATAACTCTTTAAATAGTTGTCTAAATTTTAAGCAGGAATATGTCATCTCTATTTAAACTAAACTTTCCGAGGAAAGTATTTTGGCTTTGTCCTTAGAAAAGTGCTGCAATTTGGGAGCAGGCTTAATCTATGTGGATTTTTCCAGAGGTGCATCAGCATAAATTGTGTGTTTTTTCCCCACAAATGAGAACAACTGTAACCACATACAGGTTAAATGATACCCCTTAAGGAA
This sequence comes from Nesoenas mayeri, assembly GCF_963082525.1. NCBI lineage: Eukaryota > Metazoa > Chordata > Aves > Columbiformes > Columbidae > Nesoenas > Nesoenas mayeri. The sequence goes on along the minus strand of NC_137551.1, from coordinate 8,707,290 downwards.
TTAATGCATGAAAGACACTCAGAAGTGGTTGGTTGACTTTCATCCTAATGTTTATATTGATTCAGACTCAAAGACCAATATAAAGCAAATATTAGAGGCAGAAAAAAGTATGTTATGAAAGGCCGAAATCTGTTCCTAGAATACCTGTATATCCCACAAATGACGGACACATACACATTTTACGCTCCAGCTGGGGTACAGCACAACAAGCACTGGTAAAGTTTTAGGTCACACAGGAGCCTTTGCAGAGTTACTATTCAAGGAGTGTAGTGGAATTTAAAACAAACGAACAAACAAAACACAGCCAAAAAACAACACCAAAACAAAAAAATCCACCATACCAAAAGCCACTCCCATCTTTATGGGATTTTTGTGTTACGTTGGTTTTAATCACCATTAAGTCTCATCCTTGATATATAAATAAGAAATTATTAACCAGTTCACGAGGACAAAACAGCTTTTCCATTTTAATTTATTTTAGAATACTTTTTAATTCTGGTCTCATGAATACCCATTTGGCTGTTCACGTTTCTTGGGTTATTGCCGTCACTTGATATCAGCAGGAGAGCTCCTGAATGCTCAAATATCACAAGATTTATAAAAAGCCTCACACCTATTTCATTCTGTGGGCATTACTTGCAAAGTTTTTAAACGCATTGCTGTTAAACTAGCAAAGCCACAGGACTTTTTTTTCAGGCACTACCGGATTTTTTTACTGGTGTTTGAGTATAAATTGTAGTAAAATTAGCTATGTTCCTCCCTGGTTTCATTACATTTACCTTTGGGAGTTGTTTAGCCACAAGCCTCAAAAAAATAAGTCTCAGCAGTCAAGTCTTGAAGAACCTCAGTTGTAAAATCAGATTTCATGTCTAGATTTCAAGAGTCTGACAATTGCACACTTGTGACTGATAAGCAGCATATTTTGATTTTAATGGAAACTATTTCTGGGTTTATCTTGAGAGCAGGTATTTGGGGTACTATTGGCCTTTCAGCATCTGCCATTTCTTCTAGCACAATTCACAACCTGACCCACCATTTCTCTACTATTCTTTATCTACAGGACATGAATGATCGGTCATCTCACGCAGCACAAGTTCCTCCAGCTGCTTGGTTCTACAAGCTAAGAATGACCTTGTAATATTGGGAGTTCTTAGTAGAAAAATGTGGGTTTACTTTTCCTGCAACTACCTAGTTGTATACTAGGCAATCATTCAAATTTATGCTACCCCGTATAATCTTCTCCATCAAATTTTTCAGGCTGTGGAAGACTATTTTGAAATCTTTCTAGAGAGAAACGTGTTCCTCAGAAAACCTAGAGATAAGCTGTAGGAAAAAATCGTGATTATTTTCTGTCATACTGCTTTATATTTTATCATTCTGGCATTTTAGTGTGGTTGATTTTCTGTAAGCCACTGAATTATAGAGCACAGCCAGGAAAGTCACTGGAATAAAAGGCACATGCAGTAGTAGAGCTAAAATGTGCCTGTCATCCCAAATGCTCATCATACTGCAACCACCTGCTTGCATTGGTAGACCACGCGTACGGGGGACGACAAAACATGGAACACACAGTAACTCTTTTCCATCTCTCATACTCCTAAAAATACATATGTGCACATGCTCCCCTTTTTCATTTTACTCAGAAGAAAAAAAGAAGTTGCAGAAAGCGAAAAGTAAATTTGGAGCCAATGCTCTGGATTTATGTTCTTAAGACGCAATTTTGCCTTTACTACAACGGTGGTGCAGGGAGGCTCCTCACCTCACAGAGCTGTTGTCTGAGAGCCAGGCCAGAGTTCATGTGTGAGTGAGGGAATGGCTGTCTAGGGTTGCAGGGGCTGACTGTGGCTGCTTGCAGAAGACAACCTCTCACCATCTTTCAGAAGATACCAGGAACTATGCAATGGGGTCCTTTTAAGTAAATTCCAAACATTTTGTGGATTGGAATAGGTTCTCTTAGGCCAAATACAAGCCATCATACATCAGTCCCTTAGCAAACCCTCTCAAAAGGCAGAAGTAGCTTCTATTTAACACAAGTCTATAGGAATGTCTTTTCAACCGTATTTGTGTGGTTTGTGCCCTAAACAACAAGATGTGCACATAAAGACAGCAGCTGTGACCAGTCATTTGCACTGTTTTCTGCTCAGTTGATACTCTTTCTGCATACATCCTGATAACGTCTACTACCTTAAAAATATAACGCTCATATTTGACGTAATATCCACTTTATAATGCTAAAAGGAAATAGGCAGAAATTGAACTGGAGTCTTGGTTGACATGTAACTAAACAAAGCTGAATACACTTAGGACAAATTCTTCCATTCATTACTGAACTAAGCTGTACTTACAATTGTAGTCATGGTCTCTTCTGTCACCACCTTCAATGTGTCAACGACTGAAATGTAGCCAAGTCGCTTAGCAATGGCGAGGGCAGTGTTTCCATTCTGGCAAATGAAGCATTTATAACAACAGTTGAACGTTAGCAAGGCTAAGCATAGAGACTGCTAGCTAACTGTAGAAAAATGCACAATACAGGTCAAATAAATTTTTGTGTGGTGGTGATTGAAATAAATATCTTTTGGGTAGTAGGATATATAACTACAAGTTTTCAACTCTTTAGAGAAATGGGATGAGAATTAAAAGACTTTCAGATCTTTGCTGTTCTAGTTTTGAAAGAGATGATGGCACAGAGGATGCGGAAGCGATGGGAATCTGCTTCCTCTGCTCTTTTCCTCTCCCACCGTGCACTTTTTTTCCACATTTTCCTTGCTCAAAAATGCGTTATGTGGGGTGGGACAGCTGAGCCCGGACGGGGAAAGACCCCCTGCACTTACCAGGGTGAGCTCGTTGGGTGCCGCGCCGTGCTGGAGCAGGACGTTGATGACGTGGGTGTGCCCCTGCTGCGCAGCCTGGTGCAGTGGTGTGTACCCATTCTGCAGGGACAGGGAAAGGGACAGGGACAGGCTGCAGCGCGGAGCACAGGCTGCCCCCGCGGAACAAGCAAGGTAGAGGCGGAAAAAAACTCACCTTCGTTTTGGCATTAACTTTTGCAGAATGTTGCAGAAGGAAGTTAACAATTTTTATGTTTCCGTAGTGGCAGCCAACGTGTAAAGGAGTGTATCCCATCTAGAATGAACACAAGCTATTAGTAAACAAGAATATCCCACATGTCCCCTGGCAAAGAAAGTAGACAAGAGATAGGAAAAACAAAACAAAACAAAACACAACTTTATTTCTTGGCATATGTGAAAAATCCTCCAACCCTGGGGGAAAAACAAAAAAAAAAAACAAAAACAAACAAACAACAAAAAACAAACAAACAAATAAACAAAAAAACCAAAAAACAAAACCAAAAGCACTACCCATGAATATTGATTCAAGTCCCATTCTTTGTGAACCTCTCTGAATGCCTTGTATTTCTGTAATCTTCAACACGTGCAATGTTGATTAAAGATTTATCTTCCTCTCCAATGATCAGACTATCAGGTCTCTAGGGCAGAGCCCACCTTTTTAAATAAATGTGTATATAATGCCTTGTACAGTGAGGTTCACATGTTTGGTGCTCCTACAGTGTGATAAACAAATAAGTAAATAAGTAATAACAACTTTTTGACAACCAGGCATGCTGAGGGCTGCCTCAGATCCCGTGCAATTTGCAGCCCATCCATTCTGACTGAAACACCCAGAAGGCAAAACAATGCAACTGATTTGCCAGCTCTGCCAGAACAATCAACTCCTGCAGAAACTGGAACACCAGCTGGCTCTAAGAAAGAAAGGTCTAATTTTTCACATGTCTGGCCTTATGTCATACAAATTGTAAGAAATTGCCTTTTCTCGACAACTGCAAAGAGGAGAAAGTTGAATATATCCTTTGCATTCCTTATTACTTATTTTTCATTGCTAGGGGACAGACTAAAAATGTTTGTCAACATTGGGACTCCCCCATCAAATCCTCTAAACTGAGCTAAATGGCTTTTTATAGCAAGGCACATGCATTTTGGAAATTTTTCTAAAACCAGTTAGTTCAAGAACAATATCACTACAAAACTTGACAAGGTTTTAAAAACCTACTGGTTTTTTTAAGAACTATTCCTGGTAGCAAAGCGGGAGTCACCAGGCTGACTATGAACTTGCTCACTTTGAACCCCACATATATAAAATAAGTCAAACAGCATGTTGAAACCTGTTAACTGTAATAAGCACTTTCATCAACAGTTAACATTTAACATACAATGCAACAAAACAAAGAGGACCAAAGCTTGATCTTGCTGCTCTTTTTCTAATCTCTTAGTCCATGAGAACACTGTTAGCAGTTTTGAAAAAGTTGGGACTTACTTGAGAGCTTAACCTATTAGAAATTATTAGGTTATCCTTCTTGAAGTAATTACCTTTTCGTGCCTTATCTTCCCTGCAAGACAACACTATCTCTTCTTCCTTAACAAATGTGATCAATCCAGAGCTGTGCAAAGGACAGTTCTGGAGATGGCTCCCTCTAAACAGGACACTTACTATTTTACCCCATGGCACGGAGAGAGGCCACTTTTCCCCAAACCTTCCCCCAGCTCATACTAAAGCCTAAAGCTTGACGGCTTTCCAGGGGATGGCTTGGTCGGCTCACAGAGGTGCATTAATGGGGCTTTCCCCTCCCTTGAGGTGAGTTGCTGGGATTCCTTTCTCCTTTAAAGGTCAGGTTTCATGGGCCTGCTTGAAAGACTCCAAGATGCCAGAAGCATGATCTTAGCTAGTGTTCACAAGGGGCTTCACCATTTTGCAAGCAGGAAAAAACTGCACTGCCAGTGTAATATGTCTTTTTCCTACTCTGTGGGACTTCCAATGAAGTATTTGCCTCATGTTCCACTACCAGTTTTTTATGGAAAAATCAATTGCTAGCCTGTAAAAACCATATCTGATATGAAATACAAATACATTAAACATATGGTAAAATACACTGCAAATGTGCACTGCTGTTCATCTGTAAGAATCCTGTTTTATTTCCAGTGGCAGAAAGGTCAATTATAATATATATATGGGGAAACATGGCCATGGTGTATGTCTTGGCTACTGGTAGAGTCCAAAGCAGTCACATAGCCAGAAGGAAAATACACTCTTTGGGACTGAACCATCTGGAACTAGATCCAAAAGCCAACCTTGTGGGTAGAACCACTGAAAGATGGGCTGGTCTTGTATTGACCAGGTTCCAGCTGCTCTCATCAGTGTTTAAAGGTGAAAACGTGTCTGTGCTTTCCTGCTCAGAGAAGAAAAGCCTGGTGCCCAAGAGGTAGAGACACACAGGGAGTCAAAAGCTGCAGCCAGTCATCCTTCATTTGTACATCCATGCCAGTGAGGTGTGGCCAGGTTAGACAACTTGGTCAAAAGCACTGAGGAGGCAAGTCCAAGGTCAGCCTGGGGTTCAGGAGTCAGCATCACCCCACATATTGAAACCATCAGGTCAAAGTTGGTCAGGAGAAAAAGAAAACTTCAAATGTGAACTTTTTCCACTAGAGGTAAGTTTTGAGTGTCCAAGGGTTTAGAGACACAATTTTCTTCATGTCACTTCGCCTCTGAGACTGCTTCACACAAGGTTACCTAATTTCAGTTGTATTAACACATGCTAAGAGATGGTAGCTGCGTCAGTTACTTTAAATTAGGGTGTGTATTTTTTCTTCAGTTAATTATATACCCTTTGCCATCTGAAGAAACTACTAGCTTTGACAACCAGGACAAGTTAATCATTGCAAGAAACAGCACTGGATCCAAATTCCATTGGCATCAGCAGAATGAAACTTTCCATTGACTTATGGGAACATTGCCAGATGACTACAAAGAACGTTCCTGCAGAATAGCTGCACGCAGAGCCTGAGCACCAGCTAACACGTAATCATCATGAACTAAACGCTGGGACCTCGTCTTACAGTTGCTGTTAGTTTAGGGTTGGCCTAACAACTTCCCAGGGTCTGAAGTGGACAGGGCTCTCTGAGCTGGTCAGTCTTGAGTCTTCGGCAGGACACTGAGTGTACTCGCAGCCATGGACCTCAAATGCAGCTTGTAAGGCCCCTGCTCCTACACGTCCAAAGACAAACTCAAATAAAAACACGGCCAAACTACCAAATCATCAGTTTAAAAAATATGCTGTGAAACCTACTCATACAAAAACTTAATTCCCTCGTCCCCCTTCAAAATACAGACCTCTTAACATGAACTGCAAGATCAACAAAAATCAGGCACCACAAAAACAACTGGGGAGATGAAATTCAAAGTCAAGGGCCATTTGCTGGGAACCCCCTGCTAATAACCCTAAAACATTAAAATCTGGAGAGTATCAGAGAGAGCCAAGACCATCTGATCTCAACTTTCCCTTCAAAGTGCTTGTGTAAAGTTTCCTCTCTCCAGCCCATAACACTGAAGAAGGAGCTATCAAACTCCTGATGTTTACTGTAGTACAACATCAATTTCCTCTATAAATGGTAGATAGAAAGATTTACATCTGGTGTCTTCATAAATGGCTAGAAGAGTAATTATTGATGCACTCCTGACCAGTCTGATGTTTAAATAAGAGACTAAGTGAAAACTTTTCCTCTTTCCCCTCCAAATGTGTGGTGGAAATCACTAACATCTCCATGGTGACATGGTCACTATTCTCCCTGCTACAACTCCTGATGTCCCAGAGCTGAAGCTTTAAGAGGCTTCCTCTGAAGCTTTTGGTGCTGCTGGCCTGGTCAAGTGTGGCAGCTTCTCTGCTCCAGGCACCCCACATGTCCTGCGGAGTGATGTGGGCACCTGCTAGCCTGGTGGCAAAATCCCACTTCCCTGTCTGAACTCCCCAGAGGAGCCCAGGAGCTTTCTTTTGAGTTTGCCATGCCCTGTGGTCACCTCACGTCACGTCGTGTTTGGTGAGGCAGTGCCTAATGCAGCACACAGTTGCTGACAGCAGAGTGACACAGATCTGACACGGTGGGTCATATCTCACAGGGCATGTTAGACCTCATCAGCCAACAGAGGACAACTTTCATGTTTATAGTCAGCAATGGTAGTAGTGAAGTCATTGGTCAAAATAAAACTAATTAGCAAAATGTCATTTTAACGCCTGAGACCCAGAGAAGATACCTCTTTAGCTTCTCAGCTACAGCACAGATTCCTACATTCAACTGTTTCTGTCTCAGGAAGGTATAACATTTATATTTATATTTCAACATCCTCATGGAAAACAGATATTCTGTTAATTTTTCTGAAATCCTCCAACTGGAAGATTATGGAATTTCACAAGCAAATTAACTATAAAAGTAGTAATTCTCATGGCCACTTGAGCTCACTACTTTTACTCTGTATAGAAATGTGTCCAGGAGGCTAAAATATTTTGCTTCGAAACAAAAAACAACAACCAGGCAAACCCAGCCCCAGCTATGCACATTTCTGCACAGCAGTTTAGGTTCAGAGTTATGTTTACTGGCAAAGCACCAAGGGACTTAGTAGGCATCCTAATATAGAAAAAGTTCCTTCCAAGAAAATCGGGGCTTTTGTTTAATACAGCTTTAACACGCATCACCTTTTGGCACTCAGCTACCTTGCTACTTTTAGCTGTTTTTAAAGAATGAGCAGCAATACGGGAGTTAGCAGCTGGGAAAGGCTTATCAAAAGCCACAAGACTAAGTGCCAAAAAAACCCCACCAAAACCCAACAACTCAGAATTACTGTGCTTTTCACAATACTAACGGAACATACAAACACAAAGCATCTTTTATTCTCTTGCCTTTCAGGGTTTTTTTTAAGGAAATTATCATAAGCCTTGTGTATCATGTCAGTGAATTACTTTAATGTCCTCCACTGATAATAACCATAAATCTTAACAGCTTGAATTACTGCATCTTTCTAGTCATGCTGACTCTCAAGCTGCTCTGTTTTTGTTTTTCTGCTGTAAATGTCAGACAATGAAGCTACAGTATTATTGTTGGTAAGGCTAGAAAATATTCTAGACCCAAAGACCACAAAGGTATGCAGCCTTGATTGAATGAAACAGGCAAACCTTGTGTACATACACCCTTCACTGCTTTGCTGAATCGGGGCCTACCAAGTTGCAGTACCTAGCAAAGGTTCATTATTGCACGTTATTAGGCTGGAAATGTCCACACAAATGTCTTTATAAGAACCAAGTATGTACCAAGAGCCAGGGAGAAACACATAATATACCATGAAGATATACCGAAGGGATCAGCATTTGAGCATTGGTTCTTTATGAAAGCATTTCTTCTTCATAGCACTTCCCACTCCCCCTGCCTCCTTCCTACCTCTTTCTGCATCTGAAAATTAGATATTCCAATGGAAAAATTGGATTGCTGTTATGAATCACTGTAGCACTCAGGCTGCTATGGGCCCCCTGTTAGAACAAGGCAGGCAGACCTGAATAAATCTCCCTGAATAAATCTGAAATAAGAGGCTCAACTCAACCTGCAAAAGAACATCATGACCTCTCAGTCACCATTATCTCCTACCAATACGACAGTTTCAGGAACAAAAGACAGTTTAATACTGGCTTTATAATCCAGACAGTCAGCAACCAGGGACTGTGAGTCCATCAATGCCCCTGGCAGAAGCCCAACACTAAGTGCAGTGTAACAACTGTTTGACCAAAATGACCTGCACTGAGATCAAAGCTCCACGTCCTGCTCTTCATCCTTGACTGAACACCAGCACTCTTTCTAAGTCTTCCTTTGCCAGTCCACCATCGTAATGCTGTATCCCACAATAACACTATCCAATGGGATAAACAGCTGAAAAATGAGATATGGAGACCTGCTGAGCCATGAAACAATATTTCACTCATGCCAACTCTCAGCAGAAAACCCCTACAACAAAAGCAATGTCACATGTACCAACATAGCTTTTACACACTCAACACAACCATCAGAGATAGAATATCCACTCACAGCCATGGCTTCAGATCGACTTTAACTCCCAGTAGTATGTGCAAGAAGGGCATTCCTTGTGTTAAACATGCTATTGCATAACACAGTTTCAGCACTGACAGCTCTTCAATAGACCTAAATTCAGGCACAAAAATGTAATGCCAGAACGGACAGAAACTGCTGTCTTTGCAGAGGGACCCTAATGTGCCTTCTATGAACACTAAATCAAGTTTTCAAAGCTTTCTAAATGTGAAGGCTTTGAAGCTTCACTACTGGAAGTGCATTTTAGTGTTGCTACTTTTCTACTGTTCTATTAATTACTTCTTGCATATTGAGATAAGGTGTCTTCTGTGGCTCATCTGTTGGAGCTCAGGCTAACATGGCCAGTCTTAAAACCACATAACAAAATCCCATCCTCAAGTGGCAGGAGCAGCCTTGTGGCCTCTCAAGCACTAGTTCTGGCACACTAAACCAGTGTTGTTTAGGCTCCAGCACTGGCTGAGACAGACTCTCACAATTCTAGGATTAGAGGCTCATTAGTTAATAGATGCAGCAGAACCAGATGGATCTCATAACACCACCAATAAATGGACTTCAAAACCAGCAGCTATTCTTCCTATTGTGCTTTTTCCTACAACAAAGCTCAGGGGAAAATATTTCTTGGGAGGGAAAGCAACCCAATAGAGAACCACAATTGCAATGGTTCAGGTCTGAAAGCAAATTTGGAAATGTTCATAAATTTTAGCGCCAGAACTGATCTTAATCATACAGATTAATCTCCCGCACAAGAGATTTTTTCTGTAATATTAGATTTTTTTTTTCCCTGCTGTAGCTTCAAGATACAAAATATATTTCTTCCCAATCTTCTCCTCTAAACACCTGAAAAACCCCAGTTGTGTGTGGCACTTGCAACCTGAGCAGGAATAAGAACTCCCATGTGTCAGAATTGCAAACTCTACATGTTTTCACAGGGAGTGTAAGTTATATATAAATGATGATTAAAGAACATGTACTAGAGGTGGAAGATGATAGCTCATTGGTCCCTACCCAAGAAGTCGAATGACCTACTAAGATATTAAGTGTTCTCCCTCTATTGACAGATACTGTGCTGAAGGGACATAACTGATGTTTATTTAACAGGGGAAAATGAGGAATATGATGAAAGAACCTTAACAAAGAAAAAAAACACAGAAAAAAAAAAAAAGACTACTGAATAGTCATCTAGACCACAAGAACTGAGGTAACAAAAGCATATGGATGTAGAATGGAGAGAAGAAAACAGGTTAGTTGTGACACTGCTGGTAGCAGAGATTGCCAGTATAATGCCACTCTAAGCTGTGTGTCTTCACTAACTTCTAAGGCACAGATGGCCACATCTCTGCCACTGTATGTCCCAAGTAATGAATCTGAACTGGACAGGCTGGATGGTATCGTGCAAAAATGCGAGTATAGCAACAGTGCTTCTGAAGCCAACTCAGCTGTTGCTATATCTTGCTCTCCAGTGCTTCTGGTTTTAGAGGCAGCGTGCACAGACCTTTTATTCCCATAGAACAGTTAATCCATCTAAACAAGAGACCTTGTAGCTACAGAGCTGCTGTTTTACAAGCCAATCTAAGCTTAACCTGCATAGAATATGAGGTGAAAGTATAGTGGTTCTTATAGCATAACACTTTGCTTTCTTTGTAGAATTCCAGAGCTTGTCAGCAGTTTAGTTAGGAACTTGAGATCCTACTCCATGCTAAAATACATGGTGCTGCATTGGTACTTTTCTTATCTCACAGGCGGTGGTGAGTGGATATCTGGCAGACAACCACCCTGTGACCTGGAGGGCTCCCAGTTGCACCAACCCAGCAGGTGGGACTCCACACAAACCAGTGAATAACCATCAAACTCACTCTAACACAATCCTGCAAGGCACATGAGCACCTTCTTGCAGACAGTCTCCAAAGCAGAGAGGGCAAATTAGCAGGAGGATGAGCCATTGCAGGTGTTGCTCACCACAGAGGCCTACGGGATTAAAAACGTACATTTTCTCAGGCGGTGATTTGTCACACCACAAAGTAGTTCTGCTTAAATACACCATGACTTTGCCTGACCCACAAGTCCCAGCCCCACTTCCTGACAACTATGGGCAGTCCCATGGAAGCAAATGTGCACAAGTTTCATACATTAATATAACAGAGGAATGAAGGTGAACAACAAGGGACTTAACTGTTTTGTTTTGTATTTTTGTTTGCACGTTTTTGTTTCGTGTTTGAGTTTGTTGTTTTTTTTTTTTTTTAATTATGTGACTATTACAGATTGCAGGATTCAAGATGCAGACACTCAAATAGGGCTGCATCTTTTTTGACCCGTGCATGGTTTTACCTACTGACTAGTTCAATTTTCAGAGATGCAATTAAGAAATTCAGCTCCACCCAGAGGAGATCTCTGCATAAGAAACTGAAGCCCCTTTTCTGTGTGTCATAGGCCTGCTCCACCACATTGTCACCCTTCCAGGCTTAAAGTTCAGTACAGAGCTTGTGCAACTGTGCCAGGCTGGCCCTGTGACCCAACAAACATGTTCTGCCTCTCAGCTGTGACAGCGTCTCAGACGTTTCCACCATGTTAATGTGACTAAAAGGCCACTAGTCCAGAACTGGATCCTATTTGAACACTGAAGAGCAGGCAAAGGGGACACACGACTGCCTGCACCTGTCAATGTAAGCATCTCCTTAGACTACTTACTATTTGTGGGACACAAAAGAGTGGGAGAAAGGCAAACACAGACAAGCTGTACAGGCAAGGAGGCTATTAAGCTCTGACCAAGTTAAAAGAGCAGGTTCTGCAATGTCTTGCTACAGAAACCAAAACCAGGCAGGAACTATTTCCGGACAGGCAACTGCATACATCTGAAAAAATCAGGCAAAGAATGAACCAGGGCAGATTTCATCTGATGCTGGATGATTTTGCAGATAAGGATCCAGACTGAATTATCTGTAAAATATAGGCTGAGGGCACATTACAAAAGTATAAAGCTGGAGAAGCGCCCGGGATTTCAACAGAACTATTTTGGTTTCATGTCAGAATAATGCCACTGAAATCAGTAGCCCATACAGTTGGAATTACAAAGCAGAAAAAACACATAACAATGACTTTTTGCTCTGCCACAGATTATAATCAGCTGAGCTGCAGTGAGAGATGATGATGGATTCAGCCCTTGCTGAGATGTCAATGTGATGACAGAATGATAACATTACTGGACAGTCTGACACACCTGGACATTTCTGGGATGCAAGCACAGCACCTCACTTGTGGCAGACACCTAGCACAGAGCTGTGAAAGCTGCTACTCTGCACAAATGGTGCAGATCAGATTGTAAGACTTGGTTCATTTAGCTGATTTGATCAGCAAGAGTCCAAGTATTTGATCACAACTGACTTCTCACCCAGCTGAAGGAATGACTCTGAAATCTAGACAATACATGAAGAATCTAAGTGTAATCAACGCTGAGATCATTATCATTAAATTTTGAGAACCGTATACACTGTTAGTGAACATAAAATCATTTATACTCAGGCTCTTGGAATTTACACATTTACATTGCTCTTAAAACCAATACTGTGAAGTGGGCAGCATCATTACTTGGAGTCTCAAAAGCAAAAGTCAGGTCTCTTACTTTAGGCAAAACTATTTTTAGGCAAGTAAATTTGAAATGGACCATCATTGCATGTATTTATTTCATTTCAGAAAACAGTGATAAAGAATTCCAACTTTGTCCTCAAGAGTTAAATGTTTCATCTCTAATATTATTTTTAAAGCTAGAATAGAGCAATATTTACTGACAGACTAACAGGTTAATGTTTACCATCGGGAGAACAATGGTCTATTCTGAACATGGGACATGAGAAAAAGTCAGTTCCCTAGAATGTACCCATATGATGAAATAGTTCACCTCACTGTGATTTGCAAAACAAAGTGGCTTAGAAATTCAGAGGAATCCAGTCATGAAGGCTGAGTCAAGCTGTAGGAGTTGGGGGTAATCTTTACAAATGAACAATGGCTTTACTTGTAAAATCATGTTGATGGGTGGCTATTTAGTATCAGCTCAGAGTAAAGACATAACTTCATTTCATAAAGTGTCTTAAGTCATGGGAAAAAGTATTAACCACTTAATAGCCTGGAATGACTACAATGCATTCACATTGTTTCTCTTGCTGTAAATACAGATGTTTTAAGTAACAGTTCTCCTGTCTTTTCTTTCTGTTGTCAGCTGAGGATAAAGTATGTGCAACACATAAAAAAAACCAAAAGCAGATGAGAGTATGCATGTGGTGAAAGATTATATGGCTCTCTGTGCAGAGAGAGCAAACTTTCCTGGAAATTCCCTTACATAAAAACCAGATCGATCCCACTTACCTTTAGTGAAACACAATAGTATGATACAATCTAAATCTGTATTGATCTAAATATTTGGCAAGAAATAAGCTTACTTCTCAAAGACTGAGCATAACGCTAAATGCTCAAATTTACATATCTTCAGTTTTCAGAATATATTCTATAATAATCTGTTACGGGGAATATTTGTCTGCTGTTATCTCAGTTTCACTCTGTAATCGACTACCAGTCCAGTCTATAGGCTCATGCCTCCCCAAAAGGAAATAATACATGTTGACAGTGGTGTTTGTACCTTTGTCTGTGCATCAACAGCAGCGCCTTGGTTAACAAGAACCTCTGCTACATTGACTCTGTCCTCTTGAGCAGCCAGGTGGAGTGGCGTCAGTCCGCTCTGTAAATTAGAAGCAACAAGTAAGAATCTTCAGAGGAGGTATGTGAATACTAACATGCAGTGTCAGGTTATCAGTAAGACTCAAAACATCCTGCTGATTTTAAAGAAATTATAAAATTCCACTTTCACTGTGTAAAGTGCTTCCTAATCATATTTGTTGACTTGCAAGAAAATACAATTTGAAAGCCAGGAAGATAATGTTTCTTTTACACCAGGAACATTTCTTCATGCAGTGTTCAATGTGGGATAGCAAATTAGAGCACTTTAAGGAAAAGTCTCATAGTATTTTTTTACCTCCTAGTTAATTCACTTCCTTAGAATAACATTTTAAAAGAAATACTGAATTATTGTTCACACTTGTACAAGTTTTGTAGATTTACCCTTACATTTTAATCTCCTTTCAAACACAAACAGACAAGATAAAACTACATTTCTGTGAGATCAGGTCCATTTCTCTCTGCCCAGGGAGTATACAGACTTACTAGACGTCATGTACTGACACTCTCACTTTTTGGATAGCTCATTATTTGTCTTATCTGAGACTTGAGATCTAAAGTCCTTAAAACCTCAGAAAACTATGCAGCTTTCTATCACATATAAGACCTCAGGTAAAAGGGGTAGAGTGGAGAATCCACTGAAGGGATGTTATTAGCAATGGAAAATAATATCCTTTACTTGCAAATTACAGTTCTTTTTCTCTCTTCCTGTTCCTAGTGCCTTTAGCACTGGCGACAGAAGAGCGGGGAGCAGCAGCTGGCACATCAGGCAGAAACACTTGCTAAGTTTCCTACCTTTGAACCCAAACTCATGTTCGCGGTCAATTCGCTACCAAAGGCAGTAACTGCTGAGTACATCCTATTTTACTGCATTTGAACATATAGTCCTGATAACCATGAAGCTTAGGTGGGTTGCATTACACAAATACGTAACAGTAACCAACTGCAAGTTACGTAATGGAGCCTGGATACCATGGGCCAAACCTTCTAAACAGATATAGTAAGCGCTCAGCGCCCTTACTGGCGCTCTGAGTATTCATCTCCCAACCATTCTGTGGCTTCTGAAGAAACAAATGTGATTTTTATTCCCATTGCAACAGCCAAAAGTTAGTGTGTTTTAAATTTATATCTGGCTTTAAATATAGGTGTTGAGCTCAAAGGAAACATGCAACCCTAAGTGAGTCCAGGGCAACTATTTTCTAAAGGTGCTGTTATCAGTATAATGAGAAACTAGAGATTACAACTGCACAGTAACAGATTGCAGGATGTTGCAGGTAGTGTTAACCTCTGGTGGGACTGAATCAAACTGTCAAGCAGCTGCAATCGTGCTCTCTGTATCAGCCTTAGCAGCAAAACCACGATGACCAGTGTGATACAGAATGTCTACATGATAAACTGCCCTGTGGGGACATATTGTCCATCCTGCACTGCATAAGCCCACATACTTGGTTGAAACTGGGAAGGAAAAAAAAAAGAAATCAACATCTGCCAGAGAAGTTTCCTGAAGGAGGGCCCAAGCATAATCAAACCAACAAATTAGAAACAGGAATATACAGCAGCCCTGTGCAGCGTCACCCACAGCCTCAGAGGACACTGAGCCTTTCTACCTGCTCAGAATAAGAAATACTTTCCATGAAAAATTTCTGTCTTGCCTTTCTACTTTGGCTACATAAATCCATACTGAAATTGCACTTTACAACATCTCGGATGTCTAGTGGGGCATTTAAAGTATTAAGGCTGCGCATTTGCTAGAATCATTACTGTACAGCAGATTTAATAGCCTATAACTTCATACATATAGAAACCAAAATCTACCAACTTCCCTTTCCTGCCCCCAGGAGAAATTATAGCAAAAGTCACTGTGCTCTAAGGAACATCCCCTGAGGAGGAAGAATCACTTATATTAATGAACAAAATCTCAGACAACCTTGCTGTTATTATCCCATTAAAAAAAGCAGCCTCTCCTAACAAGTTAGTCGTTATCATTGTTTAATGGCCAGGCATATATCCAGAGACTCATAAATGACACACGCCAACCCCACTAACCGCTGAGGGGAGGAATACATTTTCTCTCTGGGCATGTTTTGGCAGACTAGCATAACATGGAATGGAGATGGATTAATAAGTTCCTCTGCAGCATGTGCTATCATCAAAACTTAGGTAGTACGAAATACAGTTCACTGAATGTGACACGGCATGTTGCTTGCCTTGCTAGAAGAACTGATGATGTGTATTCAAGCACCTGCAGAGGTTTTCAAAAACTGCAGAATCACAGCAGACAAAACTGACTTGCAGGCCCCTATCCTCACCACTACGTTTGTTTATTGCCTTAGCACCAAGCAGGGGGACCGCTTACCTTGTTGCTGAGATTTACATTGGCATTTCTAGTCAGAAGCAATGACACCATGTCCACGTGGCCGTCCTGAGAGGCGAGATGTACAGGGGCAATACCCTGTCTGGTTACAGCGTTGGCATCAGCACCATATTCCAGCAGTGTAGTTGCTATGTCCATCTGGTTTTTCTTGGCAGCTATGTGCAGCGGCGTGTAGCCGTTCTGTCAACAGAAAGCACTTCATTGCAAGCTACTCATTAAACAATGTGATAAATCACTTGCCTGTGCCTCCCCAACTCTATGAAAGCAAGTCATCAGCACTAAAAATTCTCTCAAACATAGTAAAACACAATATTTACTAATTTTACAAATTAATGTTATTAGACCTTTAAGCAACCCGTTTTTGAAAGTACTGCTACAAATAGGAAGATTCTGAAAGAAATTTTCAAATTTGGAAAAAAAATATATCTGTTCAGAAGAGTACAATATATAGCAATAGGAATTTGAGATTCATTTCACAGACATTTGCTACTTTTCCCTTAAATGTACATAAAATCTTTAACAAACAGAAGAAGAGGATGTGTGTTCATAACTCAGAACAGCTGTTATTGTTTGGGTTTTTTTCCCCACTTCCTAGTGTGAATGAAAGCATTATGTACATGAAATATGGCCTTTCTTGAAGCATTTAACCTAACCTTACTAACAGGCTCTTTTCATTCAGATCAAGGGAAAAATAAAGCATATAACTTTAGAGTCTTGCATTCTTTATTTTTTAATTCCTTCCAATATGTACTTAGTGAGCCCACTACTAAAAAGAAAAATGCAGTATCTATTGTATGATAAAATGTTATAATTATAAAAAAGACAGATTTGGCAGAAAATAGATTAATAAAGGATAACTGATCAGCATGCAAATACCAAAACATTGGCTGAGGTATGGCCAGCTTTTCGTACAGACGGTGACACCTGTTTAATCAATAACTTTCTGTCTTTCTGTCTTTCAGAAGTGTATTAGCCCTCATTTTAAAGTAAATGGGAAACGTGTACATGTATAAAGGTCGAGGAGGATGAGACCGTAGCTGCTTAATGCCATTTCATCTGGTATCATAAGTACCATATGCATCTCAGATTACATAAGCCAATAAAATCTATCTAAAGGCACAAAGAATTCACCTGGCTGGGCTGCGCCCTGCGGGGCAGCAGGGCTGGACTAGACGGGAGGGCAGGTCACAACAGATGCGGGGAGGAGCAAAGAGTAAATATACAGCGGCAAAGAAATTATTACAAGAGAGCTTTCATAGTAATATGGAAGCAAGAGAAATGCACCGTGCTAACTCCACTTGGAAAAAGTTCTGTGATCTTCAAAATTCAAATCAGATTCAGTTCAGACCCTAGATGCTAAAGATATTTCAAAGCAACACCTGGGAAACACAGTGCCACAATGAATAAGAGAAGTATATGACCACTGAATTTTCACTTTGAAGATAAAATGCCTCAGGAAAAACAAATACAATGCTCTCCCTTAGACTTCCTGCACAAGACCGACATGTAAAACAGCCATCACCACATAAGCACCTACTAAGTCCTAAACCCTACATGCTAAATCCTGCACATATCCTAAATTCTTTGTATTTTAAATCAAGCTCGTGTATTTTTTGAAATAGCAAAAGTAATTTTCAAGTCTTTTCCTCAGAAATTGGCATATGTTACTTTCAGTGGAATGCAAAGCAGAAGGTTGCCAATAGAAGGCCAAAAGAGAGCTGTAAAATAAAAGCCAAAACTCAGCTTAGTCTCAGTTTGCATCTTCTCTTCATGATAAGAGGGATTCTCTACCACTTCACATAGATGCAGAAGCAAAGAGACAAGTATAGAAGGAAGAGTTTGGGGTTATTCTGCCTGCCACTGAAAAGAGGGAAAAAGGGAAAAAGGTTAAAGATGAAAACACAAACTGAGGTTTTGGAGGCAGGAGGGAGAGGAAGAAAAGCATTGTAAGGTCGATGTCAAATTAAAATTAGGCATAAGACTGATTTTAGCCTCTGAAAAAGAAGAATGGTTCATCATAATAACTGTTTTTATTACTGCGCTGTGCTCTGACATGGCCACTTCCCATGCCCTTTCAATCGATGACTCTTCAAGGCAAATGCTGCCAGGCCAAGCTATTGAGCCAGTCCTAAGATCAGTGTTAAAGACAGGACCGTCACAGGAAAAGCAAATGCTAATGAAACTAACTGTGGAGCCAGTGATCAAATATGACACAACACGTTCATTTATTAGACAACATTTACAGAATAAATGGGAAATCATCTGCTGTTATCAACATCTTCTTTCAGATGACTGCACAGTGAGTGCCTAAAGCAACAAACATGCTGTCATTAATTTTACTTAGTCCTGATGCTCTACTCGGCATTGCTGTGGCTCACTTGCTGCAGAATACTAACAAATACTTGTTTTTAGGAAGACTTAGAGCGGGCACTTGAAGGCCTGAAGGGGCAGCTGCAAAACCATTCTCTTACAGAAGGGGAAGCTAAGGAGACCAGACACATGAGTTTGTTTAATAATATACCATAGTCTATAATGCTTCCACCTCGGTTTGGGCTTCCCAAGCCCTAGGCAGTGGGTGCTGCAATCCCAGCCTCTACAGGACACACAGCTCCCACTGGCAGTTTCTTTCAGTGAAAACTGGGTCAGTGTCTTCTCGTCTTCTTCAGAAGGCCCTTTCTTCCCCACAGTGGCATTTAAGAGTGCTGTGTTGCAGTAGTAAAAGATCAAAGATCACTCCAGTTCACCTCCCGGGGCACCGCTCTGGCAGATTGCCACTATCGACATTATTGATTTTAGACTGTGCCGTTGCTGCTGGCTGTCCATGTTTATTTAACTTTCTTCTCTTTCACACTCCAAGCTCTGGAACCTATCATATATGACTGACTTCAACCTCTTCTTTAGCCATGCAGAAGGCCCTAGTGTTATGGCTGTATTCGGTCACGTGTGAGAGGAAGGCAACCAAGGAGAGCTGTCTATCTACAATACCGGCTTTTCAACTAGCTCTCCCTTTTCCACAGTGCTTTTTTCTAGTGATTTTTAGGAACATACCTGGGTTGTTTCAGCTGGGGTATTTACATTGCACTTATGCCGCTTGAACCTACCTATGCTTCCACCCTGTTTTACTTATTGCTGCTTTCCAACTATCGATTATTGATCCATACTTAAAACTGAGATCTATTAAAAAATACAGATACTTCTAAGCTTCTCTAAATTCTTTCTTCTACTCAGAACTAGAATATATTTAACTATTTATTTTTTTACATCCCCTAAAATCTTACACTGTATCTTGTCTTGCCCACAGTAAATTACAATCAAAGCAGGGTTGTGACTTTTTTTTTTAATTTTCTCACCAGTCCACTTACACTGTGGTAGAAATATTGTAAAGCACATTAACAATTACATGCATGGTACTGAGAAATATATCACACCTCAGAAGTCATTCTGTGGCACAATACAGGGGAACTACCCCCACTTAACAAGGCATTAACTCCAAGCCTGCCCTGTATAGATGTTAAGATGCAATGATATAAAATTGGCTGGCTTGGAGAAGGTACTGAGGAGACTGGACAAGTGAAAGCAAGGCTCAGTATTTGCCAAGACTGACCTTTAATTAAACTAGAAATTGTAAATGTTTCTAATCTATATTTGCCTTTTTTACTACTAGTTTATTTACCTGCAGAATTATTCTAACAGCCTTATGTGGTTGTGAGAAATTAATAAACAAGGTAAATGAGCATAAACAGTCTAGAAAGAACAGAGGTAGACAGGGAATAAAGTGACACCAAAAGCCTAGGTATTGTTCCCCCAGAGTGACCAGTACTTGTACCTTGGCAGATGCATGAGGTGAAGCTCCCTGGTCCAACAGTAGGAGTGCCACTTTTTGATTATCGTAGTGTGCAGCTACATGCAGTGGTGTTAAACCGCTCTAAAAACACATGCAGAACAAATAAGTGCTGTTACAGACCCTCTCCAGGGAAAACTTTAGAGTTTGGGCAATCAGAGTAGATAAGGTGAAAAAACAGATTTGTTATTCATTCATGTGTCCAGAGTCTTTGGTAACTTCGGAATCAACAAATAAAACAGAGATCTGAAAATCTTTACTGAGGTGTGAAAGCCTTTTTCACTTTTCCCAGGGAAGATGAACAGAGAAGAAATATCTGTGCTGCCTCCAGGACAGAGCAGGTAAGGAATTCTGACCCTGAGGTCACAGCCTCAGCAATGTTTTTCTTTTACTGCAGTGGATAAGTAAACTGTCCCTTGGATCTGTAAAAATCCAAGCTGGGCTGGTTTAAAAAGCTTGAGGTCCTACTGGGCTTTGCCCCCTGTCATGAGAGCAGGGGGAGCAGAGCCAGCTGCCTGAATCCTCTGATAAGGACTGTAAGCAGTCTGCGCAGGAAGGTAGGGGTATGGTTTGTCTCTGTTCTCCTGGATGGGTACAGAGAGGACACAATTTTGTTGACAGCTAATGGCAATAATTCACTTTTGTCAGGAGTTTGCTGATTCTTGGCAGCCCCAACAGGGACTAGATTATTACATGAAACTCATTCCAGTTAAATCCAGGCTGTGGATACGAGCGTGACGGTAAGTAGGTAGAAGGATATTATTAAAATATTACGTGCATTTAGATATTTGCTGTGTGACAGTGGCCGCTTCTGTTCCTACCTTTCCAGAAGCATCAGGAGATGCATTCTTCTGAAGCAGGAGGTTGGCTACCTCAATTTTCCCATATTTTGCAGCCACATGTAGCGGAGTAAATCCTTTCTGTAAGAGAAAGCAGTTATACAGCAGGCTTGTGCACTCCTGTTCAGGGCAAAGTTTTCTCTGAACTACAAGGATACCGCTGTTTCCATCCATTCCCTCACATAGTCCTGATTACAGACTGCAAGTCTGCAGCTTGCTAGCTGCCTTGGCAGGTCTGGAGGCATTCGCTTGCAAGGCAAAGCCCTATCTGCATTGTAACAACTGTAAAAAGGGAAGAGTCAGTTCCTTTCTTCACACCCACAAAGACCCAAGGACAAGGCTGGGTAATGGCTTATCTACTCCCGACAGGAATTTCTGCCCTGCATTCCTTTCATTCTGAGAAAATGCATGTCTGGTCACTGGGATACATTACACATCTGACTCTGAGGTAAAAGCATGAAGCTTGTGCCCTTTTAACAAAATGTAACTCATTCTTACATTATTTATGGGTGTGTATGACTCTTGCAGCATTTAGTTCACAAGTAGCATTTACTACTCATATATCTTACTATTGAAACTAGCATTTTTGCAGCTCCCCTACCTTGGTAATGATAGATAAAGATGCACCATGATCCAAAAGGACAGAAGCTACGTCTTCATGTCCTTCTCGAGCAGAAAGATGCAGGGGCGTATAGCCAGACGTCGTAGCTGCATTTGGAGATGCTCCTTGCTGTAGCAGCTGCTGTACTATATCTGCTTTTCCCAGTCGAGCAGAAATGTGCAGTGGTGTTTGGTCATCCTAAACACAAAGGAAACAACAGAGTCCTATGTAAGAAAACTAACGTTCATATTTTGACAGAAAATATTTACTCAGATTCTTTTGCTTTTCAAATTTGCAGACAAGCACTAATTCTACTGAGGTCTTACCTAGTGAATAATGCATGCTGGCTTTCTCTTTGTCATATAATAGAGATATATTGTGCTTTGTTGATGTTGTCACAAAGTGCTCCAGACAGGTACATAATCCATAACAATAAATAAAATAATCAATTATCTTAATCTGGATTTGCCTCACTTTACTTTGCCACTAAGGTGCATTCAGTTTCCCATTGAACTTGAAATGTTTCTTAAATTGCAGTGAATGCACAGCTCTGTTCCTCACATCTTGGTTTCTTATGATTCTCATCAACATTTAACATTAACAGTCAGTTGATGGGGATAACTTGGGGTCCTTAGCATACTATTGACTTGTAACTTGCATTAAGTATTGTATTCTGTGCCTTTTTTTTTTTTTCTGCTGAATGATTTGTTTGGTATTTTTCAGATAACTTTACAGTGGATGTAACTGAAAATAAAGCACAGTGCTGAAATGCACTGTTCTGAATGAGCAGTGAGAAAATGGCAAAGTAATTCTAGCAGTGCTCAGTACAGACGTTGCTCTGTCATGAGTCTCATCGTTTATTTTCCGTAGTTAATATATTGTGGTTGGCTGTGTTCTGAGTATCCAATAGCTAATTTCTTCCTTTTTCATTATTTGGTTTTGTATTTTTGCCCTCCCCATTCTCAGTTGTACAATCTTACAGTCAAGCATGCTATTGCAACAGTATGGCCAACTAAGCCTATGACCTTATTTTTTCCTGTTCCTCACATCAAACATCATCAAACATCTTTCCCTCTCCAGTTTCCCCTGTTGAATCTCCTACCTTTTGAGCACTGCTACCTCACATCCTGCAGCAGAGTATTTCGGAGTGTCCTCTGCCAGGGAGATTTCTGCCCATGCCCATCCTACAACACTGATTTTACACCTTTGGGATTTAGGATGAGAGAGCATCAGGATGCAAACGCTGCTTCTCTACATGGAAATTCTCCTCTGACTGGTAGAGAGCCTTTATGGTTCTTAAGCATTTCCAGTTTATGCCTGTTTCCCACAAATTTCTAACAGCTGATGTATAATCTATTACTTGTATTTAGTTCTTATTTGATCACAGGCAACGGAAGTTTGCACAAATTAATTCATTGTGTGAAATTATTTAGAAAATATTTGCATGACTGTGCTTCTGAGCACGAGCTGTTCACTTGCAAGGCTGTCTTGGGAGATTTACACACCACATGATTCACTTCTACTGTCAGACTGCTTGCAGATATGGAAAGTATCTGCTATAAATATTTAGTCAGAGTTCCTTATAAGTAGCTATTCTTACTAGTATCTTTATTTGTGAGCCAATTCACAGATGATAATTCTATAGTGAAAACCAGATTTCTTTGAAATGGTATTAATTTAATCACTGTTTGGGGAAAAAAAAGTTTTCCTGGTTTTACCTACTAAGACTGACTACTTATTGCACCCATTTCTGTCCTTCCCATGTCTGTTTCCTGGAACTCTTTTACTTCCATAATTTTTTATGTTTCTTCAGTGGCTCTTGAGCATTTATTTTTTCTTCCTTCTCATCTTCCTCAATTGCAATTGTTTCTATAGGGTCTCTTCCTACTTTCCAGCCCTACGCCACATCCCCTTACTGTTCCTCCATACTTCAGGAGAAGTTCTTTAAAAGTATAACTATTTTGAATGGATACCGTCTGATGATTTATAGACATAACAGGAGACACAAGTGGCACAGGGTTTATAGGTCTGCAGAAATAAAAGCAGATTTGAGGCATTCCTTTCCCTCCTTGCTTCCCACCCCAAAACAAAACTCTTCAAAGACAGAACAGTTTCTATTAAAAGTATGGTATAGGCATGGTATGAATTTGACATATCCTGCCTCCTCAGATCACTCATAACTACAGTAAGAGAGCACCTAACAAAATATCAGTTGTCATTATGCCAAGGCACTTGGCTTCATCTCCCTTTCTCTTCCCAAGAAACACACACAAGATGAATGTGATCACTTGCTTTAACTATAGACAATCCAGCATTATTATACCTGGACCATCACCTTACCTTAGCTTTGGCCTCCACCTGAGCTCCATTTTGTACCAGGTATCGAACGACCTCTGTCTGGCCAGCTCTGGCAGCCATGTGCAGTGCCGTTTCTCCTCTCTAGAACACAGCAGCAAAACCAAAATATCATTAAAAACACACTGCGGGAAAAAAAAAAAAACTCCAACATGTTTCAGAAATACAAAAATACTGGTGACCCAGTTCAGAATAATCTCCGCTAGAATATTCTGTAGTAGTTGTCTGTGAGCAAAATGGGAGATTAAGTCAATATTTGACCTCTTAGCCTTATGCTGCAAAACAATTTATTTCAGGGTCAGCTTTCCAACGCAACAATGCCTTTGTCATTACTCTTGCTGAAAAGAGACAGTGCAATTCTTATATTTACTAGCGTTTTACTAATGGTGTTAAAAAATACTTTCATTTAAATAGAGCCTAATTCAGTAAAACAAAAAGTTGTTGTTTTTTGATTATTTTTTTATATTTAGATACACTTATTTTTGGCTTTCCTCCTGCCATGCCCTGTATCCCCACTATCATTTGTTATCTGATAAGCATCAAGATGGGTGAATAAGAGAAAAAAAAGTCATTACTGAGTACATTAATCTGAGGCTTCCTGGACTTAATGAAATACAAATCCCAGGAAACCGGAAAAAATTCAGGAGGGGAAACGGCTTTCTACATTTTTGGACATCAATATGTCTTCAGGTACAAACACCTACTAATTTACAAGTGGTGTTGCTTTTTCATATAATCTAATAGAATTAACAGATTAAGGCTTTAATAAAAAGTTGTCTTCCAACTGCACATGCGTATGGAAGGTAAAAGGGAGATTTTGAGGCCAAAGTGCTAAAAAGAATCTACAAGCTTCTACTTTCCTTGAATTTCCCGAATTTCAGATATCCATCTAACAATGACTTCAGTTTTTACACATGCCCTGGGAGCCTCGGGGCACACAGTGCACATCCAGCAGAAAAGCGCCTTGCACTGCTGCACAGACACAGGCAATATGTCCCGACAATCTGCTGCAATCTGTTGATAACAGCACAACTTCCCCTAAATGGTAAGCCCCTGGGGTCCTCAAAACAGTGTTCAACAGTCAAGTACACATCTCAAAAACTGCATGAGAAGCTACAGTATATGTTCTCACTCTTTGCTTCAGAAAATAAAGAGAATACAGGTCAGCCTCTTTTGAGGTTTCCTCCACCTGCCAAGCATCTCCCAAATGGGAGCCAGCAGGCTGTGCTTTCCCTGGCTCCAGCTGGAGCCACGACTGCTGCAGACGTGGGTGGTGAACACCAGAACTGGGCGCTTCATGACCGCGATGCTCCCAGATGTTATAATGCATTCACAGTTCTGCCATGCTGAGGAGAAACCTGTTACTCACCACATTGGTAGTGTTGGGTGATGCTCCATGATGCATTAGCTGCGATACAATATTTACATGTCCCATGAAGGCAGCAACATGGATTGGAGTTAGGCCCGACTGAAAATCAAACCAAATCCAAACTTAAATACCTGCTTCCACACTCCTTTACACGAATGCCATAGGGAAAAAGTAAGTTTTTCTGAAGTAAGTAAACCTAAACGCCTGCTCTTCTGAGAGGATCTCATCTTCTCAAAAACACATGCACATGCTTAAACTAAAGGGCACACAGAACTGGAAACACCTATGAGTATGATTGATAAGCAAATATAAAAACCTTCTAGGGATTTGGTATCTATTCATCAACTAAAATCAAGTATAGATAAAAGCAAGATTTCTTCCCTAAGTTTTTGCTAAACATCATTTTGAACTAGGATTTAAAAAAGAAAAAGTAGAAGTATTCCTGGTACAAAGATAAGACTTTCTGGAAAGTTTAGCTAATGCAAAAAAAGGTGCAGTGTCCATTGTCCCCACCAAATCCTGTTGCTTTTGGATGAACAAAAAGGCCTATTAAACTCCGTGGTGAGCTCCATCCCTCCTGGTTCTCTAGGAGAAAGGGAATTCAAAACTGTGGCATCCAGCCAGAGAGGCACAGACACAGATGACACAGGCTAAAGAGATTTCCCCCTTCCCTCAGGACCTTGTGGCACCATCACAAATCTGTACCACTGCCATTATACAAGACACAAAAGACCAGCTGGAGAGAAAGAGAGAGAGGGAGAAGGGGAGGGGAAAAAAGGGAGCAGTCATTTAGCAGGGCATGACCTCAAGGATTTTGCTTTAGAAATCCAATCAATAGTTAATATTTCTTCAAATGGCATTACCCTAAAGCCTCTTCACAGCTGTTTCAGCACAGCTGGAGCAACTGTCCACCAGAGGCTGCAGAGGGGAGTTTTGTTACCAAGAGAAGGAGAAAGATCGGTGGATCTCTGGAAGACCTCTGATTTAGGCAACTTCCCCATAGATATATACACATCCCTGGAGGGTAAAGGTGAGGATAACACCCTTTTGTTCCTTTCTCCTGCATAACAACAAAAATTAGCCGGAAAGCAGAATAACTGGCTGAATATGTAATTTCTTTTCCCTGTTTCACATAATTTAGGAAATGCTTTTCAAATAATAGACCACAGGAAACACAATGCATGTGTGGCATATTTAACCATAAACACTAACTCATACTGTGGAGATTCAAGCTTGCAGCTAAAAAAACCAGGTGCAGTATCTACACATGGAAGCATGTGTATCAGTGGAAGCATGGAATCTACCTGGAAAGCAGAATTTACCATAGAAAAGGCAATAAGCATTACCTTTAATAAACAGTTTACGTGCAACAATGGCTATTTGTGACATTTGGGTTCCTCTTGCTACATTTGCATTGTTTATTTAGATCTCACAACCAACACTTTTTTAGTCTTGGGTTTTCTTAGGAAGGAATACTGTGAAGTTTCCTGGCCCATTTGTTGCTACTAGAGAAGTAGCAGCTTAAGTATGGATGCTAAGTATCAGCTCCTAATTCTGCCTTGCAAGGTTGTTACGACACAGACAGGTAGTGAAAGAGGCAGCAGGACAGCAGACGCCTACAGTACAGTACAGTGATGGATCTCAATAAATGCAGTCAAACATGGTTTGAGATCATGGTGAGGCAACAGGATATAAAGGAACAGCTCTTGTTCTGGAAAGTTTTTGCTTGAACAAGCAATTTAGATGATATAGATCTGACTGTTAACCTGGTCTACTCACACAAGACAGTATAGTTAAGTATTGCTGTTGCTTCCATTCTTTTAATTATTTGTATTTAAAAGGAATAAAATTAAAAAGACTTTTTCTACTTCCACAGTGACTGACTAATAAGGAGGAGAGATATGGCATCTCTTCTGTTAAGGTTCTCTTTGCACCTCTGATTTGATAACATGACTTCAAACCAAACTCTGCAAGCTGAACCTACAAGCCCAATGGTTTTTAAAACCTAGTCTGGAGATCTGTGAGCTGTAGCAAGGGCAGGCTCAGTTCTCTCTCAAGAAAGCCAGAAGGGAGCTATATGATTCACTACTGAATAATTAGAACAAACCCCCATGTTTCAAATGAAACTCCGTTTTGGGGACATGAACTGATCCCAGCTGTATCTTATTTAATTAATTAAATTGTTTATCATTTTGTAACCTGGTTTCTTTGGCAGCGATCACACATTCATACATGTGACCTTTCCTCCTACCTTAGTAGAGTATACACACAAATACCAAATTTTCAGGAGGTACTTTATTAATGTCTAAATTGTGCCAATAACTGGGGGCAGACCATCTCATGCTGACTGAAGTAATAGCAAGTAATTGATTTCTGTCTATCTGATTTGTGATGACCCGAGATGGTGGGTGAATATCATTGCTGTGTGGAAAACCAAAAGAAGGTCTGCAAATTAAACCAGCTACCAAAATAGGACTTGAATGAAGCACAGTCTTCACCTTGATCTCCTTAACAGGGCAAGTTTCATTGTCTGTGCAGAAAATTATAGGTCAAAATCATTATAGGTCAAAATGATAGATCATTTTTAAAAAAAAATTTATGAAATGTTTTTAAATCTGTTATGTTTCACTTGTTATCCCCACTATATTCCCAAAGTATATAAACTGTTTGGGTGCTATAACCCATTAGGGCAACTAACTTCATTATTCAGTTCTATTATTTGGTAATATCTAGCTGAAAATAATTGTTGAGTTGAATGATAGTAGATGCTCTTTCAGAAATATAAAAAAAATACACAATACAGTTATGGTGAATTTTGTAGGAAAAACAAAGACAAATATAAAAAGCCCACTTCTTACCTCAGTCACAGCTTGAATGGATGCACCGTGCTTCAGAAGAAGTTCCATTACTTTTATTCTGTTCTTCTTGCAGGCAATGTGAAGAGGCGTGAAACCATTCTGTAAATGAGAAAGAATATACTTTTTGATAGCACATCTGTCATTAAAAAAGTAGAATGGGGTATGGAATTCACAGAAATCATTCCTCTATTTTAGCAAAACACCTCCCATATTTGTTTTTCCTTCACTAAATTCTTCATGTAAAAGAGAAAAACCTTCTAAAAACGTGTATTTCATATAGCCAGTTTTAATTATGCAGTATATTTCCCACTCCAATAAAGAAATTATTTTTAAAAAATTTCAGTTTGCATAAAATGATCGAAAGCTTAATTTTTGCTTAAGGATATTCAGTATTAACTGACTGGTTTTTGTGTGTGTGTGTTGGAGGGTTTTAGGGGGTTTGGGGTTTCTTGGTTTCAGAGCAGCTGATTTAAAAAAAAATACTTCACCTTTACAAGATCTGGAATTTGGATCCTCTTCTAAACTATTCTTAGCTCCATTATTTAATGCATTATCTGCCAATTTACTGTAATTACAATTATTTTGTCCCCTCCTTTATAAAAAAGTTGCATGCGCAGCAGAGTGAATGTTTAAAACTACCATCTTATTTGGCATGAGATAATACAACAGAAAACAAGTAAAACAGGAAAATAAGCAGTCCAGAGCATCCATGACTGCTACAATAACATCAGTGCACAGAATGCTGATGTCGCTCTGTATATTCATCAAAAAAGCCTCTGCAAAACAATTCTGAAAACAGCTGTCAGAGCTGGTCCCTCAAATCTGATCAAAATTAGCTTTTTTTACCTGCCATATAGTAAAGAATATCGTATGGTTTTGTCACGTGAGGGCAGTGCCATTGTCTGTCCCGGTTAAGCATGAGTGGCTCTCAGCTCTCCCCTTGTTAGTGGACAATGTCCCGGGGATGCTCAGATGCGTTTCAGGGAAGAGTGAGCTCGAGCTCCAGATACTGCACTCACGCTACTTCTACTTAATCATCCTGAGCGGGGATCAGGAGAGGATAAAAGGAAACACTAGAAGATTTAGAAGAAAAGGAAATTAGTGGCTAGGCTACTAGAGCAATGAGAGGCCACTGCCAGCAACCCTGACAAGCTAAACCTCACGATGATTTGATGATTTCAGGAGGCAAAAATAAAAATTACAGGCCTGCAGCCTCCCCACTTGCTGGTTATAGTGAACAAACTCTATATA
This sequence comes from Nesoenas mayeri, assembly GCF_963082525.1. Taxonomy (NCBI): domain Eukaryota; kingdom Metazoa; phylum Chordata; class Aves; order Columbiformes; family Columbidae; genus Nesoenas; species Nesoenas mayeri. Next base: position 8,678,141 of record NC_137551.1, on the reverse strand, counting down.
TCATAGTACATTGACAAAAGACACCTGATGACAGGTTGATCTGACACACAAAAACAGAGGGGCTGAGAGAAGGAAATCTGTGGAGCCTATGCTGTTTGCAAGAGAGTCAGTCCCACCTGGTTTGTGAGGATTTCAGGACCTCACATAATATTTCAGGAACTGAGTGAGTTATTAGCATCAGGCTGTGAAACCAACAGTCAGTCCAATTAATGTCAGAACATACATTTGTTTGGAACAGTTATTAAAGAGCAAATCAAAAAGACGTTTTAAAAACAATAGATTGCAAGTACAATTTTGAACAAAATGCATTAATGCATTCAGTTTCTATGCAGTTTAATTACACAAAGTTTTTGTTGCTGGAGTCGTTTTTAAAGTAGAAAAGCATATGATTCCATTGACATAATTATAAAATACCACTGATTTCTGTTATGTAACTCATTCCTACATTTTATTGTTTCAGAGATTTGAGAGCTAATAAAAATTCAATTTTAAGCATTGCTGATTATTTTCTCTTTACAAACACTGAGAAAATGAGAATGTCTCCATACTAAAAACTGCAGCAGTTACATCTACAGCTACTTCATGTATTCAGATCATAACAAGCTACCAGGAGGCAAAACTGCCCTAGTTACACTAGAAATTCATAAATAACTGTTGACTGTCTGTAAGCAAAGGTCTACTCTGATTACATTATACATTATTAACACTTTGAACCTTGAGCATCCTCTCTTGGGCTGCAGCAATACAGCAGATCCTCACTGTCAGCCATCAGCAGGCAGAAAATAACTCTCAAATAAGTCTCACTGCAACTTTGGAAGAAATGTTTAATTAATAGTAACCCACGGTGTACTCACCAGTGCTTTGGCATTAGGATTAGCTTTCTTGTCCAAGAGAACCTTGGCAACTTTGTAGTGGCCACAGTGGGCGGCAACATGCAGCGCAGTCAGATAGTCATTAGTGACGTCGTCTACAGGCACGTTGTGCTGAATCAGAAGCTGAACACAGTTTAGATGATCTCCTTGTGTTGCCATGTGCAACGGAGACAAACCATTCTGTGAACAAAAAGATGAAACACTGATGGGTTGTAAGCTACTCAGAGAAATAAAACTCCCGCACATTGTTCTTAAAAGCATTTGTTGTAGGAAAGATTTTACAAGCCCAGAGAGCACTCAAATTAAACTTAACATGTTCAATGTAACAATGAGGGTTCTCGCTCTGGAAAAATCCACATGGAATTTGCAGCTTGTTTGGTTAGAGTTTGTAGGCAGCTCTGTGTTAAAGAAATAGTCATACCATACCAGCAATGCTCAAAACATAGCTTATTTCAGCCAGCATAGCTCAGATAAGTTGCTTGAGTTACATGACTTACGTGAGGAACAGCACTTTGCGACTTCTGATATTTGCTGATTCTAAAAGCTGCATTAAACTCACCACACTAATGTAGCCTGCATATACCAGATATGTGAGAGCTCAGCAATCACTACAACCTTCCCTCATCATTAGTATTTTCCTGAATTTCTGTTGTACGAGACTTACACCACATTACACACCTGTGGAGACCATTCTTCCCAGCCAACATTGGTACAACAGCAAAACTTTCAAGTGCAACTGGGCTAAAAAAATCTGAATGAGACCACTGTGATATGTCATACCAGTAGCCGTGGTAAAGCTCTGTTTCATTGAGGAAACACCTGACATTCAAGTTTAGGAATGAAAACTCCATCAAAAATTGTTTCTTGCACTGCTTACAATAGTTAATCAACAAGTTGCCAACATGCGTTACATTTCCAGAACAAAAACACAAGAGAAATAATTCTCAGAACTTTAAAGGACTGGTGCTATTTCATGACAAAATGTTAAAAAAATGCCAGAATGAAAGGTCTTGTTAGCAGAGGTATATGAGCTCCTTTGGTAAATCTCGACAGACTTTTTGTTTGTTTGTTTAACTTAGTCCTTCTGTAATGACAAAACTAGATTCAATTGCAGGAGCTATTCTGGTAACACATAATAGTATATAATCTATAAATGACTGAAAGTACACAAGGTTTACCGTCATGGAGCAAGCGTAACTCTTGCTCACAGATGCAGTGCCCTCATGTGACCACTGTTAGCAAAGGCAAAGTAGCAGCGTAAAATCAGTTGAGATCTCAGGCTTTGTGAAACAGATTATTCCCTTCCTTTCTCTTCTCATGGCCATATCATAACACTAATGGCAAACATTCAAAATAAAGGTGGAAATATACAGTGAAGTAATTTTTAGAAGTGACATGGAAGAAGGATGGTGAAAGGAAACAGGCTAAAACTGTCAGAATTTAAAAGCAGTTTATGTTCAGTGCTGAGAAGCAGACATTCTTGGACACAGTTATATCTTTCAAGTGAGATTATCTCATGGGCATCTCACTTGTGATTTATATTGGCTTGGATAAGCTTCTCTCCCATTCCCAAAGGCTACTACAGCAATTATCTGCATGGAAGCTTCATATTAGTAATGCATTTTAAATGTTTTCACTGTCTTCTAGTGTATTAAACAGTAGAATAAAAAAAGACTAATTTCCCTCAGTCACCAAGCGCTCCTGATAACAGTTTGTAACTGATGATGCTTTTTAGGTGATAGTAGTGAAACTTCACACACTGTTCTGTTCCATTTTTATAAAAAGATCCTTCAGGTGAAAAGTGTCATTCTTAACAATAACAGCCAATAAACCATGCTTACTAGTGGAGGAAGAAATGAAAAAGATGGCATGGGACCCCCTCATAGGAGAGACTTGTATGAAAGAGGCTGACATTGATGGAAAAGAAGGGAAGAAACGGAGCAGCCACACATCAATTTGGGAACATCAGCAAGATGCTTGATAAAAATCTGTCAGGGCTGAGAAAAGAGCCGCAACTAGACAGACTTTACACAAAACAGTAAGAGACAAGCCTGGGTGCTAAAGAATTTAATGAAGACAAAACATCATAGGAATATTGTCTTTTGTTGTGACCTAATCCAGGCTTGCTCTTAATTCATTACAGTAGAAGATAATCTGCGATCTTAGACAAATCATTTAATATTTCAATGCCTCTGTCTTCCCACTTTTAATATATAAATATTACATATAAGAATGTTTTCCTCTCCCATATCCACATTGTAAGAGACAATCCATCAAGGACTGTAAGAAGTGATTGATACTCCAAGATGAAACCACTGTATAAACACTGTTACATTACTGTTTATCTGAAGATTACCCAGAAAACATTACAAGGTGAAGAAGTTCAAGATTAATCAAACGTTGATAATCACATGATAACTTAAAAAAAACTGATCAGAAGAGGACCACCGAGATGAAATAGAGTATCAAACGTCTGACTGAGCAAACGTAAAATTATCAGTGATACAAAGCTTATTTTGTAGCTGTGTCAAAGGACTTTAATCAGGGAAATTGTCCTTAACTTGGGGTGGGGAGAGTGGGCTGGAGGGAAGAAAAAGGGAAAAGAGCCAAATAAGCCTAGAAAAACAGTAATTAAAAAAAGATAGAATTGATGCACAGACATGTAGTTTCTCACACAGAAGACCATTGACACACTCAGGACCAGAATTCAGTTTTCCTTTCACTGGTAGAAAACCCCAGATAATCCATTGCTTCCCCTGAAAATAACTCTAAGGTTATTCCAGTGCAAAAAAAGAGCCAGCACTGCTCTAAACAATCCCTAGCAGGAAACAGCTACCAAACTGCAGTCCCATTATTCTTCTGAGCTTTATATAACATGAGAAAACTTTGTGAAGTTCAAATTCTATCAAAGAAGTGTCCTACTTCCAATTATATATGGCTTATTTTGAAGAGCATGGAGCCACTTCTTTTTGTAGAGGACAGTACTGTAGTTTAGTGCCAAACAAATGGATTCATTAATGTCATTCAAAGGTACCATTACTTCTTGGCTTACCTTCTGAAAACAACAGAATTAACACATCAGAGGGAAACTCCGGAAGCTCTGCACTTTCTTCTATTCACTTTTCAATGTGTAACATAGTTTTCTGCCTTCCAGAGAAGATCCCCCATTTTGCTGAAGATGTCTACATAAGCCTCTGCAGGTCAACATCCAAAGTGTGTCTTTCAGCCTTGGGCTGTTTCAAAACAACTAATCCGTGTTCTCATCTGCCTGATTTTGGCTAGTGAACTCTGGGCCAGGCTGTGTGAGTCTCCTCAGAAAAAGTAACAAATTCAAACTACAACCTTTGAACAGCAGGTTAAGCTTAGAGGTAACACCTGACATACAAAACCGATGCGGCAGAGAAATGTAGCTCCCTAGGAGTGGCTCTCATTTATGATGGTGGAAACCAAAGCAATGGGGGTTTACATTTGTTTGTTTCTTTGTTTAAGTATTAATTGAACTACCAGAGAATGTGGAAGAACCTTACTCCCTGGAGTATGAACTTTAGGTTCTGACAATAGCAGTGGTGTGGAGATGTGCCCCAGGGGATCCTGGACAGCCCCTTGCTGTCTCCCGCCCTGATCCTGAAGTTTGCAAGTCAGGGTTGGGGAATCCATGGAAATTCCACAAGCAAAGGAGGGCTGGATCCTGTCTGTTGGATTACCCATGACAGCAGTTGCCAGTGACTCACTGAGCAAGAGAAAGCTGGTGCCAACCTCCCCAGACAAACACTAAATATATTGCACTAAGGGGGAAAAAAAGGAAAGAAAGAAGAGGGAGGAGAAAAGCAGAATATAGAAGGGCGCTGAGACAGAAAAACAAAGACAGAAAAGAAAAAACAGAAAGAAACAAGAAATGTTGTTGGAAATATATTTCTTACAGACTGAGGAAAAAAAAAATGTAGTGGAAGGTTATATTGGGAAAGAACCTCAACAAACTGCACAACCCAAATGTCAGTCCTGAAAGGGAAAGTCACGGAATGCAGTGGTGCTCCAAAACAAGCTGCTGCACTGAGATTTAAAATCAGCAATTGTGGCACAGCAGAGGCCACCACCAGCAGAATCCTGGCAAGTGTGTGCTTAAAGGCTAACCCTTGGGTCTAAAGTAATCTGCACACCCTGGCACAGGTGATTTGAAATTCCCATGAAGAATTTTATATGATAAACTGCAGAGACATAGAAAGTAGAGAAACTGGTAATCAGGCTAAGTCCTGAGGAAATATGAGCTGTCTCTGCAAAGAGAGATTGCTCTGTTTTTATCTCTTATCGCTACTCTAGCCTTAGGGCAATTTGGTGCAAGCTGAAGATATATTGTAATCACCATGTATTTATTCCAGGATAGATACAGAGATTTTCAGCTACTCAAATTCTGAGGGATAAAGTTACCATACATACCTCTTTGATTGGTACAGAAACCTCTTCGAGTGTTTCTCAATTTAACACATTTAACATATGCACATGTGCGCTACATACGGCATTCACTTTGGAGATCTCCCACGCAGTTACTTTAAATAGTTATGATATAGGAAAGTTATTGTCAAGCCCTTAAATATACGAGACATGCAGAACCACATTTAAAAAAAAGTACAAGGATTATCCCAGCAGAAAAAAGCACTGGTTACCTTGGTTTTGGAAAGAATAGGGGCACCACGATCCAGCAGCATCTCTACAACCTGTTCATGGCCACTTCTTGCTCCACAGTGGAGAGGGGTCAACCCATCCTGTGGGACACAAGCGTTAGAACTGATCAGTTTCAGAAACAGTAAAATTCTGTGTACTTTTATAAAGACCTACCATGTCTTACAAAACTAATTAATTCCTGCAGAATGCTGCTTTTACACAAATGAACAGTTGAACCTGTTTATTCAAATGTACATTTTGGCTTTGATTTTCTAAAAAATAGTCATATCAAATTGGTGCTCAAGCAATGTGCTGCTGCCAAGGCTCTCACTGTACATGTGGTAAAGAGGTAAATGCACATACAAGAAAAATATAAGGTACTTTTTGCCTGAATGTCTTTAAGAAAACTGTGTCTTTAATTTGTCAGTATGCATCAAAGTCAATGGATAGTCCTTTCATCTGAGAGGAAAAGGAAAAAAATCTTTCCTGCTTAGATTTCTATTATTATACTGATTTTGACATGTGTATATGAGATGAGAAAACCATCTTAATCCCAGGCGATAAAAGTATGATGAATTAACTTCTGTCTTCTGTCATGTAGACCATTCTTGTGTGACTTCCAGCTGAATGACCAGTCTGGAGTCAAGACACATTGTCAATAACTCTTTTAGCATAGTTTGCTTAAAAAGAGTTATCATATTACAAATACATTCCCTTAAATAAAAGACTCTTTTTAACATGAACAGAGTTATCCCAAACTGATTTGATTATGCTTTGACCTGTATCCTGTTTACAGTGGTTAAGTAACCTGCTATACACAAATGCTATGATGAAAGATAACACATTTGTCTTGAGTAACTGTGAGTGAAGTCACATGCAGTTTTTCAATGCTGTTTGACATAGTGCTTGGTACAAATAGTAATGTCACATTTTCAAGAAAAATAAGGAAGAAAAATAATGTTTTCAGAATTAGTAAGAGCAAACATTTGATTTATCACAGGCTAAACAAATATGCAGGAGATACTGTCACACAGAAACAATATTGTATTTTCACTAAATATGTCAAAAGAGGAGCCTTTATAAGAAAGGTTGAAACTAATAAAGAAGTGTTCTGGTTTAACCCCAGCTGGCAACTAAACACCACACAGCCACTCACTCACTCCACCCTCAGTGGGATGGGGGGGGGAGAATCAGAAGCATAAAAGTGAGGAAACTCCTGGGTAAAGACAGCTTAATAGGTAAAGCAAAAGCCGTTCACATGAGCAAAGCAAAACGAGGGATTCATTCACCCCTTCCCATGGTTCATCTCCAGGAAAGCCGGGCTCCATCATGAGTAACGGTTACTTGGGAAGAAAAACACCATCACTCCAAACATGCCCCCTTTCCTACTTCTTCTTCCCCAGCTTTATACACTGAGCGTCATGTCATATGGTGTGGAATATCCCCTTGGGTCAGTTGGGGTCAGCTGTGTCCTCTCCCAATTCCTTGTGCCCCTCCAGCCCGCTCGCTGGTGAGGGATGTGAGAAGCAGAAAAGCCCTTGGCCCCGTGCACGTGCTGCTCAGCAGTAACTAAAACATCCCTGTGTCACCAATACTGTTTCCAGCACAAATCCAAAACACAGCCCCATATTTGCTACTGTGAAGAAAATTAACTCTGTTCCAGCCAAAACCAGTACAAGAAGATACATAAGGATTTATTAGTTTTCCAAAGTCATAAAGGAAGAGGTCTTTTTTTTTCTTTTCCCCCAGTGTCTTCTGGCACTCCTAAAAACATACATATATATATATATATATATATATATATAATATTGTATAAAATATATATGTCACATCATTTTTATAAAAAAAGATTATCTAAAAATTCCTTCTCGCGCTTCCTGTGTTCACTAATTCATGCACGTGCACTCCTCTGTTTGTCTCCGTATGGTAGCAAGTACTATTAAGGTACCTCCTTAAATATATTCTCCATGCATAATTACTATATTCTTGATAATTCCTAAAGCATTACACTCTACTGGAACATCAGCTTCAGGGCTGCAGTGTGTCAAGAGCAGCTGAGGAGAGGGAGACAGTGATTCAGGAGGCCTTACACTCTCCTGCTTCTACTTTCTTGCCCTCTCCTGATAAGCCTATGAAAGGTAGCACAGAAATTGTTGTGATTAGTTTTTTCTGCTAGTCTCATTTAAAACATCTATGGTTTGCATTCTGCATATTCCTCCACTTAAAGCAAGGCACATGTTTTTGATGTAGATGAAGAAGACATTCTGGTTCAGACTTAACTTGATCAGAACTGAGGGAGTCATTTATTCATGCAAGGTGAATATAGTTTGGCCCACTATGATCTTACTGACATCTCTGGAGACCATGCTGTTGTCATTTATGCTTCTTTGTTATTTCAGCCATGAAGTACAGGGAATGACATCTTGTTAAAATTATATACACCAAATAAAGATGTACTGTTCAAAACATGTAAGTAAATACAAAAATAAAAATATATAAAAACTTGTGAATAGTACATTTATCTGCTAAAGTGTAAATGTTTTGCTTAGCTCCACAAGTGTTTAAAAAAGATAATGCATGTTTCCAACACCAGTAGTGTCCACAGGCAAGGGCATATCAAATACTGAACAGAGTGCAAACAACTAAGGTAAAAATATCACAGAAAAGCATGTCTGGGAAAGAAAATAAAAGTCAGCAAAGCTCGTAACTGGAAACCTGTAGGCAGGGTCTGAGGATCGTGTACATTAGATTGTTCAGTCTTTTTACTTCCTACAATTATCATACTCTCCAGGTACATCAAAGAAAGACACTCAGGGAGATCAGGGACAAAACCGTAAATTAGGGAACATTTTCCAGATTTTATGCCTTCCAAATCATTTCACAAATGTACCATGGGTAGTACATACCATGCTCACATAGAATGAGACACATTTCATCATCTTCATCCGCTAGACTAGACCCCTAAAAACTATCTCAACACTTGCCAGAGCATAGAGCCCCAACCCATTTAGGCTGCCAGTCCCTGCCTGGCGGGGTTCCCATGGCACAGGAGGTGGCAGTCGGTCATGCTTGCCCCGCAAGAGCTCATTTGAGTCCACACAGCAGCCACCACCACCAAATGCATCACACGGCATGACACAACTTCACAATGTAATGTAGGTGCTTGTTGGGACAGCTGTTCTGTAGCTATTGTTAAGATGATGTCAGGACTCCCACTGTAAAGAGCAAATACACTTGGAAGACAGCTCATTTAGCTGGAGAGATTTTTTTTTTGTGGTATTCTAAAAGGACACCATCTATTCGCTTGACTTGGTTAATTGCTATATGGTGCTGAAAATCACAAAGAAATGTGCAGAGGCAATCTGAAACACAGGTCACGGAAAGATTTTGTTTAGAAAAAACCCCAGAATCTGAGATTAAAAGAGACTGCTCTGAACTCAGCAAGACTTCATTGACTTTCTCAGGAGACTTCCTAGTTGCTTACTGTTCATATAGATTCTACTATGTGAAGCGTAAAATATATTACATGTATTAGGAAGAAAACTTGCTTTAATATGATAGTCTGCAATGGCTCAGAAAAACCATTACAAACGATTATGACAATAATCTGCAGATTAAGGAGTCTGTAAGTATGCACTGACATGATAAATCATATCATCTGTATTATCTATCCCTCCAGAGAGTCTAAGAGCAGCTCCAGAAAAGCCAGGAGGACAATAGGCGGAGTTCTGCTTAGGCACAAGCTTCCCATAGTGTTGCACACTAATCTCTGGGGCTGCTGCTCTTTCTTTATAATTTATTTCAAACACACACACATATCTCCAAAATAAAGGAGATCTAAGCATTTTTTCTGGTCCCTGTTGAGACTTGGACAGCTGTATAGCTCCCTGACCTTGTTACACTGAGGTCACAACTGGCTTGAGGTTATCAGATGACAGTGCAGGCAGTTAAGCCTCCCTGCTGCAGCATGTTTTGTCCTGCCACCACACCTGGCTCTAAGAGACCCCTGAGCAGCACGGGTAAGCTTGAACCAGCCTCCCTGTGCTACCCAGCTACTCCTTCCCTGTCAATGCCCACCCAGGTTTTCCCTCACACAACGGGTTCTTCTGGGCTGTACCCCAAATCCATGGCAGCCTTGGTACCACATCAGTGAGCACCAGCTTCTAACCCAGTCTATGAGTGATGAAGTTAAGCACAACGCACAATAAAACCTTTACTGTGATGCAAATATTTAGCAAGATCTTATCAGATTGAGGCAAATCCCAGAGCCTGTCCATGGTCTTGGCAGGAGCGTGCCAGGCGCTCTGCTCCCCGGAGCCGCAGGCAGAAGCTGTGATCCACAGGGGAGCAATTACTGCTGCCTCCAGAGTTCATCATCCCTGTTGCTGCTTGCTGGGTCCCTACGCTTGTGCTTCAGCCCAGCCGGGCTCTGAATCTCACGGTCCCTCTGTGCTCTAAGTCTCCTGAATTCTTCACTTCATTGGCACCACTGCAAAGTGCCCCTTCATACAATAGGGTAACAAATGAGGTTTGCTCTGCCTACACACACAAAATGCACTTGTAGTGCCAAGACAATGTTATTCTTGTGGTTATCTTATGTCTTAATACATGTGGTTTTTCTGGAGCAGCTTATGTATGATCTGATGTATCTTAAAAGAGCATATCCCACATGTTTTGTGCAGATAAGACTGCTGATCTGTTATTTAGCTGCAAAATCAGTAGAATGAAGATTATAAATACTTACTGTTAATCCAGTCTAAATCGTGCTTTCTGTCTGCTTCACACACAAATTCACTTTAGCATATACAGTATTAGACAGCCAAAGCAAATCAAGCTAATTTAATCAACCTCTCTAATTAAACTTATTTTAAAAGTTATTTTCTGGAAGATAAAGAAAAATAATTAGGGCAATATTCAGCAAACATTTTACATGAGACATTAACAGGTCTCTGCTTAGAATGCTAGTTAAAAACCTGAACGATAAAAGCTGCCCTGGACGGACAAAAGTAACACATAGTTCTTGAGGACTACCCTTAAGAATTCAGTACAAAGCCCCAAGTTGCTAAATGTCTCACACAAAAAAAGGACAGAGAGAAGATAAACAGCTGGTTAAAATAAACAATGCACTATAAGCATGAACTAAAAGGAAAAATAAAAAAATGATGGCTTAGCATCAAAATAGTTGTAAAATCATTTTTGGAAATAACCTCATATGCTCACACATCATCTGAACCTCTCAGTTTGCAGGTGTGCAAATACTTATGGTGCTCATCAAATCCTGGTCCTACTGAATACAGAGAAATAGGGAGCCTATAGACGGCTTCTACAATAATTTAAACAGGATAAGGGTTTAGCCCTTCATATTAACCTTTTGTGCAGTACTTCAGCACTGCAGTTTCCAGGACCATCTGCCAGCAGCAAATGCAAATGCTCTTGATAATGACTAAGAAATAATTACCCCAACTTATTAAACACTCAGGAAAGGCTTTATATAAATTTCTCTAGAAAATGTTTGTGAAAAATAAAAGTAGACATTACATGGAAAATATTTCCAGTACCCCATACAGAGAATGGATTGCAAGAATAAATCTCAAAATAACTGCTGAATAGCTAAACCTGTAACATCTAACAGAGTAGTGAATCCTGCCCCTGTTAGTGTTTGGTCAACAGCACAAACCAGTATCTTCTGCATACTCATTTAAAGGTGAATTAAAGATCTGAAAAATTACAAACAGAGGTGAAGGAAGTTCTGCCTCTGAGCAAAAGAAACAAGCAATTTTCAAGAAATTTGGCCTTTCATATGGGTACAGAACCTTTGCCATTCACCTTTAAGGAGGTATTTTATGTTCCATAACCAACATTTGCATTAAATAGTATCACGGTATCCAAGATAAAAACTATTTTAAGCAAATAAAAAAAATTCTACTTATATCTTATTCACTAGAGTTCTGCTCATCTCTTTAAAACCACTTAAAAAAATGCAAAAAAAAAAAAAAAAAGAGAGAGAGAGAGGGGTTTTACACTTATAAACCTGGTAATAGAAGCCTCATTTATTTTCATGTGCAAATCCCATCGGTGTATCAAGTTGTGTGTGTGTGTTCAGCACCCACACCTGCCCCTCGCAGAACACCACAAGACTGGGCTCGGACTGGGCATCCAGCTGATTGACAGGCATGATTTGGTATACGTATCAGAAAAGACAGCTTTGCCTGCTCTTTGCCTTTCTATACATTCAGTAGAGGTGATGTTGTTGCAAAAGTATATGACTGAAGCTTTTCTCATCCTGCATTTTCATATGGCCATCCTATGCCTGGAACATTAAAAAAAGAATGATCTTTAAAAAAGTGAAATGACTGCAAAGTTGACATACCTCAACTGTTCTGCCTCAGAATACAACATTGGGTCAGGCAGGAATAACAAGAGAGATTTAGCAGCAACATCTGTTGTAACAGCTCACAGCAATTAATCTTAGCTATTGAATATGAGAACTACGCAGACACTCCTGAAACACTGTCCTTTTTCCATCTAACATCGCATTACCCTCAGCCTTCTATTGCTTCTCCTATTGATTTGGAAATCCTTCCTGATCTATGCCAGTGATACTCTTCCTTTTTCTCCATCATGCAGCTGTCTGCTCAGTGCAGCGAGTCTCCTCAGCAGAGCCACACCGCCCAGACCGCAGGCTTGCCAGGGTGAGTCAGTGCCGTCGGGAGCAAAACTTGCACTTAGTCACTAACTGCCAGAAAATGATGGCTCTGGTAACGCCGGGGAAGGGCAACGATGAGTGACACATGTACAGCACAAGCAGGAGAAGTAGTGCAAATCCCTACTGATTCATAGGGAGGATGGGTGTTTGGGGAAACAGGCAGTCTCCAGGGAAGCCAGAAAAAACAAACCACCACTTTGGGAACCGCACTCATCCGTTGCCTTTTGCCTCGCTGGGAAGCCCTGCCAGACTCAGGAGCTGTTAATGCTTCTGCTCTCTTCCTGCATCCTGTTTCCACCCCAGACTGTATTTTTAGTTATATAAGTTATCCTAATGTCTGACTCCGAAGCCTGTGATACAGAAAATGAAGCAGATCATGAATTTTCATAACCAAAAAAAAGAGAACAAGCTGGACTCCAACTATTTAAAGTAGAGGTCCCCAACTTTTTGGCTGCAGTGGGCCATATAAATGCTTGCAGAGAAGAAGCAAATTGTCCCTTGCCATGTCCCTTTCTCCCTGCTCTGACCAAACATTCATCTATCACGTCACCAAAACGCGGCCCACTCAGCCTGGCAGCCCCCATGTAGCATGTAGGAGGCTGGTATTTCAGTCAAGAAATTATACCCACTGTTCACATTATCCATGAAAAGTCATCTCTTCCACATTCCCCCAATTAGAAAAACCAGAAACATTTTACTAAGAAATCATGAGCGACTGCTAAAGGTAAAATGGAAGAAGAACTAAAGAAAAACAAGTGGAGAGAGTGAAGAGAATACAAATTGACCCAGTTTCTTAGGTTAGACACTTGTTTTGTTTAGAATGATTCAGGTGGAAATGATACAGAACAATTAAAAATGGAAGGTGGGCAAGTTATATGCTAATATTCAAGAAAATGACAATTGTCAAAAAGTTACAGGTGCAGCTTCAGAAGGTTACCTCATATGCACAGGATATTCCAGAATATCCATATTCCAGAATGCCACTGTGGATATCCCTGACCAGGTTTGATTGGGTTTTAACCACAGTGGTTAGATAAAACTATATGCATTGAGCTTTTCAGTCACTCAGCAACTTTTGTCAGGTGTTGACATGATGGGAAGTGTCACTACACCTGGCACGTTTGCTGACAAATCCAAGTCAGCAGCCACCACCCAGTCAGAGCCTGAGCTGCACAAGACTCATCAGCAACATCTCGTCCTGCGACGCTGCCATATGGATAGTGAAAGGCAAACACACACTGCAGTTCAAAGTCACTCTTAGCATTCCAATTCTGAAATAACTGAAGTGAATTCTTGTCTTTCAGTATTTTGCTGTACGTTCATCTCTACCCCCAAGTAGCTAGAAGCAGCTCCTAATTAAAAGCTTTACAGAGAACATGGAGAATTGTTGGTTCTGGGCTTTACCAGACATGGTGTTTCACACACTGCTTTAAGAGATATAAATTGTTAGCATTCTACTGCAACCATTTCATAAAAAAGAAATGCAGTGCATCTACGGTAGACTGCCAGCAAGATGAACAATTTAAGCTGTAAAGCAACTAATGGGTCAGAGGCAAGAATCCCACACAGTCACAGCATTTACATTTAAGCTTACCCTTGTTTTGGCATCAATTTTAGCTCCTCGATCAAGTAGGAGTTTGACCATATTTGCATTTCCCCTCTTCGATGCAACATGTAATGGTGTGATATCATTCTGTGGAAGAACAAAATGTGAAAGTAAAAATCCATATATCTTTGTTTCATGAACTCCATGATCAGTTTGCTCGCAGAATGAATTATGCCCAATTTGCTAAAGTATAACATGGTTTTGATTCCCTGGGCGCATGAAAGCAAAGGGAAGCTGTGTCTATCCACCTATGTGACTTACTAGCCTGATAGCTTGACATATATATGATGAAGACAAACAATCAAGTTGTAGTTTGAGTTATAAGAAGATATGATTGTGCCTCAGTTCTTGGCTTTCATATAAGAGTAAAATTTATGCAATTTTACTGAATAAGCCCTAGCAATTTAATTCAGTTGTGGTTGTCTCTGAGCATGTAACAACAAGGATTCATACCTCACAATTTCATTGACCTTGCAGGAGCCGTGCAAAATAATAAAACCATTACCTCTGTAGATCTGCTTCAAAAGCAACAAAACACAATGCTATTTATTTATGAACATTCTCAGCAAACTCCGACAGCCTCTTACGCACCTTCGTTTCAGTTACCTGGCTAATTTTGTCTATGGAATTTGTTCCTCTAACAGACATAATGTTGTACTTCAGGTAAGACTGTAAGTACACATATGTGCTCCCTGCGCGGTGCCAGGCAGCCCCGCCGCACACAGCCAGGCTGCACATCCAGGGCAGTTACATAACCCCAGCGTGCGCACACACGCACTTTTTTAACAAGATGTAGCTAGGATGTTTCTTCATGCTCTGATGAATCCTTTATCTTATGGTGTATGAAAGCCACATCCTGTATATACTTGATCATATGGAGCCAAGTAAGAATAAAAGGATTTAAATAGAGCATGCAGCTACTGTAGGAAGACAAATAGAATTTTAAAGAACATGGTTCTGTGTATTCAGGGGCTGCACAAACAGCTGGCTGCGTAAAACCAGCTTCCCTGTGACTGAGCAGAAATCGGTAAATTTTAGTGAGCATGTGTGCTATGGCTTACTGAATCAGAAAGGCACACATCACCTTGAATATAGCTGGAGAGTGGTTACAGGTGCCTTGCCTGGCCAACAGATCATTTATTAGTGCTTTCTCTAAACTGCACGTGAGTGGAGTGGTAGAAAACCAGCACTGAAAAAAAAATCCCTCTCAGATGTGACAAGCTGACTCAGAGCTTAATAATAATGCTGAGTACCTAACCCAGTATGGTACACTTTCATTTACACACAATTTCACTATGAAGCTAATGCACAGCTACTAGATAGTACTATTTAATACTGTCACAGCGGCAAAATACATTTTAGCAAGATGAAATGACAGAACTTCTTTCCTCAATACTAATGATCATCAGAGCATCAAAGTGACTACTGTTCTAGGGTGGCTTCTCATTTATTTTAAAAATGTAGTAAAAAAAAAAAAAGGATGCTTAACATATTTTTTTAAAAAAGTATATTATACATAGTCCTTCTAGGGATGTAAAGATGTGTAATTGCTTAACTTGTAATTTGTGAGTTGGTTTTGAAAAAAGAGTAATATCTACTTGACTCGGAGTTGACACTGGATATAATTTGGTGTCACTATATTACTGTATCAGCCACAAAGAGGACAGAATAAAAAGAGGGAAAACACAACTATAAGAAGATATTTTTTGCTTTTCTTCACTTCCCAGGAGGAAAGATGTTACTGAGGTCAGAGGGAGAGAGAGATAGATCAATTCTACTTTCCTGAGAAAAAACAGTAAAGGAAATAATTTTCATGTCTTCAAGTAAATGGTACAGCAGGTAATTTAGACTGAAGTACCACCTTTTTCTGCTTGCTGGCATTGATGGGCAAAGTCCAATAGACCTTAGTGCCCTGTTAATACATTACTTCTAATAATTTACTGTATCATACACAGACTAAAAGAAATGCCTTTTCCAAGGATCAAGAAGAAATGAAGGAGAAAGAGACAGCTTTACGAAAGGTAGGAAAAATACCCATTAGAAGCCTGGTTCTCATTAATCTTGACATCAATCTAAATAAATCCAGTGCAGCACAAGGGAAGGTATAATTACATAAGAACGTGCACATTGCCAGTCCAGTCTTTCAAAGCTCCTGTTGCTTTAAATGAAGAAGACCTGGTTCTAGCGTGGATGAATGAGCACTGACAGATATGCACCTCAACTCCCAAAGATATGACTTCCACTCAGTACTTAAGAGAAACTATCAGAATGTGTTCCCTGTGCAGTTGTCCCTCAGCCTCTGACGGGGGCAAGCAGAGTGGCTGGGAATGTGGGGAAATTCTCCAGCACCTAAAAAGGACTGAGCTCACTTCAGCAAGCTGGAGAGCCAGCAGTCCATCTTTCATCCATTTGATCACCTGTCGTTACGAAAAATATATAAATTTAACATCTCTAGGATCTTGAAACCTTGAGTTACTTTTGGTTGAAAATAAGCAGCAAGTTTACATTAGGAAGAGATGGATGGATGGATAAATAACATGATGACTTCAGACACAGTCTGTTAGGAAAACCAACTACACACATCTACCCTGAGATAAAGAATTGAGCAGGAGGAATCAAGCAAATGAAACTCTACAGGCCCAGTGAAATATCTGTCTTTATGGATGATCAAACTCAGCTCCTTTTTTTCCTGGGAAAAGAGCACTGTGGCATTCACTCTCTGGGAAGGAGGATGCAATTTTCGTTGTACTCTACTAAACTGTTCAGACAGTTCCTAAAAATAATTAAGAAACAAAGAAGAAAAAACATGTTTAGCCTTATTCAGCCCAAACAGCTCAGAGAAACACTTGGGGGAAGTAAAGAGGGAAAAGAGAGAGAGGGTAAGTCTATTCGGATTTCAATTTTGCCATTTAGCTATTTGAGATTTTACTGGCAGACAACAATATAAGGTAATAATTCTGCTGGCTGCCAAGTTCTGACTCCGGTACAGATAAAGAGATGTACTATGTGAATGCTTGAATAATTGCACACTGAACTTTAGGGCAAGCGGCTTGTCTTTGGTCATTATTATGTTATGCCAAGGCTTCAAGAATTATACCTAGATGTATCACATGTATGGCCCCTTCCCGTCTCTCATCTGACAATTAAGAAAGTGAACTGAGAAGTGAATAAACCTCAGACATCACCATTAATGTTTCTGATGACAAAAGGTAAAGCAAGCAACTCAAAACTGAGTTGTTTGTACTTGTCACAAGAAACCAGAGATTAAAAAAAAAAAGGTTCATAATATGTGCAGCTTGAGTGTAAGTTATTAACACTAAAACTGTGGTATCAGCAAACAATATAGCCAGCAAATGTAAGGTTCTGAATTCTTCAGTAAATCAACAGCATCTGCTGTCTTTTCATTCTATTTTTATCTGTTTGATCTTCTATAAATTTCTCCCTTTGTTCTTAAGATAGAAGAGTAAATCAGGAAACTTTTGAAGATGTTTTCCTGCAGTAATAAAGCTGAAATATCTTCAAAATGCTGCCATTAAAAGAAGTGTTTCAGATCTAGGATGTCTGTTCTTCTTGCCCTCGCTGTTGAGATATCAAATGCTGGATAATATCTCAGGTAGAGCCCGTGACATGGAGATCTGATCTGTCATTCAACTAGAGAGTTAACAAATTCTACAGGCAACATGAAACATAACTGGTGAGAACAGTAACCTAAAACTATGCCATAAACGCTCATAGGATTATGAACTAGCACTTAGCCTTTCCTCTCCTCCTTGGCAGATTTCCTGGGGTATATGACATGAAAACTGAAACTGTATATAGCTCTAAGTGTGATAGATTAGATGCAGGCAGTTGTTTTCTATACCTCACAATATTGTGGATGGCTGTTTTCTCCTTATCTCTCTCCCTCGCCTGCTGCAGCCATCACCCTCTTATACAGGGCCCTGTGCCTTTCATCAGAGTCTCGCAACATCCAGAAATACGACGAGTGAAGAGTAACCTGCTTTTCCATTCAGTGGCTTTTGCTTGTGCCTGCTCTGAGAAAGCACTAAACCCTTTCAGCTGATTGTTTCTATCTACAGCTTGACAAGAAAATTAAAAAAACTTGGAGTTGTGCTGTGCCAAGCAATAAGCCACCTACATTTCCCATCTGAAATGAGATCAGGTCCCCTCTGACACATGGTGTTTTCCATCAAAGTTCCCCACACTAGTCAGAATTACTCCATACTATTGCACATTAGCAGCACAAATGGTTAGGAATTCAGAAAAAAAGTAGGGAAAAAACTTAAAATTGAGCAAGCACAGTATGTCCTGTAGATTTATTTTAATATATTTAGAAAATGAAGAATTTCCCCTGGTTTCTGGTATGATATGCTGTCCTACGGGATCACCTCTTTCTCCCGTCAAACTGTCTGAGTTTACAAGCATAAGGATGCTAATAAAAGGAAATATTTGCATTTATAGTATCATGCTGAGCTCTGAACCATAGCTTTAAAGAAAAAAAAAGCTTACAAGAAAATGGTAAAGCTCTCCTAGGCACATGCTACATTGTTTTAAATGCTGATTGACTGGCAGATCACGTAGGGACTGTGAAAACCCATTGACAGCATCTTTGGGACTACATAGAGCTTATATCCACCTCTTCCCAACCCTTCAGTGGAATGTAGTTTTACTCACAAAAATTTTATGACTTAATCTTTGATTTAAAAAAAACAAGACAAAACAGTTTCTTACTAAAATGCCAAAATGTTCAGATTAATTTGGAATTTAGTAAGATTGTCCCTCTCGGCTCTCAAGTAAGAGGAGACTCTGGGAAGAGCTCACTATTGAAAAAGAATGTGTGAATAAAACAGAAGTTGAAACTAACCAAGCTGCTAAAGCAGAAATTTCCTGTACAGTCTGGAAAATCCCTCCATCATTAGGGGTTCTTAGGGAAAGAGCATAATGTTCATTGCTGGTTGTCATATACTAGAACTGTCATGAACAATGCCGCATGGATATTACCACTATTACCCATACACTATGTACTGTGTATGGGAAGATCATCATATACAGTGTGTTGATGTACCTGCACAATTGTATATGAAAACACTCTATATTCTCTCCTTCTATATTTTTTCTGCAGTTCAGAACTGGAAGTACAACACAGCCAAATCTCTGCAGAGAAAAGTCTTATATTCTAGTAGCAGTTACAGTGTTTACTGAGACTTGTTTATGACTTTCAGAAATTAAAGAAATTATAGGCACAAATACACAATCAGATACTTTCCAGGAAACCTTACAACAGTGCATATTTTTTCAGCTTTTTTCTTCTCTAGTTAATAAAGGTCTTATATTGTTCTAATTTAGTTCTTGAGTGCTTATATACTGATCTTTCTCCAGGCTTAAATGGATAAAATGACTCCTAGAAGAAAAGGAGGAAGAATATAGCAAGTTATGGCAAACTACCACTAGGGAAACAAAAATATGTTCCTTTCTTATGTTACTGTCACTTACATATTGCCTGCTCTTTTTGATGGGCTAATGGTGTTCTGCTCCTTAGCCTCAGGGTCATCATTAATGCATGTTGTCCTCACACCACTCTCTCAAAATTACTAAATCCTTTCTCAGCCTTCCAGTAAGCAAACTTTCTGCAGGCAAAACTCAATCCCAGCGGAACAGAATAAGGAGTGCTGCGTATCAGGAAGGCTGTTCACAGGGTTGGATGCGGTTTTATGGCACAGTGACTACCTCTTGTTTGTTTTGGCAAGAGAAATATGTGGAGGGGTCATCTTCATGTAGAGGATTTCCCTTGATACCTGAATCTTCTGGTTTGCTCAAATATGGAGTGGATGTGGGAGTCCAGAGATTTCTTTTAGCTGCTGCTCTGGAAACTGCAGATAACAGTTTCATTCTTCCTTTCTAACCACTGTGCTCCCCAAAGACAGGTGGAGCTTCAGAGGCATTTCCTCACTTGGGCTAGACAGATCTCTCCACTGGAAGATAATCTCAGAGAGAAGAATGATTTCTGAAGACTCTGTGAACCTCCAAAAGATAATGTTTTCCTAACTATAATTCCCAGAAAATACAGTTCATTCAAAGCACCTTCCTCACCTCCCTGCTCTGAATAGCAGCCTTGGAGAAACACCACTTTGTACTTCCTTGTTGCTGAATTAGCACAGGGCAGTCTGGACGTGCATCTCTGTCACAGCTGGCTGGGAACTGCAGCAGCTGGAACCATCTGCCCTTCCTGTGCGCTGCCCCTGGGGACAGCCCAGCACGACCTGAAGGGGAAAGGGCAGCCACTCTGCAAAGGGCTGATTTATAGCAAAAGAGCTTTCTTGCACAGGGTACCATGGGTATAATCAGACTGCTAATGAAGCTGGTTTTTCATTCCTTCCAATGACTGTCAGTTGTTTTAGCATGCTTCTGGATACACTTTTCCAAGTCCTAGATATTAAAGTGCAAGGCAGTCTAGAGCAAATTTGAAGGGAGCAGTAGAGGTAAAGGAGAAGAAATCCTGTTCCTTTCCTCCAGCACCCCACCCATCCTCAGGACGAGGATGACCTGATTTTGGTAAAGGAAGACAAGCCCACGGCACGAAGCCCCTGCAACAGCACCCAGCTCCAGAAGCAACAGCCAGGCTGGGAGCACAGCAGTTTTCACTAAGCATATGGTTACCGTATGCCAACAACAGGTCTCCTGAACAGAAAGTCTGGAACAGGAGAGCCCACCTCATGGACTTCACTCCGCCTTACTCATCACTAGGTTGGTAGTTCCAGAAGATGGGAAGTAGATATCAAAATTATTAAAACTCTAGGTAACACATCAGATACAGTTCGATTCTAAGGCACAAGTGGGTGATAAGCAATATTTTTCTTAAAATAACAGCAATTTTTCCTGTTGAAAAATTTGATAAAATAGATTGACTCAAAGGTCTTTGGCCTTCTTTCAGTTTGTAACTGGGATTTATTTACACCTCTCCAACATTAGGTGCCATTGCTAGCTAAAAGAACAGTGCCTGGAATTGTTGCAATCCTTCAAAGCTCAGGCAGCGACTGCACTTACATGTTTACCTGAGAAAGGAGACTGACTTTGCCCTCAGTTACCCTTTATTCTCTTCTTTTACTTCTTCAATCCATACGTGACTGCCTCCCAGTTAAGCAAGAGGAAAATACATGGTGATTCAATGAAAGGATTTCTTTAGCTTTGATGGGTTTCAGAGAAGCATAACCACACACGTGAAAATGTACAACAGAAAAATGATAATGAATAGACATAAAATGCCTGTTACTTCTGCAATGCGTACCCTGCCAATAATTGTGACAGGTTTATTGCTGAGTTTGAGCCCAAGAAGTCAAGCAATTTGGAGTGAGTATTTTTCCTTCATTATAATATGGAAAACATCCAGCCCAAGAAGGAGATCCTGTTTCACTTGGACTGAGGTTATGGAGGTTCTTGGAGCTTGCCTCCCTGTAAACCGGTAGAATCAGGAGCATCACAAGCTGATTTACTGAAATGATCTCCATGCATCCCACAAGGAACTTTCCATGTTGTGCCATCTTCCCTGCACTTACAGAGAAGAAAGCACAGACACAGAAGCGCTAATGCAGTTCAAAGAGGTGACATGAATTCGGTTGCTTGGCTAGAAGAGTGCAAACCAAAAGCACGTGCATTTCCAGCCCTCCCAACCTTGACAGTTGGCAGGTAAAGAGGCTGGCAGGCTCTGTAGCACCTGTAAGAGCCCCTGAAGCCATGACTATTTTACTTAGATGCAGTGAAAGAGGTGAAACAAGGGAGTATACCACAGCTGAGAGGCAGGCAGGTGCATACTGGCAGGGGTGAGGGGAGCAGCTGCTACTGCGTTTCACCGGGGACATAACTTACTTACAGTACAGCATCCCTGCTCACCCCCTGCCCGCACACCGAGAGCCATCAGCAAGCTCACATCCTTCCCTGCCTTCATTGCTGGAACATCTTTCTTCTGTGAGGTCTCTCAGAAATGCACTGAAAACACAGCAGCTGCAGAGATGTCCTTTGCCACACGTCTGCCCTCCTTTCTCTTACAGCGCTTCACCAGCTCCTCTTTTCACCACACTTGCCATTCTCCTTAAGGCTTCAGGCTCTGCCTTCATCCTGCACATCCATTCACATTTTCTCCACCTTTCTCCACCTTCACTACACCAGTGGTGGGAGCAGGCATTTATCCTGCCCTCACATATTTGTCTTCATGTCGCTCGGTCCACACGAGCATCTTCTGCTCCTCTAATCCTCTTCTCTTGTTCAAATCTCATACCTGCCTAAATAGCTTAAACATAAATTGAGAGATAGAGCAGTAATGTTGATTTGTATTTATTTAACAAGAACAAAGGAAAAATGGTTGGTGGTTTGCAAAAGCACAAAGTGCATTTGACACTCCCATCCTACAGTTCACTCCTCCTACTTCTGGAAGCTACAGTACATACAATATGATTTTAGTTGGGTTACAGCCCTTCCATATATTTGCTCTGTGCTTATCTGAGATTGTCAACAACTCAAATAAGGGTCCTTCCTCCAGAGAGGAGACAGCACATTGTAGATATTGTTTAAAGATATTAAAACAACAGAAGGCAATGAGGTCACAGTAAGCAGGCTGTGCCCATGGGTCATTTTTAGTATCTGTTCTAGTAGTATCTCCACCTGTTTTGCAATTTGGATAATCAAGGATCAAGCAAGGGCTCTGTTACTTGGTGCTGATAATTGTACTTTATACTCAATTTGTACTGGTGCTCTGTTTGCCTGCGTATTCACTGCTCTATCAGAATCTAACTCAGCTTTCTTGTGAAGCGCTTTCATTACCTGCAGTCTGAGAAGCACTAAATAACAAAATTCAGCTCCATATTACTGTTATTTATGCTACGATTCCTTCTGTCACAGCTATTTTATCTAGATTGGCAACCACCATACAGCAGAGATGTGCTCTGCGGATGCCCCCACCCAGTTCTCGCAAGCACAACCAGGCCGTTTGGGGCTCTGAGGCACAGCGCCAGCCCACTGCTCTTTTGGGCTGATGTCACTGCATCTGCGCTGCCCTGGCTGTCTCAGCAGTCTGTCCCTCTCTGACGTGACAACTCATGGAGGGAGAACCTGGAATTTCTAGATCTTGAAGAGGAAGGGAGGATGGCCTTACTGCTTTGGATGTGCTCTTCATCAGTGCCCCTAATCCAGAACAGAGCTGCTGAAGCCTACTTATTATTTTATTAAAAGAGTCATAGACAGATGATGATCAGTAGTACTCGTACTAAATGCTGTTAATTGCTAACATAGTAGCATTGCTAATCTCTAATCTTGTTTCCAAGTGAGAAAGTGTTGACATAATACCACAGACCCCATTTGTCTTCCTTGCTCCTATGATTAGAGCCTATCAAATACTAAATGCCAAAGCTTATGCGAAATGCCGCCATGGCTTCTTCCATACAACTCCCGTTATTGACTCATCTCTATTTCTATACCTCATTTCATTTTCTAACTCTCCAGTTTCTCAGATCTCCTTTACGTATCATTTGACGCTCGCATATGCAGAGAAGGCACAGCTGCTTTATTCGCTGGTACACCTGCACTTCATGTTCAGTGGAAATAACTGCATACTGAGGACAATTCATCAGGGACAAGACTCCTGCCATATGTTAAAGCTACAAGTGAAAGCATTCCTCTCACTGAATCCCAGCCTACCTTTTGAAATACTGGATCTATGAAAATAGCAGCTCTTTTTGATTAAAAGGGAAGTTTTCAAAGGAGAGGACTAGAGCTCAGCTTCAGTTCAGCAGCCCAGGGAAACCCCTTTACAGCGTGTGGTAACAGAACAAGTCAGGCAAGAGCCATGTACCTTTCCACACCTTTGTGGAAAAAGTGTTTCAAAGTGATGGTTAAGCAAACTAAGCGTAACTAAGATTTCACACTTACCCTTGCAGTGAAGTCCACAGCAGCACCCCGATTTAACAGCAGTGTTGCTACATTGATATTTCCATAGTGAGCAGCTATGTGGAGGGGAGTGAACCCACTCTGGAAAAACAAAACAGAAACAAAACCAATAGATACTTATTTTTTTATATCTCATTGGTACTCAAAAATTTGTATCACATCACTGACAAAAGCTGGTAATAGGAGTCTGCTGCACGTCACCATTCCAATTCTGTACTAGTTTCCACTCATTGACTTTTATTTATAGACTCTCAGAGAGTCTAAATAAAATCATATTGCTATGCAGGAGGAAAAAAATTAACATAATTATTCTACAAGACCCAAAGTAGGATAACACTTTCCATTATTCCAGAAAAACAATAGCAAAACATTTGAGTATTAAAGCAATGACCTGTCTTTTATAAGAAATTAGTTTCTAATAACTAGAAATATCTAGTTGTTACCGGTATTATGTCAGTGTCACAAGTTAAATCTCTTAGAGATTCTTTGCAGGAGTTCAGATACAAGTCATTTAATGACACTTGCTAACTGATTTTTATAAATTCAAAGTAGATGCAAATGAAAACAACATCAAAGATTATTTTAAATTATTAATATGGATTTATTTTTTTTCAAGGGTTAGTACCATAAAGATCAGTCTCCCACTGTGGGCAATCACACTGGGTTACGTTCAGACGCCACGAGTTACCACCCTAATTAGAAGATGCCTTACTGATTAAATTACTTCAGGAACTTATTTTCATATTTAAGTAGTTTTATTTCCTTTTAAAATAATGCTAAAACATGCAGCAATTCCATCAGTCCTTATGGGAACTAGATGCATTTCTAAATTGTTAGCAAGCCATGCTAGCTGCCACTGCCTTGCTTTGGGAGTTTTGCAGATATAAAACCACTCTCAGATCATTCTATTTGCTGACACCATCAAGGTAAGTGTCATGCAGAAGCCTAAAATCAGACCTGGATGCACAACATGACAGGGTTGTCTGCAGCTCTTGACACATCTAATAAACATATACTCCATGAGAATCCCTGAAAACTCCATCTTACATAATATGGCTCTTTTATGATGACAGTTAGTTCCCAAGATGCTTACTCTTACTTTTAAACCCTAGTTTCAGCTGCAGAGAGCCCTGGTATCTAAACTACAGTCTTCTCTAGCACATGCTACTTCATTTCATCTAAAGCAGGTATTTATCCTATAAAAGGCGATGCAAAAAGGAAGAGGAAGAAATGATGCAGCAGCACTAAGTCATGAAGGAGTGATGATGCATATATATATTTATATATACCTCTGTTGTTCTATTCACCATCATCTAGGTTAACACATTTGGAAGCAAAGAGGGGGAAAAAATGAACGGTTAGTTCACCACTGGTGATATGGATGCAAAAAGCCTCATGATTGCTATGTGGCACTGCAGCTCAGATGACAGCACAATTGGCACACAAAGGAAGCTCGACTGAATGGAAGCTGAATGATCGAGTATTTTGAATGCTAATTGTTACATGTTTACCAAGTTCTTAAAGTAGTAATTGCATAAACAACTAATCAAATTACTTCATTGCACAATACCTATCACACACCATTGCAGGAGTGGCTTTCATTCCCAAGAGACTAATTCTAACAATATTTTGCTTATTATTTTCCATTTGCAAAGTTTCTACAGGAGAAATTAACCCTGATTAAAACAAAAAGGGAATAAGGGAGAAAGAGGCAAAGAAAGCAAATGAAATATTATTCTTCATTATCACACACTATAGGAGAAAGTTACGTGTAACTGCAGCAAAATACTTCACACTAAGGAAGACCTTCACTGGATGTAATACACGTGGTCAGAACTTTACATCACCAAACCTTGTTGCTTTTTACAACTAACCTTTGACTCCACATCAGCATTGTGGTCGTTCTGCAGGAGCAGAGCTGCTGCCTTTGTGTCGTCCTTGCGAGCAGCGATGTGAAGGGCAGGAAGACGGACTTTTCCCTTCGTATCATTTTCCAGCAGCAGTGAAACCACCTGGTCGTGACCTTGCTGCAAAGCTACTGCCAAAGGCGTGAAGCCGTCCTGCAACATACAATGGGGACTCTCAACACATGTTCCAGGCTCCCCAGGGAATGGAAATAGGAAGGGAAGAGATCTCAGCATTAGTAACAGCGCTGGCTCAAATTCAAACGTGAAGTGTAACACAGTACAAATTAAAAGTATTCTGCAATGTCACTGAAATTGGAGTAAAGTGCTGGTGAACTAGGTCCCAAATGCTCGAAACACCTTTCTGGCAGCCCAGACCTAAATATAAAATAATAAGACAAGCAAACAAAAATGACTGAGACTAAAAAAAAATAAGTGTGAAATTATTCACAAATTAACAGTTACATAAATATGTGCATAACAGACTGTATAACTATGTAAAAAAGATATAAATAGCTGAAATACTAAAACTAAAATTGTTTATGATCTCCAGAGCAAATTATCATCCAGGCCCCTCTCCCCGCTACAGATTACGTTTCTTAAGAGAGAGAAAACAACCAACCAGTCAACTACAACAAAAAAAACACTTCAACTCTGTCCTCTGATATATTTTATATGTGGATTTAAAATCTAATAATATTTGAGTAGAAATACCACATTCTCCCAGTATACCAGTTATTTTACTACAACTTCCATTTCTGAAAATGTATATAGGTGTAATGGACAATCCTCTTACAAACAGAAATTTTTATAATTTTTTATGGATTCATATAAAACTAAGGAATGAAAGAGTTGCCACTTAGATTCTGCTTCTGTCCAAACATTGAAGTATCATTCCAGTCCAGGAACACATTCAGCTTTGCACAAGATAATACCCATACATCACTCAAAAAAATCACAAATGAAAATTACTCTACGTGGACTATTTGTTACATTTTACTCTCAACAGATATCTCCAAAGCTTATGTTACCAAACTTCATTGCAGTTTAGTAGATAAACACCTTCTTTCACTTTTCAACTACTTCTGTCATGGTGAAACTGTATAAGTGGGATATAGAAGTGCAGCAGTGACATAGTATGAGAATCTACATTATTCTATGCCAAAAGTGCAGAGTTCAAGTGTTAACTTTTCAACTTTCAAAAATAAAAGTAATGTTTTCTAATAAGGAATTGCTCTCTCTGGCTTACCAAAGAGTACCTCGATTTTGCATGAGAAACAGAAGGAGTTCTGAAAAAGAGCATTTTTTCAAAATTTTGGAAGGGGAAAGAAAGAAAAAAAAAAAGCAAGAAAAGAAGAAAATCACAGAAACTCCCTGGCTCCTTGCATCCTAACAAGCTTTTTTGTTTGTTTTAATCTCATTTATCTACAGCCTCCCTCTTTTCCTCTGTCTGTCCACCCTCCAGCAGCCGAGAGGGCTCTGGGCTGTGGTCCCAGGTGTGAGCAGCTCCAGGGAAGAAACAACCAGGCAGCCTCAGACTATGGGCAGAGGAGAATGACAAATGCTGTGTAGCTCTGAAGGCCACAAAACTCCATGAGCATCCCCATCAGAGGGCCCTGGCAATATAGCTACACTGTACCTGCAGAGAGAGGCCTGGAGAAACCCCAAGTGTGACAGGTCCTGCACTGGTGACCCCAAGACTCTGGCTGCCATAGGATAGTGGATAGGAAGTGGACAAATGGGTGGGAGCACTTTGTTTCAAACCCAGCACAGCTGCCGTCCCCTGTACCCTCAGGTTCCTGACTCCAATGAGAGTTGCCCAGCATTTCAGTGTGTGCAGAGATCACTGCACTGAGGCCAAGCAAAGTGCAACCAAGAATATTAGCGCCAACAAGAACGCATTTTCACCACATGCTCTCTGAAGATGGCAACTCACAAAAAGCAATTGCAAGCCAAGTACCGTGGTGTCAGCACTATATTTAGTAACTTTGCTTTAAAACATAAGGCAAAACCAAACTCAAAAAAAACTAACCAGAAAAAAAAAAAAAAAGTTGGTCCACTTTTTTATTTAGATTAAAACATCTTTGTTAAAGAGTTTTATTTTGAATATTTAGCTAAGTGCCAATCAGTTAATAACAGTGGCTTTTGCACTCAGAAAGATAAAGATAAATCAGATTTATATTAAAACTTGGACTGAGAGAAGATTAAAACATGCCCATAAACAAGTAGGGTAATAAAGGTAACATTGTTTTGTAGTCTGGTATCTCCAATGGAATTCTCCATGAATAAAATTAGATTGCACCTTATTATCGAGTTGGAGAAAAGCTCAACCTCACTGACATCCAATGCTCAAAGGAAAAACAATACCAGAGAAAAATAACCAAGTATCCATGCACAATTTTTTAAAATTCTAGTTTCAGAAAGTCATACAGTGGCAAGCGGATTTTTGAATGCCTGAATCTACCGTAAATCTCTGGGGGTCCTGTGACTTCTTTGTTTCCAAGTTTTTAAACAGAAATAAAAATTAATGTTCTGAAAACTGCAGTTTTCAGATTTTGAAAACATATTGTTGATCCATTAGTGATTAATTTTTACAGTGCTGAATTCAGAAGAGGCCATACATGCATCATTATACAGTGATACTATGAGGTATAGTGATGCAATAAAATAATTTTGCATTTCATATTTTGCAAGAAGTAGGACTTTTTCAAATAACCATTATTTCCTTCATGGATTCAATTCAGATAGAGCAACCATAATTTAATAAATATTAGAGAGAGCACACATTGAAATACTTTTTGGTATTTTATTGTAGCGAAATCTTGAAATTAGGCCAAATGAAAATTCATCAGATTAAAAACCTATCTCAATGCAGTACATGTATTACTATTAATATATCTGCTGTTTCTTTTTCCTTCCAGGTTGCCTTATTTGAGTTAGAATTACTTTTTAAAGCAAGAAATCAAAAGTGTTCTTCTAGAAAGCTTAGAGAACACCTTCAAGGATGGACCTCACATCTTTCTGTCAGCTTGAAATTGTCACTGCAGGACCAGATGGGATAACAAGGTGCTGCAGAGAGGGTATCAACAGGCCAATAAATGCAGTTCAGAAAATGCTCCAAGCACTAAGTAAGCCTGGGTTTTCCTTGATACCCTAGGGCTGTCTCCAAAGCGCAGATGAACAGTGTTCTTTCTTTATGGTTGCCCTCAACACTATTCACTATTTTTAATGAGCACAGAGAACTTCCATATTATACACACTGCTCCCTGTTTGAGCACTTAACCTAAAAGATTACTAGTTCTGACTAAGAACATATTTATTTTTAGAACTCTTTCTAGTTAAAGTAATTTTTTTAATTTTAGAAATGGCAAGAGCAAGAGATGGTTTAAATTACTGAAAAGCCAATAGCTCAGTATTCATTAGCACACTCTTTGGAGAGATAACTTTATATTGGCCCTTAATTTTGTATTTAGAAGACTAATGTAAGTTGGCAAGAATCACTGCTGAAGCACATTTTACTTTGTTCATAAAGTGTGAAATGAAAACTTTTACCTCTGTGGCAAGGCTTTGACTGGCACCATTGTCAAGAAGAAACTTAACCACCTCCAGGTGGTTTTCTTGGGCTGCCATATACAGTGGAGTGAAACCATTCTGAAATAGGAAAGCAAGAGTGTAAACACTTTACAGACATCTCATACATACCTCAGATCTGCCAAACCCTGGTAGATCTGGAGGAAACCGAATAAACTATGTGCACACACATCAGTTAATGGTGTGATCTCCCTTGATTTAAATGAAGATAGGAGGATAAGAGAAGGATAATATTTAAAAGGACACAGAAGAATCTTTTGGCAGATACAGATACAGTTCTCACAGCTAATCAAGACTCTCTTCTTTTACATCTGTTGTGAAGTCAAACTACAAAACATTCTGGACAGACCTTTGGTAGAGATGATTTATCATTCCTGATAAATGCAGCCACAGCTGTGGAAATGCAAAATGGGACAGACAAGTACAATGCACGTCTGCAGCAAAAGCAAGAGCAATGGCTCTTCAGAATATTTGCCAATTTTTTCTCTTCTTTCCATTAGCTTTGACTTCTCCTTCACTTGTGCTGGCTACTTATGCCTTCTGTCTCCTCAAAGAGCTGCCTTCTGAGCATGGCCTGCCTGCGGTCACTGAGCTACTTCAGATTTCAGGCACCAGGAGATCTGAGGATCATTGGTTCCCAGCAGTTTGAGACTGAGGTTTATCAGTGTTTCCGATCACATTAGAGCATTTCTCTAATTATGCTTAAGTGAGTGATTTCAATCAATGCAATAGGAGTATTAAAGGCTGCAGAGTTTAACTCATTCTTTGGCAAGTGCTTTCCTTTTGCAGTCAATGTTTTTGTCTTTCCATTAACTTTGCATTAATTCTTTCAGGATTTGAATTTTTGGGGACTAACATTAAGACAATATATTTTTCCCTATTATTCTAAACATTTGTGAAATTCACAGCTTTGACTTCACTCACAAAACCAAAACAGCAAAATGAAGTAATGAAACCTGTCCTAGGCTCAATATACCTCTAAAAATTTATAGAAGTTGCTGATTTACAGCTGAAATTGCTTGGCTTTCATATAGTACAGCATGTCCCTCAGTCCAACAGAATTGTGAACTGGTGATAAATACATTTTATATTAATAACTTAAAATATCCCTATAGTATTGACTGAGCAGTTTGATACTGCTGAAGCAACCAAAGCAGCATCAGCAATACGAGCAATCCCTTTCTCTTCTGCTCTATCATGATAAACGTTTTTACCCTTCATACTCTAGCACTACACTTTGCCAGACATACTGCTGCTACATTTTGCTCCATTCCTTTCTTTCTCATCCTAGCGTGGCTGATGATGCCAAGAGGTCACTGAGGTTTCAGTGGGCTGTGTTAGGACACTGTCTTTCCTCTCACTACCTCACACCAGTGGGATTTCTGTGAACCTCTGATTTCTCTAAAGAAAACTTCGCACAGAATCAGCTGCAATAGGGCCAGCAGCTTCCCTCAACAGCTGCTCCCCAAGATCCCCCCAGACCTCCCACTCCACCACACACCACTTCTGGTAATTACTCCAGAGAATGGGGAGGACAAGGAAGAAAGGAAACACAAAATAAGATAAAAGGTAAAGCCTAGTTAAAAGTAACATGTAAACCAGAACATTTCACCTGGCTTAAATAACAGAAAAGTTCCGGAAGTGCTTCCATCTGAGTGGGTTTGGCTGAGACAGCACCAGCACTCTCAGGCTGGCAATGTGGCCAGGGCAGGCGTTTGGACAGGGTGGGAGGAGCAGGGGGAGCAGCTCAGCAATTCGACTACAACAGTTACAAATGACACTGACCTAGATTTTGCCAGAAACAAATGGAGCCAAACAGAGGTGAGCTCAGAAGTTGAGCCATATATTTGCATCAAAAAAGGTTAACATTCTGGGCTCTGGAGAGGCAAAGGAAAACTGTAGCCTGAGACCTACAGCAGTAAATTTTGGTTGAGTTATAGTAGCCACAGTGAAAACAGCTGAGAGACATTTGACTGTCCCAGCAATGGGGCAGAGCTGCATGGCACGCGTCCAGCACAGAGTATGCAGGAGGGCATAGGTGACCTGGGGCCAAACGTCCAGGAGAGACAAACAGAAGAAAGGGCAGTAGGAGAGGAAAAGGCGTGAACTGATGTTTGATCCAAGAGGAACTTGACCATCAATGAGCCACCAACCAGCTGTGAAGCCACATGTTTACGGGGCTTGCACAGGCTATAGGGGCTGTGGCTTTTCCAGCATGTTGATAATTTGGTCTCTATTCAGGAAAATGAGGCTACAAGCACAAAGCAGGCGCTGAAGTCCTACTGGAGCCACAGCCTAAAGTTACCTGTGTTTCAGTGCACTCTCCAGAACCAAGGCCTAACGATTTAGTTACTGTGTAGTCAAAATTCTGCTTAATGAAAAACAGAGAAGCCAGAAAGAACTTGCTAAGGTACCTAATACGTTACATTACAATTTATTATTGTATAGTGAACAGCAGAGTCTCGCATTTTTCCCTGTCATTTCATGGCATACTCAATATCTAACTCAATATCTATTTAGTAACTCAGCTGGAAACGAAGATTTATTTTTTTTTGTCTCAAACATTTGCATTTAGAAAGAAAGCAGGAGATACTTCCTAATTATTAGTTTCAGAAAAAAAATAATAGGCAAAAATTCTCAGAACCAAGTATTATTAGAATCTGGAGGCAGCGCAGAACCTTTTCTCCTATGTTAAATCACTGTAGGGTATTCACAATATATTTCCCTCCATATTTTGCTTTTTCTTCTGTCTTTAAAAAGGAGTAAAAACTGTCAGAGAGCCACAAGCCTAAGGAAAGCATTTTGTCTTCAATAGTAATAAATAGCCCTTAAAAGAAGTACAAAATCAGACTCAGTAAAAATTCACCTTCTTTTTTTTTATTATTTTTTTAAGGACAGGAAGATTCGATTAAGAAGGCCTTACAACCCTAACCCTGCTGCTGTCAGAGCAGAGCTGTTACCTCCAAGAGTAAAGGAGATAAAGCCAAACTCACAGAAAACAGGGTCAGCAGCAAAACAAAAACAAACATACAAACATCTTTGGGTGCTCTCTTTGTGGGTATGCTAAATTCAGCAGAACTTTATTCTAAGCTTTAAGAAGGCTCAAGTGATGGTCAGTACCACAGAAAAAGCTGGTCCAGGGGCAGTTTGGTAACAGGGAGCTCCAGGGACCTCCCCATAAAGACTAATCCCAACTGGAACATCTCATTACCAGGTATTGGCGGGGAATGGCAATATACGTGTCTCTCAAGCAAAGATAAAGGCATCTATAAGGGGGGCAGGGAGGAGGGTGGAAATCTTTAATTCCCATATGTTAGCAAAATAAGGCTAACAGGTGGCAAAACCTTAGGGTGTATGGCCAATGCAGTTACATAAGATGTTTACAACCTCATTTTTAGTTTTAGGGCTGAATACACAAGTTCTCAAACACAACCAGTAAAGATTCTTTCAAAGTTACTTTAATTTCTTTAACAAGAAAACCGCTGTAAATATTCTGCTTTGTTTTACTTCTTAGCAGTCATTGAAGATTGTACTTAAAACTATTTTTTGCTGTTGTTCTCTTTGAATTCTAATTATATGATGCCTGGAACCAAATATTGCAGTATTGAGCTAGTATGAAAAAATAAGAAAAGAGAACTAAATAGCCCATTTTCTTTGTCTAGGTGAAAGAAACATGAAATACAGATCACAAGTAACTAACATTCT
The DNA here is from genome assembly GCF_963082525.1 of Nesoenas mayeri. NCBI lineage: Eukaryota > Metazoa > Chordata > Aves > Columbiformes > Columbidae > Nesoenas > Nesoenas mayeri. The sequence continues at coordinate 8,645,162 of NC_137551.1, read as the reverse complement.
TGAAACAGATTCAGTTAAACTGTTCATATTATTTGAGAGATCATTTTTAAAAAAGTTTATTTAAAATGTACATATTTAAATTTCCCTTTTTAAAAAAACATTTTCTACCATGCCCACAGCTTTATAACACAGAAGAATGGCATCATTGGGCCAGATGAACAGACCATCTCTTAATGTGATCCGTGTCTGTGACGCTGCCTGCCAGCCCCTGAGCAGGGAGAACGGGGTTGGAGCACAGTGCAGGGACACCTCCCATGGCACAGCCACCCTCCTTGCAACAATCTGTGCTTTATGCATTTTTTTTGAGCCTGAGTTTTCCTCTGTTTTATTTTGCTGCTTTGCTCTTAACACCAGCACCATTTTTTCTTATTTCACATTTTCTATAATTGACCTAAATATTCATCCAAAGGACCTGACCCAACTTAAAAGCTCTGTGTATGTTTGCAGTACCTCCTTGTACAAGCAAAGGGGATGAGCTCGATTAAGCCAGAGACACTGAATTATGTGAAACAGGATCCTTTTCATGTGAACAAGTTCTCCCTCTCTGTTGTTCTATCAGTCTCTCTTCTGACTCTGTAACAATTACCAGCTCATAGGACACTGGAGGGCAGATCTAAGGCTGAAGGGTAAATGCTTTTCTGTGCTGCCTGTTACACAACCCCTCCCAATGTCCTGCAGACACCCCTGGAGGTACCTCCGCTTTCTTCACCTCGAGGGGTGTGCATCTGCATGGCTTCTGGACAACTTAAACCAGAGATGTTATTTCTATACTTTCCCCATTGATGAATGAGGAGGGGCAACTCAAAGTTAATCTCAACTTATGTTTGCCATCCCATGTGGGAAAAGACATGAACACAACCTGGCGTTTCACTGCGCTGTCATGGCTATTAGGGAAGACTTGATCTGCCCACTCTGACCACCTGGGAAGGGGTAGAGCAGAAGGGGGAGACATGGAAGCATTTAATGTATTAGTTTTATGTTGAGTTACAAGGTGACTATGAACTCAGCACTACACTCACTAAAATTGCCGCTTCACTAATAAAATGGTAGCTCTGTTTAAACTGTGTCCTTGCACCTGCTGTCAGTTACCAATGTGAGTGGAACAACCAAAAAAGGAATGCCTTTTTTTTTTTCAGTGTGAGCAGGATGACATTCTTCTTACTGACTCTATCATACCCTGTTTTCAACAACCAGCATTAATACAAGGAGATCTACCAGACATATTTACCAATATTGCAGTTTATAAGGGGAAAAGGATTTTAATGTCAGCAAAGTTTTTCATAGTACCAAATGGAAAAAATATGACTTTACCTGAGACTGTGCATTGACATTGGCCCGATTCGTAACCAATACTTTGACTACTTCTGCTTGTCCAGCAAGGGAGGCTATGTGCAATGCTGTGTTTCCTTTCTGAAATGAGCAATGGTAATTTTTGAAGAATACAAAACTTGAGCTTGAATACATGACAATACTATCAAGAACGTGTTTCACTTTAAAACATAGTATTTCTTGTCATAATATACTCTGAGTACTTCTAATAAGTTATTCTAGAAGACAGACCAAGACAGAAATCTACAATTTGTTCAGTAAATTGCATCCCTACTAACCTGTGACATTTGCTGTAATCTAGATGGTTTCAACTAAACAATTATTGAGACCACTTCACCAGCAGAAAAAGAGCAACTACTGCTGCAGTAATGTCTGTAATCAGTTGACTGACACTTTGTGCCCGTGCCATCCGTGTGAACAAGAGAACAATTAGATAGGCCTGACTAACCTTTGTTGCTGCATCAACACTGGCACCTCGCTGTATCAGTTCAGCGACAACTTCTACGTGCCCTTCTTTGGAAGCGAGATGGAGAGCATTCAACCCATTCTGATTTTAAAAAGGGGGGGAAAAAAAAGAAAAGCAATGGAAAAAGATTGGCAAAGGTTTTCCAGCATAGCAAACAACATATCAGGAGACAAATTATTATATCCCAGTGAGAGGACTGCTTCCAAAAATTATTCTTACATAAACTTTACAAGAACTATATTACGAGGAAAGAGTATTAATTAAGTCAGGATGTACTAGCTCTGGGGTCTCAAGTTCTGTGTGCTGTCCCATGAGCTGATGTAATGCAAATGGAATGAAAGATATCATTAAATAGCACAAAATTCTCCAAGTCAAATTGAAATTATATTTTGGTAAGGGGTAAAAATAAAAGTTTTGATTGGATAAAATATGTAAATATGGTTCATCAAAAACCACATAAGTTATCACTAACATGAAGTGTAAATATAAAACAGATTTGAGAAACAGTGAGAAAAGTATCTCTCCAGCAAATTTGATAAAAGTATTTTTTCAACCTGATTTGAAATATTGATGTCCACTCCATTTTTTAAGTAGTCGAGAGCCTTTTCCAAGTTGCCAGCTCGAGCAGCTCTCAGGTAACTTGCATTTGTGTCAGACTATAAGAAAAAAAAAGGAAAGTCCCATTAGAAATTATAGCACAGTATAAAAATTTATTCTCTTGGCAAACAAGTTACTAATGATATAACATATTGTACATACATTTAACTACACACAAAAGTATCCCAAACTGCCTTATCAAATATGGGTCAAATCCTGCCCTCCTTGCTTATGCAGACTCCCTCTGGTGTAAATAGGCTATCTGCCTGACTGGGCAGCACAAGAATTGACTTTATGTATAAACATGAATTATGTAGCACTGTCTAACATGCAAGGCTAGTAGACAGAGACACATCTGGTACTCAGCATGGAAGATAACTGTGGTAAGGCTCAGGATGACTCCATGGAAACCACTCCGCCCTTTCCAAATGTGCCACACCACCTTTGTGTCCAGGCCAAACAGACCAGACCAGCACAAATTTATAAACACCCGGCACTGAAGTACTGGACGACCTGAATGAAAAAACATAGTTCTACAAATTAAAGCATTTTACAGTCTAATGTCTGATTACATTTTGTTTTATTTTCTCAGTCCTCTCTCATTTTATGGCAGATTTGATTTACAATATCTGTCCACAGTCAGTGAAGTAGCCAGAATTCCCTAGGTACGGTGTCATTATCTCAACTGCTTTTTACTTTTTTTTTTCAGATCTTGCTTTAAAGATAGCCGTGCAAATTTGCTGTATGATGACTTCAGCTTGAATGTGAGGATGGCAGAAAGGACGGTTAAGTCATGAAAGAGATCACTGAAAGTAATTCCCATCCCCAGAGGGTTTTAACACCAAGTTATGCAAATATCCACCAAGGATGGTTTAGATAATGCTGATCCTGCCTTAGAGCAAGTGGAATGAACTGGGTTAGCTTTCAAGAGGTACAAATTGTATAATCTTTGATCTTATCTGTGCTTACCCTGGCACCTTGGGCAGTCAACACATTGTTTTGTGCCCTCTTCTCCACTGGCATAACAGGAACTGTCTGGGTTTTTTTTCCCTCAGTATCATTTAATCATAGGCTTACATCTCTACAACTTTAAGTACCCTGTGATCCTTTAAGGTACTAAAAGAGTGCAAAAAATAAAAGCAGTAACTGCTGAAAGAATTCAAAAACATTCTGGCACCAAAGCTCAGTTACTTATTCAGTGCTCAAATGATTTTTTTTTTCATTGCCCATTTTCTAGATTTCCTACAGACTTTTCTCTTCTCCTGTCAATGCAGCTACCGTAAATGGGACGTTCTGTTCAAGCCCATCTGAAATCACCTTCATGTGCAAGATGAAGTGCTCTTGGGCATAATGACAGCAAAATGGTAAGTGGGTATAAAGTCTGCTTTCCTCTTCGTACAAGCTGTACAAGCTACAAGACTATTTATTAGTACTTTCAATACTAGAATTTCTCTCTTCCAAGGAGAGAATCGTTACTTATAGACTCTTCATTTTCTCCCAAGTTTTACAGACATGGTGTTCCACTTTGCAACAATAAGTTACTAGTTTACCACCTTCCTGGCTCTTAATCATTATTTTCCAAGCATGCCATTCTGATCATTACAAGTCAACTTCTGTGATGTACTTCCCACAAAATATCTCCTAAGTACCAATGTTTAATTTGGCTCTGTCTATAGTTTGCTGCTACAAACTATATGGTCAGAACTGTAAAGACTATGGGCAAAAACAGCTGCCTTGAGAGGTGCAGTAAAACAGTTTCACATTTGGAAGATCATCTGAACTGTGCAATGCAGATTATTACAGGAGACAGGTCATATTCCCAGCGCTTAGCAACGGCAGCCACTGGGGTAAAAAACAGGTCAGCATTTTATCAGCATTACCAAAGGTATGAGGGAGGACTTAATAGACTAGGAGCCTTTTTTTGTTCCAGAGTAATGGCATGTCTGTTTGGCACAGTCAGCAGGTGGATGATAATTAACATCAGTGTTTACAGCTGCTGCTGAGTGGGGAAGGGATGCACCAGAGCAGCTTACTATGGAAAATCAGCTCCTGCCAGTCACATTAATGCATGCAGGACAAGAAGTGCTGCTCATACTCAGAAACATTTAAACCTTTTGAACTGCTCAAACAAAATGGAGGTGGCTGTCAGTCAGCAGGCAGAAGGAGTGATAAATAGCTGATATTCACATTAATACCTAATGGCTCTTTCACTGTAGAGGAAGAGCAATGCCAATGTCTTTTAAGGACTTCTCTTGGAAGCACTTGCTTGCTCAGGGGAGGAAGGACAAAGGCTAGGTCACACTTCCAGCCTGGGGATGTATAGAAGTGTTTCAAACCAAGCTAGCTCAGGTGCCGCTAAGCAATGCACAAATCCTGAAATCCCTCCAGCAAAAAGCAAGGCCTCCTTTGCAAGTCAGCACTCAAAACTTACTCCTTTTGCTCAAACTGTCCAAAAGCACCACTGACACCAGCAGCCAGGTTGGAACCTGAGTGGTGAGGCTGGGGAGCCCTGGGCACAGCACCCTGGGCTCAGATAGGCTCCTAGTGCAAGGGGCACTGCACCAGCACCGACACGTGCTGGCACTACAACCACAACTGGGAAGCACCCAGAGAAGCTGCCATTTAACAGCATGCCAGGGACAGCACAAACTCTCCCACAGTTCAGCTGATCTGAGTTGGCACTTCCAGTTTCCACATTACTGGTTTCCAGTTACTTGAATGTGAAGTGAGCTAGTTTGTGAAACTTTGAGCTGCCTTAGTAGGCAGGGTGAAACACATCACTGTGCACCAAGAAATGGGGGAAAACCTTTGTATCTGACCTGGGCTAAAACTCCCCAGCCCTCAGACTGGATTAACTGAGCTGAGGCTGCTTAACTCACCCTTTCTGGGCCACGAGACACAGAAATTTTGAGATTTGCACAGAGAGATAACAGACTGAGGTTGTAGCAGTATGCAAAAAGTTCAGCGAGGCTTCTGGGATTCTCTCCATCCATTTCAGTCTCTGCCATGAGCAGAAACAAGCAATAATAATTAGAGAGAACAGACAGCCAGCATCTTTGGAAACCAAAATCAATTCCAGCCTCTCTAAAAGCAGCATTACTTTCCCTGGGACCAAAGCATTACACCAGATGTGCTCAGATAGAGAACAGAGTTTCAAACTTTTTCTACCTTTTAAAATGTCTCAAATACCCTTGGTTTTGAGATATTCCACTTCCAAAACCCAGAAGAACCAATAAATGCTATCCAAATTTCCCAAAAACTAAGCATAAGGATCAGTCAAAATTGATCAAAAACATCACACCAAAATTTTCACATTTCTGAACCTAAAGTTTTCTCAACTTTACATTTCTATTTTAAGCCTAAATTATTATTTTTTTTAAAGATATCAGAGTAGAGCAGAAAAATGTCATTTCCAATTGGCACTGTTCTGTTTAAAACAAAGCCTCTTTGAAACCCTCATAGAGCTTGTAATTGCCTCTGTATTGAAGAGACAGGAGTAATATCAGAGCCTAGGCTCAAATCACTGAAGGACTCAAAAATCAAACAAGTGTAACAATAATGTTAATAATTATATATATATGAATTGTCATCATGCCTGGAAGCCCATGTCAAAGACTGATCAAGAACCTGTTATATAAAATGCATTAAAAATACAGGAGGGGACAAACGGATTTTAGGTTACCAACCATCCCTCAGGTCACCTGCACAGATAAGCGCTCCCTCTGTGGGGAACTATTCTTGATGTACCCAATTCCACCTTCCACACTAGCTGGCATCCGAAAGACAAACCCCACACAGCCAGCATGGCTACAGGACATTCCATTAACAGACTTAATAAGCATTTTCTCCAATACTAATTATTTAAACCTCAATATTCCTGGGAGAGGCATAGTCTATACTAGTCATGTATTCTGATATGGGGTTTTTTTGTAATCAACCCCAACATGAAGAGGAAAATTGGCTTTTGATTCTCCACTGTCTTGACAAATATCAAGAGAACAGCAGACATGGGACATACATCAAAGCATCCAGAATCTTCAATGTTCTTGCAGTCAGCCACGAAGCTTGTGTGTTTGCACAGGAACCCAGTTGTCAGGCTGTATCCCCAAAGCCTTTCCCTGCTCCCTCTTGTGCTCCCTAAGGATGCTAACTTTTCAATCTCTAGATCCAGATTCAAATTAAAAATCAAAATTCTAACAAGAATTTTAATTCTTGGAGATACAGACCTCAGACCCTGTGCACAGCATTTAATTATAGAATGGCTATTTAGACAATATTTAATAAACAGTAAATTTATGAGAGTACCAGTACTGATGGATGCATAATATCAGGCTTTTTATTCACAGATTGCACAACTTCTCCCCTCTCCCCTGTACTTTCTTGGAAGAAAGAGGAACTATTTCTAGTTTTAAGAAATGCGTAAAAGCAGATGACTGGCTAATGAATGCAGTCTTTATGCAATATGTATTCCTTTTAAATTTTTGTATTTTCCTTTAATGTACTAAGCTACAAAAATCCAATTCTGTAATGTACAGCAGGCTGATGAGCTTGCAGACTCTGGGCTGCCCGCAGCTCTCAACAGGTTTTCCAGTCTGGAGCTTGTTTCAACAGCCTTCATCCCAGAGACATCTCTGGAAGGGACGGAGGCTGAATAAACGTAAATTTCCCAGCCCTTGTTTACCCTAGAAGTTGTCAAGTCATGCCGCACAATGGACAGCAGAGCCCTGTGACGTACAGGTTAAGACCTGAGAACTGTTTCCCCATTTTGAGGAAAAGCTCTGCGAGTCAAAAACATTTCTGTTACAGGAAAAACTAATTCCTAAGTCACTTGGATATTATCTTAAGTCTCCATTTTAAAAAAGAAAATTGTGATGCTGACTCACGCTAGTAAATACATATTCACAACCCTTTTTTTTTTCCAAGAGCTCCCAGCAAAGTAAGAGACACACAAGGACAGACAAAAAATGTTAGAAAATTTGCACTGACTGTCAACATGGGGTCTGGTTTTTTTCTATGGAATAGAGAGAGTCCTCTCAGAAAATGGAGAGTATGTTTTATTTAATGAACCCTCAAAAAGTGCAAAGGCATTATTTTCAACGAGCACAGATCCCCTCCCATACTGATGGCATTTTTATTACGCTCATCTCTCTTTCCTTTGTGTTCTGCTTACAGTGGCTTCTTTTTCAGATTAAAAATCCAGTCTTTTTTTACATTGGGAGCAGCGTTTTGTTTTTCACTCCATCTTTAACAGTAGCTGTTGTGAAGGGAAACCCCCAGCAGGTTCCCATTGTGCCACAGTAGGATGCATTCTGGCTTGAGTCCCAACAAAAAGATGCTAACCATGCCTAACATTTGTTGTGGGGGGAGGCAATTACCTCATTTAAAGGGATGAACTTACATTACTTCCATTTGGAAATGTACTCAACAAAACTAGTCTTGCAGCAGCATGAGATGATCTGAGGAAACAGATGATAACATTTTTGTTTATTTTGATATGGATGGGCTTACAGCAACTGATGGCATTTTTTTTGCAGTAAGGCTCAAATCTGATGGGCACTGAGCACTACACTGGAAACTGGAGGTCCTTGACATTTCTTAGATTTTGCTCCTATGTTAATTTAGAACTTTCTTGCAAGCAAATGTGTTACAGTTACTTGGTAAGGAATGTAATTTTATTTCAAATAAACAACCTTGGCCAGTTAACAGCAATGTATGAATGATGTGAAATAAACCAGCCATATCATTTTCCTGGGGAGGCTCTTCATCCATCCTCCAGGTGTCTGTATCCTTTTTATCTCCCTACTACCTCATAATCAAATCTGTATTAAAAAAACTCATTTGTATCTCCTTTATCAGAAAGCGGGCTGGCTGCACCAAAAGAGAAGGTGATGATCCTCTTTGTGCAAACAATTACGGCTGTACTCATGCTTTACATACCATACTACCATACGTGTTTCTTTCTGATAAGAATGTGACAGCCTGGAGCCAACTGCTATCTGCAGTTCTGCTGTTAATTATCCTTTGGAGAGATGCTTTTGGGATCACAGCCCTCAACACAACCACAGGGCGACAGGAAAAGCTCCATTCCTACTGTGTGACAATTCAAAGGAAACATCTTTTGGTTATTCTGAATATTATATTATTGATCAAAACCCAAACAAATCCTTCTAATTGTTTGCCCTGCCATGCAACTTAATAATCAACTTTGATCATATTTTGTATATTCAGAATGTCGCCGTAGCTGGCCCTATTCCAGCTATGTGACTATGATACGTTTTCCATGAGTTAAAAACTACACTGGCTACAGGCTGCATGAAACCCCTCTTCTTGGTCACCCCAGTGAAGACTAAAATACCTCATACTGGAAAAAGTTTTATATGAATCTATAATCAACTGTATTTGCAACAACTGAGGCTCTATCCCTGTACAGCAGTCAGTCGTAACATGCTTGTAAAGAAAATATTTCCTGAAAACCATGCATTTAAGCAGTTCAAAATAGTGTGGAAAATACATCTTAGATTCAGCTCCTTCTTTCTAGAAATCCTTAACCAAACCAGGAAAACATCCAAGCAAACAAATAAGCCTCTGTCCTTACTAGGCCACAAGACAAGGTAAGTCTCTGACATGCAAGTTTAGTATAAACCATTTTCAAGACCACTTGCAGCACTCTACCTGTTAGAGTCTGTCTTGGCAAAATGCTGAATCTGTGGCTCACTATTACCACTGAAAATGAACTACCTGTATTGAGTGGAAGATGGCTGAAAAGGACCCAGACCCTGAGATGTTAAGGCTGGTATGTACAAAAACATTCACAGCTTCTAGTACCAGAGGTGCTTATCACTGCCTTTAACAGCATCACGAGGTCTAGAGCAAGTTGTTTGCTTGCAATGACAAACATCTCTTGTGAAGCTATGATGCAGCTTTCCTACTGTGTAAGTTAGACCTTATGCACACAGTCTTTTTCAGTAGACCATGAATCTAGTCAGTCCTGTGGTTTATGATGCAACTTATCCAGCCCTGGGTGTCTTTAAATGCCTGAACAACTGCTTCCTAAGAAAGTTCCAGCACAAGATAGAAATGTAAGTTAGCTGTCGTTATTCTAATTTTCTGCAAGGAGCAAAAGGGGTTGTGATTTTCAGGGCACAGTAGATACACGCAGAGCTAGATGGGAAACTCTTGCCTAACATCCACATGGATATTATGTTCAACATGTTACAAGTTGAAAATGCCACTAAAGCTGTCATCTCCATACTATTTCCTGGTCACCACAGATATTCAACAAATACAGAATGATTTAACTGCAATTCTAACAAAATTAACATCTGACAACCCAACAGAGAACACTTGAACTGAGATCAAACCCATCCCACAGGGACAAGGTTCAGACAGGAGGTGAGGCTCTACACAACTTCCAATACTCTTTGCCAGTTTGCACAGGTGGGGTTTTGAGACTTTGAAACACAAGTTTGATGTGTCAGCTTCACCTAAAGAATTTATGAAAACAATTACTTATACAAATGTGTTAAATTAACAACACTAAAAGCAAGATCCTAATTTTCCAGGACTACAGAATCAATGCACACCTGTATGACACACAATCTGTCTAATTATGCATTAATAACAAATCACAAGAAGTATTTCCTTTTAACAGGAAAATAAGATTCCTTTAATATTGACTTTTCAGCTATAAAACTGCCCTGTAGGAAAAGACAAATTTAAATGACAAGGTAAATTGGGACACACTCTGTTCAAAACCAGTAAAAATCACTGGTTTCACCAGCGAATCACTGCACTCCATTAGAATTGCACAATCAGGGAATGATCCAGGCCTTTCGTGACCAACTCACATATATAATCAATGAAAAGGATCTGATACAGTTGAGGGCAAAAGATTTGAGCATCTAAACTTCAAGATTCATTCCCTAGGCTGACAGCCTCAACTTCTAGAAGTTTATTTCAGACTCTGGGAAGAAATTCCTGAGCCTGCAATGACTCATCTCTCACTCTCTGAAGTTTTCCTATCATACATTTACAAGAGAAATATAAATCACTGGCTTTCATAACTGCTACCACAGTCACAAAGACCTAGAGAAAGGCTAGATGTGCTTCGAGGGTTTCTTCTTATGTTTATATTCACCTGAAGATGATAACTCTCTTATATGTCGAACTAGATGAGATGCCATTGATGTCCTCCCTGCTATTTTTCTCTCAGAACCTGACTACCCAATGAGCACGGAGATAATTTCAGCACAGCTCAGGCTCAAATTTAAAGCCAAAGTCACATTCTTCAGATCACTGCATGAATTATGTCAGTTGGTCCACCTCCTGTTCTCTGATTTTAGAATTAGGATCCTCTAAAGGGGAGGAAAAAAAAAAAAATCAGCAATTTTTTAAAGCATATTTGTTTGTCTATAATTTCAGATGGGGAAAAAAAGTAGTATAAGCCTAAATCAAATAATATTTCTGATTCTAAGGAGAGATATTTTATTCACTCAAAATGAGCTCACTACAAAAATATTACATAAATAGGTTTCAATCAGATGAAGTGGAAGTTACTGGTCATAAAGTAGAGCAAACTGCATGTCAGTAGGAGTGTAACACACATAAGTATTTCCTAAAAATATTGTAGATAACAAGCTATAGGAACTGCAGACAAGCTACATAACTTCTTCTGTAACCAATCTATTAAGAGCTTTCAGTACAGTAAAGTCAGAAATTTCCTTCTCTCTTTTTGCCTTTCCAGTTTATGCCTGCTTGTGAATGCATCTCTCATTCAAAAGCAAAATAATTCTGCCTTAGAAGTTTGAACATCTTTAAATTGAAAGATTGTTTTAGGTAAACCAGGTGAGCCATTTCTAAGGTGGCAAAAACACAAGCAGAAACATCAATTTACACAGCAAGCATTGCAAATCCCACATGTAATTAAAGTTTGTATCTTTGTAGGCTTAAGAGGCATTTGAATGGCTAGTTTTAAAGCTATCTACTAGAGTGTTGAGTGTTCAATTTTTTGGCATGTTGTTCAGGATTCTTATAGGAATTACAAACTTTTATCAGTTTATAGATGCCAAAGTATAGGTCTCCTAGCAGGGATTATGACCTCTGTTGGAAGCAGAGAGCCTCTTCCAATTTACATACCTCCTAAATACTTTGTTTGAAGAGAGTCCAAGCTGGAAAAGCCCATGTAGCAGATACAGAATCTGAAGGGTCAGTGGAAATTGTCTAAACAGCTTCCAGGTACTAAGAGGACTCCTGGGGCGGGATTTGCAAAACCCCATAAACTTGGTAACGGTTCTGCAGGGCTGGCTGGGGGCATCACATGAGCTTTGTCATAGCAATTAACCTTAGGACAGCTTGTAACATTTACAGAACAATCAGTCCTGACACCTATTTGTAGAAATGCTGTGAAATATATGTGTGCCCTGGTACAATGAGAAAGAGTCAATGGATTGAATAAACCAAAGGACTCGAACATCTCCCTAGAGCCAGAGACTGGCTGAAGTAGTTTTGGTGCTTCAGGAGCAGAAAACACCAGATAGTACTTGCCAAACTCATGAGGGCAGTTGGTCACAGGATTGTTAACAGGATACAGGAGCTAAGCAACCTGCAGGGGAACAACTTTAAACATGATCCAGACAGGTACGAGACCTATTGGAAAATACTCTGGGCTGAGCTGGCTTGGTCGTGTTCTTCTACAGGAGCTGAATCTCCCTACTGACCATAACCTCTCATATCTTGTGTTCTGTTTGATTCTGCTGTCATGGATAGGACCCAACAACTCCAGATCCATTCTGTAATTTGCTGCATTCCTCTAAACCCCAAAGGCAAGGCAAACCAGAGCAGCTGTTAGACACACTGCCATTTATTACTGCTAGAAACACTGAGGAAAACTTGTCTTCCTTCTCCCCAACATGATGCCTTATACCATGGGCAGCAACGCTGTGTGGCCCGCACAGAGTAGCGGGGCCAGGCACAGGAGAGACAGCAGTCTGCACATAGCCCAGCGCTGCGCTCTCCTCCTCTGTGGTTAAACACTGACATTCACTGCCACAAACTTGTGAAATGGCATGGAAAGTTCTGTGATACCATTTGTTGAGGCTGCCTAGGTGAAACGGATTTGATAGTGGGCTTATCCCAGCCCAAGCACCAAAATCCATGAGCAACAACTACAAGTCAGAGCCCTGCAGTTGTTATCAGAAGTTTTAAACTAGACTCAATTACTGACTTAAATACGTAATTCTGTTTTGAAAGAGGAGAAGGAGTCTAAACCACCATGGAGGCAAGGCTAGGATCAGGATTTACACTTGCAAACAGCATGAAAACAGTAACAGTGAGAACATGCTTAGCTCTATGCAGTCTTTGAGATGAACAGAGGGGGAAGGAAAACACGACATAGCTCATTTTTTTTCTTAAAGTGAAATAAAATTACCAAATATGCAGATAAATCACTGCAGATTAGAAGGTGTCGTTTTCACATGGTCACTTTTCAGTTACAGAACTGAAATAGTATTTTTCTGGCTTTCAAAGCCACTCCGCATTAGACAGAATTCTGTCAAAGAACCATGATGATTTTAACATCTCAGGAGGGACTTCTAATTTTTTTGAAAATGAACAAACAAACAAACCACAGAACTATTTGAACATTGTACTTCACTTTAACCAGGCTTCATAGTTGATTTTAATCTGAAAATTACAACTGCTTCTTAGCATCAGAATGACATATGTTTGGAAAACACATCATAGTTTAATAGGAAAATAATGATATTTTGCTAATGAATTAACACTTCCCAAATTGGACTAAAAGACTTTACCTTTATTATTTTAATAAACATAGTTTTAGAATTAGTTTTTAGTTTAAACATTAAAGCGAATATCAGCTTATTGCACACTTACAGAAATAAGTTATGGCCAACAATTCTGCCTACTGTCTCTACAAAGTAATCTCCCCTAACGTGTGATGGTAGAATGAGCCTTTACTATATGAAGTTAATTAATGTATCACTTCTGAATAGCCAGGACAAACACACAGTGAAGCAGAGCTTGTTTCTCCCTTACACTTCAAATATGCATGGCAACCTATAATAGATTTAAATATGTATGATGTGATTCAAATATGTATGGATGAAAACAGAATTTACAAAAAAAAAACCCAACAAACCCAAACAGCAAGAAAAAAACCCACACAAATACATACTGTACCCATTCTCCATCGCTCAGCTCTATTTCAAATAGCTACTGCACCATCAATAAACAATATATACTAACAGAATAACCAGTTTCTATGCAACTTCTAACAAAACCCAGTAAAGCAAGAGTAAATACCATTCCGTTGCAACAGAGAGGGGCAGAGCGTAGTGCCGAGCAGCGCGTTCCCAACGCCACGGCCCGAAGGCAGCGACATCCTCAGTTTGCTCTACAAACTGTTGCACACAGAAACCAGCAGAACTGTATCACATTCTGTACTGCTGGGACTCATATAAACTGTCAGCAAAGATGTTTATCACCTTGAAGATTGACAGTATTGTGCTAAAAAACAGGAGACAGTAAATAATATTCTCAAGTCAGAAAAAATAGAGTTTCGTCAAGTACCGTAAAGCATCTGAATCTATCAAAACTCTCATGCGAGAGAAGGCTTCACAAAGAAAATGCCCTGAATAAAAGTCTCCATAGTTTTGAAATTACTGGTGGAAATGAATTTACAGACATGAATAGCATCACCAGTAAACAACCAGATATTCAAATATGGTTTTTAACAGGGAACAGTCACCCAGTCCTGTGTTGACAGCAAGTAAACAGCAATGAACATGTTAAAGAGAATTCACTGCAATATTTTTTCAGAGCACAAAGCTGTTTCTGATACTGAAATTAGTCAGTAAACTGCTGGGTGCCACATCAGGTAATATCTCTAACTAAGAAAAGTGCTGCCATTAACTGACACTTCCACAAAGCCTGTCACACATCAATATTAAAATAATAACACAATATCACACTTTCCTGGGAATCTGGTATTTTAATTCTGCAGTAAAGCAGCTGGGAAAACAATTGTTTTAACTTTGTGTTTTTAGCTGATGTGAATAACTCAGGATATGCAGAACTTCAGAGCCCAGAGTACAGGGTTGTCATTTCACAGCCACTTACTCACTTGAGGAATTTTTAAATCACACAAGGCGCCCCTTGGAGGTCAATGGGACCATTCCTGTAAGAGCCAGACGGGTGCCTCCTTACAGGTCACTACTAGCATAATAGTAGCCGGTTCCTTTTGAAGTTTAATTGACCTATGGATTGTCAGCAGAAGACGTGTTTTATTTCATAAATACGCCTTAAGAGCATAGATTTCTTTTTTTTATTTTTTTCCAAAATACACAAGATTTGCTAAAACATTTCAGTGTACAAATTGTTAAGTATATCTACGTTACCCAAGGCCCTGATCGTAGAAGAAGACGTTACAAAATGTTCCTGCAGCTTTAATCGGCGTCTCCTACAGAGTGCCCTGAGCAGAATGCAACCATTGATAAGGAGAGAACAAATAATTCCATATACCATCTGACTGCTGCCTCAGCCTATACCATAATCCAACCCTCAGAACACAAAATACACCAAACAAGCTGAAACGTACGTCTTCCTACATCCAGCTTTGTCTCATACAATCAAAGACTTAAAACACTAAGACAAGAAACTCTATATGCAGACTTCACTCTGATTTCAGAATCCACAAATGCTTACTTGTTCTGGAAAGCATTCTCCCTCTTCCACTGCCATTTTCTGTGGCCAGATATGAAACCTGATGACTCAATTAGTTAACACTTTGGACACTGCTCCATTGCTAAAAATAGTGGCCTCAGGAAGTGGTTTTACTTTTTTTTTCCTTTAAAAAAAAAATAAAAGGAAAAAATAACTAAGCACAGTCACTTGTTAGACTTCCCTTGGCTATTAAAATGGCAAAGGACAAGGGATCGTAAGACTATTAAGTTAGTAACAGAGCGTGTCCCAGGATTCCTGGCTCACTTACCATATTTGCTGCCTCCAATCATTCCCCGTGTATGTAATCATGATCTGTGGAATACCCAAAATAGCTGCAGCATCAGCTGATCAGAAAACCACCACTGCTTGGAATCACTCATGAAACAAGCTTTTGTCATTCTGCTTATCAGCTCTTTCTAATGCAGACTACTTTGAACTGTTTCTAAAGGCAACAATAACATCATTTTACACTCTGTGTGTTTTGAATACCACATATGCCTGCCTCCTACTCCATGGTAATTTTATATTTATTCAGATTCTCCGATGACTAATTATGATAGATTTGTGTCGCTAGTTCTAGAGGTTATTTTCCTGAACTAAAAGGCTGCTCTCTGTGAACTTCAAGTTCCTAAACCAGAGAAATTAAAGCAGTGGCAAGAGCAAACTGCTTTGCTTCAGAGGGAAATCCAGAATGAGGTTCATGATTTCAGTACAACAGATGTCTTCTTATTCCATGAAAGCTATTGCCAGCAGCAGGAATTTTCTGCATACTACCCCAACAGTCACTTACATTAGGAGTGGCTTTAAAGAATGTCCACCTCCTGAGAAAGGGAATATGGAATTCTCTTCAATCCATCACAAGCACCTGCACAACGTGCACTGCGCTTGCCTGTTGCGCATCACACCTCACACACATGAGCTGCACAGGGATACTCACTGGTACAGAAGAACAACAAAGTAGAAGAGCAGGGAAAAAAATTAAAGAAGGTCTAATATTTTTGTCAGACAAGATATGCCCAATATCTCATTTGTCTGTGAAAGGAAATAATCTATATGTAAAATATGATAAGGATCATTTCAAATTTTTAAGAAACATTTCTCCATGTTTGCATCAACTAGAGCCCAGCCACCAGTTAATAACTCTGTGCTCTTGGGTTATATTGCAGAACTTGTTACTAATTATCTATGTAAAAACAGAAGGTGCAAAATTTGAAGCTCCAATGTATCACTAAATAAACATTGCAGACCGTGCACTCAGGTGATCTAGCTTGAGATAACTTTGTTAATGTCACTGATAATGTGCTCTGTTAACAACTACTCTCTGCTTCTGCACATTTTTGCTTATGGCATTATAGTATCTATGACTAAGACCCATTTCTGCTGCTGATTAAATACGGAGAAGCCAAGAGCTGTCTACAGGGGTGGCGGAGCCTTTCACCTCAATTTAAATACAAGATGATGACCAAGTCAGTTTAAATGAATTTACCTCCCTGACCTATCTGTGCAGAGCATCCTGTGGCAGAGATTTCAACCATCTGCACCACAGTTACCTTGGGAATGTCATCATTGCAAACTGCCACAACAATACATGCTACTCCAACATATTCAATTTCTAAAGCTGAATTTTTATTTAGCATTACTCTTTGTTTTGAAGACTGAGAACTATAATTTCAAAACAATAAAATGAACATTCCAGTTCTAGAAACCCAAGAGCACAAGCTCACTATCCAGTGACTGAAGTTTTTTTTCTAACTGAAGAGGGGTTGGCTCTGAATAAAAGCCAGGTGCCTAAATACCTTTCTCCTGCCCTTGAGAAGGTACCTAAGAACAAGGAGAAAGGAAATATGATGATTTCTGGAATGAGATTCAAGGGCATCACATGAAATTTATAGCTTGCAGAATAGTTAACTTTGTAGAAAAAAGGATTAAATCAGGCAGTTTTGCAGGAACTCACAAGACTCCACCCAGAAAACCAAGCCCGTTGTGGGGTGGTGTCCCTATGTCACCAAGTGCCACTGAACTGTAACCTGCTGTCAGGAGGAGTGAATGGTGACACCGAAGTGGCAATGTGAGCAACAAAGCTTTTGAAGAAAAGGATTCACCACAGTCTGGGTTTTACCAGCGCGCTGTGTCACTCATTCCCCAGGCAGCATGGGTCTTGCAGATGGTGCCAGCCGAGCATGGCCTGGGTGCCAGGCTGCTCCTGCCGCCAGCTCCTCTGAGACCGCTCTGCCCTACCCAGCCCCTGCTCATTTATTCTGCCAGAGCTACTGTCCTTTTCCAGTCAGTTTTTGAGTTCACATTCTTATGATGAGACCAGTGGATGATTGACTCAGACTGTCGCCTATTGACCTCCACAAAATTGTCCTGGTTTAGGTTGTGACATTCCCATGAAAGAAGTTGCCCAGTTCTCTCTCCATTAATTTGAAAAGAGTAAGAATCAGAATTGCAAAAGAAAAGCACAAATTATAATCTCCCAGCACCAAGAAGTCCTCTCAGCACATTCACATCCATCAATTCAGCTCTGATTGCTGAAATTTCATGTCATAAATCATAGTGACACTATATTTTTTTAACCTTGTGCATCACTTCTACAGCATTCAGGATGTAGTCATCCTCAGCTTGGGAAAGAGAAATGGTCATGGATACAATTGTGTAAAGACCAGGGAGGGCGGGGGGAAAATCCTCAACAACCAATCTTCTCCTCTCTTTGAAAAAGAAAAGAAACAACAAAACCCTTTACAATCTCATTAAAATGGCAGATTTGGTACAGATGGAGGATTCTTTTAAACAGAATAGTGGAAATGTCCTTTTACATTATCACTACTCTGCTTCCCAGCCAGATGGAGTGCTTATGATTACTGGCTTGGAAGCAACTTGCAAACAAAGCAACACATGGCAGAATTCAGCAGAAAGAAAAACACGGTTTGACAAGAGATACAAACAATATAAATATCTTCCCAAGAATGGGAAAGATGAGCTGAAATAGTTTAAACCATAATCTGGAGTTACTGATACAGATTTTGCAAGAAATAAAGTTTTTCTTTTTTTTTTTCCTGAAACTGCAGTGGATTGCATGTCAGACAGTTGCAAAAGCTGAAGAGTCAGCTGGAGCCCACCAGAGTTGAGGATTTCTAGCTCTGTGGTATTTCAGGCACCCTTTTCAGAGAGCAAACGATTGACAAATAGCATCAGTACAGATGTATGCTTATGCAAGTTACACCTACGAAGGGTCCTCACTATTAGAAACTTCTTATACCACAGAAACCAGTGATAGTATCTGAGATATTTAATATAATTACCTAAAATTCTGTTGTAGTTATTAAAATAATAGCTAACACATGGCCTAAATGAGACACATTAAAACAGCAGTTCAAATGCAGACATTGCAAAGACATGAGAGAGTTCCCTGGGACCCACAGGCTCCTACGTGAAGCCAGGAAAGATGCACGTTGCAGACAGCAAGATCGGCATAGTGAAGCTCATAAAACAGAGAATCCCCCTTCTTTCAATTTAAGAGACCCCATCTCAAACACATAATACTCTTCACCTCCACGGATAGCTATGAGGTTGTAACAAAGCTGATACTAAGAGAAAATTCAGATTTACTCAGTTATCCTTGTGGATACTGAGAATATACAGCCACAGAAACAAAATCGTTTACTAATTGTAAAATACCAAAATGATCAGTGTCATTTCTGTATGACTTTTTTTTAATATGCTGTTCAACCACCATCTCTCAAGAAAATATTGTTTGTTATAACACAATTTAAATGCTGGTAGCTCAGCTCCTCTGTTAAAACATCCACAGAATCTATAGTCAGAAGCATACATTCTCTTTCACTAATACAAAAAAAAGTTAAATATACTTTTTAAAAAAGCGTTATGAAACAAGAGGAAGATACACTTTTTCCCCAGAACATCTCCTTTACGCTACTGTATTGCTTCTGAACAGAAAGTACCTACAAAATCTGCAAATCCTTTAGCTATTTTTTCCCTTCTTAACTTTGACAAGGATATTCATCTGCCATCACACCAAACAATCTAAACCTTTGCAGAACTGAAACAAAGGAAATCCTATAACTTCTGCTACAAGATACTTAAAATTTCTCTTCAAAGGCTTTCCAAATGAGTGAACAGGAAGCCTGTGGTCTCATCTCATTCTTCCTCAGCAGTAGCTGGAATCAAACCTTGAAGACTGAAATGTGATCACTTTTGAAGGATAACCTACAGTAATTTTCCAGAGGTCTCCAAACACTTGGAAACAGCATGTCCAGCAGCCAGCCCTGCTGTGACCTGTGAAATCTAGCACATTACAGATCTTCAAAATGCCCATGAAAGACATACACGGAAGCGCTGCAGCGTTTACTCTGTGCAGATCCGTAACAGCTCCTGTTACCTCCCCGTCAGCACTTCACCTACCCCGTGGGTGCTGCTTTCAATAGCAGGGCAAGGGGCTCTCGGGATTATGGACTAAAATAAGCGACACATGTGTGGTATGAGCGGTATGTTCCAAGCATCTAAACTGCTATCTACAAAAGCACTTCAAATTCTATGTTTTAACCCTGTATTGTACCCTTAAGCTATCAGAGTAGGTTACATACTTCCAGTCTGCACTACTAATCATCTCAAGCTTTCTGAAAGAGCCCTTTTTGGTTCATTGTCATCTTAGTAGCTGTGGTTTTCATGCCCAGTTTCTAAAGCTCCTTTAACTTCCAGCTACCCTGAGGCTAAAACACCAGCAAACTCTCCCCCAGAATAACCTTGTCCCCAGGGAATAGGACCAACTGCTACTAAGTGGAATACAGACTGTTAGATTAACCCAAACTCCTGTCCAAAACAGATCATACGTCACTCAAGGCTTCAACCACTGACAGTTCAACAATTTCTCCTCCTTTACATGGCAAAAGGTGCATCTTCCACATGTATCCTAGAGAAAGGTAATTTTACAAAACCACTGCCACAATATCACAAAAAGCCCAGAATCAGTTGTTGTGTGAAAATGGAGCTTAAGATAATACTTACTGAGGCAATGTCTTGCCATCAAGAACTAAAGAGAGCAGCAGAGTTTCATTATACTGTCCCGTAAGCACCACGAAAAGCAGGCTCAGTTAAGCCAGCTAAAAGACCTTGGGCTTTATTAAGATTTCCTTCTCTCTTGTTGATCACCTAGAAGACACCCATATAATTGATTTGCTATGGATGGCACCTCAATAAGCCTTTGGAAAAAGCTGGGCTAATAAAGCTGCAAGCTGGAAGAAACGTTTACATAAGATCATGGTGAAAATCACATGATTGACTCCTGAGCAAATTAACTTGACACTATCATGCTTGAAAAATAACTAGTAAAAGCCAATTAGGAAGGGCAAAAGAACAAAAACCAGAAACTCCAGGCAGTCCTATGTTAAGTCAAACCACAGACCTCACATGAACTCTCATGGAGATGAGGGGAAGAGCAAGGGCAAAGAACTATATATGGAAAGCACAAGGAGACACCATATCAGATCTTCCTATATCATCATGAAGCATTGCTGATGTTTGCAAATTCTCTGCTGATTAATGAGATGGCTTGTTGCATGCCATGCATCTTGTTCTAAGTCATGCTGAAAATTGGGATTTTGTACAAACTGAAAGGATCAACTACCCTACTACTTCTTTGACATACTTCACTGGAGCAGAGGATTCCAGAAAGTAGAGATTCCTTGGATCCGAACAGCAGAGCTCAGCATTTTCACTGAATATGGAACTTCTGTTTGTTAACAGAAGATAACACTAGCAGGCTAGTGAGATCAGTGACTGTGGATGGTCTCCATAGGTGCGTAGGTATGTAAATATACATAGGGAAATAAAAATCACATGCTAACCCTATTGCTGCACAGGAAAATAATGAAAAGTTCAGAAATAACTTCTTCATTTTTTAAACAATATATTAAAAAAACAGCTGAAAGTATCAGAGGAATGTTGCATATCCATTTGTGCATGGCGGCTATTTGACAAAAACTTGGCTCCTAGACTGAATCCTATTTCTAGCAATATTCAATATTTCAGGATTGCCAGGAGCAAAGAATTAATCGTTAAGATTCATGGTGACAACAGCAAAGTATTTCATCCTAACATTGAGTTGAGCACCAGAAATGTGACTGCTGGCAAGTAAGTAGTTCCAAACACTCCCTCTCTCTGTTGTCTATCTTCTAGACTTATTCTGAACATAACTGCAATATGAAGCCAGATAATTTCAAATGCTCAGATATAGTTTCTGCACAGAAGAAGAAATTTCTATTGTGTAATACATTCCAAGTGCAATACTACAAAAGCAGTAGTTGCGCAGGACACCCGACAACTCTCTCTGCAAGACCTGAGCCAAAAAAGATCTCACTATTAACAAAATATTTTACTTTACATCTTGACTTTACTCGTCCTCAAGACCACCTAAAGGAACAAATCAAATGAAAACAGAAGTAGACTAAATACCAAGAGCAGCACGCAAGTGTATCCACTTCCCATGGGAAGCAGGGCATATGGGTTGCTTGACAATCTGTTAAATAAATGCAACTTCACACAGCTATCACATAAGTATAGTGGCTTACTAATCTTTGTTTAGAGATGGTGCAACAAAAGCAAAACAGACCACCAAACTAACTACAACTAATCCTTTGAATCTGTTCACAAATGCGGTAGAGACAATTTGATGGAGCAGTATTATGTCCAAGGCTACTAAATGCCAGTTAGTCTGCTGCTTGCTCCAGCGTATAGAATACAGCCAAATCATTGCACTGTGAAAATGTGTGCAGACGCGCTAAAACTTTCACGAGAAAACTAACATGAGAATAGCTTGCCTATGAAGTGATGGGATTTCTAACACATGCAGTTTAAGAATGCTGGAAAAAAAAATAGAATAAAGCCAAAAAATTGGCAGGAAGAGATTAGCAAAGACAATTATGGATGACGGTAAACAAAGGCATGAAATCACACCCCACCCCATTTCTAACAGTTCTGTGAGATATAAGAGGAGTAGAGCTGCCCTGCAAGCAAACCATGCTCAGCATCAGGTCACTAGGATGTTACAACAAGAAGCCATTGAACACAAGCGCCTGGCTACATGCACTCTCTGTGAGCCCCACCTGCAGACCCTCTACGGAAGAACACACTGCTCGCACAGGACCACAGCCCACTCTTCTTCAAGGCACTTGCAGGGCTGCTGTGCCTTTCAACCTTTACCATTTCAACCATTTCAACCTTTTACCATTTCAAAGTACTCTAAAATTTATTCAAAATTACACCTTGGAAGGACTTTCAAGGAAAACTGCAAGGTTCAAATTTCTCATAATGAGATAAAAATAAGATGCTACAATGCAATGAACACAATCAAAGAAAATGAGTGACTGTGACTGCGATTTATTTCAGCATCACTCAAAAGTGATCCTTAGTCTCAATATTGATGTAGCCTCTTAGGACCCAGGCAAACTAGTCAGCAACAGTCAAAAAGTTATAATACTATACAGTAAGCACTCACAGCTACAGGGTGTTGCTCCCAATTAAAACATTAATCTGTATTTGTTGTGGACCAATGACTAAAATCTAGCTTCAACCTCCAGTAAGTGCTCTGTTCAGTAGGTTCCTCCCTACCAACCTCCTTTCCTAAGGCACTGTTTTTTCAAAGAAAATGTGCATCAAGGAGAAAGCACCATGAGCTACACAACCTTACAGGCACTGTCCCTTTTCAAAGTAACCACAGCAAAATCTCAAATGATTTATCTTACTCAACTTTCAGTTATTCAACTGCATAAAATCAAGGCACGGACAAATTATAAAATAATACATACAATTCACTGAATTTCCAGCTTCTTAGACCTCAGTGCTCTGATCAGGTACAAAACTGTCTCTCAGATTTAACTCCACATTGAAACGTCTGAGTAGCAAATACAAGAAATTTCCATGACATTTTCCTCCTCGAATTCTAGGTAGGGCAGTAACAACTAGGGCCATATTGCCTCAATTTTGTTATTGCAGCAGCACTGAGGCTGTGAATAACGATTTCTAAAAACAAGGGCAGCGGTCAGATATTAGATGCAAAAGCCTCAAGATGCATTACATGAGGAAGAGGTAAAGCACTCTTTGGCATTGGGTTTATGCAGGAATTTCCCCAAACAGAGAAAAATTAATAAAATGAATTAAAAAATTATCTAATCAAGCTAATTTCTGACATTCTGCAGGGGGATGAGGACAGCTGTGCAAACTGCATTCCAAACAGGACTTATATTTGTCAGCACATATGTATAAAAATGTCTCTTAGCTCTCACTGTAGTGCTGGCAGCTTGCCGAAGTATTAATGCTGTCCCTGAAGCACTGCCCCTGACTTTGTGTCTCTTTATGTGTATTACACACATGAGATGCTGGCCACAGTTAAGACGCATGCTTTCTAAAGTTGCATCAGAACTACAAAGGAAAAGAAAAGGGTAGCTTCAGAGCCCGCATCAGTGCTCATATGGCTCCCTGGCAATTAAATACAGGAGAACAGGAGGAAACTGTAGGATCCATAATTCCTAAAGATAGAGATGAACTTTCAAGATGTGTAGCTATTTGATAGTGGATTACACTGGGTTGTAGTGCAATACTTTCCAGCTATACTGCAGGTATTTTAAGCTACCAGAAGAGAACTTCTATTGTACAGTAAAGGAGCTTTCCTAAAACTTGTTCAAAAATTCAGGTTGCCTTTTCCTTTTTTTTTTAATAGGAAAAATCCAAGAATCACAGCTATTAAAGGTCTTCATGAAGGAGCTATGTCCCTCTCTTTGCACTGCTTTAACTCATACGCATCCCACTTTGTGTCTGGTAGTCATGCTATACTTATCAAAAGGCATTTCAAACCATATGAGGTTAGAATATTACTAGGTTTTGCCCCAGCTTGTGTACCTGTAATCTGTGCTACATCAGTAAAATAGGTTCATACTCAATATTCTGAGCAGATGCACAAACAGAGCTTGAAATGACTGCATGAATAATGCAGCCATTACAATGCCACACGTGGCCATATTCTGTTTTTTTCTAACCCGCTTAGCTAGCATTGCATTTCTTTTCCTTGGGAGAACCTTTAAGCATATAGCTACTATTGTACCTAGCTCTCACAATTTCTTTCTTATTCTGAACTGTTATTTCTTATCTGATGTTAAACAGCTTTCACAGGGCTTCTAAAATTACTGTATTGCAGTAGTATTTCTTATATCTGTATTACCTACATGATGCTCCATGAAAAAGCAGTCCCTTGGCAGGACAAACTAGCTACTGTTCACACTGCATTATGGAGGAGGCAGCAGCTGCTATATTTAGTGTACTGAATATCTTCTTCCATTATAAATCTGTTTTACAGATCTCCAAACTCACTGACACAGATATACCTTTTCTGATTGATAAAAATCCTATTTAACTTTAATTGACAATCCAACCTTTAAAAAAAGTTGTCATTTTCCCTTAGTTCTCTATTCAGTTTAGTAAAATAAAAATATTATACAAAAATCACCCAAAGGAGCACTGAAGCAGCATCATGGGCTTACTGCGCTGGGAATTCAAGAGGAGCTGTGATAGGGAAGGGTGGCACCCTGGAAACACCCGCTCGAGCACTGTCCCAACAGCAGCGGGGCAGGAGCCCGGCAGGGTGTGCAACCTGCAACCCAGTTACGTTCCTCCTTGGGAGCAGGACTGGGAGCTCTGCTTTGGGGAGTTCAAGGTTTGCTGACAACACCTGGCTAAAATCAGAGAAAAAAACAGAATATCCTTCTTTTTTCCTTGGAATTAAAAATCAAAAGACAAGCCTAGATTTTTAAAAATTAAAATGTTACAAGAAGATAAAATCAAGCTTTTAAGATGTTGTCCCAGCAACCTCAATTAAATTTTCCTTTGGCAAATACATTATAATTTCAGACAAGAGCTTCCTACTTTCCATAAAACTCTTACAGTTTCTGAGCAAGACATGAAGAATTAAAACTTCATGCATAACACAGAAATGGCACTTCCTAATTCTCCTTCTCCCCACCCCCAATAGGGATTGGTATTTAACATAATTTTAGTATACAGTATTTCATGCTGCAGCCCAGAGCTTTCTCTAAGTGATCATTGCATCCAAATAGCAAACCGGTTTTTACTAACTGAAAATGTAACCCCCATGAACTGCCAGGAAAAAATATCAGTCCTGTATCTATACCTCCTGTGAATAATCCAGAGTCCAACAGTTGTTCTATATTTTCGTTCTTCTCTCCAGGGCAGTAGCTGATGACCTCTAATCATATTGAAGCCATGTCAGAAGAACCAAAGCTTTAATGTGGTTTTTAAAAGATGTCTAAGATACGTTATATAAGCGTATAACTGATCCAGTTTTTGCTTTGGGTAAAGTTGTCTCTCCAATAACTTACCTGTGTTTTTTTGTAGTGGTAGGAAATGCAACGGATCTTTCAAAAAGCTCATTTCTATGTTTAGACAAATGATTCTCTGCTTGCACGCAAACACACA
This sequence comes from Nesoenas mayeri, assembly GCF_963082525.1. Taxonomy (NCBI): domain Eukaryota; kingdom Metazoa; phylum Chordata; class Aves; order Columbiformes; family Columbidae; genus Nesoenas; species Nesoenas mayeri. Next base: position 8,619,529 of record NC_137551.1, on the reverse strand, counting down.
CACACACAGTTTATTAGACATCTGTAAAAATATCTCCCAGTCCAATACATTTGAACACGCAAACAGCTGCTGGTCTGAAAACTGCAGAGAATAGTGTTGATCCTTAATTTAAAACAAAAAGAAGCCATGGACCTCATCAACTGGGTTTTACTGGTTCAGAAAACAGGAATAGAGAAGTAACACACTCCTGAGACACAAAGCAGCATAACCAATAAGTAAAAGATGTCTTTTTCCCCTTAATAAATATTACTTAGATTTGGACATGTACCACTCCTGCTTGAAGTTAGGCACAAAATTTGACCCAACTCCCACATAAAAATGAGATTCCTTAATAAATTAATTACCAGGCATTATAAATTATTTAATTGTATAAATTAAAGCAACAAAAACAATCAAAAGGGGAAATGAATGCATCAGAAACTGTATTTTACTAGCATATTTCAGTAACTGTGCTTTAAGTTCAATTGGATTTTTCATGCTGTCTAACAAACATCAGGTAGTTTGCAGCATACAAGTACTCTCTACAGGAACACTGGATCTCATTTGAGATTTAACAGCAGAGAATTTAAGAGGAGGGGAAATACTTCCATTTTGATTTGAGTTGTAAGCACCATCTTGTGGAACTACAAAGCCTGCAGATTAGAAGAAAATCTAGGTTTACAAGCTTCACTCATAAACCCACCAGGAATGCCACCTGGCCATAAGACAAAGAAAAAACAAGAATAAAACTGTTTCTCTCCCCTCATCCAGACCCACAATAAAAAATGAAAAGAAGCATTTCTCTGGCCCAAAGCATTAAGGCAATCTTGTCCCTGCCTACCTTCATACAAAGCCCTATGCACAACAGGGCTGATATATTCATTGGCAAAGAATTGTACATCAGGATTCCCAGGGCTATAATGAGAAACTACAGTTCCTCCATAATGGAGAGTTCAGCTTCATTTCCCCCTCTTCTCTTCCCTATCTCACAGTTCCATTACAAACTGTCATTTCTGATTTACGGAGCAAATGTCTTTCTCCCTAGAAGAGGGCACTTATCACAAAAGCTCAGCTCAAGCACTTAGTAAAATATTAGTTGGGTAAAATGAGTCTGCATTGTGGATGCATAACGTTAACCTTCACCAGGGAATCTGTGGTGGCTGGGTTATGGAAGGTGCCATCCAACAGACTGGATGGGAAAGCTTTCTTTTTTCAAATTAAAATGGCAGCAAACATATTGTAAATGAAGAAAAAATGCTACAGGATTTTATAGAATAAGGCACACGCAAACCGATGTGATCTATTCTTTTCCTAAGCAGTGCTAATGATATTATTATTAATATTATTGTACCCATCAGCATTCAGCAGACAATTCTCTTGCTCCCACACAATTCCGTGGAATTATTTGAAATGTAAATAGAAAAAGCAGAAAAGCTCTTCTACAAGGGCTAGTTCATTTACAAATATTAAAGTAAAATGAACCCTCCTGGGAGCTTTGACAGACTGCTCCAGGATGGAAAGCTATGTCATTACTGACATGAATCAGGTTTCCTAAAATTAGTGGCAAGAGTGCCCTTTTAAATAAGCAATAAGCACCATTCACATGCCTAATACCAAATCAGTATGTATGACCCAAATGAATATTCACTATTCTTGTCCTTGTTATTAGAATTTTAGTAGACATACAAGTGGAATATAAATAACTAACATTCTTCATTTTGTTATCAACTACTTTAGTGCTTTGATCTAATCATATGCATAGAAGGCTGGAAAATCACTTCCTACAAGCATACAAAAGAAATAAAAAAAGAGGTGGGCAGCAGCTTTGCCTCTCGTGACAAAGGTGCTGATGGACGCGCTGTTCCTGGTGGTGTCCTCTTGCGTAATTCAGCTCACCATGTAAATCCACACTGTATGAGAATATTAACAGTGATATCAGGAAAATCACAGGACTGTAAAAGAATGATTAAAACATGAAGAGGGTGGGACTAGTAGGATGATACATACAGCCTTCAAATATCAGCAAGATTTGGGAGTTAAGTTGGTATTTATTTGTGAAAAGATTGTGCAGTTACCACTTAAATCTCACTGGACATTAATACATTACATGCCTCTCACTCTTTATGCAAACATGTCCGTACAACTGTGTAAATTTACACAAAAAAGCTTTCGTGTGTCTTTATGCTGTTTAATTTTGCTTATTTATTATCAGTAAGAGTTTAGATCAAGCACAAGACCCCTTAGCATGTTATAGTCTTCAAAGATCCCAGCTTGTCTTTTGTGAACTTAGAGGTAGATGACTGCCATGGCCAAATTCCAGCTCAGGGAATTCAGTTCTCCCAAAGCGGTGGCAATTACCTATAGTATTCTTCTTTACCTGCTGACCTCAACTATTGGCTACACTTGCTGCTAAACATTTGGCATTTTCAGTGCCAACATGAGGTTTCTTAACCTATTTTTTTTTTCTTTAATGTTTTGTGCACAGCAAAATATTGGCTACACACAATATATTATGAATTACATCATTCATTTAGCAGAGTCCTTTAGGATTCTTCAAATGAAAATAAACACTTTTTTCATTAAAATACAATGAAATAATAGATAATGATAGAAATCACAAAGGAAATACATAAATAATAGCAAGAGGGAAATGCCTCTGTACATTCATAATCTCAAGTCTGCCTGCAAAATTAATACAAATATCCTCACGTGTTTGACTCACATTTTCCATTGCTCTTCAACTTTCAGGGCACTCAGCTTACCTTGAATACATCCAGTACGATCAGAAATTATGGCTGTGTAATTTCAGTTGTAAATATTAGCCAATAACTAGATACTAACCCTAAATTACTTTGATTTCTAGAAATAGGGAAGGATGTATTTGATATTTTTTGAAAGACGCCTTTAAAGCTATATAATATATGGAAGCCAAGGGAGAATATTGAAAACCTGTGAGGATTAAATGCAAGAATAGTGACCATCGTTTTAGTACAGTTTTTTTAATGAGGTCTCAAGAATTGCACAATGAAATACAACTTAGTAAGAGAGACTCAGTTTCCTCACACATACACTGCACAAAGTGCAAACTGTAATTTCTAGCTTTTTAGTTGGACTTTGTTTAAATACAGTCAGCTGACAGTGGTTTAAACATCTTTGCCAACCACAACTTAAGGCCTTCCTGCACAGGTGTTTACTTCCGTTACACTGAACAACAAACTCCCAGATATAAATCACAATATTCTGATAAGCTCCCGCTCAGGCCAGCAGAGCCATAAATACCCGCTGGAAGGACAGGAATTGACCGCATGGGTATGAGTTGCCATAGCTTGGACACGGGGAAGCCAAATACCAATGCACACAAAAGAGGAAGGTCTGGCACAGGCAGGCAGACCCAAGTTTATCCTGAGTGACCTCAGGCGTTCGGCCGAGGTCCCTGGGGAAGGTCAGTCCCAGCGCAGAGGTGGGGGGAGGTCAGCTGAACTGCTCTGGGAAGGTGCCCAAGGCGGGTTCTGGAGGTGTCGCTCTCTTTCCAGGGATTACTGAGGGGTGTGAGGGTCCTAATTCAAGTGCCATGAATATGCTCCTAGTGAGAGCTGAAAGCTAGGGTTAATCTCCTCTGTTTCAACAAAGACGTTCAAAACAGTCCTTTTCCTCATTTTTTATGTGCGTGAGATGGGTATTTGACCTGAGAAAGTACCCAGCTTCCTCCATTTATGTTTTACTGGCATCATAACTGCAGCAAATAACAAGTGTTGAACTGAAATATCTCATAGGGATTTATGGATTTCATTTAACAGTCATTTTTAACTGTTAAATGACTAATGGGTTAATTCCCTCTTTGGCAAAGAGCCTTTATTCAGAGAGTATGTGAGACTTTGCAAGCTGTTTTCAACAAAAACATATGGGAAATAGTAAACTTGTCCAGGTTTACATTTAAAATAGGATATTCTGCTAGAGTAATATTTTAGATAGACCCCTTAGAAAACAAAAATCAATCATGACAAGTTTTAATGTTCCGTTTTGGACAGCAGCTGAATAAAAATAATAATGATTCTCTTTCCTTCCCACTTAATCATGCTGCCTTCACAAGCACTGAATTATTGCTCTCCTTCGTTACTGAAATGCACAACTGACATGCTGATTAGTGTCCCAGATATTTGATAACAGGGACAGTAATCAATACACCTTCTTTAATCTGTCTGTGGAGGACATTTTGTCCCCTTGCTTTTGGATACACACTGTGCTACTGTGATCCATGGCTTTAATATCACCTTTAGATTAGATTTGTGCAGAGCACTCTTCTTTAGTTATTTCTTGTCTTAATACATAGCATCACTGTGCTATGGTTGTTGCCTATTTGGTTTGAAAAAATAAAGCTCTAAATCAGGGGTTCCCTTCGAAGGCAATCACAAGGCTGAAGTGGCCCCAGTGAAAATAAGTTGGACATCCCTGCTCTAAATAGTTTTGGATCACACTGCTGCAGAGACTCGTGCAGCCATCCCACAGCATCTCAGGGAGGACCAGAGCTGCAGCCTCATCTGCAGAGCTCATGTGCATGAACTGCTGCCACCCAGCTTGTCCAGTTGCTCTGGGGTTTAGGTGGGGATTTATTATATTTATTTGTTTGTTTATTTTAAGAGCCACATTACAAAAAATATTTTCCTCCCTCAAGTTAAAAGCTGCAAGTGGACTTTCCTTGGGCAACTGCAACAGGGAAGATTCAAATTTCGGCCTGAGTTTTGCCAATAACATCACACATGTTTAGCTTTAAAGCCAGGAACCATCTCCCTCTGAAGCTTAACAACAGACAGGTGCAGATACACTGCAGCCAAGTCCTACTATTTGCTTCCTGGATGTTCCGTTTATAAACATATTCTTTTGTATTAGTGCTCTCTAAAACAAAACAAGTGTCTTTAAAAATCTGGTTTGTGGACCTTTTTTAAAAAATACTGCAGAGTAATATCACAATGCAACTACAGCTAAATATATCTTCTACATTGCAGCTTTTACTGCATTATAAGGCAGCCAGTTTTAAAACAACATCAATAATTTAAAAACTCAGCCACATGCAGCAGCCTAATTGGATTATCTTTACTTGCCAATTTTTTCAGTAAGATAGTAGCTTCTTTACTTTCACAAGACTGCATCGATGGAGATCTTTCAATAAACTAATGTAACACAAAAATAACAGGAATAAAATCATGTGCAATTATGAAACCTTTCTTCAGCAAGTACTTTTCTTCTTCTCACCACTCTGGTAAAAGGAGAGTGTTCAACATGAATTTAACATAGTAAATCAAGTTTTGACACAAAACATCCCTGGACACTGAAATTTAAAGAGCCTTCTCTAGAGAACAGCACAGCAGCTGCCAGAGCCACCACCTACAGACACCCGAGAGCTGCCAGGACGCAGCCCCACGTTTCTGTGACGGAGCTCCCTCGTGATGCCTGTCTCCAGGAACGGGCACTTTTAGCTCCAGCTGGCTGAAGAGGTCTCTTTCACTGATAAGCAACTGGGCAACAGCAGAGGGAAACAGCCTTTTTTCCTTCTTATGCTGCGTTTTGTATGGTGTAAGGAATTAAAGCAACGTGACTTCCAACTGAGGAGGTTGCCTCTTGGTGAGTACAGAATATGCAGAAGAGGCAGTAAGTCCCCAGGCTTCATGTGTCAGCCTGGAGCCAGCAAAGGCAGCCACCCAGCAGCAAACACTGGAATCACAGATACAGGTGGGATGCAGCCTGCCTGAAAAGAGCATAAAGCAGCTGAGAGGATCTTTTGCCCACAGAGAAGTGAGAGATGCCGCCTTTTTGTGTGTGTGTATGATTTAAAGCCGTGACTACAACTCAGGTCATTCCGAAAAACTCAGTTTAACCAGTCAGAGAATTTTAAAGGTTGGGTTGTCTATACTAGAATCTAAAACAAAAGCAACTAAGAAAAACAAAACAAAATAAACAAACAAACAAAAACACCAAACAACAACAAAAACCCCACACAAACAAAAACACCACCACACACACACACAAAACACCTTAACTTAAAACCAAGCCGAGTTGGCACAAGAAAGCTGCCATTTCTCAGTCCACAAAAACTGATAGATAGGAGACTGAGATGGTTATTTGTGTGCATGAGCCCTAATGCACAATTCTCTCATTGCTGCTGATATTTTCATCTAATGTAAACAGGCATAATGTGGAAACCACTGCCGGTATCACTGGGTGAGTATCCAGTGTCCACCTGGGTTATTTCTTCTTCAGATGGAAAGTGACCCACTCCAAAAACCCTGCATGTTCCCCAGTTCAAAACAATGAAAACTGTTGGGTCCAAAGATTATCCCACCAGGGCCTGACAGGTCTTTCTCTGTCTAAAACAATTCTCTCCAGACTCAAGGCTACTCCCTGTTCATGGGGACTGCAAGCCAAAATCTTTTGCCAAATCAAGGGGTTGAAGTTGTGTCTTTGTGGGGGCTGACATGGTCTTCAGCACAGACAGAGGAAATATGCAAAGTCCCTTCATTGTCTGAATCTGGAAGGGATTATTTGGGCCAAAGATTTTAATTACAACTGACAGTGCAAGCATCCTGCTGATGGCAGCCATTTTACTGATGTGGCATTATACCTAGTGACACTGACAGTAGGGAAGAGCTGCCAAATGACCCACATTTGTAGGTAAGACCTACTGACCTGAAGGAGAGTGCTCAAGCCCAGCATCAGATGAATCAAGTGACTTCAAAGAGCCATTATGGAGCAAGAGATTTCAGCAAATGTGCTGACTGACGTGCGGTCCTGTAGCTGCAGCTTTCCCTAGCACAGGTGTAGAAGATCGATACCGTCTGCTGCACTAAGCACCTGCAGGAGGCTGGGAGCCCGGCTACCCCGGGCTCTGCAAAGAAACCACTTGTGCTGCCAGCTCTGTGTCTCCAGTGCCCATGCATTTCAGTAGGATCCTTATCAGGGAGGCAGCTGGTGCTGAAGGTAGTTTTCACCCAAGTCTGTCTCCTCACACAAGGGACAATGCGTGTCCAGGGCTGGCACAGTGGGTGAAATCAAACTGCACAATCTGTCCCTTTCAAGCTCATGGTCATAAAATGGCAATCTCTCATTTGAAAGAATCTTGTTGACTCTCCTCCTTTTTTAGTGCACAGATACTCCTTAGCTCTCTATGAGTGACCCAGCACGCTCTATAGCAATGGCAGAAATCAAGTATTTTCCACTTATTTTCATTTAAAGTAGCAATGATAGGGAAAGATCACCTCAGCAGCAAATACTCCATGGACCTCTGATGGTTCACAGATGAGTGAGAGCCATTAATCTCCAGACTCAGTATGAACTCAGATGTCAGGAAGGCATCAGTAGAAGTTTCCACTACAGAGTATTTGCAGACCTGGACTTGAGACTTCAGCTTCTGAGACTCTGATGAAATGAAAGGCTAGAGTTCATTCGACAAGAAAAAAGCCTGGTTTTGACAGACGCATAGCCAGCACACAAGGATATGTCTTAACAGCAAACTGCTACCTTACAAAATGCCCTCAGGTGCACACACTACATACAGTATGCTATTTAAAATGTCCAGTAATGTATTCTGTAGTATCCTCTCTGACATCCTTCCTCAAGTTTAAGGGTTCATGTGGAAGCCAACACATAAGCAGTGTTACCAGAAATGTATAAGAACCCACTGGCAAAGAAAGTGGGTCTTTTATCTTACCCCACGTTTTTGGAAAAAACAATTAACCTATTTTTCGGAACATGGTTCAGTTTGAAAGGTTGCATCTCAGCACCATTTTCTTACACAAAGGATAACAGAGAACCATGTACCCAAGAGCTATATGTTACTGCTACATCTGCTATCTTGCATCAAACCCTAATGGCCTTTCAGAAATTTTAAGATATTTCTTAGAAAGATGCAGCAGCAGAAAATTATCAAAAATGACACTCACATCCACACTGTAGATTATTATGCCCCAAGACATTTTTGAAGACTGGAAATGAATTCATATTCAAAATGACAAACTCTATTATGAGTAGTAGGATAAATGTTTGTAATTAAGCTATTCACTGGGCAATTACAGAATTTTTTTTAAAATAATTTCAAAAAGAAAACAAAGCCAAAAGTTTCCTCAAAAATACTGAAGTAGTGATGACACTAAAGCTCCCAACCATCATGAAGATTAAAAGCAACCAGGATACAAGGGGAATATTTTAATCAAATTGTGCTTCCAAGTTTTCAGTCCCTTGTTGCACTATTTCTTTTGGTCTCACCTCAATATG